>NC_050070.1:138082230-139332230 GCF_009764565.3 Dermochelys coriacea
ATATGGTGTGCAGAGTCAGGATACAATTGTAGACTAAGGTTACCATAATGAGATTTTCTTCATATCTGATTATGTATGTTTTGTGGTCTATATTGCAAAGAATTTATGCTTGAATAGTAAACAGAATTTGCTTAATACACTAACATACTTGAGCAACTTCATCATGCAAACAGCTATACACCAAACACTGATTTATTTTAATCAGATCTATTTTGGTATGACTCTAAAAGTAAAGTGCATTGGAGGAAATACAACGAATGCTATTAATGACAGAAGGAATCTGTTTTCCTGTATAAAAAAACTGTACAACTGAGTCCAAAATCTATTTGTTTTGTGCTGGGAAAATTGCCAGTGGCTGTAGCTTCTAGCAAAATGGTAAATACACTGTCCTATTATTTTCAGCTGAACAGCTCAGCTGCTCTGATTTATTTCTGCAACACTGCATTATTGCACTTAAACCTATTTCAGGCCAGATTTGCCATTAGAGTGTCTAGCTAAGCCAGGTTTGTGGCTACTTTGCATCACATACCCTTGAATCTGGTCTGTAATTTTTTCTTACTGAGGAAAAACTAGTAGACCCACAGAGAGCCCTATCCACAACATCTGTTTAGCAGAAAGGAGGTAAAGTGTTTGAAACCTTGATGTAGGGAATTTGTGCGCTACAGATTGAGCCCACCCTAGCAAAAGGCTCCTCCCATGCTGATGTAGTGAGTCATTTTGAGGAGGGGGGTAGGAACAAGCATGGGTCCTGATGGACCCATGTTTATGTGGATACACTGACCTCCTCCCCACCCTCCAAACAGAGTAGGACACAGCAAGACAGAAGCTACTGTAGCCTTACGTGTTGTAGAAGTGGCTGGAGCAGATTCCTCTCTTGAATCTTATAGAGTTCTTACACCAAGGAGTGGGGCTCAGTCTGTGAATATACTACATACTTGGTATAGCTGTGCCTGCAGATCAGTGGGGGGAGGAGGTGTGATCCCTGACTGATGGAGCTGTCCTGGTCCAGCAGAACCCCCTCCTGTAGACACAGTTATGCTGGGAAAAACTTTACTTTTACCAACATAGCTTGTTCTCTCATGGGGAATGGTTTTATTATACTGGTAAAACTGTGCTTACACTAGGAGATGTTTGCCAGTATAGTATGCTGGTATTCCTATACCAGTAAAATACTCCTAGTATAGACGTAGCTTCAGGCTTGGAACACAGGACAGGATATGCACCACTGCACCAATTTTTTTAACATAAGACAAATGAAAAAGCAGTTTCCATTTGTTTTTCATATAGAAAACAAGCACAGAATTTCTCGAATGCACTTGTGTGCAAGCAATACTTTAAGGCTGCTATCCTGCTGCTATGGAAGCCAATAGTAAAACTCCCATTAACTTCAAGAATCAGACCATATATTCTTTGGCACAATATGTTCTTGGAGATCATAAATGGCGGTAGATTTCTGTTGAAGAAAACTATAGGGGCTACTCACAAGTAATTGAAATGGTGGTGTTATTATACCATTTCCACCTGGGATTTGCACTCCCATTGTGTTACTTAGATATTAAGCAGCAATAATTGTTCTTTAAATAGGCTTTCAGTTTCCCTGAGATTACTTAAGTCACCTTTAACAAGGTTCAATGATCCAGACAGAGATTATAATTTTGTTATCTAGTAATTACTCTGTAAAGGAACCAACTCTCTTCAGCCATTTGAAATGCAGAGCCATAGCTATTTGTCTAAAGAACTGTCTTCTCACAAGAAAGGGAGAATGACTTTCCCAAGAATTCTACAATGAAGATTTAAAAATCATATTGCTCTAATAAATTATTATGCCTCTTAAATGAGCCTCAGACCCTTCTTTCCTGTGAGGTATTTAACTTGTATATTTCTGCCACATTACCAGGCTTGTTGAATCCACTGCTACTTGCATTTTTGTTCATTAACGATAGTAATAGTCCAATACCTAAAGCTGTGGAGTAAGGGCTGCAAAAATGTCTTAAGAAACAGTAGAATGATCTGTCATGCATTGCAAAGTTTGTTACAATAAAGTGTCAGATGGCTGACAGATCGGAGAGTGTGGATTAGTTACGAACACTCAAACACTTGTCATTTCAGAATCAGTAGAGGCCATTGAACAGTATAATGATCAACCTACCCAACTGGTGGGGTTTTCCCCCACAAGGTCTTTGGCTGCACACATTTGAAGAAGAAGCCACATATAGATGAAAATGTAAGGTTGCCTTCTAGTGGCTAGCCCACAGATTCAAGGGACCTATGAGTAGAGGACTGGACTGGGACTCAGGAGATCTGGATTAATTTACTAGCTATGCCACTGGCCTGCTGGATGATTTTCCAGCATGTCACTTCACTTCTCTATGCCCATCTGTAAAATGGAGATGATTGGCCTGACCTCTTTTATAAAGCTCTTTGCGATCTACTGATGAAAAGCACTATATAAGAGTTAGGTATTATTCTATTGTTACTACTACTAGCAGCTATAGGCATCCTTTAGCTCGTTTGGAAGAATTTTTCCCCGGAGTTGAAGAACCAGTTCTAGCCATTGTTCTCCATGCGTTAATTTATATGCCATAGTAATTGCATTTGTTTTTGTTGTATTGCTCCTTCAGCTTTAAACAAGGCTTGTGATTTTGGATCTATAAAGGTATGGAATCAATTCACAATGTGATATGGTTTCAGTGTGTGTTTATAGAGATATATTCTTAAGACTAAGAGCTGTCTTTGTAAAGCACAGGTAACCTCCCACCTTCAACCCCCCCCCCCCTTTCCATTATTTAAAATGTAAGGGTGATATATAAAAACATTAGAAATTGCTAGTTCGTTTAAAAAATTGTCAAAATAGAGGGAAGTGGACAACAAAATACCAGGCCAGAGCTAAGAGGAGCTTTTGCTGCTGAACATTGTGGGATCTGTGTATGCTGTGCTCCACTCCCCTCATAGGCTGCCTTAGTGGAAGAGAAATCTTTTGCTCTAGCTGTGTGATTGCTGAGGCAAAGCACCAGAGTGGTATGAAAGGTGTTCATTGCTTCCCTTTCCCTAAGGCCTGGAGGATCCACAGGACTCTCTCTCATTACATACTGATTAGACAGTGTCTCTAAGGGGAATTGATTTTTGCATCTCATTCCTAATGACTAGTAGAGCTTTATTTGAAAGGCGATGAAACCTTTTTCCTGGCCTGACTCTAAACAGTTAGAGAAGCTACAGAAGACTATATGAAAAAAATAGAGGCAGTTGATTTTAGCTCCCTCATGGGCAAAACCCTGTTTTGTTTTTCCCCTTATAAGCCTTCGCCCTCTCTCCTCTTATCTCAGCCCACAACATTTTCTCTTTCTGAAGTGACAGCACATCCTGAATCTCTAGGGGATAGAATGACTGATTGGATTTGTCAGAGAGAATTCCAAGAGAGGCATTTTTATTAGGTTGCTGTCTTTTTGTTTTGAAGGACTGAGTTCTGCAATGATCTGATAGAATCTGAGACAGCAGGATTCTCATAAGCAAAAGACATCTTCTAGAGTAAGTTGCTGGACAAGAAAAAGCTACCATATTTATTATTTATTTGTGTTAGTGTAGCACCTAGGAGCCCTAGTCATGGACTAAGACCCTATAGCAGTAGGTGCTGGGCAAACTTTATTATTTACTCTCAAATATTTTATAATTACAAGAACAATACACAGGCCTGTTTACTCTTTTGTTGTGCAAAGGGGAACTTACATGCAGGGTGTTTAACTCTGTAAAAAGCCAGAGTTCTCACTTGCCTTCCAGTCATCCCAGCAGTCATAAGGATTCCAAAGTGAGAAGGGACAGTGGAAGCTGCAGAAGCCAGGGAACTGCTGATTTTTAGTTCCAAACCCCACAGATCCCCAGTTGTGCACAGTTGAGATACTCTCAGTTTGTGCTCCCATTCATTCCCTTCTTCCCATAAGCAATGGTAGTACGGCTAGGCCAATTATCATGTGACCTGCCTGAGGGGGAATGACCACATAGAGCTGTGGTGGTTGGACAGAAACAGACCTCTTCGGGCCAGACTTTCCAAAGAATTGAGAGACAGTTTTCAGAAGTGCTCAGCATCCAAAAGCCCCCATTATGCTGCGATCTTTTGGGAAAGAAGCACACTTGTTCTGATGGCTATCTTGCATCTAAGCTGTTTTGAAAGTCTGGTCCCCATTGGGGGTGCCATGTTCTTTTGAAAAGTATAACCTGTGGTGTGCTATGGAGGGTCTGCTACAAATATGCTGAGAGTATTCTCAATGACAAAACGGGAAGATAAACATCAGAGTGAAGTAGATCTATTTACCTTCATCCCACCGCTTGCAATAGCTTAAAATTCTTAGAGGAGGTAGTAAAAAAAATATAGTTCTTCTCCTTACCACAGGCTAGATCCCTATTTGCTGCAGAAACGATGAACACTGATTTGTTGGTAGGGGAGAAAGACAGTTCTAAAGAGGAACATCCAATATATGGCCACTTTACTCCTTCCTTGTGGCTTCTCCTCCTCAGCACAGACCTTTCCTTTCAGTAATTTTTAGCTAACTTGCACATGAGAGGAATGAAGTTTGAACTAAGGCAGTTTTGGGGCTCTATTCCTGACTTGAGCACTGGTTTGGGTGTGACCTTTGGCAAATCAATGAAAAGCTCTGTGCCCGAGTTGCCTCCTCTGAAAAATGGACATGATGATAGTCACCTATTAAAAGCAGTGTGAAGTCCTCAAAGGAAAGACACTGTATGAATGTAAAGTGTTACAGTTACAGTATACAGGGCTCCCACTTTTGCTAGTCTAGACTTTTGTGACCATGGTGAAGTCTCTTAATGTCTCTGACCTTCTATCAGAAAGATAGTGAGTAGGCCCATTGACTTCAATAGGATGACTCAAGCATGTTTCTGACTTATGCTTAAAGTACTTCACTGAATCAGGAACTCTGTGTCTGTGTCAATGGAGGAATAATAATACTCTTACCTCATAGGGGTATGATGATGATCAGGGGAAGTGAGTAGGTAACTAGAGAGCAATCTCTCTCAATACAGGGCCTCCAGCAAAAAAGGTTGGGAACCACTGTTCAGCTTGCTGGCCTGGAACTGCCTTCTTGCGACAAAGACTTTTAGGGAATATAGGTGTGATGAAGACATTAATCTCAAATAGTTTTAAGATATCTGAAGTTTGTCATGCCAAGTTCATGCATATTTAATTTAAAATTTTCACGTGCATTATTCCTCTTGGAGAGCACCATTAGAGCTAGAACAAAGGAAATATTTTGAAATGGAAAGTAGACTTTCTAACTAACTGTTATTAAATCACAATCAACCTGATTGTGGTACAATAGATACTGTATGCATTTAACCAAATCTATACGATAGCTAATCAATTCTTCCGTTTATGACTCCAGCCTTGTCAACAACTATATCAAAAGGAAGCAAAGTCATGACCCTTATTGTTTCATTCATTCAGTGCAACTGTACTGTACTGTGTAAACAAGACAATCAAGGGGATATTTTTAAATCTGTGTTACTAAATGAGGTATTCAGCTGGGACATTTAATAGATGTCTATTAGAGCACATCCCAAAAATAATAAAATAAAAACACAAGGGAGAACAGTTGGAGGAAATTCATTTTTGATTAACTCCCCCCACCCACAATATAAATTGGCATTCTACCATGAAACATTTATACAACAAATAAAAAAAACTGTGCAGGAAATATTGGAGGAGAAAATGTTGATAGGGATCTGCAAGCCAGTTTTTATATATCCAAAAACTTCCAACTTAAAAAAAAAATTCTGTTTGAGTTTTGGAAAAGATTCAAGCCATTTCTGATTTTATCCAGAACCTTTTTGGAAGTTGATAAATTGAACAACACTTTCTTCACCCCATTAGTTTTCGTTTTCATATCACTGCACTTCCTAGCTTCAGACAAGTGCCAGAAGTACTGACATACTGTGAGAAAGGCTGTTCTCCTAGCATTCATGATGTTACCAGAGGCAGGAAGTCTCACGAGTTAACCTACTTATGAGATTGCCAACACAATTATGCAGAGTGAAGAGGATCAGAAGTCCTGTTGACTTCACTGGGATCAAAATTGGAGCCATGATTTCAGAAAAAGCACTGGATACGTAGATCTGAGGTCTGACGTGTTTGTCTTAACTGAAGATGAGGTGCCAGAACCTCAGGTGGTATAATCCTCAAAACTCCATTGACTTCAGTGGAGCTATGCCAATTTACACTGATTTAGGATCTGACCAGAGTCCCCCCAATCATTGATAATTGCTCCAGGTCAAGACCTGCCTTCTAAATAGCAATGGACTACATATTATCTTCCTAAGGACAGTGACAATTATTTCTATTAGGGTAGCTCTTGGGAACCACCCTATTATATAGAAAATTTATGAAAGCACAGTCCTTACCCCCAGAGCTCACTATCTTCTGATCAGAAATAAGGCAACAGGTAGGCAAAGCAGACAGACTAGTCAGCCGGAAGGATGAAGTAAAAATAAAATGAACTGTTCAGCACAAAAGCAGAAGTCAAAGCTTACCACTTCCCTAACAAATGCCAGAAGGTAGTGATTTTGTAGGCATCAGAACAAAGGTAGGTTTTAAGCAGCAATTTAAGAGGATACAATGGAAGCTTTTATAAGAGTGAAAGCAAAGAGCTTTTTACCGGGAACAAAATGCCCCAAACTCTTGCATCATTTCTTTCTTCCTCTCTATCCCCTCCATAAATGATGTGAGAGAGACAATAATTAAAGTAAAGAAATGTTGCATCTAGCAAAACAGATGTTTTCTTTTAGATGATGTTTTAGACAAATCACTTGCAAATACATTTAAGAATTAATTTCCACTGTTCATAAGTTTTGGGACAGCAGAGCTATATTAAGTAAGTCATTTGGAGTACACATGAGTGATTATTGGGCAAGCATCAATGATTCTTTGACAGTGATTCTTTACAATTATATGGTAAAGCCTGTATAACACATAAAAGTTACCTTTCAGCCTGCTTTGTTAATATAGGACAAGATCCTCAGATAGTGTAAATTACTGTAACATTGACTTAGATGGATTTATGCAGATTCACGCCAGTGTTCTGTGTGCTCATAAGTACAAATAGGTGTTAAAAACCTTGTAATAATTAAAGAGTGTAAAGAGGGATCCACCTATCAAGTCCCCCCACACAAATTTGTACAACTAATTCTTATATGTATATGTCTAAAGTATTACATTGTTGTGGTTCTATAGAGTTCTGAACATAGCCTTCATCAGTGACTCCCATATTCTCTAAAGCCAAGCCTCTCCTATACTGGTGTAATACTGATCACTAACAATCTTAGTGGCGATTTTCATTTTAACTTCCTTTTTCAGCTGCTGGTAACTTTCCAAAATTCCTTTTGTGTTTCAACTTTCCTCGCTTAAGATCAATCCAATTTTGGGATAATTGAAGACTAAATGTCATATGAGAAGATACCAGAATAAATTGATAAATTCACTGTTGACAACCAACACTAATGGGTGATATACATCCCAGTGTAATAAAGGAATTTAAGAAAGTAGTGACTATAAAAATGCACTAATTAAAATTCAGTTTCTGTTCTATAACTGAAGCTAACAAGTGTTTTATCTACCTGTCATTAAAGAGGCACTGTGGGTGATCCTAGGAATAACAGAGGAGTGAACCTTACTTCTTTACCCAGAAAGTTGTGTGACACAGTTAAAAACAGCATTTTAAACAGCCTAGATAAAAACACTATGACTAGGACAATCCAGCATAGGATTCTGTAAAAGTAAATCATGCCTATCCAATTTACTAAAATCCCTTGAACATGTCAACAAAAACATTGTAAAAGTATCTGGTAAATAAAATTAAAAGTCTTTGACAAAGTACGTTACTAGAGGCTACAAAGGAAACTAAGTAGTCCTAGAAAGAGAGATGAAGTTCTGTTATGGATTAGATATTGGCTAAGGGTATGTCTACACTAGAAATGGCACTTCTGCAGTGCATGTAAACAGTTACTACAGTAATGGAAAGGGTTCTTATGGTAGTAAATCCATCTCTCCAAGAGGTGATAACTATGTTAATGGAAGAATTATTCCGTCAACCCAACAGCGTCTACATGGGGCTTAATCCAGTTTTGTTATGTCTCATGAAATTTTTCATTGCCCTGAGCTCATTAACTGACCTAATTTAGCAGTTTAGACTAGCCCTAAGAGACAGAAATCTAAGAGTAATAATGAAAATTGAACATGTATTCTGACAAAATGTTAACAGTGGGAAGCCATGAGATTCCATACTAGGAGAACTTGTTAAAGTATATTTATTAGTGTTTAAGAAGAGGGTGAACAGTGAGATGGCAAAATTAGCAGAAGACACAAAATTATTCAGGATAGTTAAGATAATGCTAGGCTATGAGGCAGCATGATGGCAGATGAAATTTTGACAAATGAAAAGTAATACCTGGAATTGCTTCAGAAATTATTTGTTATGTACCCCATTGAACTGGGTTATGACCATTGAAAATATGTGATTTTTTTCTGAAAAGTCTCCAATTTATGGGCATGATTTTGCCCCTACAATATCTGTACCTATAGTTTTATGCAAACAATTAATTGTTGATATAAATATTATTTGGATGCTTAACTACTTGAACGACTGCACCTGCAGAAATGGAGGTGCTTATCAAAATTAAGCCTTATGTTTGGTTTGAAGCAAACCTAACAAAACAAAAACAAAACAAACAGGTGCCAATAAAAGCTACTCTGTGTTTCTTGGAGAGAGTGCTAATCTCAGAAAAATGAATACATACACTGAACAACTTCAGAAAAAGAAATATGATTAAGAAAGCATCACAACTAACTTCTTCACAGTAATCAAGACCCATTGCCACACTAACACATACAAGTTTGAAACATATGCAACTTAACAACCTCATGCAGCTTTTTCAATGGCATGTTTAATGCATGGATTGTCACCTAGTGTTGGCGGTAGTGGTCACCATTAAAGATTCAATATTTACTAACAATAATAAACAATTTTACCCGAGTTTCATTGTTTAATATTCTAAGATGGGAAATATTGCTTATTAATAACCACTATTTCACATTTTGTATATTACATTTTGACCTCTGTGAAGGGATTGACTCACCTCTGGTACCTCCTTCTGTCTGGGTTTGACATTGCAGCTCCCCAGACTGGGTGTCTGCTGCCAATAGCTCATCTGTCTCTTCCTGTGATTGGCCCTCCATCCAGGTCACTTTTAAGTCTCTTCATTTCTACAGTAGTCCACCAACAAAAAGAAAGGGGAATTAACATAAATAAACAGAGAAAACCGATTCTCTCTCAGGGCAAATCAAGGATCTGGCCCTCCCTTCCCTCAGGGAGGGGCCTTTGGGCAGCACTTTCAGTCAGCCCTTTCCTCAGGGGCTGAGGACTCATAATCTGTTCTCTTTCCAGCCTGGTAACAAGCAAACTCCTGTGCTCCCCTTTTAAGCTTCTCCTTCAGTCTCTGCATGCCTTGCAGATGTGGTGGGCTGGAGCTGCCTGAGCCCATGCAGCCCATTAACCCCTTGTAGGATTGCTACACCCTAGCACACCTGTCAGTCAGAAACATTGACTCCAAGTAGAATAGGAGAGAATGTGACCTGAAAACTGTCATTCTTTTAAGGTTGTCTACATTATTCACTATATAAAAGGTGTAGGGGGAGACTTTCAAGAGCACAGGTGGAAGCTAGGCATCTTACTCCCATTGACAATGAAACAACTCACAATTAATTGACCTTTGTGCCTTTGACAATGTGTCCTGTAAACACAAATCACATATATATTGAAAAAAATCACTATATTATGAATAATGTAGTTTGAACTTCAGTTGTGCTGTCAAGAGTCTGTGCAGGGTTCTACTTGCAGTCCTCCTGAGTCCTGAAGCAGCCATGAAGAAGGAATATCTGAGTTCTGAAGCAGCCATAAAGGGGGAAAAAATGTAACAAAGAGAATATCTCTATCCACTAAATTTGATCGGTGGGGTTCACATGTGGAAGAGGTGCTTCTGAAGCACAGAATGAGGTCAGCAAGAGGAAATGCCACCATCTGGCTTGTGAGGTCTTATCTTTTCTGGTGATAATGGAGCCTGTAGTACTAATCTGGTTGAAATAATTTCAAAGTCAATCATGTGGTGAAGCAAAATAACTGCTGCTTTAAACTAAACCCTCAACATGGAGAGAATTCAGTATTGCATTATAGATTCCACATGAAAAGCTATATCAGAATTGCTTTCTTAGGTATACTCATCTGTCATAGTGCCAGCACACCACCTGATGGGGATGACATTACATCATATATTTGTACTGCTAATCTTATCTTGCTCTATTTTTGAGAGAAAAGTTGATGAGGAAATATAGGCCAACACACACAGAGTCATGAATCAATAGTACTTACTATAAAAAAAAAAAAGCTGGCCCCATTACAGTACTAATGAAAGATCAGAAGACATGGTCAAGAGGCTAGCAGAAGCCTAAATTTAATACAGCATGAGTTTATAATTATGGTATATTTATTATATCACCCTCATTTTCTCATTACATTCTCCATTGGTCTGTCTTTTAAGCTATTAAATCATTATTCCACTCCCAGCACGGATTAAATACATACGAACATACCACATCTCAGCAAAACTTCTTCCTTCTGCTGTCAGAAATGCTCGCAACAAAACTAAAAATGTGGTTCTATTTTGTAACTCCTTTTGGAATTTGAAATATCACCCATGATTCACTTATTTCCATAAATCTGCCTTGTTTTTTAAGTTTTTGTGTCATTTTAATGGTCCTTAAATAAAGATATATAGACTAGTAGCTGAAAAAAAATAAACCAACAACGAAACCCATTTTGTAACTTTATTAAGTGTTAAAAGTTGTTATAAGTCAAATATCATGAATATAGAATTTGCAATGTAGCAACATACTCAGCCTGCTTTAGGAAGGCAATGTGGTCCGGTGGCGAAATCACTAGACTTGGAGTCAAGGTAACTGTGGGCTAATCCCAGCCCATAATTATTACATTTTACGTCACCTCTCTTTGCCCGACTATTCCCTACCTGTTAAATTAGGACAGTGATACTTATCCTCCTCTGTGAAGTGCCTTAAGATCTACAGAAAAAGAATTCTGAATAAGACTGCAATATTACATTTAGAACATTCTTGTATATTGCGGATTCTAGATTTAGAATGCAACCACAAATTTGAGTTTCAAATTTCATTTGAGTCTGGAAAATGTAAATTCTTGGCCAGTCCCTATTTTAATATCTGAATCTGAGCAAAAGGTTACTTCCAGACCTCCTTGTCTTCACAGCGTAGGCTTCCATTTTAGCAGAAATACATATTTTCTAAACAACAACCACCCAATTGTACTTAAGTGACTCAGGAGTATAAGTCTTGGTGGGTGAATAATTTTATTTTGGGTGAGGTGAGGGTTCTGTTACAGACTTTAAATTAAAGTCATTTTGTTAAAAATTGTGCATCTAACTTGAGACAGAATTGGACAGTTTTTATTAATTTTAAAATATAAAAAATATAGTAGACTAGAGCAACTGTAATAGAGTGAAATAATGAACATTTTCATTCCAAATTCAATAAAGTTTCACAAAACCACAACATTAGAGGAGTTCTAAAGATTTCACAGAATCCCAAATACCACTAGAATTTGGTGGTATTTGGAATTCTGGGAAATCAGATTCTACTATTCCCATTAGAAATGGATGCCAACTCCCCTTGTGATAGAAGAATTTGTGCGGTTGACATGCACAATTTGCTACTCACTATTATCAGCAGGTTGTGATGCTGGCAGACCCGGTCATGTCATAGTGTATTCAGGCCAATTCACTCATTTTTTAGATCAAAGTGATTGTTCAATGTATAAGTGTTTTGGGTGTTTAAACTTCAAAAGATGTTATTTGGATTGTTTTTACTTATCGGTGTCCTAACATAATGTGATAGCAAACATTTACTTTGTAAATACTCCTGTAACTAAATAACTCATCAGACATCAAAGAAATCTTGTGAAATGCAATGAAGGACTTTATCAGAATGGCTGTTGTGTGGGATGACCATAGGTCAAACACTCAAAGTGCATTCCTCACTCAGCATCATCAAAAGAAAAGTCCATGTGGGTAGTGAGAGACACTGTGAGCTTGTCTTCTGTCAAAAGAAGATATAAGAATGGATTAAAAAAAAAGATTCATTCATGGATTCATCTCTGATGTTTGGACTCTTACAGGGAAGTGTACCAACAGAAAGAGGAGATCCCCAGAGACACCCTGAAATACTTTTGGGAAACTGGCAGTTTATTAGATCACTGCCACCATTTGGAGTTCCTGACTGTGATTCACTTGTATGCATATTTTATTTCCTTTAACCTTCCAGTAACTCTCATTCTTTTCCCTTAGCCAATAAACCTTTCATTAGTTTACAATAGAATTGGCTGCTAGAATTGTCTTTGGTGTAAGATCCAAAGTACAAGCTGATCTGGGGTAAGTGACTGGTCTTTTGGAACTGGGAGAAACCTGATGTGGTGGGATTTTTCATTTAAGTGATCTTTTATCACAAAGTTCAGTTTGTGTGGGTGGCAAGATAAGTGGAGAGTCTGAGGGCACTGTCTGACGCTATGGTAAGTCTGTTATAATGATACAGGAGTTCATATTTGTTACTGGTTTGGTGAAATCTAATTATAGAACATACCACCAGTTTGGGGTGTCTGCCCTTGTTTTCTGACAGTCTGCCCTGGCATTCACAGTTGTGAGCCTCTCCAAGTAATGTGACCAAATCATGCAAATAGACTCCCTTGCGTATTATGATATTCCACAGCATTCCATCCCAGTCAGAATCATAATCTCCGATATCAAAATAAATGTCACTTAAAAGTGATGTATAAAGGGGCTAGTAGAACAGAATACTATTGTAAATGGTAAAAACAAAAGTATGATAATTAATTAATGCTATGGCCTTTTAGCTAGTCAGCTGCTAGTTAGACAAGTCAAGGCTTTAAAGGGCTGCTTCAGAGCCATGAGATTGATTGGTGTTCAGGGAGCCTCTGACTTGGTAGCCTCTCCTCTTTGATTGACATTATACACCATTCATCATTGTCAGTGTCAAAAGATGTATCAGCCTCTGAAGTAGCAGAAGCATCTTTACAGATGAGCATGTTCCACATTTACCCATAAGAATGCATCCTGGTAACACAGAGCAACTAGCAGATTCTCTCATTGATTGATAGCAACAGTCTCAGTGGCATAAAACAGATCACTTGTTTTATAGACCTCTCCTCCAAGCATAGCTGTGGAGACCTATAAGTGATAAAATACCCTTTTTCTGGGTAACTTAACTGAACCTATCCAAAAATGTTTATATCTTAAATCAAGTTAAGGTAAAACCCATCATTTGGACTTCATTACAAAATACAGGTTTGGGAATATACAATACTGATTACCATAAAAATGGCAACCCAGGAAGCTGCACACCTGATGGCCCAGTATGTCAATGATCTTGTTGCAGATCTGCTCTCAGGCTTTAAGCTAAACACATGCCTTAGTGTTTACATTGTAAAGGCTTAGTTTAGAAGCTCCCTCAGAAGGGGACTGTCTTCCTTTGTGTTCTGTACGCTCTGAACACATTGTTGGCATTTAACAAATAATGGTTAATATTAGCAAGACTTTTTAAAACGTCTGCCATTTGGTGAAATCTGACCCCACTAAGAACAAAAAAATATGCTCTTCAGAAGCACTTTTATGAGCTCCAGACATAAGTCTCCTCTGGTAGGGTGATTTCACTGACTCTGATGAAGTTCTCCATTTATGTATCTCTAAATCATTCCTGCAAGAGAGGATTTATCTCTAGAGTATATACAAATATTTCAATTTGCTGGTAGAATTGAAAAAAGGAACTAACTCCTAAGAACTCTCTCCAGCACATTTCTGCTATCCAGTCCTGAATACATTGTCTGAGGGCAGGTTTGGTTGGGCAGTTATAACTGAAGTTGCCTTTGGTCAACTTGTTTGTATGCATATTTTATAAATCTAAAAATAAATTGAAAAGTTGTGCCTTTCATCAATTAAATATTTGCATAGTTTTTCCAAACAAAACTTTGACCAAGTGTAATCCATTGTTGTAGACTGGCCTTTCCAGTCACATTGTCTGCACTCCATTCAAAAGCCTTACCCAGAATTTAGTAACTGTGATCTCCATGCTCTCTTATCTGCTTTAAAGGCTACTAGAAGTTAATATTCCTGGACACTGGAATGTGTGTGTATTAATGTCTGCTAGGGGTCAGATTATGGCTCCAGTAGTCACTGCCAATAGGTGTGTGTTGCAGTACAGTGCACAAGTGGTTGTGGCTGGAGGCATAGGGGTCAGGCAAGCAGAATGCTTCTGAGTGAACCAGGGGAGTGCACACAACCGCCACACACTGTAAGAGTGCAAGGTGTTCTTCCTCAAATGTCAAACCCAGGTCATTGGTTGCAATGGACGGGAGGTGGGGCCACTGCACCACCCACAACCCACCATATCTTTTACTGTCACCGACCATGCTCTGATTCCCCTGGCATTTGCAGCCTGGGGCAATAATCACCAAAAATCTAAATGACTATTGGAAAAAAATACAGTTGGAGGGTTCCTGATGACTTCCTCACCCCCTTTTACACTTATACATGAGCAGACATGATCTGATCCTTAGACTAGAAACTCCCAAAGTAAGGAGTCTCTACTTGTTCCATACAGCACCAAACACACTGTCAGCACTCAAATAATAGAGACTAATTCAGAAACAAAGCATATTCTGTTCTGTGACCACTTCTCTTAAATCAGATTGCTAGATCTAATCAGTGACTTAATATCTACTAAGCAGTTCTGTAAGTCTTGTGTAAAAAGTCCAAACGCTGATGTATTGTGATCTTTAGCAATTTCTAATTTAGACGAAGTGACTGGAATTATCAATTGGTAGGGCAAAAATCTCTCCAAAAAAACCTATGATGTGTTTAGTTCACATGAACAGTGCCTCGCAAGCCCTGTAGTTTGAACTTCTCTGTTTATCCACATGTAACGTATAGGACAGGTTACAGCAGTGCAGAGTTCCCTCTCTGTACACTTTCAATGTATTCTCAACTCTGTGCCCTGGAGGGGCACCTTGAAGGGTGAAAATTTAGTTCAGACTTTATATACATTCGGTCCATGGGTTCTCTTCTGAGACTTCCAAAGTTCCAATAAGGATGCCAATTAGTGTCAATTGTGATGCTAGAGTTTATGATTTCGAGAACTTCTCACTAGGAACTAAGTGAGACAATACCAATTAATTTCACATATGCCGCGAAACAGCCATCACATGTTAACAGTTTCAGTTACAACCAACCTGTCAGCCAGCTTGAATTGTTGAACCATAGTGGTTATCAAAGGCTTTGTAGGCCAGCCCTTGTCCCCTGAGCCACCTAGTACTGTTCACAAAGTAGAAAAGGGCTTATAGTGGTTCAGAGGCAAGAGAAGAGAGTTCATAAAGAATCTTTCTGTAAGAAGAAATGTTTGGCTCATAAATTATTTAATGGAGATGTAAGGAGCACTTTAGCTAAGGCCTAGTTCTCCAGTCAAAACAGTTCTACACCACTTCAACTACATTGACATTGAAGGTATTATACCCTGTTTATGTTAGTGTACATAAGAGGACAACTGGGCCCTAGCTATTTAAAAATAGAGGGGTTGAGTTGCATTGATTTTTCATTAAAATTGTTTAATCTGGGGGTTCATAACTGTTTGGTTCTGAGAGCCTCCCAAATATTATAAAAACCTCCAGGGCCCAGCAGGGAGGTCTCGGGGCTCCTGGCTGTGGTTGCCAGGTTTGTGGCGGGGCCTGGGGCTTCTGCTGGGGCGGGGAGCTCAGAGCTCCAGACTTCAGCCACCGTGAGGGGAAGGAGGAAATAAGGGCTTCTGTCCCATATGCGGGGGATAGGAGTGGGAAGGGGGCGGCAGCTCAGGACTTCTGTAATCAAGCATTTCAGGTCAGTTTCACAAAATGAATATAAACCTTTTGATTTCTGAATGTCAAAATGTTTTATTTTAAATAAAAAATGTCAAAGTGAAACACTGACATGTTTTAATCCAAATTTGAGAAAAAAAAATAATTTGTTGGATATTTTCTTTAATAGTTTCTCCCTAAATTTCTGTTTTGTTGGATTTATCAGTGATTAACTCCTAAACCAGACTCTACTCAATTAAACAATAATTAGTGAGTATTACCTACACATCAGAGATTAGCTTCCTCAGTTCAGAGATTGTTCTTACATTCCTTTCCTATAATTCAACCAGAGTGCATCATCTGTTGTTGATTTCTCTGCCCTCCCAGCATGAAGAATTTCTTTTCTTTTTTTTTTTTTTTTTTTACAGCATGATCCTGTGGACAGGGCACAGCGTTGGCTATCAGAGGACTTGTGTTACTTCTGATCATATCATATGTTGCAGAATTCAGCCTGACCTCACTGCTGGATGTAATTTTTGTTTTTATACGTTAAAATTACATTTAATACTTATTTGAAAGTGTTATTAACCTATGCATTGCATGTACAAGTGCCATTGTGAGGCTGATACACTTATACAAACTGCAGATATGTCTTGCTGTTTGTATCACAGTCAAAGCATCAACCCTGCAAACCACTTATGCACATACTTAATTTTAGGCATGAAAACATTTCCACTGAGGTCTACTTGACATGAGTAAACCTAAGTATGTGTGTGAGAGTTTGCAAGATCTGGTCTATAGTGTGCTCTGGATGGCCACTCTCTTATGTCTAGAGAACTTAAAAGGAAGATGGACTGTTGTAAAATAATTTAGGTCCTGAACCTACGAAGTGTTACGCATGCTTAATTTTATGAACTGGAAGTAGTAACGATTACTTCAACTACAGTAATCACAAAGTATAAACCTAAGCGCATGTATATGTGTATTCTAGATCAGGGCCTTCATATAAAATTAGACAAACATTTAAAATATAGTGAGACAATAACAAAGACAGATAATAAGAATAACTCATTGACTGAATTCACTTCATTTAGCCAAGGACGTTGACAGAAGTATATTATTAACACCTATGAGAAACAGATAGTCACGTGCCATTCACTTAATGCACAAGATGTTAAATTAGCCTCATTATAGAGACACATTCTGGCATGTATCAGCACCATCATTACATTATTAGCCCTACTATAGCATTGAACAAAACAAATAAAAGGTAAATTACATCCAAAGAAAAAATAATGAACGTTAAAAGTCAACTTTCATAATGCTATTTTCATTTCCCTTTGCTAAATAACTCTTATGTCAGTCATTATATATATTAAAATAGCTTAGTGGAATAAATTATATGAATTACAAAAGCAGCTCAAATATTAAATTGAGACAATAAAAATAATCCTCAGATACTTTACCAAAATGAGGTGAGTCACTTGTTCTACAATTTGACATATTTAGTTATAGAAAGGAGTAATCTTTTTGAATGATTTCTTATGTGTGTGATAACTTTTAAAAAAAGAGACATTGTTAAGCATGTAGGCACATTATTTACTATTTTAAAAAATTGTAGTTCATTGTTTCTATTCTTCTGCCTCAAAGTAATAATATTAATTACAATGGTTCCAATAAGTTAAAAAGTCAATTAAAGAGATTGTGGTAATATTTTTTTTTTTATTTCTCATTACCCTGTGCTGCTGGAAACACAAACAAAACATTTTGTTGTTATTACAACTAGCAATATGAGACAGTTCTTCCTTTAATTTGCATTTGTGTAAGTCTGTGGTAACACAGTGACATTACTTCAGATCTACACTGGTGTAAATGAGAGCAGAATTGGGCCTACATATTTATAATATACCCATAATCATAGCTGGCATAAACCCGGAGTAATGTGGTGTTGAATCAAACCTCTGTGCCTCTATGTCTTGTTGAACTCTTATAGTTAAAAGGCATCATTTCTGTCTGAAAGGTTTATGCTCTCCATGCCTCCATCCTTACACCATTGATTTCTGAGGTGGATATTTTCTGCAGTTGTCTGTTTACCAGAGAAATGTGATTGGTCCATTCTGGGAAAGGCATATGTAGAGAGCTGGGTCTTACAGCACACCACACATGAGAACCAGAAAGTGAAGCTATCCAAGTTTTTTCACTGTCCAAAATAAGCCAAGCTTACTCCAGAAACAAACAGTGTCAATGGTGAAAAGTAAATGAGTATTTGTAATGTTCTTTCATTTTCAATAATCTTGGCGGTATTAGTAAAGCTGTGGGAAGTATTCACAATGAAATCCCAAACTACATGAAACTTATCTGGTGTGGGTTTCCCCCACAAAAAACTCAGGCCAGATTCTTGAAATAGCAGCAAAGCTGCAGCAGCACAGGGGGCTGCATGAATTTGTCCCATCCTCCCTACTCTCAGTGACTGGGTTGTGGGTGGTCATGCCTAGTGGTTAGAGCAGACATCACTAGCCAAGGAATCAGATTTGAGGGCATGAACCTGGTTACCTGGAATTGGGCAAGGCTGAGTCCAATCTCAGCCAGAGGCAAATGCTGGGAGCAGCCAGTAAACTGCTGCTATGTTTAAGGGCCGGTCTACTGAACCTTCTAACCAATCAGGCGATATAGCCAATTAGGCAGCCTACTGCAAGCCAGTTGTGCTGGTTAGGTTGCCCAGAGACTGGTTGTGTTGTAGGCCCTGCTTCTGGACTGCTAGATCAAAGCTAGCTCAGATATTGTCAACACCGGCTGCAATCACAGCTCCCGACGTAGCATGAGTGTGTCTGGTACAGTAAATCAGTTCTTAGTATACTGTATAATATCTAGAATTCATTTGCGGCAGTCCCAGTTAAAGACCTCACTCTTAACAACTGGCAGTTCTGATATGGAGGTGGTGCAGTTTTATTCTCCTCTAAGACATAATCAACTCAGTACCAGCACAGCCTCAGGCCGCTCTTCATCAGCTACTGTCATTCTGCATATTGCAGTGCTTTCAAAATAAAATAGAGGTGGTAGCCAGGTAAAAACTTTAGTGGAGAGGAAACTGGACTGGGAGTCAGGGGACTTAAATTTGATTTCTAATTCTGCCACTGATGTGCAATCTGATCCTGCGTGGGTCACTTCACCTTTCTATGCTTCTGTTTCCCCTCTAACCATTTGTCTACTCTGCCTATATAACTTGTAATCTCTTTCTAGCAAGGACTGTCTCTTACTATGTGTTTGAAGAGTGCCTAACACAACAGCTCCCCAAACTTCATTGGAGCCAGTGGATATATCATATTCAAAATAAGAATTCCCTCATCTCACCCCTTTTGGACAGAATGCAGTCTACCAAGGGCGATTTTCTGGCCAGTACTTTCTGTTGAAAAAAAAATATCATATTTTGGCATGTTAATTGAATTTGTCTTTAGTGCTTTAAGGAGCTGTTGAATAGTTCCTATCATTTGATATAACAGTTCCTATTATTATACAGGAATGTAGTATAGTATTTTTGAATTAATTAACAACATCCTCTGGGTAATCTAAGAGAAACACAATAGATGTGCTCCATGGCCAACTTCAAGGCTTATGTGTTCATTTGAATAGAGTAATGGCCAAGCTGAGGTGATCTGACTAAAAAAAAAAGTGCACTAAGTACTGTATGCTTAAAAATAATACAAAATGCTGAAATCTTATTTAGAACTATGCTAAGAGGGAATAGGAAAGCAGAGGAAAGTAACCTTGTTGCTAAAGGGAAGAACATATGAGAAAGACAATTAAATGCTGGAAATCTGAAGACAAAATTACTTGAAAGCAAGAGTTTGCTCTTATGGTTTTTAAGATGACCGGAGGGAAAACAGCTGTTAGACACAAAGTG
Organism: Dermochelys coriacea; assembly: GCF_009764565.3. Taxonomy (NCBI): domain Eukaryota; kingdom Metazoa; phylum Chordata; order Testudines; family Dermochelyidae; genus Dermochelys; species Dermochelys coriacea. The sequence goes on from NC_050070.1 coordinate 138,102,112, forward strand.
GTAATTAGAATGTTTGGTTAAGAGGAATGCTTATCTGAGAAAGTTTAAAATAAGTTTTGGTAGATTATAGTAATTTAAATTGAATCACACAACACTGATGCTCAGCCAAATCAAGTTTATCTTGTTTGCAATAATCAGGGAGGAAAAACACAGGGAACATCTTTCTAATATATTAAACCACAAAACACAAAAAGCTATTGATGCAGAAAATGGTCCTGCAAAAGGTCACTGCTGTGAAAGTGTAATAAATACAATCACTTCCAAATGTATTCAGATCCATCCCACATATATTCATATTATTGATCGATAGGTGGCAGAAGATTATGTTTCTGATCCTGATGAATACTGTATTGATACAATCAACTGTGCTCAATAAGGAACGAGGCATGTACAAACTAAGCCCAGGTCTACACAACTGACCCATATCGGTATAACTATGTCGCTCAGGGGTGTGGATTTTTCACACCCTTCACTGACGTAATTATACCGAACTAACACCCCATGTAAACAGAGCTGTCAACGGAAGAGCTTATCTCATCAACAGAGCTACTGCCTCTCGGGCAGGTGGATTAAATACACCGATGGGAGCAGCTCTCCTGTGGGTGTAGTAGCATCTTCACTAAATTGCTCCAGCAGTGCAGCTGCATTGGTGCAGCTGTGCCGCTGAACATGAAGACAAGCTCTAAGTATTTGCTGACATGTCAGTAGGCTCAGATACTCACATTCTTAGATTTAAATTTGATATGGTGCCCAAGCAAGGATTGTAAAAAACTTGTTCAAGTAATTCAGACATCAAGTTCCAGTTCACAGTGCTAATGCCAGTCTGACTAGGGAGGTTAAGAGCTTAAAGTACATACAAGCTGGAAAACAGGTAAAATTCAAGCTTTAGCTTGGGGTTTTCTATATTGTGGTTAAAGATATGTGAAAATAAGGCATGTTTTATCATTAAAACTTTGTAATGTAGATCAGTAGTTACAGTAAAGAATCCTGTTCAGATACTGAACCGTCTGTGGACCCACTGGAGAATGCAAAGCCGAATTTGCTGAATAAATATACTGATGTTTAAAAACTATTCACACAAAGATGTTCCTGTTTCTTTTATCTTAACCCAGCAGTCCACCCTGTTGTTCAGATTCTGAGATTAAAGTGAGGAAAATTGCCAATCTTGAGAAATTTTACAAAAGACAGAAATGTCATGGGTGTGAAATTGTGAAAAAAATATACACAAATGTTTTAACAAATTTTCACCAAGCTGTAATAACTAATTTAATGAGTTCAAGCATACTTCACATAAATTTTACTTCTTATGCCCAGTGTACTCCAGCCCTCAAATTATCCCCACCCCATGTGTTTCAGTTTTTTCTCAACAAGTGATAGGGATATGCTATAATCTACACCCCAATTCAAACATTGGTTGATTAATTAGAGACCATTATTTCAAGCTTTACTCCACTGACTGCAGATCGAGTTCAAGATCTCAAAAGCACTCCATCATGACAAACCATTGAAACACAATTCTCTTGCCAAGGCTCTAAGACCTACATTCTCTTTCACATAAAACCAGTAAACTCTATTGACAGGTGATGTCAATAGATTTACTTGGATTTACACTATTATATGTAAATTCAGAATCTGTTCCTAGGTCTTCACAATTACTAGGCTTTTCGGTCTGAATCCACAAAAGGAGTTGGGCATTGTAATGCTGAGGTCATCATGCCTAATTTTTAGGCACCTGGAAAATGTAATGGGCTTCACAGAGCCTGGATTTAGATGCCCAAGCCCTTGTACAATGACTGGGGAGAAAGAGGAAAGAGAATTGCCTTAGACTGCAATTCACAAAAGCCAGCAAGCAAAACAGGGAACTGCCTAAGTTACCCAATGGGAGATGCTGACCAGCGGCGTGTTTGTGCTTAGCTCTGCCTCTCTCTTTGAGCAAGATACCCAAATCTGGGTGATAAGGAGGCACTATCTCTGCTTGGGATTCTCAGCTGCAAACCCTCTCTTGGTGTTAGGCACCTTCACCATTTTAGCAACAATCAGGGTGAAGAGAGGGAAGCAGGGAAGGTAGATGTCCCTCATACACGTAGCCCAGTGTTCAGATTCTTCAACTGGGATGTGGGAGAGCCAGGTTTCAAGTCCCCCCTTTCACTTGAGAGAAGATGGGATTTGCCACCTTTCACATAAGTGCTTTTAGCACTGGGCTATGGGATAATCTGATGTGGGACACTGTTAAAGAGTCACTTGGGCCAGAGAGAGAAAGATGGAAATGACTCTATAGCCTGGTGATTAGGGCACTCATCTAGGCAATGGAAGACCAAGGATCCAGTCCCCGATTCCAATTTATTTTCCAATATTTATCCAAAAAGTGTAACAACTTCAACACAAGAGACTCCATATGGGACTATCCCATAGCCCAGTGGTTAGGGCACTCACCTGAGAGGTGTCGAATAGTTCCCTGGGAGTGGAAGGACTTGAACCAGGAGTCTCCCTCATCCTATGTGAGTACACTAACAAATGGGCTAAGAGTTATGACAAAGTCCTCCCCTTACCTGTTTTGTGTGAGCTTTCTTAAGGGGCCTGATTTGGTAGGTTCCCCCCAAGAATACTTACTGGATCAGTAGAACCCTGTGTGGATACAAAATTAGTATCTGCATCTGATCCACAAACATCGTCCATGGATATCTGCAAATTTTCAGGGCTCTATGGATCAGGCCCCATAAGCAAACTAGGTGGCCAAATGCCTATCTATTCCCATTTTATGACACACTCTGTGGCTTAGGCAAGAGAGAGGTGACCGGCTGTCTAGAGCAGTAGCAGTATACTTGCCCAGAGGCAGAAACATAGACACGTAGGGAACTTTTACTGCAAAAAAATCGACACTTAGTGCATTTAAGCTCCTACCAGGCTCAGCAGGTGTATCCCAAAACTGAGAGTTAGGTGCCTAACTCCTTTTGTGCTTTCAGGTCTCTTTCCCTTCACAGAACAGCCAATATATTTTTGGTGGGATGAAATTGATGAAACACTGTGGAGAAAAAACACTGTATGGAGTTTTCAACCACCATGTTTCCATTATTTTTGCAAAACATCAGAAGACTGGAATTGCTTCAAACTGAAAGGTGCAAAACAGGGAAGCCGCTTTTGCTTGAAAATGTGCAGTACTGAATTTACACAATGATGACAGCTGGCCCCTAGAGGGCACCAGATCTTTTTGATCAAGCAGACAGCTGTAAGCAGGAACTCCTGACTTACGTTCACGTCTAAAATATTATTTAGCTTACTTGTCACAGAGCCTCTTTGAATTGGGTAAGTATCATTATCCCCACATAATGGTTTTACCATTGCAGAGAACCCCTTATGGCATTGTTATCCATCTCCTCCAGCCAGGTCCCTCTAGTGTATCCAGGGCATCAAAGTGCTGAAAAATGTCCTTCACCAGTGTTAAAATGCAGGTAGTGAACAACAACAAAAGTTTCTGCCCCACTTAAAGGATTTTACTTTACTTCCTGTGTCTTCACCAAGTGACATGAAGCAAAAAAATAGCACCTTCTCACACCCGGGTCCTTCTTTAGCCTCTCCACATAGAAGAAGATTTTTATCCTGTTTCTCTTCAGGGCCTGCTCCATACAGAGGGGACACAGGACCTCCTTACCTCTGAACTCCTTCCTTTATGGCAGTCACCCAGACCTCCTCAGTGGCATCTGATACTAAATTGAGCCTGACAAACCCTTCAGGTGCAACAAGGTAAGCTAATGGGACTCCTGTTAACCCTTCTTTGTTGACCTGTGTGGGATTTACACTGCATCACACCCCATTTAACAAATGATTTTTCACTGACATGCTCTATGTTGAATACCAACCTAATATCAGGATTGGGTTTAGAACCAAGGTCTTCTGGCTAATAGGCTTATTCCCAAGACCACAAGGCAAGTGATTTAGCCTCACTAGGTTACAGCTCTGTGAATAAAGGATTTTTAAATTTGCTGGAAATTCCGGAGAAAAAAATAGTTTTGGGTCAAATGGAAAATGGAATTTTTTAAAACATTTGGCAAATTGAAAAGTAAAAAAAAAAGATTTGGGTCAAGCATTTTTTGTTTCAATTTTGAGCTTATTGTGTCATTTAAAAATAATTTGAAGAAAATTTCTGAACAAAAAGCCACTTTGAACTGAAAAATTGGAACATTTCATCTTGAAACTGTCAAAACAAAATGTTGGACATTTTTTGATTTTTGAGGAGTGGGGGTTCAACACAAACAGTTTGGTCAAATTGATACAAAACTTTTTGGTGTAGCTGAATCTTCAATTTTTGCTGAAAAAAAATTCCAGACAAAATTTTTTTGGCAAGCTGTACAGTGGACCACAGTTTTCATAGCCACCACAAAAGACTTTTCCAGGACTGGGACAGTATAAGATCAGCAGGTTGACCCTCAAGGCACAAGATGGGTGCAGAGACTAAGTGCTAGACCCTGAGGAGCAAGAAAAGAGCCACCAATCCCAGAAGAGAGTAAATCAAAGCAGGAGGGGAAGTTACACATCTTTGAGAAACCTCCTCAGAAGACTTAAGCCTGAGTCTGTTGGAAGGAGGGGAACACTGGGCTCAAGGCAAGGGAGTTTCATGTAGAGAGGAAGCTGTGGGCAAACAAGAACTCCTTTTGCCACTTCCCCCATTATTTGAAAGGAAAATATATTATATTATATTATACTATATTTATTATAGTGGCTGCTGTGTATTACAATTACATAAGGTGTAAATATGTCCTTAGGCTCTTCTTAAATCAGCACTAAAAGGAATAGGTAGATTTCTAAGAAAATTATAGTAAACTATGCATATAAGATGATACCATAACATTCAGTACTTTTGGCAGTTAATTTAAATGAAGTCTATTTAATCAATGTGGAATATTTTTGGTAATTATGATGTTCCTGCTTAGCCATTTAACAATAAAACTTTGCATCAGTGTAGTGCCTTTCATTCAAGACTATCTCCAAGTGCTTTATCAATGCTAATTAAGCCTCACACCACTTCTGCAAGATAGATAACTTTTATTAGACCCATACTACAGATGAGTACTCTGAGGTATAGAGAGGTCAAGCAACCTGCCAAGGTCATACAGTGAGCCAGGAATAGAATTCTGGTGTGCTGACTACCAGTCCAGTGCACTAACGTCAACGCATCCCAGCTTGTGGCCATGGGCCTGATTCTTCATTGATCTGTACCATATGAAGCTCAGCTGTTTACACCAATGGAAAGCAGGTGTAGAGTGTTATTGTATCTGAACAGTAGTGACCCACACCCACAGGTCAGACTATACATGATTGAAGGCAGTAGAGAATCAGGCCCTCTCTCTTTTTGGCACTCTGTCCTAGCTATCTGTTTTGAGTATAATTACTAAAATAATTAGTCATGTACGAGCAAATCCTCGCCTAAATATAGACACATGAAAGTCTGAAACAAGATGGTTTGTGTCACAGAGCTACCTGTACAGTTAGCTGTAGGGCAGAGGTGCCGACTTCCCAAGGTGACAGGGGGTGCTCAACTTCTGCTCTGCCCCAGGCCCTACCCCTACTCCACCCCTTCTTCCGAGGCCCCACCCCCGCCACACCTTGACTGTTTCCATCTCTGTGTTGCAGCAACATGCACTAATAGAGTATTTCAGTCATGTACTGCTCTATTGCTTCCTGCTTTTTATTAGAATACTAAAGAATCACTTTTGTGAAACTTGTCTCAAGGGAGACATCTTTGTGAGGTGTGTGACAGCTAAAACAGACTGTAGCCTGGTCCTATAATTCTTGCTTTAATCACTACCCCATTCCCAAACCATCTACAATATTTATTAGGAAGAGGCAGTATGTTGGTTCCCGTGCCCTGCATTAACACAACTTCAGCTGCTTGCTTGTAGAAGTTAACATAAAACATGACAGCAACTAAAAAGAAAAGATGAGGCAGGGCATCAAAATAAATAAAAATCATATTCTTAAAAATAGATTTTTGGTGAATAAATATTTCAAGGAAAAAATCCAAGTTCTGAAATCCTGCTGTCTGCCTGCTCAGGCTGGGTTATATTTCTCTTGAATGTCGAAAATTTACTTTAAAAAAATGTTTCTTGCACATCACACTCATGAGAAAATTATAAGATTGTCAGATCTCCAAAAATGGAACTGTAAGTCAGAAAGTGTGAGATATGTATAATAGATCATATTGCAGGATGGGGGAGAGCACTCGAGTTAGGGATTTGTCTTTCAGGTGATCATCCTTGGTGACTAAAGAACCTCAAACCTCTTCCCTTTTCTAGTGCCATTTCCTACTCTCACTTGGTTTAGTTGTTCTGACATTCTGATCCTTCTTGACTGTATTCATTTATGTGGCAGACAGAGAAAAGGTAGGGAAAGCTTTCTAAATTACCTGTCAGTGTGAGGGAAAGAAGCAGCGTGTCAGGACTGAAAACAGAGATTGCCACTCTTTTCAGGAAGAACCATGAGTTCTTATGTTAACAAACAATATCAGCAGTTTAGAAAAATCAAAATATTTAGTTCCAGATTCTTCCCTGCACAGAAATTCACTCGACACAGGAGATGGGGAGAATGATGGAGCAATCAGAGAACATAAACTGCCCAGGCCTGGCATAAATTAAAGCAGCTGAAGTTCTGATCTAATTTGTGCCAGCTGGATATTGTCCACAAGGGACCATATGCCATTGAGAACTGGTGCACCATGGGTACACTCTGCCCCACGCCTTCCCATGAAATGCTCTCTCCTGCTCTTGGCATGTTCCCTGGGCTATTGGGGGAATGGAGTTGTCAGATGTAACTATGTGTGGCAGAATTTGATTTTTTTAAAATATAATTTTGATTGATAATGTTGCTGTTTATTTTTAAGCATTTTTCTCAATTTACATTTTCACCGTTTGCAAAATTATGAGTAGTAAGCATTTTTAAAATTACTTGTATCTCTTTAAATTTTCACAGTGGTGGGGAATTATGGGGCTGTCAGACAATAATTATTTAATGACAGATGTTGAGATTCAAAAAGTTAAACCTTTAGAACCTTTAAAACACAAACTGTCAACATCACATGTCAACAAATACAAAGTAACTGTCCTTAAATCAAACTCTCATAAGTTCTTAAGCAGCTTTTTCCTTACTTTGCCTATCTGTACATTTCAGCTAATATTGATGGGAATGTTTTTTCATTAGTTTGTGTGTGTACAGTGAAATCAATGTTTACTGACATTTACTAATACAAATCTAGTCCTTCAAAGCATAGTGGTAATTTATTTTAGAGCACACCAACACTGTGGAAATTTACACCAGTTGGGGCCAGAGACTGGCCACTCTGCACTATCTAAGTGATGCATAGTGGTTGGAACAGGGGGTGAGAGGCTGGCCCCATTGATCAGAAAAGTTAGCCAGCAGGAGAAGGGTTGCTACTATAGACATTTTTTTCAAGGTACACAAATAGGATTAAGATTCACATGCAAGTAACAAACAAATCTAGATTTGGCCACATATAAATACTAATGATGGGCTCCATGCTACAAAACCTCCCTTTGTTGAAATCAATGCAATTTTCCCACACCACAAAGGCCTGCATGACTGGGCCCAATAATGGGAGCTTTGCTTTTTAACTCAGTAAAGGAAGGGGACATCTGAAAGCAGGAAAGCAAAAGTGACAGTAAAAGTTCACGGCAGTGACTAAGGATCTTATTGTATCAACTGATGCTGTATTGAGAAATGTTTAAAAAGAGAATCCTCCAAACATTTTCCACCTCCAGTGATACACGTTAAATTCCCCAAGTAAAATATTTCCCTCCCTTACTCCAAAAAAACACATACTCCATAGTCTTTCTTCTCCAAAATTCCTCACCCTTTCCAACTGAACTCCTTTAGATCCACCATATTTCCTTCCCCAGCACCTGATGGAGGTTCCATTAGGTGTCCCCCTACCTGAAGCAGCAGGGGTAGTCCATGGGTGTTCTTTAGTCTTTGCTGGCCATGGTGGATACAGGCTGATGTCCTCTAGTGTCTACACAGTAGTGACAAGCAGTTTATGCTGCTGGGTTGGGAGGTCTGGAGGAAGAAGAATGGAGGGAGGAGGTAACTGAGATTGGAGATGTGGGATCCTGAGTTGAGAAGGGAAGAATGGTAACTGTTGATCCCAGCTTAGTCAGTGCCAGGTGGACACTGGATGAATTGCACTGTAGCAGGCAGGCTATGGGGCACGTTCCCTGTGCTGCAATGGAGTGGACGGCAGGTTGTGTGCTGAGCTAGGCCCTGGCAGTGCAATGCCTTCTGTGGCTTAGGCCAGCACAGCTGTAACAGGAACTCCATGACTGTGTGTCCTGGAGCTGAGCAAACATCAAGAATTGATTTTTATCTTAGCCATCCCGACCTGGAGCCCAGGACTGTCCTGAAAACCAGCAGTTTCTCCTAAGATGGGATAAATGATGGTTCCCCTAGGAATGAGGTTCACACTTAAAACAAAGTGGGTGCAAGCAGTGTAATGATACCTAAAGTGTTAGACGATGGTAATTTTCAGAGTGTGTTGCCAGAGAAGAGAGTATAAATGCTGCCAATTACCTGTAAGTAGTTAGGTTTTTGTTCTGCATTGAAAACCAGGCTCATTTCAATTATTATCTGCACTCTAAGTTTTCAGCTGCTGGTACAATTATACAATCTTCTTTTAAAATATCAAGTCTATATTGTCTGGGAAAAATTACGATCCCAACAAAAAGTTTTGAAAATATTTGTGCATCTAAGACTTTAACGGTTTCTGTCTGCTTTTTCTTTTACTGCTTGTATTCTATGCATTGTGGAAAATGAATCACCATTATGACTTAAAATACTATACAATTATAGAAATGTAATCCATAATCCTTAAATGTAAACTGAACATTTATAATTCAACTTTAAGCAAATATGTCTAGCATACCTCCACATTAGTTCTGCATGGCCTTTGTACCACTGTTTACTTATAAATGCTTGGTTTATCTTTGTGGATTATGGATTACATGTCTATAATTTTTGCATCTGTACATGAATGACCCTGCAATCCTTTCAAACAAGGTTAGAAATCAGATCTCAAAAGAGATCCAGTTTTTCAAAACAGCTCGGTATCCTACTGACTCATTTTAGACACTGAGAGCTGGATCCACAAAGAGATTTAGGGGCCTAACTGCCACTTTAGGCATTTAAATCCAAATTTAGATCCTCAAAACCCCTTCTCAGCTGCCACCTAATACTGTAGGTACCTAAATTCCCCAGACAATGAAATTTCTGCCAGTGGCCATGTTTAAGTGTTGACATCACTAAATTGCTCAGTGCCTAAGATCTGGAAGGATTCTCCAGCTAGCTTCCTATCTCATCAGCAGGGTCTGATCCAGGAGGCAGCCTCTGAGAATGTCTACAGGATTGGGCCCTGCAGGAGAGAGAGGTGCCAAACACAGACACAGAGGAGGAAGTGGTGGTGCTCTTTCCCTTCTCTTCGCCCCTCCTTATGCCGGTAGTTAGTGCACACACCCAGAATGTGGGAGACCTGGGTTCAAGTCCTTCTAACATTTAAAAAAATATTTTTGCATTAACCAAATTGCTTTCAATTATATAATGTCTTACTCTATTGTCTTATTCTTGATTTCCATTACAAAATGAACTGTGGAAGGAATATAACCTTTTCTCTAAAGAATTACATTTGATGCTATACAGGAATTGTTTAAAAGACTCCTGGAATGTATGATGCACCAGTTGTCTTCTGCACGGCTAACATTTTAGTGGTCCCCAGAGAGAATATATATATATATATATATGTATATATATATATATATATATACATATATATATATATATATAGTGGCTACTTGTAACAGATGCTTTAGAATACATGCCAGATGTCTGTCACAGTCTGCAATGGATGACTAATTTGAATCAGAGACATGCCATTCCAACACCCACAGTAATGCAGGGAAACGTGTAACTGAATATTTAGAAGACATCTTGATGAGAGGAACTCCTGCTATGCTTTTGTTGTCCTGCTTTTTTCCTAAGAAATCTGTGATCCTGAATTGACCTTCATCTTTTTGTTCTGTGTTGTGCAACACCTAGCATAATGGGCTCCAGGTCTAGTGCTCCCAAGTGTTATGGTAATACAAATAAATAATAAAAATAATAATTTGAATAAAGTGTACAGACTGCTTTATATATTGATGTATAGAAACCATCTGAACTACAAAACCCAAACTGCATACAAATGTATTTACCCCATGCTCATTTTTTATTGCTACATTAAATTCACGGTGTATCTCTCTAGAAACTGCAAACTAAACCATTATTTTTTTCTTTTACACTAAATTCTGTATAGTCTGCATTAGGATTACACATATGCAAACACAGAGAAGAAAGAACATGACCTGTCTGTGCAAATATTTTTAAAATAAATTTACGAATGAGGTCTTTAAATATTTAAGTTGACTTTTGATTTTCTATTCCGAAGAATAAACAATGCAGCAATTTGTTTTTAACAGCTATCAAGATTTCTTTGGTTTGCAAGGTCACCTTCTTTAAATAATTAAGCACCAACTTTATTGAAAATGATAAGGGAGTTGCAGGCCACCCAATGGCAGCATCAGGATTTCAGATTCAAACTCTTAACTTTGTATGTGTGCTAGAATATGGTTCAAGATACGGAAGACAAATTACATTTTCAAAACCTCTCCTACTGGTTAAATTTCATCCTCCAATCACATTAAAAATAGCAGCCCTTTCACATGTTCCTCTTCACATTGCATTTTGCAGCACTGCACCAAGAAAAGTACACAATGAGTCCTCATGATACTAGTTCTTAATTTTATAAACACAACCCTTCAGTATCAAATGGTCAGACAGTAAAAAAATCTCCCGTACATTTTAAACAACAGTAGGATTAGTTACTGGAAACCTCCAAAGATTTTGTTCAGTCCCTAGCAGCAAAACCAAAACCCAACAACAAGCATTTAAAATATTTTTCTGTAATCAACAAATATTTTTCAAATTAAAAACAAAACATCCCTTGCATACAATTTTTATGCTAAAACCCAAGTTTTAGTTAATGCTAAAACAACTTTGTACAAAAATGGATTATAATTACAAGCCAATCTATGTCTAACAATACCTTTTCCTATCTACATAAAACTTCCATAACTTTTATTGTTTGAATTACAGTCCACACATGCTGTTACTATATGGGAAGCATGCTACTGTACAAGCACTTGTGGGTAATGAAATCAAATGAAAGTCTAACTCTGGGATTACTGTTCAAAGAATCAAAGAATTGGACACTATTTAGGTAAGCTAAACCAATGTTGAAAGTAACTGCTTTTGTGTGTCACTGCTTTTTAGAAATAAAAAAGATGCAGAAAGATACAAAGTTAAGAAATTGTAGTGTAAGAGAGAGAACACAACAGTAGCAACAAAAGCAATAAAACAGGCAGTGATAATCATGTATGCTTCTTTGATTAGGTTTGCTGTGAAGTTTTAAATGTTTATATCTATCTATTTATCTGTGTAGTAGGCCAAATCTACAGACTTCACTCTGTTGACACTTCCATTAAACTCAAAGTTAATACTATGAGGAACTGGATAAGATCCCCTTGGTCTCATTACATTTTTGAGTTATGGGGACACTTATGATATTAGTCACTTAAAAGTTTGGTTCATTTCTTAATTTACTTGGATAGATTTACCCATCTTAAGTCAAGTAAACAATGATATCCTACCCCCATTTTCCACCATTGATAACACCAATTCACCTGAGTTCTAGTGCAGATAGGCTCCCAGATGCCAATACTGTTGTCATAATCATGTTGCATCACATAAGTTAAATTTGCCCTGAACAGGGCCTTATTGTGGCAAAAGCACTTGTCATTAATTTCTAGCCTCTCCTAACATCCTCCAAACAAGCCATGCTAACCTTCTCTCAACTTTACCCATCCTTTCATAAAGACAAAGGCCATAATTCCCTTTCACCTCTATTCTGCCCCAACCTCACGCAAAGGCCTTTCATCCATTCTCCTTTTCTAGTGGCTGTAAGTAAAATTTCTCAATCCCTTCCAAAGTTTAATATTTTTAATTACATAAAATAGCAGCTTACCAGATGTTAAAAATGAAGAAAAGGGTTTGCAGAGCCTCAATCACCTTTTCAGAGACTAGCCAGGCTTGCAACATTACCTACAAACTATGTCTTCCTCAAGCTAACCCACCCAGCTGCTGAAGCAACCCACCAATCAGCTCACACAGATGTTCTTTCCTTTCCAACTCTGCCCAGTCTCAGAAATACTTTGTCTCTCCCAAGAGATAACAAATCTGGGGACTAAGTTATATATTCAATAGGTTTTTTTTCTTTTCTAACATCTGTAGTATCCAATCACAATGGATATAAGCACATTAATTAGTTATTTCTGCTACAATTATGAGCAGTGTTGACATTTAAGTTGTCATCAGTAGTCTCTAGGGTTAAATTCTCATTGAGATGAATATGGGAAGTTTGCATCTCTCTTTGAGTTATTGCTCCATGCTCTCTGTCTACAGGCACTATTACTATTTTACACCTGGAAGATTTTCCAGAAACTCTAAAAGCTAGGAACTTAATATTTTCTTAAATAACAGCTTGAATTTTGCAGACATTCTGGACCTCTCAGAATGTGATTCTGGGCAAATTCAGGCAGTTTGAGAAGCCTTCCCAAATGTGCATCATCTTTTCAGTGAAGTAGGATGACAATTCCTTGTCGTGCTTGATTCCCTTGTGGACTGTAGATACTCAAGTTTAATCACCCTGGGTGGCTCCTTAGGGCAGGATTAAACAGGTTCAATGGAGGCTAATAGGAAGGTTCTCTTGGCCTATAATACAGCACCTCAGCATTGTCTTGGAGATATTACTTATGCTTCAGCCTGCCTGTATAAAACTTTGTTTTCTGCCTTTGGTGCTCAAGATTCCGACCCTCTCACTTCATCTGGTGCAGAGTGTCAGAAAACCAAGATCAATATCTTTCCTGTTATTATGTATATATAGATCAGAAAAGCAATTTTCCCCCATCCCAACTTCTCACCATGATCAAAAGCCCATGATATATTGCATATTCTTCTCCATTTGTAATCCAAAAAGAATACTATTCCCCCAGTTACTACTAGCAAAATGACACTGACATTAGACTATGAGTTGAAAGACCCAATCTACCCCATCCACCTTCCATATACAGGCTGGAAATCCCTGTTTAACTTCCCTGTTCAACCAAGTTGTGCTAGAGAACCCTGCCAAAAAATTGCCCTGTTTTCTACTGATCATAGATTCATTAAACCATTTTGCACAGCACTGGGTAATCATTAATATACCTAAAACTCTGCTGAAATACTGTCTGCAAGGCCTTCTGTGCTAATTATCTAGTTGTATTTAGGAAATTCTAAACATAAAAAAGGACATAAAAATGGGCATGTCGTCTTGCTGGATCTTTATACTTCAGGACTAAAGGCATTGAAGCACTAATCATCTTGACCCAGTAATTAAAGTGAGTTTAAGCTATTCTCTAAAGCTTATCCTAATCTATAATAATGCTAAATATTATTGTGGAAATCACACAATCACTTTGGGGAAGGTGCAGATGGTGCAAGATGGATTTGGGCTCACTGTTTCCTCTGAAGAAGCAAACACCTTCCTGGTGAAGATTTGAAAAAGGATTAAACATACTGTGACTGAAGTAAAATGTTTTGGCTCTGTCTTCCTCACTGTTTAATTTTCAGTCTGCAAATTGAGGCTGATGGAAAATGAGATCTTGTCTGGAATAATACACAATGACAATGGATCAGGAATCATTGGTATGCTCTGGCTGCTTTGTGCTATGTCAGTGGCACACAATCATAAACATAAAAAAAGAAAAGGAGTACTTGTGGCACCTTAGAGACTAACACATTTATTTGAGCATAAGCTTTCATGGGCTACAGCCCACTTCATTGGATGCATAAAATGGAACATATAGTACGAGTTTTTTCATGAAGTTGATGGATTTCCATTCCATTCGGCTAAATGCAGTACCTTGCATAATGACAGGTTTCAGAGTAACAGCCGTGTTAGTCTGTATCCACAATAAGAAAAGGAGTACTTGTGGCACCTTAGAAACTAACAAATTTATTTGAGCATAAGCTTTCGTGGGCTACAGCCCACTTCATCGGATGCATAGAATGGAACATATAGTATGAGTTTTTTCATGGGGTTGATGGATTTCTATTCCATATGGCTAAATGCAGTGCCTTGCATAATCATAAACCTGGCTCAATTGCACAGTTAAACTGGGTTTACAGCTCATTTACATTGCCAGAGCATCACACAGCAACCAGAGACTACCAGGGAATCTGACCCAATATGTTTGTATGTACCATATAATGTAAAAAAAGAAAAAAGAAATACAAAACATTGCCTAAGATTACAAAGTGGATGCCTGTTCTACAGTTTACTTGATGCACAACAGGCTGACTTTTCAGGAGCTGATAGAGTTATTTAAACCCAAACTACTCTATAGCATAATTGCTATAACAAGCGTCCAGCCGCATGACATCTTGGTGCTGTCACTCACCATCTATCTGCAGGCAGAGAAAATGGTTTCAATTATCCCAGAAAGTGCAGCTTTTCCATCAGAGTGACTTGAGTACAGCCAGAGGCAAGTATAGTTTGACTCACTGCCAGTAGGTGATAATCTGGGTCCTTGGAATTCTAAAATTAATTTAGGGCCAGCTTCTCCACTATTCTCTACTGATTAAATCCCTCTGTGCCACTTAGGGTTGCCAACATTGTATTTCAAAAATAAGGGACTGTTTTCTTAGCACCCCTGCCCCACCCCTCCTCCTGATATAATTAATTATAATAAGCAGTACTCACATACATTTGCCAGGGGTATTTTTTGCTTCTTTTTCAGCACTCAGCAGCTACTGGTCTTGTACAGAGACGACAAAATAAGTGTCCTTTGTAATAATGGACTGTTGTCAACCCTAGCCACTCAAGGGGTGCGTAAGCAGCCAGCAAGGAATTCTCTTGGTATAGGGAAACCCTGAATGATACAAAACTAACAAAGGTGACACCGCCCATGGCAGACAGCTCTGATGCTTCTGATGGATGGGGGAGCGGGTGGAGGGGATGCATTATATGATGTTTGGCATGGAGGGGTGGCACATGACAAAGCAGAGCTCTACTATACATATCTTCCACCGGTGTAAGGACCCTACAATAATGGCTTAAGTTAGAGCAGACATGCAGTTGCTCTAAGGGTATGTCTACACTGCGTTTTACAACCCACAGCAGCGAGTCTCAGCGCCTGGGTCTACAGACTTGGACTCGCAGGGCTTGTGCTACATTCAGGCTTAGGCTGGAGCTTGGGTTGTAAAACCCAGGAAGCTGTTTCGCATACATTTATTTCCCTTATTTTCTGTACATTGATCAGCCTTGCTATAGAAAATCAATAATCTGCATTTTTAAAGACTCTCCTTCAGTCTACCCCTGTAACTTATAAGAGAGGCAGTGTGTTCCAGTGGATTGGGCCCAGGACTGGGAGTCAGGAGATCTGGATTCTGTTTCTGACTCTGCTGCTGATTCGCTGTGTGACCTTCACCAAGTCACTTCACCTCTCTGTGTTTCTGTTTCCCCTCCATCCCTTTGTCTGTCTTGTCCATTTAGATTGGAATCTTTTTGAAGCATTATGTGTTTGTAAGGTGCTTAGCACAGGCAAACTTTTGGCCCGAGGACCACACTGGGGTTGTGCAACTGTATGGAGGGCCAAGTAGGGAAGGCTATGCCTCCCCAAAGAGCCTGGCCCCCAGCTCCTATCCACCCCCTCCCACTTTCTGCCCCCCTCAGAATCCCCAACCCATTCAACCCTACCTGCTCCTTGACCCCAACCACCCCCTCCCAGGACTCCCCCAACCTTCCCCCAAGACCCCCCCATCCAACTCCCCCCCGCTCCCTGTCCCCTGACTGCCATGACCCCTATCCACACTCCCGCCCCTAACCACTCCCCGGGACCCCACTCCTTATCCAACTCTCCCTGCTCCCCGTCCCCTGACTGCCCACTCCCAGAACCTCCACCCCATCCAACTGCCCCCTGCTCCCTGTTCCCTGACTGCCCTGGGGACCCCCTGCCCCTTATCTAACCCCCCCGACCCCCTTACCATGCCAGAGCCAGCCACACTGCCGTGCTGCCCAACAGGAGCGGTGGGCTAGGGTGCTGCCCGTGTGGCAGTGTGGCTGCAGGGGAGGGGGGTAAGCGGGGGAGGGGCCCGGGTCTAGCCTCCCCGGCCGGGAGCTTAGGGGCTGGGCAGGACGGTCCTGCGGGCCGTAGTTTGCCCACTTCTGGCCTACCAACTGCTCTCAGGTGTGGCCTCTAGGTGCTTAAAGCAATACAAATAAATAAATAATAATGATACAATTCCAGACATTCCAAGAAATACCCATTTGCTGCTACTACACATTTGGGGCCTGATTCTCTGCTGCCTTGCACCCCATGTAGGAATGAATTTCTCTGCAAAGTGACTGCAAAATGCCATCAAATTAGAATTGTAGCAGTTTAAACTTACTTTGAGCTTATTTTGAAGAGGAGCTTGTGACTACCACAGTGATGAACAATCTAAATAGAAAGATAGTCTAGTCCCTTAACTATGAACTCCATTTTTTAATCAGAATAGTAAGAGATTTGATGCTTTTAATTTTGTCTGCTAACATCCATTTGTTTAGGGTTGGATCATGCAACGTTCTGAATGCTTCCTGATAGATGCTGAGTGTCCTGGACTCAGTTAGATGAGGGCTTCCCATTCATCCTGCAGGAGCAGGCCTTTAATTAGAAGGTGTAAGACTGGAGATCAGAAGATACAGTTCATTTCACTCTTGTGAACAGTAACATGGTGTCTACACAGAAAGTGAAATGGATCAATATTTTCCAGTTATCAAACACAGGAAAATCCCCCTGAGTCTTTGTTTATTTTTGTTTTTTGGTTATTCAGTGGGAAGGAGAGGAGAGAACCGACTCACTGAAGTGTCAGATGTGCTCTTAATAATTGAGGAAAGCTTGACATACCCTACAATTGTCTCTTACATTCAGAAATCCTTAAAGGCATAAAGCTTTTCCCATCATAACATAAGCAAGTTGGAAGAAAATAGCTTTTTATAAAAATACCTTTGAAATTGCTTTCAGACAGTTCTGTTGGGAATTTGCTTGCATAATTGTATTTCATATAACCACTAAAATATTATGATGACGGTTTTATACCATGTATTGTACCATACCACTAGGATGACTCAGCTACACCACAACCAGCAACTATGTTCAGCTGATCACACTTTCAATTATGTGTCAATCAGGGATTTATTAATTAGATCTTTAAGAATCTAAATTGTGTGTTTACTCTTAATAAGACAATCAGAATTTCAAAGTTCTTACTAATTCTTCTTTAGAGTTAATGCAAATGAGTATTACTCTAAATAATACTGGTTTTGCTTGTATTCTAGGTTACTCTTGGAGAAAATGAGTAGGTTTTTGAATTTTTTGTTTGTTTGTTTTGATAACACAGTCTGCAGAAAGCAGCATGTAAAACTAAAATAGACCCATTTTATTTGCCTTCACCACATGCTGCATCAGGGAATAGTGCAGGGGTCAGCAACCTATGGCACGTGTGCCAAGGATGGCATGCGAGCCAATTTTTAATGGCACGCTGCTGCCTGCCGGGTCCCAGCCGCCGGCCCTGCTCAGCCCGCTGCCGAACCCGGGCTGGGACCCCGGCACGCAGCAGTGTGCCATTAAAAATCCTGCCCGCCCCGGCCCGCTCTTCTCCATCCGCCCCCCGCGCGGGGGCAGGGTGAAGAAGCTTGGTCCTGCCGGCCGCTGCTGCGGGGCAGGCAAGGTCCCCCCTCCCCCACCATGCTGGGTTTCTGCCTCCCCCCCGCCACCGGTCAGCTGATGGCCCTTGCGAGGGAGGGGCAGAAGCAGAGCTGGAGTGCTCTCGCTGCTTCGGGGAGGAGGCAGAGAAGAGGTGGGGACGGGGCCTTGGGGAAGGAGAGTGGAATCAGGGCATATCCCCTCCAGCCCCCTGCCATGAGCCGCTCTGGACAGGGAGCTTGGAGCACCCCCACGACCCCAGCCCACACCTCCAGCCCTCTGTCCTGACCCCTGCACCTCCCTCACACACACCCAGCCCTCTGCTCTGATCTCTGCACCCCTCACACACCCCAGCCTCCTGCCCTGACCCCTGCACCTCCCCACACATACACCCACACCAGTCATATTTTCAGTATGTAGAGGGACTTTGTTCAGATAAGCCCTCCAGAACTTTGCCCTTGCCAGCCATGATACGACGGAGCCAAATCCCAAGTTTCACATTTGTTCTGAGAAGCGTAACCACCTGAAAACAGAATCTGCATTGGTCATGCTGCTCCTGCTCAATATCCATTTCAATAAAAATAATAGGCCAGATCCTCAGCTAATGTAAAATAGTGTAGCTCCAGGGAAGTCAGTGCGGTGCAATATCTATTTTTATGATGCCATTGTGAGGCTAGGTCTCACCATTAGGGCCGTGGTGGCATCATGAGAACTCCCAATGCAACACTGCCCTGTAGGCTTCCTGCACATTTGGCTCTTCTCCTACCCTCATAAAAGTGTTGCTCTTTATTCAGGGTTTTTCTTGCACCTATTGCTGCTCTATGGGAGGACACAATCCCTGCATATCATTGTTCTCAAGTCCCTCACTATCAAAATTCTTCTTCCTGAGACCAGATGCCCAGTCCTGTTTCTTTCCTCTCCTTTGGGGTACTCCCCAAACTGCACTGCAACTGTACCCCCAAATCTTAAAAAAACAATGACAATATTTTGGGAACCTGACTGTATCATGATTATAGGTTTCAGAGTAGCAGCCGTGTTAGTCTGTATTCGCAAAAAGAAAAGGAGTACTTGTGGCACCTTAGAGACTATCAAATTTATTAGAGCATAAGCTTTCGTGAGCTACATCTCACTTCATCGAATGCATCCGATGAAGTGAGCTGTAGCTCTCGAAAGCTTATGCTCTAATAAATTTGTTAGTCTCTAAGGTGCCACAAGTACTCCTTTTCTTATCATGATTATAGTTACTTCCAGATATGTTACAGCTGCTGCTTCTGTGAGAGATCCGTTACCATGATCTGACAGCATAAGGGATGGTGGGAATACAGAAGATACATTATCTGACCTTTTAATCTAGGCAGGCAGTAGATGGTAAAAATGCAGTGAGTGAATTAAGATCTTCATGATCCAAAGATTAGTAATACGTTCAGCAGAAACCTGATAGATATTCCCAGAAAATCTCTATGTGCCTCTGAAAATTTTGCCTCAGCATGTGTTCAATTCATTTCTCAGTATGTCATCTCTATGGGCAAAGGCAGGGAGTCAGGCTTTGCATTCCAGAATAGTCAGGAAAAGTGAAAGGAGGGAAAAGGAAAGTCCACAGGAGTCCATGCTGTTTGGGTGAAGGGGCCAGTCAAATTGTGTTTCTTGATTCATACTTTGCAGCAGTTTACCACTTCAGCCTTGACAATACACAAGTACATACTTGCTGTGTATCCTTTGGATTATCCTACAAGGGCACCCACTGAAAGAGAGCTATGAAAATAAAAATTGGAGTTACATTTCTCATCTATTAATGACTCTTCACTGTGAAATTGCAGCCAAATGGAAACAGAAAGAAGTGCCAAGCATACTCTGCAACAGCATAGTCAGCAACCAGAAGGTTTGAACTCTTTGGATCAGATCCTCAGCTGGTATGTACTGGTGTAGCTGTAATTACTGCAATAAAGCTATGCTGATTTATATCAGTTGAGATTTTGGCCTTATATTTTTTCTAGAGAGAATACTAAGAGAGAATTAAATAATTCTGTAATAGGTTACTTAACTAAGTCTATATTATCAACCAATTAATAATACTTATAATGAGATACACTTGTTATACATCAAAAGACAGAATTAGAGTGTTTTCTCCTCTTGCTTGGGTTGTTTCCTATTAAATTATAAACTTTTGGAAGATGAGGAAATCTTATTTTTATAAACAAATAAGTACCTAAGGGGGTTATATGAGTAAGGATTTAAGTTCTGCATCAACTTGTTCATTATAAAAAATAAGTGGAAGGCATGAGGACACTAGTGTGACAGAGTGGACTCTGTTTTTGGATTTAGCAGAAATGGCTTGAGTTTGTTTGCTTTCTTGAAGAGATTAGAATTAATTTGTTCTTATCACTGTGTTATCCAGATTTGCATGTTGAGTTAATAAAGCCAAATAACATGCACGAATATTAACTTAAAATGAAATAACCTTGGCCATTTTTACACCATTTGTGTTTGCTTCTGACAAAACGTTCAACTCTTCTGGTTTTCTGACAGGATGTTCACAGAAAATAAATTTCAAAATGGATTTCAGTCATCAATATAAAAATGCATGCATGCTCCTTTCCTCCAGGAACTCAGACAAAACCATGTGACTTAGCTGATCAATTGCAATGAAGCAATGACGGGTGGGAGACTCTCTATTGGGAAGCAGTGGCTCTGAGAAAAGATGTGGGGTATAATCAGCTGAGCATGAGCTCCCAGTGAAATGTTGTGGGCGAAAGGACTAATGTGATCCTTGGATGTACAACCAGGAGAATAGGAGTAGGGAAGTTATATTTCTTCTGGTTTTGGTACAATGTGACTGCTGTTGGGATACTGCATCCATTTCTAGTATCCATACTCTAAGATGGATGTTGAGAAATTTGAAAGGGTTCAGAAAAGAGCCACAAGAATGATTAAAAGATTGGAATACATGCTTTTTAGTAAAAGACACAAGGAGCTCAACCTATTTAGCATATCAGAGAGAAGGTTAAAGAGTGATTGATTACGGTTTATAAGTACCTACATAGAATCATAGAATATCAGGGTTGGAAGGGACCCCAGAAGGTCATCTAGTCCAACCCCCTGCTCAAAGCAGGACCAAGTCCCAGTTAAATCATCCTAGCCAGGGCTTTGTCAAGCCTGACCTTAAAAACCTCTAAGGAAGGAGATTCTACCACCTCCCTAGGTAACGCATTCCAGTGTTTCACCACCCTCTTAGTGAAAAAGTTTTTCCTAATATCCAATCTAAACCTCCCCCATTGCAACTTGGTGGGAGGAGGACAGAAATTTGATAATAGAGGGCTCTTCAACCTAGCAAAGAAAGATATAACAAGAGCTTGGTACTTGAAGCTAGACAAATTTAGACTAGAAATGCAGCACACATTTTTAACAGCGTTGGTAATTAAACACTGGAATTGACTCATGGGTGTGGTGGATTCTCAGTCAGTGGAAATATTGGATGATTTATTTAAAAGATATGCTCTAGTTCAAACAGGAATTAATTCAGGGAAATCCTAAGGCCTGTGTTATGGAGGAGGTTAGAATAGATGGTCACAAGGATACCTTTGGGTTTTATAATCTTTGAAGCTATTCATCTAGCTCAAATTTAGAATAATCTGTGATTGAGCCACAGACAAAGATTTTAAAAAGGTATCCAAATGAGAAACATATTTGATCTATTTGTGGCTATTCCATGAGCTTAGCAATAAACTAAATGTGATGACTAAATTATTCATTGTGCATTATTGCTCATCTCTAATTTCTGGTAGTACCTGCAGAGAAGCAGTCTCTTGGGTATGAATTTGATGGATATATGACTCTTTCCATACAAATAGTCCCATATATAAGAACAGAGGCCAAAACCCCTGAACTTTTTGAGATTAACACATTTTTAAATAAAAGACTGCTCTTGATATATTATCAGCTTCTTAGTTTTCTCCCTTTTTCTCCCTTCTGTTTTGATAGTAACAGAACAGCGGAGTTACACCAATTTATAACGTCATGAGATGGCATGCCTGGGGAAAAAGTCTCTGCATTGCACTAAAAATAAGATTTCTGCATTTAGGGTCTGATGTTGCTCCCCAGGAAGCCAATGGCAAAAATGTTATTGATTTAATGAGTGCAGGGTCAGGATTTTAGTTTCCATAAGCCAGAAGATGCATTATGTGCTTGGCTCAGTTGGTATACAGATTGTAGGAACTGAAATATTTCGTTCTCCCAGGATGTACCATTAAAATTTAATGTTTGATTTGAGATCTCAAATTGCAGGTTAAATGCAGGTCAAAATGTTTCTACCCAAATGTAATGTGGGCTCCTTCCTCTTCCTACAGATCCTTGCAATTTTCCTCTGAAACTCCAAAGTGAAATAAATGGGATTTTTGCTTTACATGGAAAGAGAGAATGAGAGTTGTCAGAGATGCTAAATGGAATGAGAAAACATTTGATGCTATTTGCCTGTTTTTTTAAGGAAAACATATTTAAAGCCAAGGAAATCTTAGCAATTGACACAGACTCGTACTGTTTTTTTGGAAATTTTTTTGGCAGTAGTTCAACCTTTGAGTTACTCAACACTTCAGCAAAGGCATGGTGGCAACCTACTAAAAAAAAAACTAAAGGAGGCTACTGAGAGAATTTTGCTGAGGAAATGTTGCTTTAGGGACTTATATGCCATAGGCAAACTAGAAAATGTCTGTCTTTTAATAGCCTGCAGTCACTCACACCAGCAACATTCAACAAACATGGAGCTGTCCCTAGACAATAAAATATACTACATATAATAGAGTCAGTGGTTAAAGTAGATTGAAACAGGAGGGGGAACTTTTATTATACCAGACACGGAAGAGGGAAAGCTCTAAGGGGTGCTGCTTGACAAAGCCAGGAACAGAAGGATTCCCTTCTGCCTCCACATAACCCTTGAAGCACAGAGTAGAACCAGCTCTAAATCTATCTGCAGGTAAACAGCCAGCCCCATGTGTGGAGGAATTTGAATTACTCTGAATCAGTTTGGCCATCTTCATGAATCAGGCAAAATTGCACTTACTAACATATATATTTATATACGAATATAATACACATAGAGACACTATGTATCTGTTAGAAGGAATGTGACACATTGTATATGATAAAAGTAATGGATTTAGGATGGGCTGTGGCTTTAAAACCCCCCAGGTCTATACTTGCAAACTGCAGCCGGCTTCTCCTCTTCCACCCTACTGCATTATCCCCACTGCTCGTGTGGGAAAGTGTTGAGATTCCACTTCTTAGCATATAGTACACTAGACAATCACAGCTATATATTAAGACACAGTCCCAAGCTGATTTAACATTCTAATTATATCTCATGTTCCTAAACTTCTGATTCAGTTTATCATTTTTTTTGCACCACCTCCTTTTGGGATTCCTTTTAATAAGTGCATCTAAGTCAGCTGGAAATGGAGCACATAGTTTTTAGCTCCATGCTCCTGATGTATGTTTCTAGAATGGGTGCTTTATTTATCACTGCTTGTCTTTATGAAAATCTTGGCGGTCATAGCAAATATTGATGTATTACTCAAGTAACTGAAGCTGAAGTAAAATGTATAGTCCATTATTGCAGTAATAGTCCAGAGGGATAATGCAGTGCTGATACCATAAATAGCAGGAGATTGTTATTGTTCTGTGTCATAGCAATGCTGAAGTTCATTTGCTATTGCTGTGTTTATAGTCATATTTATCTCTCTTTCTATCTTGCTATCCAATTACTAAGTAGCAATTGTAATAAAATTAGAAAAGAAAATCCTCCAAAGTACATGTCACACTATTCTCCAGCTTTTACTAGGAAGAAAATGAAATTAGGAGGTATTAAACCAGCAGTATTTTTTTCATGTTGCTCAGTGGTGACAATTTTTTTTTCTGGCTCTGTTGTGTGATAAACTCTAGGAAACTTTTGTTGTGCTCTTATCATTTATAATTGCAAGCACCACCATCTCCCACTTGTGCCTGCAAAACATCTGTATGGCGTCAACAGTAATGGTTCACACAAATGAGTAATATTAGGAGAACGTTTAATGGATTTATTGCTGTCTTCTAAAGCCTGCCCTCCTCCCCTGTGCAGGGGAATACAGAAGGTCTGTTGCCAGGACACCATCCATAGCAGTAGAGGCAGGTGCAGCAGTTAGAGGGACAGCCAGATTATACGTTATATCTATTTGGTCATCACTACAGCCTTGCTGCCAGGAAGTCATGATGAACATTCCCTAGAACAGAATGCTTAATTTATGAAAGTTGTTACTGGTGAGGTGATCTCTGATTTCCTGCCAGTAAAATGCTTAAACTCTATCAACTAGTACATGTTCAAGCTTGGATCAAGAAATATTACAATCCTTAACATGACTTTGTCCTACCCTTGTCTGAAATGTAAAACTTTGAAATTGGGACAAACAGAAATGAATTCTGTGCTGGTGGACAACATCCACACAATCAGACCTTGTCTACGCTAGAGAAATATACAATTCAAAGATCAGTTCTATTCCCCCTCACAACCACATACAAATATGCCTCCAATGGTTTATATGCATGCTGTATACTAGTTAGACTGGATTTTATTTCAGTAGGACTAAATACCAGTAAGAACTGTTTCAGCCTGCCCTGGTTTAGCGTCAGTGTGGAGAGGCTGAAGCTGTCATAATAGCCCAAACCGTTCCAAAAGTCCTCCCAGGGATACCCAAGAATGCTCTGGCACATTCTTCAGTGGCAACTGGGACTTTTCAGAATACTGGCTCTGTCACCTGTCAGGCTAGCTGCATGCAGAACCTAGAGCAGGTTTCTGCTCTCCTAGCCCCTCAAGTACCCCCATTTAAGCTAGGCCCAAGAGCAACTGACATAGAGATCAGCTGTTCCTGGCTCTACCCAGTCCTTTACCCTGTGAACATGAATCCCTGTGCAGTGAAGATAGGGCTTCTGCTTTTCAGTTTTAATTAGTAAACACTAATAAAACAACCCTGATACAAAACAAACAAACAAAAAACAAAAAAGAAATCTGTGTTTATCCAATAAACACCAGAAAAACAACAAAAATGTTACTGGTATCTAAGGGCTTGTCTCCACGAAGCAATAATGCTGACTATGGGGGTATGATTTGTAAAGCACGCTAACATGTTGAACATTAATTGCTCTGTGTAGACCACGCTGCTGCACGCTAAAGGTTCTCTAGTGCGCTTTAACATAGTTCTGTTTGAACCTGTACTATGTTGAAGGGCACTAGGGGACATTACAAAGAGGTTACTCATTACAGTAAAAGAATGGCCATACTGGGTAAGACCAATGGTCCATCGAGACCAGCATTCTGTCTTTTGACAGTAGCCAGCGCCAGATGCCTCAGAGGAAAAAACAGAACAGGGCCATTAGCAAGTGATTCATCCCATGTCATCTGGTCCCAGCTTTCGGCAGTAAGAGGTTTAGGGATGCCCAGAGCATGGGGTTGCATCTCTGACCATCTTGTTTAATACGTGTTGATGAACCTATCCTCCATGAACTTATCCAATTCTTTTTTGAACTCAGTTTACTTTTGGCCTTCACAACATCCCCTGGCACCAAGTTCCACTGGTTGACTATTCATTTTGTGAAGTAATACCTCCTTTTGTTTGCTTTATATGTGCTACCTATTAATTTCATTGAATGACACCTCATTCTTGTGTTGTGTAAGGGGTTAATAACACTTCCCAAATCACTTTCTCCACATCATTCATGATTTTATAGACCTCTGTCAAATCCCCCCTTAGTCAACTCTTTTCTAAACTGAACAGTCCTAGTGTTTTTAATCTCTCCTTGGGTGGAAGCTATTCCATACCCGTGATCACTTTTGTTGCCCTTCATTGTAGCTTTTCCAATTCTAACATATCTTTTTTGAGATGGGGCAACCAGAACAGTATACAGTTTTCAAAGTGTGGGTGAACCATGGATTTACATAGAGGCATTATGATATTTTCTATTTAATTATCTATTCCTTTCCTAATGGTTCCTAACATTCTGTTCGCTTTTTTGATTGCTGCTGCACGTTGAGCTGATGTTTTCAGAGAACTATCCATAATGACCCAAGAGCTCTTCCTTGAGTGGTAACAGCTAATTTAGACCCCATCATTGTATATGTATAGTTGGGATTATGTTTTCCATGTGCATTACTTTGCATTTATCAACATTGAATTTCATCTGATACTTTATTGCCCAGTCTCCCAGTTTTGTGAGATCCCTTTGTAGCTCTTAGATTCATAGATTCATAGATACTAAGGTCAGAAGGGACCATTCTGATCATCTAGTCCGACCTCCTGCACAGCGCAGGCCACAGAATCTCACCCACCCACTCCTATGAAAAACCTCACCCATGTCTGAGCTATTGAAGTCTTTAAATCATGGTTCAAAGACTTCAAGGAGCAGAGAAGCCTCCCTCAAGTCAACCATGCCCCATGCTACAGAGGAAGGTAGCATGAAAAACCTCCAGGGCCTCTCCAATCTGCCCTGGAGGAAAATTCCTTCCCGACCCCAAATATGGCAATCAGCTAAACCCTGAGCATATGGGCAAGATTCACCAGCCAGATACCCAGGAAAGAATTTTCTATAGTAACTCAGATCCCATCCATCTAATATCCCATCTCAGGGGATTTGGCCTATTTACCCTGAATATTTAAAGATCAATTACTTACCAAAATCCCATTATCCCATCAGACCATCTCCTCCATAAACTTATCGAGTAGAATCTTAAAGCCAGATAGATCTTTTGCCCCCACTGCTTCCTTTGGAAGGCTATTCCAAAACTTCACTCCTCTGATGGTTAAAAACCTTCGTCTGATTTCAAGTCTAAACTTCCTGGTGGCCAGTTTATACCCATTTGTTCTTGTGTCCACATTGGTGCTGAGCTTAAATAATTCCTCTCCCTCTCCTGTATTTATCCCTCTGATATATTTATAGAGAGCAATCATATCTCCTCTCAACCTTCTTTTAGTTAGGCTAAACAAGCCAAGCTCCTTAAGTCTCCTTTCATAAGACCAGTTTTCCATTCCTCGGATCATCCTAGTAGCCCTTCTCTGTACCTGCTCCAGTTTGAATTAGATGAACAGATGAAGCAAGAGACTGCAGAAAGAAATGGCACAAGAGGTAGGCTGGAGCAGGTCCATAGAGGATTTTAAAATATATATTGTTTTAAGTAGATTTTCTGCTTTGTAACTGCTGTGAAATATCTTAGCACCTGATTCTTACACACAAGTAATCTCATTGAAGTCTGACCATTATCATGATTAAGGGTTGCAGGGTAGGATCCTTATTCAAGGACAAAGGTGTAATCTTAGGGTGACACTGGCAGATCAGGGGCCAGCTCTTGCCAAGGCTGTAGGCATCAGCTGAGCACTGACAAATTCATAGCTGGAAACCAGACCAGCTCACCTGTATGTTAGTATAGTTCAAGATAAGTGTTAGACTTATAAGAATGTGTTTAGACTCTATGGAATGCTTGTAAACTGCTGCATGCATTAATTTCACTCATAATGTCTCTATCCCATGCTATAAGGGGATATGTAAATTTTGCTTTACAATTGTATAAATGCTTGCTCTGAACCTGTGAAGCCAGTCATGGGGAATGGCCCACTGCACATCAAGAAGGACCATCAAAACTAAATGGGCCACTGTGGAACATCAGGATACAAAGACTTGGTTAATATCCCTCTGAAACCCATGAAGGTGCTATGTGCAGGAGCCCGTCCCATCAGCTTGAATGCTGGAAGAAGGGGATAAAAACAGGGACATAAGAAGATGTTCTCTTTCTCATTTGCTGTTCGAATGACAAAGCTCTTCACAGCTTCTGACAAAGCTCTTCACAGTCTGCTTTGGATTAACTATCTTTAGTAATTTTGTACCATCAGCAAATATCGCACCTCATTATTCATCCCCCTTTTCCAGATCATTTATGAATACATTGAACAGCAGTGGTCCCAGTACAGATATTTGAGGAACCCTGCTATTTACCTCTCTCCACTGTGAAAACTGATCACTTATTCCTCTCTTTGTTTCCTGTCTTTCCATAAGAGGACTGTCTGTCTTAACTCATGACTGCTTATTTTGCTTAAGCATCTTTGGTGTGGGACCTTGTCAAAAGCTTTCTGGAAGTCCAAGTATGCTATGTCAACTGGAACAAACTTGTCCACATGTTTGTTGATGCCCTTAGCAGTGGTTCCCAAACTTGTTCCACCGCTTGTGCAGAGAAAACCCCTGCCAGGCCGGGCTGGTTTGTTTACCTGCTGCTTCTGCAGGTTTGGCTGATCGTGGCTCCCAGTGGCTGCGGTTACCTGCTCCAGGCCAATGGGAGCTGCTGGAAGTTGCACGGGCCGAGGGACGTACTGGCCGCCGCTTCCAGCAGCTCCCATTGGCCTGGAGCAGCAAACTGCAGCCAGTGGGAGCCGCGATTGGCCGAACCTGCAGACGCAACAGGTAAACAAACTGGCCCGGCCTGGCCCGGCAGGGGCTTTCCCTGCACAAGCGGCGGAACAAGTTTGGGAACCACTGCCTTAGAGAATTCTAATAGCTTGGTGAGGTGAGCCATGTTGACGCTTCCCCAACATATCATGTTCATCTATGTGTCTGATAAGTCTGTTCTTTACTATAGTTTCAACTACTTTGCCTGGTACTGAAGTTAGGTTTATTGGCCCTTAATAGCCAGGATCACCTCTGGAGCCTTTTTTAAAAATCAGTGTTACATTAACTGTCCTCCAGTCATCAGGTACAGAGGCTGATTTAAATGATAGGTTACATATCATAGTTAGTAGTTCTGCAATTTCATATCTGAGTTCCTTCAGAACTCTTGGTTGAATACCATCTGGTCCTGATGACTCATTACTGTTTAATTTGTCAATTTGTTCTAAAACCTTCTCTTCTGACAACTCAATGTGGGACAGTCCTTCAGATCTGTGACCTAAAAAGAATGACTCAAGTGTGGTAATCTCCCTCACATTCTCTTCAGTGAAGATCAATGAAAATAATTAATTTAGCTTCTCCACAACAGCCGTGTCTTCTTTGAGAGCTTCTTTAAAACCTTGATTGTCCAGTGGAATCACTGATTGTTTGGTAGGCTTCTTGCTTCTGAAGTACTTTTAAAAATTGCTATTACTTTTTGTATCTTTTGATAGTTGCTCTTCAAATTCTCTTTTGGCCAGGGTAAGTATATGCTAATCATATACTACTGCAATGAGAAATGTATATAATACAGAAACAGAAACCCCTGAAAACCACTGCTTTTTGGACATCTACATAAAACCCCAAAATTATTCACAATAACCCCCTCCAAAAATGAAATTAATAAACCTACCAAAACAGACACCCTAAGTAACGGAGCAACAACAAGACTGTGAAATAACAGTTTAAAAACTTTTTTAGTTAGGATCCTACAGGGGATCATTTGGAAAATACAAACAGCAACAACAAAAGATGGTTAATTCATGGACAGACTGATACATCCATGGAGACCAGCACACATACACAAGCATAGAGAGTCATTCCCACCCAAATGTTTCCTTTACACAGGGTTGCCCTGGAGACTCAGACCCTTTCTGAGCAGTAAGAAAAGGAGTACGTGTGGCACCTTAGAGACTAACAAATTTATTAGAGCATAAGCTTTCGTGAGCTACAGCTCACTTCATCGGATGCATTTGGTGGAAAAAGCAGAGGAGAGATTTATATACACACACACACAGAGAGCATGAAACAATGGGTTTATCATACACACTGTAAGGAGAGTGATCACTTAAGATGAGCCATCACCAGCAGCAGGGGGGGGAAGGAGGAAAACCTTTCATGGTGACAAGCAGGTAGGCTAATTCCAGCAGTTAACAAGAATATCAGAGGAACAGTGGGGGGTGGGGTGGGAGGGAGAAATACCATGGGGAAATAGTTTTACTTTGTGTAATGACTCATCCATTCCCAGTCTCTATTCAAGCCTAAGTTAATTGTATCCAGTTTGCAAATTAATTCCAATTCAGCAGTCTCTCGTTGGAGTCTGTTTTTGAAGCTTTTTTGTTGAAGTATAGCCACTCTTAGGTCTGTGATCGAGTGACCAGAGAGATTGAAGTGTTCTCCAACTGGTTTTTGAATGTTATAATTCTTGACGTCTGATTTGTGTCCATTCATTCTTTTACGTAGAGACTGTCCAGTTTGGCCAATGTACATGGCAGAGGGGCATTGCTGGCACATGATGGCATATATCACATTGGTAGATGCGCAGGTGAACGAGCCTCTGATGGTGTGGCTGATGTGATTAGGCCCTATGATGGTATCCCCTGAATAGATATGTGGACAGAGTTGGCAACGGGCTTTGTTGCAAGGATAGGTTCCTGGGTTAGTGGTTCTGTTGTGTGGTGTGTGGTTGCTGGTGAGTATTTGCTTCAGATTGGGGGGCTGTCTGTAAGCAAGGACTGGTCTGTCTCCCAAGATCTGAGAGAGCGATGGCTCGTCCTTCAGGATAGGTTGTAGATCCTTGATGATGCGTTGGAGGGGTTTTAGTTGGGGGCTGAAGGTGATGGCTAGTGGCGTTCTGTTGTTTTCTTTGTTGGGCCTGTCCTGTAGTAGGTGACTTCTGGGTACTCTTCTGGCTCTGTCAATCTGTTTCTTCACTTCAGCAGGTGGGTACTGTAGTTGTAGGAATGCATGATAGAGATCTTGTAGGTGTGAGCAGTATCTCCTACTCTCCAGAGTGCTGAAAAAGAGAGAGAAAAAATCCCAAAGCAGAGTAATCAGTGGGCTTCACAGTAACGCTTCTCTCTCCCCGCAAGTTAATCTACTTTCCCGTACTGCACCAGCACTCATGTGTTGCCTCTCTTCATCCCTCCAAGACTGTTACCCGGGCTCTGCCAAAATAGGTAGGGGAAGGAAAGCGAGTAGAACTATATGGTTCACATGGAGGGGTCTGGAAGGATGTATGCTAGCCAGATCTGGACTCAGACGACTCCCAAGTCTGACTCTCAGGAGGGTACAAAGGTGAGAAAAGATCAGTTAGATCAGCTAGAAAACCAAGCATCCATAAGCATAACTAGCAAAGACAATAAAAGAGAACAACATGAAAAAAACAAGAATATAGACTGAGTGAAAAATGATAAAATCAGACTCTTCCCCTTCTGGCAGGATGTGCTCTTCATAACGTATTTAGCTCCAGAGTTGGTCCAGCAGGAGATCTAAGGGATCCACTGTGCCTTTTGTAGGGCATGCCCCCTGCCCTTCATAATGCAAGTATAGCTCCTTGGGCTGGACAAAGTCATTTAAAGGAGGCAAAATAACAAACTTAGAACAATAAAGTGTGAACAGATGCTAATGGCACTATGTACCATAGAAACTATACATCTGCTTCTGGGACCAATGCCAGGAAATATGAGAAAGGTACTCACATTGTGTTGCATCTGAAACAGCTCGGAATGGCACCAATGGTGGGGTGGGGCAAACCTGTAGTGGTTCAGAACATGAATCATCAGGGTTCAGAACATGAATCATATGGACACAATGAGCTATTTCTATCCCACTAGTTCAGTTAGGAATCATTTAATTCTCAGTTGGAGAGACAGTTTCAGAGACTACAACCAACTAGTAAAGGAGATTACTCAAAAAGGAGCAAGTGATAACAGGACAAATGAAACCAAGCTAATTTCTTTTAGTCTGTGGGTTCTTTTCCATTTCCTGCTGCATTTATTATTGTGTAGCTAATTAATTCAGAATGTATTATTAAGAGGTATGGAAAAAAATTGCTCTGTTTTGGAATGGAGCTATGTATTCAATGGGAACATAAATACCTTGTTTCAATGACATTCCACATGTTTTCACTGCAGAGCTCTCCTGCTGTCTCTCGCAAGGAAGCTTTTCAAAGGAATTCACTTAGATTTCCCTGTAATCAAGAGGGCCACATGTTATTTGTTTCATGCTACTCATGTTCTTGACTCACACATGGAGTTAATTTATTCACAAGAAGTAGGAAATCTTAAAGGGCTTTACTGCAGAGGATCAGCAGAGCAGGTTAACTAAGTCAGTGACAAGAACTGTGGCCATATTCATTTCTGGGGCAAGAAGGGGAAGAAAAGGAGGGAAACATTTCATAGAATGTTCAAAATAACTAATGGTTATCAGCCTTCCTTTTTTTAATTAAAGATTTTATATAAAAGTCTATTGTGGGACTATCTTACAATCTAAAAGCATACTCAGTACATCTGAAAGCGGCGTGATGAAGTTCAAGAAACCTGTGCTAAGGTATATGGAAATCTATAATAACATAGCATTGTCAGTTTTGCAGAATTAATTTTCTTTCACCATTATAAAACTTGATTGTAATCAGTGAAAATATTTTAAATCAAATAACTCTACACCCTCCCACCCCACCCACTCCCCGCCGTGCATTAAGGCCAGTTGTGAGACTCTTATTCATGTTGAATAGTTCCACGGGCCATGAGTTGTCCCACTAAAGTCAAGGAAAGGACTTATGAAGTAAGGTGAAGAGGGGTATCACAATCCATAATTGTGATAATTTGTAATGCTGAATACATGTGCTGCCCCCACTGAGATAATTAATTGCTGTAATTAAATCTAATCTCAGTTCAGAGCCTGGAATCCCATTCAGAGTTCCCATCCCAGGGCAAAGCCACCTTGTGTGGTTTATGAATCTTAAGAAGGGGATCAGTTAGTCCTAATTGTATTTTGTTTTGCAAAGAGCAGGTGTGAATGGTTAGGCTAACGTGACTGTATTGTGATCATCACATGGGTGGTGATTTTCCCCCCCACATAAGCAATTTTAATGCATAACATATTTTTAACCATTTTTGTATACACAGAATATACCTTTATATGCTAAAGATATGTATAATTCCAATTCATAGTGAAGATTTTGCAGGCTTGATTCTGCTTCATGACAAAATATTTCAGGAGTAGTTTCATTGATATCCATGGAAAAGCGGCAAAGAGTCTTGTGGCACCTTATAGACTAACAGACGTATTGGAGCATAAGCTTTCATGGGTGAATACCCACTTTGTCGGATGCATCATTTACGCTGATGTAAATGAAATCAGATATAACCCCCAGGGATCTGGTTTTTAAATTTGGGCGTATGCATGAAGCAGTCTAAAATGCAAAAGCAATTGCTTGCATAATTTACAAATCATTGGCTATTTTGTCAGGCAGGTTTTTTTATTTGCACATGGAATGGCAATAAATTATGCCCAGATTAGCAAACCTTACCATAGGTTTTTCTTCTTCTTCTTCTTCTTCTTCTTCTTCTTCACAAAGATGATATGCTGTTTGGTTAGAGTATCCACTGTGCAATGAGTTTTCTCATAAGAACAGTAGCCAATTAATTCATTTTATCATTGATTTATCAGTGTGTTATGTAGTCTTATGGTCAATTCATAAGTTATTTCATATATAATTAATGTAAAATAAATAGATTTAAATTGTAGGATTGTAGAAGTATAAGATTTACAAGTATTTAGTAGTGACAAGTGTGTACTAGATATATAAGTGAAGCAGGGATGGAATGCAAGGCTTATGGGCTGAAACCTGTAACTTTTTAGCTTAGCCATATTAGGCCATAAGCTTAAGAATGCTTGACATGAGTGTAATAGTAATAACCCTATGCCAGTAAGGTCACAAGTTTACTGTAAAAGATGTGCCAATAGGTAATGTTACAAAAAACTAGATTGCAATAAGCATCCAGATATTGTCCAAGATCATGAGACACCTGATTATACCATAATGGAATATCCTGTCCTGACTGCAGAGTACATGTTGTGCGTAGATGCTAGTTAGAATAAGAGGAACTAAGAAACAACTTATGAAAAATGGGACACCCCAACATTCCTGGGTTATGGAAGTACACCTAAGGAAAAGAGGGTTGAACCTCTCATGCAAATGCCATAAGTTATTAGGTATGGTCAGAACAATAATATAAAAGAGGTTCTCTGGTTGGGTAGAAGTGGGAAGACCCACAGGACAGCCCCATGGGATGACCCCATGGAAAATTCCAGCAGAAACCATCCCTCAGGGATGATTGTCTGTTGAGAGATCCACCAGACCCTAAAAAACCTTGGAGGTTGTGAGTATGACCACAGTCTTAGTCACTGCATGGCTTTTTGTAGTATTTCTATATGCCTGGGTATTATAATTTTACTTATTGCTTTCATAAAATCTGTAGTACAGATAAGACTTTGTACTTATGATTGTGTCTGTGGTTACGATCCTTGGACTCCGTGTCTTCCAAGAGTCTCCAAATTTAAGAAAAGCACCGGAGGTGATTTTCACTCTGGTGAGCTTGAAATTGTAGAAACAGGAGCGCACCTATGATGATTGAATCCAAAATTACTAAATTCAATCTAAATTAAAAAAAGCTGCAGAACACTGACATATGAAAGATTATGATGATTGTGATACTGGCAGATCAGGTCATGTCAGAATGTATTCAGGCCAATTCACTTGCGTATTAGCATGGATCAAAGTGATTGTTAAATCTCCTACTCTCCAGAGTGCTGAAAAAGAGAGAGAAAAAAAGTGTATTGGGTGTCTAAACTTCATAAAACTAATGGGATGTTACATACATTGTTTATACTTATCTGTGGCCTGACATAATGTGATAGCAAACATTTACATTGTAAATACTCCTGTGACTAAAGACCTCATCAGACATCAAAGAAGCCTTGTGGAATGCTAACAAAGGACTTTATCAGAAAAAATGCTAATTCCAAAACAAATGGCCATTGTGTGTGAGGACTGGAGGTCAGAGACTCAAAGTGCATTCTTCACTCACCATCATCAGTGAAAAGCCAATGTGGATAGAGACACTGTCAGCTTGTGAGATAGGCACTCACAGTTGTGAGCGTGACAGTGATGTTAAAAAACAAAGGGATGCAGGGTATATATTAGCATAAAATACTAGGAACTCTCCCAAGATATGTTGCTCTAGTATTCAATCTAGTAAAAGGAATGATATCTTCCTGTGACTTCTGCATTCTGCTCAACTGTTAGTTTTTCAGATGCCTCATCTTCCCACCTCTCCCCTATCCAATTTTTCTATTTTGTTCATCTATTCCATTTTATCTGTCCTTTCTGCAGCCTGTAAACTGAGGCAGGGGTTGTCTCTATTGTGACTTGTTTGTACAATGATTCAGGATTGAAAGTTCCTAGGTGCTACCAAAATACCAATAAATAATAATTCATGGGATTAATTTGAAATAATTGCAGAAAACACTGATGTTTTTTCCGCTAGTCAATTTTCCTTCTCATTAAGAAACCATGAATTCCCCTAAAGGGTGCAGTCCAAATTCTGGCCTCATTCCAGCAAGGCACTTAAACAGATGCTTAACTTAGGTGTAAATTGGACTAAATTCTTTAGGTAACACTTACCTCTTTATGAACTCTCCCAAGTAAAATGGTAATTTGAAATGGCTGTTCCTACTGAAATTTAATCTGCTACTCTTAATTTTTTTAAATTATTTCTATTGTGGTAGTGCTGAAGGATGCCAAATAGGGACCACAGCCCCATTGTCAAAGCAAATATCACAAACCCCATCTCTCCTGCAAAGTGGTCACAATCTAGGGTAAACACAATACACAACAGGTGAAACCAACGTCAAATAATGGAGGACAAGGGAAGATAAAGTAATAGTAAAACTTAACAACTAGTACTACTGCATAATAGAAATTGCTGAGGCACCTCTTTCTTGAGAAGCCAGAGGATATTCAGTGCATGCCTGTAATAGGGTCCTTGGTAGGCTAAGTGGCCTAATAGCTATCACGTATCCAGTAGAGGGAGCAGCAGTAGGGGAGCCCAAGCTCACCCACTTCACCTGGCTACAACCCAGGGCACTAGGATGGGCAGCAGCATTTGGCCTCCAAGGAGGAGCTCTGAATTACCCCCTTGGATCAAACTTCCTACTGTTCCTTTCTTTCTTCAGCTTCTGCTCCCACATAAGGGGAAAAAGAGAAAGAAACAGAATGCAAACCTCAGTCCAAACTGCGCTCAACAGACAGTCCTGTTCCCTCAGGGGGGCTTCTCCAGCTCCATTCAGGGTAGGTCTGTACTCCTCCCCGGCCACCAGCTTCTGAGCTGGGTTGCTCCCTTTCCAGCCCTGTCTTCAGTCAGAGCATACTTGGCAGGGCTGGAGGGGCAGAACTACCTGGGCCCATTACTGACCTTTAATCCTTTCTCGCCCAATGTGGGGTTTGTATACCCCATCACAATGCCTTTAACTTTTCTCACTTGCCATGGGTATATTGCATCACAAGCTGAATAAATACAGCAGAAAGGGCATCTCCCCGCAAACACAGTATACTTGACTATTACAGAAAGACATTTAAAAGACAAATTGGCCTTTTGCACATCCCTCTTAAAAATGTTTGTTTTGACTGAAAAGCAGAATGTTCTACAGTCTGGTCCAGTATGCAGGGATATTTATGGAGATGCAGAGGAGCCAGAGGAGCAAGGAAAGCTTTGAAAAACTATGTGTTGACATGATTGAAAAGAGTAATGCAGAGGCAAACTGCTTGTACATTTTCCCCCTACAAATAACCTTTCCCTCCCATTGGCACAGAAAAGTACGCTGCTGAATAAAAGCCTGTCATGCTTTCCCGATTGATTTCTTTTCTATGTCACATTCCAAAGAGATGGTGAAAATTTTTAACATTGGAAACAGGAGAAGGGAAGTAGGCCTTCTGAAAACGAGATCCATGCTCTTGCAATCTCTTTTTCTATTCTCCCCATTGTATATTTTTCAGGATTTTTATTTTCTCTCTCATTTCTGTTTAATTTTTTTTTTCAATTCAATACAGAAAAAATGAGATTTCAGACTTGACTCTCAAGTCCACTATGTTGACTTCAGTGGCACTCTGTGCAAACACAGGGCTGTCTGTATAGAGCACATTGCAAGTTTGAGGACTATACCGAGTAAAAAAGCATGTTTGAAAATGTTCTTTCAGTGAAGCATTAGCAACTCAAGTGCCTAAGAAAGATACTTTATCTTAGCCAGGAAATCCGTGGCTACTGAGATCAGCCTTGTTTTGCCATCTGCTTCTTAGTGTTCTGTTCTTCATCAAGGTGACAGGGGAAGAAGAGAGATTTGTGAAGATGCATTCAGCCTGACTGAACAGATTTTGTAAAAATTCTGCTGTGATCCACAGGACAGGAAGAAGAAAAGAAAATAACAACCAGCTAAAACCATGTAATGAAGAACAGAGGAAAGAGCAAACACACTTTCGTTAATTTTTGCATATGGATTTTTAATATTAAAATAGCAGGGTGAGCTTTTCTGCAAAGTGATTTCACCTTGAAAGTCTTCTCCATTCATTTCTTTAGAAAAGCTTTGGTGTGGGTATCAGGAAGGAGTGGCTGTAACTTACATATTTGGAAATGAAGCATTAAATGGTTCATTACTGGTTGAGTGGCATAGGCTTATTTTGGATTTTATGATTCAATAAGGGTATTTAAGCATGTGCCTTAACTTTAAGCCCCTGAATTGAAGTCAATGGGACAACCCAGGTGCTTAAAATCATTGTTGCCTCTTTCCACACTACCATCTGTGCAGGGTCAGGCTCCACAGTGGGGAAAAAGAACCGGAAGTGAGGATCATTACTGTATGCAGGATTGTAGCTGGAAAGTTAATGAGACAGACAATAGGTAATTTAAGGCTATCTCCATGTGGGAGACCCCCATGAGAAGGATGGCTGGGGAGCAATGGGTGGTAGACAACTTGTATCAACATGGCTCCTGCAGGAATCACACTAAGGAAAATGGTGAGCAAATACAAAAAGGGAACATTGTACATCTGTATTTCATAAACTATAAAAATACACAAAACAAAGAAAAAAAAGAGTGTCTGTTCCTGCTTGAATTGCTCATAAAGGTAGATGAAGTATAGAGTTATGTGTAAAGAAGCAGGCAGAGAAACTGAAATCATAGTTTTAGAACATTACTAAGCACACAGGTTATTATTGCTTTGGTAGTAAAACAGCCACCTCATTTCAAATGATACAGTTTAGTGTTAAACAAGATTACAAAGCCAAAAGCTGCATGAATCATTTTGTTCTTAAGGTGTATGGAAATTAAGGATAATTAAAGCAAGACAAACAGATGGGTATACCACTTGCCTTTCCATGCACTGGATGTGTTTTAAGATTAAAAATACTAATGTACCTGGAAGCCAAACTATGTTTTCATGTTGTATGGAAATTGCGAACTTCAGGCCCTGGACTACAGAAGAATTTCAATTAGTTGTATCAAATAAGAATTTAGCTTCACAATGAGCTTAGATGTACTATGCAGCTTTGTTAGTTCCAGAGATTTTTAAGGAAATATCCTACAAATTTTGAAAACAAATTTCTGCAGTAAATATATACGTATATTGTTCACCCCCACATGTGTTTTATATAACTCAAAGTTTATGTAAAAGGTTTTCTACACAGCAATGTATGGCTCATAACTACACTGTTTTATGCTACTATTAAATTGTTCTGAGATAATTTAAATAGCTATAGCCTGATGAACTACTGCTTTTTGGTACTTCACTGTTTTCAGAAGAGGCACAAAGTCTTTGTATATTTCTGTTACCTAATAACCCATCCAAAAAATCTTGCTTGAAGAATGAACATCATTGGAAGAAGAAATTCACAGCAGAGAAGGGAATTTATAATTCATGAGGTTCTTCCTTCTTACTTTGCCCATCA
The DNA here is from genome assembly GCF_009764565.3 of Dermochelys coriacea. NCBI lineage: Eukaryota > Metazoa > Chordata > Testudines > Dermochelyidae > Dermochelys > Dermochelys coriacea. The sequence goes on from NC_050070.1 coordinate 138,140,698, forward strand.
AAATGAAAGATCAGTTCCATCAATGCTGCCTTTCAGGCAGACTTTTATTATATCAGATTCAAGGTGAGAGAGATGAGCTTTTAGAACAGACAACTGCTTGAAGAGAAGTGCAGGTGTAAACACTTGGGTCTCAGGATTTTTCAATACTGTAGTGAACAAAATAATTGTATTTGGCTAGCCCTTGTGAAAAATAGAACTAGGTCTCCAAGCTACCCGTAACAATCAGTTTTCATTACCTGATGCTGCAAGTCCATGAATTTCAGCTGCTATTGAGTTTTCTATGGGGGAAAGGGCATTTTAGGTAACCCTAACTAGTATGTGTACTCTGAACTTTATACTGCTGCAGAGTAAATAGTAATATATATATATATATGAATGAAAATGCTTAGAAGCATTTTCATTCATTGTAACTTGGTTTTTAAGTGGGATATACCTTTTGGTCTGTGCTCCTGTGAAATTCATGAAAGTGTGTTTGTTTGTAAAAATGGTGGAGAATGGCTATTCCATATGCAAACACATGTTCACTACTTATCCCAGAAGTGCTCACTCTCTGTTGATATAATTTCAGTCATCCAGTCAAAGAGCAAAAATGGTACCATGTCAGAGAGAGGACCAGTACACCCCAATTAGTTAATAGCTAGTAACTGAAGATACACAGCAGATGAAACTACTACTTCATGAACACTCCATACACTGAAATGTGCTTGCACAGAAAGCATGAACAATTTAGGATAACAAATCCATAAAGATCCAAATCTGTTCATGAATATTTTTTTAACAGAAAGAAGAGCTACAACCATCAGATAAAATAGAAAAGGAGTACTTTGGCACCTTAGAGAAAGTGAGCTATAGCTCATGAAAGCTTATGCTCAAATAAATTTGTTAGTCTCTAAGGTGCCACAAGTACTCCTTTTCTTTTTGCGAATACTGACTAACTCGGTTGCTACTCTGAAACCTGTCATCAGATAAATAGTTTGCTCTGAACAACTCATTCAGCTTCATTCCAGATCACACTAATTGCATGGTATGGATGAAAAGAACTATTTTTGAAAAGTGAAAAAAAATTTTTTTTCTATGTTCTGTACATCAAAAGTTATTTTTCAGATTTGTATCAAACTTTCTCTGGCCTGTGAGTAAACATGAGATAGCAAACCTCTTAGCCTGAACTATTTTTAGTGTGATATACAATAAAAGCTTTGTACCAAACTCAGGCCAAGCATAAGAACATGTGACTGTTAACTCAAGAGCTAAATTTGATCCTGTGTTTCAACATCATCTATAGAAGCACTACCATGCTTCCATGATTGCAGAAAGAAGAAGGAATGGGAACATTTATTAACATATAATGCAAGGAGAAGAGGAAGAAAGCATAGGCAGACTTCAAAGTCATATCTAGGTACAATGACAGCAGCTCAGTCAGCAGTCACAATGTGGAACCGTTTAACCAACTATATTAAGTAAGTGGACACAGCCAAGAAATTTAAAATGCATTGAAACTATATTTATATAACTCACTGTCCTTGAATTCAGTACATGCAGAATTCAGTTGTACAGTTTCATTTTTAATATCACAAGCACCATACGACATTAATGTTGTATTGTCTTTGAGACCATGACCTCTGATGTCAGAAAAATTTCTCCTTTACAGATAAATTCGGACAGATAATGCATATACCAAATGGTGGGATATTGATGTATTTAGAGGAAAAGTGAGATTGGAAGTTGGTTTTCTAGAGGGGAAGCCAGTTTCTGTTAGACAGCCTGAGCACTCTAAGCTCTCATACAAGTGAGTAAGTATGGAAGGCACTCAAGATCCAGATCCCCAGAAGTATTCAGGCACCTGACTCCAGTATCTGGGTCTCAGCACCTTTCAAGACTGGAACAGCTATGAACTGATCCATACTGCTATCTATTTTCTTTACATTTAGAACTCTGGTTCTAAAAGAAACAAGTATACAAGTCGTTAATAATACACTTTCAATTTTTGATAGTCAATGGGAGTAGGTACCTACTGTACCTTGGGTAGACTAGAAAGTTGTATTGCTTTAACTATACCAGTATATTTAAAGTAATACAATCTCCTTGGGTGCACACAGTTATAGTGGTATAAAAGTCCTTTATACTGTTATAGCTATTTACTATGGGAAAGAAGTAACTATACCAATATAAGCCACCTTTTATAGTGGCATAACTGTGTCTACACTAGGGGTTTAAAAATCACATCCCTAATCAAAACAGATATAGTGCTAAAACTTTCTAAAACTCCATCACACCCCTTTGAAAATTCTGGCCCCAATTCAGCAAGACACTTAAGCACATGGGTAATCCTGTTAACTTTAATGGGACTATTCAACATGCTGAAGCACCTAGCCAATCAGGGCCTGAATTATCAAGGGTAAAAATAGCACTTTTAGATTAACTGAAATGCTGCTATTACAACCCTACTGTTGGTCGTTTAAAACGTTCAGCTCTTCAGTTGGTGTAAAACAATATGAAAGTTGATGGAACTATAACTGAGGAACTGGTCCATATAGTTTAAAGGTGCATCAAAAAATGAAAGAAAACCCTCAAAAAGAAGAATGTAGTCAAATGTTTACTACTAAAAATACACTTTTCAGACAATAAAATGCTCAGTTTTGGTTCAAGTGAGTAAGAGATTAAATAAATGTTACTGGTTAATAGAATTCACAGCCTTTCTGATGGAAAACATTTGACACTCAAGATTAATACTAGATTTATCCAAATTTGCAGGCTGAAGGGCAGATGTATTTCAACCTTGTCAGCAATGCTCTCAAGTCTATTTTTGGCTGGTGCTTTTGTAGGGATTCTTTCCCTGTGGATGCTGATGTCTGAAATTAGAGCAACCAGTTATAGGGTTGCAGTTTAGAGGGCTGGAGAATGCACCAGCTGAGGAGGAACAAGCTCCTTTGGTTTCTCCTTCGCAGCCCCACAATACAAAGAAAAGAAGGTGATTATTCAGCTCTTTGATTTAAGGAGACCAGGGTCTGAGCCAAAGGAAAAACAAGGACACCGATAAGCAAATATAATCAAAGATAAGAACAATAGATAAGAGGAGAAAAGCTTCTTACTGATTCATTTTACTCTGAATTTTTGTTTTAATAAGTTCTTCCCCTAATTCATGCTAAATAAAGCAGCTTGTCTGTGTTTGGAAGGAGAGCTATGTAAAACTTGATGGTTTCAGTCCGCTAGGTTTTCTTCAAGCCTTTCCCCCACCTTTATTTCATGTGGGGTCACAATTTTTTTAGGTCTTCAGTGAATTTCTGATTCAAAGGAACTCAATCTATGTAAAACTTTACTATAATAATATGTTAGATATACCATTGGTCTGTTCCATTAGAGCAATTCTGTGTTCTTTTCACAGAGTTCCAATAGGTTTGAAGGATACATTTGTCCTCTTCATAGAGCTTGAAAGGTCCTGAAAGAAGAAATTCACTGCATTTTTGTAAAGCTTTTCATTCTTATGCATTGTTGAAGTGAGCTGTAGCTCACGAAAGCTTATGCTCTAATAAATTTGTTAGTCTCTAAGGTGCCACAAGTACTCCTTTTCTTTTTGCGAATACAGACTAACACGGCTGCTACTCTGAAACCAGTATATTTAATGTTTCTGAAATGATGGTGTTTTACTAGTATTAGTTTTGGACATTGTTAATGTACTATGGGCTTGTTCAGTTTTTATTTTTTTTTGTCATATCATTATCTGGATTCATCTTTGGTCCTCATACTCCATAGAAAAACTTTTTTTTTCTTTGTTTAAACTCAGCCACTGACTCTCTACCATATTTGTTTGCTTTACTTTATCATCTGAAGAAATTGCTGCCAACTAAAACAAGTGAAAAAAGCCATTCCATTTCCTTCAGGTTAATTGATAAAGCAAATTCAAAACAATTCCAAGGGAAGACTTATACCAATGAAATTGCACCAAAATAGAGCAATGCAAGCAAATCTCATGGAGGTTATGATGAATTAGTATACACCTCACATTAGTAATGACTGTTAAAGTTGAGTCTAGTCTCTTCAGAGTTGTTTAGTTTAAAATTTAAGTTCTCTAGATAATTCCCCATATTTTGGCTCTCAAATGATAGAAGTATATTAGGGAAGAAAAATAAGGAAGTTTCAAGGAAGGTACGTATTCCACTTAAACAAAAAACAAAAAACAGAACAAGCTGATAATACATTTGGCACAGGACTTTGGGCACAGATGCAGCAGAACACTTAAGAATATATTTAACTTTAAGCATATGAATAATCCTATTGACTTCAGTGGGATTTAAGTGCATGCTTAAGTGCTATTTAGCTGATAAATTTGTCATGATCTTCAGCTACTGATAAATCCTTGTGCTTTCTTCTTTCGTTCTTATACCCCAAGTCTTTTTAATAATCCCAACAGTTCAGATTTGTGTAGAGTACAGTAGTTGTAGAGCATTTCAAAATAAGCAGATTGTGGTACTCAACATTTCAAGTGTTGGTTTGTGAAAAGAAATGAATGTGTGTATGCAGGAGGGGGACATAAAGCTTAAAGCTTGTCCACAAGGCCTAACTGTGTTTCTGAAAAAACAAAACCGATCATGGAAGTATGGAAGGGAGGAGGAGATATGAATATTAAGAGCTAGAAAAGTATGTTTCTGGAATGAGAGTACTGAATGCACAGAAGAAATCTTCCATGATTATTTATATTGGCAGATTAAAATACGACCCTGCAACAAATTCAATATGGGTTTCTGAATATTTCCAATAAAGTTCTGTTTGCACCATTGACATGTGCCAAATATTGTACTCCATGTGTTTGTCTACACTGGCAAGCAAAATTGAGGCTTCTGCAATCAATGCAGCGGTGTCGATTTAGCAGGTCTGGTGAAGATGCAATAAGTTGATGGCAGAGTGCTCTCCCATTGACTTCAGTATTCCACCTCCCCGAACATCTCCAGCCAACATAGCATGGTGTAGACACTGCACTAGGTCAATATAAGCTACATTGCTCAGGGACATGATTTTTTCACAGCCCTGAGTGACATAATTTACATCAACTTAAGCAATAGTGTAGACCAGGCCTAGGTCCCCAATCTTGGGCCATCCACTGGGTGCTTTGCACTTCTCCAATCCTGGGCCAGCTTCTGGAAGATCTCTTTTGTGTTGGGCATTCTTTGGGTGGTGTAGAGCCGCTGTAGTGGTTCCTACATCACCACCTCCTGGCTGCCAGTTTGAAGTGTGAGTACTATGGCACTTCAGTGTTGAATTCTGAGGCAGCTTCAGTACATTTACATTCATAAATGGGAAGTTTTGCTGTATATGAAAATGCAGTAACAAAAACAAAAACTGCATTTGGTTAGACAGCTAGGGCTGCCTTAGGATGTACCACACCTACCCCCAGTTAAGAGAAAAGTCTCAAGAATTCCTTGCCACTTTCACATTTCCTACAATATTGTCAATTACACACTCCATAAGACATTCACTTCCATCCTTCCAACAGATGCCAAAAAATAATACATGACTCAGTTTAATAAAACTTGTGGTCTACTGTAAAACCTTAATGGCAACCTCATACTTTCCTGTGTTGATCTGTTAATACAAGAGAATATAAAGTCACTATTAAATTTTTGCATTTATAGCGCTTGATCCTACACGTTTTTAATAGTGGGAGGTTTGCTATTGACTTTAGTAAGAACAGGAGCAAGCCATTTGATAGTAGATAACTGCTCTTCTACCTCCCCATTAGTTCATATTGCATTGAAACCATTGAGAAAATTACGTATTTTCAATTGTAAGAGCTAACAACATTTTCCACTGAAAGCTGGAATGCTGCAGCAAGTGTATTAGCCACAAGATATGTAGCTTTACTTACAGTCTGTCCTTAGAATCGCAGCTGCAGAGCTCTTTGTCTGAACAGGATATCAGCAAATCACAATTACTGGTATTTTCACAGCCTCCCGGCTTTTAAATAATGTATCCATGCTTATGCCACAGAGTGATTCCTGATACTGAGCAGAATCTTATTTATTTAAGAATAAAAGCATAAAAACATCATTCATATTTGAGGATAAACTAGTTATTTCCCCACCAATATCACTGTTCAGAGTTTGGATCCTGCACTTGCAACATTTCTACTGATTGCCTTCCCTATTGTTGAAAAGCATCAGAAGAAAACTTGGCAACAATTTCCTTTCTCAGAATTTGTATTCTTTCCAGATGGTTGATTACAAAGGTATATGAGGGTAGACAAGAGAGACACACAGAGACTGTTACCTTATTGCTTCAGTTATGCACATCTTTTGCTTTTCATCAGATACATATTTAAAAAGTTCAAAACAAAACTACCCCTTTGAGATGAAATCTAAACAAAAAAACAAGTAAACACAAAGTCAGTTGGTACACCTTCTGTCTTGCTATAAAAACTTGGCCCCATTTTTATTAACATGCTACATTTGAGATGTTGCACATACATCTTCTTGTGGGGAGAGGGTATATCTATTTCCCCACACATAGTCCAGCTGATTTGCAGGATGCAAGTGTAAATATGGAGAAAGAATCATCTCTCATATAAGAAAATTGAATAATTGAAAATTCTAGGGCCATCCACTAGCTCCATAAACACACAGTCGAACTGTACAACTGGTGGGTATCAGGTTGTTCAGAGATCCGTGAAATGTTGCTTACTGTGCAAACTGACTCTGGCAATGGTGGTCTACTGGATTCATTCAGATAAACAACTGGCACATATCACATAAGTACAATGGTTACCAGGGCCAATCAAAGGGGGCGCCAGGAGGGCCATTTGGCCTGGGCCTCAAGCTCAAAGGGGGGCCTAAAATTTAGACACGTGTTAATTTTTTGACGTTTGATAAATTTCACAACTTGTTTTTATGTGTATCCCTATCGGACCAAAATGTAACACACTCTTTCAGCTTAGAGCTGCAAATTTAAACAAATAAGAGATATGATTTGGTAAAAGACATTTTTTTTTGTTAAATGCTATAGATTTTTGTCATATTAAAGAGTTAAAATGTTCATAAATATTAATAAAAATATATCGGTTCTGATGGCACAAGACTAGACCGTGATGAACATGTCCTCTCAGATCAGCTGATTATATAAACAAACAAATACTAATGACTGGTGCTGGATCAAGTGCATGTTGAAAGGTAGAGAACTGTTACATTTTAGTGTCTTTATATTTTTCCGTCTAGTTGACTAAGGAATTATTTATGTGTGAGAATTCCTCATTATCATCTTCATATGGTAGCTAAAAGAGGTGACTGGTTGGTTGGTTGAGCCCTAGCTTGGTAGCTTGTCCATCATCATAGGCTTTTGTAGTCTATAGGCCCAAATTAAAGGTGAAAATTTGTGAGGACAATCTTGTACAGTGAGTTTCGTGAGGACACACATTTGAAGTTTTTTGAAATTATCCCTCCATCTGTATGCGTGTCTGTGTTTACTATATATGTCATCCCTTTGTCTTCAGCTCAGCCTGTTATATTATACCTTGCGTGCTTGAGTTTTGCTTCAGTAATAAGGATAATAACCAATCTGACTGTTTCATTTTGTGTTCTTAATTAGTATTCCTTTGTTTTAAGTCTTTTCAGCATTTGTGTACCATTCAGTATTTGTGTACATGTTTACAATAGAAGATTTCAAGTGTAGATAAGCTACTTATTTACAGCAGAATATTTCAAGTGTAGACAGTCTACATATTGACAGAGAGATCACTATGAAAAGGAGATTTGAAAGTGGTACAAGCAAGAGATAGTGAAAACAACCGAGTGAAGCAGCAGTTAAGAACTCAAAGCCAGTAACTTCATTTCTCAAACCACTGGAAAACATTCCTTACCCAACAAACAATGCTACAGATAATCAAAACTCTGCAACTGAAATGGGTGATATTTCAATGCCAATACCTGAACACGAGGACAGTCATCAAGAAGAAGATGTGTCAACAGTAACAAATGCAGCAGAAGATCCTGTATATGATCAAGAAACTCAACAGCAACAGGAAAATGTAGATTTTATGCAGCAAGAGCAATTCATGAGTACTACAGATTTGACTGTGACTGACACTGGAATTATTGACAAGAGCAATGCTGCCCAAATGCAATCTTTTCTTTAAATTAGTTGTTCTGAAATTCCATCCATGAGATGCTGATAATCATGCTTTCCCTACTCATCTGCTGACAAAAACTCTTCCAAATAGTGAGACCTGCACAAGAGACTGTTTTTCCGTACTCCAGCATAACCAATCTCTATACTGTGCACCCTGCTTCATTTTGAACAAAAGTACTGCAAATGCATCCGTTCTCTCTGATCAATCCGGATGGAGCATCAACAGAGGTTGGAGGAAGTTGAAAGAGCGAATGCCATCACATGATAGTTCAACGTCACACAAAGAAAACTATGTTGCATGGAAATCAGCCAGTAGGGCAGCATCAGCTGAATGTTCAGTTGACAGTTTACTCTTGACTGAACTCTACAGAAACTAATAACTGGAAAAAACTTCTTGAGCACATCCTGAATGTCATCCTTTTTCTTTCTGAGCAGGGATTGGCTTTCCTTGGTTCCAGTAAAAGTATTGGTGATCGTGCAAATGGAAACCTTCTAGGCATAGTTGAGCTCCTCAGCAAATATGACATACTTTTATCAGAGCATGTTAAATGTGTTTGAGAATTGCAAGAGAATCAAAAGTGTATGAAAGTCCATTATCTCTCCACACGCATATAAAACAAGTTTATTGAGCTATGTCGGTCATTCGTACAAACAACAATTCTTGATGAGATTCGAAATGCCAAGTATTTTTCAATCATTTTTCCTTGTGAGAACAATATGGAGTGGCATCAACAGACTACTATGGTTAAGATTGTAGACAGCTCAAAATTTTCAATTGAAGAAAGGTTTATTTTGTTTGATAATTTCATGAGAAAAACTGAAAAAGAAATTTCTGCTCGAGTACTAGCAATTCTAGAAGGTTTTAAGTTAGATTTTCAGGTCTGCATTGGCCAAGCCTATGACAATGGTTCTAACATGGCTGGGAAGTACAAAGGTGTACAAGCAGTTCTGCTTGAGCATAATTCAAAATGTGTTTTCTCCAGCTGTGGACACCACACACTAAACCTTTTAGGTGTTGACTGTGCTGAATCATGCAAGGAGGCAATTACTTACCTTGGAACTGTTCAGCAAATGTACAAGCTCTTTGGTAGCAGTCCACAAAGGTGGGAAATTCTGAAGCAATATCTTCCTGTTTCACTGCATGGGATGTCCAAAATTAGATGGTCTGCACTGATTGATGGTGTTCAACCAGTTGCGCAGCATTTGAATTCAGTGAGAAAGGCTTTAAATGAGCTTGAATCTCTCAATCTCGCTGCACAAGCTCGAACTGAACTTCAGTCTATTCAGAAGCACATGTCCAAATTTGAATGCATTTTGATGTCATCTTTGTGGATGAAGCTACTTACAACGATCCACCCAACTAATCTGGTAACTGAAGAACGCAGTGCTACACTTGATGTTGAGAGGGATAACACTGAAAGTCTTATCAATGACATTCAACAGATTCGTGAACAATGGGATGCGACTCTCACTGAGTCCAAATTAGTAGCACAGAATATCGGCCTTTCATCTGAGTTCTCCACCAATCGCAACTTACCTATTGAATCTGATGCCGAGCAGCATTTTAGGGTCAATGTCTTCCCTGTTGTCATTGGCTCTGTTCAGTCATGTCTTGCACGTCGATTTGAGTCTCTGCAACTAATTTTTACCCCTTTGGGGTTTCTTTGGCAGTTCAACAGACTGAGTAATGAAGATCTATTTTCTGCTGCAGAACAATTTCAGCAACAGTATAACAAAGAAATCTCAAACAATCTAGTGACTAGGTCATCTTCCTCAAATGGATACATTCCACAAACTTTAAATTGGATTGCAAGCCAAAGGAACTGCTTTAAGAAATACTTGAACTTGGACTCTCTGGGGTGTTTCCTAAGATCACAATTGCATTGTGTATTTTTGTCAGTTTGCCTGCTCAGTGGCGTCAAGTGAATGCACCTTTAATGTGTTGAAGCAGGTAAAGAACTATCACCGTTCAACTGTGGGACAAGAGCATTTGAATGGGCTTGCCATGCTTAATATCAACTGTGACATTGCACAAAAGCTAGATTTTTCCTCAATAATTAGTGCATTTGCCCAGAAAAGGGCTAGAAAAGTATTTGTTAAATAAAAAAATATTCAGATTATGTCTCACTCTTTTTTTGGTGCCTTATTTTGTTTTCATGTGTCATCATTTTTTATTTTTATTATGGCTAGGGGCCTCAAAAGCTGGAAGTGGCCCAGGCCTCTCTGGACCTCTGAGTGCGTCTGATGGTTACCATTAAAAATTGAACATTTGCCAATCGTTACCACAATTGCTTTCTATTTGAGGGCCAGAAAAAGATGGTTTTATCTTAGATATCTCTGTTTGGTAATTGGTGGCAAATTCTCACATTTTAATAGTGAACACTATTATTATGATAAGGACTTATCAAGAGATTGACACCCGATGGTCGATGTACTATGATCACTGGTTTTATTGGGCTGCAGTGAAGATGTGAGGAAGTTAATTCTGCAATGTCACTGTTGTGTGTGGAACTCTTGGAACAATTTTATAGTAGTGATGGGTGAAGTCCAAAACCTCTGGACAAGGAGTTCAGGTACCATCCCCCCTTTCCCCCCCCCCCCCCCAAAGTATGTCTGTATATAAAAATCCCAAGATACCCAAAACAGGCAGAAGAGTTTGCCAAAACAGGGCCTTTTATGATATGTCCATTTCTGACAGAAACAAGGAACTGCACTGAAAACAAGGCAAAATAATAAAATTTAACTGACCTTTATCAAGTTTGAAAATAATTTCAGTTTCAGTTTGGGGCAAAGATTGGGATTGGCTTTCAACAAGGGCCCTAAGTTTTCCAAGATAGTTCATGGATTCCTTACTTCATAGGCTCGATTCACATCCATACCTTACATTCTGTGTAAGTGCTTTGAATTCACTCCATGCATCTGATGGAGTAGGTTTTAGCCCACGAAAGCTTATGCCCAAATAAATGTGTTAGTCTCTAAGGTGCCACAAGGACTCCTCATTGTTTTTGCTGATACAGACTAACATGGCTACCACTCTGAAACCTAAGACACAACGTTAGTGGTAGTCAGCAGGTCTAGGCAACAAAGAGAGAAAGGCTCACAATGCTTTGCAGAGAAGATTAATAGTAATTTTTCAGCATACTACCACCCTGCTAATACAGAAACATAAAAGCTGACTGGTACAACAGACAAGCTGAGACCTGAAAGAAGTCAAAGCTATTGAAGCATTCTAGGCAAACCAGTGCAAAGGTATTTAATTACTTATGTGGCTTGTCAAGAAAATAATACGTTTCGTGTTTTTCAACCAGTTTCCGACAAGAAATGCAGCCAAAGCATGACAGCCTGTCTGTTTGATTGGGACTCCTCAGTTGCTTTTATTCGTACTGTCACATTTTATTTTGCCATCTTTTACCAGAACAAATGTATATGAAATCACTTTTGACATTTCCTAGATATCACACAGTAGATTATGTAGAAGATACATATCCCCTCAGCTTTCCGTATGCAAAATGCTCATTGTGGCACTTTGTAGTATGACAATTATTTTTCACAGGAGAATGTCAGATTTCATTGAATGGAAATCAGCACAATGGGTAATATTCATGTCTAAAGAGATTGATATGTCCACAGTAAAAATGTTTTATTCCTGTGACGGGATCTCTAGGATGGACTGTAGGGAAAACATAGTGCTATTTTGAATGTCTTCTTGCATTACTGATGAAACCCCCTGAATTCCCTGATGCTAAAAATGGTAATTTCCCTATATGGATTCCTTTCTTGATAATAGCTGTTTTGTGGGCCTGAGGTTCCATCGTTAATCTTTAGCCCATTAAGGGTCTTGGGGAAGAGAATCCTACACACTCTGCTTCCTAATCTTTTCTCCTTAGTGGTAAAAACTTCCTAGGAAAAGAATTGGATAAACAGTTTGAACAAAGTATCCCAATACGAAAGCAGGTTTTGATTTTATTATATTGCCAACACTTTCACATTTGCTTTCCACAAGCCATGAAGTGCCTGGATTTACTCACATGAAATCTTATGAAAAGCTAATTTTAAGCTCAAACATTTGCAGAAAGCAAATTTCAAATTGTATGCTCAGCTAGCAAATTCACAGTTTGCACTGTGGTGATTAGTTGCTAAAGCCATTCCATCTGGGAACAGAAACAGCATCACCTGATGCAATTAATCTGAATCAAGGAGCAACAATGAGAACATTTGGTCCTCTCCCCCTTTACTTGTATAACAACATACACTTAAAAATATGTATATATAACTTTCATTCACTATCAAGGCAGATTCTTAGCTTCCACATTAAATCACCCTGTGTACTTTGTTCTCTGTGGTTTACCTCATCCAGCATCATGTGTCTGTTGCCTCAATTTGCCCTCCTCCTCCTGGATAGTTTATGTCTCATAGTTGGATCAATTAGTTTAGCTCACTGACTAAATTAAGGAAGCTCCATCTTTCTGGGGTAACAAATGTCCAAAACAAACCATGGCTCCAACCAACCTTTCATCACCTGCTGGGCCACAGTTTTCCCTCACAGGTGTGAGCAGCTTCCCCCTTTGAATCAGGTGAATGAAGGGGGTGCTTCTTCCCAAGTCTTCTTGGAAGCCTCAGCTCAGGGATCTGCTTGTTTAATGGGTCCTATTCTAGACCACCAGCAGCAGGAGCATTGTCTTACACTGCACAGCAGATCTGGGATCTCTTTCACTGTTATATCCCTACCCATTTCCCAACATGCATTAAGGCCAAGTCTACAGCTTTCCAAGAGCTTATTCTTTTGGACAGGGACTTTGGCCCAGATCCTCAAAGGCAGTTGGGCTTCTAACTTCCATTGAAATCTATGGAAGTTAGGAGCCTAAATACTTTTGTGGATCTGGGCCATATAGGTCTTTTAACAATGCCCCTAGCACACTTTCAGTGCTAAATAGCAATAAACAAACAAACAAAACAATAATAACGATTAATAATTAATTAATAAATAATTAAGCATCAATAATCTAATGTAATATTTTAGCTTTCCAGATCAACCTAGACAGCTATTCCAAAGTGTCAAACCCTGAAAAGAGGAGCATATGCAGTAGTATCATAGCCCCTTTATGAGGGAATAGGTCCAGTTCACCTTTGACTAGTTAGTTGCCTCCCGATAGAGTGTACTTAGCCTCTATAAAGACCTAGGCAGCAGGTGAGAAAGGGAGGAAGGCTGTCAGAAGGAGCAGCAGAGAGTTGGTGGGGGTTGCTTGGAGAGAGCTGCATGAGAGAATAGAAGTTGAGAGTTGTGAAAGCAGAAAGCCAATGCAGAGAGACAACTGATGAGAGCTGTTGAGAGATGCATATGTGAGCTGTTGGGAAAGAACTGGCCAGACCTTGACACCTGGGGGACCCTGCTGAGAAGCAGTCTCTTACAGAGGCCCCCTTAGGAAAAGGGAGAGAACCAGCTCAGTCAGGGCAAGCCAAGCCCAGGAAAAAGAGTTGATTCCAGAGGGAGGTTTCCAGGAGAAGGTGCTCAGTAGGGGTATCACACAAAGATGAATGGAACACTGTGGGGAGCCCTCTCGCAGAAGCCCTGAATTGAGGGCTGTGGGAGAAGAGTTGTAAGAAGTATGGAGAATTGCTAGATGTGTGGAAGCCCTGGGAGAGTGGCACATTGTGTATTACATTGTATTACATTGTGTAATACAATGTAATACACAATATAATGTATTACATACAATGTAATTGTATGCATTGTACATTGTATTGTATGTATTATTGTATGTATTGTATGTATTATTGTATGTATTGTATTATATTGTGTTCTACGTTGTGTATTACGTCAAAAAGAGTGGCTTCTAAAGCAAAGGGACACATTTTGTTCTTCAGAGATCTTCCCTATTCTCATGCATTTTCCTGTTGTTTTGTTATATATAATAATTAGCATCTCATTTTTTAAATTTATTTATTTTCGTTTCTAAAATTAACCCAGTCCACTCTCCAGCATCACCCCACAGCACAGTAACATTTAGCTTTGTAGGCAACTACCTGAACTAGCCAGGCACGCTCATGAAACACGAACTTCAGCCTTGACTCAGGCAAAACTGCGAGTGAACTCAAGAGGAGTTTTGTCTGAATTAGGGACTGCCATCTTATTTCAGTCTTTGCTTCTGGTCAGGTGCAATTATTTGTTTGTTTATTGAATGGTACTGCAGTTTTATAATTTTTTTCTATACGATCCAAACACTAGATTCCCCCACCCCCATTTAGGATATTCTCAGCATAACAGGCACAAGAGAAGTAACCATTAAGTTTTCAATTTCCAGTTTAGAGCTGTTACGTTATAAGTAACAAGAGTTAAGCTAAAAGAAAAGGAGTACTTGTGGCACCTTAGAGACTAACAAATTTATTAGAGCATAAGCTTTCGTGAGCTACAGCTCACTTCATCGGATGCATTTGGTGGAAAAAACAGAGGAGAGATTTATATACACACACACAGAGAACATGAAACAATGGGTTTATCATACACACTGTAAGGAGAGTGATCACTTAAGATAAGCCATCACCCACAGCAGGGGGGGGGAAAGGAGGAAAACCTTCCATGGTGACAAGCAGGTAGGCTAATTCCAGCAGTTAACAAGAATATCAGAGGAACAGTGGGGGGTGGGGTGGGAGGGAGAAATACCATGGGGAAATAGTTTTACTTTGTGTAATGACTCATCCATTCCCAGTCTCTATTCAAGCCTAAGTTAATTGTATCCAGTTTGCAAATTAATTCCAATTCAGCAGTCTCTCGTTGGAGTCTGTTTTTGAAGCTTTTTTGTTGAAGTATAGCCACTCTTAGGTCTGTGATCGAGTGACCAGAGAGATTGAAGTGTTCTCCAACTGGTTTTTGAATGTTATAATTCTTGACGTCTGATTTGTGTCCATTCATTCTTTTACGTAGAGACTGTCCAGTTTGGCCAATGTACATGGCAGAGGGGCATTGCTGGCACATGATGGCATATATCACATTGGTAGATGCGCAGGTGAACGAGCCTCTGATAGTGTGGCTGATGTGATTAGGCCCTATGATGGTATCCCCTGAATAGATATGTGGACAGAGTTGGCAACGGGCTTTGTTGCAAGGATAGGTTCCTGGGTTCCAAGGCACTGAATTTAGCCGTATAGAGTGGAAATCTGTCAACTTCATGAAAAAACTCGCACAGATACAGACAGACATCATCTTCCTCTCCAAATGCAAACAGATGGACATCATACCGAAAGGACTGAAGGTAAAAAATCCATTACAATCTACATACCACACAGACTATGCTGACAGCTTGTGCCACACACTCTCAAGGAAACTGCGGAACCACCTGATCAACATCCTCTACAGCAAACAGGGAAAGATTAAGAATGAGCTCTCAAAACTGGATACTCTCATAAAGAACCAACCTTCCACACAAACTTCCTCGTGGCTGGACTTTACAAAAACTAGACAAGCCATTTACAAAACACACTTTGATTCTCTACAAAAGAAAAAGGACACTAAGCTATCTAAACTACTATATGCCACAAGGGGCCACAACAATGGTTCCCGTAACCCACCCAGCAATATTGTTAATCTATCCAACTATACTCTTAGCCCAGCGGAAGAATCTGTCCTATCTCGGGGCCTCTCCTTTTGCCCCTCCACCCCCACGAACATGATACAGTTCTGTGGTGACCTAGAATCCTATTTTCGACGTCTCAGACTCAAGGAATATTTCCAACACACCTCTGACCAACATATTAACCCACAGAGACCTTCCTGCCAACACTACAAAAAGAAGGATTCTAGGTGGACTCCTCCTGAAGGTCGAAACAGCAGCCTGGATTTCTACACAGACTGCTTCCGCCGACGTGCACGAGCTGAAATTGTGGAAAAGCAGCATCGCTTACCCCATAACCTCAGCCATGCAGAACACAGTGCCATCCACAGCCTCAGAAACAACTCTGACATCATAATCAAAAAGGCTGACAAAGGAGGTGCTGTCGTCATCATGAATAGGTCAGAGTATGAACAAGAGGCTACTAGGCAGCTCTCCAACACCACTTTCTACAAGCCATTACCCTCTGATCCCACTGAGAGTTACCAAAAGAAACTACAGCATTTGCTCAAGAAACTCCCTGAAAAAGCACAAGAACAAATCCGCACAGACACACCCCTGGAGCCAGGACCTGGGGTATTCTATCTGCTACCCAAGATCCATAAACCTGGAAATCCTGGACGCCCCATCATCTCAGGCATTGGCACCCTGACAGCAGGATTGTCTGGCTATGTAGACTCCCTCCTCAGGCCCTTCGTTACCAGCACTCCCAGCTATCTTCGAGACACCACCGATTTCCTGAGGAAACTACAGTCCATTGGTGATCTTCCTAAAAACACCATCCTAGCCACTATGGATGTAGAAGCCCTCTACACCAACATTCCACACAAAGATGGACTACAAGCCGTCAGGAACAGTATCCCCGATACTGTCACGGCTAACCTGGTGGCAGAACTTTGTGACTTTGTCCTGACCCATAACTATTTCACATTTGGTGACAATGTATACCTTCAAATCAGCGGCACTGCGATGGGTACCCGCATGGCCCCACAGTATGCCAACATTTTTATGGCTGACTTAGAACAACGCTTCCTCAGCTCTCGTTCCCTAATGCCCCTACTCTACTTGCGCTACATTGATGACATCTTCATCATCTGGACCCATGGAAAAGAAGCTCTTGAGGAATTCCACCATGATTTCAACAATTTCCATCCCACCATCAACCTCAGCCTGGACCAGTCCACACAAGAGATCCACTTCCTGGACACTACGGTGCTAATAAGCGATGGTCACATAAACACCACCCTATATCGGAAACCTACTGACCGCTATTCCTAACTACATGCCTCTAGCTTTCATCCAGATCATACCACTCGATCCATTGTCTACAGCCAAGCGCTACGATATAACCGCATTTGCTCCAACCCCTCAGACAGAGACAAACACCTACAAGATCTCTATCATGCATTCCTACAACTACAGTACCCACCTGCTGAAGTGAAGAAACAGATTGACAGAGCCAGAAGAGTACCCAGAAGTCAGGGACAGGCCCAACAAAGAAAACAACAGAACGCCACTAGCCATCACCTTCAGCCCCCAACTAAAACCCCTCCAACGCATCATCAAGGATCTACAACCTATCCTGAAGGACGAGCCATCGCTCTCTCAGATCTTGGGAGACAGACCAGTCCTTGCTTACAGACAGCCCCCCAATCTGAAGCAAATACTCACCAGCAACCACACACCACACAACAGAACCACTAACCCAGGAACCTATCCTTGCAACAAAGCCCGTTGCCAACTCTGTCCACATATCTATTCAGGGGATACCATCATAGGGCCTAATCACATCAGCCACACTATCAGAGGCTCGTTCACCTGCGCATCTACCAATGTGATATATGCCATCATGTGCCAGCAATGCCCCTCTGCCATGTACATTGGCCAAACTGGACAGTCTCTACGTGAAAGAATGAATGGACACAAATCAGACGTCAAGAATTATAACATTCAAAAACCAGTTGGAGAACACTTCAATCTCTCTGGTCACTCGATCACAGACCTAAGAGTGGCTATACTTCAACAAAAAAGCTTCAAAAACAGACTCCAATGAGAGACTGCTGAATTGGAATTAATTTGCAAACTGGATACAATTAACTTAGGCTTGAATAGAGACTGGGAATGGATGAGTCATTACACAAAGTAAAACTATTTCCCCATGGTATTTCTCCCTCCCACCTCACCCCCCACTGTTCCTCTGATATTCTTGTTAACTGCTGGAATTAGCCTACCTGCTTGTCACCATGGAAGGTTTTCCTCCTTTTCCCCCCCCTGCTGTGGGTGATGGCTTATCTTAAGTGATCACTCTCCTTACAGTGTGTATGATAAACCCATTGTTTCATGTTCTCTGTGTGTGTGTATATAAATCTCTCCTCTGTTTTTTCCACCAAATGCATCCGATGAAGTGAGCTGTAGCTCACGAAAGCTTATGCTCTAATAAATTTGTTAGTCTCTAAGGTGCCACAAGTACTCCTTTTCTTTTTGAGAATACAGACTAACACGGCTGCTACTCTGAAACAAGAGTTAAGCTAGTGAGTCTAGGTCATTCACTGCATCAGGCCAATGCTTAGTGCAATGCTCAAAGCAGGAAAACAGTAGGTTTATAACACCTTTACCCCTCCCATGATCTTGGATCATCTGGTGGATGATTCAACCCCAAGCATACATTTTAGAGCTGGCCAGGGATGCCTTAACACGTGCTTTTTTATACCAGGGACCAGCTTGCTGCCTTCCTAAACTCTGTCAGGGAGATCTCAGGGACTGGCGCCAGTTTTGCAGACTGGTTGTTGAAAAACATTTTACATTGTTTTTTTAAAACATACATTTACAGCTGCCCATAGCTCTAAGTGCCAATGTTGGCAGGCAACAATAACCAGTTGACTCACAATCCGGGTATACTACCTTTCCCCAAGACATACCAGCTACATCAGAAAACTAGGCAAAATATTCATCACAATTTCTTTGGTATGGAATTTGCTAATTTTCCAATCTATGAAATAGCTAAACAGTTGGAGAAATTTTACTACATTTCTTGATAAAATTTCTTGAAAAATATTTTTAAAGGCTGTTTCTGTGAAATCTCAAAAAACCATGTTGCTTGAAAATTCTCCCTTGTGAATTTTGAAAAGAGGTATTGGGGTTGCTGGTTTATAAAATCTGATACTCAAGTTGATTAAGATCATGGCTGACAGCCATTTGGTCCTGAGTTCTATTCCACTTTTGCTACTGACTGACTTTAAATAATACTTTGAATTTATATAATACCTTGCAAACAATAGTTATAAAATAATTCATTGGATTAGAGTGCCTGTCTAGGCAAATAGTTCAACCTTAGATTTTTTCATCTACAGAATGGGGATAATGATGCTAATCATGGCTTTAGTAGTTAGGTGATCTGGTTCCTAATCCTGGTTGAGGCAAGTTTGCTGTATGCAAGCTACTTAGGCCAGTAGTTTTAAATATGGGTGCCTAAAATTAAGCACTTAAATCTATAGCCTAAAAATGCAAATAAATGTGGCCAAGTTTATATAAGGTTAAACAAAATGGCAAACGTAGCAAGAATTTTCACTTTTTTAACAATGAGTTTTGTTTATTATCACAGTCTGTGCATTATCAAGTAACTCTCATTCAAATAGTATGTGATCATGTAATTAAAGAATGTATCATAATGCATATGCACAAAAGTGGCCAAATTAAGGTTACACAGGCAACCTCCATTCTGGCACTTCCCACCTTTGGAATGTTTTGACTTTATAATCTTAATAATGTCCTTTAATGTAGTTGTTATGTATATTAAATATTTATATTAGGCCTACACCTTAGCGGAATATGAACACTCCATATAAGCCTTCAGATTCATAGATTCATAGATACTAAGGTCAGAAGGGACCATTCTGATCATCTAGTCCGACCTCCTGCACAGCACAGGCCACAGAATCTCACCCACCCACTCCTACAAAAAACCTCACCTATGTCTGAGCTATTGAAGTCCTTAAATCATGGTTTAAAAAGACTTCAAGCAGCAGAGAAGCCTCCCTCCAGTCACCCATGCCCCATACTACAGAGGAAGGCGAAAAACCTCCAGGGCCTCTCCAATCTGCCCCGGAGGAAAATTCCTTCCCGACCCCAAATATGGCAATCAGCTAAACTCTGAGCATATGGGCAAGATTCACCAGCCAGATACCCAGGAAAGAATTTTCTGTAGTAACTCAGATCCCATCCATCTAATATCCCATCTCAGGGGATTAGTCCTATTTACCCTGAATATTTAAAGATCAATTACTTACCAAAATCCCATTATCCCATCATACCATTTCCTCCATAAACTTATAGAGTAGAATCTTGAAACCAGATAGATCTTTTGCCCCCACTGCTTCCCTTGGAAGGCTATTCCAAAACTTCACTCCTCTGATGGTTAGAAACCTTCCTCTAATTTCAAGTCTAAACTTCCTGGTGGCCAGTTTATACCCATTTGTTCTTGTGTCCACAATGGTGCTGAGCTGAAATAATTCCTCTCCCTCTCCTGTATTTATCCCTCTGATATATTTATAGAGAGCAATCATATCTCCCCTCAACCTTCTTTTAGTTAGGCTAAACAAGCCAAGCTCCTTAAGTCTCCTTTCATAAGACAAGTTTTCCATTCTCGGATCATCCTAGTAGCCCTTCTCTGTACCTGCTCCAGTTTGAATTCGTCCTTTTTAAACATGGGAGACCAGAACTGCACACAGTATTCTAGGTGAGGTCTCACCAGTGCCTTGTATAATGGTACTAAAACCTCCTTATCCCTACTGGAAATGCCTCTTCTGATGCATCCCAAAACCACATTAGCTTTTTTCACAGCCATATCACATTGGCAGCTCATAGTCATCCTATGATCAACCAATACTCCAAGGTCCTTCTCCTCTTCCGTTACTTCTAATTGATGCATCCCCAACTTATATATAAAATTCTTGTTATTAATCCCTAAATGCATAACCTTACACTTCTCACTATTAAATTTCATCCTATTACTGTTACTCCAGTTTACAAGGTCATCCAGATCCTCCTGTATAATATCCCGATCCTTCTCTGAATTGGCAAGACCTCCCAGCTTTGTATCATCTGCAAACTTTATTAGCACACTCCCACTTTTTGTGCCAAGGTCAGTAATACAAAGATTAAATAAGATTGGTCCCAAAACCGATCCCTGAGGAACTCCACTGGTAACCTCCCTCCAACCTGACAGTTCTCCTTTCAGTAGGACCCGTTGCAGTCTCCCCTTTAACCAATTCCTTATCCACCTTTTGATGTTCATATTGATCCCCATCTTCTCCAATTTAACTAATAATTCCCCATATGGCACGGTATCAAATGCCTTACTGAAATCTAGGTAAATTAGATCCACTGCATTTCCTTTATCTAAAAAATCTGTTACTTTTTCAAAAAAGGAAATCAGGTTGGTTTGGCACGATCTACCTTTTGTAAAACCATGTTGTATTTTGTCCCATTTACCATGGACTTCAATGTCCTTAACTAATTTCTCCTTCAAAATTTTTTCCAAGACCTTGCATACTACAGATGTCAAACTAACTGGCCTGTAGTTACCCGGATCACTTTTTTTTCTCCTTTCTTAAAAATAGGAACTATATTAGTAATTCTCCAATCATTCGGTACTACTCCTGAGTTTACAGATTCATTAAAAATTCTTGCTAATGGGCTTGCAATTTCAGGTGCCAATTCCTTTAATATTCTTGGATGAAGATTATCTGGGCCCTCCGATTTAGTCCCATTAAGCTGTTTCAGTTTCGCTTCTACCTCAGATATGGTAATATCTACCTCCATATCCTCATTCCAATTTGTCATGCTACCATTATCCCTAAGATCCTCTTTAGCCTTATTAAAGACTGAGGCAAAGTATTTGTTTAGATATTGGGCCATGCCTAGATTATCTTTAACCTCCACTCCATCCTCAGTGTTTAGCGGCCCCACTTCTTCTTTCTTAGTTTTCTTCTTATTTATATGGCTATAGAACCTTTTACTATTGGTTTTAATTCCCTTTGCAAGGTCCAACTCTGCTCGACTTTTAGCCTGTCTCACTTGATCCCTACATGTTCTGACCTCAATTAGGTAGCTTTCCTTGCTGATCTCTCCCATCTTCCACTCCCTGTATGCTTTCTGCTTCTTCTTAATCACCTCTCTAAGATGCTTGCTCATCCAGCTTGGTCTACAACTCCTTCCTATGAATTTTTTCCCCTTTCTTGGGATACAGGCTTCCAATAGCTTCTGCAGCTTTGATTTAAAGTAATGCCAGGCCTCCTCTACCTTTAGATCCATAAGTTCTTCAGTCCAATCCACTTCCCTAACTAATTTCCTTAATTTTTGAAAGTCAGCCCTTTTGAAATCAAAAACTCTAGTTGCAGATTTATTTTTGTTAATCCTTCCTTTAGTTTGAACTGAATTAGCTCATGATCACTTGAGCCAAGATTGTCCCCTACAACCATTTCTTCTATGAGGTCCTCGCTACTCACCAAAATTAAATCTAAAATGGCATCCCCTCTAGTCGGTTCAGCAACTACTTGATGAAGGAATCCATCAGCTATCGCATCTAGGAAAATCTGAGCCCTATTATTATTACTAGCACTGGTCCTCCAGTCTATATCTGGGAAGTTAAAGTCTCCCATGATCATGCAGTTTCCATTAGTATTTACTTGATTAAAAACATTAAAAAGGGCTCTATCCATATCCAACTTAGATCCTGGAGGTCTATAGCACACCCCAAGCACTATCGTAGGAGAGGCTTTACAAGTTATCTTCCCCAATGTAATTTTTGCCCAGACGGACTCTGACTTATCCATTGCATCGCTTCTTATTTCTTTACATTCTACCTCATCATTGATATACAATGCTACTCCACCCCCTTTACCTTTGTTTCTGTCTTTCCTAAACAGCCCATACCCTTCAATACCTGTCGTCCAGTCATGACTACTATTCCACCATGTTTCTGTTATCCATAGAATATCTGGTTTCACTTCCTGCACCAGTAGCTCTAGTTCCTCCATTTTGTTACCTAGGCTCCTCGCATTGGTGTACAAACATCTTAATTTTTGCTGTTTGGCCTCGCTCACATTTTGTACCCTATTAGGCACAGTCATTCTACAGCCAGTATAATCTATTAGACTAGTATCCACACCGCCCTCGCTCCTTATATACATTCTCCTACCACGGCTGTATCCTTTCTTACTTCGTCTTCTTCCCTCTCAATGCTAAAATCTGGTGTGGAGATTACCTAGACATCTCCCAACCATCTCCCCCTAATTCCTAGTTTAAAGCTCTCTTTATCAGTTGTGCCAGCCTTGATCCTAGAAGTCTATTTCCTTCCCTACTCAGATGAAGTCCATCCCGAGAGAACTGTCCTCTGTCCATGAATGCCTCCCAGTGGCCATACATCCCAAAGCCCTCCTTATAGCACCACTGCCTAAGCCATCTGTTGACAGTCATAATCTTGTCACACCTTTGTTGCCCTTCTCTAGGAACAGGAAGGATCCCACTAAAGATCACCTGAGCCTCAATTTCCTTAAGCATCTTCCCCAGCCTAGCATAGTCTCCCTTAATACTTTCCACCAAGGATCTAGCCGTATCATTTGTTCCCACATGAAGGATAATTAGGGGATTCTTTCCCGCTCCCTTTAGGATCCTTTTCAACCTCAGGTCTACATCCCGTATCTTAGCACCCAGAAGACAGCACACCCTTCTATTCTCAGGATCAGCTCTAGTTACAGGCCTGTCTATTCTTCTCAATAAAGAGTCCCTGATCTCATAGACCTGCCTTTTCCTGATGACAGTGCTATTCTCCAGTCTCTCCCCTGTTCCCTCTGGCTGCAAGTTCTTTCCATTCCTATTTTCCCTTATAATCCTCTTCACCACATCCTGTATCCTCCTGGGGCTCATATTTGGTGTAGTCTCCCTTGACTCTTCTGCTTTGCCTATAGGACTAGCCTCTCTTCTCTTCTTCCTTACCCTTCCACTTTTAACAAGTACCTGCTGAGCCCCTTCTTCATTTTCCAACTCTGCAAACCTGTTCCTAAGCTCTATTTCTCCTTCACTAGCCCGTCTTTTCCTCTGCCTGGTTCTTTTAGTCACATGCTTCCACTGACCACTTTCCTCACCCAGTCTCCCCTCAGAATTCCCCAGCCCTGCTTCCATCTGTGAGTCTGAGCTTTTCCCTTCAGATACCTCATATCTTTGCTCCATCATCTGCTCAAACCCCTTCCTAAACTCAACCAGACTTTCCACCTGCATCTCCAAACCTCGGATCTTTTCCTCCATCAGCTCTATCAGATGGCATTTCATGCAGACAAAACTCTTACCAGGTCCCCACTCCAGGATCATGTACATACCACAGCTTCCACATCCAGTCATCCTCAATGTGTCTTCTACTACAGGAGTCACTCCCACAGCTGCCTCAGTATCTGTCATCGCTTTCCCACCTAAGTCCTGTTAATCTGGGAAACACAAGTCACACCAAAAAGACCACACCCCCCCAGCAAAAGCAAACCCCAAACAAGTACTACAATACAAACTCCCCTTTCAAACTCCCACTCAAACTCCCCTGTTTACAGCTCTGTTTACTAGCTCCTGTGCTGCTGCCTGACTGGCTGGCTACCTTTATAGGACCTCTAGTCAGAAGCCCCACCCCCTAAGCAGGGCTCAGCTGCTCTCCCAGCACAAAGCCGCTACACACACACACCCCCACACAAATACTAAAAATACAAAACCAAGTACAACTACCTTCTCCAACAG
This sequence comes from Dermochelys coriacea, assembly GCF_009764565.3. Taxonomy (NCBI): domain Eukaryota; kingdom Metazoa; phylum Chordata; order Testudines; family Dermochelyidae; genus Dermochelys; species Dermochelys coriacea. The sequence goes on from NC_050070.1 coordinate 138,165,195, forward strand.
AACTCCCACTCAAACTCCCCTGTTTACAGCTCTGTTTGCTAGCTCCTGTGCCGCTGCAGCTGTCTGATGATGGAGTGGTTAGAGACATATTCACAACACAATTGAATAAAACAGCGGGTTGTGTCATTTTGAATGACCTCCATGCTGCAAGTAAACTACCAGTCTTACTAACATTTAAGCACATGCTTAAAGGTAATCATGTGAGTAGTCCCTTTTGACTACAGTGGGACTGTTCCCACACATAAAGTTAAACACATGTATAAGTGTTTGGAAGACTGAGGCCTAGGTTGTGTTAATATTGTCTGGAATTATTGTTCCCCATGTATAACTAACAAGTACTTTCATATGGAAATGACCAAATTTTCATAAAAGTAATCTGTTCTGAGTATCTTTTTTCACTCTGACAGCAAAACATAGTTTAATTAAAATAACATTTATTTCAGAAATGAGATCCTACAGTGTGGTGACATAGAAAAAACATACTGGGATGCATTGACCAGATGAACAATTGGTGTACTTTGTTAGCATTCAAGATATACATGATATTGTAAATCAAGCTTATGTTGTCACTGGCCATGGCAGACGAGAGAGAGGATTAAAAAAAAGTTAAATAAATATTATATGTAAATGGTGCAAGAAAGTTAGTGGCTCATAGAAAGATCAGCTCTCTGGACCCTTTGCACTAAGACTCTGGATCTCACTTAATTCTTATCTGATTAATTTTTTCTTCATAGTGCCCTCTTGGGTAAAGTTTGGGGGTGTTTATGACTCCAAATAAGACACTGACAACAAAGGGCCATACTCACCTCTAGTTGGCAAGCATAAAACTTTGTCCATCTGCTGATCACTCAGTTATCCAAGCTTCACAAAATGTGCCATTCAGCATTGCCTACCTTGTCAATGTAGGGTCAAATTGTATCCTTAGAGACACTCAGGTGATCCCTTTGATCATGTATGGCTACTCAGCTATCCCTTTTCTTCTCTGCTCTCTCTTTGGTGTTCTTTTTGAACCTTCATGTATTTTGCTTACATATCTGAGGGGGGTGATGAAGATAGGTGAAAAATGAAAAGACATTTTGGAGCTGGTGCTAAGCATACAGAAAAACCGCTGAACGAAATAGTCTTTACTTAGCTACCAAATTCAGAGTTCAATATGTCCCCTACTATAATTGTCATCACTAACAGCTAGAGTGCCCTGAACAAAGATCCTGTCTCTGTCTTAGGTCATAGTAATGTAATCATCTGCCTGTTTGCCTTTACAAAGTGCCATGTTCCCTCTCCTCCTTTCGCCCTCTTGTTTTGTGCAAATGTTGATTCCTGGGCTGGGACTCCAAGTTTCAACTGGAGCAAATTTATGACTGAATTAATAAACCCTGAACATAGAAACATTAACTCAGCCTGTGTGACTGGTGCAAGTTTTGGTCTGCAAAGTGAACCCTGAATGTTCATACACGGGGGGTTTGGCAATGAATCTATACATTCAATCTCAATGGATCTTAATCTCCAAAAGAGATTTTGCTCCCTCCCTCCCCCCAACAATCTGTCCAGCTTCCTCCTTCTTATTAGGCTGTGGGCAACCTCCCTCCCAACTTCCCTTTGATGTTTGCAGGAGGATGCCCTTTGTACCCTCTTGTTCTGCAGTTGGGACTGAATAGCTCTCATTGCACATCTCCCATAATCACCCACATGCTGTTGTTAGGAACCTGTTCAGGAAGATTCCATAGCTAATACTAGAAAGATTTTATGGAGTCTGTTAGCCTCTGCATAGCCAGGGGTGTTTCTCAGCTCCTGCTGTACTATGCAGTAGAAGGAACAGACACATCTTGACCTCCAGAAGATTCTTCTTAAGTAGTAAGGGGAAGAATCAGCCCTTATTAAGCAGCCTCCTGAAGATCTTACTGTACAGGTGCAGCCATTTTGTGACCATGAAGATGCAGTGGCAGTGTTGTGGTGGACAATAGGCCCAGGAGCACAGTAGTTGAATTTGTATTTAAAGCTGGCCAAAAAATGCAAGTCCCTTCCAGTGAAAAATGTCATGGTTTTGGAAAAATTTTCATCCTGAGCCAGGATGTTTGTTTGCGGGGAGGGATTTCAAGGAAAATTGTTGTTTCAGGAGAACTGAAATGATTTTTTTTTTGGCTTCCCAGCTGCCAATCTATAGAGGCAGAAAGCTCAGCAGCTCAGCCTTCCCGCACAGCTCCGAGAGCTGAGAGGCAGAGTGCCCTGGCTCGCCACCTCACACCCCTTTGGGAAAGCTTTTGACAATGTCACGGACAGAAAGTGAAATTGACAAAAACTTTTGACCTGTGCCGCTGGGAGCTGTCATTCTGATTTATCTGTATGAAAAATTGAACATTTTCAGCAAATCTGAAATTTTCTTATGGAAAATTTCAGATTTGCTGAAAAATATATTTTTCATCAGAAAATCATTCCTATGAAAAAATCTCAACCATGTCTATTTGTACTTGCTATTAGCTGAATAGGTTTCCATCAATTTGATCTTAGATCTCAAGAGAAGAGCTTTTGATGCCATGAAAAATGCATTAATCCAAAGCCTGACTCATCACTTATCTCTAGTAAGGACTAGTAAATTGCTGCTAGTTGACAAGAACATGAACTTCTGGCTTTAAAAGTCCCAGAACTCTCTATCCTTTAGAGTTTTATATTATTTAGATAACAAAACAGGTTTTAATTGCTGTAATGAAAATGCAGGTTAAAGCCATTTCTTCTTTAACTTTCTCTCCGGTATATGTGTCAATTACATTTGTTCAGACAAGTCATTAAGTATTGGGGAGGGGGTGTTGAGCAAATTTAGGTTGAAAAAGAATGCTATGGGCAGGCTCTTCTACAGATAGAAAGAAGCTTTGATGAGAAAAGACAAAATCAGCAATTGGAGAATCCCTAGGAGCTTGTATTGCAGAATCTACAAGGAGTTTGTGAACTGGAATACCAGAGGAAATATTACTAGACTGGTTTCTTTAGAACTCCAGCTGCTCAAATCTACAATTTTATTCCTTGCTAAGCTGTGTGTCCTGTAATGATAAGGTTGGCTCAGAGAGTTAAAATTTTCTGCAACTTTCTGGGAAAATTTAAAGTACCCTAATTTCAGATGGGTCAGCTGCTATCATTTCAAAGCATGTTCTTTCCCCCCCCCCCCGCACCTAAAACATATAGATGTGAAGTGCAATGGCAAAGAAAGAAGTGTCTGTGAAATTCTCAAACTGATATAGTAACTTCACAATTTAGCATCTTCCCCCCCTTAAATGCTCTAAAAGCATCTTGCTTGCTTTGTGGTATGACCTGCAAAGACAACATTGCTCCATGACCTATGCTGATTTCAGCTTTATTTCCAGGTGCAATTCAGAGCCTTGGTATTGTTTTATTGCCACCCAAGAGTTCAAAAATCGTAAGTCAGGACTCAAAAGAGCATGAGATTGTCTTAACAATCATAAGATAATTTTAAAAAAATACATTTTGGTTTCTTGATGTCTTCTGGTTTCTGAGCCTTTACGGTGCAATCTAGTCCTTCCAACCAGAAGGGCTTTAAGAGCAACACAAAATATCATGAGACTGGTGAGAGCTGGTAACATTGGTATTGACCTATAATATCCAAACTGAGATAACACCATTTTTCTCATGCAATAATGCTCAGCTCAGGCAGTCAAACTAAAGGATCCTGACCTAAACAGGCTTGAGTACTAACTGGGACCCTTATCCACAGTCTTAACATGGAGGATGAGGGCTGAATGGGCATGGAGAGTGAACTAAAGTGATCCCCTCCAAATCAAAGGTAAGACACATAGTTGTGGTGGTGTAGAGAAGTCTGCAGTGCTTCTGTCTATATTCTACCTCTCCTGAGAGTATGCTGCATCATCTCAGTCTCCAGGGCTGTCACTAAAATCAGAAGACCATTTTTAAAAAGTAATATATCAATGGCATTTCCACCAAAGAGTAAGGGTAGGATATGCCCCAAGTGTCATTTGGCTAGAGAATATTACTATTAGTTCATTGGACATGTTTTGTAATTGGAATCAATTGATACTTCTTATCTTTTAAACTATCCCTCAGTTTATTCAGACTTGCTGTAACTTGCCAGTTAACCAATGAATTATAAATAAAGATGGTCCAAGGTGGTGGTGTTCAGATCTGTAGAAGGGCTAGGATTCAGAGTTCAAATGAATGCCCAAACTGGGTTCTGTTCAAAGCCAGAAGGGCTTCTGTTCAAAGGTTCCAAAATCTTGCAAGCTGTTGTTGCTAGATTTCTACTCAGATCAACCATTTTAGAGAGACTTCAGCTGAACCAGATCCAAATACTGGTGTCTTTACTTTACATATGACCTGAGTCAAAACCATCAGGATGGTTTTGGATGTAGGGATTCAAATCTGCACATCTGCCCCCACACTAATTTGGGGAAAGGGAACACACTCTTGGATTTGTGATTCCACCTGGGCCTGGTCTCTAAATGTAAAGTATTTTAATAATTAAAGGCCTGGTCCAAATCCCATTGAAGTCAATAAAATAACTCTCAATGACTTCAATGGGCATTGGATCAGGCCCTAAACATAATGATACTGAACGCCACAAAGTACTTTTAGTGGAGACCATAGAAACATCATGTCATTAAGTATATCAAAAAGCAATGACATCACTGCCTTCAAATGGTAAATGTTACTGGAATTTTTAATACTACTTAATGTTTATTTAACTGTTGAAAAATAGGATTACTTACTCTAAGTTATGTCAGTACTAATTACTGGAAGACATTTATATTACCATTTAAAAGCAGGCTAGAGAACATAGCTACATAGAAGAAAGAGAGAGAGAAACACAGAGAGAGCCTTGACAGAAGAGATAGTTGCCGAGAAGCTGCCAGGATGAACAACTCTTGCTTTGTTTGTATTTGTTTGCTTTTTATCCTGCCATTCAAAAAAACCCCAACTAAAGTATTATCAAAATGTTTATGGAGGTTGTTATTGTCACAAGAAAATACAAAAACCTGTATTTGTTATCTAAAGTTGTTTCATTTAATTCATTTATTCCACATTTCATATGCTATTGAAAGAGCAGACAGAAAGAGATATGGTGATACACATTGCCTAGTTACAGATTATATTTCACACCTAAAACTTGGATCAGAATTCAGGAACATTCTGAGTAACCTGGGCCAAGTCTTGAGTGGTCCCCTTTCTGTTCTATGGGTTTAGGGAAAGGAATGATGTTTTTATTTGAAACAGTACAAAAATGGTGTTCTTTGATGGGTTTTATTTTGATGAGTTTTACTTTGAGATCAGACTTAGATCAAAAATGTATGTGATATGTATTCAAGAACTCAAAACAAACACTCCTTCGCAGAGATTTACACAGTGTAGGTACTTAGGATGACACAAAGTTTTTAAACAAATGTAGCCTTAAATATAGTAGCTGCTGCAGCTATAACATAGGTATAACATTCTGGGGTGTAGTCTACCCAAGTGAGGGGCTATGTCATCCTGCCCTGCAACTTTGGATATCTGACAATGTTTTGCTGTTGTAGCTTCCAACATGGGTTGCTCACAATCAGCCTGCCAGCATGTCGGTAACACTCACAGTGTCTGTGCAAAGTCAGAGCCCTGGTCCAGCAACTTTGAACCCAGCTACCTGTCAGCAAACACCAGCCACACACTGGCTTCCAGCAGCCTTGGTTACTACATGCAGGGTGACTCCAATGCAATCCCAGTCTCAGAATTTTCCCCTAAAACATGTTTTCTGCACTGTCCAGCCCTCTCCTGGATAGTCTAAATATATTAAATCCGTTGCCCCTCTCAGGAGATCAAGATACAGCAGCTTGCCACCTTAAACAGCATTACCCAAACTGGATTCGTTTTGCTTACAGAATAAAACAAAAAGAAAAGGAGTACTTGTGGCACCTTAGAGACTAACAAATTTATTAGAGCATAAGCTTTCGTGAGCTACAGCTCACTTCATCGGATGCTATAGCTCACGAAAGCTTATGCTCTAATAAATTTGTTAGTCTCTAAGGTGCCACAAGTACTCCTTTTCTTTTTGCGAATACAGACTAACACGGCTGCTACTCTGAAACCTATCAGAATAAAACAAGTTTATGTAACTATAAAGAGATACGTTTTATATAAGTGCAAGTATTAAGGCATTAAAGTCAGAAATAGTTACAAGAAAAATAAAGATAAAATACTTCCTAGTACTAAACTTAACACATTAGCCAGGATTCAAGGTGAAATAATTAGCACCATTTTTCAATAGAATGCTGATCAGGTCTCAGGTCAGGATCTCCTAAGGGTCCAAGGGCTGTTTCTTTTGTCTTCTTAGGTGAAAAGAGAAAGAGATGGACAGGGAGAAATAACTTGAACTGTTTCTGCCCCATAGTTTTATAGTTCAGTCACCCTTTGAAATGCATTTTCCTGTGAATAACCCAGAGATAAAAATTCTTTCCAGCTGGCTTCATGCTGTTCTTTTAACCTGTAAATGCAGATTTTCTTCATCTTATTTCTTCACCCTCTCACTGTCTGGGGACTCTGTTTATAGATTATATGAAAACAGAGGTAAACACACATCTGTTTGTTGAAGACAGGCTGGCATGACCAGTTCTACCTAATCAGAGCTATGGGAGTTTGAATATTAGCCTTTAACATCAAACAGGGGGAATTTCATAACTTTACACATAATGTTGCTACTTATATTTCACCATAATATTATGGACAAGTGAGTTATTAGTTTTCAAGGGATACCCCACAAGGCATATTTTGTACAGAGATTATTACAATAGTGCATATAGCATGAATACACATGTTCATTCCATCACAATAGGTACTGAGACAAAGGCCGCACTGAATTACTCCCCCATGCAATCCTATTAAGTCGATGTAAAAACTAGTGCCAATCAACATTTTGGAGCAATTCTGATAGAGACATTTTCCACATAAAAATTTCATTTTAATTGAAATATTTTATTTTAAATTAAATTTAAAATTTTTTAAAAAATCAAGAATTTGTTTCAAAATCTTGTTTGTTTGTTTCAAAATAGTGGAGAAAATCCCACTCTCTCTTGCTTTATTTCATTATTTATTTATTTGCGTATTTATTTATTTATTTAAGTTTTTTCCTCCTTTTATTTTTTAAACCATCTCCAGGCAAGACACAGGAAAATGAACGAACATTATATTTGTTCATGAATTACCTCTTATGTATTCATCTATTTTTCTAAAGCATCTGTGCCATGGATATAAGACTATTTCACTCTTACATACTGCTTTTCCATTCACAGATCTCAAAACACTTTACAATGGCAGATAAGTATCATTATCCTCATTCTTCATAGCCTTAGATCCTCAATTCCCTGCCAGCATTTGTACTATCTCCCAGATGTATTATATTCCTGCGGTGAATATCTGGGTATGTTGCTGTCCTTACCACAGCCCTACCATCTGCAGCCCAATTCTGACTCTCTGATGGATTCACTGTCTTCAGTTCAGTGTTAATTCAGCCATTCCTCTGACTGGCCAAAATTCATTGATTTCTTCAGAGAAAAGATCAGGAATATCTGTCATGACCTCCCTTCTCTCCTTCCCCTCATTTCTTCAATACTTCTTATTCTCGTCACTGATGCTGGGGCTTCACATTTGCTCTCTACCTCTAATCTCTCCACATGCCACCTGCATTCCCTCCAATCCAGCTCCATTTTCTCGCTCCACTGAAACTGCTCTCACCAAGGTTTCTAAAGACCTTTTGCTGGATAAATCTCAGGGCCTTTATTTCATCCTCATTCTCCTGAACCTCTCTGCCATTTCTGACTGTTGCTCACTCCCTCCTTGAAATTTTGTCCTTGCTTGGCTTTTGTGCCTCAGTCTTCTCCTTGTTCTTCTCTTACCATTACTTCAGTGATTATTCATTCATTCATTCATTCATTCATAGTCTTATTCAGTGGCTACTCCTCCTCCCCTCTCCCAGAAACAATATGGTCCCAAGAATCATAACAAATAGAACCAAATACTTTTAAAATGTGTTTAAATATACATGAACCAAGAAGTTGTTTTATATATATATATATATATATATATATATATATATATATATATACATACATATATATATATATAATCTTTATAAAAGTGGTAGATATTTTTCCCCACCCTATATATGTTGCTTGTCTCCTTAAACTGCAAACTCTTCACACCAAGGACTATATGTGCCCTGTGATTTCTCTGTCTGTGTTCAGTGCCTAGCACATAGTGGGCACTACCAGAATACAAACAATAATAGTTAAGATGTTGGGATTTACTTGGCATGTTGCAATCATCCTTAAGAACCTGGGACTTAAGGAATCAAACAGACCTGCAGCAATAAAGTTTTTAAAAAAATCACTGAACTAACTAATGCTTTTGAAAATAACCTACATTCATGTAACTTCAGTACCAAATAGCTTTGAAAATGAGTGTACTGATTAACAATAACCATGTGACAGTTTGTTGACCCTAAGCAAATCAATTATAATTAGATACCTTTGATTCCAACATTATTTTTATACAAAGGAACTGATTTCCCTTTTATTAGTTATACAGATACCATGAAAACAGAATTTGTTTTTAATCAAATCATTATAGAGTAGAAGGTTCTATCATGTCTTTTAGGCACAGTGCCACAGTGAAATCACTAGAAGACATAATACCAGCTGAATTTCCCAGAGAGGAAGGTTGGTCTCACATGCTGTCAGTACAATGATCTGGGACACAGGAGATCTCAATCTCTCGTTCTGCTACCGACTTCCATAAGGCAAATCAATCTCTCTCTTCCGTTTTTCATCTGTAAAAGGGAGACAATGTTGTGAGGAAAATTCAGTAATTTTTGTGAGGTGCTGAGATACTACAGTGAAGGAGGGCATCTTATTACCTAGATAGATAGCAGTTTAGCCACAGTGGTACCCCCGAAGATAGTGCAGCATGTGCTCTGCTCAGGTGTAAAGGGAGGGACATGGTGGTTCTGTCTCCTCTCTGCCCCCTAGGGATGGTTACAATGGGTGCAACCATTCCACTCAGGACAGTTCAGTGATTGAATGCTCTCTGGCGTTCTGTGAGAGACTGCAGTGGGGGAAATGCTGTGTGCACCCATCCAAGGGCAGGACATGATCTAGCCTATAAAAATAACCATTTGGCTCAAATTTTATTACTCTTTTCCTATACCTACCTGATAAATAGATAACCACATTTTGCTATTGTGAATTCTTGATGAGGAGAGTTGCCTGACACAGTCAGGATTTTATGTTTTTATGTGCATCTTTGGCCACAGCAAGCTGCCTATCTGTGGCAGACTTGAGCAATGGCTACTCAAAAACCATGGCATTTTTACTGAAACTACTTGTAAGTCTGCAGTTCTACATTCTCTAAAAATGCTGTTATTTAAAAGGTTAGAATAGCTACTTCATTACCCAGATAGACCCAATCTAGATCAGACTGCTTCACACAAGTAAAGGGCCAAGTCAAACCTACTCAATGGCTGCATTAGCTATTTCACTGTTGTGTTGTAGAGGTAGTTTTCCAAGTTCTCCCTTATTATTTACCTCTAGTCCTTCTATTTCCAAAGACTAGCCTTCCAGCAAAGGTGAGATAGTCAAAGTTCTCAGCAGAGCCCATCAGTTTTCACTACTGGGAAGAATGAAGCTGGTCACTGGAGAGAAATGAGATGCCCTCCCTCTAGAGATACAGAATCCCTTTCCCAGAAGACATCTCAGGACACTAAGGCCCTGATCCACAAATGGACGTAGGCACTGGAACCCTGAGAATCGCAACACCTAACTTTTAGGTGTCTAGAAAAATCACAGGAACAATTTTGTCATCCATACAGCTTTAGTTAGGTGCCTAGGCTTCTATATAGTACATGGGGAGAGAAAGGCACCTAAACCTGAGAGTCTCTGGATTAAGTTTAGAAGTGTGAGCAACAAGGATGATGTCGTGGTGGGAGTCTGCTATAGACCACCGGACCAGGGGGATGAGGTGGATGAGGCTTTCTTCCGGCAACTCATGGAAGTTACTAGATCACAGGCCCTGGTTCTCATGGGAGACTTCAATCACCCTGATATCTGCTGGGAGAGCAATATAGCGGTGCACAGACAATCCAGGAAGTTTTTGGAAAGTGTAGGGGACAATTTCCTGGTGCAAGTGCTGGAGGAACCAACTAGGGGCAGAGCTCTTCTTGACCTGCTGCTCACAAACTGGGAAGAATTAGTAGGGGAAGCAAAAGTGGATGGGAACACGGGAGGCAGTGACCATGAGATGGTCAAGTTCAGGATCCTGACACAGGGAAGAAAGGAGAGCAGCAGAATATGGACCCTGGACTTCAGAAAAGCAGACTTTGACAACCTCAGGGAACTGATGGGCAGGATCCCCTGGTAGAATAACATGAGAGGGAAAGGAGTTCAGGAGAGCTGGCTGTATTTTAAAGAATCCTTATTGAGGTTACAGGAACAAACCATTCCGATGGGTAGAAAGAATAGTAAATATGGCAGGCAACCAGCTTGGCTTCACAGTGAAATCCTTGCTGATCTTAAACACAAAAAAGAAGCTTACAAGAAGTGGAAGATTGGACAAATGACCAGGGAAGAGTATAAAAATATTGCTCGGGCATGCAGGAGTGAAATCAGGAAGGCCAAATCACACCTGAAGTTGCAGCTAGTAAGAGATGTTAAGAGTAACAAGAAGGGTTTCTTCAGGTATGTTAGCAACAAGAAGAAAGTCAAGGAAAGTGTGGGCCCCTTACTGAATGCGGGAGGCAACCTAGTGACAAAGGATGTGGAAAAAGCTGATGTACTCAATGGTTTTTTTGCCTCTGTCTTCACAAACAAGGTCAGCCCCAGATTACTGCACTGGGCAGCACAGCATGGGGAGGAGGTGACCAGCCCTCTGTGGAGAAATAAGTGGTTTGGGACTATTTAGAAAAGCTGGATGAGCACAAGTCCATGGGGCCGGATGCGCTCCATCCGAGAGTGCTAAAGGAGTTAGCGGATGTGATTGCAGAGCCATTGGCCATTATCTTTGAAAACTCATGGCAATCGGGGGAGGTCCCGGACGACTGGAAAAAGGCTAATGTAGTGCCCATTTTTAAAAAGGAAAGAAGGAGGATCCTGGGAACTACAGGCTAGTCAGCCTCACTTCAGTCCCTGGAAAAATCATGGAGCAGGTCCTCAAGGAATCAATTCTGAAGCACTTAGAGGAGAGGAAAGTGATCAGGAACAGTCAGCATGGATTCACCGAGGGAAAGTCATGCCTGACTAATCTAATTGCCTTCTATGATGAGATAACTGGCTCTGTGGATGAGGAGAAAGCAGTGGACATGTTGTTCCTTGACTTTAGCAAAGCTTTTGACATGGTCTCCCACAGTATTCTTGCCAGCAAGTTAAAGAAATATGGGCTGGATGAATGGACTATAAGGTGGATAGAAAGCTGGCTAGATTGTCGGGCTCAACGGGTAGTGATCAATGGCTCCATGTCTAGCTGGCAGCCGGTATCAAGTGGAGTGCCTCAAGGGTCGGTCCTCAGGCCATTTTTGTTCAATATCTTCATTAATGATCTGGAGGATGGTGTGGACTGCACCCTCAGCAAGTTTGCAGATGACACTAAACTGGGAGGTGAGGTAGATATGATGGAGGGTAGGGATAGGATATAGAGGGACTTAGACAAATTAGAGGATTGGGCCAAAAGAAATCTGATGAGGTTCAACAAGGACAAGTGCAGAGTCCTGCACTAAGGATGGAAGAATCCCATGCACCTCTACAGACTAGGGACCGAATGGCTAGGCAGAAGTTCTGCGGAAAAGGACCTAGGACCAGTGGACAAGATGCTGGATATGAGTCAACAGTGTGCCATTGTTGCCAAGAAGGCCAATGGCATTTTGGGATGTATAAGTAGGGGCATTGCCAGCAGATCGAGGGATGTGATCGTTCCCCTCTATTCGATATTGGTGAGGCCTCATCTGGAGTACTGTGACCAGTTTTGGGCCCCACACTACAAGAAGGATGTGGAAAAATTGGAAAATGTCCAGCAGAGGGCAACAAAAATGATTAGGGGATTGGATCACATGACTTATGAGAAGAGGCTGAGGGAACTGGGATTATTTAGTCTGCAGAAGAGAAGAACGAGGGGGGATTTAATAGCTGCCTTCAACTACCTGAAAGGGGGTTCCAAAGAGGATGGATCTAGACTGTTCTCAGTGGTAGCAGATGACAGAATGAGGAGTAATGGTCTCAAGTTGCAGTGGGGGAGGTTTAGGTTGGATATTAGGAAAAACTTTTTCACTAGGAGGGTGGTGAAACACTGGAATGCATTACCTAGGGAGGTGGTGGAATCTTCTTCCTTAGAGGTTTTTAAGGTCAGGCTTGACAAAGCCCTGGCTGGGATGATTTAGTTGGGGATTGGTCCTGCTTTGAGCAGGGGGCTGGACTAGATGACCTCCTGAGGTCCCTTCCAACCCTGATATTCTATGATTCTATGATTCTATGAATGGGATTCACAAAAGCCGGCACTCTAGGCTACCTAAGCGAGCCAATGGGAGATGTCAACAACCTTTGTTACGGAACTAGGTGACTAACTCCAGGCTGCAGCATGGCACTTATTTCTGCTTGTGATACATGAACTGGGAATCCTTCTCCAGGAAGCATATGGCTTAGGTCCCTAAGTTATTTCTTGTGAGAATTAATTAGCACCTGCCTCATGCCACACAAAATGGACTGAGGAGGAAGTGGTAGTTGTGCCAACCACCATCAAACTTTTAGCCCAGCAGATCCATTGTGTGTAAATAATTAGAGTCATTGGACTGCATCCTGCATCTCCCACCTGGGTGTATTAATGACTAGGCTATAGAGTCATTTTCACTAACACAATCTCTCTCTCTGATACAATAACTCTTTAAATGTTATCCAGAGTGTAACAGCTTCAACAGGAGAAACTGAGTAAGCCCATCTCCAAATCAGAATATCCCACAGTTGAGTGACTAGACCATTCTTCTGAGGTATATGGGAGACTCCTGTCTCCCTTACAGACAGAGGGGGCAATTAAACCTGGGTTTCTGACATCCCAGGTGAGTGCTCAAACCATTTAAATAAAAGTTAGGTGCTAGGCACGACCACAGATGTTGAATGGGACCTGATTTGTAGCTGGCCTCTGAACAAATTTAGGAGATTGGGCGCCATTAGGCACTTCTCCACCTGCCTTCCCCTGGTTTGCAGGTTACGCTCAGGATTAGGCAAGAGATAGGTGTCTGGACACCTAGAGTGAGGCAGTAGTGTGCATGTCCAGAAGCAGAAACTTAGGTGACTTGGGTAATGAGTTTAGGCATCTACAGGGTTAGGCAGATAAGCAGCGGTTTTGTGGATCTCAGTGGAGCCTAAAACTGGGAGTTAGGGGTGCCTACGTCTGGGGTTTATGCACCTAAACACCTTTGTGGAGTGTGCGTTACTCCCCAGGTCACATTTATATTATATTATCCCTTTCCTTGTGTACTTTGAAGGACCTTAAATAATTGACAGTCACTCAACACTAATTAAGTCTAAATTAACAAATGCATGGTTAGAGCTACACAGGCTAATTGATTTCAGTTCACTCTGTGTATCCATTAGATAAAATTATTGGAAAATTGGCCCTCAAATTAAGTCAACTTTGTACAGACTCAGGCAATTAGGCAGCATCTGTCTCTTCAGCTCATAAAAATGTGAAAAAGCAGCATTTATTTCTGTCACCAGATCTTGTATTTTACCTGCGAAACAATTTTTGCAGAATATATATATTTAAGGTTCATTGGCAGTTGAGTATCTGCTAAATATGTATGTTCCCCATGTCCTTAAAACACAAATATATGAATTAAGAACTTAATCTTGAGAGGTGCAAGGCACCCTAAACTCCCATTTAAATTGATAGATGTTGAAGATGCTCTACATGTCAGAAAGGGATTTTAGAAGAGGTAGAAGAAAGTTTTACCTAAACATTCTGGCTTTGTTTTTTGATTTGGGATGATGTTTGGGCCAGTTTATTTATTCTGAGCTGGTTTGCCTATCCCTAATTAGTCATCTGGCCTAGATTGTGAGACAGAGCAATATTCTCCAATTCCCTTTGTTTTTATCTTCTCTATTGGAGACATATGGCACTTGAGCTTTACGCTTTTCTCCCCTGTGGGCATTGGGGATGTTTAAATCCGTTCCCCAGCCCAGGGAGAGGCTACGCAACTGCCTGAGAGACCACAACACAATGTGGGTGCTATTGCAGTGCGTGAGCAGTAGTAGAAGTTGTTGCTTTTTCACAACCCTAAAGAGGTGTCTCCGGTCACTGGATCCACGTTTATGCAGATCCAGCTGGCTTTCCCTTCTCCCACCCAATGCTTCTATTGATGTTGTCTTTTTCAGAGTTGGCACAAAGCCCACAACCTACTATGTGAATGTGCCTAGGCCCATGTACTGCCTCTCCATCTGCATTGCACTCCTGTACAGGGGGACTGTGGATGTTGTAAAGGCCTTCCACCAAAAAATGAGTTTCTCTTATTAGAAATTCAGATTTCCTGGAATCAATGGCTAAACAAAAAGAAAAGAAACATTGTTTTCTCTGTCTCTGGCCTCCCACAACATATTCAGTTTTATATTTTTGCCCCAGCTCACAACTAAGTTTAGATTTAGGAGGCATTCACATCCTTTTTCAAACAAAACTATCTCAAAATGTATGCACAGGTTCTTATATCACCATCAGTACTGTAATATCTGAGGGTTACTAGGGCAGCTAAGCCTCGGGTTTAGGAGCCTTTATCCCAGTCCTGACTCCAGTGCGAGCCATAAAATTCTTACCAAGCTTTCTAGTTGCCTAAACTCACTCAGCACCTACGTTTTCAGGGTAAAAGCTCCCTAGGTGCCTAAGTTTCTTCTTCTGGGCATGTGCACTCCTGTCTCCCTGTAGGTGTTTGGAAGCCTATCTCCTGCCTGTGCCCCAGAGTGACAGACAAACCAGAGGTAGACAGATGTGCTGCAACCTAAGTCACATGTGGGCCCTGATCCGGTAGGCTTGCTCCGAGGATGCCTGCCAGATTGGGTCCCCTTCAAAATCAGGTCATCAGAGGAGGAAGTGATGGTGCCCATTTAATGGGTTTTATCCCAGTGGTTAGAACACTTGATTGGGATGTAAGAGACCCAGGTTCACTTCCCCCATCTCTGCCAGAGTCTTTGAACAGGGGTTTCCCACCTCTAAGGTGAGTGCTCTAACCACTGAGCTATGGGATATGTTGAATTGGGGCTCCCTCAGTCTCTCCAGCTGAAGCTTTTGCACTGTGGATCAATAAAGAAAGAGTGACTGGAGCAGGTGAACTGGCCCTGGAGTCTCCCCCCAACCTCCACCTCAACAGATGGACTACAGAGTTATCCTCTCTTTCTCTATCTCTCTGGCCCAATGGCTGATCCTCTGTGGATGAATACTTTGATAGTCAGACACAGAGAGACCATGAGTAAGGTTATCAGAATCTGGCCTGCTGGTTTAAAATCTGGCCATATCTGGCCCTTGGCGTTCACCCATCATAACTAATACTCCCAAATCAATACTCTGTTTCATTACAACAGTGTTATATTTATGGTGGTGGTAACTGTTAGCCAGCAGAGCCACCAGTGTTTCTCTCCTAAAACTCTTCTGTCATTCGAGTAAATGTTAATGGGATTCAGGGTCGTCTAAGAAGAAAGATTGTGCTGCTGCCCACTAATTAAAACACCTTTGCAAATCTGATCCATCCCAAGCAATCCATGACTTTCAGCATACAAGAGTACCCCGCATCCATGAAATGACTTTTTAAAAATGTATTTTGACATCCTTTATATTCATTTTTTTTATTCTTCCACTTTTCCTGAGGCACAATAGCAATGCTTTTCCTCTGCCAATATGTGACCTTTATTTAGTGTACATCAATTTCCCCACAGTGGCCAAAATGAACATCTCTCAGTCTTTTTGAAAGTACATTAGAATTACTTGTCTGCACTGGAATAAAAATATTTGTCACTGTTTATTTTTTTCCTTAGTTCGCTTACTTTGCTATTTGCCTGTTCGTATTGCCAGGGGTCAGAGTGAATCACTACCAGAGCTTAATACAGATGCAACCCTTTTTGAAGAGGTGGTATGTGATCTAATATTCAAGGGCCACAAAATACAAAACAAAAATAAAACATGCACAGAAGTGATGCTCTCTCTCTGTGGAGCTTGCTTTTCCCATGTAAAAAGGGGCTCAGTTGTTTCCATGACAGCATTCTCCCACTTCTCCTGCATTGGACTCCTTAGAGGCCCAGGGATCTGTTAGGGTATGGGGCAGGAAGTGTGCAGGCCATAAGGGAATGCACATCATTCCCCCATGAGCTCGGTGAAAATTTTCCCCAGGGACAATATTTTTCACATTGTAACTCTGACATTTCCTTTTTAAATATTCTGAAAAATGAGCAACTTCAAATGCTAAAATACTCTGCAAAACAATGATTTGTTGTTTTTGTTTGTTTTTCTTCCTGACCCCAGATTATGACCAGTTTATGCCCTGAAATATTTGAATTATATTTATTTCCCATTTTAAATGGATAAATATGGATTCAGAGGGAAGAAATTATTATTCAAAATATAAGAAGCAGTATCAGTCATTTAAACATACTATTTAGTCTTCCAGTTCTCTCTTCCTTTGGTATACAAACACTCTTTATTGAGGTTTTATTGTTCATATCCCAAATAAATTTTAGGAAAACTTTGACCTTTATGACAGATATACACGAGCATTAAATTAACCCTATTAATTATTTTCATTTCTCTGGATAGTTTAATCAATGAAATTTAATCAACCTGTACATTCTATGCTGCATCTCACTGGAAAAACCTCACACACGTTAGTACAAAGTCATTTGCAAGTCCTCTAAATAAATCATTAATTAGAACATTTCACTCCTTTTAATGACACTGAGGCACTAAATCTATCTAAATATAAGAGATAATGAGGTCAGCGTGAAAAGGTACAAGATAACCCTGTTTCACCAGTTCCTGATTATTGTTTGCATTCATCCTGACAAATTGTGTCTATTTAACCTTGCATTAAATAACTGTTTTGCAAATAGTTTGTAAGATCATTAAAGTGGATAATTTGTAATATAATTTAAAGTGTAGAGGGCACAGAAACATAAAGAAATAAGAGATGAGACCTGGTTTTATTCCTAGCTCAGCCAATGGCCTGGTCAGTGACCTTGGGCAAGTTACTTTATAGCCTTGTGCCTCAGTTTCACCATCTGTAAAAATGTAGCTAATGATGCATGCCTCTTTTGTAAAGCAATTTGATGTAAAGGTCGATATAAAACTTAGGCGTTGTTCTACTATTACTCATGGATGATCCCTGCTCAGTCCTCTAGATTAAAGCTGTTAAAATAACATCTCTGAATAGTTTAGTGATACCCTAAGTCAGGGGTGGGCAAACTTTTTGGCCCAAGGGCCACATTGGGGTTGCAAAACTGTATGGAGGGCTGGGTAGGGAAGGCTGTGCCTCCCCAAACAGCCTGGCCCCCACCCCCATCCGCTCTCTCCCACTTCCTGCACCCTGACTGCCCCCTTCAGAACCTCCGACCCATCCAACCCCCCGCTCCTTGTCCCCTGACAGCCCCCTCCCAAGACCCCCCCTGACCCTAACTGGCCCCCCAGAGCCCCACCTCCTATCCAACCCCCCCTTCTCCCTGTTCCCTGACTTCCCCAACCTCTATCCACACCCCTACCCCCTGACAGGCCCCCCAGGACTCCCACACCTTTCCAACCCACCCTGTTCCCTATCCCCCTACACCCTGAACCTTCGCCCCATCCAATCGCCCCCTGCTCCAAGTCCCCTGACTACTCCCCTGGACCTCCTGCCCCTTATCCAATGCCCAGGCCCCAGGTCCTTACCATGCCACTCAGAGCGGCATGTCTGGCTGACGCGCTGCCCTGCATGAATGCACAGCCCTGCTGCCCAGAGCACTGCCGGCATGGCGGTGTGGCTGCTGGGGAGGGGGAACAGCAGGGGGGGGGCCTGGGGCTAGCCTCCCTGGCCAGAGCTCAGAGGCTGGACAGGATGGTCCTATGGGCTGGATGTGCCCTGTGGGCCATGGTTTGCCCACCTCTGCCCTAAGTGATTCCCTTCATCCCACCCCTTCATCTGAAGAATAAGTGTACTTGAGTATCTGTAAAAAGGTTGATGAGTAACCTTTTATTTGATATGAAAATATTCTGAATAAAAATCTGACCTGAGACTCTATTCTAGACTGCACAGGGAGATGAATTCAGATACAGTATATTAACTAAGAATGACTATATGCATTTTTAGTCAAACTAGAGTCCTCTGAGCATGATATGATGGAGTATTTATGTTCTGGTTTTAATGTTTTATACTATTCACAGATCCCCAGGCAATATAGCTAAATAGATTATTGCATATAACCAAAGACAAAAAAAACAAGAAGCCCCCACCAATCTGGAATTTGTGACATTTGAGCTATCAAACTATCTAATACCAATATTAAAATATGGCCTTTGTTCTGAATGTTGCATAGAGCTGGGCAGCGAAAGTTTGATGGAACCATGTTCCATCAGAATATGAGGTTCCATCAAAGTCAAAATACTTTGTGAAATCCCAGTCCTGCAGTGAACTGCATGTGGTCCTGGATCCACTTATTGACCATTTTTCAGGATTGGGTCCTTAATGTACCACTATTTTGCCTAGATTTAACTATTTTAAAGACAATGCGATACTAAACTGAGTGAGGAGAGTACATAGGCTTGCCACAGCTCCCTAAGCCACCCACTCAAAAATCCGTATTTGAATACTCTTTTGTTTGACAGATTTCCCCTACAAACATTGAGAAACAAATGCTTTATCTAAAAGACCATCTTGACTGAGTGTTAACAGAATATTAGAGGTTGTTTACCACAATAAAGTAGTCATCAGCAGAAGTTCTTCTGGGGACTCGGAGGCTCAAAGCCGCAACATGCTAATTTCTGCAGATAATTTTTGGAAATGCCTGGAAAACAGGCTCACTAGTGAGCTGTAGCTCACGAAAGCTATGCTCTAATAAATTTGTTAGTCTCTAAGGTGCCACAAGTACTCCTTTTCTTTTAACAAAAGAATTAGAATTCAGCAGAGCAATGATTGGTGAGACAGTGGACTGGGAGTTTGTTTCTGGAAAAGAGGCTGCTGATTTGAGAAAAAGTTTCTTCTTCAAAAGACTGAGGACTTAGAGAACAGAAATCTAAAATCTTAAATTACAATTATTAGTGACCTAATTAATGGAGGAAACACAAATAAATGGGGTTAAACTCTTTCAGTGTCACCAAACTCATGATGTTATTGCAAGTCTTATGATATTTGCTGTTTGTTTTTAAAGTCTCACTCCTAGAGTCAGGTATGTGATGCTGCACCCCATATTCTTCATAAAAATATTGTTGTAATATGAATATGGCATAACTAAG
Organism: Dermochelys coriacea; assembly: GCF_009764565.3. Classification (NCBI taxonomy): domain Eukaryota; kingdom Metazoa; phylum Chordata; order Testudines; family Dermochelyidae; genus Dermochelys; species Dermochelys coriacea. Next base: position 138,184,677 of record NC_050070.1, read on the forward strand.
ATATGTTTTATGCAACATGGGTCATGTGAGGTATCATTGAAAAGGTTATCATTTGATTAATGTGATTATCCAATTTGTATGCATGTATTAGTTCTGTATCTGAAATTAGGAATATTGACTATGTAGCAATTACACTTGACAGGTTTCAGAGTAGCAGCCGTGTTAGTCTGTATCCTCAAAAGAAAAGGTGTACTTGTGGCACCTTAGAGACTAACAAATTTATTTGAGCATAAGCTTTTGTGCTTACAGCTCACTTCATCGATGCTCAAGAGAAAGCTTATGTTCAAATAAATTTGTTAATTACACCTGAGTGTGTACTTGGGGAATGCCAACCAGATAGTAGGCAATCAGCCTGAATGGGCTATTAGGAAAGACAATAGAATAGGTCTTTGAAGATGCTGATCTCTCATCTTCCTAGAATTTCTTCCTGTGGACATTACAAAGAAACCTTATCTCATGGTGGCTTTAACACTGCAAGGTCATGTGATAATGTCACCTGGTACAGAGTACCACCTTGGACACTGCTGGTATTTTTCCACTGGAAACAAAGGATTCCTGCCTTATGTAAATCCTATTTCAGGCTGGGAAGTGACTCAGTCAGGGCTCTTCTCCATTGCCTCTTGACCCAAGAAGGAAGACTGCTGAAAGCACCTGAATAAACCAAGGGACTAAGCTGGGGAAAGGCAAGGGCTGAGTCCTCAGCTCTCGTTCCCTAATGCCCCTACTCTACTTGCGCTACATTGATGACATCTTCATCATCTGGACCCATGGAAAAGAAGCCCTTGAGGAATTCCACCATGATTTCAACAATTTCCATCCCACCATCAACCTCAGCCTGGACCAGTCCACACAAGAGATCCACTTCCTAGACACTACAGTGCTAATAAGTGATGGTCACATAAACACCACCCTATATTGGAAACCTACTGGCTGCTATACTTACCTACATGCCTCTAGCTTTCACCATATGATCCGTTGTCTACAGCCAAGCTCTACGATACAACTGCATTTGCTCCAACCCCTCAGACAGAGACAAACACCTACAGGCATCAAGCATTCTTACAACTACAGTACCCATCTGCTGAAGTGAAGAAACAGATTGACAGAACCAGAAGAGTACCCAGAAGTCACCTACTGCAGGACAGGCCCAACAAAGAAAGTAACAGAACGCCACTAGCCGTCACCTTCAGCCCCCAACTAAAACCTCTCCAGAGCATCATCAAGGATCTACAACTATCCTGAAGGACGACCCTTCACTCTCACAGATCTTGGGAGACAAGCCAGTCCTTGCTTACAGACAGCCCCCCAATCTGAAGCAAATACTCACCAGCAACCACACACCACACAACAAAAAACACTTACCCAAGAACCTATCCTTGCAACAAAGTCCGTTGCCAACTGTGGCCACATATCTATCCAGGGACACCATCATAGGGCCTAATCACATCAGCCATACTATTAGAGGCTCGTTCACCTGCACATCTACCAATGTGATATATGCCATCATGTGTCAGCAATGCCCCTCTGCCATGTACATTGGTCAAACTGGACAGTCTCTATGTAAAAGAATAAATGGACACAAATCAGACATCAAGAATTATAACATTCAAAAACCAGTCTGAGAACACTTCAATCTCTCTGGTCACTCGATTACAGACCTAAAAGTCGCAATATTACAACAAAAAAACTTCACAAACAGACTCCAATGAGAGACTGCTGAATTGTAATTAATTTGCAAACTGGACACCATTAAATTAGGCTTGAATAAAGACTGGGAGTGGATGTGTCATTACACAAAGTAAAACTATTTCCCCATGTTTTATTTCTCCCCCCCCTATTGGTTCCTCACATGTTCTTGTCAACTGCTGGAATGGCCCATCTAGATTATCACTACAAAAGGTTTTCTTTTTCTCCTGATGGTAATAGCTCACCTTAACTGATCACTCTTGTTACGGTGTGTATGGTAACACCCATTGTTTCATGTTCTCTGTGTATATAAAATCTTCCTACTGTATTTTCCTCTGCATGCATCCGATGAAGTGGGCTGTAGCCCACGAAAGCTTATGCTCAAATAAATGTATTAGTCTCTAAGGTGCCACAAGTACTCCTGTTCTTTTTGCCAATATTATTGTGACTGTCCCAGTATTAGGGGCTTTGTGTTATATACACAAAGGATATACAATTATATCCTCCCCCATAAAAGAGTCCTGATTTTTCACATTCGGTATCTGGTCACCCTAGAGCTAATGTTTGTATAGTATATTAAATATCTAAAGGATTATGATATGCTAAGCACTGTTACTATTTTGATGAATTAATCAGAATTTATATGGACATTTTTGTCCTCTTTTGGGTTAATGAACAATAGTCTTACAGGGCCATAACTATTTGTGTATGCTCTTTGATGAAAAACTAATAGGTGGTTATGTACAGTAGGGGAAGAAGCAGGCAATATGCGGATCAACATTCATTCCAGTATTTTCACTAAAAAATTTGTTGAATAATACATACAGTATTATTTACCCTAAATTCAGGTGGACAGAGAATTCCTGCTGTTAAAAATAACTTATTATTTCCCCTTGGCAAAACAGAATTACTAACAGAGCAACTGTAGCTGAAGAAGACTTGGGTTTGTAGGATGCCAATTGCTTTTTGTTTAAACAAAACCGGGAAGACCAATCCCTTACAATCTGTGAAGCTTTATTTGTTTGTCAAATTTAAGCTTTAATTTTACCAATTTAAGCTTTAATTTTACCAAGCAAAAAAAAAAAAAAGCTCCTGAGGGCTTTTATCTGAGGGCTTAGGTGAGACTTACAGGGTGCATGGGTTTTGTCTTTGATATTTATTTATTGACAAGTATAAGAGAGTCCACTGTTCTGGCTGCTGTAAGTAAGTTAGAAACAACTCATTATCTCAGAAGGACATCCTCACATCCATCCTACAAAATGTTATTCCCCACATTCAGCTCTTTCCCAATCACATTTCTCTCTCTCACCTTACCTGTCCCTGGAAAATAGTAGGAGAATAAATGCAGCTGGTAGCATGACCTGAACATCACCAAATCCTGGCTTTGTTCCAATATTTTGGACCCTGGAGCCATCACTAAGTACATCCTGTCACCACCCCTGTTCCATTAAATCAGGGTGTGTTAGCTTGAATGCCTCCCTGGTCATACATGATATAATGTCACAGGAGCAGAGAGATGGTTGGTAACCAGGACCAAAATGATTTAGGACTTTGTAAATCCTTAAAATTAAGTTGGTAATGCAGCGAGAGCAGATAATGGAGCACTGGGATGCTAATGTGCTCCCTATTACGAAAACCACTTAATGAGCAGGCATCCATATTCAACAATTTCCTAATAGTTTTAAGATGAAGCTCCATGTAGAGCATATTAAAGTAATTCAGTCTCTAGGTTATAGGCAGATAACTGTGGCAAGACCTGCAGCTGTTAAAAAAAGATCGCAACCTTGTTGCCAAGTGCAAATGCTAAACGTGGTCTTTCCAACCATTGCTACTTGGAAATCTTAGCTAGAGATTTAAGACCCTCAAACTGCAATCCTGAGTAACAAATGATGGGCATACAATTTCAATCAAGGGTGAAAATATAATCACCACTTTGTCAGGCTGTCTGGAGTGGCTCATGACCATGAGTGCCTATCTCAGGGCAGACTTTCAAAAGCAGGACAGACACCCCAAACTGGTGGTATGTTCTCTGATTAGATTTCACCAACTCGGTACCAAATGTGAACTCCCAAAGTACTGAAATAGTCTTATATTGGAGTCATGGACAGTCCCCTTTGATACTCCAGTATAGCTTGTCACGCAGGCAAGCTGGACTATGTGATAAATAGTCACTCCACAAATCATAAAATATTCAGTCCCAAGAGACTCACCCAGTTCAATTTGCATTCTAGATCTCACTTCAAATATAGCCAATTCTAAAGTAAACTAAGTAAAGGGTTATTATCTAAGAAAAAGGAATGATAATTATTGAGAAGTGAAAGCTGGTAAAAATATATATCTAGGTGAGTCACAGTCTATAATTTCAAAAGGTAGCAGAGATGTAGTAATTTGCCAGTTTCCCAAAAGCCATTTAGGTCTATCCAGAGTAACTCTGGGGATCTCCTTATTCTCGTTGGATTATTCTGCCCTGTTAGAATCCAAACAGTCCAGAGATGAAGAATTTTTCCTTGTATGCATATTTATAGCTTCTTCTCACTGAACCCAATTTGACAGCAACAGTTCCCGTACAGGTCCCTTCTTCATGAAGGGGAGGAAGAGGAAAGCACTTAATAAAATCTTTGATCTTCGATTTTGCACATTGGTGTTTAATGAAAAAGATTGAACATCTTCTTGTAAGAGACCATCATTTGCATTACACACAGCTTCTTTCTCATTTGACAGGTTAATTAGTTACAGGGGTATATCCAATGCAAATGTTTGCTGTTACATTATAACATGGGATATAATTGAGTGCGAACAATACATGCAGTATCCTACAAGCATGTTATAAAAAACTAAATACATTCTTATCAACTTAACATTCAATATTTATTTTGATAATGCTAACATACAGTTAAGCAAGACTGATGTCTTGTAAGTGTTCAGTGAGGCCTGGAGCCTTCACATGAGCTGGCACCTGGTCTGCCAGTGTCACACTGTTTTCTTCTGTTTGCCTTCCCCAAACTACAAGTATGAATTCAGTTTTCTCTGGGTTCAGTTTCAGACAGCTAGCATTAATCTATGTTCCGGTCTCCATAGATACTGGCTAGGTCTTTTGGATTCAGACATGTTAAAATTACACTTCATAGTAGCCTAAGTATTAGATCTGGAGACACTATGTGGATATTGTTTCAGAAGAATTTGTTGCAAAACTGAAAAATTCACACTGCCACCATTATTTCTGTGGCACTGTCTTTAAACCCAGACTCTTGCTGTTATGTTATACAAAACCTCATTAATTTGGAGGTTTGGTTGATAGTCTTCTCCTCTCCCCAAGTCACTTCTAACATGTGGATCATTTCTTTAAACTAGAATGATCAGATCTTCATAACTATCTCCAGTTGTAGTAATATCTTCACAATATTGCTGACTAGGAAAATATACATCAACCAAAGTTCAAATTTGGAACCAAGTTGAGAAGACTTAGACAAAGGGAAGAACTAAACAACTAGTGGCCAGACATTATATAAACAATATATATTATATAAACCTTAAACAATAAAGAAACAGACAAGTCACTGCCTGTACGAGAGAAATAGGAATTAGACTTCCAAAGTCTTGCAGAAGACAACAGGTGGGACAAATATCTTCCAAATGGTTCACACCACCACTTCCTCGCTTCTTGGGGAAAATTCCTCTGGATATTAATCATGCATTTCTTCTACACAGTTATGACAAACAAAATGAATGAACACCCCCCCTCCTCCAATCTCTGCTGGAGAGTCGGCAGACTATAAGTCAGCAACACACATATATTTTGGGGGACTGCCCTGAGATCCAAAATTTCTGCTCACACATACACAGTAGTATAAACACATTTTACCACACAGGCTGACAAATATCTAATCTATTATATTCTGGGCAATATAGTTCACAGCCTTTAAAATAAAATAATTCAGAACAGTCATTCAAACATTTAATGGTAGTTGCAAAGAAATGTATCACCATATGACAGTCCTTCATTTAAAGTATAGCTAGAGAAGATACAAGAAATACAAGATGTGGAACAAATTACAGCATGACTCTGAAAACTCCAGGAATGGTATGATGAAAGATGGACCTACTCCTAAGACCACAGGAAAGAACACAAACACACACACACACACAAAAACAACCACACAAGCTTGGATCGAAACTAAAATATTAAAACAGCAAGTCGTAATGAATCAGGCTTTCCAGGGAATAATGACACATCCACATCAAAAGCCTTAAATGCCTACTCATATGAATGATGCCACACTCTCTTTATAGAAAGGCTCACTTACATGCCTGCTTCTTGTTTACGAAATGAAATATTGTATACCAGCTCAACACTAACATACCAGTGTGTACCGTGCTACTTCCTCTTTACATCATTTGCCTGTATAACTTCATGTGTAGTCTATGTACCTATTTACATGTTACCTGTAAAACCTTAGGTATAATCTCTGTGCCTTCACGTAACTTTCCTTTCGAATCACAAATAAAGGGTTGTGGAAAACTGCACACAGAACTCTGAAGGGCAGATTACACCCTCCCATGGAAGAGATTTCTGGGGGAGGGAATCACCATGAAGGACCCTCAAGGAGATTCACCTATATTATGTTTACTGTGTTAGGGCTCAATCCTGAGCTTCCTAATGAGAGTTTTGCCCGAGGAAGGAGGGCAAGATAGAGCCCTATGCTGGAAACAAAACTTCGCCATCAGGCAATGAACAGCTTCATCAATAAAACTAATTCTGGTAACTCCAAAATAAGTCGTGCTTTTTAGTTCCATCACTGCATTTTATACTATCTCATTCAAAACATTATATTTTTATATATAGACCACTTCTGTGAAGTTAATACAGTATCCCATTACACCTGAATATAAAGGGAAGCATAAACACCTTTAAAATCCCTCCTGGCCAGAGGAAAAACCCTTTCACCTGTAAAGGTTTAAGAAGCTAGGATAACCTCGCTGGCACCTGACCAAAATGACCAATGAGGAGACAAGATACTTTCAAAAAGCTGGAGGGAGGGAGAAACAAAGGCTCTGTCTGTCTGTGTGTGTGATGCATTTGCCAGGACCAGAAAGGAATGAAGTCTTAGAACTTAGTAAGTAATCTAACTAGATATGCCTTAGATTCTGTTTGTTTAAATGGCTGATAAAATAAATTGTGCTGAATGGAATGGATATTCCTGTTTTTGTGTCTTTTTGTAACTTAAGGTTTTGCCTAGAGGGATTCTCTATGTTTTGAATCTAATTACCCTGTAAGATATTTACCATCCTGATTTTACAGAGGTGATTCTTTTACTTTTTCTTCTATTAAAATTCTTCTTTTAAGAACCAGATTGCTTTTTTCATTATTCTTAAGATCCAAGGATTTGGATCTGTGTTCACCCATGTAAATGGGTGAGGATTTTTATCAAGCCTTCCCCAGGAAAGGGGGTGTAGAATTTGGGGAAGATTTTGAGGGGAAAGACGTTTCCAAGTGGGCTCTTTCCCGGTTATATATCTGTTAGATGCTTGGTTGTGGCAGCAATAAAGTCCAAGGGAAAAAGGAAAATAGTTTGTACCTTGGGGAAGTTTTTACCTAAGCTGGTAAAAATAAGCTTAGGAGGTTTTCATGCAGGTCCCCACAGCTGTACCCTAAAGTTCAGAGTGGGGAGGGAACCTTCACAATAGACCTCTTCTGTGAAGTTAATACAGTATCCTGTTACATCTGAAAATCATAGAACTTGCTTATTTCCTACAAAGGATCGCTTCCGTTTGATGTGAACCATCTGTCAAACCTATAACTGACCACCCCTCAGTTATTCCCAGGAGTGATGCAACTTCAAAAAGAGGCAAAGTTCACAGACTGAGACTTATTTAGATGCAGGATTAAAAAAATAGCAGAAGCAGCAAACTCACACAGGAGGTGCATGCATCTGCAGTCCTTAGGAAACAGCCATTGAGGTATTAAGGCTGAAATTCATTCTTGTTTAAAGGGGCAGCACATAAACTATCCACCACTTAACATGACATTTTAAGTGGACTTACATGGTGCATCGAGGTAATTCTTTCTTTCTTTCTTTCTTTCTTTCTTTCTTTCTTTCTTTCTTTCTTTCTTTCTTTCTTTCTTTCTTTCTTTCTTTCTTTCTTGTCCTGTCATTTTATGGTGCATCAGCATCAGCATGTGAAGCTATGACCACCACCTACCGACATTTTCACATAATCAAAATCTATATCCTCTCATCTTGCCCTGTATCCTTAAAAAATGCAGTCATGTTTTTTTGATGCTACTCCACTTCCCCAGTACTTTCACCAAACCTCTCAGACTATATTCTTACATCTTGAGGCATCTCAGTTCTTCATAAAGAATCTTTCTTTCTGTATAATTGTCACTGTATTGCCATAACAGATAGTCGTCTATTTCTTTAACTTTGCATGTTTTGCACAAGCCATCTTGGCCCATCCATTCAGGCCACACTGAGCTGTTAACACTGTAAATATAGTTACTTCACTTTTGTCATAGTGTGAAATATGACATTATCCTCAAGCTTAGGACATATTTCATAGAACCTTTGTCTTCTTTTCTCTTTGGCCCATATTTATTTTCAGTCTTTCTTAAGTTCTCTCTTAACCAGACTTTTGAAGTCCTAGGCACTCAAAGGGATCTTTATATCAACCTCCTCATTTATTAAGGCATTTTTTGCTGCTTTATCTGCCAGTTCACTGCAAGATATCATGATGTGTGTTGGAATCCATGCTATTACTATATGTATACCTAGTGGTACTATCTCCATAGTCAAGAGCAATATTTTATTAAGTCATTCCTGCTTTCCGAGCTTCTATTTCTGATTACCATTATACCCAACAAAGAGTCAGATAGTATAGCAGCTGTAGTTGGGCGTACATCCCTTATTCAAGTCAGTGCCAACAGCATGTCCACCAATTTGTCTGTTAAAATGGCCACAAAATTGGACAGTCTGATAGATCTCCTAATTCTCAATTCAGGGATACAAAAGGCCATTCCGACTTTACCTGTCTTGTCATCTTTAGATCTGTCAGTGTAGACTTGGCAATGCTGATCCAATTTGCCATGTATAAACTCATATATTTTATCTATCATATTTGATGGTCCTGCTCTTCCCGTTGTTTTATGGTATAATTCTAAACCCGCAATTGGAGAGACAACTGTCCAGCTATAATTTGATTTCCTATGACTAAAGATTTTAATCTCTTCCAGTTCTGCCTTTTCACTCAAGTCTTTTACCCACCTTTTGACCCTAATAGCATGCAGGAGTTTGTGGCATGCAGTTACATCTTGCGTACTTAATTCCCAACAGTCCTTGTACATTTGTTGAGTACTCGTCTTCACTATTTCCATTTACTTTAGCCCAAAAGGTTAAATTTCAATATTTTTCTGGTTGCTACCTGCATCACACTGAACAGTGTCATAATACTCATACCACATGGTATTCTCAGAGCTTCGGTTTGGATCATCTCTAATTTTTTGAGTGTTGATTTAGAGGCTGAGTTAAAGGTTTAGCATCCATAATCTATAACTGGTTTTATTAGTTCCCTATACAGCATCATCAAGATGTTTTTATCTGCATATCAATTGTTCTCAGCATTACTTTTAAGCCCATACACATTTGATACATGGTTGCTCTTTTAACAGGCACCTTTATTTGCATGCAAACAAGGCTATTTGGCACTTACTATTCATGATTGTTCTCCCATTTAAAAAGGTGTGATATCCAATCAGGGAGAATAACTAATATCATGTGATTTAAGTGAACAATCACACATCATGAATATGGAACCGCAACTGGATGAAGCTAACAGTTCATAAGCAATCCCTAGGCTCAAGTTTTTTCAAGTGAACTGTCAAACATTTATGAATAGTGAGTAGATGATTAAAAATCGATCTATTTGTGAAGAATTTAGAAATGGAAAAAAGGCTAACTTATTTGGATGATTCATTTGGAACCAAAATTGAGTGAACTTACCTCAGTACATCTAAATTTCAAAGTTGAAAATCTAATGAGAGTAAACACCCAGTACCATCTTGATTGCCAGTATCCAGAGTAATAAGCTTTTGACCTTGGCAATCAATCAATACATTTAATCAGTCAATTAAATATTTCAGAAATAATTGTTTCTGCTTTTTTTTAAAAAAAAGCAGGAGTAGGAAGGATTGATGTCTTGTTAAAGCACTGGACTGGAATTCAAGAGCTCTGCAACGGACTATCTGCATGACCTTTAGCAAATCTGGAGAATAGACTTTAACCAAACAAATTATTAGACTTAAGTTACTCCTGTAACTAGGTGAAGTTTAATGGCCTGTGATGTACAGGAAGTCAGATTAGCTGATGTAAAGGCCCCTTTCTGGCCTTAAACTATATAAAACTCCTGTAATCATCTGTAAAATGAGGATAGGCTTCTACTCTTTTTGTCTTCTCTGTTTAACTTGAGAACTTAAGTGGGGTCTCAGTGGAGCATAGGCCTGGCCAGGGCTGTAACTAGGGCAAGGAGAGAGGGCAGCCGCCTAGGGCCCAGAACAGGCGGGGGCGCAAAAATGGGGAAGCGTAGGATTGGGCCCAGCGATCTCACACACCCGTGCAGGATTGGGCCCACCAGCGTTGGCCAGAGTTCAGGGGCATAGTTTGTGGGGGCATGGCCCACCCCCTGCTCCCAAGCAAAGGTCCGGGCTGGAAGCAGAGCGGGTGGTCTGGAGCTGTTTCTCCTGCCAGGTACTTGCTGCCTCTGCAGCTGAAAGCCACCTCCTAACTCCCGCTTCTGTTAGCATATGCTGCATCAACATGGGGGGGGAGGGAGGGAGGGGCACTATGCCAGCATAGACTCTGTAATGTAGATATGGCTTTACTGTGTGTTATGCTATGGATATGCATGAATTACTCTGTAACAGTACCACTTCTGCTGAATACTGCAGTACATGCTGTAAAAGAAATGCGAGTTTCTATCTGTAAAATGTAAAAATGTAAAATTTCTCTTTTGTGACAAGTGTTCTTCAAACAACAGGATTTATCATTGAAAAGTCTTTGAGGCACCTGCCTTTTCTGAGTTAAAGAAATCCTGGAAAAAGAAAGAAGAAATGGTTGCTAGCACTGCACTAGCACAAAATGGGTGTTTACTCCTGAACCAAGGATAAAATAAAAAAAATGCAGTGGTATTTTCTACAGGAATTATGAAACAGATCATAACTGATTAACTCAAATTTCCTGAGGAAATATGGTACCTTTGTAGTGATAAATGGAACCGAAATATAGCTTGTTGTCTGAAGTTTCCCAATGAAATCTGAGCTGCTTGTCAGATTCACTGAACATAAAAGGCTGTAAAATTTAAAAAAGGAAAGGTTAACATTCATTTTGAATTTCTTCAGCCTTTTTTTGATCAGTATGAATATTAAAACAGTATCTTATGCTCCATAGTGCAGCCAGCCAGAGTAATCAGGCTTGAAGTGTCAAGTCCAGGAAGGTCAAAGAGACAGAATAGTTTATCACAGCCAAATGCAGAGAGGAGTCTGTTAAGTGACTGCAGGGCTGAGAGGCTGTCACAAGACAGCCACTTTCTTGGCTAGACCACTGCCTCAGTCAGTCAATGTTGAGGGCCTTCCCAGCTCTTAAGCCCATATTCCTGGTTAGTTCATTTAGGATAATAGCTCTCATTCAAATTCCAGAACATGTTAATAAAGAATAACACCTACACATCCGTAAATTAAGAATCTGATGAACCATCATCATACACTAGCCACGACTGTTTATATAGTGTCCTCCAAAAAGCCTCTTCCTCCTCTTCGCCCATGCAGATCTTCTTGATTTTCAGACAGCTTGAACTAGATCTGCTGGCTTCCTCCTTCACCTCTACATCCACAACTCTTTTCTGGCAGCTGTTTGTTTCCTTCTGGATTCTTTCACATCTATTTCTATTATAGATATACTGGGAGCAAAAAATACCTAAATGATCTTTCATGTTTGAAAATTAGTTGAAAATTGCCATTGAGTCATAAAGTGTCATTGAAAGAGCAGCCAGGTTCCTTAACTGGATGACATTTTACATGGTGCACTTTGAAGCTTGGTCAGAGGGGAGACCTCAATGCATAATGGGATATGGAGTCCAGACAAGGAACCTGGCCCATAGGATAGAATGGGGTCATGAAGCATCAAACTACTTCTCCCATGAAGCACCATGGCACCTTAGACACATGTAATTTAATGTTGAACTGACTCAAAAGAAACACTTTGGATTTTCCCCAATGGAAAACAAAAAATTCAGCAAAATTGAAATCTTCCTGTGGAAAATCTGCAGTTTACAGAAACTGCATTTTCTATTGAAAAATCATTTAGTCAGAAAATCCCTGATTAGATCAATTTGAAATATATTACAAAATTTAGATTGAAAGTTTTTAACAATCACCTCTACTATTTGATGTAGTACTATTAGATTTCCAGTTCTTGAATGGCTTTTTGCAATAGCTATTCCTTCTCTCTCCACACAAAAAATGTTATTAGCTTCAATTGGTTCTTTGGGAACAAATATATATGGTCTATACTCTACTGACGGAAAAGGCCAGAATAAGAGATGTAAACTTACTTCCCCACATGGTCATACCAAATCGTAGGCAGTAATGAATCCTGATCTGATGTTCATTGCTCAGACACAAGCATATCTTAAATAATAGATTGTGCCTTAATAGGTTTCTGGTTGTTAGCTCATCCTGTTAAATCCACTCTACTGTCAAGTTGTCTGGCCACTAGTTAACAGACACACCAAAAGCTTTGAATAACCTTTCCCACTTGTTCAGGGGGACTAAACAGTTAACAATAAATCCTATTGATAATGAATAGGGAAATCCAAGTTGAAGACTGCTGTAGGATGTGCACTAAAATACATGTGGTTTCACGGAGCTCCAGTTTTTATTTCCAAACAGGTGAGCTTATTTTACATTGGAAATGAACTCTTTAAGCAATAATGATGATTAATCATACAGATTAATGACCCTGTGAACTAGGTTTGAAACGTGTCATCAATCCAAGGAAATGCCTGGTGATGATAATTACTGTTTGGATGACCTGAATTTATAAAAAATGAATAATTACAATCAGGAATAAATTTTTAAATGGACTCCAGAGGTGATTCCGGCAATTACAGGCCAGTAAGTCTGACTTTGGTTACTGATTGGTAACTGGTTAAAAGATAGGAAATAAAGGATAGGAATAAATGGTCAGTTTCAGAATGGAGAGAGATAAATGGTGGTGTTCCCCCAGAGGTCTGTACTGGGACCAGTACCGTTCAACATATTCATAAATGATATGGAAAAATGGGTAAATAGTGAGGTGGCAAAATTTGCAGATGATACAAAACTACTCAAAAAGAAAAGGAGTACTTGTGGCACACCAGTGTGTGTGTGTATATAAATCTCTCCTCTGTTTTTTCCACCAAATGCATCCGATGAAGTGAGCTGTAGCTCACGAAAGCTTATGCTCTAATAAATTTGTTAGTCTCTAAGGTGCCACAAGTACTCCTTTTCTTTTTGCGAATACAGACTAACACGGCTGCTACTCTGAAAACTACTCAAGATAGTTAAGTCTCAGACAGACTGCAAAGAGCTACAAAAGGATCTCACAAAATTGAGTGACTGGGCAACAAAATGGCAGATGAAATTCAATGTCGATAAATGCCAAGTAACGCATATTGGAAAGCAAAATCCCAATTATACATATACAATCAAGGGGTCTAAATTGGCTGTTACCACTCAAGAATGAGGTCTTGGAGTCATTGTGGATAGTTCTCTGAAAACATCCACTCAATGTGCAACGGCAGTCAAAAAAGCGAAAAAATGTTGGGAATCAGTAAGAAAGGGATAGATAATCAGACAGAAAATAGCATATTGCCTCTATATAAACCCATGGTACGCCCACAGCTTGAATACTGCGTGCAGATGTGGTTGCTCAAAAAAGATATATTGGAATTGGAATAGGTTTAGAAAAGGATGACAAAAATTATTAGGGATTTGGAATGGCTTCCAAATGAGGAGCGATTAATAAGATTGGGACTTTTCAGCATGGAAAAGAGACGACTAAGGGGGGATATGATAGAGGTCTATAAAATCATGACTCATGTGGAGAAAGTAAATACTCCTTCTCAAAACCAATGGTCCCTCTAATTTTTAACAGGCCGTATGCACAAAAAATTTCTTCTGTGCTGCCAGCGAAGCAAAAAAAAAAAAAAAGCCACCGCCGAAGCTGGAGTGCTTGTGGGGTTTCGCCATGTGCATGGGGTTTAAGATCTGTGTGTTCACACATGCGCACAGCTTAGAGGGAACAGTGCTCATAACACAAGAACTAGGGATCACCAAAATGAAATTAATAGGCAGCAGGTTTAAAACGAAGAAAAGGAAGTATTTTTTCATACAATGCATAGCTAACCTGTAGAAATCCTTGTCAGAGGATGTTGTGAAGCCAAGACTATATCAGGATTCAAAAAAGAATTAGATAAATTAATGGAGGATAGGTCCATTAATGGCTATTGGGCAGGGATGGTGTCCCTAGCCTCTGTTTGCCAGAAGCTGGGAATGAGTGACAGGGGATGGATTGACGATTACCTGTTCTGTTAATTTCCTCTGGGGCACCTGACATTAGCCACTGTCAGAAGACAGGATACTGGGCTAGATGGGCCTTTGGTCTGACCCAGTATGGCTGTTCTTACGTTCTAATGAATCAGATGTCTGTTAAATAATATATGTAACAGTCTCTATTACAAAGTACAAACTAGATTACTAGAATATGTATATTTCATAATATAGATGTTTTAATTAAATATTTATCTGTATTGTTTATCTTTTAGAGAGGAAGGAAATATAATAAAGTTATTTTATTACAATTAATTTTGGACATTATTTTTGGCATATTCTGTGACATCAGTGGTGCCTACAGTAATATGCAAACAGAGCAAAATTCACTGTAAAGGGCTAGCACAAGGCATATGCACCACTTAATTTGCATAAAATTACTCACATTTGCTGGTATTTTCAGGATCTGAACCTATAGGTTCAAGTGGGTGTTGCACTCACCCACTGCACAGGAATGATTCTCACTCTACTGTGTTAATTTCCTCTATCTGTAGGTCTAATTACAGCACTTTTTATTAGAGAAATATTCTTAGTGGACTACACTAAGAATCCTTAACAGACAGCATGATGCGTCTGTGTTGGAAGAGGAAGAATCAAGCCCCACTCAGGACTGGGACTCCATTGTGCTAAGTGCTGCAAAAACACTTAAGGCTTGTCTATCCTTAAAACACTGTAGCGGCACAGTTGCGCCACTTACTGCTTCAATGTGGACACTATCTACGTCAACAGGAGGGGTAAAAACGGGGAAAAATTCTAAGAATTTTTCTGTTCTAGCGCTGTTCACATGGGCACTTTGGTCAGCTTGACTATGTCACTTAAGGGTGAGGATTTTTCACACCCCTGAGCATCTTAGTTACGCCAACCTAATTTTCTCATGTAGACCAAGCCTTATTAAGTCATGATACCTGCCATGAGGATTTTACAATCTGGGCCAGAATCCTGGAAAGAGAACAGTTCAGGGTGACCTTTGTGTGCACATGGAGCCTCTCTGGGGTCCACCCATATCCTTTTGCAAGATCAGGGTCTACTTAAGACAAGACCCAACAAGAAAGTGTAAAGAACTTGGGAATGGGCAAGGATAGTGAGGCTAAAGTGATATGAATAGTACCAGGGGGTAGCCGTGTTGGTCTGTATCCACAAAAACAACAAGGAGTCCGGTGGCACCTTAAAGACTAACAGATTTATTTGAGCATAAGCTTTCGTGGGTAAAAAACCCACTTGATGCATCTGAAGAAGTGGGTTTTTTACCCACGAAAGCTTATGCCCAAATAAATCTGTTAGTCTTTAAGGTGCCAGTGATATGAATATGAACATACATAGTCCAATGGTATGTGTAGCCTGAATACAGACTTAACGGGCAAGTTTGCAAATGAACTTTTCAGCCATTATAAAAATCAGATGATGAATTATCTAGACTAACTATCCCTATAAACAGTCAGATTAAATAAATTAACCCCAACTATTTTGTTTTCATCCTCTCCTCATCTCCAGCATATGGGAGCTCTCACAGAGGCATTTTAAAGCCATCTCTGTGTGGCAGACAGCATGATTCCCTCAAAGTGATATTAAAGAAAGCTAAATTTAGGGCCTAATCCTGGTTCCTCTTATAACATTCTGGAAGAGAGTTCCACTTGTATGTGGAGAGAGTGTGAATCTTCCCTACTCCAGGCTTCTGAGCAATCGTGCAACAACTCTGCATCTGTTACTACAGCCTCATGGAAGCAGTAAGATCTCCAGACATTGGTGTGGAGGTGGGAGAAGAAATTGCAAACTTTGTAAGGAGGGTCTCAAGCAACTGGTCCTTGTAGTTGCAGATTCCCAACTGCATTACCCCCCAAACACCTCTCTCTGTGCTGCAAAAGGTGCAGGATGCAGAGGGTGCTGATCCCTGGCATTCTGTCCCTCTCTCCATGCAGCAGAACTGCACCATTTGACTGTCCATTGAGCCTTATGGAGCTATAGAAAAAGAATAGGATTGGTCAGATAAGGAAGTCTGTGGGAGCTGTGATTGCACAAGAAATACAGAATTAGGGCCTTATAATGCAAAGACAATAAACACACATGGAACAAAACCGAGCATCCAACCCTCATCTTTTAAACACTTTCCTCTTAAGGGATGTGTATTTTAGAATCTCCTTGCTTTTGCTGACAATGCTTCATGCACAAATTTAGGAGATATAATTTTATTCAAATATGTTGGATCAGATTCCATTCCTCTTTATAGTGGTGCAAATCCAGAGTGTGGCTCTTCTGATTACAATGGAATACTCTGCTTTTAAAGTATTATGAATGAGTCTGGAATTTGGTCTGCAGATTTTGCTCTATTTCTCTTCCATTTATATTACAGAAATTTTCATGAAAACTGCTCCTTCCTTTTCTACAGTCCACCAGATCCTTTCATTTAATAACTCATTAAAGTCACATTTGTGACATCGTAGTCAGTTGACATGGAGGGAAAAGTAATCATTTTAGGCGAGGAATAAGCAGCATGAGCACACTGAATCTTATGAAACAAAACTATGGTGCTATTGACCCAAGTATTAAAAATAAGGGAAGGAAGAATGGCTAAAAATATAGAATAGGCAGAAATACCTCTAAATACAACTTATTTCTCATTTTCCATTTACTGTCAACAGCTCTTTTAAAATGATGGAACACTGATACATATAGAAATTATATAAAATATGTCTGTTTCTGTAACAGGGTCCATGACCCACCCCTGTTCCTGGGACTCGCTTGCTGCCACCAGTAAAGCTCAGAGAGGATTCAGGGTTGTGCAACACCCATGTCTTTATTTACCTACAGTTATCCCACCACCAGTGTTTATCTATTTATAAGCTTTACAGGATTATTCAACCTCTTTTGCAGGCAGAGGCAGTATTCAGTTGGAAGGCCTCCAGTTCCCTGATTGACCAACTGACTTCT
The DNA here is from genome assembly GCF_009764565.3 of Dermochelys coriacea. Classification (NCBI taxonomy): domain Eukaryota; kingdom Metazoa; phylum Chordata; order Testudines; family Dermochelyidae; genus Dermochelys; species Dermochelys coriacea. The sequence continues at coordinate 138,201,928 of NC_050070.1, forward strand.
CCCTGGCTGCTCCCAGCCTTCTGGCTCCTGCCCAGACTTTATAACCCTTGGCTTGTCAGGCCAGCAGGTGTTTCCAATCCTCAGGCCTCCATCAAGCCTTTTCCATCAGCCCCAATCTGTTTCCCCTGATTGGAGCTGAGGGGGCAGGGGCTAATTAGGTGTTTTTGCACCAGCATCATGCTACAGTTTCACACTGAAATTTCTAAACTCCATGCAATACAATCTGTTTTATTTAAATGTATTTATGGTTAATATTGAAATTAACAGGACATTTTGAATCAGAAGCATTGATGATTAGAATTCTTCTATACTATAGATATTAACATTCAAAAATTCCATAAATATTAAATATTTATCTTCCAGACTTTAATAATGTAAAGCTGTCATTTCTATAACCCCACAACCCACTTCTCCCATTACACCCACATTCTCATATCAGTTATTTCCCCAGGATATAAATCTGAGAATATTCTTTATTTTCAAGGGCTCAGTCTAAGAACTATTTAATCCATAAAATGCATTTGTGCATATTTAAGTGGGAAGTTTATAATAGGCTGAAGCTAGAAAAAAGAAAGAGATTACTAATGATATCTGGAAGATTACCTTGTTTGTTTGGCTTTTTTTAAAGTTCACTTTTATTTATGTTAGCCATAATAATGACTACTTGTGGGAGAGTCATCAATGGTAGGATAGTAACTGTAGGGAAGGAACTGATTTTGCCCTATTAAAATCAATGGAAGTTTGCCATTGGTTTCTGTGAAAGCAAAGACTGATCTGAACAGACCAAATCTACAAACTATTATTCATTGTGTTGGTCGCAGGACATTAGAGAGACAAGGTGGGTGAGGTAATATGTTTATCTGACCAATTTCTCTTGGTGAGAGAGAGACCAGTCTGAAGAAGAGGTGTGTGTAAACTTGGAAAGCTCATCTCTCTCAGCAAGAGAAGTTGGTCCCATAAAAGGTATTACCTTATCAACTTTGTGAATTACAACATTATTCATGTGAGTAGTTCACTGATTCACAGAATTTTAGGGCCAAAGGGGATCATTAGATTATTTAATCTGATTCCGTGTATATACCGTAAACCAGTGGCTCTCGACCTTTACAGACTACTACTCGTTTCAGGAGTTTTGTGTACCCCAAGTTTCACCTCACTTAAAAACTTGGGCTTTGCTGCAGTCTCGGGCTTTGGCTTTCTGCCCTCAGCCCCAGCAAATCTAACTCTGGCCCTGGCAATCCCATTAAAATGAACTCAACCACAGTTTGAGAACCATGGACATGGTATATAGAACAGTAACAAGTCATTGTCTGTATGAAATTTTAGTTTGTACTGACTTTACTAGTGCTCTTTATGTAGCCTGTTGTAAATGAGGCAAATATCTAGATGCGTTGATATATGCCCTGGAAGACCTCTGCATACCCCGGGGGGAGTGATGGGGTATATGTGCCCCAGGTTGAGAATCACTGACATAAACCATTAAATTTCATCCAGTTATACCTGAACTGAGCCCAACAATTTGTGTTTGACTAAAGCATATCTTCTATAAAGGCATCCAGTCTTGATTTGAAGATTTCAAGAGAAATCTGGAGAATCCACCACTTCCCTTGATAGTTTATTTCAATGGTTAATCACCCTCATTTTTTAACAGCTTGTACCTTATTTCTAATTTCCATTTGTCTTCCTTTAACTTGCAGGCATTGGTTCTTGTTATGCCTTTCTCCAATAGATTAAAGAGTCTGTGGTATTTTTTTCCCCATGGAGGTACACTTAATCCCCCCCTCCATTCCTATTCACTACTGTTATAAATATAAAGGGAAGGGTAACCACCTTTCTGTATACAGAACTATAAAATCCCTCCTGGCCAGAGGCAAAACCCTTTCACCTGTAAACGGTTAAGAAGCTAAGATAACCTCGCTGGCACCTGACCAAAATGACCAATGAGGAGACAAGATACTTTCAAAGCTGGAGGGAGAGTGGGGGGAACAAAGGGGGTGGGGGTGGGGGTGGGGGTGTGGGTGTGGGAGATGCTTTTGCCGAGAACAGGTCAGGAATGCTCTTCAGAACTTTTGTTTACTTAGTAAGTAATCTAGCTAGAAATATGTTAGATTTCCCTTTGTTAAATGGCTGGTAAGATAGGTTGTGCTGAATGGAATGTATATTCCTGTTTTTGTGTCCTTTTTGTAAGTTAAGGTTTTGCCTAGAGGGATTCTCTGTGTTTTGAATCTGATTGCCCTGTAAGGTATTTACCATCCTGATTTTACAGAGGTGATTCTTTTACTTTTTCTTCAATTAAAATTCTTCTTTTAAGAACCTGATTGCTTTTTCATTGTCCTTAAGATCCAAGGTTTTGGGTCTGTGTTCACCTATGCAAATTGGTGAGGATTTTTATCAAGCCTTCTCCAGGAAAGGGGATGTACAGCTTGGGGAGGATATTTTTTTTGGGGGAAGATATCTCTAAGTGAGCTTTTTCCCTGTTCCTTGTTTAATATGCTTGGTGGTGGAAGCATAGGGTTCAAGAACAAGCCAAAGTTTGTACCTTGAGGAAGTTTTTAACCTAAGCTGGTAAGAATAAGCTTAGGGGGTCTTTCATGCAGGTCCCCACATCTGTACCCTAGAGTTCAGAGTGGGGAAGGAACCTTGACAACTACTCCCCTGTTTATACATCTTAGGATCATATTAGCCCTTTTTGCTACCGTTGTTTGTTCACTATGACCCCAACTCCTTTTCAGAGCAACTGCCTTCTAAGATAAGAAACAGTCCCCCATTCTGTTGTTATGGCCTGCATTCCTTGTTCCATTTTGCTTATTGGGTCCAATTTACCAATCAACCCAGATTGCTCTGTATTATTGCCCAGGTCTTATCATTATTTACCACTCCACTAATCTTGTGTCACCCACTATTTTTTCCAATTCACAGATGAAAATGTTGAATAGCACTGGGCCTAATCCATCCCTGTAGGACCCCACTAGAAACACCTCCATTCAGTGATGATTCCCTAGTCACAACCACTTTGATGTGTGTCAATTAGCACATTCTTAATCCATTTTACATACGCTTTAATGATATTGTGTAGCGCTAATTATTTAGCCATGCAATATTAAGTCTATCTCTTTACAAAAGTCTAAATATATTACCTGTGTTCAGTTAACTTTAAAACAAAATTTGAAATTTCATCAAAAAATAAAGTTGTTTCTTTAACAAGACCTGTGTTCCATATGCCATGTTGATTGGCATTAATTCAATGATGAATTCAAACTGGAGCAGGTACAGAGAAGGGCTACTAGGATGATCCGAGGAATGGAAAACTTCTCTTATGAAAGGAGACTTAAGGAGCTTGGCTTGTTTAGCCTAACTAAAAGAAGGTTGAGGGGAGATATGATTGCTCTCTATAAATATATCAGAGGGATAAATACAGGAGAGGGGGAGGAATTATTTCAGCTCAGCACCAATGTGGACACAAGAACAAATGGGTATAAACTGACCACCAGGAAGTTTAGACTTGAAATCAGACGAAGGTTTTTAACCATCAGAGGAGTGAAGTTTTGGAATAGCCTTCCAAAGGAAGCAGTGGGGGCAAAAGATCTATCTGGTTTTAAGATTCTACTCGATAAGTTTATGGAGGAGATGGTATGATGGGATAATGGGATTTTGGTAAGTAATTGATCTTTAAATATTCAGGGTAAATAGGCCAATCCCCTGAGATGGGATATTAGATGGATGGGATCTGATTTACTATAGAAAACTCTTTCCTGGGTATCTGGCTGGTGAATCTTGCCCATGTGCTCAGGGTTTGGCTGATTGCCATGTTTGGGGTCGGGAGGGAGTTTTCCTCCAGAGCAGATTGGAGAGGCCCTGGAGGTTTTTCGCCTTCCTCTGTAGCATGGGGCATGGTTGACTGGAGGGAGGCTTCTCTGCTCCTTGAAGTTTTGAACCATGATTTGAGGACTTCAATAGCTCAGACATGGGTGAGGTTTTTCATAGGAGTGGTGGGTGACATTCTGTGGCCTGCGCTGTGCAGGAGGTCGGACTAGATGATCAGAATGGTCCCTTCTGACCTTAGTATCTATGAATCTATGAATCTACAATAAACCAGGTCACTAGGTTTTATCTTTCTGAATGTGGGTATGATATTCTTATAAACAAGTTTTTATTTACATTAAAAACCTAGTGCTATTACAAATAAGTTTACCCTCTCCAGAAAAATTCTTATGGCAGAGAGACAGAGAGAAATACTTGTTAATGTGTAATTCAGTGCTTAAAGGAGAAAATGGGTATTTCCCATGGTACAAACCCAATTAGTGAAGGTGGCTTTGGTATAGTCTGTTAGGCTATTTTGAAGTTAAAGCCTTTGATTTTCTCTCTATATAGAATCATAGAAGATTAGGGTTGGAAGAGACCTCAGGAGGTCATCTAGTCCAACCCTCTGCTCAAAGCAGGACCAATCCCAACAAAATCATTCCAGCCAGGGCTTTGTCAAGCCGGGCCTTAAAACCTCTAATGATGGAGATTCTACCACCTCCCTAGGTAACCCATTCCAGTGCTTCACCACTCTCCTAGTGAAATAGTTTTTCCTAATATCCAACCTAGACCTCCCCCACTGCAACTTGAGACCATTGCTCCTTGTTCTGTCATCTGCCACCACTGAGAACAGCCTAGCTCCATCCTCTTTGGAACCCTCCCCACTTCAGGTAGTTGAAGGCTGATATCAATCCCCACTTCTCCAGACAAGTGGATATGTGAGGTTCTGAAACATGTTGCTAGCTAGTTGTATCTAGCTATATTTATTGTTTGCAAACGTGCTCTGGGAATTGTTTGAAATACAGATGAGGTTAACGCAGCTGTACTTTCCAGGAGATAAAATGAGTGTTGTTTATTTGATAGCTTCCTAGAAATGTAGACTGTAAGTTCTAAAGGAAGCAGTAAACTCAGGACGCTGTGGGTGAGTCTAGAAAGGAAACTGCTGCAGGGATCTTGCATAAATTGGCGGATTGTCTTTCTTATCCTTCAACTGCTTAGCATTTACAGCAAGTATCACAATTTTTGACCTCTGTTCAGGAAAGCACTTAAGCACTCACTTAAATCCCATTGACTTGAGTGACATTCAATCATGCTCTTAAATGCTTTCCTGAATAGGGATACTTTCCTGAATTAGGGTATTTGTCAGAATGTTTTTGGCACATTCATACACAGAATGACTTATCACCGAGCTGAGCACAAAGAGGAAAAAACTGTTTTACAAGGAAATTTCACAACTCTTTGCAGATCAGTTTGAAATGGACCCATTTTATGTCTTTGTGCAGACATTTCTGCAGCATTTTCATCAATACCTTTCCTCAAAATTTTTATTGTAATGGTTATTGAATATTTTTGTTAACCACAAACTACATGTTCTCTGTGCCTCTCCCATTCTCTGTCCTGTTGACAGCCTGCCTGGCCTCTAGCATAACTTGAAGCAGCCTCAGGGCTTCTCAAACTTCTACTCAGCTGCCTGTGATGTGCAGGGGGCCAACTGGAAATTGGCACTAATTGAACCACAGCATGCTCCTCCTACACCACCTCCCTCCCCTGAAACAACCCAGCATGGCTCTTGTAGTGAGAGAGGTCGGATGTGAGACCTTTTATGGCAGCTTTACGCCAACCATAGAACCCAAAGAGTGTATCATGTCCAGGCCCTTTGTCATCTCTTTATGCCTTCAGAGTGGCATAAAGGGTCTGAGACAGAAATAAGAGTTTCTGAGTCACAACCTAGCTATGAGGAGAGCACCATCTCTGCAAAGAGCAACTCTATAGAGTCAACAATCCGAAATAAGCACCTAATAATCTGTTTATTCTTGCTGCTGTTTTTGATGCCTCATTACATGCCCATCATCACTTAGCAACAAATGCTGTTTTGTACAAAGTAAATTACACAGGGATGGTCACTACCCCAACGTAATTTAGTATTTAAAACTGGTAAAGGACCAGAAAAGGAGAAAAGAGAAGAAAAACAAGTATATAATTTAGAAAAGGTCTTTTTAAACTAAAATTTAACAAACAAAAAAAACTCACAAAACATCATAAGCAGTACATTTTATTTTTATTTTAACACTTGGAAAATAGAATAAGAATCAGTGGCAAAAATCAACACTGAGTATTTTAACTTTATTGTGCAACATTTCTTTTTAAGGATATGCCAGATGTGAAATGGAAAATAGGTACTCTCCATGGTTCTGTCATTTACCAAAACTCTCTAGTACCTGTCACAGTACTCTGCTCTAATGCAATGTCTTATTGCATATTGTACATCATTAAGCAATAAACAGGTTTTGGATTAAATCGGGCTGCCAGGGAGGCTCACGATGATATATTGTAGCTTCAAATGGCAAGGGAAGAAACAGACGTATAAACTGTGTAATAATTATAAAAGTTTTAATTAGGCTACTGACATTTAGAAAATAGACAATGCAAATACCTGTGACGTGCATTGTTTACAAATCTCAACATCATATCGGATATCCAAGCACCATCTCCCCAGTGTGGCTTGTTTGGTAACTTCAAAAAGTTTAGGAAACACTGTAGCAAGAACATATTTGTTCCTTAAATGTTTTCTGGAAGCCATATTAAAAGGGGGAGTTTTTGATGTTAAACTCTTCCACAAGTACAGCTTTAATGCTGTTCCAAGAGGAGAATTCAAAACGGAATGTTGTGTACAATGATAGAACTGTTTGTTCGCAGGGTTGAAATTGTCAATAACTTTCATTGTCAGAAAAATATCGAAGAGCCTGAAACAATCACACACAACTTTCTTTTGGCTGAAACTTGGCATGCAAAGCTACCATACCAAAGCTACAGGCATGTGTCTGTCTTAAATGGAAAAATACATTTGGTTTTATAATTGAGTTTATCATCCACCATCACTTAAATGTTTTAGTGCCCACTGAAGTCAATGGAAAGACTTCGGGATGTTGGATCAAGATTCAGCCCTTACGTAGCTCTGGTACATTTTTCATCCTTATGGACTTCAGTTAAACAGGTAAATTTGACATAGGAGACTGCATTGCTGAGAGGATTGGTAATGAGATGGGAGCCTTTATCTCATTGGCTCAAATTAGCCCAGGTTGGTACTGCTGACTCAAATCACTACCGACCCAAAGTAGTTGAGGCTGTGTGAGTTGAGTTGGTAGTTTCAGTCCAGCTCTTGAACCAATGTCCAAATGACAAGATAAATTGATTAATAATAAACACAGATGCTCATACAAATACTATTATAGCTATTAATAATGTGTATTAGTTAATTCAGGCCTGTATTAAATTTCAGCAAAATGAGTGTCAAAGTTCAGGACAAATGCGCTGGTATTCCTCCTCAGCAAGGGCACCTGCTCTCTGGCTTCTGGCTCCCCTGGCCATCACCTCTCTTGGGTGGAGATGTGCATCTCTTTCCCTTCTGCCTGGTGTATCTCCAAGCTGCACAGGTCCCTGCCTTCACCTTGTTATTCCCAGCACACAGAGGTTGCTCAAGCACACCTATTTGCTTCCTCTTCAGAGATGGGTAACAAGTGCGGTTTGGTATTTATATCTGTAGCAATTACACCTATTAAGGTAAACGAACTACGGGAAAAACATATTAAAAGAATATAAACGCAGGCTAAATACCTCGTCAGACTTCATCCCGACCCTAACATGGATTCTGGCAGGAACAATCCTTCAAAGGCCCACCCCAGGGGATTCCTTGTGGTCACAAATTCATAATAGATTCAGTTCAGAACAAACACCCACTCTTGTGATGCCTCAGTAGGCCCAGTACTTCCAACCCTTTCCAAAGTATTGAGGCCCTACATGAAACGGGCATCCTGGCCCTTTGCTGGATCAGGAAGAAGGCCATGAGCCAGCTGAAAACTAGGCCATTTATCCAAAATATGCTATCTTTGTCTGTTGGTCCCTGGAGAATCGTGTGTGTGTCCCTCCCTCCCCATCCTCCAGGGTGGCTTCAAAGGGCTGGTAACAGGGGAAGAACATTACCATACCCCTCCCTACTAGAAAAGGTACATACAGTGCCATAATAATGAATTCACAACAGCATTTTAATACAAAATATCCCAAAGGCATTCACCCTAATTCAATAAGATATAATGTCAGTTTGTCACAGACAGAACAAGAGACTGACTCTATAAAAGTGGTCCCCAAACTGTGGGATGCACCCCCTTGGGGCAGCATGGAGGAACATGGGGGGGGGGAACATGGCGGGGACATCCAGCCCTGCTCTGCCCACAGCTCCACTCTGACCCCACTCCTGTCCCCAACCCCCAGCCGCAGCCCTAGCTTTGCTCCCAGGCCCCCCGCTACTGGCCACTGGTCCCCAGTCCAGCTGCAACTCCACTCCTGGACTGGGGGTGGTGTGGATGCATTCCATTACTGATAAGGGGGAGCACGAGAAGAAAAGTTTGGGGATCACAGCTCTATAGCTTGGTGGTTAGGGCACTGGCCTGAGATGGGGAAGACCCAGGTTCACAGCCTTATTCTACCTGCCTTATTTAGAACATCTGTGATGAAAAACTCTGCTCTGAATAAGGAAGACCAGGTGTTGAACCTCCCAAGGTGAATCCCCTAAGACACACTTCCGTGAAACAGAATTGCTGTTCTCTGGCCAGCTCTCAAAAACAAAACCTGTCCTGAATAGTACGTAGTCCAAATTAAGACAAGACACAACAAGCAGATATGACAGACAATTGGAAGGGCAAGAGAAAAACTCTAGGGTAATGAGAGGAAAATATAGTTCTACATCCTAGTTATGTAACAATTAGCAGGTAACATAACGGATACTTGATGTCAATTTCTGTAGCAAGAACCAAGGAATGGGGGCAGCATTTAATGAATCATCATTTAACAAATGTCATTTCCATACAAATGTAATGACAATTTTGCAAATTATAATTAGTTAATATAATTTCAGGCAATGTCTTAATATTTTATGTGGTTATATTACCACTGTTTTAACTTACAGGGTGAGGTTTTTTTTTATTAAATAACTTTGAAACATGTTGCATTATTAAACTTCTGTTTAAATATTATAAATTTTATTTTTGGTATTTACCGTCTGATAGTAGCTGGTGAGCAGCCATTTTCTTTGTTTCCCTCACCTTTAACTTTGGATATTCTTTAATATAACCACATACATCTGGAACATCTACCCATTTTGGATTTCATCCTCTTCTTAGTGAAGTCAGTGGAAGTTTTCCTGTCGACTTCAGGGAGAACAGAAGCAGGCCCTTAATGCACTGAATATGTTATAAAGTTGGAATATTCTTCATTTGCCGCTCCCAAATGAAGCTAAGTTAGTTAGCTAAGTCAGTCATCAAGTGTGGAAATAATCATTACCATGTGACTAATCCTCTTGAATTCTTGAGTTGAGTATACACTTTGGCAAGCACAATATTCAAGTGCTGGAGCTAAAAACTAGCTTTTCTGTACCTTTTTATTTAGTAAAATTTGAGTGTGCTATGTTTGCAGAAAGTGAACTTGAACAGATCTGTTCCCACAACAGGCTCCAGCACCCCTCAACCTGCCATTCTGTATTCTTAAAGGTGAGGAAATGTGTTTGATCTTCCAAAGCCAACCAGCTGGCCCATTCTTGCCACTCTTCAGTCTGGTCTTGCCTTCAGGAAACAGCCTAATGTCCTGATTCTACGCTCTCCATTGGGGATCTTCTTCTGGGGATAGCCAGGTACCCCAGTGCTTACTTTTGTCTTCACCACCTAACCAACCTGAAAGATAATCTATTTGATCACGTTTATTAGTACAGCATCTTAGCCGTAGGCCATTGCATTTAACACTATAAATAAATGTCAATTTTTAAATTGACACAACTCAAAACAAACAGAAAAAACCAACAAATTTTAAGAACAAATTAAAAACACAAGATGAATCCTTCTCTAAAATCAGTTACACCTTTAAAATCACCACTTCTAAAATGATATAAAAATAATGGCCAAAAGTAGCCCCTCCTTCACATACTTCTTTCTTATTTTTATGGCTGACCAGGCAAGTAGGACAATGATCCATATAATTGAAACATTTTCACTATGTAGCAAGTATTTTAATTTCTGAGGTGGTGTGGTAAGACATCTGGGACAGGAATGGAGCTAAAGGACCCTCTTAACGTTCAATCCAATTATTTCCTATAACCATGGACATTATTTAAGTTAGAAAGCCAAGGAGACATATTTGCTGTGTGAGCATTTGCCATATCCAATTGTTTGCAGCTATCTTGTGCTCTGAGCTTAATTAACATTTTCATACTTTTACCTACAGTCCTACCCAAGTCAATTTCTGAAAAGCTCAAAGAATGGCAGAACAGTATACTTGCAAAAGCCCAGGGGACTTTAGGGTATAAATCTTGTTGAGCTGTTCCTCCAGACATAACCTTGGAAGGCGCTGTTGATTCATATGCCAAATATGGAGTCAGTAATTTAATATAAAGGCACTGGGCCTTGTTTGTACTAGCACAATCCCCTCTCTGCCCTGAATAAAACTGCTGTGATGTATTTTAGGAGGCCGAGCATTCTCCTTAACAGATTTGTTTTGCACAACCTCTAACTTGCTAAAATACTCCTGGCCCCAGATTTCTGCACCATGTAGTATTTGGACACAGACTTTATCTTTGAAAATTTAAGAGCCTGAGTGATTAGATTACCCCTCATGAAACAGAGCACTGCTTCCATAGAATTTAAGGCTTTCTTCTTTACTGCCCTCTATATAATTATCCCGCTGGCTATTACATATACAAGAAATTCACACATAGGGGAAAAACCTGACCTGTTCAATATAATGGCCATCAATCATCCATTTATACAGCCTTAGTCTGCAGCCAAAGACAATTACTTCAGTTTTCTTATAGTTTATGGTCAGATAAAAAGAGCTAAAGTCCTTTTAAGATGTGTTTCAAACCCAGGAGAGTTGAAGACAGCAAAACCATTTTGTCTGCATAAAGAAAGGTTGGCACAAATGGGTTCAGAAATTTGGGAGGAAAACACACAGCCCTTCTAAAGTTGCCACCACCTTATTAATATAAAAATTAAAAAAGAAAAGTTGTAGTAGTAAGCAACCCTGATGGACAGGGTCCATTAGCTCATTTTTCTGCCCTATCCTAACTTTAGCTACCATTTGACGATGAAGGGTTCTCAGGATACAAAGAAGCTGAGGGTCTATGATGGTCTCTTGCAAATTTCTCCCAGAGATGACCATTTTCAGTAGAATCAAAAGCCAATTTCAGATCAAGAAAGGCTGCATACAATTTTCCCTGCTTAGGAGAACAATATTTATGAATCAAATGAGAGAAGACATAACATTTATCAATGATAGGGTGGCTATTCCAGAAACCAGCTTAGTCCTTGGCAAAGAAATTGTAATTCTCTGCCCAATAATGTACATAATTATGTCTGCCAATAATACAATACTTTACACTTATAAAATATCTTTTGTCAGAGCTCTCAAAGTACATATTAACTTTTAGTATTGGTAACCCCATTTTCCAAATGGGAATCTGAGATACAGAAGGATAAATTTCCTAACTTCAAGTGCTGTTCTTTAACCACAACACAGTCAGTATTAATGTTAAAAGAAAAGGAGTACTTGTGGCACCTTAGAGACTAACAAATTTATTAGAGCATAAGCTTTTGTGAGCTACAGCTCACTTCATCAGATGCATTTAGTGGTAAAAGTATGAAAATTTTTCCACCAAATGCATCTGATGAAGTGAGCTGTAGCTCACGAAAGCTTATGCTCAAATAAATTTGTTAGTCTCTAAGGTGCCACAAGTACTCCTTTTCTTTTTGCGAATACAGACTAACACGGCTGCTACTCTGAAACCTAGTATTAATGTTATACATCGGTTGGATATTTCTTTCTATAATTTGGGCAAACATTCCACTAAGTACTAGAATGAAATCATGGGCAAAATTCTGTTCCCAGAAGGCACTGAAAGTCTGACCCTGTCTCAGAAAACCTCTGAGGACTAAATTGCAGCTTAGAATACACAAAAATGAGAGTATATTTTGTTTGTTTTGCTAGTTTGTCTACAACTGTTTGTAAGCAAGAATAATATGCGAATGACAGGATTGCTCTTACAGAAGATACAAAACTCTCACCCTAATATGAGAGGCTTGTTAAATAGATATTTTATTAGTAAGGCACAAAACAATTAGGGATGATGAAAAAAATTCTGTCAAAATTTTTGTTCAACTGAAAAGACAAATTTTATAAATACATAAATAAAAAAAGACAAATTTTATTTAGTCAAAAGTGTCTGTCTGCAGAAAATTTCAACTTTACATTTAAAAAAGAAGCCCCAAATCCAAAAAGATATGCCACCGCGGAGCCTTATAAGGATTGCAGTTTGGTTGCCTCCTCTAAGAGCCAGGCTCCCCAGCGAGACTTCCTCTCATGAGGCACCATGGTTATGGGACTCCCATGATACACCACCTCCTTTCACCAAGAGGGGAGACAGTGGTGCATCATGGGAGATATTGCCCAATCAGGGAGGCTGGCCCATAAAGGAGAATGTGAACTTTGGAGGTATAGTTTAGTGCCTAATGAGGCACTATGGCAGTATTCCCAAATGGAAATATTTCAGTCCAAAACCAAACATACCAAAATAATTTGGTTTTCCATGTTTCACTGAAAAGTCAATTTTCCATGGGGAAAAATAATCAATTTTTCTGATGAGTTCTAGCAATCCTATTTACTGCAATACAGTTATTGCAGGATTTTTAAAGCAACTTTTCTCTCCAAACAGCTGAGATTATAAGGGATAAAAAGAAATTGTCCAGGGATTATTTCAAATTCAGAATGTGAGCTGTCACTATCATATTGATGCAAGTTAAGTTCCCCTTTCTGAGAGTTTTATATAAGTGTTACAAATTTGCTTTCATTGTGCATTATTATATGAGGAGGCCAACTTCACTAATCCTTCTGGGACTGAAGCTTTCATTCTGTCTGCTGCTGGAGATGTTATTACAGGCAGCCAAAAGAATGAGAAAAGAAATGGATTTTGATAGCTGATATAACATGGGACCATTTCCAAATTACATTTTTAGATTGCCATTACAATGATAATTGTTTAAGTTTCCACTTGAAGACTTTAGAAGATCAACTGTTTGGTTTGACTGTTTATGCCAAAACAATCCGTAGCCCATCTAAGTCAATAAAAAAAATTCAGATTGATTTGAGGGCTTTGGATCAGGCCCTTAAAGACTCTCTTTTTACTAGAGCTTGGTAAAGGAGTTTTGGTTTCTAAGTTGTGTCTGAGAGCAGTCAGTTGCTAGTATTCAATATTCTTTCATTTTAATTTAAGTTATGTGGGTGAGTTTTAATTGGATGTATAGGTCACATGGTATATTTCTGCTCTCTGATGAGATAAGCTTAAAACTTAGAATCCAGACATCTAGTGTAAATATTCATGTTTACAAGTTCGACATTGTCTATGAATATTCTCCAATATTTGCTTAACTCTTTTTTTTTTCTGCAAGCATTTTTGCCACTAAACACATTTGTTTGAAGACTTACAGAAGGCAAATAGAAAAGACATGAACACAGTCAAAGTGAACTTGTTTACAAATGCCAGTGAAGATTTGTAAGAACTTATTGCAGTAGTCACACAGCCTTGTTATTCCTTTGTGACCATGCTTATCTAGCCAAACTGGTTAAATTATTAGAGACAGCCATGGCAGAGCCTTGAGAAGCAGGAAACTGTTGCCAGCTACTATCAGTGATGCTACCTCTGAGCAATGTTTACTGATGAATTTAGCAATGAAAGGAAAGTGAGAAGAAAAAGCTAAGAATGTGTGTGTTTAAAACCTTGTTTTCCTTACTACTTAGTTCTGTAACTATTAATGTTTACAGCTTTTCAGCAAATCCAGGCTTCCATAATTTTATACACTGCATGATAACACAACTATCACAAATGCTGCTTTCCACCAAAAATAATGGCTGTGTATAGTCAAGACCCTGCTGCATGGTCTCTGAGCACTAGAAGTCCCTGACTGCCAGTCCTTAAAAAGGGCCCAGGGCCATAACAAGTATGCTGAACCACACATGCCTTTAAAGGCTCATCATGTTCTATTAAACCAAGTACTGTGCAATGGAAAGAATGAGCCACCTGCCACACCTATCCAAAGAAATCAGAGGATGGAGGAGCTACAGATTGTCTGATTTTCCCCACAAAAGCAGTGGAGTACTGGAGTCTGTTGTTGGGGGGAAAAGATAGTTGAATGAATGGAGGCAGTGTTCAAAATGGGAAAACTCAAAGGCTAAGAGAAAAGGAGTACTTGTGACACCTTAGAGACTAACAAATTTATTTGAGCATAAGCTTCCGTGAGCTACAGCTCACTTCACCGGATGCATTCTGTAGCTCATGAAAGTTTATGCTCAAATAAATTTTAGTTTCTAAGATGCCACAAGTACTCCTTTTCTTTTTGCGAATATAGACTAACACAGCTGCTACTCTGAAACCTGTCAAAGGCTAAGGATACTTTAAGTGAAACATTTCTTTCGTTTGCAAAGGGTGCAGCTGGATGCAGGTTAAGATGAACAAGTAGAGCTTTATTAAACCCTGTGGACTTTTCTGTCCATGTTGCTGATTTGCTTTTAGCCTAACCACACATTCTCTCTTCTGATGGTGTTCCTATGATAACAATCCATCCAGGGAAATGGGGCTCCTGATTCCAGTTACACTGACCATGATAGATCTTCCTTATTTCACAAACATTTTAATATAAACACAAAAACAAATAACTGATGCCCACACACCCACTCTATGCCTCTTTCGACAGAGGATATTAACACATAGCCAAGTTGGAGCCTCGTCTTTACCACAGACTCGGCTGGTTACATAGTCTGAAATAGTTTGGTTTTCTGAATTCCTAGATAGGAATTATAGGACTCTCCTGACTCTGGTATGTGCATTCTAGTTCACCAAAGAATGTCATGTGAAGTCTCAGATAAAAGCTGGTGTCACACTGGTCATCAATATTGTTGCTAAACACATGTACAGATGTTATGTAAGGAATTATGTATATGCACTGAAAATTATAAGGTCTGTCTAGGGACTGGTCACCAGCAAAGGTGAAATTTTTTTCTTGTTGGACAAGAAATATTTATCTAGCTGGCTCTTTGCATTTAAATTAAGTGTTGTATAATTCACAGTGAGTGTCTTCCCACCAGTCTGAACTGAATGCAAATGGAGGATTGTAAGAAGTTCAAAGAAAGAAACTAACAGGAAGAAGGAAAAAAAAAGGGGGGGGGTGGGATGGGGAGAGGAAGGTGGACAACCCTACCTAGAAGTGCACATCAAAAGTTTACTCTTTTTTATTTGAAGAGCAAAGAAGACACTCAGTCATCCCTCACCTAGGAAGTAAATGAACAGTGAATTTTCTTCATTAAAGTGGGATCTCAACCAGGCTTGGTTGAAAATGCTGAAAAGAACTTTGGGTGAGATAACCCTCTTTAGGGGGGTTAAGCTGCTAGTTCAGTGTAGTCTCTAGAAAGTGTTATGATTTTTGTTTAATATATAACCATTTGTTTCCAATATGCTTATTATCACTTGAATCTCTCTTCCTTGATAATACATTTATTCTTGTTATCACTATAAATATATGTAAGTGCTGTGTTTTAAGCTGTGTGGTCCTGAGCTGAATTTTACAAGCTGGTGTGTACCATTCTTTTGGAAACAGCAGACCTGGTTATTCTGTAAGCATTCAGTGGATAAGGGGCTGGACATTGCTGAGAATGCTCTGAGGACTTGGGGGTTGGTGTGTATATATCCCAACTTGTACATAGACAGAGCAAGATCTGCAGACGCCTGGAAATTAGAGCTTATGCTGACAGAGGCTGGTGGTTTCAAGGAGCTGATCCACTGCAGACACAGACAAGACTTCCTCCCACTAAGGGCAGGTGATGGTGGGATGCCTCACAACCTGGGGTTCCCATGGAGAATGTCATACTTGTCTCCAAGTCTAACAAACTTTCTCTCTCTCTCTCTGGAGTCTCTGTCCTCCCTTTGGGGTTGGTCTCCAGATGGTCTTCTGTCTGTCTCTCTGTTCCGTTATGAGATGTATATCTCTTTAGGCTCTGGGTGTTGTCTGCTGGCTCATAAGCGCCTCCTGTTCTTTTGGATCACTTGTCCCTCTAGTGTAGTCACTTTGTGTGACTTGGATGCCACTGCTTTAGTCCTTTTGGTGTCTCTCTAACTGCTGGAGTGACTGACTGTCTCTACTGCCAGTAGGTCCTTGGCTGACCTGTTGTACTCTAGTGCCTGCTTCTGATGGTTGGCCATTTCTTCTCAGCAGTATCTCCGCTCTTCTGGCTACAACTGGACTCCCCTCATTGGTAGCAGGGTTTTGGTCCTTTGTCCCATAAGTGCTTGCACTGGACTGTTTTGACACCCTTATGGGGTGTCCCTGTGTGCCAGAAATGCTAACAAAGGGTTGTAACCAGAAGAAACAACCCCTGTGTAACATTCTCTCAGCCAGGACCTGCCTGTGAAGGAACAGGGAGCAACAAGGGGCAGTTTCCTTGGTCTCCTGTTTGAGATGGTCCTGAAACTGAGTCATATTGTGACCTGGCACAAAGGGTCACAGCACCACTCAGGCTTGTCTCAGCTGCTCCTGCATCATGATGGAGGGGTAACTGGGCCAAACTGGAGTGGTGCTGCAGCTCTATGTACGAGGTCACAACGCCCAGAGCAAGGAGTCAGGCCCAGCCGCACAGGACAGGAGCCACTACTATAGGGTGAGAGCAGGGTAGGCTTCCTCTCAACTTTTCCATCCCCAAGGGCTTCCTATGTTTTTGCACACTTGATTTTCAAGGAGGGTGGGCCTCAATTTCAGAAGGGTCCGGGGCCTCAGTTTGCCCTAGCCCCCAAAAACCTCTGTGCAGGCCTGCTTTTAGGTGTTTCCCCAGAGGATTCCATCTTGCCATTATTCTGTCGATGTACAGGGGAGGTGTGTGGTGGTCATACTTCAATATGCTTGCAAATTCCATGAATTCTTCTGAGACAAACTGGGGTCTGTTGTCAATGAATACCTTGTCCAGAATGCTGTATCTCACAAAGTGGGCTCTCCATTTGCCAACCACTGATTTGGTTCTTGTATCAGGCAGGGCATCAACCTCCCCAAAATTGGAATAGTAGTGCACTGTAATCAAGCACTGCTTTTCACTTAAGGTAAATGAGTCTACTCCCACCTTTTTCCATGGTCGTGTGGTAAGAATCTGTTTCTGCTAACAGTTATCGTGCTACTGGCAGGTGTAACAACCTTCAACAAGGAGTGGAGTTGTGTATTTTTTCCTGGCCAGTAAATACTCAATGCCCAGGTGTGAGGCATATTTTTGTGCATGATATTTTTTTTTACTGAGGCAGGGACAACAGCTGTGTCCTCAGAATATGATTCCTCTGCACATCTTCAACTTAAAAATATGGTCATGCTCCTAATGGAAATTGGCCTTTGTCTTCTGACCACACTGCTGGTATCAGTCTCTTGACTGCCTGTAATTGGATGTCCTGTTCTGTAGCCTCTTTGATTTCCATCAGCTTCACTCCACAGCTGCCAACTTTCATCCAGTAAATAAGCACCCCGACTTTCACAATAAGCCAAAAATCAAGCTAATCCCATTTCAAAACAAGGCCAAAACAAGCCAATCCCTAAGAACCCCAACTCTCTGTTACTAGATCACTGGCCATGCAGTCTGGGGCTGTGGAGGGCCCACTGTGCACCCCGACTCTCTCCCGCTCTTGACCCTGCTTGCCCCTTGCTCCTGCTTGCCGGGAGTTGATAAAAAAAAAAAAGAAGAAGCAACAAGCTACAAGCCAAACAAGCCACAAGCCAAAAACTAGCCAACAAGCAACTCACAAGCCAATTAAGCCAAAAACAAGCCCAACTTCTGTGTGTTTTTTTTTTCCATGGGTTTGGTATGTCTACTTCACTCCTGAAACTAGGACACTTTCAGTCTCTCAGCTGGGAGCAGATGTCCAAAATATGTGATTGTATACTGATTGAGTTGCATTTTTTTTCTGTGTTTAGTTTTTGTTCTTGTGCTTGCATTGTGGTAGAAAAGCTTTTCTATCATTGTCTCGTTCAGCTCTTGTATCATTATGACCTTCATTGACACCGAGTATGTCATCTGTAATTATTTCACCCAGGCAGTCCTTTCTGTGCTTGGGCGAGTCTTCTCTGGAACCTCTCTGGTGCTGGGCATGCCCATTGGAATGCACATCTGTAGTGACCAAGCAGTGTCCCTCCTGTCGACACTGCTAAAAACAGCAGTGTAGTGTCTCGCTGCTTCCCCACACTTCTTTGCCCATGTGGCTGAGATGCTTCCAGCCTAACTGCCCATACTTCCTGTTCTGCTGGTGTCTCCTTGATTACAATCCCTTCAGAGAGCATGAGCCCTCTGGCTCCAGTTCCACTGAGCATGATACAAATCTAGACAAGTTTGGACTACATATGAAACTTAAACCAGGTGGATTTTCCCAGTTTTAAAGAACAGTAAGATAAGCAAAAGAGAACAAGTGGCAACTAGAATTTTGTGGTTCATTTTAGTTGTATCACATCATGCCAGACACCACTAACAGAATGTTGTCTTTTTCACACCTTCTGCAGAAAGTGTCCCACACTTAGGCCTTTTTAATATCTTGATATTTATGTGCAATGTCTCTAATTTCTGTAAAGAAATTTGAAACATTATAAGATAAATCTGGTAGCAGCATTTTGAAAACAAATCCAACACATTCACCTTGAATCTCAAAACAACTCTACAACATATATACTCTACACTTCTTTATGCCACACATTTCCATAAGATTGTTTTTTTAAATTTTTGTTCTATTCCTATAGTTACACTTTTTATTAGAATAGTTGATTTAAATATTTTTATCCTTTATCCATAGTGGAAGCCTTGCCATAAAGTTAATTAACAGCTGTATTTTTATATTACCATTTTATGCTTGGCATATGCGTTAAATTTACAATACCATAGCTTCCAAGTATCTTGATCAGCATCCAAATGCAAACAAAAAAGGTTGTGTAAATCTCAATGTCAGATATCCATGCAAGCGAAACACGAGTCAGCTCAAGAGAAAAAAATCGACACACAGCACTGAACTTTCTACAGAGAGAGAGCCTTAAAATGTTATTACTCATATAAACACAATGGGCCAAATTCTGCTTTCATTCACACCTGTTTAAATCCAGAATGCTCAGATTACTCTCATGGAGTTATTCTGGATTTACAATGATAAAACTGTGAGCAAATGTGGGTTCATATTTGTAATTCCATTAACTTTCATGAAGTTACTGCTGCTTTACAATAGTGCCAGTGAGAAGACAATCAGCCCCACAGAGTTTTGAATGATTTATTTTTCAAAAAGCTGATTCATAAGTAATTGATTATCAGAGGGGTAGCTGTTTTAGTCTGTATCCACAAAAACAAGGAGTCCCATGGCACCTTAAAGACAGATTTATTTCAGTTGGATCTGAAGAAGTGGGTTTTTTACCCATGAAAGCTTATGCCCAAATAAATCCATTAGTCTTTAAGGTGCTGCCAGACTCCTCATTGTTTTCATAAGAAATTGAATCAATACAATCAAATATGCTCTTATTTACACTAAGGGTAAATACAGAGTGTTATGGGTTGGATCCCCCATCTGGGATGCCACCTGCTGAACTGGGATTTTACGGAGCTTCCCCTGCTCAATCAGCCTGGGTTCCATCTCCCTACCTTGCTGAATTAGGCTCTCTGGCCTCTTGCAGCGCACGCGCACACACCCACAGGTAGAGCCACACCCCGCTGCAGACACAGACTGAAGTCAGCTCTGTGTGAGAGGACTCCCTCCAGCACTCACGTGCACACCACTTTTTGGGAGATAAACCAAAAATACTGTCTTATGCTGCATAGAAAAATCTGCACAGCTCAAGCTTATAAAAATACACTCTCTTCCTCAATGTGAAGAGAGATGTGCACACTTCCTGATGTCTGATTTGTGTCCATTTATCCTTTTACGTAGAGACTGTCCGGTTGGCCAATGTACATGGCAGAGGGGCATTGCTGGATGAGCATTGTGGGACACCACCTGGAGGCCAATTAAATCGAATGACACAACACTGCATCTGCACTACCTCGCAGTTAGCCCATGAAAATTGAACTAAGAACTATGCCTCTCGCAGAGTAGATTACAGAAGTCGACATCAGAGGTGACTTAGGTCAATGTAAAGTACCCAGTAATGTAGACACATACATTAAGGTGGATTCCTTCAATCTAACTCTGTAGTGTAGACAGGCCTGATTCTTACCTTCCACCCTGCAGAAGATTGGAGTACCTCCAATGTGATGAGGTCCTCACACTATCACAGTCTCATCCAGTTGGCCAACAGATTGCATCCTTTCTCCTCACATGTGGACCTAACCAAAGTTATCCATGCCTAATGCCTTCATTCTTTAAAGGCTACCTGAGGCCATCCCAATCATCTCAGCTACTGAAGAGGACAGATGTTTGCCTTTTAAGTAGTGCAGTACAAACAGCAACTGAGCTCCCTAATCTGAAGTGGCTACCTATTTTCTGATTGAATTTCAACACCTGGAAATTCAACAAAGCCCTAAATAATCTTTATCCTAGTTATCTCAGAACACACGTCTTTCTGTGACCCACCTGCATGAAGTAGGAAGGCTTTCACTGTCTACTTCAAGGGTGGACCACCAAGATTCCAGAAGGAGGTCATTGTAAATGGTGGGTCTTGCCATAACATGCATCTGTTTCAATGTTCCACTAAAAGAAATTCTGGTGTCCCCTGTTTTCAGCCAACAGGTTGGGATTCTTATCTAATTATGTAAAATATGGCCAGACATTATTGTGACTTATAAATGTACAAAATAAATAATTAACTGACTGTTTTTAGACAAAATCCCTACCCTCACCCTCTGCCCTCCTTTCTTTTGCACTTTGATTCAATTAACCTCTGGATTTTCTTGCATTCTAATGTACCGTAATTGTAGCTGCTCTTTCCTAGTTTATCTAGTTCCACTGTGGTGGCAGGCACCATACGGCTGTCACATATTGATATCAGCTTATAAGAATAAGCTCAGAGAATGGAAGGGTGAATCCCTGTACACGATAGTTCTATGACTAAATCATTGGGACAGACAAAGACTGGAGAACTTAGGCCCTGGATAACACTGGGGAAGCTGTATTTTTTACTTGGGAATCATGTTTAAATAATGTGACTACAAAGTGTGCACTTTCCAATACCAGAATGTCTGAGTCACTCTGAGTTGCTGGCTCATGACAATAGGATAGAGACGAATAGTTGATGAAACATGTGAAACAAAGACAGAGAATAACATATGCTCGCTGTCTCCACTACAGCAGAAGCATGCAGGGCATTATTACAGTAGCACATAGCATGGTTCAATGGGTTTGAGATTGCTTGGACTCTTATTTCTTCCATCTTCTTCAGCAGCTTAGAAAAAAAAACTACTCTTAAGCCTGCTGTGCCCATTCATGATTTAATGTGCTGATTGAAGCATCATCCTACCTCAGCAGTATGTGGTAGTAACGGAGCAGACTTTCAACAGAAATGCCTTGGTGTTAGAGCAGTTTCACCATCCCAGGCTTTAAAGCAGACTAGCTCATGTATATTTTCTACCAACTATTTCAAACAGAGTGGAAAACTTTAAAAAGGATATTTATAATTATTTATGTTATAGTAAACCTACAGCTTTTTCAAAAGAACCCCAATTCATACACAGTCAGTCAATCTAAGGGATTCTACAGTGCATTTTAATGCAGTGGATGTTAAAGTGCATGGTCTGGCTTGGATCACACACAGAAGAGTGAAGCAGGAGAAAGAGAAACTTTTCGACTTATAAACAAGATAAAGTTTTATTATTTCCTTTCAGGGCCTGAAAATACCCTAGCATTCTATTTAATAGCTGGGCCATTGGCATTTGTGGACTTTGATTTTGGTGGCTTTCGTTTCACTATGGATTGCTGCATAGCAGTGGTTTCAGTGATTAATGAGACTCTTATAACATTTATCTGAATTCTTCTTCTTAAATCAAAATATTTATGTTTAACAGCCAGAGGATTCTGGCTATGACAATTTACCCCTTGTTTTCCAACTCTGAAAAAGTAGTTTTAAAAACCAGTACAGCTGGTTTTTCCACCTACAGAATATATTTCTCCCTGTGCTACTCCTGCTTCAGATAAGATTCATACCAGTTTGTGTCTGCATGCTTAATCTTGCATTTACTTCATTAAAACAGCAAAACGTGACTGTCTCCTATTTAAAACATGCGCTGCGAGTCAGCACACATTGGTTCTTGTCCCTACATTGCCTCAGATTTCTTATGTGTGACCTTGGGCAAGTCTCTTAACCCCTCCTTGTGTTTATATCTGTAATATGTGGATAATAGTGACAGAACCCTGTTTATTAATCCCAGCATTCCTCAATTTCTTTTCAGGTGTGAAAGAGGGAGAAATCTATAGAAGCTGAGGAAGGAGCTTAGGAAAATAAGAAAAATGTGTATAAGGGGGAGCTAGAGCACTGAGGGGGAAAAAGAGAACAGAGGAAAAGCACGGCTGTCAGTGTTGTTACTGTCATCAGCTGCAGTTGTAGCAGGCAGCATTGAGTACGGATAACGGGTTGATGGTTACTCAACCCCAAACCCTGAAGACCCTTTGCAGGGGAATGGTGCAGTGTATTTGTTACCCAGAGTTTTCAGAACCCCCAACAGGTGCAACTTAACTATTTCACTCCAGGTGGTGTAAGGAATAAATCAATAGGAACACAGCAATTCTGTATGATAAGATTCATCCAAGTAAGCATGCTCTTGTCTAACACTGCAGTTTATTAGATTTAAGCACACACAAACATAAGCAACAGGTTTAGAACATCCCAGATATTTATCTAACATCTGGAATGGTTTTGAGTACTTAACAGCAGGTTTGCAATGGCCAGTTGCTCACCCATTGTGGAGAAAGAGTGTCAGGAAAAATGTCTCTCAAGATGGCTTCAGAGGACTGCTCCAAAGTACACTGTATTAGCTAATCTTTTATAACTTCTACAAAATGCATAGGTCAAAATAGAGTGACTATTATATTGACTATTACTATTACATTGTCACTTTTCTAGCTTTCAATAAACTTTTAATATCAGAGGCGTCTAGACTCAAGGTTTTCCAACCACCAAGGTTTTCAGTCTCAATTGTTTGCTTGTTTGTCCCCTCCTCTCATTCTGATTAGCAGAAACTGTCAGCTAGATATGACCATGCTTCTGAAAGCCTATCTCCAAATTAACCCTTAACTATGTGGTGTTCTATTTCATCACTTCAGGGTGGCTGAATGCACATAATATGGTTGCAATTAACTTGATCACATTCTGGGGTATACACACCCCTCAAATCCAGGGCAACATATTGAAAATTGTGCTATAATTGTAAGCTGTCATGTTAAAAGCTATGTGTTTTTTCCTGGCCCATCTTGCAGGCTAGGGGTCTCTATAAGGAAATGTACAGTGTGGTTGAGCATTAGTCTATCTGCAAAAAAAAAGCCTGCCTAGAACCAGGTGAGTTGAATTGTGCCTCTCTGCCTTAGGGAGAAGCCCGATTTGTGTGTCTCTGTTTTTTGGTTCTTGTGTGTTAAAATTCTGGATTTCAAGGTGTAATGTTATGTTGCAACTGTCCAGCAAAATTATTTTTATGTTTTTATCTAACTTCTGTTTGTGTACTGTGAACATAACGAATGTCCTGTGAGCATCCCCTGATGATGCTAAAATAGGAGAAAAAGAAAGGAAGTATGTGCAGAACAACCGAGCCCCTCCTCTTAGCCTAATATGAGGTGGAGAAAGCTTCATTGTCTGCATGTAGGTAGTGTAGAGCAATGGTTCTCAATCATGGGTCCAGGGCCCCTTGAGGGGCCACAAACAGGTTTCAGGGAGTCTGTCAAGCAGGACTGGCATTAGACTTGTGGATGCCCAGGGCAGAAAGCCAAAGCCCCACTGCATGGGGCTGAAGCCTGGGGCCTTGAACCCCACCACCTGGTTAAAGCTGAAGCTTGAGCAACTTAGCTTCACAGGGCCCACTGTGGCATGGGGCCCTGGGCAATTCCACTGCTTGCTACCCCCTAACGCTGGGCCTGGCTTCTATATGCAGAAAATCAGTTGTGGCACAAACAGGACGTGGAGTTTTATGTTGGGAGGATGGGGGGGAGAGGGGGCTCAGAAAGAAAAAGGTTGAGATCCTCTGGTGTAGAGGAAATATGAAAGGAGTAACCTGCAGTGCAGTGCTTTTCTGGAGATTCAGGTGCAAACTGACAGTTGAAGGTAATTCCTAGAGATTGGCTATGGCTGGATTAAGGCAGTCTGGAGCTTTAGGCAAACCCATATATGGGCCTGCTTCTGTGGCCTGCACACCCCCTGATTGCAGTGTTTGGGGGTGGCAGGGACCACACACAGAAAAGCCCTTGGCTAGGGTGCTAGGGAGTCTATCACCACTCCTTTGCTGGTGACATGGGCATTCTCTTCTGACATTTAACTGATATTTTTCAAGAAGCAGGAAGGCAGAGTTCTTTGAATACCTGCCCTAAAGGGATTGCAAAAGCACCCAGCTCCCTTGAGTGCATAAATGGTAATATTTCATTCCACTTTTCCTGTAAAGCATCAGTGCAATTTATAGGGAAGTATCCAAAGCTCTTATCTATTATGGACCTTGCTAATGTGTCTGATATGAGAGCAGCCAAGCCAACTTTAAGAGATAGACCATAACATTCCGTGTTCCAGCTTATTTTTCTTTGGAGAACCCAAGTATAAGCAGATCCCATCAAACAGAGTCAATATGGGACAATTTCAGAACCAGGCCCGAAACTGACATGCAACAGGATATCAAGGGAAAGCTTTCATTGCCCTGCAAAGGCATACAGAAAACTGTAAGTACTGGCTTTGGATATTGCTCTCACACAGACTTCCTGTAGTGTGTCCCTCTCAGGTCATGGTCATACTATACAGTATTTTAAAACTGATCAGAGGAACACAAAACACTTCCCTGCCTGTTGTTTTTGAAGCTCTAACAAAATGGGTATTTGAGTTTATGGCACGTAATAAATACAGTAAAGCTTATGGCATATAATAAAATAAAGCACTGATGCTGAAGAATGTACATAGACCATCTGGGAGTTTTCACAGCTGAAAAGACCTACTGTGGCTTGCAAACTCTGCTCTAGTGTCAAACAAGTATAATTGTGCTCACTCTGTTAATTCACCTTGCAGACTGTAAGGAGTGACCTGTGACTGACTTCTTAGTCCATTGGAAATGTAACTCTAGGAATGCCTATGCTTTGACAGAAAGTTGTTGTTTCTTACCTCAAGTTCAATGCCTACTAGCATCTCTGTGACTTCCCTTAGTCCTGTCAGTTCCATCAGTCACAGCACAATCACATAGTCATTAATTGACCAATAATTAATCTGAAAGCATGATCCTCTATCTTCTCACTGTCCTTATTAACACAAGCTTTTCATTCTATCCCATTGGGCTCTGAGTATGTGGGTTTACATATTTTTTGTGTAGTATTTAAGAGTCTGACTATTTGTATTATGTAAGACTTTTTGCTGCCTCAGTAACTGATGCCTTTGGCTCCTGAAAAGCAGAATCTGAAATTTAACAGCCAAAAGTTTTATTTTTAATTTTCTTCTGGTGGAGAGCTAGTATTTCAGTTAAAAGTAAACATAACAAAAATGGATGCAAAAATAGGAACAAGTGAATATTCATCTCTTTTACTTCTGGTAGTTTTAAGTGCTGCATTTGTTTGCACATCTGTATATTTATACTGCAAGTGCTGCCCAAGAAGATGGATCGAATGCCATATTGTTGTGAAGAAAAAACCATTTGTAGTAACTGGCAGCGACTATGGCTACGCCCGCTGCAGTATGGACACCTTGCTGGGAAAAATACATGTGCATAACTTGCACCAGTTTTGTTTTACCTGGCCCTACTGTATTTGTCTGAGGCCACTTTTTCATGGGGGTAACCAATGGGGACATTCTGAGAAGCTGCTAAATTAATATAAGTGACTGATTTAATTTTAGAATGGGTAGGAATGTTATTTTGATGGACATTGCAGACTTAACAAAATCTCCCAGGTTATAAACATCAAAGCACAGTAGTTGTCCAGATCATTGTCTCACTGTAGAAAGGCATTCTGGCAAAATCAATAATAGTGAGATTTAATATGTGCTTTCAGTTTAGCTGCATACATTTGATTGTGGCTAGCTCTTTAATATTGGAGGAGGGGAGGAGGGAAGGAGGGAGAATGCAAGATAGGAAACTATAGAGAGAGCAGCCACAATCCCAAGTCTGGCACTAGCTTCCCAAAAGAAAGTGGAGATGGTCTGACTCTGGTAACCCCTCGAGACCTACTAGCAAAAGATTCACTTTCATGTAACAGCAACTCCTGTCAGACCTGACAAATATACTACACCCAACATATTGCTGTCCTGGCCTTTAGCCAAAAGAATGTCAGGTAAAGTATCAAATGAAAACTTATAATACACTGGTCACTAATATCATTGTGAAATGTATGTATTAACACTATAGGATAAATTATTATGCTTTAAAGTCTGAAACCAAACAAAGGGAAAACGGGTTTTCCTCTGGACAGTAGGGGAGGTGATTGTCTCCCTGTCTCTAAATGTAAATTAAACATGGTTAATCAAAGACAATGGGGATATATTTGCACACTGAGGCAACAGGAAATGCAAATTAGAAGATCCCAACATAGACAACATGGCATCTATACACCAAAGAACAAACAGCAGGGTTGTGGTAATAGTGTCATATAAACTGCCCAGCTTCTGCAAGATTTTGCTAGAAGTCACTTTGCGTCTCACTATCTCTGTTCATAGTACCTAGTGGCATTTCATCTCCCTAAAATGGAGCCAATGATTTGAATTACTCAGCACTATAAATTAAATATTGCAGTGTGCAAGACTGCTATAGCTATATTAGGTCATTAGGCTTTTCACATAAGGCCATCCTCCCCAGATTCCTGACCTAGTAACTCGAACAACCAAAGAAGACACTACCCCATAGAATCAATCCTAAAATTTACACCTTGTCCACTGCATGCTGGAATAGATCTTTTCAATACTCAATGCTACAGATATTTATACATCATAGGCAATTCAATAAAGCTCATAGTTAGGTATTTTACCAGCAACTCAACAGTCTGATGTAAAGAGCTTCCACTAGCAAGGGCTCACAACACTTAGAGATGACAGATCGTGTAGGCCAATACTAACCACGATGTGTGGTGTTTAAACATGTAGTCTATGAAAAAATATTTTAAAAGGAAGTTTTTCCAATTTTGCACATCAATGTCATTCTAATTATATACAGCCATCTCTTGAATCAATTACCACAACTGTTTTGTGGACAGCATAGGCATGAGAGAAAGATGGTCTTGGGCATCAGACAGGTAATTGCGATGTTCCTCCAAAGCCCATGCCATTCTACTCTTTATGATCTTGGTCAAATCACTTAGGCCAAAATTTTCACATCTGTGATCATAAATTCAGACCCATATATCCGTATTTAGACATGGCCTGATTTTCAGAGGGGCTGAGCATTAACAACTATTCAATTCAATAGTAATTCAGAGATGTTCAGCATTTCTCGACAATAGGCCACTTATTTAGGAACCTAAATATGGATTTAGGTAGCTGATTTTAGATAACCAAGTGTGAAAATATTGACCTTCATCTTTGGATGCCTCAATTTCCACCTTTAATAGAGGGGTATCTTTTTAAAATACACCTCTAGTGTCTACAACAAAGGGGTATTATGAAAATTACTTTATTAGTATTTGTGATTGAAAGCACTATGGAAGTGCAAATAATTGTCACTGTACCCACAGCTATCCACTAACTTAACGAATCCTTGTAAGTAAACATTGTGTCACATTTATTTTACTACATGGTGTATTAAATATCTGATACTTTTGGGTTCTTTTGTATAGTATAATATTGCATAAAATCTACTGTGTCACAGTGTAATTCTTAAGACCTGCTCCTGCGTAGATTAGTGTTTTTCAGGCTGAGAACATATGGGCCAGTCCATTCTTGCCCACTAATCTTACTGCCGAATCAAAAGCTTAGGACAAATAAGTTTAATACTAATTATGCAGTAACTGTCCTAATAATGTTTGTAAATAGAAGAGAAAAACAAACAAAACAGAAGAAAAAAAATACTAATTTGGCTGCAGAGCCAGAATAGAAGATGGCAGAAAATTCATTATTGATCTCCCCTGAAACTTGTAATCCCATGACCTTCGTCTGTATGCTGCAGCTGAGAAGAACATCTGCAGGATTTTCTGCTGTTCATTCAGCCATCAAGTGGCTCATTGCTTCAATAAATATGCCTGCTTCTTAGGGACAATGTTAGTCTTAAGGGACATTTTGTTGTTCCTTTCCAAGCTCAGCTGAGAATTGGAAATCAGGTGTTTGAAATAAGATTCATTTCAATTTCCTGTGACAGGTTTTATGCTGGGCTTCTCTGGAACAGATGATGCACCATATACATGTATCAGTCCATGTAGTCATGGATTTTTCTGCTTGTTCCAATCAACCTTTTTCCTATATTACTATTGGGCCACATCCTGGAATCCCTACAGTGTTTTTACTCAGTAGTTGGGGGGTTTTTTGTTTGTTTTTATTGAGCAAGAACTAAGGGCCTACTTCTGCTCCCCATTCTCTGGTTGAATAGTGCCTTACCCCCTACATGCAAGACAGAAACAGGCCCTTTGTAAAGAATTGAGGATCTGACTCATTGAGACTTAACTATATTAAATCTAAGTCTAAAATGTACAGGAAGAGAAGCGGGGTGTACGGGGAAATGTGGTGCGCTCTAATTCTGACCTCAAGAATCATTACATTTTTATAGCAACATGTATTTTCATAAAAGGCCTCAGATATGTAGAAGTGGAGACTGACATCTGTCCACAAAGAGATACAGCATAGGAAGTAGAACTACAAGTTTCCCTTACTGTCCCCCACTGTGCTTCTATAATGACCCACAGGGCTACCTGTAAGAGAGAGAGGAGAGTTGAGGCATTATCTCTACTACAGTTTTTAGTCATTGGCTTAGCTACACAAATGTAAATTCCTACTGCAGACTTTTCAAGAGGGAGGTAAGCTGATTGGCACAAATCAAAGTTGTTCAGGTATTGTAGAGGATTGTATCAGTTCAATGCCATCAGCATACTCTGGTGGAATACTAGGAAAAGTGAAATGAACATTGTACAGTTAGACCTGGTTGTGAAATGAATTTAATTTTCTTTTGATTTGTACAAACCAACAAAGACATTTTAGTGAAATAGTTTCCATTTTGTCAAAAAGGCATTTTTGGTGAAAAAATTAGGCCAGTTCTACCCCCAAGGCTTTCCAGTGAGCAAGATTAAAAAATAGATCACTGTATTGTGTAGCACTAGTAAAATAATTTTAAATGTACAACATCTAGAAAAGATTTAGTGTAATATCATTCTGACTCAAAGAATCAGACTACAGTTTGCTGAAAGACGTGAAGTGCTTTTCTTAAGTGATTGCCACATGGGTAATTAACTGTAGAATAAGTAATCAGTTACTGGCAAATTGCTTTTACTTAAGAAAAGTACATAACACAGCATTTGGTTCTGTTTGAATACATACATCTAGTATGCTATTAAAATAATTACATGAGGCCTTGAAAGTCTGTATGACATTGGGACAAAAATATAAAGGAAAAAGCTTACATGAGTTAACAAAGATGCTTGAGTAGCTGTGACAGTATGAACCTTTCAAATTATTACTAAATGCATTGCCAACAACTTCCCAGGTGTACATCTCACAAGCAGCTGAAAATGAGATTGAGGAGTGAGCAATGTTTCCCCCAGGACATTCATCTATCTGTTATATTTTTAGGATTTGTTTCCCTCTCCCAATGTTTATTGTTTGGGAAAGATGCTGGAATGGAGAACTGAAAACTGAAGCTCTCAGATTATCCATAAAGCAGGTGTTTCAGATTTCAGAAATTTGGGGAATATTGGCATAAAGAATGTAGATATATCCGCTAGGAACTGCATTAAGAACATTATATTGAGTCCCCATAGGCCTGTGAACAGCCCTAGTTTTTCTTTACTACTGACTATGGTTGCCTGTGAACCAATGTCTTACAGATAAGAGTTCCTTTACCCAATACAAATCTGAAAAGCCTTTCAGTCTCCATTGGTCTTCTTTCTAGCACCTGGATAGATAAGCAAATGATCCACCTGCTCCCTTACTCTGAAGGAAAAAGTGAATACAAATCTGTAACACAGCACAAAGAGAGGATGCTCATATATTTACCACAGCTCAAAGTTGTGACCACGACAGACCTCTCATGGTTAATGGGTGAACTACGCCTTAGATCCCTTTTTATCCCTCTGAGTTGCACCCTTCAGGTTATATGCCTGCCTTTCTCCAGCTCAGTCTGGGTGAAATCAAACAGTTTAGTCATTCTGGGCCAAAGCCTCCATTGCCCCATTTCCCAAGTGTGTGAATGTGACAGGCCCTGCGTTTGGCACCTGTAAGCCTTTTCACCCAGGAACCTGTGACAACAGCTAATTAGGGACTGAAAACCAGCTTCTTCAAAACAAAACACTATGTATTCTTTCACCCAAAGGTACAAAGCAGGCAGAGCACAGGGTTAAAATAGCAAAACATCCTATACACATTACCTACACCTCACTTTTTCCTTGCAAGCATTTACAAGTTCCTCCCAGCCCAGCTAACCCCCATCGCTGGCTGGGAGAAGCAGAGCAATCCGGCTCACAGCAGGCTCTCTGCCCTACAAGGATCCCTACCAGTCTAGGTGTCAGGCTCCATCTGCTGAGAACCTGCCCCTCTTCTTTATGCCCCCATCTCTAAAGTTTTAGTATTCCCTTTAATCCTGGGCTTTTGGACTGGGATGAATACAATTTGCCAGACTAGCTGAATGCAGGCAGGGTGTATTCCCCCAGTGAATGGGTTCCCCATTGTTTCCTCAGGACTCTTGCCAAACTTTATTATCTTATCTTTGCCATTGTTTCATTTTCTATTGATTCCTCCCTTACAGTCTCCTTTGAATTAATTCTGTGCATTCAGGCAGGATAATATCATCCAGGTAACCATATGATATTCTCCAGATGAGCTGTGAAAATAGATTGCCAACATTGCACATGTCACTGGAAAAAAGATGAGATAGTTCTGTGAAAATAATAAATGACTTACAGATACTTATGTCAATTCATTATTTGGCCTTAAAAGTTTAGAATCATATTTGATCTCAAAAAGTTATTTGTTCCAGTGAAAGTGATGAAATATTGACTTAAGTGTGTAAATAAAATAAATGCAATTAATAGCTGACACATGGAAGTCAATTGGACTTTCTGCCTGAAAAAAGGCTTAGTAGTGACTGCTGGATTTGGCCCACACATTCTTAAATGCTTGAAAAGTTCAGGAGACAAAAGAACCATCAGAATGATGATTGTGGTGTAGAGAATAAACAAACTACATTATTCTATGGGTCACAGGATGGACAGATACAGTACAATCAAGCCATTATAAATTACCTCATTTATCTTTGCCAGAGATCCAGCAGGCTTGAGGTCATAAATTGATTATAATTAGAGAGGTGAAGAGGAGGCATGACAGAAGATTATACCAGAGTGATAAATTCTATTCTTACTGCTCTATCTGAATTTGATTTTATTTTAGATGTGAACATACCCTTTATTTGGTTATGTTGGGCCATATTTTGCCCTCATTTGGTATAACCCCATAAGTTAGTGTGGTTGCACATGAACAACTGAGGATCATGATTCTTTTTTATTATATTATTATTATTATTGCTCATTGTCAGTTTAGTGGTTGATTTCCTCAGAAAATATTGCTTGGATACTGTATAAGGCATTGGACTAGGAATCAGGAGACTTGAAGTAAAATTTCTGGCCCCATTTTACCAATGGTTTCTGTTCCTGTTTTTGCCAGTGACCTGTTATGTGATGGTGAGCAAGTGACTTCATCTTGCATGCCTCACCTTCTTTGTTGACATTTACCCTCCTTGAGAAAGCACGTTGGGTTCTATGGTTGAAAAGTGCTGTGTAAGAGGAAGGTATCATGAGTATTTTCTTTCATTCTTTTTGCATTCTGGGAAACACTTTGAAACCAGGTCATTAAAACGATATGAAGTATACCATCACGCTTCCTAGGCAATCTTAATGCAGCACAGAACAGTTTGGCACAAAATGGCTTCTGTAAAATGGTTATTTTACCAATTCAATTTACTCCTGTTTTCCTTCCAAATAAATTCAATAATAGGAACTGTAGTAATTTGAGCAGTTTCTAATGCCCTTTGATCAGCAAAGACAATGAAAACTAGCCTGGGATGGTTTGGACATCTTGAGATCAGTGCTTTTAGGAATAAATAAAGTCCTGGAAACCAGTAGGCTCATGATTTAAACTGGCAGAGTTCTGAGGGCATTTGCTTCACAGGCATGGCTCCCCAACTTTCTTTTCAAAATGCAAACTTTCCTGTATATATGTAAGAAATTCAACTTGAGCAATGATAAATTCTGGTTCCAATTACATTAATGAAGCTGCTGCAACTGAATTGAAGATCTCAAAGTTCCCCAGAAACGCTTGAATAGTGCTGGCACAGGCATCTCAGTGCTGATCCTAGACATCATAGCAACTGGAGTCAGTAGGATTCGAACTTACTATCCTTGCTACAGATACAAAATTATTACCAAAAGGAGCAGAACTACTTAGTGAGCCACCCAAAGGTAGCATTGAGATATTTGTCTATCTATACTTTATTCAGCAATAGCTGATTAAAGTGTGCATCATCGATGTCTTCCGAACACACAGAAAATGTATTAGATTTTCCACAGAATACTTCTAGTTGCAATTTTTTTTTTCAAAAGTACAAAAGTCTGGAAATGAACAGCTAAGAGATGCAGCCTCTTCACTCATTCTGTATATCCCTTCTTCACCCTATGACACTACAATTGCCCAGCCAATCTTAATACTGCCTCCTTACTGTGTTCTGTGTTGGATAAATATAGAAAGACTTATATTTATCCGGTTAGGTTTTTACCCCTCACTGTGGTATCTGTGACAAGTAAACACAATAATGACATTTATTTCATTATACAAAAAAGATTTAAAGGCAAAATAAGTCCCAGGCAATATTAGCACGTCAGAGCCACATAGTTTTCTTTTTCCTAATTAGTTTTCATTGAATAGTAATTTGTTTTAGTGCTAGTTTGTCCCTTTGCTCTCCAACAACAGTCCAGCCGGCAGAGCTGAGCCAGCAATGGGGTCAGAGGCAGTAATTTGTTGCTGGTATAAGCTATCAACAAATCACTACTTCCCTGCAGCAAGAAAGGGATGATGGGGGCCTGGGGAGAAATCAGAGATCTGTGACTTTCTGAGTCACAAAGCCTTCCCTTGGATGCTCCTGGACATATGCAGCAACGTACCACCTTTTACTATGCGCTGCATCCTAGGGACACAATCTAACCCTTAATGAAAGAAAAATGAAATATTATTATATCTGGGGATATGGAATGTTTTGTGCATCTCATGTGCTTTTAATTTGTGTATATGTAGCGGTAGACCTTGCTGATAAGAAGGTTTACCTATAATGTTTACTAG
Source organism: Dermochelys coriacea (assembly GCF_009764565.3). Taxonomy (NCBI): domain Eukaryota; kingdom Metazoa; phylum Chordata; order Testudines; family Dermochelyidae; genus Dermochelys; species Dermochelys coriacea. Next base: position 138,235,653 of record NC_050070.1, read on the forward strand.
CTATACTTTTATTTATTTATTTAAATAAGTAACGGTGTGCTCTATGTTTGCATTATACCACATTGGAAAAAGACCCATTGCTATAGAAAAGAGATTTTAAAATGACAAGTTTGACTGTCAGTGGCATCACAACATGGAAGCCATTTGCAAGAATACCATAGATTACATGGTGATTGACACTATAGATGAATTCTTCCCTGTGCAGAGGGCAAGTGCAAGGCCTGCGTATCTCAAGTCTATGCCTGGCTTAATTGTGACATCAGGCCTGCCTAGGATTTGTAATTTATCTCTGCGTAGTAGTGAATTTCACAGTATATAAAAGCTGCAATTCTTTGATCCTCTGGATATATCTACACTGCGATGTAAACCCAGGGTTGGAACTTAGGCTCAAGCCTAACTCCACCCCTGCCCCCTTCCATCTACACAAATAGTGCTAACCCATGGCTCAGACCCAGAGTCCCAGGACAGCACAGGGATGGAGGGTAGGAGCCTAAATCAAGCCAGGTCCCAGGGCTCAAGCCTTATTGCTTTGTGTGTGCCTGGAAATTTTCTGTTTCAAATAAAGCTCACAGCCCAGTTTGTGGAAAGTTACTGGCACAAGATGGAGTCCAGGGTCACATGAGCATATCACATGCCCTTATATGGCTTGATGACTCACATATGATCTGTGTGGAATAAGTTTCTTCTATGACTCATTGTGAGAGCTAAGTATCTATCCTTGATGTAAATCTTATCTGGTGGGTGTTACCCAGGAATACACTAGATATGTAAGATACCAGTGCACAGCCAATATTTAGAACTTCAGATACAAAAATGATATATGCATATAAACAGGATAATTGTACTTTGCAAATCATAATTTTTCCATTGACTCCTTACATGATGTGCTTTGTATAAGATTGGTTGCAGTTGTTTAACTATAGCAATATTAATGGTATCAATGGTCATATTTCAGTCATATAGAATCATACAGCCCACTGGACTTGTGCTCCAGCAGTCTGCCAAAAGTATTCCACAATCCCATGGAACAACTTTCTTTGTCCTCTGGACAGTCAGATTTGATGAACCGTCAAGTTTTATCACACTGCCCTGTGAACAAAGGGCTAGAGCAGCCACATTTTGAGCCTGTGCTAGGAAGTCTGGGATATGGGTGGTTGAATTCTGGCACAATGAAGTGTAGATGCTGGGGTCCCAGGTTGGGACCCAGGTTTTAACAATTTCTAACCTGCGGTTACAAATTAGTGTATATGCTCAAGCTCTAGGTAAACAAACCCAGCATCTGTTAACTCGAGTTCTACTAACCCTGGCCTTACACGGCAGTGTAGACATACCCTCAGTGTACAGATGGAGCTAATGCTGCTTGGAAAGCACTTTTAATGTTGTAGCTCATGTGCAATATTAGCTGCCAGCTAAACTTTATTACATGGGAAAAGACAGGTTAATATGGAATCTATATAGAAAGCAATAATTGTAAAAAATTTAGAATAGATTTTTATAAAAGGTTTTGATAATAATGAATTGGTAAAGAGAATACTGTGGAAAGCTAATATACTGGGGATTTTGTTCAGTATTCCCTTAATACGGAGGGTGCAAACATAATTACATAGAATGTCAGAGACTTGAACAATCCCATTCAAAGAAAAAGAGGTTATGAAATATTTATGTAAAGCTAACTGCAAAATGCTTCTATTCAAGGAGACTCATTACTCAAAAATAGAGCATGAAAGTCTAAATCAGAATTGGACGGGACAATTCTTCTAAGAGAAAGGGGAAGAAAGTACAGTGGTGTTGATACACACAGGAAACCTTTATGGAAAATGATATAGTTTCCACAGGCTCTTTGTAAAACAATCATTTAGAATTAGTAGAGTATTATACCCATGGTCAAAAATCCTACAGAAAGGAGCACATCCTCTATTAACTTCTATAGATTTTTAGATTAATGTCTATGGAACCCTCTCGGTTTCATCCCCATTAAATTTTTTAGGACTCTTCCATGAGGAGATCTACTAACTGCTCCCCCACACGGATTGGATAGTGAAAGATGAATGTTTTTGATACAATTTGAATTGTAAGAACAAGCAGTAAAAATGGTTCTAATATTGCAATTTACTAGATAATGTTTGAGATACTGAGCACCCTCAAGTCCCATGGAGTTGGAGAACTGAGTCCAATAAAAACCCAGTGCCACTGTCCTTAGACTGAGTTCTGACCTTATGTAAACATAAAACTGGCTTATGTATCTCAGTGCAAGAATATTCGCTTGAGAGCAACACATCTCTGTCATTCTAAAATCAACATTAGTTGGGTCACATTCTCTGCTTTTGCAATTTCATTGAAGTTAATGGAGTTACACCATCAGAAAATTTGGCCCACTGTTTTTGAGGGTACTTGGGGCAGATCATCAGGCAGTGAAAAATTTACTTCAATGGCATGATGATAATTTACACTAGCTGAGGATCTGCCCCTTAAAATCTGCATAACATTTTGCACTGTGTATGTTCAACGTCGTATTTTCAAATAACAAAAACTTTCTTTTTAAAATAGCCTTATTTCTTTCTAATTGAAAAACAAGTAATAAGCCCTTTCAACGCATTACTTAGGCACAACATATGGGTGGTAAATCACTTATCCTCAGCTTCTTCATCCAAATAGGTACCATACCACTTTCCTCCCTCAGGAGGATGGGTTTGAGGCTTAGTTTGGTAATATTTGTAAAGCACTTTGAAAACCTCAGCTGGAAAGGCCTACTAAGTGCGAAAGATTTAGTTGTAATTTATTAATATGTTCTAGAAGTGGCCATTATATTGTCCTGCAGTTCTGCTTACTCAGCACCATGTGACCACCCAGTTCTCATCAGACCACCAGCAAGTTTTACAAGGACTGCCCTAGGGACACATTTTGGGAACTCCTGTACTAATCTGTATCTTCACTGTGAATGAAAGAGAAAAAGAATGTTGCTCTATGTAGTGATATTTTTTTTCAAGGAAATTTTTTCCTTTCAGATAAATGGCAATCTAAATTTTCCCACAAACTAGCTGAACAATTCTTCAGTTGCGGGGTGGGATAGACAAAGTAACTATATACTCAGGGAGGAAGAGTTTATAATAATTTCATATCTGAGTGAGTGAGTCCACTCATTCCACAACATAAAATAAAGTACCAGAGCTCACTGGTTATGATGAGCGATATGTCCAGTCCAGGAATCTCAGAAGGACGCAGCTTAGCAATACAGGATTCCAGTTCAGCTGGCATCAATAGTTTGTTGAATAAGGTAACAGACAAACTTTTTGCTGATTAGCTGTACTCTCTCTGTTATGTCAGTCAGCAAAGAATCCTATGCAATAATGTATGGGACATACAAATCATTTAGACCAAAAAGAAAAGAAAGTTAACAAGGCTTGACTATGTCCATTTTGGATGCTGTTGCTCCTGAGGGCTTGTCTACACTATCACTTAAATCGATGCAAGTTATGTCGCTTCAGGATGTGAAAAAGGCCACCCCGCTGAGCAATGTAAGTTACATCGACTTAAAGCGGTGTCTACACCGCACTATGTCGGCAGGAGAGGCTTGCCCGCTGACGTAGCTTCCACCTCTCACTGAGGTGGAGTAATTATGCTGATGAGAGAGTGCTCTTCTGTTGACATAGTGCTTCTTTACCAGATGCACTACAATGCAGTTGTGCAAATGTACGCGGTAGTGTAGACTAGCCCTGAGGCACCAATCTCTAGAGGGTAAATCCATTTAGGGTTCAAGCCTGCACTCTTTGTTCAAGCTTTATTCTCCACTGAAAACAATGGGAGTCTTACCTGATTAAGGAATAAAGGATTGGACCCACAGGAAGTTGAACAACATGGGTCTTCCAACCCTTATCTCAAAAATCAAACTAAGGGGATCAATCTTTCAACCTGTACTTGGAACATTCCTTTAATGACCATGGGACTACTAGAATTACTCATATAAGAAAGGGTCATAGGAGCTGTCACAAGGTTTGGAGGTTGATGAAATTAAATGGAGGGTAGTTTTTCATGATCTCTGGTGGCCTTATGCTCCTCTGATTTGTACTAGATATTTAGGCCCAGATTCACAAAGTGAATCCATTGATTTTAATTTAAGTAAGGAGCCTAAATTTCTTTGTGGATATGGCCATTAGTCCCTGATTCTCATTTATACCAAAGGCAGGTTGCATGACTCTAACAGTGTAAAGAGGCTTTAAAGTAGGAGCACATTATATCAGCATCCACTTTAAGGCTACTTTGCATTGCCATAGTGACACAGCATGGCCTTAGTATAAATCAGAATCAGGTTCTTAGATCTATGCAGAGTACTCTGTGATTTTCTAGTTTTACACTTACTTTGTATGAGTGGAAATGAATGACACACATGAACATCACATGAAAGATTTGTTCCTATAATATTCTAAAGTTTTGATTAAAACCATATCTCATTTGGGAAAACAAGCTTAAACTATGAAGAAAATTGCTCGGACTTCTTCCATTTTAGAGGTGTCTATGTGTTCAGTTAGACATTCATGTTTCACCACTTGGCCAACCATTTAAATCCCCATTAATATATATTAATCTAAATGTAAATTGCGTGCTCATTAATTGGAGTGCAAAGGTGAAAGAATGGATAAGGGATCCTTGTTGTGATGTAACCAGACTCACGAACAGACATATGGAAATATCTTTGGTGAGTGTATAAAAAGTGTAAACTTTACCAGAAATAATTAGATTAAATTATTAAATTAATTATATTCAGCAGAGGGTATTGGACATTACGTTTTTATGCATGTTGATAAGTGATGCTTTTAGTACCCTATATAATCCAAGTTAATGGAAGAAGGTGTAAATACTATACCTGAGAAAGAGCTAAGTAATTGTAATTAATTAATCCTGAAATTTTTAGAGGATCTATGTCAGAATTATCCTTTTGAATTATGAAATAAGACAAAAGGTGAACTGTGAAATTTCAGTAAAAAACCTGAAAACTAAAACCATCAGTGGAATGTGTAGACTTTAAAAATAAGTTAACTTACATTACTTACTTACTATTGTGCTGAGTTTTTCAATTCAACTTCAAAAGAAATAATACACTTAAAAGAATTAATTTCTACTGTGCCAAAAAGGTAATTTCAATAGAAAGTGAGCCAGTAGAGTCAAGAAATCTGTTCTGAATCAGTTTTTCCCATTGCCAGTATTCTGCAGTTGATGAAGATATTACATCTTACTTTCTTTACAGTGGGGGTTATATTTTAATAGTCTCCTACATGAATGAAAAAAATGAAAACCTGACCTTCATTGTGCCCTATGAAGAATGTTGTATGGAATATGTTGATTTTCCTTGGTGAATTTCATAGCAAAACCAATTCTTTTCATGAAAATTCAAAAAATGTTAGCACTGTGGAAATCCATGAAATTGGGTAAATTTCCATGGAAATTAATGTATAGGCAGACTTCAAACAGAGTGCATCCAGTATTTTTACAATGCAATGTAGCAAAGAAGAGAAAGGCCTTTCAAAATTTTTATTTTCTGTCTCTGGATTGTTTCTATTTCTGTTGTGCTGTACATTTTTTTTTTGGTTCTTGTTTTAGATGGGGCCAGAGGTAACGCATGGAGGGGGGAACATGGGGTCATGTGCCCCCCACGTCACTTCTGGCTCCATCTAAAACAAAAACAAAACAGTTACGCATTGTCTCGATGAGGCAGTCAGAACTCCTTTATTTACCACAGAGTATTCAAAGTGAGGGTGCACCATCAGATTACCTGATTCTCAGGTTAGTTCTATGCTAAGAGCTGCTGTAACCTATGCCACCTGATAATGGCCCCCAAGAGACCATCCATCAGCTGAGAATAGCTAGGACGTGGTAGTTTTCCAGCTCACCTCATTCCGCCATGCCCACCATTTGCATGGGAAAGGGCATAGAAATGAGCTACACTGATTCTGTCATCTGAGGACTTCTCCATGTTAGTGAATTCTCACAGGGCAAGATTTGCCCAGTTACTGGCCTCTTTGCATTGCTGAAAATGCACCAAAAGACCAAACTTGTCTCCATTAAGCATATCTTATATATATGAATAATTGGTCCGTTCTCAATTAAACTGGTATAAATCTGGAATATTCCCATTAAATCCAATGAAGTTACTCTGCATTACTCTGGTCCAATATGTCTGTGTGTACACATATGCACACACACAGAGTTTCCTAATAATAGTTTATAAAAGAGCCTCTATCCAAAGAAACACTTTTCTGGGAATAACACTTGTTTTCAACATCCTTGGAATTTCCATGCCCATCTGCTGAACTGTCAGTCTTGAGTCTTATGCTAATACGTTAGTCCTTCACCAAGATGCTTGATTTGCAACCACAGGTTTTCTTTCTTTGAAAATCTCCTAGCATACACCAGAAAGAGCCTGAGAGAGGACACACATGCACACAAAAGGGACAGTATATTTTAAAAGTCATCAACATGGTGGATTTCTCATTCATTGGTACATGTTTGTACATGCCTCTAAACTTGATTGGGGCTTCTTTGAATTATTTTATTGTAAATGTTAAATAATAATGTAGCTATGTCTCCTTTTCTTTGTAGTTTGCCTTTAAAATCTCTTAAGAGCTCTGCTGCTTACAGTGACAGGTAGTCATTTAATATTCCTATCAGGACAGATTGTAAGACAAGAGATTTACACTGTGCTTTCTCATGGAGATCTGACTTTTGTATTTTCCTATTTAATGATTCTCTTAATCTTAACAACAACAACAACAAAAGTTTTCACATCTATTTCCTCTAACTCCCACAAGAATGACACTGTGAATATGTTTATACATATTGGGCCAGATTTGCTACTTTATTATTCCAGTTTTAAACACCATTCGGGAGCTGATATGATGCCTTTTGCAATACGACCTCTTCTACACTACTATAGGGCATTGGTTCAATACAATAGTATCAACTCAGGGAAAGAATGCCACCATGAGCTACCAAATTACCCAAAACATTTCTGACAGCACTAAGGTTTTCCTTAGAAATCTGTTTTCAAAACTCTTGACTCAGCCCAACCCTGCTCATTTTATGGCATCTTGAATTCTTAATATTTTCAAAACTTTGACCTATTTTCTCATTTTTGGGTGTGAGTGCGAGAGTTGCAAAGTACTAGCACCTCCTACTGACTTCAACAGGAGACTCTCATCACCTCTCAAGCATGTTAAGCATGTTTATAAATCTGAGTGTTTTGTGTTTTGTTCATGTGCACGCTCTCTCGCTCTCTCTTCCCTCAGCCTCCACCACCCACCACCAACACTTAGATTCATAGATACTAAGGTCAGAAGGGACCATTCTGATCATCTAGTCCGACCTCCTGCACAGCGCAGGCCACAGAATCTCACCCACCCACTCCTATGAAAAACCTCACCTATGTCTGAGCTATTGAAGTCCTTAAATCATGGTTTAAAGACTTCAAGGAGCAGAGAAGCCTCCCTCAAGTCACCCATGCCCCATGCTACAGAGGAAGATGAAAAACCTCCAGGTCCTCTCCAATCTGCCCTGGAGGAAAATTCCTTCCCGACCCCAAATATTCCTAAGGGCATGTCTACACTATAGCCATAAGTCGACCTACGTTAGGTCAGCTTACAGCCACGATAGTAATTACTGTGGTGGCTGATGTCCACACGATCCTCCTTCTGTTGGTGGTGTGCATCCTTACCAGGAGCACTTCCACTGACTGAAGAGGGGCAGTGTGGGGTGGCTGAGAGCCCTCCATGAAGCTCCCTGCCAGGAGCCCAGCTGCCCCCCATCCCCAGCTTAGATCCTCCTTCCCAGCTGGGAGTGGGGGCCAGCTGCCTGGGCTTCTCACCTCCCTGAAAGGGGAGTGGGGAGCCTCCAGGCAGCCACCCGTCTGGGAGCAGGGAGCCCAGGGCAGCCAGGCTCTAGCTGCCTGGCTTCCTTGTCAATTTCAAAATTGACAAGACAGCCAACAGCTGACGTAAGGCATGCAGTGTCTACACAGACACTGTGTCAGCCTAACTATGCTGACATACACTCTATACCTCTTGCGGAGGTGGAGTTACTATGTCAGTGTAGTAGGGCACTTACATCGGCAGAACAAGGCTGTAGTGTGTACACTGACATAATTAGGTTGACGTAAGCTGCCTTATGTTGACCTAACTATGTAGTGTAGATCAGGCCTTAGTTGGTGGACTTTTGCAAAAATTCTAAATCCTATTAATGGGGTACTATCCTCCACTAAATAGGTGAAATAAATCCAGAAAGATATCTCCATTTCAAATACTCCAGAACTCTTCAATTTTGGTGCACAAAGGCATGCCAATGGGAGTCCTACAGTCTTACAGATAAGTAAATAAACCACTGAGGAATTTCCAAGTTGTTGAGGCATCTTATTACATCTGGGTTTGTTGTATTTTGGTCTCGTATATTAATGTTTAAATTAAATACACATATAGTAAGTATGCATGAATCCATTTATCTATCTAGGTATCTAAATTATCCACACCACAATAGGACCTAAGCATCAAACATATGCTTACAGCATACAGTCTATGACCTCCAACCTGAAAACAGGATTTCTTATGGAAAAGCAGCTATTTCACAATAGTGGTGCATAAGACTCCATGCTTCAGCATCCAAAGACAGTAAAACACCTTGCCTGATTTGAAATAAAATAAATTCAAGTCTCCAGCTTTGGATTCATTTGAATAGTCTATATGCTATTGTTGAAGGATCTGCCTACAAGTAATTTTATGTAAATCCCATGCAAACTGCTTTTCTCACAAAATTAACTCTTCAATGATTTTTTGTTATATTTCCCACAGGTGAAGTAAGGTTTGGTGTATTATTTTGGGCATAGTTTAGGTATTCAAATAAGTCTTTTCTTATTCATAGTAAGGTCTCACTTACTTTTACATAGGGGCCCCTTTATACCACTTTGGGAGTGTAAAATAGCCTTACAGTGGGCATACATTGCATTTAAACTCACTTTAAGGCCGCTTTACATGGGTAGAATGGTGTAGAGTCTTAGTGTAAATGAGAATAAGTCCTTAAATGTTTAAGGTTATGGCCCCAATCCCAAGTCCTGCTAAATCAATGGGACTACTCATATAAGTAAGGCTTTGTAGGACAGGACACTAACATATCTGCAGCCCTCATTTTTATGTTTTACTGTTAGCACATTCTTGTGTTCTATTGTGTAGCCAAAGGAAAAGAAGTTGCATCAGAGATAAGAAAGTTAATATATGCCTCTGGCTTTTCTTTTCTTTTCTTTTCTTTTCTTTTCTAGACTAAACAGAAATAAGACACTTCTTTCTTAGGACATTTATAAGCAAAGCCACTGAAAATTATTTTATCCCGAGGAGAAAATTATTATATTTACAATAAGTTCACACAGACGTTTTTAAAATAACAATGTATATCTCCATTATTCTGATAGATTTTGTCTTATCCCAGTTTTCCTTCTCTGGTATTTTTGTTAAACCAATTTCTGGTATATTGAAATATCTTGTGCCATGAACTAGCAAAGTTGCCAATAAGAACATAGTCTAATTAATATAATTCTGTCCCCAATTACCTTTATCTTGATTATGGGATTTTGAAGGCCAAATTCTGCTCTCATTTGCACAAGTGTAAATTTTGAGTAACACCACTAAGAGTAGAACTGAGTGAATTTTTTCAAAAAAATAATTTATTCACTAAAATATACAATTTTTCTCAACCTGAAACTATTTATGAACTCATATTGAATTTGTCAAATAGCTTTGGCTTAAATTATTTTGGGGGAGGGCCTAGATTCACAAAGATAATTTACTGCCATTAAAGGAGAAGAAGGTGCCCTCTTTTTACCTAATAGCTCAATTGTTAGAGCACTCACCCCAACTGTGATCTAAATATTATTATTTTATTATGACCTACATTTCAGATATAGGTAAAGCTTTCACATATTGTGCATTGCTATTTTATAATCATTGATACTACAATATTTTTTGAATCTTGTATTGCTCCTTAGCTTGTAACACTGTCAGGTTGAAAGAAAAGGAGTACTTGTGGCACCTTAGAGACTAACAATTTTATTTGAGCATAAGATTTCATGAGCTACAGCTCACTTCATTGGATGCATACCTGTAGCTCACGAAAGCTTATGCTCAAATAAATTTGTTAGTCTCTAAGGTGCCACAGGTACTCCTTTTCTTTTTGCGGATACAGACTAACACGGCTGCTACTCTGAAAACTGTCAGGTTGGTTAGGGATAGATACAATTGCTGTTATCTATATGGTTTTTGTGGTTTTTCTTTTTCTTTGAATATATTTGTCTTGAAAATTGCTTTATGATTGAAAAATTTCACCTCACTGCAGCACTGACTGGTCTCCTTTTATTGGTACAATTAGGGGGTTAATAGTGTAGGAAAATGTTAGATATGTCAATCTCACTAAAATTGGCTTTCTTATCATGTATAACGTACACCAGGTATTCCAGGGATGCTGTTTCTACCCTTCACTAATAAGATTATTCAGTAAAATATAAAATATTGCCCTATAACTTTAAACAGATAATACTGAAATGGAATAAAAAATGTTTTATGGGGGCAAGTGGACACAATGAAATGGAAAGGCACCAAATTTTAAAATGATAAAAAGAAATACACATTTTGCCCAGTAGATACATAGCCTGGGAAACTCACTGCCAGAAGATATTGCCAAAAACCTTAGAGATTTATATGACTAATTGTAATATATATAATTACACTAGCTAAGCTAAAACGTATAATGGATATTAGCACTCACGCTAATACATGTGTTCTTACTTAGTACCAACACTCTTTCTAGAACTCCTTACCCACAGAGATGTTAAAGAAGCTTCCACTTTCATTCTTCATATAAAACTGAAGACCCGGTTGTTTCCCCTCTACTTTCAACTGTCAGCTTTTCATTGCAAACTGTGTTATTAAATAGTTGTACATCTTTTGTAAAGCATCTTAAGATGGCTTGACATGATAGAGCACCATGTAATTTCAAATTGTTGTAAGAGTTCACTTTACAGAGCGAGTTCTTACTGGAGTGATCTTGCACTGAATGCGACTTTTCTCCTGAGCACCTACAACTTGCTTCCCTGGCCTAATGATGAGGACTTAAACATTTCTTTTGCAAACTTTCAGTTTAAAGTGCATCTAACAGATTGCTCCAAGCTCATCAGAAAACAGGATAAATAATTTGGTACAGACAAAGAAAAGCATATGCTAATGTAATGCAACAGGTTAGTTTAACTTCTCAAGGGTAAGAAATTCACAGTTGGGCCAAAAGCGGTAAGTGATCTGGGCTATTGTAGATGTTATCTGTGAATTACCTTACAGATGTACATGCTATTTACATAAGTTTTACATAGGGAAAGAGAGGGAAAAATATGTGGCTGACAAACAGCAGCTGAAAAGTTGAGGCACGTCTTGTGGGTGTTTGCATCCGATTCTCCTCAGGTATAACTAAAGAGATGAATTGGGCCTTCTGAGTTTTGTCATTAATATATTGTACAGCTCTGAGTATGACTGAATTTTAAAAAAGAGGCAAAGAAAACAGTGGTATATTAATGTCAATAAAAGAAAATCAACCAACCCCCAAAGCTACAGCTCATCCCAACATCTCAGCAACTCCAAACAACTTGATTATTTATTACTCTTCTTTGACTTTAGCTCTCACAATGGCACTGTCCAGATTGGTGAACCAAGTTTGAACTCCAAAATCTAGCACCCATGTAATGGGTGGAAACTGAGGGGAGAAGTCCAAGGTGCTTTGCATATGCATTGCATTCCTAGGATGCAAGGTCTGAGGCTTCTCTTACTTTGTGAAACAGGTGTTGGTAGTTAGGTTTCTTTACAGAATGGGGGGTTTACTAAACAGAATGGGAACTCGCACTCCAGATCTTCTAGAGTTTAAAAACTTTTTGTTGAGTAAATATGGGCCTGAGTTCCTGCGAACATTATCCAGTTTCTGTGAAGTTTATGTGAAGTTCAATGTTCCGCATTGTGGTGTTTAGTAATTATCAGAACTAGGAACACTGGCTGTTGGGAGTTTGAAAGGACAGGAAACAAGAAGGAGGGGTGAGAAGTTGAGGAGGCGGAGTCAGAGCTACCTAGCGTGCAGCAGCAGCAGCTTGGTAAAGAGGTTTCCACTTTAGAAATAAAGTCCTGTTGAAGTTTGTTAGTACCTTGCCTGGTTGTTACAACATTTTGGCGATGAGGATGGATCTTCTGCCTCTGAACCCACCTGCACCCTTTCTGCAAAGCCCAGGTGAGCCTCCAATTGCTTTTACTGTCTGGATCCATATGTTTGAGACTTATCTGCTTGCAATCACTGCTACAGAGATTTCTGAAGTAAGAAAGTGTGCTCTGCTAATCACTGCCTTGGAGGAGAAGGACAGCATACATTTTACACTTTTCCTTTTTCATAATGATAGAGTAGCAGCTGTGTTAGTCTGTATTCGCAAAAAGAAAAGAAGGACTTGTGGCACCTTAGAGACTAACAAATTTATTTGAGCATAAGCTTTCGTGAGCTACAGCTCACTTTATCGGATGCATTTGGTGGAAAATGAAAAACTTTCCACCAAATGCATCCGATAAAGTGAGCTGTAGCTCACGAAAGCTTATGCTCAAATAAATTTGTTAGTCTCTAAGGTGCCACAAGTACTCCTTTACTTTTCCCCTTGCAGATGATAAATATGAGACTGCAATCACTGCATTAAAGAACTTGTTTATGCCAAAAGTGAATGTAGTAGCTAATCGCTACAGATTTCGCCAGCGTGAGCAGAAAACAGTGGAGACTATAATGCAGTATATTGCTTCCCTGAGGAGACTGAAGTTTGTTAGTATCTTGCCTGGTTGTTATACATGTGTTTCCAGAGAAGAACCAGGAGAAACTCAGTGGTTTCAACTGAAGTTCATTTTGCAAATTGAAACCATAAAAATGTTCATATGAATTTTTCATTTTACAAAATGCTGAGTTTAGGGCAGCATTAGCAATATTTTTTTTAATTTTCCCTTCCTTTTATGTGAAACAAAGGTTGAAATCAACATTTCCCTCCCTCCCCCCTCCAAAAAAACAAAAACAAAAAAACCCAGCACAGGAAGGGGGGAAAACCCCCCAAATATTTCCATGGTTTTAAAGGTATAAAATATGAGATTGTTTGTTTTTTACATGAGACCAGAGGTGAGGGCTGTGGACTCAAAGAAGGTAAAAGAATGACCATTTTACCACACTGAGGCCCCAAGATTTACAATTAGTGGTATTTACAGAGAGAACAAGCCTGCCTGCAACATTCTCTATCAGCCTTGGTACCTCCAAAACGCAGTGGTATGGCTAATAACAGTATTTTTCATAGAGTTGTAGATTATTAAAGCGAGGAGGCACCATTATGCTCGCCTAGTCTGACATCCTGTAGAACAGAGACTATAGAATTTCATCAATGGCATATCTTAGAAAAATATCTATTCCTGATATAAATACTTTGAGTAATAAAGAATCTGCCAACCCCTGCTCCCTCAAAAGAGGGTAGATGTAAGATACTGCAGTGAGTGTCTTCATCCTTAGTAGGGATGTTTAGGGGAAATGGTTGGAATTTCCACAGAATGATAAAATCTTGAGAGGTTTCCTCTTACTCTCTCCTCCCATTGACTGCTAGTCATTCTCCCTGAAAGCCTGCAGAACTCCAACAATGCATTACTTGCATGGAGGGGTTTCTGCTATCTTGGGAGGAAAGGGATAAGGTACCTCTTCCTCATTCCATCCTTACTGGCCATCCTGGTTCAGTATTTGCACTTTCAGATGATTCCACTCAATGTACTCTATCCATTCTATCCATATAAAACATATATATTTCCTACTTCATCTTTCATCTGCTATAAGGTTTCATTTCCACACCCCACGTTTTGCCTTGCCTGCTCTCTTTAGGCACTAACAAGCAAACTTAATTGATTCTTCTCATCACCTTTCCCATATTTGTTTTGGATTTCTCCCCCTTCTCCACAGTCTCTTTCCTCCTGAATTTTCTTTGCAACAAAACAAACAAAATGTTTCTTACTTGCCCTTCAATGTATTTATACATTTTTGTTGTAGTAAGAATTTCTTTAATATTACAGTTATATGCTCCCACTGCTACTGATCAGTCAAGTCTCTCTGTCACTTCACAGATGGAGTGAAAAACTAAAAGAAAACAAACTTGAAAAAAATTTTTTTTTGGGGGGGGGGGGAAGATGAGGGAAGGGTTTTTCTCTATTTTGAACCAGGTTAATACACAAATACAATTATATATCACAGTATGAGCTAGATTCAAAAATCTAAGTTATCCCAGAGTTGTTAACCTAAACAGGGCAGTATTCCCCAATACCAATTAAGTGCATTAAAAATGTCCTGTAACCCCTGAACATCTTAAACCTTAATTACCCAAGTTTTTTTGAAGTTATCTATGATATTCAAAGCAAGAGTAAATATAGCATATGTCAAGGTTCCTTCCCTACTCTGAACTCTAGGGTACAGATGTGGGGACCTGCATGAAAGACCCCCTAAGCTTATTCTTACCAGCTTAGGTTAAAAACTTCCTCAAGGTACACATTTTGCCTTGTCCTTGAACCCTATGCTGCCACCACCAAGAGTGTTGAGCAAAGAACAGGGAAAGAGCCCACTTGGAGACATCTTCCCCCCCAAGCCCTACACCCCCTTTCCTAGGGAAGGCTTGATAAAAATCTTCACCAATTTGCATAGGTGAACACAGACCCAAATCCTTGGATTTTAAGAACAATGGAAAAAAAACCAATCAGGTTCTTAAAAGAAGAATTTTAATTAAAGTAAAAGAATCACCTCTGTAAAATCAGGATGGTAAATACCTTACAGGGTAATCAGATTCAAAACATAGAGAATCCCTCTAGGCAAAATCTTAAGTTACAAAAAGACACAAATATACATTCCATTCAGCACAGCTATTTTACCAGCCATTTAAACAAAACAGAAATCTAATGCATATCTAGCTAGATTACTTACTAAGTTTACACACACATCCCTTGTGTCCCCTCCAGCTTTGAAAGTAACTTGTCTCCTCATTAGTCATTTTGGTCAGGTGCCAGCAAGGTTATCCTAGCTTCTTAACCCTTTACAGGTGAAAGGGTTTTTCCTCTGGCCAGGAGGGATTTTATAGTTCAGTATACAGAAAGGTGGTTACCCTTCCATTTATATTTATGACAGCATATATCTAGCATATATAAAAATAGCTGATATTCACAACTAAAAAAAGACATAAAGGGAATTCAGAACAAAAATCTTTTGACCTTACTCTCCTTTAAGGCAACGAGGCACAATCTGACCTATTAGATATCTGAATCCTTCCCATGCCATCAGGGCATGAATGAGGCTCCAACTTCTCTGTCATTCATCCCTGAATGCCTACCTTGGTTGTGTTTCTATGATGGGTTTTTTATGAGGACAGGTTGGTGGCCTACTGCTCAAACACTAACCTGGAGAGCCAGTGGACTGTTTTTTTCTGGTCCCTGTTCTTTGACCTGTCTGGCTTTGGTGGCCCTATCAGGAACTAAAATCCCCCTGGGCAGAGCTCTCAGGGTCATTGGAACAGGAAAGCCTTCCTATCATGTCAAGGTGCAATCTCCAGGAAAGGACTGGTTGGATGACATGCATATCTATATAAAGATCTTTTTTTTTTCATCCTGTATTGCCTAGCTTCTGCTTCCCTGAGATTTTGAAATGAAATATTTCCCAGTGGTCTTGATAACTGCCTGTTTACATCTGTGTATCCTCTAATTGTTTGCATGATGCCTGCTGCTTTTCACTGCACTCAATTCCCCACAGCTGGGATGCACCAATATTTAAAAACAAACATCTGCTTTTTCACAGAATTCTCATCTGTAACCTCTTTAAAGATTAACTTTTTAAATTATGTTTTTATTTGTATTAAAACGGCTTAGCAACTACAATAGTTTTTTTTAAATAAGAAACCATATAGATGGCCAGAAAAGAGAAAAGAAAAATCTGTTTGAAAGGCTGTCCAAAAAAATCTTTGCTATCAAGTTGTTGAAAAGACAGTTAAAAGATTGAGAGAAACATTTTGAAAAGGCCCCTCATTTCTACCAAGAGCTAGATACAAGATAGTTCAATTTGGGGTTGAATTAAAATAATATGGGAAGTTAAATTACAAGGGTATTGTTCCACTAACCCCTGTCAATGTCACAGACTTGGGCCAATTATACCTTACAGAGAGACAGAGAACTTGTCACATTTAACTCACGTAATTGAATAATAAACTCACTTCTTTTTGGAGTTTACCATCTAACGCCCTCATGCTGCATCAGCCAAAGTACAGCTAGTGTTTGTTTTGCAGACTTGCTACAACCATCACCCATAGAATCTTGTAGGATTTTACTAAGAAATCCACAAACTTCTCAGTAGGAACCCATCCCTTTTTCACTGATGGTGTCAACAGGGTTCACAACCTTTCCAAATACAGGAAAGTTCAGAAAATCTGCACTTCTTTCAGTGGCAGAGACTGCACAATCTGGCTGATCTTGACAGCATCAATTCATCCATGAAAATAAGATGACCTTCTGGGGTCCCTTCCAACCCTGATATTCTATGATAAGCACTCCAGACTTCTCAAAACATACCTAACTAAACTCAAAGAGGCTCAAAACCAGGAGACATTATTTAGTCGCTGTGTTTTTTTTTAAAAAAATACATCATATCTTTGTTTGGAAGCCACGGCTTTAAATTCAGATTTGTTTCTTCCCTTGTGGCTTTAAATCAAGGGCAGCCTCAAAACAATTACATTTCCATTACACTGAATGAATGACCTTCCCTTCTGGCTCACATGGTAAATAAGGAGAGTTGATAAGGATTAGATTCTGATTCAAACTATATGTCTCCAATCTTTGTATAGGCTCCTGGCATGTGGGAGTAAGCAGGGCTACCCATCCACTTACTCCCTCCCCAAAGCAGACCCTCATCACCACGGACACACACACTTACTAGTCAGAGGAAGGTCACTGCTAAATTACTACCTTGGGAGCAAGGAGAGCATGAGGAATAAATTGAGAGTTGGAGGTTTCTCTGAGTCAGAGTGCTTCCTGCAGCTGCGTCTGGGTTAATGCAGCTTACATATCACCTTGCTCTGGGCTGTGCTTAAAGTCAGAATCTAGCACTAGCTGAGGATGACTTTTGCATATAGTTCATAGAATATCAGGATTGGAAGGGACCTCAGGAGGTCATCTAGCCCAACCCCCTGCTCAAAGCAGAACCAATCCCCAATTTTTGCCCCAGATCCCAAATGGCCCCCTCAAGGATTGAACACACAACTATGAGTTTAGCAGGCCAGTGCTCAACCCACTGAGCTATTACTATGTGTGGCTAGCCCTGTGTTTGGGAGGACAGTCACATTTCTGAGTCCCTATTGTACCCAGACTACAGTGCAGTGTGGCAATGCATTAATTCTTTAACTGCTAGTGTTTTTAAAATATAGACAATGTTCCCCAAGCCCTTTTTTCCTTGACAAGAAAAAGCATTGCAGAGAAGGGAAGTGGTGGTGGCTGGATAAGGGTAGTGAATTGTGAACTTGCTGCAAACTGTTGAGTCTTTGAGGAAGAAAGAATCTCTCTCTCTGAACTTTACCCCTCAAGTGGCGTTTGAAGAATTGAGGATTCCCTTGTGATTTTAAAGTATTGGAGATGGTGCTGGAGCTTAGGAAGGGATTTTGCCTCTGGGCAGGCACAATGGCTCCTAGAGACCACAACTGTACTAACTTTTTAGAGGTCGCAGCACGTGCTTACCTCTGAGCCCAACCAGCTGCTCCAATCAAAGCAAGAAAGGATGGAACAATGACCCTGCCTTCTTCCCACTCATTTGATGGGAGCCAGTCAGGAACGTTTCTTGTGCTCAGGGGAGTGCATGCAAATTCTGTGCAGCTGTGTTAAGAAAGGAGCTCCTTTCACTCTTCCCTTTGCAGAGGCAGAGAAGTGTGGCCCTGAATATTTTTTTTCCACAAAGTGTATGGCATTCAGATCCTAAAGTGCAATTACCATCACTATGCTGTTCATGGCATTGTGTAGTTGTACTCAGACATATCTTGAGGGGCTTTTTAAAATCCAAATACTGTATAAGGAATGTAAGAAGTGAAGAAAAAAATCCATAGAAGGGAAAGAAAGAAATAATTAGGGTCTGATCCAAAGTCTGTTGAAGAAAACGGAAAAAATCCCATTAAATTCATTGGACTTGGAGCAGGCCCTTGAATATTAAAGCAGGATCATTAGCCTTTTCATAAATTACTTTAATTGTGGATTCTCCCTATATATGATTTAGAAGCACGTTTTCCATTCCACATTGTTTAAAAGTCAGATGCCCTATATTTTCAAAGGTGAGTAATGATTCTGAGCACCCAATTTGAGACCCTGTGAAAGGGCATGATTTTCAGACACACAGTGCTTGGCACTTTCTGAAAAATCTTTAAGATGTCCCAAGCTAGCATCCCAAAAACTGAATTGCCCCAAATCACTAGTCACTTTACAAAGTGTCAGGTTGAGATCAATTATTTATTTTTCAGCCACATCATGTATTCCAAATGCTGATAAATGGCAGCCACTTTGTACTGTGATTTCATTAATTTTTACAGAGTCCCTCATTTTACACCTTGAGAAGGGAGAGAGAGAGAGAGAAAAGAATAGTATACTGAAAAAAGGAGACCATTTTAATTTGAAACAATTCTCTGAGCAGAATGCAATATTCAGAACATCAAGACCAACTCTAGCCCTTTAAAATGGTGTCTGAATTTTTACAGTGCACACAAAATGGCTGTTGTAATGCAGAAATCCTTTCAGATATCTGGGTTTAGACATTGTGCAATACAATAAGTGCCTCCACAAAGCTGAAGGATTTTCAGTGTGCAGAAATTCAAGTGTATATGTTTTATCATTTGAGCTCTAATTTGGAGATGCATTCAACTTTCTTCCCCTTGTGTCAAAGATGACTGTTATAGACCAATCACACAGCAGAAATAGAATTGTGTAGGAGACCAATTCTCTTACGAGTCTCTGCTTGCCAGAGATATGCAGCTGTAGGGCTGAGGGTGGGGGCTATGTACTATAATGAACCTGCTAGCTCATTATTGGACTCTTTGTTAATCCCCGGAGTGACATGCAGCTGGCAGGGTGCTCCGTAATCCATCCAGTAAAGGAAAGGGAAGTACTGCTATCAGGGATTTGGTTCAGGAGGGAGCTGGAGACTGTGTGAGAATAGAAAAAGTAGCCAGGAGGCAGCAGCCATGGAACTGGCTGTGGAGAGAAGGCTGGGCAATTTGGGAGTTTGAAAGGCCAAGAGCCAGGCTGGAAAGCAGCCTCGTGCTGACAAAGAGCTCAGTGGTAACCATTACAGATGGATACTTGGGAGTGGCCTGCAAACAAGGGGACCCTGAAGATAGATCTGAGGACCATGAGATAAAAAGGATGGAGCTCTGGCTGGGGGATCTGCAGGCCAGGCCGTGATTGCCTCTGGGAGAGGGGTGGCCTGGAGCAAGTATCCCTAGCAGCAGGCTGGATGACCCCCACTCCATACTTTGTACTGCACTGCTCCTAGTGGCTGAGTGAGGAACTGTTGGTTCATCTTTTGTTCATAACTTGAGGACATCATGCCAAGGGTAACTGCAATGTTTACTTCTGGCAGCCCTAGTAAAGCAGCCCTTTATTGTTCATTGGACTGAGTGTTTAGGGGGATCCACTGAGAGCTGGAGCCTGAGAGCCTCGCACTGGGAGCACTATAGCACTTGACTCTGAGCATTTGTTACATCCAGCACACTATCAAGCCACTGGTGGATTTGTAACAGTGCTATGGGTGTGTGTGATTTTTGCTAATTTGGAAAGCTTGGTTGGGTGAAGGGGTGTCGTGATTTATGTATTTGGTAAGATCTGTAATATGTTTATTGTACATGGGACTGGAGTCACAGTAGGTTACCACTGGCTGGTATTTGACTGGCTCTGCCAGGTGTATTTTAATGGATTTGCCACTTGCCAGAAAAAAATAATTTAATCTGCCCAATTTTTTTTCTGTGGCTCTAAAGATGTGCATTATTTTCACAATACACTGGGATATCTAATTTTAAAAGTTTCTGTGTCCAGCTAAGATGCTACAGTGTTCCCACTTCCACAGTTTAAGCAATAACATATCAAAACTGTTGAAAATACAGCAGCTGTCTTCCCACCAACACGCAAGAGCATCACATGTGTGTGTGAGACAGGGTTTGAGTCATGCACAAGAGAGGAGATGTGCGAGGTGATGGTGGGAGTGATCCTACTACTACATTAGAAAAAAAAAAAAGCTTGCATCAGAAACTGCACATTCAGTGACAACTGGCTAAAGAAAACAGACTACAAAGATTGGCTGGCAAAATGTGCTGATAAAACAAATGCCCAATTGTTATCAATGATATCAACTTTATCTGTATGTGTTCTCTCTCGAGATACTATAAGTGGCCATTGAAGCGGGGGAGTTGCAGAGTTGCCTTGTGGTTGGAGTTGCAGTGGGCTTCCCTTGAGGCAGGGGTGTGTACCTGGTCTTATTTTTGCATTTCAAAGGTGGTAACCCTAAATCAGGGGTGAGTGCATCTATTACAAATGTAAGGGTAGTAGTGAGGGAGATGCCTCTGCTCTCCCTTGAGTGCAGGGGCAATTCTGCTTAGCCACTACACAGTTCTGAAGTTCATTTAAGAGCCAGGCAGAATCCATTAAATAAACAAGCTACTTGTAATGGTGGAAAGTCAGATGCTATTCTAAGTCAGCCAAAATACACAGCAGTTGTTTTACAAGAGGAAGTGAAGAACAGCTTCTCCAGTTGAGACTACAAAGGGTTGAAGTTTAAATATTAGAAAGTATTATGTCATTACACAAGCTGGAGTCTGGCCAGGACAGTGGGACACTAAGAAAATGGGGAATTTATTCCTGGTAGCTTTAAAGTGTTATAAAAAGTAGCCTTGAGAGCATAGCTTAAACTTAAATAGTAACTGTTTTAAATTCCATCTTTTCCAGAATTACGAAATAAATTAATCCACACTGAAGGACCATCAGCCTGGAAAATGTAAGTTTGAAAGAAAAGGCTGCTTTAAATGTTGCAGCAACAAAAAACAACAAAAATCTCATCTAAAGCCTGGGAAAATGTGAGCGGGTGGTTTACAGAAAAAAAACAGCTGAAGGCATTTATGCAAACTTCAGCCCAGCATGATTTGAAAGATATAAACCTCTGAAATTATGCTATGCATACTGAACCAATAGTCATATCATACTCTATATAATTATGCCATATAACTTCCACCAGCAGCAACATGATCTTGAGGAAGCAACACAGATATGATAATTTTGTCCTTATTTTCTATCTCCATTTTTGCTGGTTCTGCTTATTTTTTTGCCAGTCTATTCTTTTGCTGGGCTCTCAATCGGCTTTGTCTTCTTGTGTACTTTTTCTTGCTGCATAATTGCTTTTTTCTATCCCACTAACCTTGTCCTATGACCCTTCAAGGATTATTTCATTGCCAGGATCTATTTCTTTACAATCCCTCAGTCCTCTCTAACCCCCTCTACTCAAGCTTCCCCTCCTCCTCTCACTCTGTCAAACCTCTCCACATTCACCTTTCTCTTGCTACAGGATCATTAACTTCCCCCCCACCATTCTTCTTTTAGGAATGCTTGACACTTCCCTAGCACAGCACATTTTCAAAGTGCTGTACAAACGTTAACCAGTAAATCATCAGTAACGAAGGAATACTCACAAAACCGCTGTGCAGCAGGTACAGACCATTTAAGATACAGAATTTTCAAAAGCTATGGTTGAGAGGAGTTTCCATCTCCTCTCTCTCTGCCTCTTATTCCCAGGGGCCTTTGGGACTTTCATTGTCTTTTTCTCAGGGTCTTCCTCCCCATTTGCCTCCTGTTCTCTCTGCTTCCTATTGTCTTCCCCTTCCTCCACCCCCAGCAGATGTGGAATTCCATTCCTCTTTCTTCTTCTTGGCGGGTGAGAGAATCTCTCTTCCCTAGCAGCCTATGCATCTACCCCTCCATTCATACACACTCCTTTTCTCTTCCCCCAGCTCTTCTCTTTTCTTTCTATTCCTGCCAGTGGCACTTCCCACTTTACTCCTCACCACTCCATCTAAGGCAGTAATTCCATTAAGTAGCAGAGTAACTATTTCTTCTCTCATCTTCCATCCCAACAGACCTCATCCATTGACTCATACCCTCCTAAGCAAGCACCTGGCTCCCTTTTCACCCCTCCTCAGTGGAAGGGTCCAACTCCTTCTGGTCCTCTTCTTATCCGAGCCTCATGTAATAGCTTCCTCGGCTTCCCTTCTCACTCCAACCTTTCAAGCCCTTTCCCCTGGTAGGGGCCCCTATTCCCTTTCTCAACCCCTGTCACTGCTCAGGGCAGGTGGGGACCTTCCTGCTCTCTATTAGGCTCCTCCCCCATAAACTCCATTCCTTATAGGACTTCCTGCTTTCTCCTCCATTTGGTATGGCCACAACCCCTGTGGACAAGGGCCTCTTCTTCATTAGCCTCAGTTCATGGGCAGATACATTCATGCATGGCTGATGTTAGGCAGGAGTGAGAGGCAGCCTGCCTGATCTACCAGCAGGAGAACAGCCCTTAGTGCTCTCCTTGATCAAAAGCTTTGCAGTTCGGGTGATCAGATACCCCAATTTTATAGGGACAGTCCTGATATTCAGGGCTTTGTCTTTATAGATAGAGGTAATAGATAGATGCCTATTACCTCCCATCCCATCACAATTTTTCACACTTGCTGTCCGGTCAGCCTGATTTATAATTTATTTGCCAGAAAATGCAGTTTCAGTCGACTCAAAACTATTTGTGAATTCATGTTGAGTTCACCAAATAGCTTTGACCAAGCTGAAAAACTATGAAAGTATTTTCGAAATGTCAAAACAAAATGTGTTGTATTGGATCAATTTCTTGTGATAAATAAAGTGGGGGATAGCTCCCTTTGATGGACACCCAGCCAGCCAGTTAGCTGTAAAATCCCTCTTGGTAGCTGTTCTCTACTTGCTTTACCTGTAAAGGGTTAACAAGCCCATAGGTAAAAGAAAAGGAGTGGGCACCTGACCAAAAGAGCCAGTGGGAAGGCTAGAACTTTTTAAAATAGGGAAAGAAACTTTCCCTTTATTTGTTGTTCTCTGGGCTACAGGGGCACAGAGCAGCAATGCCATAGGCAGAAATTACAGGCTTGAACCAGATATGTAAAAGTATTTTCCATACCTAGAAGAAATAATTTGGATAGGGAATGTTTAGTTAGATGCTATCAGGTTTATTTTTTATTTTGGCTTGTGGGTTTCCTCTGTGCTAACCCCAGATACTTTTGTTTGCTTGTAACCTTTAAGCTGAACCCTCAAGAAAGCTATTTTGGGTGCTTAATTTTTGTAATTTATTTTAAGATCTAGCAAAAAGCAAAAGCAAAAAGTTCCAGATGTATTTTTTTTGTTGTTTTTAATAAAATTTACCTTTTTTAAGAACAAGATTGGATTTTTGGTGTCCTAAGAGGTTTGTACATGTTGTTTGATTAGCTAGGAGCCACAGCTAATTTCCTTTGTTTTCTTTCTCAGCTCTTCCCCCCGGGGGGTGGGGTGGGATGAAAGGGCTTGAGGGTACCCAAACTGAGAGAAATTCCCAAGTGCTCCTTCCTGTGTTCAAAGGGGTTTTTATTTTGCATTTGGGCGCTGGCAGCGTTTACCAAGCCACGGTCAGAGAGAAGCTGTAACCTTGGGAGTTTAATACAAGCCTGGAGTGGCAAGTACTGATTTTTAAAATCCTTGCGGGCCCCCACTTCCTGCACTCAAGGTGCCAGAGTGGGGACTCAGCTGTGACACTTCTGTTGGTGCTTCAGAGCTTCTCTCCCTCACCGACAGAAGTTGGTCCAATAAAAGATATTACCTTCCCACCTTGTCTTTCTCTAATATCCTGGGACAAACACGACTACAATACTGCATAAAAAAAATCATCATTTTGACCTGACTCAAAATGCTTAGTTTCAATTTAACAAAAACAATGAGGAGTCCAGTGACACCTTAAAGATTAATGGATTTATTTGGGCATAAGCTTTCTTGGCTAAAATACCCCACTTCTTCAGATGCGTGGAGTGAAAATTACAGATGCAGCCATAAATATCCTGACACATCAAGAGAAGCAAGTTGCCTTTCAAGTGGAGAACCAGTGTTAACAAGGCCAATTCAGTCAGGGTGGATGTGGTCCACTCCCAATAATTGATGAGGAGGTCTCAATACCAAGAGAGGGAAAATTGCTTTTGTAGTAAATCAGATGCTCCCAGTCCCTATTCAAGCCCAAATTAATGGCGACTACCTTAATCTCTGGGCTAAATGTTATGAGGGAAGCACCTGATGCTTAACAAACCCCTTGATCACAGACCAGGTTGCAGGCAGATTGCACAATTAGCATTTGCTGACTTTACTACTACTGGTAATTAGATTTTAAGGCCCTGAGGATCCAGTATGAACATACAGTATTACTCTTAGATCTGACCCTGATCCCTTTGGTATTTATCTTGTGCTGTATTTAAAATGTGGTATTCTTTTTCAAGCTTTCCTTTCTTATCTGCTCTGTTGAGGCCTCTCTCTTTCCATTTGCTTTATCCATTTCCTCCTTTTCTTCCCTTCCAACCTGATCTAAATATTCCCTCCTAGAAACTCTTGATCAATGCTTTATTCAAGTTGACAGTTTCTTTTGCACTGTACTTTATTCAAATGCATCATTAATTGACCCTACACCAGCATTTTACTTTCATCTCATGCATTGCAGAGCATTTCCTCTTTAAAATATTAGGAGATTGATGCTGATGTCACACTGGCTTTACACCAATGTAACTTTATTGATTTCTAAGGAGTTACTCCTGATGTATTCATAGTTCCAGACTCTGGCCTGACTTACACCAATATACATCTATATATGCACTCTTTCATTTTCTATTATATGCCATATTAGCAGCTGAAGTAATTCTGCTAGTTCTTGTGGCATTTTGCAATGGAAAAATAAGATACTACAAGTACTTTCAAGGTTTGCTTAAAACTCATTTTAATCTGTGCTCTTTCAAAGGGGATCAAATTAATTACATGAATTTGACCATCACTACTCCAAAGTGCACAGACTTTGCTGTCACAGCGGTATTAGCATACATGTAGCTAGGTTTTTGATCTGCCATGTGCTGTTAAAAGCAAAAACAGCAATTATCAGATAACCTGAGAACCTCTGGATATCAGCATCTCAACCTTGTGATTCACTTGGAATCTTAGCTGAACTGATTGCCTCTAATTATTGTCTTTGTGTTTAGATCCTGCACACACAGTACCTTTCACTAACTAACTGTGATCTTTTCCTTTGGTAAAATTAACTTTGAATCTTAGCTTGAGCAAATTGGAAAATATTAAGTCTGGTGAGTATGTGCTGAAGGCCTTAGGCCGAAGTAATTTCAAGCATAACAAAAAGTTTACTAAATTTCATTTAATGCAGATACATTTTATTAAGAGTCTGTGTCCAGTGCTGCTGGGAGAGAGTCTTCCACCTCAGGTAGGTAGACTTGTGCTAGCGTGCTAAAAAATAGCTGTGTAGATGTTGCGGCATTGGCTAGCCCAAGCCCCTGCCACCTGAGCTCAAAGGCACAGGATAGGGTGAGCTTGAATTCAGGTGGCTAACCCAAGCCTCCACCGCTGTTGCAATGTCTACATAGCTATTTTTAACATGCTAATCAGAGCCCTGCAGGTGCAAGTCTGTCTACCCAGGCTGGAGGATTTGCTCCTCATTGCAGCATAGACATAACCTTTGTGATTTGATTAGTTATGCAAAGTTCAAAGTTTGTTCAAACCAAAATCTCAAACTGAAGTTTGCGAGAGTTCTTAACTAGGAGTAGCTAACCCACATTAGCTAATCTGGGTTAAAATACCAGTGAAAACACAGGTACTCTGCTTTTAATGTGGGTTAGCAGCTAGAGTTAAAGCCTGTAGGAGAGCCTAGGCTTGAATTCATGCTGCTAACCCAAATTAAAAGCCAAGTGCCTTCACTGCTATTTTAACGCAAGTTAAGAACACTCCTTTTTTTGCAGTGTAGACATGGATGGGTAACAAAAAACCCTTTGCTATGAATGCCTGCATGACCAAACTAGTGAGTTTCTCACAGCTTTAATTCAAATAGGATTATTCTAGAGGGGCATTGGTTAAAATGGTAGTGGAATTAGTTATACATAGAGAGATCCTCAAACTGAAGGGAAAACAGGAAAGATAAGAAATGGCCCAGGGAAGCTTAGCTGGAGTAGCAGCCAGAAAGGACTGAGTCACCCTCGCCTCTGTCCCTTGGGCCCTGGGCAGGGATCCAGAGGACAGGGATGACTGGGGTCCTCCTACCCTTCACTTTTCCTCTAGCTGCCTGAGACCCCTCAGAGGGCTCAGGGGGTGTGACAAACTGTGACTTGGCTGCTGGGCCTACTGCCTAGAAGAGCCATCCCAAGGCTTGTAGAGACTGTTTAGCCATGGCCTGACCACTAGATCTGCTGGCCTCCGAGCAAAGCCTGCTACACCCACGTAACAACTATAAAGAAATCTGATGTCATTACATATTGAAGTGTGACCTTTTGGTAACACTGTGTTTCAAGGAGACCCAAAAAATGGCTTAAATCAAAATAATGTTTTTTTTTTTATAGAAGGCCATAGACTGCCCTTTTTGCATGCCAAAGAGGGGAGGAAAATACAGGTAATTCAGCACAAAACAGCCTCAACGAGAGAAATGGCAGTGGCATACTATTGTTTCCCCCACTTTGTAAACTATCTCCTGTACCCCACAACTCAGAAGTTCAGTTATGAGCAAGTTTAGATGTAGCCAGTTGGAGAGGATGAAATCAGGAAACAGCTGTTTTGCATGACACATTCCTTTCTTTGATCAAAGTAACTGAAATTAAATGAATCAATAAAATTAAAAAAAGTGTCAAAATTAAAGACATTTCTCTTCCCCCACAAAACTTAGATCTCATTGCCACAGGGATGTTGTTAAGGCTAACACCTTAGCAAGATTCAAGCAGGAATTAGACATTTTATATGGATAACAAGACTATCCAGAGTTATAATAGTCATTCTAACAAAAGAGATATTAAATCTCATGCTTCTGGGCTTAAACTGACCTCTACCTATCAGAATTAGCAGAAAACAATGTGGTGGGCAGATTTTCCCACATCTGCCTAATACAAGGTTTCTTGTACCTTCCTCTGAAGCATCTGACACTGGCACTGTTGGAAATAGGACAGTGGACTACATGGACCATGGGTCTGATCCCATCTGGCACTTCCTATGTTCTCATCTTTCCACATCCCTGAGTTTGCATGCACTGTGACCCCTTTGGAGCACTAGCAGAAGTACCAACAATAGATTGTGAACAATCTCACTATTCATTCGAAACAGTTCAAACGGCATTATGGTAAAGCGCACTCAGGAACTTTTAGAGGGCCCCAGCCACTGCACAGACCAACTAATACTCAACACATTAGTGTGCATTAGAAATCACACCCCCACAGTCTGCATTACTCCACCATATAGACAAGCCCTTAGTTTCACTTTGGGGTAGCTTGTTTTTAGGAATATGGTTTGGTAGGATTGTAAAATATGCAGCTAGATACACGGTTTACCCATCAGAAAGGCAGCAAGCCATTCCTATTTACCAAGGCGATTACTGTCCCTGGAGGATATTTTCAAACAAGCCCTACATAAGAAAAATTGATTACTCCTGTTTAAATAAAACCAACTGAGAAATAAAAGCTAAGGAGAAACCTTATATAATAGAAATAGGGTCTATATGAAAGCCAGAGTGTGCACCACCTGCCTCCTAAATAGGATCCCATTAAAATGCAATCTGTTTATCTGCATATTTTAAGAGGTTTGATTCAAACTGTGTGTTCTGCAAAACAAGATAGCAGGTGGGGTCTTGCAAGGCAAGCACTCTATCATAGATAGTAAACAGGCTTAGTTAGAAATCTGAATCATTTGCTGGTTTTAAAGTGTAACAATTCCATAACTTAAATACATTTCATACATTCAAAAAAAGGTTATACAATTATGAGAGGATAATGTAACTAAAACCCTAAGATATAAGTTGTTTCTACAGATGCCGTGCAGAGGGATAATTTATGATCAAACACAGACATTTTCCAATGCAGGGGACTTGAAAAACTTTCAGAACATTTGAAGCTAAATTAATAGCCCCTCATCTAAGGAAAACCACTTTCAGTGCATTAATATGTATTGTATTTCAGGGCAGATAATGGAAATCCCAAGCTGTTTCAATCAGGAATCTGATTAGAACAAAAGGAGTCAGGAGCAGTTTACACAAGTTCCTCCCACAATCTTAGGGCAGGTAGAGGTTTCTGCTAAAATGATCAACAGTACAATGGTAAACAACACTGACATTTTAAGTGGTGTAATTAGGCTTCAGCGTCACCATTCCTTTGAGATAAATGGAGGCTGTCCAGTTTTCCTTTAGACCTATTAGTGCGTTTATCTGAGGCAGCCCTGCAATTGGAAAGTTTTCTTCAGAAACATTAAACAGTATTTTTCTTTCTTTCTTAGCTCTGCTCAGTGCAAAAGGGAGGGTGTGAAGTTGTCAGGGAGCCAATAGATTCCCTTGAGCCTGAGGGCTGGACCATTGGGTATTCTCAATAGAGAATCTAATCTTTTGATATTTAAAAAATATGAAAGGCCATCAACAAAGTACTGCTATGCAATACCATTGAGTATCAGCCAAACTGAACTCCTGGTGTTTATGCTTCCTTTTGTGCAGACTGAATTTTAGACTGAGTAATCCTCTACTTAGAGTGAAGTTGTACATGAAAAATGACTTTGTTATAAGAGTAACTATAGCAGAGAATCTACCATAAGAATCTTCCATCTCATGATATTAAAATGTGTGAAAAGCAGAGTCTTGCTTATTAAAAGAGTACAAGACATGAACAGTGCACTATCATGCTCCTTGAAGAGAGAGGACAGTTTGCTTTTGCTGAGCCAGACTTTTGAAACCTACAGCTGAAAAATGCTAAAGAAGAGATCGGTGGCATTATTATCATGGTAAGACAGAATGCTGCTATATTATATGTCTATAATGTGGCTAATACTATAATTTTATTTCACCATCTTAATAGTATTTAAACCAGGCCATGAAGATCTTCCCTGACTGGGCAGTATGATACTATTAATGGATGAATTTTTATAACCCACTTAGTGAAAGTCTTTATTTTTAAATCTGAACTATTGCTAAAGTATCACCATAAAATCTGAAATAAATAGTATTTAAAGCAATATAGGTTATGCCACTGGAATAAAAAAAGGTTTACTGTAAAACCAAATGAGTCAGAAGAGAGAGTGAAAAAAGCATCGGGGCAGGGACAATGAAGGATTTCCTCGTTCAGTAAGTCCTATGGTTTTAAATGGCATGACTAGAACTGGAGCTGGTACCACTATGTGCAAAATGGGGAAAAAAAGGTGATTGATAAAACTGATATTTTACTATCTTCAAGAATGGGTGCTTCAAGAATGGTCAATTGTGTGTCCAAGAATTTGGAGATGCAGTCGTTTTTTTTTTATTTCTGGAGATCTGGGTTTGTATTTAAATAAAATGAGTTTAATGACTTCATTTATGCTAAGGTGACTAGATGTCCCCATCTATTCAGGTCAGTTTCTAAACTGAAGAACAAATGTAAAGAGTGGACTTTTGTTTGCTTGATTTATTTTTTGTTGCCTAATCTCTACTCTAAAATCTTCTAAAATGCAATAAAGTGAACTTGTTGTTTTACAGGGGATGGCTATCGGTTCAGGGCAACTGCACCTGTGTTCCACCCCCATGGTCCAGCAATGGCCCCCCATTCTATGCTTCCAGCTCCGCAGCCATTGGCTGTCAGGGTGGAGACTCACCTCTCTCTCTCTCTCTCTCTCTCTCTCTCTCTCCCTTCTGACTAAGGTATTTCCAGACCATACAACTGGTATCCCCAGCAAAAGACAGGTTGCCTAAACAGGGTTTTTCACCTTCTCTTCAGAGACGGTACATAGTGTAATTGTCATAGGTATAAGTTACCACACATTTCTTTAGAATCATAGAATATCAAGGTCGGAAGGGACCTCAGGAGAGCATCTCGTCTAAACCCCTGTGCAAAGCAGGACCAATCCTCAACTAAATCATCCCAGCCAGGGCTTTGTCAAGCCTGACCTTAAAAACCTCTAAGGAAGGAGATTCCATCACCTCCCTGGTAACCATTCCAGTGGTTCACCATCCTTCTAGTGAAAAAGCTTTTCCTAATATCCAACCTAAACCTCCACCACTGCAACTTGAGACCACTACTACTTGTTCTGTCATCTGGTACCACTGAGAACAGTCTAGATCCATCCTCTTTAGAACCCGCTTTCAGGTAGTTGAAAGCAGCTATTAAATGCCCCGTCGTTCTTCTCTTCTGCAGACTAAATAATCCTAGTTTCCTCAGCCTGTCCTCATAAGTCATGTGCTCCAGCCCCCTAATCATTTTTGTTGCCCTCTGCTGGACTCTTTCCAATTTTTCAACATCCTTCTTGTAGTGTGGGACCCCAAATTGGACACAGTACTCCAGATGAGGCCTCACCAATGCCAAATAGAGGGGAATGATCATGTCCCTTGATTTGCTGGCAGTGCTCCTACTTATACAGCCCAAAATGCTGTTAGCCTTCTTGGCAACAAGGGCACGATGTTGCTCTTTCTAAGCAAGCACATTTTATTCTCAAGGTAAAAACATTACAGAGAAAATGTATTTAAACAATAAAAGAGCCTACATGCATGCTAATAAACTTACCAGAGAACATCCCAACTCCAACATGAGCTCTGCCAGGTGAAGAGCCCTTCAGAACCCCACACAGGGATTTCGTTTCATGTTCATAAATAGCCTTTGCCCAGAACTGGAAAGTCCATGGGTTTGTGAGGCAACCATGTATCCAATCTGAAGAGACCTTGTATAGGTAATCAGCCAGACAATAGATTTCCACTCAAGGTACAGCTTCAAAAAGAAGGACTTATAGGAGGGTCATTTGCATTCCCCTCACCTCAAGGATTTCCTAGGAAATCCACTTCACACTTATTGTCTCAAAAAATCCTTTGAAGTTCCTAATACTTCCTAGAGATCATATAGTCAAGTCTCCTAGACAAGTTACATATAATTGCACAATAATATAAACAATGCCATTTGGAATACAATGGGCTCCCAAAGTATTTAAACTTAATTCAATCACATTTAAGTTAATTCCATAAGGTTTGTCCAGGATATTGCAGCATATTGTCATATCTGATACCATGACCCTTGGGCTCCCTCTTTAAATGTATAATGCCTCTTCACTTTTATTTATGAAGCTCTGGGCTATTTTCCTGATTGCCCTTATGTATTTTGATGGTGATCAAGTACAATTAAATGAATACTGTAGCTAATTCAACCAATGTAAACGAATCTCTCTTCCTGATTCTTCTTATCTTACTCAATTGTTCTACACTGTGTATTGCACTTAACCACCCTTCTATTCACTTAGCAGTAGATAACACTTGACTTTTTTGGGGGGTGGGCTGGGGAACCATGCCTCAGGACTTAAAGTACCACTTCAGTAATGACAATGGAATTGCATAGGTGTATGGGATTGTGTGAATGCACAGTTTATCCTGTTGTGGGTACTTACTTACTCTACACTACCGCTTAAGTTGATCTAACTTACATCACTCAGGGATGTGAAAAAGACCCTGCATCGGTGGAATGTAGCACTTTTAGTGAAGACCTGCCCTTATATTCAAAGAGGGCTCAGTCTCCAAGTTTTGCAACCTCTCTCCCCAGTTTAGGTTTCTCCTGCTTGGGTGAATTTCTATGACTTCATTAAAACAGACAAATGTAGACATTAAAAAGAGCCTATCAAACAAGGTGCTCATGAGCCATTATAATTGTGTAACAGAGTTCTTAAAAGTTCAGGATTAAATCATTCAATTAGGTGAGAACATTCTTTCTTGAATCTGATTGTTATTCTGCCATAATACACTCCTTCCAGAGCATTTGATACTGTAGGAAAGAACAACGAAGGGATACAGTCAGATGCTGTTGGCTCCCAGTCATTTTGTTTATTGAGTTATAATTGACCATTTCACAGTTAAATATTTTTATTTGGAGCTGAAAAATAGAACTTGATTAATAGCATTCCTCAGAGTTATGAACAGTTGCACAGAGCAGATGCTTATGTTTCAAGCTGGAGTCAGTGCAGGGATGTAGTGAGTTCAATGGGCATAGCAAGAATGCCTTATACCATTGACCTAAAGGAACTGATGCATTTTGGGAGCATTTGCTGCTTTCAGAGAACTTTTCATATCTATATAAAAGCATTCATTGTGCATGTTTTTACTACCCAATGATCAACCTGCTGTGTAGATTATTGTTACTATACAGAAGTTAATCTTGATTTCTTCTTTAAAAATAAAATTGTCAAAATCAATCTTTGACTTTAGATAATAGTGATACAAAACAAATTAAAAGGGGGACAATATCTGCCATCTGCAATATTTGCAACATGTTTTGACACAATCTACAATAAAAAAAGAAAGTAAATGGTGCTTACACCACCATAATGATGGTGAGAGTTGGTCATATTATTTGTTACAATAATTATTACAAATTTAGACTCTTGTTGGCTAGCAAATTGTCCATGAACCAGTCCCAGTTCCTGCGAATGAACATAAAACTCATATAAATTTCACTGAATAATATGGACAAGTAATTTGCCTATTGGTTGTCTCTGAGCTGCTTGTTTTGAATATTCATTAAACCTCATGTTGTGTGATTGGTCACCTAAGTCATGTGGAGCAGTTTCTGCTAAAAGTTTGATGACTAATTACAGAGCCAAAATCTGTTCCATGGGGAAACTCCTATTGAAGTCAGTGGAACTTGCACCCATGTAAAAATGAAAGCAGGATTTGTAACAATGGGCTTCTGTTGTGTAACTCAAATACGTTGCATCACAAGTTCAGTGTTACGTCATGCAAAACAATTCCTGAGGAAGCCAGGATCCTTCTTATAAATCATGTAAGGCCAATTCATTCTGCTTGTTCATAGTTACCATGCTGAGAACAGATAGGCTATTGCAAGGGCTTTGGAAACACACAACCAACCAACCAAAGCTGCATACAATTTCCTGACGCTCATTTCATTGGGTGTATGTTCTGTAAAGAGATTGTCAATCTTGCAATGTTACCATCACTAATTACATACTTCATTGTGCAGAACTGGTGAAAAATTCTTTGAACTTGAAAACTGCCTAGTAAAGCAAACATGCTTCAGAATAAAACTCTGACTCTAGTAATTACTTACTGAAAGCTAAATGTTGCTGAAATCCTAAGGTAAGTTTTCACATTAACTGCACAATAGAGTAATTGCACAGTTAGCATTTAAGTAGAAAATTAGAAGAATCATCAAAATTTGTTTTAATTCAGTGTTGGTTTGTTTAACTCAATTTTGTTTTAGTGTATAGAAGGGGAACTGGCAACTTGTTCACTGTTGCCCATGATTGTTTTATGGAGCTGTGGAAACATCAGAACAGTGGTTCTCAACTTTTTCATGGCATGGTTCCCCATGTCTGGAAGCCCTTCCTGTCTAGCTAGGACCTCCCACCCATTTAGCAGTGTGGGAAGGGTAGGGTGGTCACAATCTCCTGATGACTGTTTTTGACCTTCGGGTTGAGAAACCCTGCTCTAAAGACTTGAAACTACAAGATCTTCATTTATGCTTTGTGAGAAACTTTCACAGTAAAATGTCATAGAAAGTGAATGTGCTCCATGGAAGCCCCTGAGGGCAGAGGCACTAACTTTGTGATTTCCACGAGGGTGCTTGACCCCTGCTCTGCCCCAGCCCCTGCCTGCACTCCACCCCTTGTTCCACCCCTGCTCTGCCCCTCCCCTGCCTCTTTCTGCCCCCACTCCTCCCGCACAGTGCCTCCTTCACGCCGCTGAACACTTGATTGTGGCCAGCGGGCGATGCTGGAGGAGAGGTGGGGGAGCTGATCAGTGGGGAAAACTATTGTTTTCCATGGGTGCTCCAGCCCTGAAGCACCCGCAGAGTTGGCCTCTATGCCTGAGGGGACCCAGGAGAAATTAGTACAGCTTTGTGCTGTTTTAACACCCAGCTGGATTTGCACATGGAAATCTGGTGGGACAGTGAGACACAATGCCTTGAAGAAGAGCCAACTCATTGACCTCCATTTCTGCCTTTTATTTGCCCTCAGTATTATGCAGGGCACCTTCTGCATATAGTGTCCATGGGATAGTAGGGATGACACTCTGGACATGACACTGGCCCCTGCCACCTTTCTTAGCTATGAGAAGATCTAGCCAGGGAAGGATCTGTTGGCACAGGTTCCTGGGTAACAATCCAAATCACTGACATTTTCCTCATGACTTAATTCAATGGAACTAACATGTATGTTGCTTTGGCAATTATGGATTATTTTGCACACTTTACCATGAAGGATGTTAGCATTTTAGCAAAGCTCTGGGAAGAAGATATTTTATTAATGTGTGCTCTCTGCAACGGGATGACTGGCTCTGGAATAGCCAGGTACTGAATAGACATGACAAACCCATGAAAAATGCAGAAATTGGGGTTGTTTTTGGCTTAATTGGCTTGTAAGTTGCTTGTTGGCTAGTTTTTGGCTTGCAGTTTGTTGGCTTGTAGCAGCTTGTTTCTTCTTTTTTTGGATTGGCTCCCAGCAAGCAGAGGCAAGGGATGGGCAAGCAGGGGCAAGTGTGGGAGAAAATCAGGGGTGCATAGAGGGTCCACCACAGTCCCAGACTTCATGCCGCAGGGGTCTAGTCACAGAGTGTTGAGGTTCTTAGGGATTAGATTGTTTTGGCCTTGTTTTGAAATGGGATTAGCTTGATTTTTGGCTTATTGTGAAAGTCGGGGTGTCTATTTACTGTGTGAAAGTTGGCAACTGTGGTACTGAAGATCAGTAGTATATAAATAGTGATGATCTCTTTTCTCATCTATTATGGAAAATGAATGGAAGAAATATAGCAGCTTTGGGCAGCTTTAACATCTGAAAACCCTATTTGTTTTATTTTTACCTTTAAACACAGTAATTGACCGGGAAAGTTACAGAAAGAGCAAGGAAGAAAGTAGTCACAGTATCTGGCTTATTCTTTAGCTCCAGAGCTGACCTGAAGGCACCTGGAAAACTCTGTGTGTGTGTGTGTGTGTGTGTGTGTGTGATATAGTACTGTTTAAAATGAACAAATAAACAAAATCCACATGTGCTCAAAATAGTATGCAACAGGAAATGGCTGATCTTTTGCCACACGTTATTTGAAGGAAAATCATTAAAAAAAGATTTTAAAAAGCCAAAGTGTCACAAAGAAATAATCAAATATTGCTTTAAGGTTTTTTAGGCATCATTCCAGAAAGTATTCAAATAGCCCGAGTTGATTCACCAACTAAATTACGAAGGGTGAGAATTGCGTCTTGTATACTTTCCTGTTTCAGATGATTCACAATGCTTTACTTTCTTTTAAAATTTCCACCACAAGGGAAATGCTGTGCTTTTCATCCTCCTGCCGAACATCTGACAGCATGGATATACAGATGTGAAAAGAAGTCAGCAGAAACACAACGGAATCAAGAAGCAAAGAACAAATTCTTAGGCCTTAGTTTTCCTGAGCAGTGTAGGCTTTAAGCTTGAAGCTATCACATTAATTCAATATGGCAGTCACACTTGATACAATAGTGATATATGTCTTTATTCCTGATTTGAGGCTGAGTCTGGAGATAATAAGGTTTCTTTGTTCCAAAAACAACCCAATACTGTAAATATATTTATTTTAATGTAGATCAGTTTTACAGGATTGCATGTATTTTACTCTATACACATACAACACAGGGCAGAGTATAAAAGTAAATGCATACACTGTCTTGAACACTGCAGGAAGACAAGATAAGATACTGGGAAAGTGGTTTAATTAGGCCTCAGCTTTATTAAATAACATATCTGGGAAACTATGGGGCAACAACATGTCCCTGGTAGGTCAACAGTTAATTTCCACACAGCCTAGAACTGCAACTGGCCCAAAAGGCTGACAGTGAAACAGCCTGCTATGCCAATTCACATTTAGCAACCCTAGCAGTTCTCCACCTTA
This sequence comes from Dermochelys coriacea, assembly GCF_009764565.3. Lineage (NCBI taxonomy): Eukaryota > Metazoa > Chordata > Testudines > Dermochelyidae > Dermochelys > Dermochelys coriacea. Next base: position 138,271,908 of record NC_050070.1, read on the forward strand.
GATTTATTTGTGACAGACTTCTAGGGCCAGATTATAACAGGTTTGTGCACAGAAGGAGCACGTGGGGATCCTCTCCCTGCCTTCTCCAGCCTGCAAAGGTGTGTTGCAATTGAAGACCCTACAGCCAGGGAGTGCAAGACTGTTCCCTTGATGCTTCCCCAAGGGGCAGAGAGGAGTCATGGCCATGGAACCCTACACCCCAGCCCAGAGGGCACAGGGGTACCAAGAGGGTAGAGCCTGCTCAGGGTGGGGCAGCTGTGTAACATCTCCACCACATTCTTAAGTCAATCCCACAGTTTGCCCCCTAGCTTTTAAGACAACATCTTCTGACGAAACAATAGACAACACCCCTCTGACAGTCTGTCATCTACATCAAACTGAACCCTGACACCAGGAGACAAAGCTAAATGTAAGTCAAATTGAAATTGAAATATTCTCACCCTGAGTCCCTGTGGAATATAAATTGTAAGTAATAAACACTGGACAGTGGAAGTACCGGTTTTGTGCTCAGAACTGACTAAGGGAGAGGTAATCATTCATTCAAGACTCAAATTAGTTTGGAACAAATATGAAGGAAGCAACGCCACCTGAAATTTATGGGACTTCTCCAAGCAGAAGACCACTCATAGACACATGAATCAGTTCTCAAGAAATAACAGGAAAAATCTGGCCCACTGGTTTCCACAGATGCTAACATAAGGACAATCAGCATAGGTTGGGGGAAAACAGCATCCCCAATGCAGAAGTAAAGCCTACTTCATGTGCATGGTTTTCTCTCTCTGAAAAAAATTATAATAATAAAAAAAAATCAGAAGAGCTCAATATACTGTCCAGTGATAGCTAGAGATACTGGATTGTTTGTTTGGAAAAAAAAACAAACTGCAGATCAGAAAACAAAAAACAAGATCTGAAAAATAATTTTTCAAGCCATGAAATATATAGATTCACGATTCATGCCTGCGAATAAAGAAACAGTGCCTGCTTTGTAAAAATAGCTGTGTCCCTGTTCAGAACAGAAATTAAACACAGTCAAAATGTACTGTCTTTCAAAGATTAAATTTGGAAACCTTTTTCTGCCATAGAAAACGTAAATAGCACGGATAACAATGGGCTTAAAAGTATTCAAATAGATGCTCTTGTATTTGGCAATTACATTCTTAGAGGTCATACTATTGCACTTGCATGTACAATACCCATTAACAGGTGATGCTTAAGGGCAATGAAATTGTTCACATGCCTAAATAAAAGCACAATAGTTGGATGCGTCTCAGCATGGAGTTGAAATGTTTACATAAATTAGAATGTCTGCTTACTAACTGTATGTGCCTAAACTTAGCCTCTGTTTTTCTAAAGGTATGCTCAAATATTACAGAGAAGGAGATCATGGATGTAGATAGAATAGTATTGTTTAGGGCAAAGATTTTTCAAAAGAAACAGAGATTTAGGTGCCCAGCTCCTATTGAAATGCAATGACAGTTTTGTCTCTCTTTGACCCCCTTGAAAATTCTATTCTGAATTATTAATTATCATTATTATTCATAATGAAGGACATGTTGCACTTCTAACATAATTTCCACCTGTGGAGCTCAGTACACTTTTCAAACACCTAACTAACTCTTGCAATGCCCCTGTAACACAGAAAAGTATTATAGAAAAAATACATTGTACAGCTTTTTCACATTTATTTATAATCACCATCTAATACTTTGTTCTCAACATGCCTCACAATGCTTTGCTGCTGCGATTCCCAGACTGGGATGCTCACAGCCAGCCTACCAGCATGCAGGTCACACCCTGAGTATCTATGCTAGACAGCCCTGGCTCAGTAGTTCTGACCCCAGCAGCCGGGCTACAGCCCCAGTCTGGCTTCCGCAAGCCTTTATTACAACATGCAGAGTGACCCCAACCACTTCCAGTCCCAGATTTTTCCAAAACTATGTGCTCTGTAAATTCCAGCTCTTCCCTGGACAGTTCAGAGAAATAATAAGATGTTCATTCCTTTAGAGACACAAAAGCACATCACAGCTCATTAACTTAAATTAATTTAACTTAATACTGTGTTTGAAGGGAAAGGTGTTGAGTTGGTTATAGTAAAAATAAAACAAGTTTATTAACAATAGGACATAGCTTAAGTGATGTCACATAAAAGGAATAAAGTTAGAAAGGGTTGCAAGCAAATAAAAATGAAAACATGCAGCTAAAAATCTAAAATTTAATCTATCAAGGTATAAGCTATGGTCAAGATGGTTTTTCACCTGTATCCAGTTTCCAGAGACTTCAACGCCCTGCTTGGTTGAAGGACACATCTTTCTCAGCTTGCAAGAGCTCTGTTCCCTCATGTTTGGCTAGTGATTGATGCCAAAGATAGCTTCTGTCTTTGATGCTTTCTTCCAAAGTTCAGTGACGTTGTTTGAAGAAGCAGATGACCTCATGATATTTTCCCCCTCCTGAGCTTCCCATCACCCAGTATGTTTTGATGCCACCATGCTTAGTTTAGGTAGAGGACAAGTAAATAGCTGCCCTCTCTGCCCTGTCAGGGAGGGAACATGCTTCTCACCGTTTGACCACAGATTTTAAAGCATAATATCATTAAGTACCCCATATTTCCTCATATAGTGCTAATACATATGTTTCACAATACCGTTAATCACCACTGTGTCATTTACTTTCAGAAAAGACTTCAATCAATACTCTTTTATCATACAGTGATATTGTATAAAATCAGTTGATTCAATTGCTTACCACTTGAGGTTCAGATTCCCTGTCTTCATAGACCAGTTATCCTTTAAAATGGATTCTTCTGAGGTTTACCCCTCAAAGTAAAGTTCATTCAAGCAGTAAGGAAGGTGACAAGGAGTTTGGTTGTGAAGGAAGCTCCATAATCTTTCTTCCCCAACTTGTTAGCTTAGTAGCTTTGTTTACCTAATATGTAAAAATGGACCTTCATTGTCTTTGACGGAAAATTAGGCTGGTCAGAGAATCAAATATACATTCTTTTGTCTAAAACAGATCTGTTTACCAAATCCCCCGACATGCCAGGTTTAAACACAGTTTAGTTGTAATTCCAGGATATATCCTGTGATGGGGCAAGGCCAGATGGCTATAGAAAAGTAGTCCTTTTGATCAAGGAAGTGGGCGGGCAAAGCCCGTCCACTGCTAAAGGATTCTCCCCAGCCTAGAAGGGGGATCCACAGGACCTAGATTCCAATTAATTTCGGGGGACAACTAATGAAATAACAGGGATGGGAGTGTGGTCAAAGGGTCAAACGAAGGGAACTGGACGGGGACACTGAGCAGAGAACCCCGGACAGCGCCCACTGCTCCTCAGAGGTGTCAAGGGAGTCAGAGGACGCCGCCTAGAGGAACTCTGCCCAGCTACGTGAACGGACCGAGGATCAGAAATAGGCCCCACAGTCACAGGAGACTCCATCAGCCAACCTCCTCACTCTGGTTTTATAGATGGCCATTTAAGCTAGGGCCAGGAGGAGGTTGACCAGGAGATCCTATGACTTTGTGGGGCCATGGATAGGGAATGCATAAATAAGAAGATGAGGGGAAAAGTGCAACCAAACGTGTAATAAAATATTAGTGAGGAGCCGGAATAGGGGCTGCAGCCTGGCACACTCCATATATATATGTGCCAGGGTTTCCCTCACGCCGCAAAAGGGGCAGGTGTCTGGGATTGAGGTGAACCGCGCCAAGTACACGCCCATGCCTACGGCTCCGTGAAGGAGCCGCCAACTAACATCCCCAGCGGGCCTTGAGACTAAGGTGGAATATAGGCTGGCCCACCGGGGCTCCTAACCCTCCAAAGGTGGCAGGAGGTCCCGCCATTTTGTATCGGGGTGGGACACGAGGGTGAGGCCATGAAGGATGTGGAGCATGACATTGTATAGATGTTTTCTTGGCGTGGTTTGAAAGCAGACGGCTGCATCTCGTGCAGCCGGCTTACAGTGAAGGGGTGAGGGGTTCGGTTGGGTCCACGGGGCAGGGGTCCAATTAAAAGGTCCGGCGGGCCTGGGGTAGGCGGGGCGTGCCCTCGTGCAGGACCCGGTTGAGATAAACCCGAGCAGCGGGCGGCAAAGCGGCCTTCACCTCCTGAAGTATGCGCCGTGGAGTACAAGGTCTGGAGAGCCCCATGCACTGAGTGAGCGTCTGGGGATCCAGCCAGTCTCCTCTGTCATAGTCCAGGAGGTTTCCGACTCTTGTGACCTCTGCCAGGACCAACCTCAAATAGAAAAGTAGTGGGAGATAGATATATTAGCTCCAGGCTAAACAAATCCCTGGTACCAGGTTAAGTGAAATGGAAGCTGATCCAGGTCAATTAAGACACCTGGGGCCAATTAAGAACTTTCCAGAAGGCAGGGAGAAGGCTATGTTGATTGGGACACCTGAAGCCAATCAGGGGCTGGCTGAAACTAGTTAAAAGCCTCCCAGTCAGTCAAGAGGGTGTGCATGTCAGGAGCTGTGGGAAGAAGTTGCGTGGTTGGAGAGGCTGAGTAGTACACACCATATCAGGCACAAGGAAGGAGGCCCTGAGGTAAAGGTGAAGTGGAGCTTGAGGAAGTGAGGGCTGCTGTGGGGGAAGTAGCCCAGGGAATTGTACATGTCATGTTTCTAAAAGGTCAGCTACTATAGTTGATACTATTAGGGTCCCTGGGCTGGAGCCCAGAGTAGAGGGTGGGCGCGGGCTCCCCCCCCACCTTTGCCCCCATTTAATCACCGAGACTGGGAGACAACAGAGACTGTGCAAGGAAGGATAGCTTCTCCTTACCTCCCTCGCTGGCTTATGATGAAAATGGCTCAGTAAACTGGTTTCAGAGTAGCAGCTGTGTTAGTCTGTATTCGCAAAAAGAAAAGGAGTACTTGGGGCACCTTAGAGACTAACAAATTTATTTGAGCATAAGCTTTCGTGAACTACAGCTCACTTCATCGGATGCATTTGGTGGAAAATACAGTGGGGAGATTTATGCATCCGATGAAGTGAGCTTTAGCTCATGAAAGCTTATGCTCAAATAAATGTTAGTCTCTAAGGTGCCACAAGTACTCCTTTTCTTTTTGCTCAGTAGACTGTGACCCTTGTCTCTAGAGAAAGAAGGGTTATGTGGAGGGTCACAGTGAGCCTCTGAGGCTAGCGAAATCCGCCAGGAAACGCGGGACCCACGGAGGCAAGGACAGAGCTTTGTCACAATCCATAAACTATTAATATCCATTGCATGCATAAATCATGCAAGAATATATATGAATAATGATCAGTGAGTTATTAGTTTTCAAATGCTGCTTCACAAGGCATATTTTGTTCAAAGAATATTACAATAATGTGCAAAGTGTGAATACAAACATGCTTAGGGTCACACAAATCACGGAGCTGTGAAGTTTAGTTATTTAGGTCTTGATCCAAAGCCCATTGAAGTCAATGAGTTTGTCTCCACTCACTTCAATGTGGATCAGGCCTGCAGTGCTTTGAACAGGGAAGAGGCTATGAAAATACCAGAGAAGTATGATTACAGGTTAAATTTATACAAATGTGGACACACACACACACCCACCCACCCCACTCCCCGCACACTCAGATGAAACACAGATAAAATGATGAAATACACAAAAATAAACATTGGAGAAACCGAGGGTCATATCCTCAATGTGGACGAGGAGGACAGTTCTGCAGAACTTTGGTTGCTGGTGTTGTGTTATATCTTCCTGTGCTTGAGACGGGTTGTTGGAACGGATCAGCCAGAAGCCAGGGCCGCTATTTTTTGCAGACAGGCCAAAATCCAAGGCAATAATAGACTCCAGAATAATTGATCTTGTCCTATACTTGATTCCTTCCCTTTTCCCTTTCCCCCCCCCCCAGGTTTTCTACAGAAGTAGCAGCATGATTTTTCCCCATAATGTGCTCTCATAGTCTAAACCCTCCATTTCCCTCATGTCCCATCTGCAAAGAGAAAGAAAGTGCGTGATCCAGTAGACAGTGTATTAGACCAACCTCCAGAGACCCGAGTTCTGTTCCTGGGTCCATCTCTGATTTGTTGTGTGTGACCTTTGCCTAGCCCCTCCTCCCTCAGATGTTATCCCATCCTGTTCTCAGAGCACCTGGAAAAGATGCAAGGCCTGGCCTGGCCTACCTTCTTCAAAGGAAAACAAAATTTTCAGCTGGCTCTTTTTATGCAGCCCTAATTCCCTTCCCCAGAAACAACAGGAGGCTCTCTCCTTACAGCTTCACTCTACCGGTGCTCTTCTAGCTTAGCACTCACTGAACTCCCTCTGACCCTTAATAGCCCACGTGTAGCCCCCTTCCCCCTTAACTGGATCAGCTGCTCTGGCATAGAGCCCGCCACTCTGTGACAATAATCTTTTCAGAGCAGGCTGACCTAGTAAAATATGAATACAGCACAGTGTGCTGAGTTATATTTAAATAACTAGTCTTCATTGGCAGTTAGGGCAACTTAACATTCAAGGGCAGGATCAACTAATCAGCTCTTGTTTCAAATTATATAAAACTTAACTCACTTTGAAAGGCTGCGGCTGTATATACCTAGTCTCTACATTAATGATTAAAGTGGGCTTATCGTGTGAGTCTATCCTGCAAAACATTATTATTCCAATCACATCAAATCCATGGGTTTATATTTAAGCACAAGGGGAAAATATTTCTGAAGACTGTTGCCTCTTTTTCAAGTATAAGAGTTAATGAAATCAGGGAAGAGGAAGAGCAATTCAAGGAACTTTCACTGGACATCTCAAAGGCTCACTTTAATGTTTCACAAAGGAAGAGGGTCACTTTATAGTTAGATGGAACAGGACAGCTTAACATAGTGTCTGGGTACGGAGGCATTCCGGAGCACATCTTTGTGCTGTTCCAAAAAGAAATGATATGCGCCCTCTAGATCTTCTTGCTAACCACATCCTGTGCTCAGAGATGCGTGGTCATGCCCCATTCCAGCAATATACACTCTTCAAGGTAGCTGGTCACTGCATAAGGGGTCTGTTGAGCAGAATGTTTGGAATATGTCCTACTGTTGCATACTGGGAGAGAGAAGAAAAGACTGCCTGGTTGTTCCCCTCTTTACTTCACCCAGGACATAGAGGGCAGTGTTTCCCACCCCACACTATACCTTCCCCCTAGAAACACTTATTTTTCCTGAGGCCTTTTGTGGCTTGCAGTAGGCAGGCAATAGTCTTACATTCACATTGGTTGGCTGAATATCTAGGGGCCTGGACCTCAGACTTCAATTGGATTTGGATGAGATCCATGGAACACTAGTTCCAATGATACTTCAAAAGTCTTGCATGAGCTAATGGTCCAATCCTGCTGACACCACTAAGCATAATGCTCACTCCCCTGAGTAGTCCGTTTGAAGCCAATGGAATTACTCAGCATAGAAAGCATTGATTTGCAGGATCAGGCACCAGCTGACTTATCAAAGAAAACAAAAGACAAATTTAATTAAACTTTTTTAGCTTTTACTGCAAACATTGAAACCATTCTGTACCATGAAAAAAATCCCATCTGCTCAGCAGGGAATTTCTTGGATGCAAGGGGCTGAGCATTGACTATCATGGTGTTCCTATTCAAGTGAAACACATTTTCTGCAGGACATCAATTGTAAAGCACTTGGAGGGCACTATAAACATCCTGATGTATACATGTCTCTAGTTATTAATCCCTATCTTTAATATGAACAAACTGATTGGATCTATTCTGTGAATTAAAATAAAATAAATATGGAAACATCAGCATTTTTCGAGCTATATAGTTTTTATTTCACACCATCCAGTTAGATTTTTTCATGCTTTATTCTGCTAACAAAGCATGTCTTAAATCAAAATGTTGTAGTGAAAATTAATGCTTCTTTACATTTCTTGTTTTAGAAAAAAAAAGGATCAAGGCAGATTTTTATTTAAAGAAATCTATTTTTGCAATATTCAGAACAACACACACAGCTGTTAGATTTCCAATTCTTTTATGTTTCTCTAGAGAGTCTTTAAAGACCTCACTTAACCATCTCAATTGATCATTCATCTGATTTAGTACTGTTGAAATAATTCGTAGTCTTCCTTTCAGTGATCTGTCAGTTAAAACTGCTTACCCTGCCTGTGATTTTAAAGGTTGCCTGGTCCCTTAAGAATAGCTGCTGTATGAGCACCTATATGTCACACTGTGTTTTAAGATGAAAGAACTTGTTGGCCAACGTGTCTTGATCTTCCATAGAGAGTCAGGCATATGTCTCTGTTGATTACTCTACAGAGTAGGATATAAAAGGTGCGTTACTTTAAAGCAGCTTGGTATTTTTGCTAGTACTGGATGACAAGAATTTCCACCTCCGTACACACTGAGAAACAAATAGAGGCATAAGAGGGAAAATGTGAGGAGAGGGAAGCAGATATTAAGTTAGCCAGAGGTTGGAATCATCTGCTCATAAATGACCCGTTCATTTTCAATGACTGTAGGCTGTGTTGTTGTAGCTGTTTTGGTTCTAGGATATTAGAAAGACCTGATGGGTAAGGTAATATCTTTATTGAACTAACTTCTGTTGGTGTCAGTAACAAGCTTTTGACCTTACACAGAGCTCTTCTTCAGGTCTGGGAAATGTACTCAGAGTGTCACAGGTAAATACAAGGTGGAACAGATGATTTAGCATGTTAGTGATTTTCAATCTATGGTCCGTGGACCATGTGGGGTCTGCAGACTACATCTAAGATTTCCAGAGGAGTCCACACCTCCATTTGAAATTTTGTAGGGGTTTGCAAATGGGGGGGGAGAAAAAAAAAAGGTTGACATAAGTAGTTAACACACATTTCAAGGGACCATTTTAAGTGAAGAGACCCATTAGCACCCTTGCAGTCATAAGGGGAGAGGGGAGAAAGCAGCTGTGGGAGTTGTTAGTAGTTTATAGATTGTTGTAACAAGTAAGGCTAAGATTTTGGCATGGTACTTTTACTAAAAGTCATGCACAGGACGTGGGCAAACAACAACAGATCATGGAAGCCTGAGCCACACTGCCCAGGCCTGAAGTCACAGACATCATGCAAAATCATGGAATCTCTGGCCTCTCTGACTGAATCATAGCCTTAGTAAAAAATCCATAAATCCAATGTCTCTATTCAGTCCATGACTTAGTGTCTAGCAAAGATATGAATTTAAGCTTCCTTAGCTCTCGTCCCCTAATGCCCCTACTCTACTTGCACTATATTGATGAAATCATCATCTGGACCCATGGAAGAGAAGCCCATGAGGAATTCCACCATGATTTCAACACTACTGTGCTAATAAGCAATGGTCACAAAACCACCACTCTATACCAGAAACCTACTAACCGCTATACTTACCTACATGCCTCCAGCTTCCATCCAGGACACACCACACGATCCATTGTGTGCAGCCAAGCTCTAAGATACAACTGCATTTGCTCCAATCCCTCAGACAGAGACAAACACTTACAAGATCTCTATCAAGCATTCTTAAAACTACAATATCCACCTGCTGAAGTGAAAAAAAATAGATTGACAGAGCCAGAATAGTACCCAGAAGTCACCTACTACAGGACAGGCCCAACAAAGAAAACAACAGAATGCCACCTTCAGCCCTCAATTAAAACCTCTCCAGCACATCATCAAGGATCTACAGCCTATCCTGAAAGACGATACCTCACTCTCACAGATCTTGGGAGACAGACCAGTCCTTGCTTACAGACAGCCCCCCAACCTGAAGCAAATACTCTCCAGCAACCACACAACAAAAACACTAACCCAGGAACCTATCCTTGCAACAAAGCCCGATGCCAACTCTGTCCACATATCTATTCAAGTGACACCATCATAGGACCTAATCACATCAGCCACTCCATCAGAGGCTCGTTCACCTGCACATCTACCAATGTGATATGAGGCTCGTTCACCTGCACATCTACCAATGTGATATATGCCATCGTGTGCCAGCAATGCTCCTCTGCCATGTACATTGGCCAAACTGGACAGTCTCTATGCAAAAGACTAAATGGACACAAATCTGACATCAGGAATCAGAACAGTCAAAAACCAGTCAGAGAACACTTCAATCTCTCTGGTCACTCAGTAACAGACTTAAAGGTGGCCATTTTGCAACAGAAAAGCTTCAAAAACAGACTCCAAGGAGAAACTGCTGAACTGAAATTAATTTGCAAACTGGATACCATTAACTTGGGCTTGAATAGAGTCAGGAAGTGGCTGGGTCTTTGCCCAAATTTAATCTATTTCCCCAAGTTAAGTATCTTCACATCTTCTTGTGAACTGTCTGAAAGGGGACATCTTGATATCACTAAAGTTTTTTTTTCTCCTGGTGATAATAGCTCATCTTAATTAATTAGCCTCTTAGAGTTGGTATGGCAACTTCCACCTTTTCATGTTCTCTGTATATATCTTCTTACTATATGTTCCATTCTATGCATCTGATGAAGTGGGCTGTAGCCCACGAAAGCTTATGCTAAAATAAATTGGTTAGTCTCTAAGGTGCCATAAGTAGTCCTGTTCTTTTTACTTACGCTAAACAATCTGCTTCATCTTATATTTAGTTGTGACACTCTGGATAAGTTTCCCAGACCTAAAGAGCTCTGTGTAGTTTGAAAAACTCTCTCAACAACAGAAGTTGGTCCAATAAAAGATATTACCTCACCCACCTTGTATGTCCATTATCAGTAAATAACTTTTGCTAATCATCTTTCAGAGATATTTTCTGAATGGTAATGATATTGTTGGCCCAATGTCTCACACTAAATATTGCCCATTTTTTAATGCAAGGTAACATGTTATTAGATGTAACTCAAACTGAGGAATAAGGAATTTGAAACAAACCATTCCTTCTGTGTCTGATTGCTGAAATTATTTGCATTGTGTAATTTAAATGTACTGTGGAAGACAGAAGCTTAGCATACGAATAACTGAACTGGGTGATGCTCTGTATTGTACCATTAAGCAACTAAATTCTTTTCACAGATTGTTTAGCACATCTCTAGTGTAACACTCCATAAACATGAGCTCTATATACATCCTCCTTTTAGCTCTCATTACCTTAATTGTTTTCTTCGGACATCTCAGAGTATTGTAGCAAAGGAGGAAGTCAATATGTTTCTTGTGGGTATTTTTGACTTCAGATGAATGTCATTCACAAGAAAAGAAACAATGTGTACTCTGTGGAGGAACAGAAAAATTCTCACAGCAGAAGTTGTAACATGCATACACAAAATGGACAGACAATTATAAGCATCATTTTTCAAAGAATATGGACATATGAAAATACTATATATAGATGTATCTTAGTTAGAAATCCACTTTCTTGACTCCTACTTTGGGAATATCTATTAAGCATATATAACCAATACTAATGGTAGGGGGGAAAAACCACTTCAGTGCAGGTGACATGCCAAAAAGCCAGCACTCATGGGGGGAAAAACCCCCAAACTTTGCTCATTGTTAACTAAGTGAACAGAAAACAATATGAAAAACTAATATGCTGAATAAAGTTATTTGATGCACATATTTAACCCAGCCCTATATCATTTTGCTGTGAACTTTAGTCTGCTTATCCTACTGTTATGGTGGGAGAAAAGATAGTTTGATTCTTATGGCACAGGATTGCTAGCCAGAAGAGCTGTGTTCTATTTCTGCTTCTGGCACAGATTTCCTGTGTGACCTTCACTAAGTAATTTAGGGTACAGCTATACTGCTATAAAAGACCTGCGGCACAGCCACGGCTGGCCCGGGTCAGCTGATTCAGACCAGTGGGCAACAAATTTGCTGTGTAAATGTTCAGGGTTTCATGCTGCAGTGCTGTAAATTTGGTGAGTGGAAGTTCAGGTTGGGCTGGAGCCCAGGCTCTGGGATTCTCAGAGGGTTCTCAGAGCCAAGGCTTCAGCTCAAGTCCAAATGTCTACAGTACATTTTATAGCCCCACAGCCCAAGCCTGGAAAGCCAGAGTCAGCTGACGGGGTCAGCTACAAATCTTTTATTGTATTGTAGACATACCTTTAGTGTCAGAGTTTAAGGCCAGAAGGGACCGCTAGATCATCTAATCTGACCCCCTGTACATCATCACAAGCCACCGGCACCACCCAGTACCTGCACACTAAACCGAACAACTGAAATTAGATCAAAGAATTATAGCCCAAAGGAGACTAAACTATTACATGTCACAGGCAGAGAATAGGAGGGACTGAGGAGCAGCAGTGAACTCAGTGCCAAAAACTTCTCCTGCAGAGTGTAATTATTGATACTTGTGAGTATGTTGTGAGACTTGATTTCACAAACATTTCTAAGGCGTCTTGAGAACCTCTGGTGCATTGTGCTATGAATATAAAATATTATTTAATACACTTTGTTAAACCTACATTCTGTACACACCAAGAGTCACAGAACTTCACCGTTTAACAACAGCAGAGGTAGCACAACGGCAGGAATTAAAAGCATGGTTGCACTGAATCTTTCCTTTCTCCATGTGCAGGTACTAGAAGAAAGCAGGAACCTTCCAAACGAAGGAGAGAGAGCCAGCAGAAGGTGCAATGAAGGACGTCATCTTGGATATAGATCCATTCTGGGCATCTCAGAGCTGTGTCAGAAGGTCAGGTACCTGACAAGTCTCAGGGATCAAGTGTAGGTGGGCAGCAGTAGAAAAGGGTTGGAAGATGGAAGAGAACAGAAAATGTGGGGGAGGACCAGAGATTGGACTGGGGTCTTTGAGTGGGAAACAGCAGGAGAAGGGGTCTGGCAATGTCATAAGGAGGGCAGTGAAGGTCAGAGACTTGGATGAGCAGCAGAAAATATCAAGTTTTGATGAGGCATGGGAGGATACTATGCAGAGTCAGGCACAAAGATTTTTAGTTCTGCTAGTTCATTGAATTATATAAATGTAGGACTGGAAGAAACCTCATTGCATTATCTATCCCAGTTCCCTGCACTGAGGCAGTCCTAAGTATTAATCTAGACCATCTCTGACAGGTGTTTGTCTAACCTGTTCTTAAAAACCTCCAGCAATGGAGATTCTACAACCTCTCTAGGCAATCTGTTACAGTAATTAACTACCCTTAAAGTTAGGAAGTTTTTCCTAATGTCTAACAAATATCTCTTGCTGCAATTTAACCCCATTACTTCTTGTCCTGTTCTCAGTGGATAAGGAGAACAATTTATCACCCTTTTCTTTATTGTTATCATGCCTCCCCCAGTCTTCTCTTCTCCAGACTACACAAACCCAGTTTTGTCAATCTTTCCTCATAGGTCATGTTTTCTATACTCTTAATCAGGTTTTTTGTTTTCCCCTGGACTTTCTCCAATTTTTCCACATTTTGCCAAAGTCTGATGCCAAGAACTGGGCACAGTACTCCAGCTGAGGTTTTATCAGTTCCAAGTAGAGCAGAATAATTACTTCTCATGTCTTGCTTACGACACTCCTGCTAATACATTCCAGAATGATGTTAGGGGTTGTTGGTTTTTTTTGTTTTTTTGCAACAGTACTATATTGTGAACTCATACTTAGTTTGTGATCCACTATAAATCCCAGATCCTTTTCTGCATTACTCATTCCTAGGCAGTCATTTCCCATTTTGTATTTGAACGGTTGGCTAGTGGAGTACTTTGCATTTCTCCCTATTGAATTTCATCCTATTTCTCCAGTTTGTCAAGATCATTTTGAATTCTATTTCTGTCCTCCAATGCACTTGATACCAAGCTGGGAGAGGTTGCATCTGCAAACTTTATAAGTGTACTGTCTATACCATTATACAAATAATTTATGAAGAACAGGACCCAGAACAGAACACCGTGGGACACCATATGATATGCCCTTCCAGCTTCACTGTGAACTATTTATAATTATCATCTGGGTATGATTTTCCAACCAGTTGTACACCCACCTTATAGCATGTTCATCTAAGCTATATTTCCTTGGTTGCTTATGAGAAGGTCATGTGAGACAGTATCAAAAGCCTCACTAAATCTGAGATCTACTACTTCCCCCATCCACAAGGCTTGGTACCATGTCAAAGAAGGGTATTAGGTTGTTTTGACATTGTGGGTGCTTGACAAATCCATGTTCTTCTAGGTGCTTACAAATTGATTGCTTGATTATTTCCTGCATTATCTTTCTGGATACTGAAGTTAAGCTCACTGGTCTATAAATCCCCGGGTTGTCCTTATTTCCTTTTTATAGATAATGTGACAAAGTTCCTCCTCTGCCTTTGTGGGTCCTCCGCTTCTTGGCAGATTTGCTTGCCTCAGAGGTTCACAGCAGCCCTCAGTTTGGCCACTTTTGCTAGTGGCTCAAGCCTGCCGTCCACTCAGCTAACCTCATCGCTGGCCAGCATGGGGGAAACAGAGAACAATCCCTGCAGTCTCTGTGTCCCACCTAGTGGGTCGGGGACAGGCCAGATCCCTTTCCAATTTAGGCCTTCCCTTCTGGCGTTTCTCACATACCAGGCCAACTCCTCCTGTGTCCGATCAGGAGTTGGGGGGGATGGGAGGAACTAGGCCCACCCTCTACCCTTCCAGCCCAGGGCCCTGTGGATAGCAGCTGTCTACAATGTATCAGCTGCATGACAGCTACAACTTCCTGGGCTACTTCCCCATAGCCTTCCCAGCACCTTCTTTATCCTCACTGCAGGTTCTTCCTCCTGAAACCTGATCACGCTTGAACTCTTCAGTCCTCCAGCAGCATGCCCTCTCACTCCCTGCTCCTTGCGCACTCCCCTACCAACTGACGGGAGGTCCTTTTTAAACCAGGTGTCCAGATTAGCCTGCCTGCCATAATTGATTCTAGAAAGTTCTTAATTGGCTCCAGGTTTCTTGATTAGCTTGCCTGTCTTAATTGGTTCTAGGAGGTTCCTGATTGCTCTAGGGCATTCCCTGCTCTGGTCACTCAGGGAACAGAAAACTGTTTATCCAGTGGCCAGTATATTTGCCTTCTACTAGACTCCTGTACCCCAGTGGTCTGGGTCTGTCAAAATAGGTAGAATATTTACCCCTTTTCAAGTACTTTGAGATGTCTCCCATCCTCCACAATTGTCTCAGAGATAATCATTAGTGGCTCATAGATGTCTTCAGCTAGTTCCTTAAGTATTCAAAGTAGTATTTCATTAGGCCTTGCTGACTTGAAGACATCTAACTTGTCTAAATAATTCTTAACTTGTTCTTTTCCTATTTTAGACTCAAATCCTCCATTTACACTGATGTTCACTATGCTAATTGTCCAATCATTGCTAACCTTTTTGGTGAAATCTGAAACAAAAAAGTCATTGAACACTTCAGCCATTACTGTGTTTTCTGTTATTGTCTTTCCCTCCTCATTAAGTAATGGGCCTACTCTATCCTTGGTTTTCCTTTTGCTTCTAATGTATTTGTAAAATGTTTTCTTGTTACCAGTTTTGTCCTTAGCTAGTTTAATCTCATTTTGTGCTGGGCCTTTCCAATTGTCCTTGCATGCTTTTGTTGTTTTTTTAATATATTTGTTACTTGTAATTTGAGTTAGTTTCCACTTTGTGTATGACTCTTTTTTGAGTTTCAGGTCATTCAAAATCTCCTAGTTGGGGTAGTGTGCTCTTTTGCTCTTAATAAATGTTTCTTTTAAAAAAATTGTCAATTCTCCTGAACATTTTTTCCCGTTAGACTTATTTTCCCACAGTATTTTACCTACCAAATCTCAGAGTTTGCTAAAGTCTCCCTTCTTGAAGTCCATTGTTTTTATTCTGCTGCTTTCCCTTCTACCATTCCTTAGAATCATGATCATTTTGTGATCACTTACCCAAGCTGCCTTCCACCTTCCAAATATTAATAAGTTCCTCCCTATTTATCAGAATCATATCTAGACCAGCCTCGCCCCTTTCACCACCTTCAATAAAAAGTGGTCTTCATTGCATTCCAAGAACTTCTTGAATAATCTGTGCCTTGCTGTATTATTTTCCCAACAGATATCTGCTCAACTGAATTCCACCATCATTCCACTTGTGCTTTGGATGATTTTGTTAGTTGTTCAGAAAAAGCCTCCTCCATCTCTTCTTGGTTAGGTGGTCTGTAGTTAGACCCCTACCGTGATGTTACCCTTGTTTTTTTACCCTTTTGCCATTACCCATAGACTTTCAACAGGTCTGCCTCCTATCTCAACCTCAGTGCAAGTGTTCAGTCCAGTTATAATCCATATAATCCAATTAAATCCATATTTCAGTTATGACTACAAGGTTTTGCTCAGGGTAATGATGAAAGTTAAAGCTGTGTTAAGATGAATGAAAGGAAACAAGTAAAACTGTTTTTCTAGGGAACAGTTCAGGGACCTGGGGTTATACTACCTAATGAAAGTGCCCCAGAAAAAATGGTAGCAGCAGATTTACTAGTGTTGCCATGCTGTGATTAAACCGCAAGGAGACTAGGGGATGATTCCGAATCTAAACATCATTCAACTGTAATCTACTTTGTTCACTTCTTAGAAATACAGGTTTTGTTAGGCATTAAGAACCATCATTCTTGAGCTGGTTAATGTAACTGTGTACATTTGTGTTTGGGCCAGTAGCACCAACAAACTAACTAGTGCTGCAGTTACTAACAGCCACTATGAGACGAAGCAAGTAATAAGAGTGATCCCTAATCCCCTCAAATAAATATCCACCCTCTCCTTCCCAAGCTTCCAGAAACAGCTATGCAAAGAAATAGGCTTTGCAGCATGCCCAAATGGTCAATTATTTTGTACCAAGGCCAAGAGTAATTTGAGAGG
Source organism: Dermochelys coriacea (assembly GCF_009764565.3). NCBI lineage: Eukaryota > Metazoa > Chordata > Testudines > Dermochelyidae > Dermochelys > Dermochelys coriacea. The sequence goes on from NC_050070.1 coordinate 138,288,634, forward strand.
CCCTCACAGAGCATACCTTTCCAGTTGCTCCCTTTCTTATAAACAAAGAGAGCTCCAGTTTGACCACCTCTGCTCATTTCAACTGTGACAGAATGTCACCGAGAGAGGCAGTCACTTAAACAAGCAGGTCCAAAGTTTGTAGGTAAAACTTAGAGTTGTCCAGAGAACAATAGTTCCATTTTGCAACAACTTTCAACATTTCTAATGTTTTCACCAAAAGGGAATTATGTCAAAATGTCCATTTTTGTATCAAAACCTGAAGTTTTTGATTTGGGAAGTTGTTTTGGGTCCATGGCTCTCTGATCAGAAGTCAGAAGAAACACACACTAAATAGCCCGGTGCCAGGTGTGACAGGATAAATTCCCATGTTCACACGCTACACACTATTGTAATAATCTTTGTACAAAATATGCCTTTTAAGGTATCATTTGAAAACTCAATTTGCTGGTCAGTATTGTCTTGTTAAAATATGTATGGCAACATTGTAAATGTGAAGTTATTCAATTCCCTAGTACACGTGTTCCAAACCTCACAGCCCTGCCCAAATGTAAGTTGACAAACAGGTGTCTATCCTAAACAAAGGAATGTGTGCTCTGCTTAATTTGATTTAAGTAGTAAACAGCGTCAAGCAGGAAGGAAGACGAAGTTCAAACAGCTGAAAAAACCAGCAGGGACTATCCTTCCACATAGACTCTTTAGCTCCTGGTTTTCAGCTGGAAATATTTTTCAAGAGGTGGACTGAAACTATAAAAAGGAGGGACAAATATCCCAGAGCACCCTTCTCTCTCTGCCTATCCCAATAACTGCACCTGAAGAGACAAAGGAAGCAGGCATTAGACTCTACGGGAGGGGCCCTGATCTCAGAGTTTGGTCAGTAATCTGCTGGAGCATGTGGTGAGAAACTGTGCTTGAATCTAATATAGTTAGATATTAGTGAACATTTTCTCTTTACTTTTTTTGTAACCATTTCTGATGTTTATGCCTCATTACTTGTCAAGTACTAGTTAAATCCATCTCCTTGTAGTTAATACCCAGATATTTCAACAGTAAAACAAGTGTAACTCCATCTGGGGTAACAAGTTGTGTGCATATTATTCCCTTAAAGGAATAACAGACTCAATATATTTGCATGACCAGGAGAGGGTTGGGCAATACAGAACATACATTTCGGGGGCAAATTTGAGATTGGGAGCATGTTGGGGTCACTCTATGGTAAACTTTAAGGTTGGTTAGAGCCAAGGTGTGGCTCGCTAGCTGCAGCAGACACAGACAGACAGAGCTGGGATTGACTTACACCCGGGAGGCTGTTTGTGAGCAGCAAAGCATTGTAAAGGACACCCCAGGTTAGAGGGCAGGGGTGACATGCTACTCACTGGTCTGGATTGTACCCTAGTATGTCAACAAAGGTTCAAGTCCCTGTTCTGCCTAATTTGGACTAGAGATTTTCTCAACCTAGATCATTCTGAATCAAACAGAATTTGGGTTTCTAACATACCAGGCTCGCGCCCTAACCACCAGGTTACAGAGAATAACTCTCTCATTCTGTCATGGCTTCAAGGCTCTCTGGTCAGAAGTAAAGAAAAACCCTAATTCCCCAAATTAGTAAGAAGTGTTCCAACCTGATCTGGTCAGAACCAATAGGCAGGCAGCACAGATTCCGAAGCATTAGAATAAGAACATAGGGATTGCCAAATGCTTCAAAATTCTACAGCCAGCAAAGGTGGGATAATCTGCCTCTTGTGAGGTCTCATCCTGATTTCTAACGTTAGTGGGTATCATAAATCCTGAAGCATGAAGTTTTGCAACATTTCCAAAACTTTTTTTAGCATTAAATAATTATTTCTGACTATTCCTGTTATCAATATAAATGTCCAGTTGCTCTTTAAATCTAGCTAAACTCTTGGCCTTAATGGCTTCATATGGCAATGAGTTCCAGAGTCTATTTATGCATTAAATGAAAAAAATATTTCCTTTTATCAAATTTGAATTTAACACTTTTTAATTTCATTGAATGTCACCTGGTTCTTGTGTAATGACACAGGTCAAACAGAAGTTCCTAATCCTAATACACCATTCATTATTTTATATACTTTTATCATGTCCCCACTTATTTATCACCTTTCTAAGTAAAGAATCCCAACCTTTTCAATATTTCATATAGAATGTTGTCATGCTCTAATTCTTCTTGTTGTCCCTCAGCTTCTGCAATATCCTTTTTAAGATGAGCTAACCAGTACAGGACAGACTATTTTAAAATGAAGGAAAATCACTACTTTATAATGGCATTGTAACATTTTCCATATTATTCTCTATCCTGCACACTAACACAGTTTGCACTTTTGATTGCAGCTGCACATTTGAGCAAAAGCCTTCAGTGAGCTTCCCAGACCTTTTCCTGAGCTGATACTGGTGATTCTACATTTTACCGAGGTTCTAAATTATGTGCTCACTGCCAGATATGCTGCTTTTAGTATCAGCTTCAGTTTGAGTGGATTGAATTTCCCGCTGCATGTAGACAGAATTACAGTAGTCTTATCTTGAAAGGACAAAGTCATAATGGTACCATTTCTGATGCAGATCTTTCTAACAGCAGCCTGACTAGATGCATTTAGGAAAAAAAGCTGGTTTGGTCACTGCTGCATCTGATCATCAAAACCAGCAGCTAGAAGTCCAATAGACCTGCTTAGTGACAAATGGCAGACACTTAATCAGAGGGACCTATAAAAATCTCTGCCTTTGTCCAATCTACCATGTGAACCAACCCTCAGACTTTTCTGCAGCAAATGTCAGTCTGCTTGCTCTCATATATGCCTACACTGCTGACCCAGGCTGTGAGAGATGCACCAGTGCACCCTCCAGGTCATACATAAAGGTAAGAGAGCTGGATGGCACCAGTGTATTGCAAACACTAATCCATGCCTCCTTGGTGACCCTCCAAAGAGCTCCATGTACACCTGGAACAACTAACACAGCTTTATTTAGAGGGCCATGACAGTGCAACCATAGTACTATTTGTGGCACTTTCACAAAGACAGATTTTGGCTACATGTAGGTTTCCATGCAGCTTCTTAAAGTATTGTGGGCTCCATTTTCAAGTGATTAATGCTTCAAATACCTTAGAGAGACATGCTTATCAGAAAATGTTAAGCACCTGCCCAAAAATTACTAGAAACTTTTGAAAATGTAGGCCTGAGTGATTTGTTTCTACAGAGCAACCTGAAAGTCTATTTTCTTACATTTTGCTTCTAGTTTTGCAGTTACGTGACCATGCACGTCACACTTTAAATTAGAAGTACAGGTTGTGAAAAGACAATAGAGACATAGTATGTTTTGTTGTCCCTCAGGGAACATTCAGTCACTGAGGTCTGAATGAACTTAGATCAGAAGTCTTATGGCACACTGTACTGTTGCTCATGAAGGAAATGAAAAAACCTCAACAACAAAAGAGTTAATTTAAAAAAAAAAGTAGCCAATCCTTGAGCTAAATTGTTTTATAAATGCTGTGGAGTTTTGATTAATTAAAAAAAAAAAAACTAAACAATTTTTCCCTTTAAAGCAGATTTGTGTAACTTCATTTTTTATATTTTCCAGCCAGTTTACAATTTTCCAGTTGATTGAATGACCCAAAGGGACACCTTATTTATTATGCATTCTATCAACAAGAAAATGTTCCAGATGCATCCTTCTCAAAATGCAGGTTTTAGAACTTCTTTTTTTAGGCCATGCCTACACAGTCAGTCAATCTACTGCTTATACACGTGCATTTTGGGCTCCTTGCATCTAGTCATGATCTTGGGGGACCCAGCCCACCCCTTGCTCATGAAGCTGTACACCAGCCACTTCAACAGCATCAAGGGAAGATTCAGCTACTGGCATAGAACTGAACATGCTTTTGGTAGATTAAACAACACGATTGGATCTCTGAGAAAAATATCCCAGTGGTTATAGCTGCTTGCTTTGTCCTGTGCGTAGCAAAGGGGGGAAAGGTGCTGCCAGGGTAGAGGGCAGAAGTGGAGCAGATGAATTTGACCAGCCAGACTCAAAGGCTATTAGGAAAGCTCAACCTGGAGTTATACAGTTCAGGGAGGCTTTGAAAGAGCACTTAAATAGTGACCCACAGTAGTGCAGGGTGGCATAGTGAGCTCTACCTGGCCTTGCAGTTTGGAGGTCTGTTAGCAAATGTGTGGTGCTTGGTGTACATCTACAAATATAGCACTGGCAATGCACCTATCAATTGGGTAGTGCTTGTTGTACATTTATGATTATTACACTATCACTGATCCTACCAGTTGTGTCACACTGTATAATAACCAGAGGTGGGTGCTCTCCCTACCACTAGTCAGTGTGAATCATATGTTATGAACTAATAAAGATTAATTATTTTCCAAAAAAGTTTTTTTAATAAGAAAAACACTCAAAATTCTGTGCAAGTTGAAAGCAAATACATTACAACCTTAATCAATTTATGGAACAGAGCTTAAAGGAGGGGAAAGAATGTTCATGTCCATTTTAGCTGCACATACACGGACATGCGAGAGCCACAGTTAATGTATGTGAAGCTGTGATAGGGGTAGGAATGTGGGTCTCATGCCATGTGGCATTTTGATGTCAGGGGGTGCTGTATTGGGAGGTGCTGCAGTGGAATTCTCCGTGGATGGCAAAGGGAGGTGAGCCCAGGATTGCAGAATGTGTAGGTCCACAAGAGTCTGCAGCATCAGTGTTTGCTGCCAGAGAAGCCCCTTTATGCTCTGGTGCATGTCCCTCTTCTTTTCCTGCTGGGCCTTTCTCCATACAGTCTGCAGTGTTCATCCTCCAGGCTCTCTGCTCATGGTCCAATGCAGCACTAGTTTGCAGGATCTCACTGAACATGTCCTCCCAAGTCCTCTTCTTTCTCCTCATTTGGCTCATCCATTCTGTGGGTGTGGAGGGGGAACCTCTCAAGGCTGAAATGGCAGCAGTTGCAGATAAAACACACAGATATACCGTTGTCAGTATAGTGACAATGAAGAGTGAAAGTTAAGCTTCGGAACACCTTTCCCTTGCTCCCCGATAGTTTTAAACAAGACATGCTTTTTGACGCTTCTGCTACTGAAGTACCTGTGCTTGGCACCACACACAGCATCAGCCATGATGTATATGGCCCACCAGGGGTGAAGAAAATGAGGAGGAAATTGCTCAGTTGCATGAAACTATGGAGTATAAGTCAATGGTGCTGCATATTTGGCACTGTTTTCCACAGGCAATGACAGGTTTCAGAGTAGCAGCCGTGTTAATCTGTATTCGCAAAAAAGAAAAGTAGTACTTGTGGCACCTTAGAGACTAAAATTTATTTGAGCATAAGCTTTCATGAGCTACAGCTCACTTCAGCTCACGAAAGCTTATGCTCAAATAAATTTGTTAGTCTCTAAGGTGCCACAAGTACTCCTTTTCTTTTTTTTCCCCATAGGCAATGGTAGTTTTAGCTGATATCTCCCACCCAGAGTAACAAAGGCAGAGAAAGAACAGCTGCTTCTGGCACCCCAAAGTTGCCCAGGCCCATATGCCTGTGTACTTCAATGGTCCCTGTCGAAGTTCTCGCCAACTGGCATAGGAAAGTCTCCTCCCCTGGAGGAAAAAATAAGGCTGCCATCTCTAGAAACTTTCAGAGGAAAATCGCAGAGTACCTCCAGAGAGTTTCATTGAGATGTCTCAGAAGGATTCAAGGGCCATTCCTGTGTACCTAAACAAACTGCTCTGCATGCCTCCGCCCCTTGCCTAACTCTACAATGAATGAAAAACCATATCTCAATTCTAGCTCTGTTTGTTGTACTGCTACCTCTTCTAGTATGGGTAAATTAATGAAAAGTCAATAGCTGTTTTCTGCCAAGTTGGGGGCATTGTCACTGTAATAGGAAATAAATGTACAGACATACCTGAGGTTCCTTCGTCTGCATCAGGCTCGCCTGTGCTCAATTGCCAGGATGGACTCAACTGCAGTATAGTCTCAAACAGGTCCTGGCTTGTGGCACAGCTGCCCCCTCCCCACCCAGGTTGCACGTCCACCATCCTCCTCCTTCTCCACCTCCTCCTTGTCCTTGCTGCTGTTCACAGCAGGGGCCTGTGACTCGGGCTTTTCAGAGGTATCCATAGTGGTCTGTGCAGTAGTGGCGGGATCTCTGCCAAGTATGTCATGCAGCTCTTTGTAAAAATGGCAGTTCTCTGGCTTGGCACTAAATCAACTGTTGGCCTCCGTGGCTTTCTGATATGCTTACCACAGTTCCTTTGCTTTCACATGACTCTGCTGCTGATCCCTGTAGTGCCTCTTCTTCTGCATCCCTTGTGCAATCTGCTCATAGATGTCCACATTTCTAGGGAAGCTCCACACCTGCGTTTGGAGAGCTTCTTCTCCCCACAGGTCCAGGGGATCAAATATCTCCTATCTACTCCTTGACAAAGTGTATCCGGAGCATGTAGCTGGCATGGTCAGCTGGGCAGTAGTGCACAACAATGGAGAGCTGCTAGGTGTGCACGCCAAGCTAGACAATCAGGAAAAGGCATTTCAAAAATATTCAGCATTTTAAAAGGGGGAGGTTTCCAGTCTCCATGATCCCTGAGCAGCAAGATTCACAACTGTGAACGGAGTAGTCAGAGTTGGGCATCGTGGGATAGATTCTAGAGGATCGTTTGGGTCAATATAGGTAACACAGTGTCTACATCTGTGTTGTGTCAACCTCAATACATCGACCATGGCTCAGCACCACTCAGGGAAGTGGTGTTACTATGTTAGAGTAATGGAGCACTTACATCAGTGTTAAATTTAAGTGTAGACATATGCACAACTAAGTGAATGCAAAGATGCTTACATCAACCTAACTTTGTAAAGCAGACTAGGCCTCAGTAATATTTTTTAAAAGACATGTTTTAATAGCTGTGCAAGAAGACTTAAGTCAGTACGTTACTACTGATTTTTTCAAATCTCTTAGTAAGCCAGTGACAAAAGCAATAAATAGAAACCAGTCATCCTGATGCCAGTTCCTTTGCTCTGACCACTAGACAGCACCACCACCTGTTTACCAAGAAAGCTATGTAGGTGGAAAAAATTTAAATCCATTCTTTTGCCTGTCATTTTCACAAGTGAAAGATGTTGAATTAATACATTGTCCAGTGCATGGAGGACATAAAAGACAGAAAAAACCTTCTATAGAACCCAACGATTTTTGAATCACACCACCATTATATTATTTCCTCCCAAATCAAATAGCAGTCTGCCATTATCTTTTCAAACAAATTCCCTGAGTTTCAGCTTTAGTGTACAAACTTTTGGGTTCCGGGAAGCATTTTATTTTGAAGTCAAAGTGATTTACACCAACAGAGGATCTGGCCATTATTAAAACAAAAGCTTTTAATTGAATTCACAAGGACCTGAGCTGAATTCTGTGCCACCCAAAATAGATTCCAGTTGCATTCCTTTCCACTCTTAGCAGGTAGAAGTAAATATTTAAGATCTGGCACTGAACAAATTAAGGGTAGGTTAGAAAAATGTCTCAGTTAATCACCAATTTTGTCAAGAATATAATATGAATTATAGTTGGAAATAATTTTGGTAGTTTCCCTGCTTGAATTGTAAAAATAAATACTCTTAAAAAGCCTTCATATTTCCTTTAGTTTGCATAGGCCTTACAGATGCATTCTGCTGGGACCCTGTTCCACCACCTTTCTTGCAGCATCAATTTGATTCTTTTATGCTGGATGTAAAGTTGTGATTGGATTTCTACCAACATATTCAGAAGAGCCAAAGAGCTGATTGAAAATATGACTTTTTCTTATTGAAAGCAGATAACAGCATTCAAAATGCCATTATTCACCGCTTCTCATAGCGCCAACCTCAGCTGCAAAGTCATTGTACCCAGACCTGGTCAAAAAGGAGAAAATATTGCATAAACTTTTATCTGCCTGTATTAACACATCCACACCTCTTCTTCTATTTCATTCCTTTAGCCAACAGATAGAGGTGATTTACCGATTGAATCACTGAGTCCTCAAAAATCTTTCTTAGTCAAAGACTTTCACTGGTGTCTCAGTTAATTGATCAAGGGAGGTGTTCTGTGGCTGCTAAGCATTTCCATTTTCTTGAAGCTAATACATTTTGTTCATTTTACCTGCTGTTGCCATCCAGACTGGAATAGCTCTGTAATCCAACCATTCTTGTTTTCCCTTACAACAACACTGATTTTCTGTTTGATGCTAATCTTGATAGGTTGTTTCCTTGTGCCATTAAATAGCTCAGAGGCAGCCTATCAAAATGTAAGCTCTTCTCTTCATTTATTTCTAAAGTAACTCCTTTTATTTCAGCACGGATGTTATCAGGTGGCATGAGGCTTTTCCTGAATGACAAATTAGAGATGATCAAAGACCAGCTGCATATATTTTCATTTCACTGTTTGAAATTCCTCAGTTTACATAGTCTCTCTCTCCACCCACAAACACTACAAAGAAATAAGACTGGGGTCCGTGGGAGATAGGGAATTCAAGTATTCCAATGGAGCTGCAGAAAGAAAAACAGTATTCAAAAGATGAATACACCTGCACTAGAAACATTCCATTTGGTAATCAGAGACCCCCCCCTCTTTAAATGGACAATAGCTTGGGCATTCAGCAGGGATGTAGCAGGCCCAAATTCAAATCCCTACTCTGCCTGATTCAGAGCACAGACTGGAACCTGGGTCTGCTATGTCCCAACGAGTGCCCAAACCACCACGCTAGTGGCTATTCTAGTGTGGGAGGGCCTCGCTCATGCAATTCTATCCTGGACCTGAAAATGATTTGGTAAAACCCATACATTTCTATAAAATGTTTCAGTTTTGACAAATCAGCATTTTCTGCTGAAAAAAAATGTTATCAAAAAAATCCCCCAAAAATCCCAACCAGCTGTCTGTAACTCTGGTTACAGTGTGTATGGTAACACCCATTGTTTCATGTTCTCTATGTATATAAATCTCCCCACTGAATGCATCCGATGAAGTGACTGTAGCTCACGAAAGCTTATGCTCAAATAAATTTGTTAGTCTCTAAGGTGCCACAAGTACTCCTTTCTTTTTATAAAACTACAACTATTATAAATGAGAGCAGTTTTATTTTATGTGAAATTCAGAGGCTGAAAATTACAATTGAATAAAACTGAAGTATTATCTGGATCATTTACCAGATCAGAGTGACCGGTCTGATCATCTACTTCTAACTTCTCTTTAGCTTATGATCGGTGCATTTTGTGACCTGGTGAGGGAAGGATGCTCTGTAACCACTTGTGCTGAATAATGAATGCTGAATAATTTGTAAAGTTACTGAAATAAAAGCTCTGTGCACATTTAGCTTTCCGCACAGCTGAATGTAGCACATGGGAGCTGCAAGCACAGAGGGATAGCTAAAGACATATTATCTATTCACAACGGCCTCCATTTCTGCTGCATCGGAGCTCCCCACAACACCCCTCTGAGGAAGGCAGGTACTAGTACTCCCATTTTACAGATTTGGAATAGAGGCACGGAGAGACTGAGCGAATTACTAAAGATGCCACAGGAAGCCTAGCGCAGAGCAAAGAATTGAACTGAATCTTAGGCCAGTACCTTTACCATTAAAATATCCTCCCTTTCATGAGAGCAGACACTTTAATTACCAATGAAAGGCAGTGGCTAGCTTTTAGAATACATTGCAACAAACTACTCATGCCAATTAAAGGCCCTGGTTCTGGATTACACTGCAGCCACTTTGCAACCCAACCCTGCTTTGCAAATACAGCAACTGATAGTATAGAAATGACATATGGGACATGGCTTGGGAAAAAGGGGTGTAGCCAGGACATCTTCATGCACAATACCGTGAGACCATTTCTCTAATTTGCATCAGTTGGCAGACTTTGAAAGTCAAAAAACTAAATTCAAACCCCAGCCAAAATCACCAAGTATGTCTGGTTTCAACACTGAGATGCACAATATTTCTACAGGAAGTCACAAAACAGCCCAGGCTGACTCAAAATGTAGTCTAGGTTTGCCTGCATGTCCTTTGAACCATTTGGCAAGCCTGAATCAAGTTTCAGGTTAGTAATGAAACCCCAAAGCAAGTGAAACACATTTCAGAGTTATTTAGTCAAGTTCTTCACACATCTCTACTATCAGTTTAATGGCCTACCATGTTAAAATCAAAATACACTTGCTGAGATTCTATACTGTTTTATAGCATTCTTCTACTCTGCTTCACACAATTCTCTGCAGTCAATTTTACTTTTCTCCCTGAAGTGGTTCAGTCTGGCTTTTCAAATTTCCTGATTGATTCAATTTTTTTCCCACTGAATTAAAATTTATGAAGGGTGTTAAAAGGGCCCTATATATCATTCAGTGCAGACATCTCCTTTATGTGTGATGTACTTCATTAATTTTTGTATTGATTCGCAAGATTGATACGCATCTTGGCATTTGACTATTTGAGATGCTTCATTGGAATCCTAGACCTGACAAATTTATCGCTGCTTATTATTAACTGTCATTTCATTCTGAAAGTCAGAGCCTTGGGACATTTGTATGTTTGCTGCCACAATTTCCTCCTTTACAGATTTGTAATAGAAGCAAATTCATTTCATTTATGGTGTAAATGTCCTTCAGTAATGTACAATAACAACAACAAATACCTAGCTCTTATATCATGCTTTTCTTTATAGATCTCAAAGCACATCACAATCTTTAATGCATTTATCCTCCCCAAACTCCTGCAAGGTAGGGAAGTGCTATTATCCCCATTTTTACAGATTGGGAACTGAGGCACCAAGAGGCACTAGTTACATTTATTCTATAGCATTTCAATGGAAAATGAAAGAGGAATGTCAATTGATACCTTCTTCTCAAAAGTAATTTTGATAAAAATACAATCAATAAATTTTTCCTAAACATTTTAACAATTCATACTTAATAAAGACTGATTTACACATTTGTCAGTTTGAGTCATAGTAAACAAAAAAAAAACTTTAGGGAGGCTGCATAACTAGGGGATAATTTTTATTAGTAAATGTGTGTATTCTGGTTCAATGGTATTATCTTTCTGAGGAACAGAACTGTTTGGGTTCACTTTTAATTTACCCAAAGTTACAAGGCAGGCATTGACCGAACCCCTTATTGGTCTGGGTGATCCCCAAAATGTCAGCGAGATGCATAATATTTACCTTTATGGCATGAATAATGGTAAGCATTTTGAAGATGAAAAGCACAGTAAAAAGTGCTAAATATTATTATTTGGAAGATATCTAAAAGCTAATACTGTACCACTGATTATCTTATTAAAAAGCTGTGATCATTTATGCAGGTGTGTTACTGCAATATGTATGTGATTTTTGTTTGTTTGGTGGGAACAGCATAAGCATTATGAAGTTAAACATTTTGATAAATACTAACTATATAGGGACAGAGTCCGTTCTCTCATTTCCTGGTGTAAATGCATATTAATTGCACTGAAATCTATGGAGTTGTTCTAGCTGTACACCGGTGTGACTGAGAGCTGAGTGTAGCCCACGGTAGGTTTTACACATTGCAATGAGGCATGCCCACATCCCAATCAGGAGAAGACTAATGAGCCCCTCTGGGCTCAACCAATACTAAATAGGCACACCTGCAGAGCCTGCTCCAGCAGGAGGAAGCCAGCTTCAAAAGGAGAGCATCTCACAGAAAAAAGTTGTTAAAGAAATAGTTGATTACCTGATATGGGAATGTTCCCAGGAAAGACAGATTCTTTATAAAGAATTCAGATGCTTTAAGGTGACAGAATATACCATGAGGGGTTCAGTGAGAGTATTGGGAAAGTAAGGTAACGTAAAAAGTTCTACTATGTTTTTTTAAAGACTATAGAACAGGTTAAGACAGCATGAATGTACAAGAAATATAATAGGTGGTGGTTACTCAGTAGAGGAGTATAATTCACCATAAAGCATAAGAAGAAGAAGAATGAAGAGTTGGCAACCAGAAGGAAAGTGACAGGTTTCAGAGTAGCAGCCGTGTTAGTCTGTATTCGCAAAAAGAAAAGGAGTACTTGTGGCACCTTAGAGACTAACAAATTTATTAGAGCATAAGCTTTCGTGAGCTACAGCTCACTTCATCGGATGCAAGTGGTTGTGCTTGAGAAGGAGTTGACTCTTGCTACAGAACCACTGAGAAAGAAACAGCTAGCAACCACCACCCACAAGGACTTAACAGATCTAGGGCAAGCTGGTCACCATGGCCAGGGATTGAAGATAAACCACAACCTGGGGTCCAGCCACGCTGGACTGCTATAAACAAACCAGATCATTATAGACAACTCAGAAATGGAACAGTCCCACAACTGAGAACCTAGAAAGGCTGAAGTAAGTTTCCCAAGCGGGGAAAGGACTTTGGAAGGAGAAGAAACTCTGAAACTGCCTGAGCGTGATCCCAGAGAAAGGCCCAGCCTATCTCACACACACACAAGACACAAAATACACAAGGAATATGCACAATATGGCTCTAATTCTCCTCTATGTTATATTCTTTTTATGGGGTATAACTCTATTGACTTCAGTGATGTCCCAGTGGTGTAAAATCATTACAACTGAGGGGCAAAGCAGGCTCTTTACTTTTTGGATCTGATCAGGTCTGATTCTGATGTGACCTTTACAACGGTGTAAAGCAAGAGGACCTTGATTGAAATCAATGGAATTACACTAGAATAAAACCAGCATGAGTGGGATGAGAATCAAATTCTAAATCAGAAAGGGTCAAAACCTTAGCTGGGCTGAGTTCACACTCCCCTGATTCTGGAGCTAACAGATGCAAAGGGCTGCTCTAAATCATACCACATAAAGCAATCTCACCTCCTCAGTGATGGCTAGAAGGAAGGGAAGATTGAGTGTCAACTATCCCTGGGAACCCTTTCCAGTGCTTTGTGCTGACTAAGGCCTAGGGTACGTCTACACTTTTATTAAAACATTGGAATTAAACCGCTCTTGCTGGAGTGCATTGACATTAGCAGCTCTTGCAATGGCAAAGACAGCAGTGCATTGTGATAGCTATCCCACTGTGCAACTGGCCACAGGGTGCTTTGGAAAGGGTTTGCAACACCTCATGGGGCAGGCACAGCATCACATGATGCAGGTTTCCCAATCCCATTATTCCATGGGCATCCCTCTACATTGTCAGCTGCTTTTCACCTGAAGTGTGGTGGTGGGGTGGGGGCTGAGTGTGTGACAGGGAGTGTGTGTATGTGTATGGAGGGGGGAAGAGACAGTGTGTTTTGGGGGACAGAGAGTGTGTCAGCATGCTGTCTTGTAAGTTCAGATAGCAGCAGGAACAACCAGTCTTGATGCAGGGGGAGGGGGAAACCCCAACATCAGCTCTGGCCTCCCTCCCTGGGCTCCCTGCATAGCAATATATTTATACATCTCACACACACACACACACACACACACCTCTGCCTCTGTGTTCAACTGCACGAACATTCCACATTAATGGTTTGCTTTGGGTCCGGGAGCAGATCAGCACAGCATACAACGGCTGTCAAAAACAGAGCTTTGAAAGGGGAGGGGTGCATGTCTCCAGGGCAGCTGAGTTCAAAACAATGAACAGAGTGGCCACCTGAGGCATTATGGGACAGGTCCAGAAGTCAATTACAGCGTGGAAAGCAATCAAATATCTACACTGGCAATAGAGCGCTGGAGCCTCTGCGCAAATAGCCTGACGACTCTCGTCGAGGTGGTTTTTTTGCAGCACTGCAACTGAGGAGTTTCTATGCACAAAGTGGCTTAGCAGTGCGTACACATCTGCAGTTTGAGCACAAAAAACTGCTTTACTGTGCAGAAACTTGCCAGTATAGACAAGCCCAAGTCTACCTTTAAACGTTTTACTGATAAAACGATCTGTGTTTTGTTTTGTTTTTTTAAACTGATATCATTATATTGGTACAACTTATACTCTAACGTGGATGCAGTTATATCTGTATAAATGCGCTTTCTACCATATAGCTTATTCTCCTTCTGATGTGGAAATAGTTCTACTCATATAAGGTGCTTTTATACTAATAAAACTGCATCCACACTGGGGCCAGGTAGGGCCAGGGGTTGTACCACTGGTACAACTCTGTAAAGTAGTCAAGGCCCAAGCAGCTGGAAATAGGGACTGACAATCTTGCCCTAAATCTGCTTTGTAGCTCCTCTGGAACAGAACCTCTCTGTGGCTATATCTAAAGCCTTCTCTTAGTGGAAGTGATTCATAGGCCAGTCATGATGCTTTAATTTTCAAGTGATAGTATGCAATATGCTACAAATACCACATTATTTATCTGTGCAGTCAAGAATATATGTTTGATCTGGGTCAGTGTTTTCAACATGTAAATGAAATACTCCACTAAGCACATTCTAGAGTTATGTGCTTCAGGGTGGACAAGTTATATTACATTATACATAGCAATATTCAGAACATTCTCTGTAACCATATTACTAAATGTTGATTTATGCAATCTAATGCACAGACTAATTACTTAAATTTTAACTCATTTATACTGTGAGCACAAGGTACAAGGCTTTGCAACTGGGTTATCTCATTCTATTCAAGGCTCCAAGTTCCAGGAAGACTCATTAAAATACGCGCGCAATTTATTGAGTAATAGGCCTGTACTTACATTCGGGAAACAAAATTGGCTCAATGTGCCTTGTCTAGGTATTGCATGATTCAAACTGAGGTTACTATTGTGGTTATGACTGTAGCTGTGGAAGACACACACACCTCCAGGATAATTTAGGTTTGTATTTTTACCCCAGAGGGAACATGAATACATCTGCCCCACCAAATATATTACCTATGAAGAAAATGCTGGAATCTTTGCCCAGAAATGCGGTACTTCTGATAATTATATTGCATGTCAGTATTGATGATGTGTTTATATTTTGTGACTACCCCTGGTTAGATCTGCATAAGCATAAACTTATTCTAAATTAAAGCCTCGCAAATAGTTGATGAGTTACAGTTTTGCATTCCCAACATAAAATACCCGATGTCCATCACTGAATATGTTTTTAACCAGGGGGTAATTAAAGGATGAACTGAAAATCTCGTTTTCACAGACAAGTAGTTCTGTGTCTGTTGCTGCTTGCTTTTCAGCAAGTATAACAAGACATACAGCACATCAAGGTAATACAGACTCAGTCATTGCCTTTATGATACAAACATTCCAAAGAAAGATCAAAAGAGAAAAAAAAAATGAAAGTGACATTTTGTTTGTCCCCTTACTCATTTCAACTTTCT
Organism: Dermochelys coriacea; assembly: GCF_009764565.3. Taxonomy (NCBI): domain Eukaryota; kingdom Metazoa; phylum Chordata; order Testudines; family Dermochelyidae; genus Dermochelys; species Dermochelys coriacea. The sequence goes on from NC_050070.1 coordinate 138,303,906, forward strand.
TGTTCTACTTCAGCCATGTGCAAATGAAATAAAGGTGAGGGTAAAGCCATCCAATTCTGAGGTCAGTTCCTTTCAGGTTGGCAGTTATTTCTCTCTCTGTCCCAAGTGAACTAAGCTAAGAGAATGCTTTACAAATCTGAAACTAGTGCAGATTTCCTACCTGTTGTATCTGGATCAAGTGATCTTTTGCACCAGTTATTTTGAGTAACATTTAACACAATGATGTTGCAATAGTTGTCCAAGTGACAAACACCATTAGCCATGTCAGTTACCACATTGCCCATACTACCGAGCCAGCTAAATACTGTCATTCCTGAAGTCAATGCTCAAAAGTTATTTGACAGACTTGTTTTTATCATTCATCTAGTGACTATGAGACAGCACCTCTAACTTCTAGTTCAATTCATCTGCTACAGTTATAGGTAAATCTAGTTTGGTTTTGTGCCCACCAGAGATACATGCTGACATCGCTTCTGCACATTGATTTCATTTTTTTCTTGTCAGAGGTCTCAAGTCAGATAGCACCAACAAAGGTTTTTCATCTCGGGGGGGGCACCAAAGCTCAGTCAGTGAAATTTACTGTACCTTCTGAATGTTAAATGGGAAGGGTGTAAATTAAAGTTATATATCCCATAGGGACATGCCAAAGATACAGACAGCTTTCGGCCATGACCTACAGCTGCACAGTATGCTCCCCCAGATAGCACATGAACAGATAAGGTAGAAGGAGTATACAGTATAAAGCTGACATAGGCAAATTCAAGAACACTGTTCATAGCACACACAACTGTTATTATAGTAAAAGAGGGATATAGGTAATGGCAAGTATAGGTGAATCTAGGCTATGCTGAAGCACTCATCCCATCTTCTTGTCCCATTATGGAGATGCCACTCTTTGAGCTGTTGTCAGCATAATCAAGCATTCTTAGCCAGTCATGCACTTTTTGTGGGATGTGTGAGAAATATGTTAGAAGAGTAATGGTATGCGGCTTACTGTTTTGTCCTTCTAATACACCTGATGGGCCACATCCTGGCCCCCAAATCTACATCCACACAGGGACTTAGGAGTTGCAATGCCAAGCATTACAATGCCTAACTTTTAGATGCCTAGAAAAATCACAGGAACAACAATGCCCTCTGTGGGAAATGCTGAGTATCAGATGTTTTAGAAATGTGTACCAAGTAATGGAAAAGAACAGTACAAGAGGCGGGGCTGCGGGTAACAAGTTGAAGGACAAGGCCAGAAGATTTTGGCTGGACTGAGGACTAAACTTTGGCTGAACTAAGGACTAATGATATAAGCAGCACCTGAGAGTCTTTACCACCACAAGATAATGGAACCCAAAGATAAGAATGATGAGAACATTGGGTGATAAACAACAGAAAAGGAATAAACAAGTGCTGTATATATATGGCTGTGGGAAGGGAAATAAAGTGCTTTTTACCAGCAACTGTTTCAGTTGTCCTGTGAGCCAGCCTGCTAGCAGCAACAGCCCTCCACATGGCCTGAGTTAAGTGCCTAGGCTCCCTATACAACAAATGGGGAGAAATTGGCACCTAAGAATGGGATCCTACGCTAACCAATGGAAATGCTAAGGAGAGGACTGTGTCCTAAACCCCGCCTCTCTCACGGAGTTCAGCATCTATCTCTGCTTGAGATCCATCAACCAGGTGAAGATGACTTCTCAGGCAAGTGCTCTAACCTCTCTTGCTGTTTCATTTGTCTCCTTGTCCTCCTTTCATCCTGGGATTTGTTGAAGGTGCCTCCTATTCAGAAGTTGGGACTTTGTAGGACCTAGGAGCCACTTCATGAAAGAGCACTGCTTTTTGTGACCAAATATTTTCATCATATAGATGTACATAATCATGTTGCTGTAAAGGCTCAAGTTTTCATGATCCTCTGTCCAAATAAACTTTTTGTTTATGTTTTGTCAGTTTTCTTATACATTTTTTATTTGTTACATTAATCTCTAGAAAATTAGGCATTTTTGTTTTTCAGTTTCTACTGAACTAAACCTCTACTAGTGACAACCCATGCTTTATGGGCACAACTCTATAATTCAGCAATGCTAGGTAATGGTACAAGTTAGACTCCTCTGCATTTTTAAGCAGCCTTTTGACTATTTTTACACCATTTTCTACTAAGCCATTAGATTGTGGATTTCTAGGATGAGATGTAATATGTTTAAAAGCATATTTGTTAGCAAATTGTCTGAACTCATATTCATCAAATTGTGGTCCATTATCTGATCTAACCACTTTTGGTATACAATGTCTAGCTAAAATGGACTTTATGCACATAATTAAATTTTTTGCAGTAATGTCTTCTATCAATGCTATTTCTCAAAAGTGAAATAAATAATCCAAACCCAGTGCATAGTTCCCCTCCATATATGAACAAATCAATGCCCACTTTATATCATGGAGCTAAAGTCTCCTGAATTATATCATGGGCTCCTTTGCTTAATTAGGTCTGTATTTCTGACACGTTTCAAACACTCTAATGGTTTCTTCTCATATGATGCTGTAATAAAACATCTTTTGCATTTTTCCATCCAGAAGTGTTCTTCATGTAACCCTGTAATGCTTTTGGAACAATTAGAATCCCATTCAGTATAGAAACTTCTCCTTTAAACTGATTGTAAGGATGAGGTAGGTAGCCCAGGCAACATTGCACATATAGCTTGGATGACTCTTTGCAATGTCTCATCCTTAGCTGTGGCTTCAGCAATTACACTCCATATTTTGTCTGAGACTGGATATGTCTTTCCTATGATATTCCCATGCACAATGTCCAAATCAGGATTTTGTTCCTCTACAGTCCTATCAGGTCTACAGGAAAATGAGTCTGCCACCACAAGGTCTTTTCCAAGCCTGTATACTATGTGTAAATCATGTACCTGAAAGAATAATCTCTTGTATCCTAGGAGTGTCTGCTTAGCCATTGTTTGCTATAGCTACTAGTGGCTTGTGATCCATTTCTGCTCTTATCAGTTTACCATAATACAAACATGAAACTTTTATATCCATGAACGAAGGCTATGGCCTCCTTTTCTATCTCAGCATACTGAAACACTGTTTTTGTTAGTGTCCTGGAAGAATATGCCGCAGGTCTCCATTGTTTACCATACCTTTGCATAAGTGTGGCTCCAGTGCCTTCCTTGGAGGCATCTGCAGACATCGAGTGGTTACTTCATAATAGCTAAGGAGTGGAGCCTCCTTTAGTTACTTTTTTCAGGTTTTCCAACTTATGATTGGCCTCCTATGTCCATTGGGCATTTTTACACAGAACGACTCTCATGTTACTGATTGTACCTGCAAATTTGGGTACAAATTTCCCTACAAAAATTTACCAATCCTAGGCATTTTTGTACCTTTCTTTAGTTGTATCTCTCTGTTGGGGCCAGCATATTTGTAATCACATGTATGCTTCTCGAGTCAATCTGTACCCATTGTTCCATCAACTTTTCTCCCAGGTATGTTATTTCTCTGGCCATAAATTTATGTTTTTGTTGATTTAGCTATAACCCTCCTGAATGAGTCCTTTCTAGCACACCTTGGAGTCTCCTGTCATGTTCCTCTAGTGTACGTCCCCATATGCAAGCATCCTCCATATAGGCTTTGATACCTTCAATAACATCAAATATTTGTTGTACTTTTCTGTGGAGCACATCAGGGGCAGAACATAACACAAAATGTAGTCTGCAAAAGCAGTATCTCCTAAAGGATGTGCTGCTTTTTTCTAAGGGAACCTGCCAAAATCCAGCTGATGCATCTAGTGTGGATAAACATTTGACATCAGCCATTTCTCCAAAGATTTCTTTTGTAGGTATAGGAAAATGTTCCCTTTGTACATACTGATTAAGCTGCTTGGCATTGAGACAGACAAATAGTTCCATCTTTCTTTTCAACAGTTACTAATGAATGGATCAACTCTGTCGATTCTTCTACTTTCTCTATGATGTCTAGTATAACTAGTTTGTTCAACTTTTCTTTGAATTTCTGTTTAAGGACAAGAGATACATTCCTAGGGAAATGTACAGTGGGATTATTGGGCTCAGTCAACTCTATCTGATAGTCTGTTGACAGCTTTCCAGTCTCCATAAAGACATCTTGAAACTGGTCCTCAGACTATGTGATCCCCTGCCCTTCTAAAGAACACACTCTCTGTATAAATCCCAGGGTCCAACATATTTTCAACCTAGTATTGGTACATTTTTTCCATTTCACAATTATAAACATTATCCTTTTCACACTGTGTTTTACCTTTACTTCGAGCTCACAATAGCAACAGTTGGAATCAGCTCCCCACTGTTAGCTCGGAGCTTTATCTCTTTTCCCCAGTGTGCTTTGTTTTTTTCTTTGATTCTTGTATAATAGATCATGGCACTACATTTGCTTACAAAACTGTGTCCAACTTAAAAGGCCCAGAGGTTCCATTATTTTCTAAAGTAATAGTCCAGTCACTCAGAGCTCCTATTTCATGTATTGTTTCTATGATGAAATCTTCTTCATGGGTGCTTGTATTGTTCTCTTCTTGGTACAGGGTGTGCAAACTCTGTAAGAGTTTGCAAGCAGGGCAAGGTGCTCAATCAGAAACAAAGTGGTTAAGATTTTTGAAGTTGTTGCATCATTTTTCCAAAAGCAGGACATTGCTACAGCTCATGTCTGCCACTGTGTACAACAATTATTGGCGCCTTCTGGAAGCTCATTCTGATTTTCTCTCTCTTCCCCTCCTCCCCCCCAGATTTCTCTTTAGAGCTTTCAAATCTATTTTGCCTCTGTACTTTTCTGTAGCTTACAGGTAACCCTGTCCACTTCTTCAGTGTATTGTTATTCAGCTTTCATCTGACCTGAGTAATGTCAGTTATCTGGTAAATTCTGATTGCTTTTCTAAATTCACATCTGGATTTTCCAGGTGTCTCTTTCTGGGCTTTATGTCTCTGATCCCCATAGCGATCTGGTCTCGAGTTGGGGAATATGTGAGCTTTCAATAATTACAGGATTGCCCAAGCAGCCAGAGATCAGTCAAATTCCTCTAAAGTTTCTACCTCTTTTTGAGCTCCCATATAAAAGTTGTATCTTTCAAAAATCTCATTATTTCTGGGATGTAGTACTTCTCCAATTTTTATGGCACTGTCTCGTAAGTAGCTTCCTCTTCCTGGCTTAACAGCAGACTATTCTATGCATCTAGTGCTTCCAGCCCAGGTATATTAAGGAAAATAGCTACCTTTTGTTTATCTTCCTTATCGGTGGCTCCATTTGCCATCATGGAGAGCCTGAACAGCTGTTTGAAACTCCTCCATTTTTCTGCTGCATTGGTGGTGAATCTGAGCTCTGGTTGGGCTCAGAGATGCTACTTTTCCAGTCTTGGTCCTCTTCACCTGATTCCTGGAACAATGTAGTAACCATGAGTTCTTATGAAGGAGACTTAGAACCATCTCCCTCAGCTTTTTCTTTCTTAGAAGTAAGACCTAGACCATCTGCAAAGTCTGACCACTCTCTCTGAGAGTCTCTGTGGCTCTGCAACTCCTTGTGCTCAGGCAGACTAGATGGAGCCAAATCCCAACCATATCTGTGTTAAAGAGATATCCTCACAGGCACCAGTTAGGTGCCTGGGTTCCTCAAGTGAGGCAGCAGTGCACATGCCTAGGTGCAGAAGCATAGGCTCCTAGGGAACTTTTACCCAAAAACTTGGGTGCTGAGTGAGTTTAAGCACTTATAGGATTTGGTGGCAGTTGTGGGGGGAGAGGGGAAGGAGGGGAGTTGTAAACCTAAAAATGGGACTTAGCCACCTAAATCTGAGGGTGAAGTGCTTAAATTCCTTTATGAATCTGAGTTTCCCCTTTGTGCAGAACAAAAAGGCAGCTGGGGATTCCCCTGATTTACAAGAAACACCATGACATTTAGACTAATAGAATTTAAGGCCAGATGGCACCATTATGATTGTCTGACCTTTTGTATAACACAGGCTATAGAATTTCACCCAGTGATTCCTGAGTCCAAACAGTCCTCTTGTAATTGAGGTGGAACAAATATTTGCGAAAGGCATCCCATCTAGATTTAAAAACTCCACATGAAGGTGAATTTATCAAGTCCTGTGATTAATTATGTCCTGTACCTATGATTAATTATCCTCACTGTTAAAGGTATTCAGCTGGTTCTACTTTACTTGTATTCCTACAGCACAGGTGGGAGAAGCATGCCTAGACAGCCTCTAAACCACCATTTTAACTGGCATAATTTAAAGCAGGTTTTAGTTAAGCTGGGGGCCAGCTTTGCCTGTAGTCAACCCCAGGATCAAGAAAGGAGAAAGGTAGATTAGATTCAACTCTTTTCCTCTTCCCCCAGATTCTGTTTAGAGTGCAGTTCAGCCAGAACCAAGGATCTGGCCTGACATCATACCACCTGGCTTTATGTACTCATTGTCATTCTTCCCCCCTCCCCACCCCTCCAGGTATTTGAAGGAGAACAGTCACTGTTGCTGTATTGGCTTGTCTCTGGACAGTTGTGGTAACTGGCCTTCTAAACCATTTCAAACCTGAATCATTCCTGCTTCACCCTCTCCATAACCATCCTGCTCCTTCTCTGTGCCGCATTGTTAGCCACCAAATTATGGCCATTAACAACCAAATCTTCACCATTCCGTGTGTGCCATTCTTTCTCCTGCTTTTTGTTCTTAGCTAAAAGCCCTGGTTATTTCACTGGACACTTTCCACCACTGAAAGTACTACCTCCTTCCATGTATATATGCCTTTTCATGGCATTTCCATCAACAGTTCTTATATGCCATAGTACCATCAGCTGCACTCCTTCCATCACTGGAAATATGTTGGCAGTGTACAATTTTCAATGGGAAGGCCTTGTGCTAGTTTCATGGGCCAACAACTGTACATTTTCAGCTCATTTTTTATTTTTGTGTCCTCTGTGCACAAAGGTTATTAGGGCCAGAGATGGTTGAAAAAAGTGAATATTTGCGAATAAAAGCAGCAAGTTCTATTTGCATAATAGGGCATCCTAAATCACAGTATTGTTCATGAGTATTTAGATACCAGTTCATAAAAATGGTTTTGAACCCTGAAAGTTTCACAGATTTTAGCATTTAGAATGAATATTTGTTACTTGGGCATTTGCTTGTATGAACTGTTCAGCAGCTACTAACAAAAAACTAATTAGGATCACTACATGAAGTATTCAGATGCAGAAAAAAAGGATTAAAATCACAACGAGTGGTATTCAAAATGTGTATCACCAATTCAGAGGACTGAGTCGTAAGCAGCTGATAAGACATGTATGAATCCTCTGATGAATATTTACTGAACATAGAAGCTGTTGCAATAAATGTTTGCATAAAAATGAGCCCAAGCTACAGAGTTCAGATCCAGATTCAAAACTCCAACAAAGTTCAGGAATAATTGGATTCAGGAGTTTGATTCAGACTCAGAGAGCACGTAATAAAATTGTCTTTTTTTTTTTTTGGAACTCTTGCTAAAAGTCAGACATTACATTAGAGCTCTGTCGTAGTCTAGCTATAAACACTAGAAGTGATTGTTTTGTGGCTTGGCTTATTGCTCTCAGACTTGTAAGGGATACAGCTGGCACTTAAGGTGTTGCAATGGTATCAAAAGAGATGTCATCTTGACTAAAAACAGTAAATATTTGCTATAAAAAGTACTCAAAAGAAGGTCCTAGCCCTGTGTGTTAATGTCAGTGGAATACACAAGAACGTGTCAGCAAGCACATAAACAGATATCCCAACCACCCAATCATTGCCTACATGAAACCATTTAAAGATCTATTTTATTCATAGGGAAGGAATATATTAAATGTACAGTGAAGACAAGCTTCAAACTTGTGCCATGTTCCCTTAATTTTGAAATCTCATCGAATTAAAACAAAAAGAGGAAAAATGATGATTTTGTATTTTCATCCACACGACTTCTCACGCACTTTGCAAACTTTACTAAGGGCTTGTTTAAATGGTGCATTAGGCCGCACTAGAGGGGTGTAAATTCTAGTGGGCACTAGTGTGTTGCACACTAGCTGGCCTGTGTTGACCCTGATATAGTATACTAAAAGTTCCCTAGTGTGTGTTAATATAGTCCTATTTACTGTATTAATGTGCAGTAGGGAATTTTTAGTGTGGGCCAGCAAGATTCACATGGACCAGTTACACCAGTGCTCACTAGAATTTACACTCTTCTACTGCAGATTAATGCACTGTGTATAGAAGCCCTAAGTGACTATGTAAACTTCACACATATGAATCCTATTTATTAGCACTGAAGTGCAGCCACCAATGTGGCAAAACTTGGCAACCGTTTAATAGCACATAAATGCACAAAAGAGTTTAGGAGAGAAAATGAAAGTTATTATTTAATTGAAAATGCCAGGGGAATTAAAATAAGAATGAGGTTATGCAATTAGGAATACACTGACGTTAGCACCTCTACACTTTGACTAGTGCCAAGGGATCTTTAATGGACTGAACTGGCCAAGTCCTTGGTTTTACATCTTATCCAAAATGCAGCAACACAGTGACCTCTACCACCATGATGGGGCACTGGTTTAATGCTGACTCAGAGGGCAGAATGATCAGCAGCACTCCCTGCAGTGTCCTTCCCCCAGAGTATTTCACAGTGACTCTCCCATTCAAGTGTTAACCTGGCCTGACCCATCCCATCTGTTCCTAGTTGAGAGAAAATTTAATGAAATCTCATCAAGCTGTGTGAGGAGGCAGATTTTCTGCTGTCTCTGGCTACTATTTAATCTCCAGCATGGCTGGAGTCTTGTTACATTAAAGAAACCTCACAGCACAGGTAAAATTCTGATAATTTTTGTTCTTCCATTCTGCCACAGAATTCTTGCCAAGCCATTAGTATTTAAATCAGTTCATAAATATGTGCTTGAAATTCAGGCTTAATTAGAGCTTACAGCTGGTCATTGTAATGACATACTTTTGTGTCTAATTTAAGGCTTAATTATTTTTTTAGCTTGCTATTAAGCCAAACAATTTTGTAAGGTGGGATGGTGCTGCTGTGTGTGTCTAAGCAGATTACCAATGCCAACCAAGGGAAGAGCAAGTGGAACATTGAGAGAGGCTTAGATTGAAAGTATGTTAAAGGTCTATTGGAGGTGTAATACTGATATTGAAAAGTGTGTTTGGATTCTTTCAGATTATTTAACGTATAGAATTTTACTATTATATATTATCAGTCTTCAGAATATATCAACTTTTTGTGTGTTGGGAGAGTTATGTATGTTTTTTTTTTTACTAAAAATTTAAGGACTTGTAGGTGGGTGGTTCTGTCTTTACCACTTCTGCATAATGGATGACTTTATCAAATTGTATCAGGAGAATAATGCGTCATGGGAAGTCTATATGTGTGTCGATCCACTCTGAGTTTCCAGGGTTGTGTCATGTCTCTGCCAGGCCAGCTCCGCATTCAACAATCCTCTATTCAAAGTAAAGCACTTTGGGACAATAGGTTTGCTCTAGCTGGGAGACCACATTTCCTCTTCTTGTCTGGAGAGGTGCGGGTTTGGAAGTAATGGAGGAGAACATATGAAGCAGATAAGTCTATTTAGCAGGAGTCTATACAGGGACTCACAGTCAGGAACTGAAGAAAGAACCATTTTGCATCAGATTACTATGAGGGAGCCTGATGCATGGGCATAGTAGAAAAGGGGCATAGTGCCTGACAGAACACAAATGATCCCCAGGGATGCAAGGGCAGGGCGTGTTTAGGAAGTTTTATTTTGTGGGTGATGTGTGCTCTCAGGTGCTTTACATGATTAAATATAAAGTGCATAAAAGTGTTAATTTATACAAGGTGTGCATGTGCATACTGATTCACAACTGCTGCATGCTCCTGAGGATGTTAAACTGTAAACCAGAAGCATCACACCTTCAGGTAGAACTGTGGGGGAAAAGGCTGTGTTTAAGTATTGGGGAGTATGAAGAGTCAGTGCTGCACCTAGAGAAACTAAGCAGCTGGACAGTGAGTGCAACAAACTGCCAATATCCTTCAATGTCTTGAACAAATTGTATGGAATTAAGATAAACATAATTAAGATAAATCTCTTTGGATCCAAGGCAAAATCTGGATGTAAACACCCTTAGAAAGCACCCCAACTGTAAGAACATGCTAAACACTCTGCTCTGTGGGTACTTCTTATGAAACTACAAGCAGGAAGTGATGTTCACATAATGAGAGAATGTGCTTTCATGAGCCGTCTAAACGTATTTTTGAGTTAATCTGTCAGAAACCAGGCATTGTTTTTCATCTTTAAAATAGTAGGTCTTATATTTGCAAAATAAATTCAGAAAGCGTTGCCTCCTGTTGAGCAGAAATAGAATATATAACTTTGCAATCTTAGTTCAGATCAAAGATATAAAATGAAGGCTGTGCTTTGAGTCTTGATAATTTATTTGAATTTATTCAGTCTGTTAGAAAACAGAAAAAAAGGGATGAAATTTCTGAAATAACTGCTACAAACAACTCATTTGGCTCCATTTATCAGCATGAACATCTTTTAAATTGTAAATGCCAGAGCTCTATGAGATATTTACAGTCATTTTCCAACACTACAAAACAAATAAAACTGTCATGGTGATTGAGCTACTGACCCGATGAATTCAATGACAGATTTGATTCAGCTTATTTTGAAAAAAGCTATCACATATTTCTTCACCTGTTGTTGGGAATAAGATTGGAAGGCGGTCTGAAAAAAAGTAAATTTGATCACTGGTAATTCTACTTTTTTAGTTGTATTAATTACACCTACAGAAACGTAAAAGAATACATAAAAGAATAAATGGACACAAATCAGACATCAAGAATTATAACATTCAAAAACCAGTTGGAGAACACTTCAATCTCTTTGGTCACTCGATTACAGATCTAAAAGTTGCAATTCTTCAACAAAAAAACTTCAGTAACAGACTCCAATGAGAGATTGCTGAATTGGAATTAATTTGCAAACTAGATACAATTAATTTAGTCTTGAATAGAGACTGGGAGTGGATGGGTCATTAAACAAAGTAAACTATTTCCCCATGTTTATTCCTCCCTTCCACACCCACTGTTCCTCAGACGTTCTTGTCAACTGCTGGAAATGGCCACCTTGATTATCATTACAAAAGGTTTTTTCCTCCTGCTCTCCTGCTGGTAATAGCTCACCTTAAGTGATCACTCTTATTACAGTGTGTATGGTAACACCCATTGTTTCATTTCTCTATGTATATAAATCTCCCCACTGTATTTCCACTGAATGCATCCGATGAAGTGAACTGTGCTCAAATAAATTTGTTAGTCTCCAAGGTGCCACAAGTACTCCTTTTCTTTTTACCTACAGAAACATCACTGTAGTGAGAGAATGCTTGGATGGGGTGTGAAATAACTATTTGCACACATGGAATACAAGCATATGCTCCTTGGATTATATTCTCTTATCTAGTGCCAGAATGTGGGTCTTGGTTTTCATTTGAATTTAATAATAATTAAAAGCTCAATGCCAAATCCTTCTGAGTTCTATTCAAATGGCTCCAAAGTAAAACAGTTTTTTGGCTCTTCTAAATATTTAACTGAGTTTCTGTTCAGAAGGGAAAATAGTTAGGTCACATACTAATCTGGTATAAAGGAGCAGACTCACTCCTGCGGTTCCTCCTGCTGATCTTCATCAAGAATTAGCTCACCAGGCTCCGGAGCGCCCTCTGCAGGCCAGTGATCTGCACAGCTCTGGCCCCTGTGTCCCTCACAGACCTCAGTTCCCCTTTCTCTGGGATTCTGCTCCCTGGCACTAGCCCCACACTCTGCCTCTGGGTCTCCCCTTCCTAGAGAAGCCCCAACCCACTATTCCGACCTTGCCTCTGTCTGGGCTACTGTCAGTCATCACCAAGCCCCCACTCCCTGGGGAAGACTGCACGTAAAGGCCACTCATCATAGGCAAGGGAGTTCAGACCTGTTGCCTTCCTCTGCCTCCCAGTACCTCTATGAGCTTTGGACCAGGCTCTACAGCCTGGGGAGTTGCCAGCGGGGAGCACTCCTACTCAGCCTGCTCCTTCCCCAGCATTGCACCGTCCTCAGTACCCTGTCAGGCAGGCAGCCAGGCCCTGCTATCTCCAGCCTGGAGGGAGACTCCTTGGGCCTCTGGCTCAGAGCCTTTTTTATACAGGCCAGCTGGGGGCCTGGTGGGGTGTGGCCAAGCTGCGGCTGCTTCCCCAGTCAGCCATCCCCAGCCACAGCCCTCTCCAGGGCTGCTTTTAACCCCTTCTATTTTAGGAGCAGGGTACTACCCCACTACATCTGGTATCTATACTCTTTGCATCCAAATACTGTTTCCTAGCTGGCGCACGCATACACACGCATTCAACAGTGCTTTAGAAAAGAGCTCCCTTTCTATGATTTTGGCTGATAGCTGGCATATTAGATGTGTCAAAAATGCGTTCTGCACCTCCTTGAAATCTCATCAAAATCTAGCATCTGAGCAGCTTCAAGTCAAATGACAACAGTACAAAAGGGCCAGCTAGCTGCTTGCGGCTGCCTGACTGGCACGCGGTCACTTCACTGTCAGAAAGTAATCAAATTGATGAGCCTTGTCACTCAGGAACAGAAGTGATTATGGAGAAAAAACAACAAACAAAACCAGTCTTTGAGCAAAGTAATCAATGTCTCTAAGATTTTAAATTAGTGTCAGATTTTGGCATCACACCTTATTATATGCATGAAATTATGTGCAGCAACACCCATTCAGTGTTCAGACCTAATCAAGGGCTGCCTTTCCAATGGATATTCATTGCCCAGGGTCAAAATCATGACTCAGTTACATATTGCAGAGAAGAGTAAGGGCCTGATTCTTCACTGCATTGGGAGTCACTTACTAAAGCAAACATGAACAGGATGTAAATTACAGCCAGATGAAATTGCATAAGTGTGATGGCTTATCCAGTTGCAAGGCAGTGGAGAATCAGAACCCTAAATGTGAGAAAACAAACATAGCAGGAGGAGAGAAATGAATACACTGCATGCTCACCTCTCCCCCACCCCCAACCACCTGAGCCATTAGAAACTCTCCCTGTCACAGTATATTTCCACAGACAATGAGCAAAACTACTTTCTCTCTGGATGCCTTAATTTAGATAACAGGAAGTTAAGAAAAGAGCAAATATAGAGTCTACATGAAGGAGCTCTGTAATAGCCATCTTGGACTAGCTCACAGAGTGCCCTAAAGACAGACTAAGAGCCCACATTATTTTGTTAAAGAGACACTAAGTATTCTCAAGGTTCCAGTTGCTTGCATCATATGTGAACATTTGTTATGTTAGGACTCCGTGGGAATCCGAAAGCACAGACAGATACATCACAGCAGCTCTGCACATTATGTCCCTCTAGCAAGCAATAAGCCTTTCTAGGAGCCAAATAGCAGAAATTAATGTTACTGCCACTCCATTGTCTTCTATCCCACTTACAGGGGCCAGGAGAATTCACTCCCTGGGAGACAGCCGAAGGCAGTATAACTTTGGAGCGAGTCATGCAGCTGCTGCCAGAGGGACGTGGTCATGGGAGCAGAGCAGTGTGGCACTCATTGGGCTTCATGGGGTTAGACTTAAATTTTTCTCATGGATCTTCTGAGCAAGAAGACCCTCTGCCTCCTTTACATGGTCTCCAATCTGTCACTCATAGGACAAAATGAGTAATGAGTTGAGTACAAAAATTGATAGACAGCAAAGCTTGAAATGTGCACTGTTGATTAAACAGCTATTAAAGCAAATAAAATGTGTTGCTGAAACCAGAGATGCCAACTTTCTGAGTTCCCAGGGGGTGTGCTCGACCCCAGCTCTGCCTCAGGCCCCACCCTGACTCCACCTCTTGCCCCAAGCTCACACTCCCAGCCCGCCCTTGCCTCCGCCCTGCCCTGTCTTGCCTTGCCTCTTCCTGCCCCCTCCCCGAGCATGCCTCATCCTTCCCCGACCTGTTCTCGCCCACACTGCTCCCCATCCTCCCAGCACCTCCTGCATGCCACTGAACAGGTGATCACCAGCGGCTAGGAGGCGCTGGGAGGGAGGCAGAGGAACTGATTGTTGGGGCCTGCTGGTGGGCAGGACATACTGGGGGGCGTGTTAAGGAGCTGATCGTCAGGGCTGCCAGAGAGTGTTGAGCATCTACTATATTTTTGCCATGTGTGCTACAATTCAGAATTTTGTCAGGGTTAAAAAACTCTGTTTGTAGCCGTGTGCAATGTGGTATTCCCATTTCCTTTTATTTCAGTTTTATTGTCTGTTTATGCAGTGGGCCAGATCATTTGCAAGACAGAATATTTTATTGCTCTCTAATCAATACTTTCACAATAAAGAGCTTATTTTCTCTATCAGTTTTTCTAAAAAAAAACAAACCAAACCAAACGCTAGGAAATTAAACCAGAAATAAACAACTTATACTGAAGAAAACGAAGGTTGCAAAGTGAAACATTCAAAAGCCAGGAAAGTCTAAAGTTAAGGTTGTCTAGGTAACATTAGTTCTGTCCAGTTGTGAGTAGTTATTCTGATACAATCTGTCTTTATATTATATAATATACTATTTTTGCCCTCAGAAAGCCAGCCTCACTCATTGTGCAGGCTGGAGATTATACCATGGATAAGAAAGGGATAGATAGTGAATGAGTTAGTAGGGGGAGACCATGGAAGAATAATGTTATTATGTAAAATAACTAAAGACTGTGGGTATGAATACTGCATTTGTAGGCTGATGTAACTTCACTGAATCTGGGGCAAATCAGACCCCAAATTATAATTCATAAACATGAGGGATCATCTTACATCAACATTCTTTTTTAAAAAGTGAATTTCTGAAAAGAAAGGTGATACAAAAAAAATTCTATAAAGTGGAGCTTTTGATAGAAAACAGCAGAACAATGACTTGTCCAACTTGAGAGCAGTGCATTTCCCTGAGTGCGGGGCTGGCCCCCAAATGATGGATCGTGACGTTTTCAACCAATATATAATAATTTCCCCCTTTTGTATTTGTAATTAATTCATAAAAAATAAGTCTTTTAGAACAGTCTGAGATATCATAAGCAAAAACCAAATATCCTGGACTTGCTGTCCATAAAGAATAGGTCATGTCAACAAAACTGAGGATAAAATAATTATTTTGCAAAGAGGAGAAGCCAGTAAAAATAGTGGAAGAAAACATATTCCTTTGTGGTAAAGGTTTGGAATCTATTCTGCTAAGCAACTGCTGCAGTACTCAATGGGTTTACATCTGATATCCCACAAACCAATCCCTCTATGGCTCTATCAACATGTGTCAGACATCCTTATGTTCATTTGAAATGATTGAAATGGCTTAAAGTAATTCAGTCCCTGATTGAATAGTTAGGCCTCAGCACTCAAGGGCTTATAGGAGTTAATCAATAATATCCCTGTAATGATAGGTTGAGTCCTTGAGTTGCAAACTCCAACAAAGCATTTGATTCACCTGAGAGCAGCATTTTTTACATCCAAATGAATCTCAAATGGGGTCATGAACACTGGGTCGGTCACAGTGCATTCAATTATCCATCCAAGTTTTTTTTTTCTCCCTACCCTCACCTCAGGGCCTTGTAGTGCAAGCCAAGAATCAGACTCTTTTGTTTGATAAAGTGAATCGAGTCAGAAATCTATACCCGTACTTAAGCCTATTCCATTTGTTAAAAGTTCTGTTCTCTGGCTGAGATTCTTGTCAATAAAATGGCTGATACTGTAAAACAAACTATTGGCTTTTTTTATAGTCAAAGTGCTTCACAAACATAACTAATCAATCCTCACAATATCACTGTGACTGTGTAAATATGGTTTTATCTCCATTTTACAACTGAGGAATCAGGCCACAGAGGTGTTAAGCAACTTGTTCATGATCACAGAGGAAATAATTGTCACAGCTAGAAGATAGGAATTACTGGATCCCAATCCATAGTCAGTAGATCACGTGATTTATCTGAAAATATTTACACACTCACATGCAAACACTGCTCCTTCTTTTCCTGCATTGTGGACCGCTGGGGTGAGGGAGGATTTGGTGAGATATACCACTACACTCTTCACTTGTCACTGACCTCAACAAAGCAGGAGCATAGGTGTAGCAGTACTAAGGGTTACAGAAGACTTATGGCTCCAAAAATAGCTGTGAAGTGTGTCTCCTATCACTTCACAGCCTGAGTGGGTTGGATTCCTTCTCTCTGCCTGTAATATTTGGGCTTGATACAGGGGGAAAGATTTTATCTTCACTGGGTTTTCTTTCCACTTCAGTAAAATCATATCATTATGTCAACTCCATCTGCTCCCAAATTTAAAGGACCTACCATTTCTGTTAGGATTAGGCTATTACATGGAATTGGTAGTGCTTCCTGCATTATCTTCAGAGAAGTGACCTGATTAATATATGTACACAAACTATGAGGATGAAAGATGATGGGTTTAGATTTCTGCCTTATAATTCTGTACAGAACAAGACAGGAATGCTATGTAACTAAATAATATTGTAGAATATTTTCCCTTATGGATTACAAGAAAAATATTTTAAATTGCATACTTTTAGCAAAACAGATCTCTAAGAGGAAACTGAATTTATCTGTAGTTACTTTTAACAGCACATCTCCAATATTTATGAGGCTCTGAAGTTTTATTAAAAGCAGGTACTTGTTGCTGACATACCATTAATAATAGATGTTGGGCAAAACCTAATTCTACTCTGCTAATTGCATCCAGGAAGCTTTGGATACATTAGAGAAAATTCAAAAGTTCATGTAATACACTACAGGGGTTTTTATTTATTTGTTTGTTTAATTTATTTATTTATTCATACGCTATTTCCATCCACCAGCATGAAGACAAGGAAATGCAAATATTTTTCTTAATAATAGTACATGCCAACTCTAGAGTTTATTTTATTGTAAATTCATACCAGTTTCCTTTTGATAGTGGATGTTGTGTTTACTAAAAGAGAAGTGATACTAGGGGTTTTCAGAAGTCTAAAATCTGGTTAATCTAAAACAGTTGCATCTTCATACATAAAAAATGCTTCTGTTTTGACTACAGCTGAATTCAAAAGAATTATACAGATATACTAAACACTAGAGAATTTGCCTTCTCATTGATCTGAGGTGAAAAGAATTTGTTTCGCCTGCTGAAATTTTGTAAGCTATAAGAATTACTCAGCTGTGCATTGTAACAGACAAATCAATTTAGATCTCTATTTGCTGCATCCCCATGGTTTTAATCTGAAATTTTCCTATGCAATCAGTTGAGCCCACACACACAACGAGAAGATTTAAGTAGTGATACATAAAGACTGACAGATGTTCTACCCTCTAGCTGGACTAGCGAGTAAGAGGATTCAGATTAACTGGGATTCTGTAGGCCACTTGGATCCCAGCCAGGTGGTGTGTGTATTTAGGTGAATTGCAGCACAAATATAGCAATTTGAAACATTATCTACCTCATCATGGTAATTTTTACCTCCGTATACATCATTGGTGAAGCCAATGAAGGGATGCTTTTGTTGCCATAGACGCTTACAGCTCCCAGCATCCCCCACGGTTATGTCAAGAGGAACTGAAAAGAGTATGCAACTCTGAGCACATTAATTTATGTAAGACATGCCCTTAAAGGGAATGTAAATGTACCAAGGGCATGATGGATTTTTGCAGTTGTATAGGGCAATTTAACCACATAACCAATTATTGTAATATAATTGAAGGAACTGAGTTAGATACCAAACCTGAACTAGAGTCCCATGAAACTTTGCAGCTCTGCTAAGTATAGAAAATTACCAGTGTGGTGTATTGCAACCAAGTACTGTGCCAGACAGGCCAACTAAGGAATGTGGTTGTTAGGCAAAATGTGATTGGTTCCGTTACTTGAACAACAAGTTATGAAACTGTAACCAAAACCACACCAAAAATGAGTTAGACATGTTGCAAACAAGTACGGTATAAAAATAAGCGGTATTGTAATCACTGTGGAATATTAAGAATGTGTGCGCTGTAACCATTGCAAGGCCATTTCCTGGATGGGTAATATATTAACCTTTCTGAATGGTACTGTTTAATATTGTTTAATAAACTGATTGAGCCTAGTTATCTGACATCTCATATCATTGATCACAATCGAACCCGTCACACTGTATACAGTTCTGGTGTCCACATATTAACAAAGATGTTTGAAAATTGGAGAGGGTACAGCAAAAAGCCACAAAAGTGATTGGAGCATTTGAGAAAATGGCTTTACAGGGGAACACTAAAGAACTCCTTTGGCTTATCTTATCAAAAAGAAGATTGTGAGGTGACTTGATTACAGTGTTTAAATACCTTCATGTGGAGAAAATACAAGGTAATAAAGTGGAGAAAGGCATAACAAGAACCCATGGGTGGAACCTGAAACCTGACATATTCAAATTAGAAATAAAACACTTATTAAAAACCTCAGGGTGATTAATTGTAACCATTGGAACAAAGGAAGTGGTGGATTCTCCATCTCTTGATATCGTCACATGAAGACTGAATGCCTTTCTAGAAGATATGCTTTAGTCAGACACAAGTTATTGAACTTGCTACAAAGGCAACTGGGTGAAATGGCCTGTTTGATATTGGAGGTCAGACTAGATAATCTCACAGTCCCATCTGGCCTTAAAATCTATTAATCCCAACCTCCAGCTCTTAGGTAGGGAAGTGTTGTTATTCCCCTTTTATGGATTGGGAAGCTAAGACAGAAAGGCTGTGATTTGATAATGGATCCAGAAGGAGTCAGTGTTAGAGCTGGGATTAGAATGCCTGATCTTGTAGAGTCAACTAGCTCATGTTGTCTCTAATGATTGATTAGTAATGTTGATTACTAATGTTGTCCTCTAGTATGTATGTCTCCTGTGTTTTTAACTATTTGTTTTTTGCTGCTTTAAGGCCTCTGACGTTTCTATATTTCTCTCCATCTTTTTCATGATGTGTCCTACTACAGCAACTAACTTTTTCATGTAAATTTGAGAATGTTTCCTTCCCAAAATATATCCACTTTCCCCTTCCCCCAAACCCTGTTATTGTTGTTGTTTTTCTTTCAGTGCTTTCCCATCATTTTCTCCAATTACAACGGTTTCTGGCTCATTTCAGAAAAGTTATGTGGACAAGGCAGACAAAACACTTCATTTATTCAGTAGATTTCTTAGCAGTTATTAAGAAGAGGCAATTTATCATAATATTTAATATTTTGGCAGAGCATTAACTAATGCAAAATTGATAATCAAAGTTTGTTCCTTAGATTAGAAAATATCTATCGTCAGCCTACCTGTAACTGTTCAACAGCCTTAAAATTCCACCTGCTCTACATAGTGTCATTTCATAACATTATGCTCCTGTGCAAAGGCACTTCCTTATTGAAAGCAAGGTGGCATTGTAGGGTTCCAGGACCATCTGCCAGCCCATCAACACTAGTAAGCATCCCTGAACTTTAAAAAGGCATAATAAGAGGCACTGATGGGAAGTTAAAGCCAGATAAATTTAAATTAGAAACAAGACACTTTTTTAAAAAAAAAATAGTGAGGGTGATTAACCATTAGAACAAATTACCAGAAGAAGTGGTGGATTTTTCATGTCTTCAGATCAAGACTGATGCCTTTCTAGAACTTTATGCTCTGGTCAGACACAAGATATTGAGCTTACTGCTGGCTGTAAATAGATGAAATTCTATGGCCTGTATAACGATATACAGGATGTCAGATTAGATGTTCTGATGGCTCCTTATGGTTTGAAAAATTTATGAATCTGCAGATGATCAAATTAAGGTCATTTTTTACGGTTCCACCTATCTTCCGCAAAACACAAAAGGCCAAATTCTGCCTTGAGATATGTCCCCAAAGATTCCCTTGAACTGAAACCTACTGAAGCTAAGGAGAGTTGTGCAGGCATATCTGAGCACAGCATTTGGTATGAAACTTGAACTGCTGCCCCATACCATCTCAAAAAATCTTTCAGAGAGGCCTCAAAGGATAAGAAAGGCTTCTTGGCCTGCAGATATATTTGTATATATTTGCTATCAGATTTTAACACCAGATTACATCTAGTCAAATGCACAATATTCACCATTTAATATTAACAACAACTAACTGGAGGCAAAAAGAAAAGGAGAACTTGTGGCACCTTAGAGACTAACAAATTTATTTGAGCATAAGCTTTCGTGAGCTACAGCTCACTTCATCGGATGCATGAATGCATCCGATGAAGTGAGCTGTAGCTCACGAAAGCTTATGCTCAAATAAATTTGTTAGTCTCTAAGGTGCCACAAGTACTCCTTTTCTTTTTGCGAATACAGACTAACACGGCTGCTACTCTCAAACCTAACTGGAGACAATATATTCATTTTGAGTCTCATCATAGTGATTGACAACTACTGCCATTTTTTAGTATTTATAAAGACTCAAGATTTATTATTTATCGAGTTATGTATTAATTGAAAATTAGGGGGATGAATTACTAGACACCTGCTTTCATTTTAATATTGGTTATGATTATGATAGACAGTGAAAGGCATGCTGTATCTATGAGACAGTAGTGTTTACTGTCAAATCCCAAATTATTGTTTTTTTAGGCTGCCAGTAAATAGAGTATCTCGAGGTAACCAAATGAATCAATAATGGTCTTCTCTTTTTTCTTATGGAGTCAAGAAATCTTGCACTGACTGAGTTAAAGTTTCTACTGACCAAAATTATACAGGGTGAAACTACTTTATCATAATGTTCAAGGCTACTTCATATGAAATTCCCAATGGCAAGCACAGTAGACAAAATATATTATTAGTTTCTATAGCCTTATCTGGATCAAACCCTTCTAACAGATGCAGAAAAGTTCATTTTCAACAATACATTATCCACACAATATATTATCTGAGAGATAAGGATTCTAAAGGTTGTAAATGAAGTACAATCCAATGCAATTTATATTCTGTGTAGCTACATGGTCTTTTGTGCAGTGTCAATAGTACATTCTCATCCTTTTGAAAACTATACATGAACCAGAATAGAAATTCCTATTAGTACCACTGGTCACCCACAAAATAGAAGAATCTGAGAAAACAGGGCTTGTAAGAATTACATCCAAATTCCAGCTAATCAGTGCATTAATTCAGCAAATATTCCTGTGTAGGAACAGTTTTAATATAAATGATGTAAATGGCCAATCGCCACCATCTGCAACATAGAACAAGTAGGGATTAGTGATTTGTGATTTATTTGCAAGGAAAACCAGGAAAGTTTTTTTTTAAACTATTTGCGCCCTTGAATATCATTCAAGACTCAATTATACCGAAAAAGCACTGCCCAAAGTAAGTATTGCTGCAAGAGAGCGTTCTGGCAAGCATTGCAGAAAGAAGTAAAGAATGCATTCCTTTCAATGACTAGCAAGCTCCATTTGATGTGTAGAGAATCCTGTTACACTTACTCTCATATTTATTATTCATTAGACCCATCTGAAATTCATGATCATACAATGCCTGTAAATGGTATCTCAGAATACCATCAAGTCTAACATTAGACTCTTCTGCTAACTTTGAAAAGTCCATCAGAGAACTTTCAACCTTCATAGTAACTCCCTCCATCAAGGCAAATATTCAGTCATCAGGTTGATCTGCTTTTGGGGTCTTTCTGAAATCCTCACAGCTATGTAGCACTCACATTACTGGGGCAGCTAAAAAGAGCTATTTCTGTCTATGGAGGATCAGAAAACTCTGTCCCATTCTATCAGATTTGGACATAGGATGGTGATCCATGCTCTTATAACCTTCAGGCTTGGTTTTAATTATAATTAGGAGTCAAAACTCACCAAATCTGAAAAACCTGAAAACTCAGTGATTCACTGAGCAACACAGATTGTCTTCATCACATTAAACGAGTGTTCCACTCTGTGGACTGGCTCCAATGTCAACGAGTCAGGTTTAAGGTTTTGGTCCCATTCTTCAAAGTCCTCCATGGGTTTGAACCAAGTTATGTGACCATACCTCCTAAAACAGCTGTGTTCCTCAGGAACAGTGGAACTGTCAACCACAAGGCTGAGGCTCACAACTGCAGAGACAGAGTATTTTCAGTAGCTGATCCAAGATTGTGGATCTCACCTCTGTCAAGCTGTCTGGAGTTGCTCACGAGTGTACTCACCAAAGGACAGACTGAAGAAGCAAGACACAAACCCCAAACTGGTTGTGAGTTAAATTTCACCAACCAAGTTCAAGTGTGAACTCCTGAAACACTATAATAGCCTGAACATAATGACAGGTTTCAAAGTAGCAGCCGTGTTAGTCTGTATTCACAAAAAGAAAAAGAGTACTTGTGGCACCTTAGAGACTAACAAATTTATTTGAGCATAAGCTTTCGTAGAGTCACAGACAGTTCTCTTGGGTATTCTGGTCTATCTTGCCACCTAGGCAAGCTTGCCTTTGTCATAGATGGTCCCTTACATCAAAAATCACAATAATATTCAGTTACTCTCAGTCCCAAAGGGCCAGTCACTTACCCCAGGTCAATTTCATTTTAGATCCTACACCAAAGACAATGCTTATAGCCAATCCTAAAAATAAGTTAACTAAAAATTCATTAACTAAGAAAAAGTAATGAGAATTACTGACAAGGTTTAAGCAGGTAAACATATACACACAAATGAGTTACAGTCTTAGGTTCCAAAAGGGCAATAGAAGTTGCTGTAATATAAAAGCTCTAAGTCCTCTAAGGCTAACCCAGGCCAAATAGCTAGGGATCCCTTGCTTATGCTTAGAAATCTTCAGCCCTCAGAGTTCAAGCAGCATAGAGATACAGTTCCTTCTTATCAGGGATTTTTTTAGCCTTCCCCCAGAGTTCAAAACTGATGGGACGAGTCCACCTGCATGTTTTATCTTCATGGGCTGGGGGGGTAAGAGGGTGGGTTGAAATCAACAAAGTCTTTGCTCTTTAATGTTCTATAATGGCACATTCAATTTCAATGGGCCTTCTTTTGGGCAGGACCTAACACCTTCTGTAAGAACTCAGCATTTCAACATTAATTAATGCTCCTTTATTGTTTGATGACTTACACAATTATTGAGGATTACAATGTAAACACTTAATATAACCTTATGACATGGAGTACAGATGTTATAAGGAAGAAGATTAATATATGCAGTATCCTACAAGCATTTCATAAATTTTAAACACTAAACACAAACTTAGCATCTGTGTTAACAATTCAAATGCACAGGTGAGCCAGACTGGTTTCCAGCTATGCATCTGTCAGTGCTCAGTGAGGCTTAGGGGCTTTGGCATGAGCTGACACCTGGTCTGCCAGGGTCACAACCTCCACAAGAGAAAAATTGATCAACCTCACTGCCTTACTAACAAAGTGTAAACTCATCTTTTCAGCTGAGTTTTCCTACAACAACAACAAAAATGATGGAGGAGGACAATGAGAGATACTAGGATCCTAACACTAAGTAAAGGAGGGAGAGGAGGATAGATAGATAAGATTAGATAATATTTTAAACTTTAAAAGTTGAAAGGTGCTTAGATAACATGTTGTGTGTTTATACCATGCTTACTACTGCTTCTGATCTTCAAATCCATCAATGAGTTAGGATCCTGATACATCAGTGACCCCATCTATATCTATGACTTCTTATGACCTACACAATTATGGACTTCACAGTGGATCTGATTTAATGTCTTTGACTTATATCCATCCACTGGTCTCCCATGTCTTGTCATCTTTAAATAGTGTCCCATTCTTCCTTGATGTCTTTATTTATACTAATGACTACATCTCAGAACGTTAATTATTAATCAATGACCAGTCTAATAGGATGGGTTTCACTCACTCTAGGCAGGAACAACTCTTAAAAGCAATTAGCATTCAAATAGGTCAATTACTTTTTTACTTGTGTATGTGACAAGATTTTTCCAGCTTTCAGTTCTCAGCTCTAAGGCAGAATGTTTAACAGTGCTTACATTGCAAATATAAAAATTAAAATACAAATACAGCTGAATCAATTAAGTGTACTTGTGTCATGAGGACAACGGTAGTAGGCATACATTTTATAAATATGTTGAGGTTAACCTTTCCTCCTGACTTTACTAAAATAGAAGTATTCTAATGGCAGGAGACCAGTGAAACTAAAATAATGAACCAATTTGTAGCATTATGAATTGCTAATCAACAGACACTTTGCATGGAACCTTTTTTAAAAAAAATGTAATTGAACATTTTACATGCTAACTATTAAATTGATAAGCTGTCTATTAAAAGCAAAGAGGTGACTCACAGGCTGTATATACATGAACCACTTTCAAATACTTATAAATTATGAGGTAATTTCACAACTTTACTAATGATTCAGGATTGAGAGAGATCCTTGATATTCTGTTCCTATCTTTTCTATGTTAGTACTTTATTTTTTTTCCCTTTCCAGCATAACAACTTTTATCTAGCCAGAGAGCCTGCAGGCTTGCAAAGTTTAATAGTTGTGGCAAACTAGATTTTTTTTTTTAAGAAACTCATTGGTATAGTTGAAGCAGTACTAGTGTTGTAATGCAAATCCTATAACTTCCCTTTTTCAGTTGTTCATAACTTTCTCAGACAAATGCCTTTTGGCTGAGTCTTCCATGCTACATGGAATTTTTCAGTAAAATCCACTTTGAACAAGGATTTTTTAAATGGGTGAGTCTTTTCAATCATCGTATATCCTGAACATTTTACTTTGGGGTTTTAATTTAACTGGAGAGACTGAAATTTCTGAGTGGAAAGCCAGCAGATTGAAGTGTATGAATGTGTGTAGAGTTTCAACATAGTGGCTTATCTGGCTATCAATAAGTAGGTACAAAACTAGGTGTAAATACCATGCAAAATGCACAGGACAAATTATCGAAAGTACCATCAAAAATTCACAGACATTGTAAGGCACAATTCTATTTTTAGTTTTTCCAAACAAATGTGTAGGGGCTAGAGAAGTGGAAAATTGTGATAAAACTAACTATGGATCCAATACCAAATGCTGATAATGTGTATATTCTATCATTGAAAAAAGAAACTGAAGCTTAGCTTTATGAAAGGGTTGTAAACTGTATTTTTGCCACTTTATATACGTTATGATATAGTTAACAGTGAAAAAATCATGATTGCCTATGTACATTCAGGAAAACAGTAAAAGGTGATGTCAGAGTGCTTCTTTATCAAAGAGATGAGTTATTTGCTTTGTGCAAACTATCATCCATTTAAAGCTTCAGTGATTTCTTTCCTGCGCTATTAGTTATTCCATTTGCTTAGTAAAATATGATGTAATATTCATGGCTCATAAATCTTTTCTCAAATGTTAACTATGAAATTTATCAGTACTTCATTTCCTACTCCCATGTGACTCTAGTTCAGTCAACTTGATATGGAGTCATGATTTTTAAAGTATTGCAACACTTATCTTTATCATACTGTCATTAACTGTGATCTTGAGTTTACACATCTCTATGCAAAAGAAAGGCTTTATATATTTTTGAATGTGCATTATTTTGACTGCTGCTTTATAATATAAATTATCTTTTTTATGTAAGACAAGAGCACCTTAACAAGAAAAAATGTATTGAACTACACTGAAGCTTTGTGGAAGTGTATTTCCCTCAGGAGAACTACAACATGGATGAACTAGGCCATATTTTACATTTTGTTACCTTACTGTAAATCTGCAGAACTCCATTGACATCAGTGAGGGTGGATTTCAGAACCACCAGAACGTGGCCCAATGTGTTTATAAAATGGCAGTATGCCAGTTTGGTCCCCAAAGGAGCATAAAGACTGCCATAAGTTACTTGAGCTGCAAACATCACAGAGGAACTGAAATGGCAGCCAGAAATTGGCAATGAATAGGGAAGCCACAGTCTGGGCCTGCTCCATAAACTGGCAACTGGGAGTGGAAAGAAGGAAATCATTACACTGGCTTTAGACCATAAAAGATTGCCCATGCTGGAATGATCCTACCAGGGCCAGTTACATTGGCTATATGACCAGATTTCATCAGCAGTGCAGTACAAAGCTGCCACACTACACCCCAGGACCTGACCACACAAGCTGACAGAAGTTCCCTGAATTCAAAGCCTCAAAAAATGTATGAGTTTTAGTTGAAAAATTAAGTTTTTAATTTCAGTGTGTGACCTTTGTGATTTATTTCAAAATCATATATACATTCATAACAACTTAAGAGCATAAGGATAGTCATCCCTAGTCAGAGCAATGATCCATCTAGCCCAGTATCCTGTCCCTGACCGTGGCCAATGCCAGATGCTTTTGGCAGTTTGAGATTTAGGGACTCCCAGAGCATGGGGTTGCATTTCTGACCATCTTGACTTGATAGACTTATCCAACAGGAACTTATCTAGTTCTTTTTTTGAACCCAGTTATACTTTTGGCCTCCACAACATCCAATGGCCATGAATGCCACAGGTTGACTGTATTATGGATGAAAATATACTTCCCTTTTGTCTGTTTTAAACCTGCTGCCTATTAATTTCATCAGGTATCCCTTAGTTCTTCTGTTCTGTGACAGAGTAAATAACACTTCCTAATTCACTTTCTCTGTACTATTCATGGTTGCATTGATCTCATATAGTCTCTCTTAGTCATCTAATCCTAAAATGAACAGCCCCAGCCTTTTTTTCTCATATGGAAGCTATTCCATCCTCCTAATACTTTTTGTTGCCTTTCTCCACATCTTTTCCAATTCTAATCTCTCTTTTGAGATAGAGCGACTAGAACTGTATGTGGTATTCAAGGCGTGGGAGTACCATCGAATTATAGAGTGGCATTATGACATTTTGTGCCATATCATCTATCCCTTTCCTAAGGCTTTTAACATTCTGTTAGCTTTTTTGACTGCCACTGCACGTTGAGCAGAAAGCTATCCATGTGATTCTAAGATCTCTTTCTTGAGTGGTAACAGCTCATTTAAAATGCATTATTTTGCATATATAATTGGTATTGTTTTCTCCAATGTGCATTACTTTGTACTCATCATCATTGAAGTCATCTTGCCATTTGTTGTCCATTTATCCAATTTAGTGGGATCCCTTTTTAACTTCACAATCATCTTTGGACTTAACAGTCTTCAGTAATTTTGTATCCTCTGCAAATTTTGTCACCTCACTGTTCACCCCCTTTTCCAGATCATTTATGAATATGATGAACAGTACTGGTCCCCTTACAGATCCTTGTGGGACCCCACTATTTACCTGTCTTGACTGTGAAAACTGACTATTTATTCTTACTCTTTGTTTCCTATCTTTTAACCAATTACTGATCCACAATAGGACCTTCCCTCTTGTCCCTTGACTGCTTACTTTGCTTCAGAGTCTTTAATGAAGGACCTTGTCAAAAGCTTTCTGAAAGTCCAAGTACATTATATCCACAGGATCATTCTTGTCCACATGCTTGTTGACTCTCTCAAAGAATTCTAATAAACTGGTGAGACATAATTTCCCTTTTCAAAAGCCATGTTGACTCTTCCCATAAGAATTGCAAATTAGGGTGATTAAATTATGAAGGGCAACGGTTAAATATAGTGATCGGATTATTTACATTATATCTGTAGTAATGAATCAATATCTGACTCACCAGATAGGAAAGAAATGAATTGATTCTAGGTTACAATGTAGACATTAAAAATACATATTTGTTTATTGCAGAGTTCATTATCACTGTATCTCTTACTCAACTAGGAAGAAATGATCAGATATGGCATTGGATATCTATGCTGCTCTGAGACTTTAACAGTTTTGTTAATGAGAATTAAAGGACCCTGTTTTGTAAATAATTACACCCACAGTTTTGCAGGTGCAAACAGTTTTGAGCACTTTCTAAAGCTCACAGGTATCTACCTGTCTGATGTGCCTGCCAATGACTTATATATTAACATTTTAGACAAAAAACATTGGAGAGTGAATTGACTCCCCTTTAAAAGTCTAGGTCAAAATATACTCTCATTGGGCACAAAACCACTTTTGTCCTGGAACTGATTCTATACTGAATACTACATCTATAATGAATTTACTTTATTGGGGCACACTATTATTCCCATGTTACTCCATGACCAAATATAAAGAAGATTTTGTTACAGGAGTCAGGTTATTGAAATTGTGAACTTATCACAAGAATATATTCTACATGCTGTACTACCAAATTGTTAAATGTCAGTCAAAAACAGTGTCATTGGTATAGCATCAGTTGCTTACATGAGGCAATATTTATTTGTCCATTAGCTAGTGTTTGATTATCTTACACATTTCTTGTTGTTTAAAGGAATTCAATCTGCATTTCTGTATTACTTGCTTATAAGAAGATTGCTGCAAATGGTATGGTTGCTATTGAAATCTGACAATGTGCTTCAAAAATCACCATCTGTATCATTTGGACTGACATCATAAGTGACTTATGATCATTACAATACAGGAAAAAGGTTACCTGTGATACTATAATGAGAAAACAATTTCTGTACAAGACTAAGGAGAACCAGTGCTGTTGCTGATGTAAAAAGCAGTGTGAGACTATAACTAATTAATTGCAATTTGTAGTGAATGCAGTGATGTATAACTGAAGTCATGTAAGTTTTGCCATCAGTACAAAGTAAATTATAGACAAACGCTCTCTTATTAAAAAGATGAAAACTTCAGAGTTCTTATGTGATCTGTTAAAATCACAAATACCACCAGTGTAAAGTATGGTTCTATTGAAACATGACTGTAAAAATACAATAATGAAGTTCTATACTTCATGTCTCTCACTGACTTCCAGATCAATTTTCTTTTTTTTTTTGTATTAAGTAAAAGGATGCTTACCTCCCTCCCCCCCCCCCCCCCGGCCAATTCCAAGCCCTGTGGCCTCAACTTTGGATCTGAGAGTCAATCTGTGCTTTTTCCTGCCCACAAATCACTACCCACACCAAGTCAATGAGGTAACCTGTAGCACAGAGAGGTTATTTGTGCAAGGTCAAATCAAGTCAGTTGCAGGTCCAAGTATGAAACCAAGATCACCTACTACTCTGCTTTATCCATCAGCCAATGCTTCCTCCTCAAACTCTGAGGTGTTGGACACATGCCACAGGACAAAGCTGAAGTTACTTCACAACCCATAATGTTTTAAACTGTACTCAGGTGGAAATGAACAAACAAGGAATCGAGAGGCACATTAATTAACATGAATCAATTTAAATGATAATTTTCTTTAAAACAACTGAAGCAATTTTCTTGAAATGTGACTTGGTTTATGGTTCTCTTTCAAACTTAAAAAAGTCAAACCAAGTCTGAAGAACATATTCACTCTATTGCAATGTAATGTAAGGCTGTATCACATATTTGAAAAATATGGTAGAGTCCAGCTAGATTCATGCAAAAAGTGACCTTGCTTTAAGTCACAAGCCTGAGGGATCTAAGATATGGCTGAGCTTTCAACTTGTACCTCAGCATTTCCCAGATATGAAGTGCTTTATTTGCAACTTAAATATTTTATTAATATGAGGGGGTTTATTGCATGGTATGTCAGTTGAACATTTTTGTTTGCTGGATGGTGCAGAAATTAGTGCAAGAAAAGGAAATAACTTACCTACATATGTTGAAAATTCCTTGACACGGAGGTGTTTGTTTGTCTTTATACTTCTGGAGTCCTGCTGCATTTGACAAAAGCTGCAGAATCTCTTCTATGCCAGAATTTAGACCACCTCAAATAAGAGAGAAATCCAAAGTTAAACTATGTCACAGTGTCCCCTTAATTTTTAAGTGCTCTTCTTTATACGATAAAAACCCTAACCCTTGTAAAAGCAAATTGTATTAAGCAATGCGTGAAATCTACCAATTTAAACACTTAAAACTGTCAAACTAATGAACTATTATTTTTCAGACTTACGTTTGCTTATTCTTTGGATTTCAAAGAGATTAAAAAAAGAAGCCAAGTTTACAGTTATATCTGCAGATGTGTTTGAGTCATGTTTTTTTCACCCCAACACAATTCAAAAGTGACTTAAGTGGTTTTGGTCAACCATTCCAACTAAATTTCACCTCAGAGCTGGGATCAAGCACAGAAAATTTCAGCCAAAAAGAATTAGTATGAGAAAGTTATGAGCAAGTGGAAAAAATACAGTAGAACTCAAGTTGTTCTCCCCTAACTATAACATGTACAACTATTGCTTGCTGTAATATATTCTTGACATTATTTTACTGTTATTCAAATTATTATTACTTCTTCCTATTGAAGTTCTGTACAGTAGTATATCTGTCTATGTCTGATGGATGATGAGCTGTCAAAATTTCATGATATCCACTCCCCTTCTTGATCGTTATGGATAATATTCATATATGGTATGTTAATTTGGAGGATGATGATGCATTTCAGGACCCACTGTTCATATCACATATTTCATTATCCTGCCTGGTTCACTATGTTCTCCCAGTCTATGCATCACCTATTAATGTTGTTATATTCTTGCCTCTGAACTTGATATAATCTGCTTTCATGAAACTGTAATTGACAAAACCAATAAAAATGTTAATTCAAAAAGTAGTTTGAATCTATAGTATAAATATTCACAAGCTTGAAGTTGAAAACCAGTGGAAAAAATGTTCTCAACTAATTGTTTTCTCTCAGATAACTTTTAAAATCAAAACTTTTTATGAGCAGACTCAATCTTTTATGTCAATTTTTTAAAACTACAAGAATATTTCTGTTTCACAGGAGTCGAAATTAAGTTTTTATGCAGTGCTTTTTATGTGATAAGCAATAATACTATCAAAAGTAAAGCTGTAATAATGAAAGCCAGATTAAAAAAGATGAAACATATGAAGCATATTTGCAAAAATGTATGTGTTTTTATCCACCTACATTTACATGGAAAATTGCAATAATTGCACATGGAAATGTACTGTAAGTGTGCAAATGCTTAGGTATTTTTGCATGAAGACTATATGTCTTGAATATATTTTTAGTAGAAGGCTTATATATGGAGGAAAAAATATTCGGATGTTCATCTCTCAACTTTGCCATTACATATATATGTTGTCAAACCACTTAAAAGCCTCTTGTTGAAAGTATATTTACTGCATGTTTGTGTTACTGTGTCTGTAAAACAGGCAGTACTTGACAAGGGGTGAGATAAATGAGGAGGCAATATCCCTAGTCCCTGAGTGAAAGTAGTCCCTAAAATCACCTTCAGGATATCCTTACTGTTTCCATTTCAGTGGAGGAAAAGTCTACACAATGTGATACACTGAAGGCAGAGGCCACTCTAGCTATAAGCAAGCTAGGCAGTTGACTAGGGTGATAGATTTTGGGACCCCTTCTGCTTTCTTCCATGAATGGCAGGGGACCATGGGCAGTGGGGTATTAGGCTGGAGGGACTGTCCAGGGAAGGGAGCAGCTGCCAGCTGGGGCACTCAGGAGCAGGAAGTGACATAATGCAGTGCTACTGGGGTAATAATAATGTGAAGTGACATAATGCAGTGCTATCTCCTGCCCAGATGCTACCTGCCCCCAGTTTGGGTAAGATTGCAGCCAGGGCTCAGGCACTAAGTGGCCAGGGTGATGGTGGTAGTACTCTGAGTGTTGTTGAGGTTTTGGCCACAAATGGAATGTCCCACGGGGATTTGTTCTTGGCCCTGCACTATTTAATATTTTTATTAATGACCTGCAAGAAAACATAAAATAATCACTGGCAAAGTTTGTACAAACTTGGGGGAGTAATAAATAATGAAGAGGACAGGTCACTGATCCAGGGTGATCAGGCTTGCCTGGTAAACTGGGCATAAGCAAACTACATGCGTTTTAAGATGGTTAAACGAACATTTATACATTTAGGAACAAAAAATGGAGGCCATACTTACAAAATGGAGGACTTAGCTGAAATGTTTATCTTTGAAGCACACCTGTGTAAAGTGAAAATGCTGGGAGAATTTGCTTCCCAGAAGAAAGGTATATATGCTTCTTTTTTGTATTGCACTGCTTTGTCTTTAGACAATACATTTGGCTAAGTTTGGTTATGATCAATTTTAAGAATGAACTGAAAGTGTAGTCAAATAATTGGCTACACATTTAAATCAATAAGATTGCATGTTTTTCTTGGAAATATGCTCTAGGAATTATTTTGGGAAAATTCTATGGCCCATGTTATACAGGAAGTCAGATTAAATGATCACAGTGGTCCATGCTCTTAGATTCATAGACTTTAAGGGACCATCATGATCATCATGCTGCCGAGGACTGTGAAAACTCCCCTGGGTTTCTTCCAGTCTGACCAGGGGGAAAATTCCTTCCTGGTCCCAAATATGGTGATCAGTTAGAGCCTGAGCATGGAGTGAGACATGCCAGCCAGGCACCTGGGAAAGAATTCTCTCTAGTAATGCAGAGCCCTGCCCATCTAATGTCCCATCTCTGGCTGTTGGAGATATTTGCTTAAAGCAGTCCTGGACGAGCTGTATGCCATTAGAGGCACTCTCATCCATACAATCCCCTCCATAAATTTATCAAGATCAGTCTTAAAACAAGTTAGATTTTTTTTCTCCCTCTAGTCCCTTGGAATTCTGTACAGAACTTCACTCCTCTGATGGTTAGAAACCTTCATTTAATTTATAGGCTAAATTTATTGATGACCAGTTTATATTCATTTGTTCTTCTGCCAACATTGGCCCTTAACTTAAACAACTCCTCTTTCCTTGGTGTTTATCCCTCTGATGTTTTTATAAGGAGTAATCATATCTCCCTTTAGATTTCATTTGGTTAAGCTAAACAAGCCAAGCTCTTTAAGTCTCCTCTCATAATATAAGTTTTCCATTCTTTTGATCAGCCTAATATCCCTTTTCTGCATCTGTTCCAGTTTGAATTAATCTTTCTTCAATGTGGGAGACTAGAATTACATACACTATTCTAGATGAGGTCTCACAAGTGCCTTGAATAATAACACCACTTTCCTATCTCTTCTGGAAATATCTTGCCTGATAAAATCCTAGAATTGCATTAGCCTTTCTCATGGCCATATCACAATGGCAGCTTATAAACATCCTTTGATCTACTACCCAGGTCTTTCTCCTCCTCTGTCACTTTCAATTGATATGTCCCCAGCTTAAAAAGTAAAAAAAACTCTTGTTAGTCTCTAAGTGCACGATTTTGCACTTTGCTTTATTGAATTTTATCCCATTTCTTTTACTCCAGTTTTCAAGGTCCTCTAGATCTTGTTTTTATGATATTCCAGTCTTCCTCCATATTGGCAATACCTCCCAACTTTATGTCATCTGCAAATTTTATTAACACATTCCCACTTTTTGTGCCCAGATCATTAATGAAAATGTTAATTTAAGTTAGTTAGTTAAGACTGATCTCTTAGGAACTCCACTGGTAACGTTCCTCCAGCTTGTCAGTTCAACTTTCAGATGGAAGATGGGCAGGGGGAGTGCGGACTGGAATCAGCTGCGGGTACAGAGTGTATGGGGCCAGGCAGGAGGTACAGGGTGGGGATGCAGAGTGTGGGGGTCTGGATGGAGGATGCCCTGGTCCCTTTGTGATTGAGCTATCTCTGGGAAAAAGGAAGGGGACATGGCTGGGGTGTGTGTGGGAGTCTAGGAGAGAGCTGCAGAGGGTTGATGGGGAGAAGGTCCTCGGTGATGGAGCAGGCTGGGGAGGGTTGCAGGAAGTAGATAGGGAATGGATCTTTGCCACAAACTTCTAAAGGATTAGGCAGGGCAGCTCACTGAAATTTTGCCTAGGGAAGCACATTGGCTTGATCAGCCTTGAGCTGGAGGGATGACATTGGACAATACCAACCTTCAACAAGGGTTTGAATAAGGTAGAAATGCCCTTGAAATTTCTGTGGATAAAAGCTGGACTCTTTTGTGATGAACCTGCTGGCCTGTTACTTGGTTCCTTCCCCGAATCATAAATAAGATGGAGGGAAACAATTGCGTCAATAGAAAGCTCTGTTCTACTCACTTCAGTATCTTGCCCTAAAGGACTCCATAATATCTAGAAAACAGGAAAAGGAAAAAAAACCTGAGGTCAGAGGACATCAGTCTCATGAGACAGCAGGAACAACATGCTGGATGCTGCAGCCTAGATGCTGGTTGCAGAGAGAAGGATGGGCAAAAAGCAGCTTGAGAGGGACAGCAAAAATGAATCTGTTTGGTACTGAGTAAAGGTACATCCTATCCATTTAATTCTTGTGTTGAGTCTACATCTGACACCAGTTGTAATGGACTGAGACCTGAGAAGTGTTTTGAACATCTCCTTTCAGAATGTTCCAGACCTTAG
Source organism: Dermochelys coriacea (assembly GCF_009764565.3). NCBI lineage: Eukaryota > Metazoa > Chordata > Testudines > Dermochelyidae > Dermochelys > Dermochelys coriacea. The sequence goes on from NC_050070.1 coordinate 138,338,208, forward strand.
AGGGCCATAATGACTCACAGTTATTGTAGCATTGCCACCTCTGAGGTACAAAATAACAGGACACTTGGGATGATCCTGAGCACATAAAACTGGACTGCTGGCAGTGTGTACTAAGTACCTTTTCAGAATTCCCAGGACAGCTACCTCAAAAATAAATAAATAAAGGACACTCCTGAGAAAATCTGGACAGGTGGCAACCCTAAATCAGTGCCAGATCTTAAAGCTCCACATATCATTTCACTGGGGGATGGGATTTACTATTTTCTGCTTTGGCTTTCTCTGGTTCAGCCATGGATTCCAAGAACATTTGTGCCTTCTTGGGTGTTGTATAAGTGCAACGTGTGGTGTACGGAGCTTTAAGAACTGTGGCAATAGAGTTCTCACTCCATCTACAAGGTCTGGAAAATGCATAGGTTGCTATAAAAAAGTCTATTTCCATTTTTTGTAACTACTTTGAAATAAGACTATGCTTTAAACCTCATATTATTTCACTATGTGTATTAGTTTTTATAGTTATATTTCACTTCATTGTATGTCTCTCTTTCATAATATTAGGAATTTGACATATTCCTCCCATTATTCTTTTACCTTTGCTAGAATATAATTTAATTTACGTTAACAATGAAAGTGCCATTTCTAATATGGATGTATTACAGCTATGGTACCTCACATAGCTACATTTAGCTTCATTAGACTTGTTTGGTTTAGGGCTATATTACATTAGTGAACTTATTTCTCCCTTGAGCAGTTGGTCAGTTACTTTCCCAGTAATTTGGGCTAGAATATCCAGTTGTTGTTTTAACTCTTTCTAGCCTCAAGTTTTGCAACCATTGATCTGCTCCCTGTGCTGCACTAATGTCTTTATTCCCTGTACTGTTCCAAAACTTTGTATATAGAAGGCAGTGATCAGATTCTGGAAGACCTGGAGCAAATTCTACAAAATTCTCCCAATCTAAGGATAAATTCTGCACCTCATCAGTTTCTCCCCATATAGGGAGAATTACGAGCCCTGCTGTGAGCCTGCACAGGGGAGTTAAAGGGCACAAGGAGTTTTCTTACTCCCCATGTGTGAGCTACTCACATTATGCAGTGGCGAGAGCAACTGCTGATGGGCTGTTATTTAGGTGGGCAGGCAGGGCCCTTCAAGACAGCCACACATCAGCACCAGTGCAGGGGGGAAGTCATCTTCCTCAGCAAAAGGTTTTAATCAGTCTGGATTTTAGGGTTACAATTCAGGCCTGGGCAAGCATTATTTTAAGAATACTGAAAAAAGTTGCCTTCATAAGCAATATCCTGAAGGTCCATCATCCAGATTTTTTTGCATAGGTATCACCTTTGCCCTCAGGTATAGACAGTCACCCATATAGACAGGTGTCAATGCTGGAAAGGAATATTCACCGGGTGTGTGCGCATGTCAAGTTGCGCACACACAAATGGGTGACACTTTGTGAGGACTTGGCCCTTCTTAATTTTTTTTTTTGGGCGCAAGGGGAGGTCCATAACTTTCTGTTACATGGCTTCAAGTAACTGAATCAAAGTAATGTGCTACACCTCAGAATGCTCAATTGCAATAGATATTCAAGTATAAGTCCAGGCTGCAGTTTTGAATAGAAGGTGGGATTTTCCTCCTGCCAGGTCCTGTCTGTGAATGTTATCATTCGTGGAAGATGCTGGGTGGACAGCCCTAACTCATGAAGATTTTTGTTTATCTACTGACAAAAAGATACAGCACTGTCGGTGGCTCTTCCAGCTTTCCTATCCTACCAATGTTTTTCAGCTTGATTTTGGTGGGACTACATTTAAGGAAAAGGGGTATTTCATTCTCATTGATTAGTCTTTGGCCTCCTTGCTAAGACTGAGGTATCTCTATTGGACTGTGTAGTGAGGCGAGACTCACCGGTACAGTGCCTCCTGCTGGTTGTCTCAGGAGTTAGCTCTTCCAGCCCAGAGCACCCTCCGCATTCCGGTGTCTCACCTGCCACTGGCCCCCATGTTCCTCCCAGACCCCGGTGCCCCTTACCGCATGGTTCTGCCCTCTGCAGTACCCCCACAGTTTCTGGGTCTCCCCTCCCCAGGGAACCCCCAACCCCTATGCCCACATTGCCTCAGTGGTTACTGCCAGTCACCATCTAGCCCCCCCATCCCCTGCTTACTGGGGCAGACTGCAGCCTGTAAACCACTCATCATTGGCAAGGCGGTTTGGACCAGCTGCCTCTGCCCATTTCCAGGCTACACCTCTGTAGCCCCAGTACCTTTCCTGGCCTTTAGCAAGGCCTGCAGCCTGGGGGTTTTCCAGGTTGGAGGTCCCCAGCTCCTCTAGCCTTCCCCCAGCCCTGCTCCACTCTAGGTACCCTGCTCAGCTCCTAAGCACCTAGATCTTTCTCTCCCAGCTAGAGAGAGAGTCTCTTAGCTCCTGGCTCACAGTCTTTTTATAGGGCCAGCTGTGGCCTGATTGGGGCATGGCCCCAACTGTGGCTGCCTTTCCAATTAGCCTACCCTATTGACTCCCCCAGGGCAGCCCTTTCCCAGGGCTGTTTTAACCCCTTCAGGGCCGGAGTGGGGTGACCGCCCTGCTACACGCTGAAAGAAGCAACAAGTACAGGAAGAGAACAAGTGATTTCCCTACACCCACCCTGAATTTCCCCAACACCCCCCCCCCCCGAGTTTTGTGAACTAGTTACATGCCAATTTAGTGACTGTTTGGGAATTTGAATTGCAATTGAAACAAAATGAAATTGAATTGAATTTAAAAGCATATAAAATATATGTAACTGAAAAAGTATAATAGATTCGAAAAGTATGAACATAGACTAGGTTACTTATACAGCTGTATACCTAGGTATCCAGCAAACAGAGCTGTATTGCCCAAGTGATAGATTTTGGCTGGGGTTGGGTTACAAATCACTTGAATGCGGGGCAAGGGGGGTAATGAAATGTTGTTATTCTTATTGTATGAGTAAATGGCAGTAGAACTGTACTTAGCCTGTGTTGATTGAGGGCATCAAGAGAGAGGGTGGGGACAGGTGTTTTGCTTGATGTCTATCTGAGTCACAAGTATGATTTGACCTGCCCCTCTCCACTGTTTAAAGACAGAGCTGATTAGGCTCCATAGATAGTCTTTTGTTTTGTTAAGTGACTACTACAGCTGAAATCACTGATAATCAGGTCTAAGTGCTTAGTCCTACTGTGGGGACAGAGTTTCTGTGGAAGAGACAGTCCAGCCTGCGCTAGCAGTGAGGTTCCCCCAGAGATCTCAGCTGAAATCACTGAGAGCTGGTGGAACCTCAAGAGACCAACTTGCAGAAGTAATAGTAGCAGGTGGAAGCAGAAGGTGACTGCGAAGGGCCATTGGCAACAGAGCAGTGGAGTGAATGGTGGCACAATGAACAACAGTGAACAGAGTGAAGAGTGAGCAGCTGGAGGAATGAGCAAGGTGCCTTCTTGCCCCCAACCTGGGAGGTGAACTCATGTGAAAGCACCTCTGAACTCTGAGTCTCCACTGACCAAAGACAACACTGGTGAGTGGGATGCGGTGGAAGGAAAAGTGAGGGGCACATTAAATAAACATTTGCTTGTTGGACTATATTTTAGTGACTTTGCTCCAGAATGCTAGATTTGTGATGGGGAATGGAAACTAACATACATGTGTTTCCTAGTAGGCCAAGATTTTTAAAATGCATTATTTGCCAAGATTGTTATCTCACATCATTGCTATCTTGAGAGGTCATTATGATGAGAAGTTTCTGTACTAAACACTTTTATTATTATATTTAATTTTTATATAAGAATGGTCATACTGGGTCAGACCAATGGTCCATATAGCCAAGGTGGTCTTCCAACAGAGGTCAAGGCCAGGTGCTTCAGAGGGAATGAACAGAACAGGTAATCATCAAGTGATCCTTCCCCTGTTGCCCATTCCCAACTTCTGGCAAACAGGCTACGGACATTCAGAGCATGGTGTAGCATTCCTCCCTGTCTTGGCTAATAGCCATTGATGGACCTATTCTCCAGAAATTTTCTAGTTCTTTTTTTTAATCCTGTTATAGTTTTGGTCTTCACAGCATCCCCTGGCAAAGAGTTCCAAGGGTTGATTTTATGTTCTGTGAAGAAGTACTTCCTTTTGTTTTGTTTTTTTAAAAACCTGCTGCCTATTAATTTTATTGGATGACTGCTAGTTCTTGTATTATGTGAAGGATTAAATAACATTTCCTTATTCACTTTCTTCACACCAGTCAAGATTTTATAGACCTCTATCATATCCCCCCTTAGTCATCTCTTTTCTAAGATGAAAATTCCCAATCATTTTAATCTCTCCTCCTGTTTCATACCCCTAATCATTTTAGTTGCCCATCTCTGTACCTTTTTCCAATCCCAATATATCTTTTTTGGGATAGGGTGACCAGATCTGCACACAGTATTCATGTGCATGTACCATGGCTTTATATAGAGCCAATATGATATTTTCTGTCGTCTTATCTATCCCTTTCTTAATGATTCCCAACATTCTGTTTGCTTTGTTGACTGCCGCTGCACATTGAGTGGATATTTTCAGAGAACCAATTGGACCCCAAACAGATGGCTGCTTGTGCATTTGATGGAGCTGCAAATTTCTCTGGAAGACATGTACTTCTCTGGAGTACAAGCTTTGCTCAGAGAAAAGTGTAACCCTAATCTCTTCTATACATACTGCAGAGGCCATCTACTCCAACTATGAGCTGCAGAATCTTCAAAAGACATTAAAAAGCTATAAATTTAATGTCTTCTTTATATTCTTTTTTTAAGCAAGAGTCCAAAAAGACTGAATATCTTGGAAAATATAGAAGATACACTGGGACTGAAGTTCATCTTAGTCCAACCTAGGAAAACCCCTTGGCTTTCTCATGAGCGATCCTTGGCTGATGTCTTAAAATTACTCCAGCTGTTATTACTGTCTTTTGAAAGTATCTACCAAGATGGGATGGATCTAAGTAGTGAGGCTGTTGGATTACTTTTGCTACTACGTTCAGAGAAGACTATTGCCATTCTCTCTCTCATAAATCTACTGTTGAAACCACTTGGGTCATTAAAAATGCCATCCAGGCATCTGCTACAACAGTAGTAGATCTTTGTCCAGCAATAGAAGCTACATTTGGATTAATCAGAGAGCTATCCATTGAAAAAATACTGGAAGAAGCAAAGACTTCAGTCCAGAAGTTGACTAATGAAGGCATTTATATTGAATCCTTAAGTGAAGAGGACAAGAAGTCTTTGTAAAGACAACTGAAAAAGTACACAGATATGATTCTTAAAAATCTACAACAGCAACTTCTAGATTCTACTCAACCTCTACGTAGCTTTTACAGATGCCTGTCCTATAAAACACCAACAGTTGAGTGGAGTGAGGAACTACCAGCAATGGGTCTGCCATGTATTCAGGACAGAATAGAGAATTTGAACACAGAGTGGAATATCATACAATGAATGAATGAAGATTTGACTTCAGCTTCTGTCTTATCATCACTAGTGGCTCGACCCAATCTTTGTGCTATGTTTTCTGGGATGAAAGAAGTAGGAATTAATCTCTTGCTACTCCCAGTCACAACAGCTACAGTTGAGCATTCTTTTTCATCATTGAATAGAATTTTGTGTTCTGAAAAGTTGCCTTTTGCCTGATCATGTGAATGAACTAATGAGCATATCAATTGAAGGAATGGAAGAACCGGACATATGAGAAGCCACCAAAGATTAACGCATTACATTCAAGAAGTTCATTAACAGAGTTGTGCAAAATTATAACAAGAAAGATGTAGATGTAGTCTTTTCATAGAAAGCTTGAGTAGCCAACTTTAATTTGTGTGATGATTTTAAAACATGTGTTTAATCTAATAAAATGGTCATGAAACATTTTTCAGTTTTTACTATGGTGCCATATAGCCCACCTTCACCCTCACAGTCTCACCCCTCATTGGCCCTGACACCCCCCCCCCATTTCAATTCCTGGGGAAACCACTGACAAGGACTGTCATCTCAGTCACTTTTCTTCACTGGACTAGCGTGAAGTTGTTTATGAGCAATACCTGTGCAGGTGCACAGCTATGTAGGCTTGATCCAGAGCCCAGTGACTTCAATGGGCTTTGGATTGGGCCCAAAGAAACCACTCTTTGTTCCTTAACAATAGATCTTAATACAAGAAAGTGTTTTCCCCATGTGCAGTGTTGAGATCTTTTCAAATATATATCCTGCATGCCAGTCTATCTCTAATCTGTTTCAATAGCAGTCTGTGCTTTATATAATTCTTCTTTTGACTTCAAAGAGTTCTGACCTTTCAGTTCAAATAAGAATTTGGAGTCTCCCACATTTACCATAGCTGTGTGTTAAAAGGCAGACTGAAGAAAATCTATATTATCTGCAAGTAAGACTGGTGGAAAATAAAGGTCAATTATCTGCCAGGAAAGCATGAAATTTGCTCACTTTTACCCATGATAACTTAATTTCTCTATTGAATCTATGGAGACAGCTAGATATTCTGAGGGCTAAAATCCCACAGTGTAATGCCAGAATGTGTTCTGGCTGTAACATATATTTTGTTTTCCTAGTGAGTGGATAGCAAATGATTCACATGAAGTGACCATCAGTCAGTGAAAAATCAAACAGTTTGAGCTGCAGGCAAACCTTCCCATTAAATGAGACTTTCCATAATACAATGTTGTGTCTGTGGGTTGATTGATGGGTATCTGGGAGGGGAAAATATATATTTTTGGTATTTCCTACTTGCCTCACATGGTGTTAAAATATCCTATGGAGTTAGACAGCTAGAAATTGCGAAGTTCTGCTTCAGCAGAACAGGGAAATAATTAAATGTCAGTCAACTAGTGATGGAGATTATCCTCATTTGCTATGATATAAAATGAGTGTAATTGGATGGTATCTCAATGCTGGTGAGCTGTGGAACTCCCCTAAAGTATTTTCCCAAAAGAAGCAAATTGACACAGTGAGGGTGAAGAGAACATGCGGTATTCAGCTAACTCTTCCAATGTTTACTGACAGCTTCTCTAAACCCAGGGAATGGAAACTAAGGTCATCTAACCACTGGTTCTAGTATTTGTGCTTTTCCAAATATTTTTTAAAAAAGTGTTGTTGTGTGTTGTGTGTGTGAGATTCATCACACACACACACACAAGTATGTTTGTGAAATGTTCCTAACCAGCCAAACTGGCCTAATTAAAGAAGGCAATGGGCAGTTACAATGTGATCAACCCACAGGTGTTACACACCCTGCACTGAGACTGGGCACCCTGCACTAAGACTGTGCAGTGGCACAGCAGGTGCATCACTGATGCAGTGGTGCCTTCACACTTGCACCACAGAAAGAATCTCCATGCAAGTCCAATGCAGGCCAGCTTCAAAGGCAAGAGAAGGTGTGCTGGGGAGAGAACAGATGATTAATGTTTAGACAGTGTAAGTGTCCCAGATACCCTGCACAAATGACATAGAGGATATGCTGCCACTATCCTAGCCCACAGGCTGAAATATTGACTAAGGTGGAGCTGCCCAGTAGTCTTGAGCCCTGGCTCTGGATTAGGGCTGGATATCCTCTTCCTCCCCACCCCCTACAACCCCACTGTCAAAAATGTATTTGTTATCTCAGTATGGATCACACTGAACTGGGAGAAATTCCATCAGAGATTCTCCATTCTGGAGTTGTGGGTTGTGCTTCTTGAATGGGCAGGGACTGTCTTTGTTCTGTGCAGTGCCTAGCACAATGGGTCCTGGTCCATGACTAGGGCTCTAGGCACTATGGTAATACAAACAAATAATAATGATGATAATAATAAGAACAACATACTTCGAGGTAGAGCATGGCAAAGAGAGAGAACCTCATTTTCTGTAAACATCTGAAATTTTGAATTTGTTCCTGTTTTGTAGAGTTTGTTTTCAGCTCTTTAGGACACTTTACAGTATAGGCAAAAATTATTTCATGGTGTATTTTTTTTAATGTTTTATTTATTGCAAAGCTAATCTTCTGTAAGGAAGGATAAATATTATGATCTGAACAATTTACAATGCAGAGCAGATCATTCTGGCACTCCTGCCTCCCACCACACAAGGTCAGAGGGGAAAAAGCAGAGCCCAGATGTGTGGGGTTGACCAAGGGGGAGCCTATCCCACAGATCATAGAATCATACAATCATAGAAGATTAGGGTTGGAAGAGACCTCAGGAGGTCATCTAGTCCAACCCCCTGCTCAAAGCAGGACCAACCCCAACTAAATCATCCCAGCCAGGGCTTTGTCAAGCCATCCTTTTAAAAACCTCTAAGGATGGATATTCCACCACCTCCCTAGGTAACCCATTCCAGTGCTTCACCACTCTCCTAATAAAATAGTTTTTCCTAATCTCCAAACTAGACTTCCCTCACTGCAACTTGAGACCATTGTTCCTTGTTCTGTCATCTGCCACCACTGAGAACAGTCTAGATCCATCCTCTTTGGAACCCCCCCCCCTTCAGGTAGTTGAAGGCTGCTATCAAATACTCTCTCTCTTCTCTTCTGCAGACTAAATAAGCCGAGTTTCCCTCAGCCTCTCCACATAAGTTATGTGCCCTAGCACCCCTAATCATTTTCTTTGCCCTCTGCTGGACTCTCTCCAATTTGTCCATGTCCTTTCTGTAGTGGAGGCCCCAAAACTGGACGTAATATTTCAGATGTAGCCTCATGAGTGCCGAATAGAGGGGAATAATCACTTCCCTTGATCTAGTGGCAATTAGCCTACTAATGCAGCCCAATATGCCATTAACCTTCTTTGCAACAAGGGCACACTGCTGACTCCTATCCAGCTTCTGTAATCCCCAGGTCCTTTTCTGCAGAACTGCTGCTTAGCCAGTCACTCCCCAGTAGCAGTGCATGGGATTCTTCCATCCTAAGTGCAGAACTCTGCATTTGTCCTTGTTGAACCTAATCAGATTTATTTTGGGCCAATCCTCCAATTTGTCTGTCACTCTGGACCCTATCTCTACCCTCCAGTGTATGTACCTCTCCCCCCAGCTTAGTGTCATCTGCATATATGAAGATGTTGAACAAAACTGGCCCCAGGACCGACCCCTGGGGTATTCTGCTTGATACCGGCTGCCAACTAGACATTGAACCATTGATCACTATCCATTGAGCCTGACAATCTAGCCAGCTTTCTATCCACCTTATAGTCCATTCATCCAATCCATACTTTTTAACATGCTAGCAAGAATACGGTGGGAGACCATATCCAAAGCTTTGTGAAAGTCAAGATATATCACAACCATTGCTTTCCCCAGATCCAAAGAGCCAGCTATGTCATTATAGAAGGCAATCAGGTTGGTCAGGCTTGACCTGCCCTTGGTGAAGATCCCAGAATGGCATCCCAATACCACCACAGGGAAGCTAAACCAAAGGAGTCTTGGAGAGTTTAAGGATCATGGTGTCTTGAACCTTACTTGGAGAGCACAGCCTGAGGAATCCATCACAACATGTACAATTCAATATCTGCATAATCTACTGCAAGTGGCACTCTATATTGACATCTCCCACTGTATTTTCCACCGAATGCATCCGATGAAGTGAGCTATAGCTCATGAAAGCTTATGCTCAAATAAATTTGTTAGTCTCTAAGGTGCCACAAGTATTCATATTCTTTTTGCTCATGCTATATTTGTTCCATGGATCAAAGAATTCCATTCTCCAGGGCACTCAGTCCAGTCTGTTTCCTCAGCCCTAAATTTACTAAAATCGAACAAACACACACATACTCCTTTACCAGTATCTTAGTATGTGTAATGAAAAAAACCAAGGCAATATGTTAGCAATTCCTGATTGTTAAAGTGGAAGCTGGAAATGGAGTATTTGAAAATAGTATCACTCTTTAATTTAATTAACTTAAATCAAACAAAATTGACTTTTTATGGGTGTTTGGTAATATTTACAAATAATAGCACATTAATTAAAGATGCATTACAAAACAAACCTTCCTTTGGAAGTGCAAATTATATCAAAACCTAATACCCCATTAGATTCCCTATGATTAAAATTATTTTCCCTTCGATCCTGCCAACCACAAAGACTGTTAATTAAACTGACTGATTTACACACACTTCTCTTTCCTTGTTTGGAAACACTGACTACAGTTATAATGGAACTTGAGCTAAACTGATGAAAATTTTTATTGTTCTTTTGCTGGTGAAGTAGAACCTGTAATACCTCATAATAGCTAACCATTAATACTGAAATGTTATCACTTAATGCACACTAGAGAACAGAGTCCTGTCAATTCCATTTTTTAAAGAACTGAGTTACCTTGCAAGTGAGCAATATTTTGTTACCACTGCGTAATCTGTTTTCTGTTTTGGAAATGTATTATTTACTACATGTCTGTAAGATAAATTATTAATGCCCATTTTTCTAGCTGTAAAAAGTTTCATAGCTAGTGATTCTTAGATTAATACATCAGTGTTTTGAGATACCATAAATCTAATAGTTTTGAGCAGATAAATAATTGGTTGGGAACATCCTGTTACCCACTGTTCATGGAGTCTTAAAATCTATAATATTCAAATTTTCTGATTTATTTCTTTGTAGAATAACAGGAACAGGGTGGTATCTCTCTATATTGGATAGCTTTCTTGATGTTGCATCTCCATAATATTTTCCAAGCTGATAGGCAATGTGCAGGAAAACTGCTGGGGATAGCTCACTTGAAAGAAGAAATATGCAGCTCCTTTTGGTGAGGGGAATATGTTAAAAGATCTTGGATTTGCTCTCTCTAATTGGTAGCCATTTGTGCATAAAGAAAACAAAACCTGTAGCTGTGTGACAAAGAAATAGCATATTCAGGAGCTGAACGTCTCTAGACAGTTTATTCACTGATTAGCAAAATAGTCAAGATTTATATTTCCCTTAAATCTCTAAGATGTGTGCATACATGTGAACACACACACCCACTAGTTTGTTTACTTTTACTCAACCAGCAGGAGTAAAAAAAGAAGCAAAACTAGCAACTTTCCTGTGACTGCCAGTGCTTGGCGAAATACATGAATATATATGAATTAGAACATAATATATTTGTTCTGCCTCATTACTCATCAGTCCAGTTTACCCCAATATAGGATATGAATTATGCATTTTTAAGTATTGCAGGAAAACAGTACCTGTGTTTAATGGCCCAAGTAGGAATTTACAATTAAAGACTTGGGAACTTGGTCCAGCCTAATTAGAAATATGATATAGGGCAGCTGAGTGTAAGATATGGAAAATACTCATGGTTTCTTTTCAAGTGTATGGCACCATGAGGTCATAAAACTAAACCATCATTTTAGACATCAGAGAAAATTAAACTCAGATTATTGATTTTTTTTTTTCCACTGCATGTTTGCTTCAGGGTATAACTCGAATGCTCCCACTCATCTGACTTTTGCTCACCCACAAAAATGTCTAGCTGGAGGTAACTGGAGATAGCCTGGTGGGACGAGAGGCAGGGAGGATGAGGAGGGCTAGAGCTCGAGTGCTGCTGAAGCTTGATTTGGTAATGAAGTTGGGATTCAGCTTAAGATACAATAAACAAAGGCCATACACAAAGTAACCCCCCACCTACTGAGCCATGCTGGATATATAATTAACCAGTAATAGATAAGAGAATAAAAACAGAGATTTTAACAAATGAATACACTTGGAAAATCCAGATAAAGTTTCAATGTCATAAAATTCACTGCCTAATGCCTTCTGTAGTTATAGCTTAATAATATTGCAAGCTCAGGAATGGCTAAGTCACAGGAAGAATAGAACACTGGTTTCACTCCTGTGTAGAAAGTGGTACCCTTATCCTGCTGGTCTGTAGGAGATGATGTTCTCCAGAATACTCCACAGTCCTGATCCAACAATTTTAACTTGTGTTGGCGAGCACTTACTTACAGGATTAGTCCCAATGATGTTCTTGTTCTGGTGGGAAAGCCGGCTGCACTAATCATTCTCTTTTCCACTGACAGTACACTTTTTTCAGTTGGTATTGATCTTTTGTCATGTAGTTATGCTTCAGATAACTTACAATTCGAAATATCAATTGATGCACTAATTTTGTGCAATACTAATTTTATGTATTGCCTTGATACTGTCCATAGTCAATGATATAGGGCCTACTTGGTGTTTATTTCTAGTATACACTCCCTCTGAATGCATCAACTTGTGTAAGCCCCAGAGCTAGAAGATTTAGAGAGATGGAACTCTCTGGCATGTCTTCAGGGCAAAGCCAGCTCTGGCCAGACTAAATTTACATGAATTATGAAACTTCATAGTTCCACAAACTGTCTTTAGTTATGTTAGCTGCCATTTGTCTATGTTCTATTATATAAATTGTTACTGTGATTGTATTCATGAAAGGGAATTGTGTAAAACATGCCCTGGAGTAAATGGGTTACATTGACTTTTCTGGTAGTAGACTTTGGTTTGGGAACAGGACTCAAGTTCAGCAAAGAGCATGGAGGGCTCTGTCCTAGCAACCAGGAGGACTATCCTAGAGAACAGGGAACTCCCTCCAAGGGTTTAGTTTTCACATGGGGAACCCAGAAATAGATTCTGAACTCTGTGAAATGTTTCTCAAGACTGGACAAGTGATAGTAGTGCTGCAAGAACTGATTTCAAGGGCATAAACTGATCATCAGCAGTAGAGAGGGTATCACAGAACTGGAACAGGTCAAACACATTTCTCTGGACTAGAACAGATTGGCAGAAGATGGACATCCTCTGACAACATCAGATTCCATTGAGTCTGATTAAACCTGTACATGGGTGGGAATTACTTTATGACTTTGGCCAGATCTGCACTTCAAAATCAAGTCAACCTTAATTTGGCAGGAGCCAAATTTTAGTGTAGACACTTCCATAGTTAGGTTGACATAAGCTGCCTTGCATCTGTAAGGTAAAGCAGGCCTAAGAGTTCTGAATCTCAATAAAACAGACAGTTAACCTTTTGTTTCTGGAGAACTGTACCAGGAGTATGGCCAACTGCTCCAAGTATTCTTTAAAACCCTTCTTCTCTCCAAAAATTTGCATACTTTACATCTTGTCCTTGTCAGGGATGATTTTTTTCAGAAACATGCAATTTTTCATGGGAAGGGATTTACATTTTTTTGGTTAAGTGCTTGTGAAGAGTAGGGAAGAATCTACTTGCAAAGCTGATGTCAAAGCTAATTCCACACTCTGGCACTTCGAGAGCAGAAGGTGGGGACCTGCAAGGATTCTAAAAATTAATACTGGCCACTCTAGGATTGTCTTAAACCTCAAGGTTTACAGCTTTTCTCTGACCTTGGATTGGTAGAGTGTTGCCACCACCCAAGTGCAGAACCCTTTGATAGTCCAGGAAGGCACACGTTGGAATTTTTCCTGTGGGGTCCCCTCAAGCCCTTTCACCTCCTCCAGGGAAGAGCTGAGAAAGAAAAACAAAGAAATCAGCTGTTGCCACCAGCTAATTAAAAACATGTGCAAACCTATTAGGACACAAAAAAGTCCAACCCTGTACTTAAAAAAAGTAAATTTTATTTTTTAAAAAGAAATAAATACATCTGGAAACTCAGGCTATACTAGATATTAAAAAAAAAATACAAGGATTAAGCACCAAAAATAGCCTCTTGAGGTCCAGTTTAAAGATACAAGCAAAACAAAAGCACCTGGTTTAGCACAGAGGAGTTCCACAAGCCATAAAGAAATAAAAGGAATAAATCTAATTGCATCTTCCTAGACATTTCCTGGTCTACTTGCATATCTTGGATTTTAAATGAGTAGTTTCTAGACAAAAGAAAAGGAGTACTTGTGGCACCTTAGAGACTAACAAATTTATTTGAGCATAAGCTTTCGTGAGCTACAGCTCACTTCATCGGATATCATCTAGATATGATACTGATGATTTTTTCATACCTGGTCCAAGCTTCTCACAGCATAACTTCTCCCTGTCTGCCTCTCCCTGAGAACAACAACAGACAGATAACCAGGAATGTTTTATTTCAATTTCCCAGAGCCAGAAGTAGGAATACTCACTGGGCGAGGGGTGAAGCCGTAGCTTTATTTAATTTGGAGAAAGGCCTGGACACAGATCAAACCCAGCCCTTGCTGCTGCCATTGGCAACTATAAGAAGGGTTACAACTTATGTATACATAGTCAGGTTGCACACACAGGCTCAGATCCTGCAAAGATTTAGGTACATACTTAACCTAACATACTGTGACTACTCTCATTAAAGTTGATCGTACTATTTGTAAAGCATAAAATTAAGCACTTGAGCAAATCCTTGCAGGATCATTGCCACAATAGCTAACCAAGTAGCACATATCTGACAAGTTAATAGTATATAATTTGTGACACCATTAAAGTTTGAATTTTGAGGGCCAGCTCAAGAACCAAAATGCAAATCAAAATATATTCTAATCCTTCTCTGCTTACAGTTCGTGTTTTGGGGGCAAGAAATAAGACTTCTTCCTCTTGGAATATGATAGCAGGCAATGAAACCTACAGAAATTAGTCGCTGCAGGTAGTCATACAATCAAATGCTGGATTTTAAAAACAGCTGAATAATACTCTGTAGTTATGTATGCTATGATGATCTCACACTTTTGGGCATAAACTGATTGCTGCAGGGGTTAGAAAGGATTTTTTTTCTCATATACAACACTGCAGTATTGTATATGATGATGGCTTTTATTTTCATACTTGATAATTCCACCTAAAAGACCAAGTGAAGTTAGTGGAGATTGCCTAATAAATCAAAGTGTAGAGTTTGGCGCAGAATTTCCATTCTGCTGGCATTTTTCATTGCTAATAATTAGAGTTGGTTGAGAAAAATAAATGAGATATTAATTTTCCAATAAAATGTGGATCTTTCAAAATCAAAATGCTAAATGAATTTTTTTCCCCAAAATTTCATTTTTGAGAGGAAAAACAGTAAAAGGTTCTAAATTTCAAAACATATTAGGAATGAAACATTTTTTGTCATTTTGAAACAATTTTTCATTTTGAATTTTGATTTTTATTATATTCTATACAAACAAGAACATCTAAATGAAACATTTGATTTTCCCTAAATGAAACCTTTTGATTAGTCTAAAACTACCTTTTTCAGAATTTTTCTTCATGTAGATTTTCAAAATTATGGGGTTTTAGTATAAATCAGAATGAAAAAAATGCAAAATAACATTTCCATCCTCTATAGAGCTCTACTAATGCGTCATTTGTACTGTGAAATTCATTAGCCCATATTGTTGCAAGTACCCAAATAAATTGAATCCATTGCTCTTTTGTAAGGGCCATATGTTGGCTTCCCAACAATTTCCATAGACCTCAGTTTTTACTATTAAAATTATTAACAGCAGGATTTTCAAAAGTGCTTAATTTAGGAGCATAAGTCACTTGTTCTTAAGTCAGTTAAACTCTTTGAAAATCCCTTTCAATGCCTTTGGCTGCTCATATTTGATGTAATGTTTGTTGCCATATATTGTGGGACAGCCATGAAGCTAAAGAATCATGAAGCCATTTGTTATGTCCAAGTTACAACTTGAAATCTCTCTGACAAAATGTCCTCTAGTATTTATGCTCCATGATTGTGGGACTCAATCCCTTCTGTTTTCTGTTGCTTTTAGGGTCCTAGTTTATTGTCTAGTGTCCTGTGACTCTTCTGTGGGAGTCTATAGAAATGAATTGATTTGTTATCCATAGCATATATTATATTTATAAAATAACACAATGGAAAAATATTTAAAACACTTTAAAAATATTTTAAATACACCAACAGTACTCTGTTTTGTCACATTCACAGGCATATTTGTGAGAATTTGATGGATCTATTGTGAGCTTTTTGTTTGGGAAAAGGTACATGTTATTTACGAAGACTGGAAAAAAGATGCTAATCTCCTTTCTGCAGAAGCAATTCATGTATTTCTGGAGAGCTTAAGCTTGGAGACATGAATTCTTACCACTTAAAAGTTAGAGAATTAACATTTGTGCAGAAATGGCAGCTTACTCTCCTGTTAAATTATAGATAGTGTTGATGTATATGTTCAATGACTAGACTGAGTTTTGAATTTGAAAAAGAAGAGAGTACTTGGTAGAAAGTTATTTAGAAAAGTGGATTTAATAGAGTATTTGTTACTGCATATTTTTTAATTAGATATGATTACTAATAGAAGGCCAAATTCTTCCACCAATACTTGTGCTGAGTAGTCCATGAATAGTCCCACTAATATCAGTGAGACTATAGTCAGGTAGGTTTCAGAGTAGCAGCCGTGTTAGTCTGTATTCGCAAAAAGAAAAGGAGTACTTGTGGCACCTTAGAGACTAACCAATTTATTAGAGCATAAGCTTTCGTGAGCTACAGCTCACTTCATCGGATGCATTTGGTGGAAAAAACAGAGGAGAGATTTATATATACACACACACACAGAGAACATGAAACAATGGGTTTATCATACACGCTGTAAGGAGAGTGATCACTTAAGATAAGCCATCACCAGCAGCAGGGGGGGGAAAGGAGGAAAACCTTTCATGGTGACAAGCAAGGTAGGCTAATTCCAGCAGTGAACAAGAATATCAGAGGAACAGTGGGGGGTGAGGTGGGAGGGAGAAATACCATGGGGAAATAGTTTTACTTTGTGTAATGACTCATCCATTCCCAGTCTCTATTCAAGCCTAAGTTAATTGTATCCAGTTTGCAAATTAATTCCAATTCAGCAGTCTCTCGTTGGAGTCTGTTTTTGAAGCTTTTTTGTTGAAGGATAGCCACTCTTAGGTCTGGGATCGAGTGACCAGAGAGATTGAAGTGTTCTCCAACTGGTTTTTGAATGTTATAATTCTTGACGTCTGATTTGTGTCCATTCATTCTTTTGCGTAGAGACTGTCCAGTTTGGCCAATGTACATGGCAGAGGGGCATTGCTGGCACATGATGGCATATATCACATTGGTAGATGCGCAGGTGAACGAGCCTCTGATTGTGTGGCTGATGTGATTAGGCCCTATGATGGTATCCCCTGAATAGATATGTGGACAGAGTTGGCAACGGGCTTTGTTGCAAGGCTTGGTTCCTGGGTTAGTGGTTCTGTTGTGTGGTGTGTGGTTGCTGGTGAGTATTTGCTTCAGATTGGGGGGCTGTCTGTAAGCAAGGACTGGTCTGTCTCCCAAGATCTGTGAGAGTGATGGCTCGTCCTTCAGGATAGGTTGTAGATCCTTGATGATGCATGGAGAGGTTTTAGTTGGGGGCTGAAGGTGATGGCTAGTGGCGTTCTGTTGTTTTCTTTGTTGGGCCTGTCCTGTAGTAGGTGACTTCTGGGTCAGGTACTAATCAATGAGAATAAACATGGCAGAATCTGGACCCATAATTCTTCTCTGTTTTTAAAATGTCTTTTCAATAATGTGCTTTCTATATTCCTTTATGTCCATTTTACTCATTTTTATTTAGTTTTTTCTAACATGCAAGAGTTTAAAATCTGACAAACTGTGATTTCCAGCCTATTGATTAATGAGCCCCTCTATATCAAATGACCTTCATTTTTTCTTAATTATCTTAATAGCGACAAAGTTTCCCTTGTATGCTCGCGCTCTCTCTCTCTCTCTCTCTCTCTCTCTCTCTCTCTCTCTCTCTCTGATAATGTTGCCATTACAGTACTGTTAGAGCTTAATTTTACACCCAGACTGAGACATTTGGAAAAGTGGTAGAGTAGGATTTAGAAACCATGAATTTTTCCCATCTCTTTGGTACCATAGTTGCAACAGTTTTCTTCACAAGATTCAAAATGTTACTATTTTCCCCTCCAGTAATCTCACATCAGAGAATTCTTCAAAAGAGATACCATTTCATTGTCAGTTCAAATGTTTTTATAGGAAGTAGAACACAGTTCTCTTTTTTTTTTTTTTTTTTTTTTTTCCTGACTACTCAACACTGTGTCTATCCCTTTAAGGCCGCGATTCAACAAATAATTGAACACAGGCTCTGCAAGTTGGTAATTCCTGTTCAGAAAAGCATTTAACTACTTGTTTGACTTTAAGCATGTGCTTAAATTTCGGTTACACTGAAGTTAATGTGGAGAACAATCCTACAGAACTCCAGAAATTAGCAAAACAACCTAGTCACGACTATACAAGAGAGAGATGATTTTTGTGCTCTGTTCTCATTGAAAGTCTCTTTTGTTACCCACAGCCAAAGGCTACTCCTCCATAACAAAGCTTTCAAACATATTTAAAAAAAGACTAAATGAAAAATGAGATTACAACCATCACCTCAAGTCAGATCGCCTACAGATTCTGTACCAAAGCTTAGTCAGATACACTGTTGTTTCTACTTCTGTAACTGTGCGACCATTAATCCTGTGTCATTAGAGAAATATCTAGCAAAACATTCCCTGAAGACAATATTGCAGTACTCCTAAACAGCCTGAGAAAACAAGTTATACTTATTAATGGCAGAGGTTTTCTTCTCTTCCAGCTTTCTAGGTAAGGAAAATGGTGAAAGACCAAAACCAAGTGTCATAGCATGGCAGCCTCCAGGGTGTCCCCTCATGGCAGCCCTGGAGGTGGCTTCTGGAGTCTCACTAACCTCATGAAAGCCTTTTTCAAGATTAGTTTATACAAAAGCCCCACAACTATAGTCCAGAATCCCCCAGCATAGTCCAAAGAGTACATTCAATCCTTCAAGTCCCACCCGTCCACTCACACACCACATACTGCTCTAACATCTCACCATTCTTCACACCTTGGGTATGGCTCCAGCATCGCTAATGCCTTACCTCAGCCACACTAGCTAGGGTGTTTCTCTACTCTGTTTTGTCCTCAGGTCTGGTTTTAGCTCCCTCCTCTAAAAAATATCTCAGATTTTTAACATAGTGTTCTGAGAGATTGCCCAGCTGGGCCACAGCCACTGACTTTGCCAAGGGGCAAACCAGGGCATTGCCAAGGAAGAAATGGGTGTGATTTACATGTATGTATGTATGTATGTATGTGCAGCCTCCCAGACAAAGAAATTGGCTGTACATAAAATTTTCATTCAAATTATTCCCGGTCTGTGGGAATTTTATAGGGATGTGAGGTTGGCTAGCCAGAAATTGGCCTGTATGCTCTATTTGTATGTGGTCCTGCATATTTATGCAGCAGCTTGTATCCAGTTGACAGTAGTTGGAGTTAATGTGATTTATCCAGAAGAATCTTAACAAAAGCTTAGTCCTTGTGCGTGATTACATTGGCTTCCTCTAATATTATAGAGTGTGTGTGTGTGTATAATATATACTTTTCAATTCCCATATAATTGGTAATTACTCTCTGTGAATCCTCATATAAAAGGAGATTATACTTTCAAAGTGGTTAATCGTTAAATGTCTTGGCAAGAATAACTTCATGGAAGAAGCACTTTTAAATGCATTGACTTATTTACCCTTGCTCAACAACACTGAGAAGTCACAGTGAGTGAACAGAGCTTTAATTTTCTTTGAGAGAGTGGGAAGTAAACAATTACTTCAAGTTCAGTAGCCTTATTTAAAGGCTGTTTTAGGGGTACAGTATTTGTGTATGCTCATTCTACCATTGGGAATCTGAGCGAGGCCTCTACCACCAAGGGACCAGATCTTGCTCCAGTTCAAGTCAAAGGCCAGCTCCCACTGGATTCAGTTGGAAGAAGGTCTAGGATCATGCAACAAAGATTTCCTTCTGAGGGGAGTGTTGCCTTGTAAAGCTGAGACTGTAATACTATAATATAAGGCACAGAAATGTCAAATACTCAAATATAAATAATTTCCCTGGCACTAATAACAGATGGATTTCAAGGGGTTACTAGAGTTTATCCTTGGGTAGAGTAGGCCTCTGCAGGATAATGGGCCTGATTCTTCATGGCTTTGGAACTTGTGGTGTCAACAGGTGGCCAGTGAGCTAGCTTTCCAGCTGATTTATGCTGCCAGAGTAGCACAAAGCAGCCAGAGCAGAGTCTATAATAGATCACTAACACTACTAATAATGCTAACTAGGGAGTTATAAGAAAGTAACAGATATTAGGCCTCTACTTGCCAGAGTCAAACAACCAAACAGTAGAGAAGGGTTGAAATGTTCTCTTTTGTTTTTGTTTATACTCAAGACTAACAGACAAAAAAATGCATTATGAACACCATGTCTCCATTCAAGATGAAACTGGATGAAAAGTTCTTTAACCATTCTGATCATGGAAGACAGGCTCAGTTAATCAGAGACCACCAAGAAACACCTTTCAGAGTAGCAGCCATGTTGGTCTGTATCCACAAAAAGAAAAGGAGTACTTGTGGCACCTTAGAGACTCCTTTTCTTTTTGAAGAAACACCTTGTGTCTTTCTTCAAGTGTCCAAACCAATCTGAAATTCTAAATTCATTGCATTAAAGTCAGTGCCATGCCAAGGATGCTCTGGGCCTGGTTCAAATCTGTCCCTCTGGGCCTCAAAACTTCCTCTCCCCTCAAAAAAGAACAACACAACAAGCAATTACCACTTTACAAAGGGACCTTCTTAGCCTTCTCTGAAACAATATCTCATTCATTAGCTCATCTCGGTCTATCTGCCTTACTTCCAAGTTCTCTATAGAACTGCCAGATTGCTTGACATTTCCTTCCCTATGGACATTCCCAGATATGTCTTGCTTAATTTCAGTTTGCTGAAACTCCTTTCATTAGCAGCCATGGTTACAGGAAGACAGCAAAAAATATTCGGTGCTGTTTCTGTGTCAGGGAAAATCAGAGCTAAAGACCTTTGTGAATGTATTTAAGGAGATCAATGGGAACTGCACCTTCATTTCCAAGTCATCCTTAAAGATTTACTTGCAAAAACTAGCAAACAGCTAAGTCTAGTTCTGAAAACTTTAAAAGTGTAATCTTTAAGGTAGCTGCTTGCTAAATTTAGAGTGTGACTCTAGTCAACTCTTTACTGTTGTGACTTTTCAGTTTCTCAACCATCATAAAAGCAAATCCTTCTATGACTTCTCATACTTACACATCCTATTGTCCAATTGTGTTTATAATGTGTTTTTAAGATAGGGTTGAGAACTTCTTCAGAAACTTTGTTGGGATCTGATGATCTTTTGTCCTTTTGCAAGTTTGCATTACATTCTTCCTTTGAGATCCTCTCTTTGAACTGCATGGATATTCCTAATATTTCAGCCTGCGTAGCAACAGTTTCCTTACATGCAATGAATCCAGGAGACTGTAATTCTGATAAAGAAGGCCACTAAATAAACTGTGAGCCATTCTAATGTCAAGATCAAGACTCTACAATTTTTTGCTCGCAGTGTTACTTTCTGATAATATATCATATTTTGGCCAAAACGAGACATGAAAACTCTGAAATGTATTCAAGCTATCGGCTTCCAACTTAAATTCTGGTGTAAGATTGGGTGAAACCTTGATCTTGTTTAAAGTGTCAAGAACGGCCTCAACCTGACTTTGTATTGAATGGATTTCCTCTAGCCTTGTTGAAGCGCTCAGAGCTAAACACCTCTCACCTAAGTATTGCAAAATATCCAAGAGACAATGCGAGATACTGCACCAAATGTCCTCTTGCATCTGATAGCAGGGTTGTATACCTTCATCAGTTCTCCAAACCATTCCAACCATTCTGCAGGTTCCATCCAGTGAGCAATTGCCTCCAATCATTCCTTCAAATGTTTGTGTTGCCATATTCACTCACTAAAGTGGACAAAGTTCATGAATCCCATTTTGGAGTTTGCAAAGGACGATGAGGAATTTGGTTGGAAAAGAAAACAAGCAAAATAATAAAGGAGGCAAGAGTGAGTCAGACTAAGATCGCTGGCATAACTCCCTATTAGGAGTTTTGACAAAGAACCACAATTTTAATTTTTCCTTCTTTGCATTCATTAGGTGAAAAGTCTTGCTCTAAATTGAAAGGACAGTTTTCTACCAAAAAAACAACAAACAGAATCCATCACTTGTGTCCAAGTAGCCAGATCTGCCTTTATTATAGTCAAAATTCTGCCCAAGTTTTTCAATAATCAGACCAATTTCAGCATCCACGTTCATAACAATAACATAGCAACAAACGGATAGCTTTTTGTCCCAGAATCAGACTGTGGCACCCAACAAGCCTGACGAACTCAAATCAATATCCTCACTAGGTAGGGGTTAATGTGAGGAGAACTGTCCACAGATTGTTCACCAACAATATGGTCTAATTTTGCATATTTCAAGAAACTTTGTAGGTCACTTGTACTTGTCTGATTTTTTGTTTCATGGGCCTGCTGCAGCTTGCACTTTTGAGAACCGCTCTTGTGCATGAATGTATTCATGGAAGAAATCATGGTTGATGATGATTCACCCACCAAGCCCTTCACAAATGAATTACTAGGTTTGGAATGACAGTGAAAGATCTAACTAATATCTCTGTGAAACTCTGAGATATTAGATCAAAGGACAGAATAGCTCTGTGAAACTCGGGGCTATATCTGGTGAAACTGAGACAGAGCTCAGGAATAAGGTCAATCAAGGTCAAGTGGAGGGAGTAGTTACAGAGAAGGTGAGGGTCCCAAGACAAAAGAAGAGAGCAAGAAGTAAAAAATGTTGAGGGTGGTTATGGGCCTCTGATTGGCCTGATTTCATTGGAACCCTTTGAATTCCCAACCCCATTTCATATGGCTCTGATTAAAACTCCTTCAGGTTTTTTACTTATCTCCTATGATGCCAAATGGCAGATAAAGTTCAGACCCAAAAATAGGAGAAAATTTGAATACTTGTGAATCTTAAGTTTAAGATCTCTCTGGGCTCTAAAGTCACCAAGGACCACATTTTCAGGAACAGAACACTAATTCTAGGTGCTTCAGTTTTTGAATGCCCAGCTGAAGATACCTAGGAGTGCCAAATAGTGGCCCTCTATTGAACGTTTTGACATCAGGACTTTTGAATATTCTAGACTTTCAAATGAGATATAGCATTTCTCACAGCCTTCTCTCTTCCACAAGTCAGATATTTTGAACTGCACAGTACACTGTATCTCACATTAAATTTAAGCCATATTTTTTGGAACTAATAATGATGGAAAAGAGCACTTTGAAGAAAATAGTCCATTTAACAAACGGATATCAATGTCTTTTGAGGAATATCAAATGTCACATAATACTTGTTTCAATGTATTAATTTTCATTAAGCTTCCTTGACTTCAGATCACCTTCATGATTTTTCCCCCTACCGGGCACAGCTGCCAAGTTTCATTCATTCAGAGGAAGACTTCTTCCATATGGATTAGTTTTAAGATCATTTTAAAAACATCACACTCTTAAGATGAACTGTATAAGGGAAATAATGAACATAATACATTTGGGTATCAATAAAGTATTGATGCAGAGTCTCACAAAAGATATATAATTCAAATAATCTTTGATATAAACATTGTCTTATGGACTGAAATCTGGTGAAGGACTGTAAGCAAAAGATAATGATAAACAGCAAAGAATAATTTCATTAAACTGCATTGACAGCCTCCTCGGGGTCAGCTATGTCTTATTGATCCTGGCTCATGCTGGAAAGGCAACAGAGTCACCCCACCCCAAGAGGAGCTCCCTACAAGTCCCAAATGCTGGTTTAGGTGGGTTTTAACACATTTAATCAGATGAAAAGAGGAAACTATTATGAAGAGCTCCAAGCCCTTTGCAAATATAAAGCCATACAACAGCCAAGTGAGGTAAGCTGTAATATACCTAGTGACAGGGTCTTGACACTTGCCTAAGGCCAAAAGTCAGTCTCAGAATCAAGAACAGAAGAATGGAGTCATAATTTTTGGTCCCCAGGTGTAACCATCACACAATATTGCCTGATTATGTCCCTCTGTTGTAAGGCCCAGTTCCTACAACAATCTGGGGACATGCTTAACATTAACCACTTGAGTAGGCCCGCTGAGAAGGAGATTTGTTTTGCTTTCTTGACTACTATACTATTTGTCTGTCACATTATCTCACTTGGCTGATTGGGATTTGTGCAAGAACTATTCTGACCTTTTGCCTTCACACTCTGGTGTAGTTCCGTGGTGAACCAGAGTGATGCAGATTATTAATTAATACAGCATTAGTCTCATTCAACAGTTAGTCATCATAGTATCCACAAAGGTACTTAGGGCTACAATTTTAAAGGTATTAGGTATGCAAAGATGCAACTAGGCACTTAGTGAGATTTTTCAAAAGCGCCTAAGCAACAAAGTCCCATTGATAAGGTGCTTATCTTCATCTTCAGGCACCTAATACCTTTAAAAATCTGACTCTAAACTACAGTGCCATTGGGCTTATTTCCTTCTCCCTTTCTCTAAGCACTTCCTTGGAAGGCAGTATGGCTTAGCTGATAGATCATTAGACTGGGACTTAAGAGAGCTGGGTTCTATTACTGGCTCTGCCTCTGGTTGCCCTTGTGATCTTGGACAAGTTACTTCCCTGCCCTGTGCCTTAGTTTCCCCATCTGTAGAATGGTCATAATGATATTGACATTCTTTGCACAGTGCTTTGAGATCTACTGATGATATTATTATTCGGGTTAATGAAAGAATTACTGCCATCATCTTGTTCCTTTACAGAATAGAATATTTTCTGAATATATTGAAGGGCTCAATAGATGTTTGTCACTTGCTCTTCCTGCTACTTTTCCCCATTGCTGAACTCTTCCATCTTGTATCTTGTTTCTCTATAACTGTCTTATCCATGGTTTCAGCTGGTAGTGTCTCTGACCATTTGTTACATTGTGTTCTGTCTAACAGGACTTCCTTGGTTTCTCCCAGTGACTTCAACTGTTTTTGAGCTCCTGCTGCTGCTTCTCCAGAAATGAAGTCAGCTCACCCTTGGCACAAATGTAGATCACCTTTCATTGAGGAAAGGGAACACCACATAACTTTGAATGACCTTGGTTCGTTTGGTATCCATTCTGTTATCTCATTGTTTCATGAGTCTTCAATTGCTTGACCTTGTCAGTGACCCAACGTTTCTGTTTCTCCCTTTCAGAACCTCCTGAGGGAACTACGTCAGTACTTGCCTGTTTGTTGCACGCAGAGTTTGCATATTCAAATATCTTCCAGAGCTATTCAGCCCTTGGTATCAACAATGAGTCACCATCTCTGCCACTCACAATCCCCATGCTATGCAGAATTTTCAAATACAGAAATCCTGCCTCCACTCAACAGGCCACAAAGCAGTTCTTATCAGTCTCTCCCCACTTTCGGCAGTGGTTTCTGTAGTCCCACTGGATCACTGCTTTTAACTTCTCTCTTCCAGTTCATTGGTCTCTTTCTTCCTGTTCAGTATTCCGCCAAACTAAGTGCTATTCTTGACAACCACATTCTGGGAAAAGGAAGCAGTTGCTTGGCTTTTGGAAAAGACCAAAATAGAGAATTCTCCCAGGGATAGTGACATATCCTGAAGAGTGAGTATTCTTTGTGCTAGCGTAAATAGCCTGGGAGGATCTATATAAGTGTAACAAAGCATACATAAGGAAATAGTTTTTATTTTTACAGCGTATCAAATTTCTTCTTTAATGACGCTGGTTAGTCAGGTCAGAACAGCTGATTAGTTGTTGCTATATTTTACCATTTTGCAATGCTGTATTTAGCTTTCCCTTCTTAATCCAGTTTTTCTGTTTTTTCTTTGAATGAAACAAAAGTCATTGTGTTGGTTGATTGCTTCATTAAGCAGAAGGACAAAGGCCATGCGCTGTTTAACTGAATAGAAAATTGCATGCGTTCTGCGCAGTTGACACAATTTTCTCCTGCAGACAAGGAGGGGACCAAACTTGAATAGTGGAGCAGAACTTTCTTTTCTTTAGAAAAGTCCAGAGCTGTGTTTGAACTTTGTGGTTCATCCTTCTCTGTATAATGGATCTGAACCAGAAACCTTAGTTCTTCCTAACAAGGGAAAGTACCCATCCAAAGTATATAGCTTGGGTTCTATTCTTATTAGTGGTAAATGGATGCTGTGAGACTTAGCCCTTGTCTACACTACGAGTTTAGGTCAAATTTAGCAGCATTAGATTGATTTTAACCCTGCACCCATCCACACGATGAAGCCATTTACTTTGACTTAAAGGGCTCTTAAAATCGATTTCTGTACTCCTCCCCTGACGAGTGGATTAGCACTGAAATTGACCTTGCTGGGTTGAATTTGAGGTAGTGTGGTCACAATTCAACAGTATTGGCCTCTGGAAGTTATCCCAGAGTGCTCCATTGTGACCGCTCTGGACAGCACTCTCAACTCAGATGCACTGACCAGGTAGACAGGAAAAGGCCCGCGAACTTTTGAATCTCATTTCCTGTTTGGCCAGCATGGCAAGCTGCAGGTAAGTGCAGAGCTTATCAGCAGAGGTGACCATGATGGAGTCCCAGAATTGCAAAAGAGTTCTAGCATGGACCGAATGGGAGGTACAGGATCTGATTGCTGTATGGGGAGATGAATCCATGCTAGCAGAACTCTGTTCCAAAAGATGAAATGCCCAAACAGTTGAAAAAAATCTCTAAGGGCATGAAGGACAGAAACTATAACAGGGACCCTCAGCAGTGCTGCATGAAACTTAAGGAGCTCAGGCAAGCCTACCAAAAAAAAAAAAACAAAGCAGCAAACAGCCGCTCGGGGTCAGAGCCCCAGATGTGCCACTTCTATGATGAGCTGCATGCCATTCTAGGAGGTGCAGCCACCACTACTCCACCCCTGTGCTTTGACTCCATCAATGAATTATCACACAACAGGGATGCACATTTTGGGGATGAGGAAGATGATGATAGCGCACAGCAAGCAAGCAGAGAAACCATTTTCCCTGAGAGCAGGAACTGTTTCTCACTCTGGACCTGGAGCCAGTACCCCCCGAACCCACCCAAGGTGGGCTCCCAGACCTGCCAGGTGGAGAAGGGACCTCTGGTGAGTGTACCTTTGTAAATATAATACATGGCTTAAAAGCAAGCGTGTTTAATGATTAATTTGTGGCCAGTACAGCTATTGGAAAAGTCTGTTAATGTGTCTGGGGATGGAGCAAAAATCCTCCAGGGACATCTCCATAAAGCTCTCCTGGATGTACTCCCAAAGCCTTTGCAAAAGGTTTCTGGGGAGGGCAGCCTTATTCCATCCTCCATGGTAGGACACTTTACACGCCAGGCCAGTAGCACATAGTCTGGAGTCATTACATAACAAAGCATGGCAGCGTATGGTCCCGGTGTTTGCTGGCATTCATGGAACATCTGTTCTTTATCTCTCTGTGATATCCTCAGGAAAGTGATTATCATTCATGGTCACCTGGTTGAATAGGGTGGTTTTATTAAGGGGACATTCAGAGGTGGCCGTTCCTGCTGGGCTATTTGCCTGTGGCTGAACAGAAATCTCTGCTGTTAGCCGTGCGGGGAGGGGTTTGTGTGGCACATTAACCCAAAAAACGCAGCCCCTCCTTTTAAATTGCCAACCCATTTTAAATGGCCAACCCAATGGCTGTTGGATAAGGGAAATGAGGGTGCTGCTGTTTGAAATCATTCCCACGTGTTATGAAGGTTAAAGAAGCCAAAAGACTGTGGCTTACCATGGCTGCCTGCAAGCCAAAGTCTGTTCTCCGGCCCTGCGTGTGTGTGTGTGTGATCTCTCACACCAAACCTGCCAAGATAGGGATATGGGTCCCGTCTATCGCCCCACCACAGTTAGGGAATCCTATTGCAGCAAAGCCATCCACTATGACCTGAACATTTCCCAGGGTCACTACCCTTGATATCAGCAGATCTTTGATTGCGTTGGCTACTTGCATCACAGCAGCCCCCACAGTAGATTTGCCCACTCCAAATTGATTCCCGACTGACCGGTAGCTGTCTGGTGTTTCAAGCTTCCACAGGGCTATTGCCACTTGCTTGTGAACTGTGAGGGCTGCTCTCATCTTGGTATTCTTGCGCTTCAGGGCAGGGGAAAGCAAGTCACAAAGTTCCATGAAAGTGCCATTGCCTATGCAAAAGTTTGTTTTTTTTTTTTTTTTTTTTTTTCAGCAAATGGGTATCGTCCCAGACCTGCAACACTGTGAGGTCCCACCAGTCTGTACTTGTTTCCCGGGCCCAGAATCGGCGTTCCATGGCATGAACTTGCCCCATTGCCACCACGATGTCCACATTGCCGGGGCCCGTACTTTGAGAGAAGTCTGTGTCCATGTCCTCATCACTCTCCTCACCGCACTCCCATAGTCTACTCGCTTGTTTTGCAGGTTCTGGTTCTGCATATATTGCTGAATAATGCGTGTGGTGTTTAGAATGGTCATAACTGCCATGGTGATATGAGTGGGTTTCATGCTTGATGTGGTGTGGTATGGTATGAGAAGGAGAGCAGAGTGGCAGCAGAAGCGGCAGGTGGATGACAATGCTGACAGCAATATGACATCC
The DNA here is from genome assembly GCF_009764565.3 of Dermochelys coriacea. NCBI lineage: Eukaryota > Metazoa > Chordata > Testudines > Dermochelyidae > Dermochelys > Dermochelys coriacea. Next base: position 138,366,572 of record NC_050070.1, read on the forward strand.
GTACGGAAAAATGCACGAAACAATTGTGGGCCATTGCTTTCACAGAGGGAGGAGCAAGGGGTAGGTTGACAGCAGATGGTGCAGTAAGATTGTTAGCTGTCATCATCTCCTGGGTTCTCACCAGCAATCACTGCAGAACGACTGCTAGCTGCCATTGTCTCCTGGTGACTGACAGTGCTGCTGGCTGGGAGAGCAGCCTGAGGTAGAATGGCCTCTCAAGGATTGAGGTCACAACCCTGGGTTTAGCAGACCAATGCTCAAACCACTGAGCTATCCCTCTGCCAATATTCCAGGCAGGACTGAATCTCCATTAGACAAAACTTAAAGAAGAGAATGACCTGAGTCACTCCCATTTATATCCAGGCCCCCCTAACAGACCTCACAGAGTTCTGCCAGGAGCAGCCATGTCTGCCCAGGGGCCCCAACCGACCTCAGGCCGGCCAAGAGCACCTAGGAGATGACGAGGACAGCTACCAGTCATAATGCACCATCTGCTGCCACAAGGCAATGAGCTGCTGCTGTGAAGCAATGCAGTCCCGTGTCTGCCAACACCCAGGAGATGCATGGTGCCGGTGAGCTGAGCAGGCCTCCAAAAACCCCAAAAGAACCTGCTTCAGTATAGAAATAAACCCCACTCTGACTGCAGACCCCTAGTTGTCGTCTACCACCCCACGGAGGAACACCTACAGGTATCATCAAACAACTACAACCCATCCTTGATGGGGACCCCATCCTGAAAAAAATCTTTCCTGAACCCCACTTCTGGCCTTCCAACAAGCTCTGTGTGACTTAAAAGCTTGTCTCTCTCACCAATAGAAGTTGGGCCAATCAAAGATATTACCTCACCCACCTTGTCTCTCTATCCTGGGACTGACAGGCTACAACTACACTGTTTCTGTTTTAGAGACATACTAATTCCAGCTACCCTGCTGCTGCTTTGGAATGACAACTTCCAGAAGTGACAGGACAGCTCAGTCTATATATCAATTTTTTTCTCTGCCAAACCCATCAATTGAAGTAGGATGTTCATGAAGGCTAATAAAGTCTGTGGTTTGTATACCACAGATAAACACATTGCATATAAACTATCAAACAGCTGACAGATGTAACAACTTTTGGTCACTTACGATTCAAATCTGTGGACCTAGAGGTGAAAGGCTCCGTATCTTCTCTATACTACTCCACTTCAGTCATCTAGTGCTAATACCACATTAAAAGACAATGCAAACCATTATCTATGGCTAAATGTGCCCTTCCCCTCAAAATGACTAATTAGTCTCACAAAAGGTAAAAGGAAAGAGAAAAAAATTGCTACTAAATATTTATGACCTATTGAAACATTAATCTCAGAAATGTGCAAGCATTGTTGCATGTAAGACTGACACTAAGTAATTGAACACATATTATGTTTCCCAGGAAAATCCTCTTTAAGCTAACGGTGGCAAGTGAAAAGTGCATGATGGTGTCTGCACTTAGTAATTTAGAGCAGTAGCACATTATATGTTTGGAGAGATTTAATTATGGCTTGATAATGGTCATTGGGATAATCAAAAATTTATTCCTCTGAGAGAGGATTTTTTTCAATTTCCTTTTCATCTGTTGGTCCTTAATGTTGATTGATACAAAGTTTTCCAACCCCTGAATCTCAAATCAGATTAAAATGGTCCCAAAATCCTTGGCTAAAACCTCCCCTAGTTCAGGATTAACAGAATATGGATATATTAAAGTCTGAATAAAAGGGAATTGCCAGCTTGAATTAATATCCCTTTGTGAGATATTTGAAGGTTTTTCTTTTCTGCTAGGAGAGAGGTTTTTAATAGAACCATTATATATCAGATTGGCTGGACAATTTATCCATTTAATTAATGTAATTTCCCTCCTACTGAGATTTAGTTTTACTTTTAAGGATTTAAACACTAAGAATTTCCCAACCTTTTATCATTGTGTACACCTTCGATATAAGAACTAGAAAATAATGAATTATTAGTTTTAGAGAGTACTAGTTTAACAATGCTCTGTACAAAATCTTTATATGGTTTTTATAGACTTTTTTAATTGAAATATAAAGCAAAATGTTAGAAATTATTTGATACCTGGTTTCCAGATAAGAGAAATATTTTTCAAAAATAGGAATCTAAAGGTAGACCACTACCTTTATATTTATGCAGCTAAATTATTGGCCTAATTTTCAAAAGTTCTGAGCATGCAACAGCTTCCATTGAATTCAATGGAGGCTACTTGGTGCTCAGCAATTTTAAAAATTAAAGCCATTGATTCAGATGTCTAAATATGGACTAAGGAGTCTAACTTGAGGATCCTACATTTGCAAACCTTTTCAAAGAATTTATTTTTCAGTTCACATGGTATTCCTGGAAATGGTCATTTTCAGATAAGATGCTTTTGGATAAAAGTTGTTTTACATATATTCAGTGTAATTTATTTTTGTTGGTTTTTAAAAACTTTTTTCCAAATGACTTGCTTGTATTTCCAGGAACTGTTTTACACCTTCCTAAATCATCAGTATCAATGTGATAGGTTCATCAATAATAAGGGTCAAAGGGAGCTGTCACAGGGTAGCTGGTCCCTGTGAATAGACCAGCCCCAGCGCCCCTGTGTCCAAGCAGGTAGACCAAGTTGATCCAATGGAAAGGGACAATGCTACACTTGGTGTTATAAGGATTTGTTAGAGAACAGGAAGGGAAAGAGTGAATGGGGCAAACTGTGCTTCAAAATGAGGCTCTAGAGGAGTGGAGATAACTCCTGTGGTGGGGCCCTGGAACTCAGGGAGGCAGCCCTGGGGCTGGGTTTCCAGAAGGAAAAGGGATCTGGCTGAGAAATGGTTTGTGTTTGTTTTGGTTTGCTTGCATTTGAAACATAAAACTATTTAAAGGAGACAGTGTGTGTTTGGAAGTTGGGGAGAAGCCCTGCCCTGCAACAGGACCATTATGATCATTGTTTCTGACCTTCTGCCTGATACAGGCCAGAGAATCTTGCCTAGTAATCCATTCATCAAGCCCATAACATACCACAACTACAGCCTCTTCACCAGCACTTTTCAGTAATTTGTCTGTCTGGTGGGAGCCACAACTTTGCATATGGCAGGCAAATCACCAAATCTTACCCATCTATCAGGATTTCTAATGAAGGACTCCCCTGTCTCCACAACCAGTCTCCGCTGTGTTCCCATCTGGAGGTGCGTCTCTCGTAAGAGAGTTTTGTCTCTTCTTTTTGTGACCCCTCCCCCACCCGTAACGAGACCAGCTTCCTCAGTTGGAGAATTGAGGCAGTCATTTTTAAGGTGGGTCTTATGATCTCTCTATAAATAATTTTCTCTCTTTCACTCTCTCTGTGGTGCTCTTCTAGTTGAGCTGCCCTGCTCTCAGGATGCATTACCTGAGCTGTGAGGACCACAAGCTGCTTTTACTGTTGCTTGTCTTTTACCTCTATTGGTTTTCTTCACTCTGTAATTGGACATTAGGCAGATCAAGATTTTTATCTTGATGTTGATGCTGAGGTTATTTCATTATTCATTTTTATTTAACAGATTTTCTTTGCTTTAGTCCCTTAACAACTCATTTAGAACTCTATTACCCTCAGTGCTAAAATTCCTCTAATCCTGACTCCCTTGTGCTCACTCTGTCACTGCCTCTCACTCCATCTGGGATTTCTCTCATCTTGAAATATTGTTTCTGTTCCCTGACTGGCTGAGTGATCAAGCATTCCTAGCACAAACACTCGTGCATGCAAATTTAAAATGCATTGTCATTGAATACTCATTCATGTGACTTGGACATTCTCTTTTCATGAACATTTGGGCTTATAAAATTCAGTCACATAAATAATCATAGGAAGCTAATAGAAAAGATCCCTGAGCACGAGTGGAACAAATTAACTTCAAAATTAAAATGAATATTCATGGTAAAATGTTTTTATTCTTTTTCTCCAGTTCTAATATACACTGCTGAATATAAAAATCTGTGATAAGGCAGTGTTAAAGTAGGATAGTTGAAATGACAAAAGTCAGAAAATGCTAAAAAGCTGAAGTCCCAATAACAATATTAATTCTGCAGCACTAAACATCCTGTATATTTTATGGCATACATCTGATGAGAAACAGCAATATTTTGAATTACACATTTAGCCAGAAAAGAGGAACAGAAAATGCTACCTATATGCAATATGGCCCAGTTAACATTGCTGTTGGAATTGTAAGCATTTCCTGATTTTTTTGTGATTTTTTTTTTGAATCTGCAATCCTAAGACTATATTTAATATCATTTTATTTCATCTTTTTATAGAAAATACTTATTACATTTTAAAGAAAAACATTTAGGAGAAAATAGGTAATGTTAGAACTGAATTATCACAATTACCCATGTAAATACTCAAGTATAGCTAAAGGCATTTTCCACAAACTTTCCAAAATCATTAACCTTTGAGGTGAAGACAAAGCATTGAAAATATCAGCACCAAAAGTAGAAGGTTATGAGCCCATGAAAATGGAAGGTTATAATAGAAGCTATTTTGCAGTCTTAACTTTGGTGAACACACTGTAATACACTCACTATCAATCCTATATACGCACTATAAATACACGTGGTAATTATACCCGTGGTGGTAATATAATGCTGTTTCTGGCATGGCAACCCCAAATCAATCTTTTTAGGGGAGTAGGTTTCTGTGGGTGACCTCTCTGAATGATCTTCTCAGTAGTGCCATGGATAGTTAGCTAGACCTAGTTTGATGTGCTTCAGCTTCTGCTCAGGCTCTCTGTCTCAGAGCCAGCCTCTCTCATCCCCTTCATCCCTCAACTCCTTTGTTGTTTTCACAAATGGGACTACAGGTGGTCATTGGCCAAAAAGAGAAGTTCTTCTGCATTTGTGACAGCTTAGGCCTGGGAGTTCTGGCTGCAGCCCCTGACACTCTCCCCAGCTCAGTGAATGGAAAGCAAAGAATGCTGGGATGTTACAAATCTGTAATGCTGCTTGAGAACACTCTAAATTGACTTGGCTATTATGTACCTCCTTCTCTTTTCTCTCTCTCTAAGTCCTGGCAAACTGGCCCTGATAGAGACCAGCAGTCATTAGCGATACTGCCATATAGAGAAGAGCTAACATTGGGCACAGATGTCATGTTTGAAAATTGAGCTTGGCATTTGATCTGTTTACTTTCTTCCTTTGGATTTGTTCAGAAGGCTTTGAGTGAACAAATCCTGGGGTTTGTTTTGACTAAAGAGACTTGCTGTTGATCAAGTTCCCTACCAACTTTTCTCCTCCGTATGTTCTGTGTGAAGCACTCCGTTAGCATAAGCAATTGCTTATTTAGTTAACATGAGACCCTGTCATCACTAGCTGTATGAATCTATGCAACCTGTACAAGAAGAAAAAGCTGCTATGTTTTGACACACACTGACTTCCAAAAAAATGCATCATCTGTACAATGCAACATTTTAGCACGTCTAATTCCATCCAGCAGACATACTAATAAGAAACTATGGGACTGATCCTTCTTGCATTGAAGTTAATATACAAATTCCATGTGAATAGGATTAGGTAGCATATTACACATCAGTCTCAGAATATGTATGCATTTATTTACTGCAAAAATACATTTTTTCACCTTTCATGTATGACTTTTTTTTTTTGTTGCAATAAGGACTATGATACCAATTGCCAGTAGAGCCACAAAACAGATCTGAATAATAGTAAGCCAGAGACAGGAAAACAGCCAGAGTGGCTGGTCATCAGAAGGTAATGGGGCTAAGCTCTGCCAGTAATGTCACAGCAATTTGACTGATGTACTGTAGGCTGCTGTGCTATCTTCTGCCAGTGGCAGATGCCGGGTGGATCTGGAGTTATCCCAGCCTCCGCAGGTTTCAGTACACATGAGTGCCATCAGTGTATTTCTAGCCTTGCAGCAGAGGCTGCAGGTAGCAGAGGAAGGAGGCACACAGCCTTTAGCAGGCCTGGCCCAACAGTCACAGAATATAGGGCTGTCCGCATGTGCTTACTTGCATCCTCCAGCCTTTGGAGTCCTTACGAAGCATGGACTGAGCAAGAAATACAGCCTTTTATGGGGCTATGTTGGATCACAAGTGCATACTCCTTGATGCCTCTAGTTCCTGCTCCTCTATACCCAGCAACAAGCTGGATAGGAGTTGGGAGAAGGGGATTCTGAGTCTGTTAATTTTGGGTGTCAGGTAGGAGGAGGAGGAAGACGTCAGGGGATGGGTTTTGTGAGCCTGCATTGAGTGGGAGTGTGGGGTGGGAGGGTGTATTCTGAGCAGGGAGTGCTGGGTTGGAGAGAGTTCAGAATTGTGAAAAGGAGCTGCCACTTAGTTTATGTGCCAGTCATCAATGACCGTAGTCACTGTTACATACAGTGGAACCAACTGCATTTCTTTCTCTTCCTATAAACAATTCACAAATGAAGTACAAATGTTGATCCAGTACAAAACATTTTTGCCATATTCAGTTTGTTTTAATAGTGAAAAATCTGTTTACAAAAACTTGCAGGTGGCTCTTTCTTGAAACTATCATCAACAAAATTTATTTATTATTTAGGGGGTGAGGGTTTGTAAACTTTAAAGCCTTTAGGCAATTCCAATTTAAACAACAACAGAATTTAACCCACCGATTAATCTCTAGTTTGAATTATTGTTTTTCAAGTTATTCAATCTTTTTATTATCCAGTGTTAAATAGTATATAGCTTAACAAGTTTTGTAATATTAAGGTTCATTCTTTTGAGGATGAGCTAAGAGATTAAGAACAAAATAAGGAAAGCGCTCAAGAAATAAAGTGCTATGTAAATAGGAATCTGCACAGTTTCTTCCATGACATCTATAGTTTCCTGCAAAAATTCAGCCCACCATTCTCCACAATCAGGAGAGGAGGAAGCAATAGCACTGAAGTAGAAGCACTTACCACTTATGTAGCCCTGTTAATCTATAGATTTCAAAGATCTTTACAAAAGAGAGTAAGTGTCATGACGGTACTTGATAAAAAATGAGAAAAATTAAGTGATGTGAATAAGGTCACACTCCAAATCATTGGTAAAACTGAGAATGCAATCCAGGTCTTCTCACTCCCATTCTTCTAATCTGTCCTGTGGCCCATGCTGTAACTGGCCCGCCAGAACAATGGGCCCAATATAGAAGTCTGTTACTAGGAGGCATTGTTAGAGAATTGGGTACGAGGAGGTGAGTGGGGAAAGGGTTTTTTGTTTTGTTTTTGTTTTTTGAAAAATGGGTGTTATGTTAGTTAGAGCTGGTGGGGGAAAATCCACCCATTCTTTCTTTTCTTTCTTTTCTTTTTCTTTTTCTTTTCATGGGGAAAAAGTTTTTGTTTTTGGCAAAAGAAATTCCCATTTTTTTTTACCATCTCTAATTTTAAAGAAGAGGGAAATAGTGAAAAAGGAATAATATAGCTAAGTGAAGAATTAGGTTGAATTTGAAGGCAGGAGTGAAAAGGAGGCATTCTGGAAAAAGCAAGAGGCATAGAAAGAGAACTAACACATTTGGATATATATCTATTTTTTTATGAGCCTTACTGAAGACCCTTTGATGCTGATCAATCACTGTTTAAAAAAAAAAAGTTGGCTTTCTCATCAATGTTGCCAATGTGTAAAGATTCTTGATTTCATGTTTTCCTACTTCAGTTACCATTGTTGTAGGGTGGACGTAATCAAGTGGAAAATGGATTCCTGATAAAACTATTGTCATTTTATCCTTCAAATACACATTTTTTACAAAACACATTTTACATTTTCTTAAATTTTATTTTCAGAATAAAAGAGATTCCTGAAGTATTTATTATTAATTTTATTATATACTACAGCATCACATAATTTAAATGATATTGTATTGTTGCTGAATTTCTACTAGTCGTATTTATAACCACTTTTTAAATTCAATTCCCTTCTTTACCAAAATTCAGTCTCACTCAGATTTGGACTGAAAAAGGAGAGAAGTTATATATGTTGTGCACCCTAGAGAGTTGTTAATCATGTTGTGAAAGAGACTGAACCTACAGCTTCTAAATCATGATTGTTATAAGAAATACAAGACTTTGGGGCTCTAATTAAAGAATAGTCGTTACAGTTTTTCCTTCCATGGCTCTCATCATACTACACAGGAAAAGAAGTTATACAGCTTGTTTCTCTGATGGTAAACAAACAAACAAAGCCTATTATTCATCAGTATGGGTTCCTGATTATACTTACTGTGCTTCTGGTTGGGACTAGGAATCAGAACTCCTAGGCTCTACTCCTGGTTCTACCACTGGCACTGGATAAGTCATTTAACCTCTCTGTACCTCAGTTTACCCATTTATAAAATGGGTATAGAATACTCTCCTACCTGATAGGGAGATGTTGATTATTAAATAACTGGTTGTAAAGTGCCTTGAGAGCCTTGTAAAAGATATACAAATGTGAAAAGCACTATTATTATTACATGGTAAAGTAGAACAGTAATGGAGATGGAAACGAAGAAAGCTCTAAGTATTGAGTTGTATGCATGCGTACTGAATCACTACTGCTGTCTAAAGGATGGGAAACAAAACATATTCACTTTATGATTTTCTAACACTAGAAATCAAAAGAGGAAGTAAAATCAAATAATAGAGAAAGATCATTCAACTCCAAAGGTAGATGACAATGTCATAGTAGCAGAAAATCATGAGTCTTCATCCCTATGATAAACACCTGTAGTAAGCTGATGACTACAGTGTACATGTACTTTGTACATGGATCATGCACAAAATACAAAAATCCCAAGCCAATGATTTAGAATAAACACAATTAGATAAAATAAGGTCTCATTTTCCAAGTAAAAAAATAAAATAAAATACCTGAAGGGACAGTTCCTAAACTCTGGACATGTTAAATTTACCTGTAATAAAGGCTAGCATATTGCTATATTTGATTGTACTATGTGCTAATGCTCTACTTATTGTGTAATGTTAAAGTACTTGGTCCTAACAATAATCACAGGACTACATTAAAGCCAGATTTTGGAGAGGTGAGTAGCAGGTGGTTCTATGGCACAGTAAAGAGGATAGATATTGGGGTTCCTCAACCACCTCTTTTTCACTAAATTGCCAGGGCATTTGAGCATCTAGCTTTGGAGGATGACTTCTCTTCCCCAAACCTGGACAAATATAATTGCACTTTCTAAGAAAAAACATCTTTTGCATTTTATAAGAAAAACACCAGAATTTTTAAGAAAGGACTTGCCTACATTAACAAAAATACAACCATGTCAGGGCACTCCATTTCAACCAGTGTCCTTTGTCCCCCATTTCATGCTGTGTCCCCTCAACCTACTTCCATTTGGTTCTGATTTTTGGTAGAAGAGAAATTACAAAGCACAGTTAAAGTCCAGATACGAAGAAATTCCTATGTGTGAAGGATGGGGAAGGATGGGGACTATGTGTTGACTAACTCTAAAGAGACAGTAGAGTATGGAAAACCATTTTCAAAGGCTGTCAAATGAGAAGAGAACTGCAAATGAAAGTACCACCAACAATTATGGGAAAGCCTCAACAGCTATCAGTCTCTGGAAAGGAGGCAGAAGAAGCACTGAATAAGATGAAGAATGGTAAAGCAGTTTGGTGAAGATGAGAGAACTGTTGATATGATCAATGCAGTTGGAGATACTGAATAAAGTGGTGTCATAGGTTACTATGTGTTTGCTGGGATCAAGGAAGGATACCCAATGACTGGAGAATTGAATTGATTGTGCCTGTTTGAGAAGTGTAAGCATGATGCAAATGATCCAAACACTTATTGGGGTATCAGTCTGTTAAGTCAGCCTCTCAAAGTCACCGAGAGAGTTTTGAAGTTAAGTTGAGGTGCAGAATGGTGGAAAATATAGGAGAGGAGTAACATGATTTTAGGAAGGGAAGGAGTACTATAGACACAATATTTGCAATAAGAGAGAAGTTTGAAAGAATGATAAGTATATAGCATAAGTGCTATATAGTGCTGATTGACCTTGAGAAAGCATATGGCTTGGTTCTGTGGGCACTGGTGTTTGGAGTATTGAGATGGATGGGAGGGGGACTTCAAGAAGGGGAGATGTTAGGGGAGCTATATCAAGGGTCAAGAGCTAAGATGGTAATGTAATTTCAGAGTGTTTAGAGGTGACAGTCAGATTGAGACAAGGCAGTATGCTGAGTCCAGGTCTCTTCATCTTAATTACAGAGTTAATTAATAGGAGAACCAAGCCTGTGGAGACACAGAGAAAACTAATGTAGATTGTTGATCTGTCCCTTTTGGCTGAGAGCAAAGAGGAATTGGTAAATATGGTATTGGAGTGGGCATCTGTGTTTGAATACCATGGTTTGAAGTTAAACACACAGAAAACTGAAGCTATGCAAGTACAGAAGGTGGATGAAGAGCTGTTGATTGAAGTTTCAGGAGAGAAGCTGAAGCAGAAAAAAGAATTTGTGTAGTTGGGCAGTAAACTTAGTGCCATCATAGAGAGATCTGGAGCATTGAAAAGAAAAAGCCAATATGCATGGGTGGCCCTGAAAAAAGGTGGCAGGAGCAGTATGGGACTTGCACTTAAGTGGCAAATAGAAAGAAAAAGTGTATGCTGCATGTGTTTGACCATGCCTGCTCTATGGTTTGGAAATGGAGGGTGTTACAGAGATGGAAGAAAAGAAGATACAGGTAGTAGAAAATAATATATTGAGGAGAATGGCAGGCAAGCAGAGGGTACACAGAGGATGCATGGAAGAAACTGGGGAAAGATGAGCTTGGGACTTTCACTGATAGGATGGAAAGCACACATTTAAGGTAGGCTGGACCTATAAGAATGGGAGAAGAATGTGCAGCAAAGAAAGCGTAAGAGGAAGAGGACAGAAAGAAAGGACATAGAAGACCGAGGATACAATGGAAAGACTCTGTCAAGAGACATTTAAAAAGAAAAGGTCTGGAACTCCAAGACCTACAAATGTGTGCCATGAACAGGAATGCTTATCAAGATACATGGTTAATGCCAATACTTAGCTGCATGAAGCAGCAAGAGTTTATTGAAGCTGTCCAATGAGAAACTTTAATCTGAGAGATGTTCAGGTAACAAAAGGGTCAGTGATCATAGAGAATAGTTTGGAGGACACAACGGTATGGCAATACCTTAGAGAACAGATAGAGTAACAATATCAGGAGTGATGGGCTCTCATCTAGCTGGATTCCTAAAACTGACATTGAAGGCCCTGTTTGCAGTCTCTGAATCAACAAAGCACACACAGCCTGATTCTGTAAGGGGTCAAGTGCTCCCCATGCCTATTGAAATCAATTTGCCTGATACCTGGACAATCAGAGTAATTAAGAGGTGTATGTACAATACTGTAACTCTAATGACTTCAGTGAAGTGACCCCCAATTTACAGTAATGTAAGTAATAACAGAATCAAGCCCAATGTTTCTAACATGACCAGGTCTCGCTGAATTATTTCTCAGCAGTGTTTGGATCTCATTTTAATTTAGTATCATCTACAAATCCAACTGATGTGCTATGTGCTTCCCTTTCCACATCAGTAATTAGTATGTTAAACAAAACTGATCTTTACACCAGTCTCTGCGGTATTCCTCTAGGACCTTACCTGAACTCTAGGCATTCAGTTTTCATTGCCCTTAATTTACAGTTCTTCAGCTACTTTTCACTACAAATGACTGTGCTCCTGTCAAAGGCAATTTGAGTTAATTTAGAGGGTAAGCTTTTGAGAGACTATTGAATGTTTTAAAAACCAAATATATGAAATGTTCTGCTCTCTCTTCATCCATTCATGAGAAGCAGAAAAGACAAACTCAAGATGTACTTCCCTCGAGCTGGTTCAGGTTTCATACTTAAGTTGCAAGATATATTGATTTTATGGAAATGATTGTACAAATGAAGTCCGGTATAGATATGGATTAGAATGTCACTTAATCTTCATCACCCCATCTAACCTGATTACACTCTCTATTGATTACACACTTTTTTTGGTCAGGTGCCAACCAGGTTATTTGAGCTTCTTAACCCCTTACAGGTAAGGAGGAATTCTAGGCTTCCCTTAGCTGTATGGTTATGATAACTGGGTTTACCAGATTCATGTATTGAGTACAAGATATGTGACTAGAACAGAGAAAACCCTTACTGGCCCATTTAAAAAATATAAGGGAAGTCACAAGTCTATGACCCATAGTGTACTCAACGGCCATTGGCTGCTCCATCAAAGTTAGTCTTAAGAGGTCTTTCAGAACCACATGATAGGTAGCACTAAGTATAACTAGAACTTCACAGAAAATAGTTTGACATTTGACCATTCTGTTCATTTATTACCCACAGACTGATTGTTATGAATTTGTTCAGTATTTGATGTTTTCCCCCAAACACATTTGACCCTGTGAGTTGTTTGCTAATTATCTACTTTAAATATATCTTCAACTAGTTTATTCTTGGGTGGGGAGGGGGGAGGGGCCAGGCTGTTTGGGGAGGCACCGCCTTCCCTACCTGGCCCTCCATACAGTTGCACAACCCTGATGTGGCCCTTGGGCCAAAATTTGCCCACCCCTGCTCTGGATTGAAGATACATAATAAAGCCTGTGCTTTGGCAGACCAAAGCCTCCTGATTTGATAGGCAGCTACATTTTTTTTTTCAAAGGATAATCTGGGCTTGTTTCCTGCACCCCAAAAGAAGGTCTTAAAGATGGTATTAACTGGAAAAAAATAAGTCAGAATAAAAACCATGAAGGAGCTCAGAACAAATACAAGTACTGGAAGGACACTCATCTTAAATATATTAAGGACGGTGGGAGGGCCTGCCATCTATGTAAATCCAAAGCCATCTGTGTAGTAAAAGGATTGAAATTAGTTTTGACTATTTCTTTTATGTTCCTAGGAAAGAGAACTACCAAGTACCTGATTTCCACCTGTTGTCAGTAAAAAGTAATATCTAAGAGGAAGATATTATGCACACTTTGATAAATACTCAGAGCTTGCAACTTGTGCCAGTTCATTTTGTATCCTGAGATTTTCCCAAGCAAGTCAATGATTTGTAATTTGTTGCAGATGGCCTGAAGGGGGTTGGTGATGAATAAAAGTGCATCAGCCTATAAGCGTGTATTTTGTTTCTTGGACCCTATTTTTATATCCTGGATCCCCTGATGCACTACATTTTGTATTGCCAGTTGCTCTAAGACTAATTCAAACAGGAGGTGGGACAGCCCTTGTACCACAGTAGAGACTGAAAGGAGGGCAGATATAATTATTGGTTACAATGGCCGAAGACAGGACACTCGATGGGGAGGGCTCTGATTTGCTATAGAGAATTCTTTCTCAGGTATCTGCCAGTGGGTCTTGCTCACATGCTCAGGGTCTAACTGATTGGCATATTTGAGGCCAGGAAGGAATTTTCCCCTGGATCAGATTGGCAGAGACCCTGGGGGGTTTTCATCTTCCTCTGCAGCATGGAGCATGGGTCACTTGCAGGTTTAAACTAGTGTAAATGGTGAATTCTCTGTAACTTGAAGTCTTTAAACCATGATTTGAGGATTTCAGTAACTGACGCAGAGGGTAGGGGTCTATGACAGGAGTGAGTGGGTGAGGTTCCGTGGCCTGCAATATGCAGGTCAGAATAGATTATCATGATAGTCCCTTCTGGTCTTAAAGTCTCTGAGTCTATGAGCAAAGAAACAGCATGAAGTATTTTCCTCCTGACTGTCTCCTAGTTCCCAGCTGGAAACGCTTTTCAAAGAGGAACAGGTGACTATAAAAAGGAGGGGCAAACACTTCCCTGTCTGTCTCTGGCATCACACCTAAGTCGACAAAGGAAAACAGCCATTGGACTTTGGGGATAGAGGTCCTAACCTGAAGAGTTTGGTTAGTAATTTTGCTGGCGAGAAATTTTGCTTGAATCTAACGTAGTTGTTTGACTCTAACATATTTTGTTAAGTTAGGTACTAGTAAGCATTTTCATCTTTATTTTTCTTGTAATCATTTCTGATTGTATGCTTCATTGTTTGTACTCACTTAAAAAAATCTCTCTCTTTGTAGTGAATCAACTTGTTTTATTTTATCTAATCCAGTGTGTTTAAATTGAAGTGTCTGGGTAACTTTCTTTGAGATAACAGGCTAGTGTATAGTATTCCTTTAAGGGAATAATGGAATTAATATATTTTTGGAATGACCATGCATGTGCTAAGCCATACAAAACACATATTCCTGGGGGAAAGTCTGGGGCTGGGAGTATGTTGGGATCACCCAGCAGTATAACTAAGGCTGGTGAGAGCCAGGGTGTGACTGGCAGGCAGCTGTTACACAAACACATCTGGGAGTGAACTGCATGGTGGTGGCTGGTTGTGAGCAGCCCCAGTTGGAGGTTACAACTGTAAAGCATTGCAAGGCACCCCAATTTGCAGGGCAGGGGTGACACAGCCCCCCACTGCTCTGGATTGTACCCTGGTATGTCACAGTTTCCAACTCAGGTTTTCTTTTTCTCAGTCTTTTTTAAGGATAGATTCTTTTACATGGTATTTTAAGAATTTTTATGTAAATACCCTGGACTTGAAATTAGCTAGATGGGGGCGGGGGTGGGGAGGCTAGGGAGCAGCAACTTCTGTCTATACTCAGCTCTGTATCAGAGTATAGGGAAAGAATCTCAGGTAGGGTCTTAGACAAAAATTCTATTGGGCTCCCCTTTTCAACTTCCCATTCCTCTTAACCCCTAAACTCTGAAATGAGGGACAGTGACCCTCAAAATGATAGCCAATGAGAGACAAAGGTGTTTGTTGAACATAGTTTTATTTATTTATTTTAAAGTACAGGCATGCCTATCAGTAAATAAAATAAAATTGTGGCTGTAGCATAGGTTAGTCTCTGGAAAGTGATCCATCCTATAACATTTTATCAGGCATTCCCTGTCTGTGATTTTGAAACTCATCTTTATGAGTCATCATTCCAGTGTGACCCAGTGCATTCCCCACCCAACTTGTAGGCAAACATGATGTTGCAGGTGAGTCCTTACTTGATTTTCCCTTCACCTGAGGTATCAAGTCCAAACAGCCAGTTAAATGCTAAAGAGCAACTCCTTGTTGAGGGTCTTATTTATTAATGGAAAAGTCAATACCCTAACATAAACAAAAGTTTCCACCTCAATATCCTAGCAGGGTCATTAGGTCAATTTTAGTCTATGTCCCCCACCTGCACCCACTGTTTACCTCTACCCATGCTCTTCCCCTGGGGTTTTATTGTTCCAGTCTCCGCTCCTGTTGTTAGACCTCTTTCCTCTACTGGAGTAATATCCTTTTCTGGAGTCAACAGTCCAGGGATGTCTGTCCACTATGACTCTTTTTTCAGGGACAGCAGGTGATCCTTGCTTCTGACCAGTGTCCTAGAGACCCCTGGCTGAGACCAGTCCCTCTTGGGTGCCTGCTGACTTCAGCCCTTGGTTTAGGTCGCTTTCCTCTCTGGGAGAATCTCAGACAGGCTCCTATCCTGGTGGTACCCCACACAGCTCATTTTCTAGGCTCCCTGCTCAGCCCACTGGGTCAGGCTTCACCTGGGAGCTCCACTCCACAGGAGCCTCCCATCTCCCTCTGGAGCTCCCCTCTAACTAAAGTTGGATAACTTTTATTAGGTCCAGGTTGCTTGTTTACTAATCAGCCTCCTGGAGCAGCCAGTTACCCCCAGGTAGGTCCTTTATAAGGCAGACGTGGCTCAACTCCCCATAAAAAGCAGCTGCCCTGTGATTTTTCATAATGGAACATTCTGAAAACAATGAATTTGTGTAAGATAGAAATGCTTGAACAGTTTTACAACTATTTATTTGATAAGTTTGTGGAAAACAGCAAATAATACTAGTGGTTTACATTCTGAATGCTACTCTATTATTCACTAAGATTAAATTACAGTACAGTGGAGTCAAACATATGGTCACTTCTTCACGGACTTGCAATGGCAGTTAAAAATGTGCAAGCTTGACTAATTGTAAAACAAAAATAGTAATCTATTTAATGGAGCCCTGAAACTGTATTAGCATATTTAATAAAGTGGATCTACTAATATGTTCATTTGGATTAGTGCTTGATGCAACTTGATGTTTTGTTGCTGTTTTCAACAGGATATTTCCTTAAAGAAGATACTATAATTAAGGCTATATTTTAGTCATGGGTGTTTTTAGTAAAAGTCACAGACAGGTCATGGACAGTAAACAAAAATTCATGGTCTGTGACCTGTCCATGACTTTTACTAAAAATACCTGTGACTAAAACTTGGGCAAGGGGCCATGGGTGCTCAGGGGGAGAGTCCAGGGGTGCTGCAGGTGTTAGGGGAAGTGGCCCGGGACCCTGGTGGTGCTGGGGGTTGCACCATTGGCTGGGAACTGCAGCCAATGGGAGCTGTGGGGGCAGATCCTATGGGCACGGGCAGTGCAGAGCCCCCACCCCCAACCCCACCCCAGCCACTTTGCCGCCTAGGAGCTGCAGGGTCATGCCAGTGGGAGACTCCCTTCCCAAGGTAAGTGCCCCCTGCACCTCCCAACGCCCTGCCTCTATCCCTGAGCCCCCTCCTACACACCCAAACTGCTGCTGCTGGCCCAGGGGCTGCCCAGCTCGGGTAGCCTCTGAGCCAGCACTAGCTACTGCAGAAGTCTTGAGGTCACGGAATCCGAGACTTCTGTGATCAACTCGCAGCCTTAACTATGATTTAGAGCAGTAAACACTTGTGTATATACATTAGTTTTAGAGAATTAAATAATAATGGCAATTCACCTCCTGTGTATTCAGTTAACCTCCTTGCACAACTCTGGCTAATCTTTCCTCCCCTTTGTCCCCTTTGCACCCTTCAGCCCTCTCCCTTCCCCCTTTAATAGTAAGGAGCACACTAAAATCCCAAGTAAGAGCAGAGTGAGGGCAGCTGCTTCAGCAGATGTTACTGAGCATGCTTCGATTACTCAAACACACTTAGCAATAGCAAAGCAATCCATTGTGCAGAGCAGCAGATTGTGATGCTATACCCCCCACATGCTCCATCCTCATTTCACTCAGCAAGCACATTCAACTGAAGACAGAGTGAGGACAGCAGCTTTGTGTCCAAGAGGTCTGAAGCACAGCGCTCAGCAACAGCCTGGGAGTTTGCAATAGCAATGTGAGATAAGACAACTTTAAAAATCAGGACAAGATGCAGGATGTCCCACACCATGTGCGACATTTGAAAGGTATGCCAATTCCTCAGGGAACCCAACCACTCTCAAATTATTTCTTGTAGACTAGTCTTCCAGATCATTGATTCTACCTTGTAGCTTTTGGATGAAACATTCATCTGTAGCGATCCCAACAGAGCCTACATTGTCATTTAAAGTGGAGTTTCTGCCTCCCTAATCATGGAGAATAGCCCCTATAAAATAACCTGGTCATTACTTTAATTTCAGAGATATCATCTGATATTTTCCTAACCAGGATCTGTTTTTTGGATATCTGCTTTAGTATTTTAGGCTTGGATCAAGTCCATATCACAGGGTCTTCCTCAAGTGGTGGCACTCTGCCCTGCACAGAGTCAGAACTTCTTCATGATTTGTGGGGAATCAGGGAGGAAAGAGGGTTCAAAACTGGGTCCACATACTACTGTGATGTTAAAGAACAGGATGAGTCACCCAGAGACAAAAACTTTGGCCTTAGGCTGGTGGATGTTGGCAGATGTTAGTAGGGCCAAGCTGGAGCTTTAGTTGTAGACAGTTATTTTTCCCAGTTGGCTCCTGGAAGTGAAAAAAATATTTAATAGGTCTGTAGAATTAATAGACCAGCAACACAGGGTTTGTTTTTGTGTCATTAAAAGAAAAACTTGGTCATGGTGACACAACACGCATAACAGCTCAGGTCATCAAGTAGTTTGGTGCAGATGACAGTCTATTTTCAGACTACAGTTTATGGTTTCAGTGGAACCATTTTCACCCAAGGAAATAACAGGAATATTTATAGGTGTGAAATAATAAAATGTGCCCACTGCTGATCCTATTTAATTTATGTAATAGCTTTGGGCAAATTTCTAGTTTCAAAATTAATTATAAAACAGAAAATTCAATTACTTATATTTTTCAGTCTGCTAAAAACACATTACCCAATTCTTTTGTACTCCTGTGGGAAAAGTAATTTAAGAAGTATTTGGGTGTTCAAAAAAAAAATCACAGCTCAAACCCCTAACCTTTACAAATTGAAGTATGCCCCATCATCACAAAATACTGAGGAGGTTTTAGACAGATGGAAGTCTGTTTATTTCTTGCCTCGCCAGCATAAATATTCTGAAAATGAACATTAGCCAGATTCTATTTCTGTCAAGAATTAACTCTGTTACATTAGCCAAATGTGTGTGTGTGTGTGTGTGTGTGTGTGTGTGTGTGTGTGTGTGTTAAAACAAAATTAACTAAGCTGGGTACAAAATGTATTTGGTTAAACATCCAAAAACTTGTAGAGAGTACTATACCAAACCAAAATAGTGGCATTGCACCCTTATTTATAAGATTTATTACTTTTCCGCTCAGACCTATTAGATTGCCACAGCTGAAAATACTCAGCTCAACAGCACTGGGCTGTATCAGAACTCTCAAGTTTCTCAGCTTAGACATATCTCATTTACTCTTAAGGAAGATTTTCCTTTTTACTGAGTAGACAAGCCCTTATACCTATTCCCACACCACACCTTTGTTGAAGTGAAGTTAAAGTTTCAAGGGAGATCAGTGGTTTGACTAAGTATTGGGTGAAATCCTGTTCTTACTGCAATCAATGGGAGATTTGCCATTGACTTCAATGGAGCCAGAATTTTATCCACCACCTTTCAAGAATGTTAAGATTAGAAACCCAGGAAATTCAAGAGTTAAGATTAAACTTGACAAAAACCCAGGCCTCTAAACACAATGTGAGTTTATTTATCTCAATTTGAAGAGAATAAAGGCCTATATTTTGGGTAACAGACTCATTTATACTGGAGACTCAATGGTAGAATAAGCAAATTTGATCCTATATTGTGCAAATGTTCTATTCTGGAAAAGATATGTTTCACAGTTACAAACTTTTTGAGGAACAAATCAACCTCACTTTACTGTATGATAAGGATGATCTAAATCCATTGATTCTTGGTCCAGGAATGCATCAGCTTCTTCTTGCATCTGGAAAGAAAATCTTTAAATAATATTTCTACTAATAAAAGTATTTGATAAGTTCTGGGATGCGTCATTTATGGCAAAATATACATGTATTGAAAAGGACACCTATACCATTTACATTCAGCCATAAAACCCTGTATTAGGTACATGGAAAATACTAATAACTTTGCTATTTCCTTCCTTATAACTCTTTTACTTGCCACAGACAGCTGCAGCAGCACCGGAGCTAGCAAACAGGGGAGTTTGGGTGAGCATTCTGTTGGAGGAGAAGATTAACAGGATTTAGGTGGGAAGGCTATGACAGATACAGAGGCAGCAGTGGGAGTGACCCATTTAGTGGATGAAGATGAAGATGACTGGATGTGGAAGCTGCGGTATGTACATGATCCTGGAGGAGGAACCTGGAAAGAGTTTTGTCTGCATGAAGTGACGCCTGATAGAGCTGATGGAAGAAAAGATCCGAGAATTGGAGATGCAGGTGGAAAGTCTGGTTGAGTTTATAAGGGGGTTCAAGCGGATTATGGAGCAAAGACATGAGGCAGCTGAAGGGAAAAGCTCAGACTTGCAGGTGGAAGCTGGACTGAAGAATTCTGAGGGGACACTGCTGGGTAAAGAAAATGGACAGTGGAAGCATGTGACTAAGAGAACCAGGCAGAGGAAAAGACGGGCTAGTGAAGGAGAAATAGAGCTCAAGAACAGGTTTTCAGAGTTGGAAAAGGAAGAAGGGACTCAGCAGGTGGTCACTGAAGGTGGAAGGACAAGGAAGAAGAGAAGAGCTGCTAGTCCTATAGGAAAAGGGGAAGAGTCAATGGAGACTACACCAAATATGAGCCCCAGGAGGATACAGGATAGGTTGAAGAGGATTACAAGGGAGAATAGGAATGGAAAGAACTTGCAGCCAGAGGGAACAGGTGATAGACCGGAGAATCATACCATCACCAGGAAACGGCAGGTCTATGTGATCGGGGACTCCTTACTGAGAAGAATAGACAGGCCTGTAACCAGAGCTGATCCAGAGAATAGAAGGGTGTGCTGTCTTCCAGGTGCTAAGATACAGGATGTGGACCTGAGGTTGAAAAAGATCCTAAAGGGAGCAAGAAAGAATCCATGATTGTCCTTCATGTGGGAACCAATGATACCGGTAGATTCTCACTGGAACGTATCAAGGAAGACTATGCCAGGCTGGGGAAGACGCTTAAGGAAATCGAGGCTCAGGTGATCTTCAGTGGTATTCTGTCTGTTCCTAGAGAAGGGCAACAAAGGTGTGACAAGTTATGAAAGGAGACTCAAGGAGCTTGGCTTATTTAGCCTAACTAAAAAAAGGTTGAGGGGAGATATGATTGCTCTCGATAAATATATCAGAGGGATAAATATCAGAGAGGGCGAGGAATTATTTAAGCTCAGTACCAATGTGGACACAAGAACAAATGGATATAAACTGGCCATCGGAAGTTTAGACTTGAAATTAGATGAAGGTTTCTAACCATCAGAGGAGTGAAGTTTTGGAATAGCCTTCTAAGGGAAGCAGTGGGGGCAAAAGAACTATCTGGCTTTAAGATTCTACTCGATAAGTTTATGGAGCAGATGGTATGATGGGATAACATGATTTTGGCAATTAATTGATCTTTAAATATTCACAGTAAATAGGCCCAGTGGCCTGTGATGGGATGTTAGATGGGGTGGGATCTGAGTTACTACAGAAAATTCTTTCCTGAGTATTTGGCTGGTGAATCTTGCCCATATGCTCAGGGTTTAGCTGATCACCATGTTTGGGGTCGGGAAGGAATTTTCCTCCAGGGCAGATTGGAAGAGGCCCTGGGGGTTTTTTCACCTTCCTCTGTATCATGGGGCACGGGTCAGTTGCTGGAGGATTCTCTGCACCTTGAAGTCTTTAAACCATGATTTGAGGACTTCAATAGCTCAGACATAGGTGAGAGGTTTTTCGCAGGAGTGGGTGGGTGAGATTCTGTGACCTGCATTGTGCAGGAGGTCAGACTAGATGATCATAATGGTCCCTTCTGACCTTAATATCTATGAGTCTATATATATAATATTCTTTAATAAAGTGATTTTAAAAACATAATGAAGTAGCTGTTGCTTATACTATATATGCCTATCTTGATTTACTGCTCAGGGGCCTTATCTAAGTTGAGAATAGAGGTCGTGACTGACATGCTAGCTAGCATGACTGTTATCATTTTCCCTCATATAGACAGAGGTTAACAACTTTTAATAAATGTTAGCTGGTCCTGGGTGAACCTAGGTTCTCCCCTAACATGTCAACCACAACTTTTTTTCCCAATCAAGACAAAGCCACAGTGGTTATACAGTGCGGTCTGCCAGGGGCCAGGAATGCTGTAAAGGGAACTTTTTTCTCTTTGCAGGGAACATGGGGGAAAAAGCTGTTCAGTAGTGAATCTTCCAGACATGTGAGGAGCAATGCTCACAGACTACAATGTGGGTAACATTCAATCCTTTGCAGCTAGAAGAACAGTTGGGAAAACAAAGGCCTTCAAAGGCTGGTAAGGGGTACAAAGAGGGGAAGAAGCAGAGATACAGAGGGCTTACGGAGCCCAGCACAATAGGGTCCTTTTTCACTAATGCAATAAACATGATTAAGATTAGAGATTTTTTTTTAAAAAATAAAATACTCTCATGAGAGTGTAAAGTGATTATTAAGATAAGAAATAAGTAAAGTTTGTTTTAGGTGCCAGATTTGTGTGTATATAGGCTAAAGAGATGCTCAAAATGAGCAGGGGTTTATAACCTGCCCTGGGAATCCTGTCACTGCCACAACCTTGCTCTTATGTCAGGCTTCAGTATTTCATAACTCTTCCACATGTAAACTACAGTAGAACCTCAGAGTTACAAACTGTCAGGTCAACCACACACCTCCTTTGGAACCAGAATAGATGCAATCAGGCAGCAGCAGCAGACAAAAAGAAAAGTAAATATAGTACAGTACTGTGTTAAATGTAAACTACTAAAAAGACAAAGTTCAAAATAAAAGATTTGACAAGGTAAGGAAACTGTGTCTGTGCTTGTTTCATTAGATTAAGATGGTTAATAGCAGCATTGTCTTCTGCTTAGTTAAGTTTCAAATTTGTATTAAGTCAATGTTCAGTTGTAAACTTTTGAAAGAACAACCATAACGTTTTGTTCTGTTACGAACATTTCAGAGTTATGAAAAACCTCCACTCCTGAGGGGTTCGAAACTCTGTGGTTCTACTGTATGTCTCTTCCTCTCCACATTTTTATTTACATATATGTACACACACACACACACACATGATCAAAATGCCAATTTCCCTCTTCCCATACTCATCTCTTCTTTATTTAACTGGTGTCTCGAGAATCATCTAAAAAATTAACCATTAAACACAATCAGAGAGAGAGAGAGTACAAAAGCTCAGGAAATCATTAGTTATGCTAGTTGTCATACAATATCTATCAACTTTATTAAAGAAAAGGAGTACTTGTGGCACCTTAGAGACTAACACATTTATTTGAGCATAAGCTTTCGTGAACTACAGCTCACTTCATCGGATGCATTTCCACGAAAGCTTATGCTCAAATAAATGTGTTAGTCTCTAAGGTGCCACAAGTACTCTTTTTCTTTTTGCGAATACAGACTAACATGGCTGCTACTCTGAAACCTATCAACTTTATTGTACAGGACAGAGAAGAAACAAAGGCACGAAGATATTTCCCACGTTAGCCATGTCACTGATAAATACAAAACCCCCAGAAAGAAAACAAGAACATTTGCACAGACCACACGACAGCAGCAATAACAGCCTGTTCAACAACCAGCGATTTTTAATCTCTTGCTCTGCTGAATATGGTCAGTGGGTGGAAGCAGCCTGTTCAGGGAAGCTGGTAGATTCAAATCCCCAACCCCGATGTCCTTTCTGAGGACAGGGCAGTCTGCAGCCCCAAAGCAGCAGCTGCGTCTTCAAAGGACTGAGGGGTTTTTTTGTTATTGTTTTAAATCCCATCACCTCTTACATCATCTGGAGGGACTGTGGATGATGGAGATGCAGGAAACAGAGCTGGCCTTTGAACCTGAATGTGTGTGTGTGTGTGTGTGTGCGCGTGCGTGCACGTGTGCAGGGGAGGTGGGATTTTAACACTTCTGCCCTGATATCTTTCAGTGAGGAGTGACAAGGCAGGACTGTGGGTGACCCTGAAAGCAGCAGTAGCTGCAATCGGACCAGCAACAGTATGAAGAGAGGTGCTAAAAGCAGAAAAGGCCAGGAGCCAGAGGAGGAAGAAGAGTGCTGTTAATACTCCTCCATTCCTTCTTATAGAGTATTCAAACACTAAACAGTTAATCATGCTGTACTGCTTTTGAAACCTGATCCCT
Source organism: Dermochelys coriacea (assembly GCF_009764565.3). Taxonomy (NCBI): domain Eukaryota; kingdom Metazoa; phylum Chordata; order Testudines; family Dermochelyidae; genus Dermochelys; species Dermochelys coriacea. The sequence continues at coordinate 138,390,080 of NC_050070.1, forward strand.
GATTTGGAGCCAAATTTCCTACCTGCCACAGCTGGCCTGGACTAAGAGCAGCAGCCAATAGAGCAAGCATATGTTTGTGTGTGCCTGTGATTGTTCGGAAGCATAAACACAATGCCTTCAGCTAGGTAGACAGGTTGGATTTGGAAGCAACAGCAGCAGTTAATGTATCAGTGAGGAGGGCTGCTTATACTGCCCAACTCCTCCTAAATCAGAACCTACTGAAAAATGTGAGTGGTATGGAAAGTCCTAGGAGCAGCAGCTGTGCCTATTAAAAAGAATATCCTTGTACACAGAATGCATTTATGTGAAGCCTAGAAATCTCTCCATCCCATTTGTAAGGAAGACAGAACTTACTTCCTCCAGACAAACACAACATTAATTCCACTATGTGTATTTTGAAGCATATTCACCTGATTTTCCAGGAGCAACAAAGTTGTTTTTTGTCAGGTATAAAATTACTGGCAGATGTTCAGCAAACTGTCCTTCCTCATCATTTATGTCTTCAGTTTGGAGTCACTTCATAGACAAAGATTCTGTTCTAAATAAATCGTATTATTCCAAAAAAAAAAATAAAAAATCACACCAACAGCTTCTTTAAAATAGAGTGATTTAAAGGTGAAATGTTTTTTTTTAAAAAAAACCACATTTTAAAAACTATTTAGAATCTATAATCACAAAGATGTATATAGAAGTAATTCAGCAAAACATGCCCATGATTGTCAAACTTAAATGTTCAAAAATCATGAGTCATACCACCAACAGTTATCATGGATTGGGTTAAAAATCATCAGATTTAAAAGAATAATAAATGTGGGGTTATTTATAAACACCTTCTGGGTTTTTGACTTTTGAGATGCACTTATGTCTGCAGTAGCTAAGCAGAAGATGGAAATGCCTTTTTGTGAAGGATGTAAAGATTGAAATGTTGCTTCATTCCAATTTGGAACAACACTGAAAAATGTTGAAGCTCTCTGCCAAAGAAAATTCTGAACCTTTGTTTGTTTATTTCAGCTCCATCTAAATGTTATATATTGATCAACTCATTTTGTTTCAATTTTGATTTTATAATTCTAAAATAAAATTTAAAAAGTCATTTCAAAACAATCAAAACATTTCATTCTGAAAAATGTCAAATTGGGAGATTTAGACTTTCTGAGAATCAATAAATATGATTTGGTGACGTATTTTTATTTGTATAGAACTGAACTTTGTGATGCAAAATGATTCAGACAACATTTTTTTCCCAACCAGATCTATTCTTCAGGTTTTCTGCTGCAACTATGAAGGCCCAAAACATACTTTAATATATTAAAGCTGAAATTCTCACATAATCACTTATTTACAAGAGTGAAGGCTTAAAGAAAAAAAATATTGCAATGAAATATTGTGATGAAATCATGAGAGCCGGCAACAGTGCATGTATGCGATTCTTCACCCACACCCTCCAATCTTACAAAGTATAATTCTGTTTCACTTTTATTAGAAGGTTACCTGTACTAAAGTTGTTGGTTTTTTGTTTTTAAACTGGACTTATGCCTTTTATTGCTTCTTTACATGTATAAGAAGGACTAGAATCTTTTTTGAGCTGCTCCTCTGCTCTAACTAGAGGACTTCTGGGGGCCCAAAGTATGTTTAGCGTGACAGCTGATTTCTTAGGCCTTGTCTGAATGGTGATATTTAAAATTTTGACTGAAATTACTTGTCCAATAATCCAGAAAAGAACTCAGGAGTCCTGATTGCTCCTTCCAGATTTAATTATTTGACAAACTTCCCCTTAATTAAATGGAATTAAACTAAATATTTGGGTGTGGGAGGACAGAATTCACATTTAAGTATAGTTAAGACACTATAGGAAAACTACAGTCTTTTTGCAGAACTACTTGCAAGAAATGCACAACTAGACCATACTTCTTTCCCTCCACACTGGGTATACCGTGACACAATGAAGGAGAATTTCACTCCTCTGGGCAAGTAACCACCCCCAAAACAAAGTTTGTCTTGAAAAATTAAAGACAAAGATGATAATTGGAAATGCATCAAAACAGGATACTAAAAGTTCAGCTATTTGAAAACTCTCTATAGAATCTGACAACCAGAACAACGGAAGTGTCTCAATGTCTATATTTATGATGTCATGTAGAGTACAGCAGGCCGCCCCCCATCATGGGTATAGATCGCGTAGACAGTGAGGAACTACATAGGTGAGTAGAGTGAAGATTCACCTGAACCCTAATGATATATTCTACACAGCTCTCTACATGCCCAAGCAGTGTTTCCCATGTCTATACTACTATTTTTAGCAGTGTAGTTTTCAGAGTAGCAGCCGTGAAAGTCTGTATTCACAAAAAGAAAAGGAGTACTTGTGGCACCTTAGAGACTAACAAATTTATTTGAGCATAAGCTTTCATGAGCTACAGCTCACTTCATCGGATGCATTCAGTGGAAAATACAGTGGGGAGATGATTTCTATACACAGAGAACATGAAACAATGGGTGTTATCATACACACTGTAAGGAGAGTGATCACTTAAGATGAGCAATTACCAGCAGGAGGGGTGGGGAGGAAGAAAACCTTTTGCAATGATAATCAAGGTGGGCCATTTCCAGCAGTTGACAAGAACGTCTGAGGAATAGTGAGGGATGGGGGGGGGAATAACACGAGGAAATAATTTACTTTGTGTAATGACCCATCCACTCCCAGTCTCTAGTCAAACCTAAGTTAATTGTATCCAGTTTGCAAATTAATTCTAATTCAGCAGTCTCTCGTTGGAGTCTGTTTTTGAAGTTTTTTTGTTGAAGTATTGCCACTCTTCGATCTGTAATCGAATGACCAGAGAGATTGAAGTGTTCTCCGACTGGTTTTTAAATATTATAATTATTGATGTCTGATTTGTGTAGTGTCCCGCTGCCTCCTTTCTGATGGAGTCTTTCCCTGAGACAGGGAAAGGCTTAGGCAGTGGGGAAAGGCTCTGGCAACCCCCTACTATCCAAGCCTTTCCCCACTGCTAGAGCCTTTCACTGCAGCATGTAGCTACTTGTACTCTACACACCACCACCAGTGTACACAAAGCCAATGAATGAGAAGGATGATACAGAAAATATTAAATTTACTGTAGACAATTCCAAGAAAAAAAGTAGTCTACATTCAGAAAATGATTAACTGTAGAAAATAGATCAAGACAAAATAATACTGTAAGTTTAGGATTCCCAGAAGATGTAGGAAAAAGTAATTCAGTTACTTCAATAGACAACACACTTAGAAAACTACTTTAATTTGCCAGCTGAATGTCTCCCTTTAGAAAACTGAGTGAGCACAATGTCAGAATCTTAAAAAAAAGAAAAATTTCAACTGACCAGAAATCAAAACCCTTTCTGGTGAAATTGCAAGGGGAGTCAATAAAGGAGCAAGCAGTGCAATTGGCAAAGTGTGGATAAATCAAATTACCCTAGAGAAAGATGACAAAGGAGCCAATTTCATTAAGGAAATAGAAAAGTCCAGATGTTAAGGAAAAAAAAGATTTCAAGAAACAAACTTGAACTAAACTTGACATTCCATGTTATTTTCTCAGCTAAGCTTAAAAGCAAGCAGGAAGATAAAATTCCTTAGCCCTTTTTTGGCCCAGAAGGATTTCAAATGTTATTGATCTACAAGTTGCAGAACTTGAATGAATCTCTCCACTCACACATATAGCTAGCAACTTCACCGAGTAGCAAAATGTTCTTCCCTTCTGAAACATTTGTGTTCTTGGAGGCTTATTTCATAGGCAGAACAAAGTACTACACGTTTCTTGGGTCTCATCCTTTGAAACATTAAAGGTGAGCAGCAAAAATTTTTTTTTTCAAAAAAAACTAGGGTTACTATTGCTTCTTTAGGATGCAATGAATGCATAGATTGCTTCCTCTCTCCAAATTGTTTTCTGCTTGTTGATTTTTACTTTAGAAATGTCAGGAATGTCAAGTCTGCTGTTCTCTTGTTTCTTTATTGGTCACCTTTAATAAAGAAGTTATATAAAGGAACAATCCAGCTATAACTGTACATCCTTAGATATGTTTGAAGCAATGCCTTCAGTTTCTTCAATGAGTAGTAGAAAAGTACGTATGAATTCATAGTCTGGAGCCCTCTCCAATGATTTATTTCATTCAGGTTTTGATATTCAGAAATAATTTGGCTTTCCTCTTGTTTTACATGCTTCAGCAAGAAAAATTGCCCTGTGGACTACTTGTTCTATAGTTATCTAGATTCAGGAGCTGTAGGTGCATGGAATGTCCATTTCTGTGATTTTGAGGAAGAGTTGATAAAGTATTAGGCTAATATTTATTTAGAAAAATGGTAACCATAGCATATGAAATTTCACTAATGTTAGGTAGGGGAATAAAGAGCCTTCTGGAATGGTGATCAATGCTTCAAATTTTGTTTATTTTTATTGGCTGGGGGCATTCACCATTTTCCCAGTGATTTAACTGAAGTGACATTAAAAAAGATTAAGTGTTAACAATATAAAACTCTTTCTCAACCTAGCTAATGTAATGCAGCATAGAAATGAAATTCAGGATGATTTGACTGGATGCTGAAAGAATGCTTCATAAAGTCATTTGCAATTACCTTTTTATTAAATTCACTAAGTTTGGGTTCTAAGCCAATTTTTACAAATGGTTCAAATGATCATATATAAACACAGAAACAGCTGTTGATATCTGTAATGTCTGAAAGAATCATTTAAGACAATTCCCCTCTGAACAGCGGCACAAGAAAAGGATACTTATTTTCTTCCCTTATTTTTGACATTAGTACTGAGGTCCTAGCAACTGGAATAAGACAAAAACTACCAATATAAAAATACAGCTGGAGAAAAAGAATGGAAGGAAGTAATGTTTCCTGATGGCAATTATTAACTAGTCAGTAATCCATATTTTACTATTCCAGCAAAACCTGAATGAATTGACTAGTTTACCATGAATATTCCAACTAAGATCCTGCTCCTGCACTGAAGCTAAAACTACTCATGAAAATAAAGTTACTCACATGCATTGACATTGCTGTGCAGAAAGAAAAACTAGACACAACAGGATGTGCTTTAATTGGAGTGCAACCTTATTCACTTAAAAGATCTTTACCAGCAGTAAATCATACAACGCAGGTAGTTTTTTCCTTCATCATTTACTCTTATTTGGGAGAGCTGCCATCAACCCTTCCCCTTTCCATTCTGGTCCCAGAAGCTGATTTCCCACCACTGTCTGCTCATATGAGGGTAAGGGGGGGGACTGGAAAAAGGGAAGCAATTGTCCCTCCATTTTATCAGTAATTCAGCGTCCAAATTCTCTTTTTTCCTAAACTCTGTGCAACTCCTCTCCCCAAACTCCTTTCCAATTCCTGTTTATCTGTGAACCATATCCCTTCTGTAACCAATGCCTTCATGGGACACCAGTCAAACTCATTACCTATTGTGACATTTCTGACCTAACACCAGTCTCTATTTCCACTGGGTCACTGATCAGCTATGGAGAAGGTGAAAAAAACCACCCCTTTTGGCAGGGCATGAAAAATTCCTTCCCTACTCCAAAGGAAGAAGTGCCCACATCTAACCCCGGAAACCCGCTCCTACTCTGATTCCATCGGTCAGCAGGTGGGTGCTGCTGGCCCAAGGTAGAAAGAACGAATTCCTCCCACGTTGCATGGGGTATAAAAATATCTCTGCGAAGCTCATGTTGCGCTAGTGTTTTTCCATACCTTGTCCCACTACTTCCCTTTCCTCCCTGATCCTGTTCACGTGAATTCCTCTTAGAGCTCCTTTAAGTGCAGCTCCCTGTATAGTCCCCATCTTCTTTGTGTCTGCAGCCAGACAAGGAGTAACTGCATTCAGTTGCAGTGAGCACACTTGCAGGATTGAGACCTATAAGCTGTTGAAATATGCATTTAGAAACATGCACAACTGCTTGAAATCCAAGTGACCATGCATTTAATATTAAAGTGGAAAATAAGTCCATATTTGCAGAAAATTTCACTAAGCATAAATGGGTTCATCTATGAGCAAAAATTTGTGAAAATTAGTCCTTTTTGAGCAAGTGTGCTTTTTGCATTAAATACATGGACAAAAATTGCCTGAAAGTTTCATTGTGCTATCTTGCACAGTGATAAGCACTAGATGCTTCAGTGAAAAGTGCAAAAACCACTACTCTAGGCAGATGTGCACAAGATGTACCTGCTGTAGAGATGAAACAGAATTGGTGTTGTCTGTAGAACCCCTGCCTCATTTGTTACAGAAATTGGAAGGTGTGTAGTAAATAAAGCATGGGATTGCAGGAAGAGAAAGTTCCTGGATGCTGGGCAAGTCACTGAAACCAAAATTTTCACAGATGAGCACGTTGCGCAGAGGAAGTGCAGTAAGTTGTTTATAAAAAGTCAACAAAAAATTAAAGACAGAAAGACTGGATTAGTCCAAACAAAAATGCCTAAAGCTACCACCCAAGGTCTGTGTTAAGATCACGTTTGGTAGTTCTGGGGAAAAAAAATTTATCCAAAACTTTTTTTTATAATGTAGATTCAGTTATAACAAAATATTCCATGAATTTGTGTTGATTTTGCTAATTGTTCCAGAAACTGCATTTTCTATCTTTGCTGTTCTTTTCTTTCCCCTTTTGCATGTGTTTGCCTGATTTTGTCTTTAAGAAAACGGGATCAGACCTTAACAGCAATGCCAGCTCCAGCCATATCAGCTAACATGCTCTCTTTTCCCAAAAAACTGGCGGGGGTGGGGTTGAGAAAGGTTTTATAAGGACCCCTTTCTACATTTAAAGGGAAAGAGGAATATTGTAAAACTAAAAGCTTTACTTAATACTTTCCATTTTAAACATTTTAACTTTTGACTATAGCTTTAATACAAGGTTTTAAAGATTTTTAACACTGATTGTTGCCATGGAACTAAGCAGGCTGAAGCCTCTGTATTTGAAACCCTGAACCATGTTTAACTGTTCAGTGGTGTACAGTGAAAAGGTCATGTTAACACCTTTGACACTTTGGGCTCAACTATTCCATGTAACACATAGTCACTAATTATGTGTTTTTCATTTTCTAGGTGCCCAACTTGATACCATGGCATCTGATTTGCAGAAGTGCTGGGCATTCAGAGCTCTTGCTAAAGTCAATGGAAGATGTGTTTTGAAAATATGTTCTATAATGCTAAGTAGTCTGATACTCAGGTCTGAGAAAAGAAGACAGAGAGGACTTGATAAAAGTCTTTACATATATTAAGGACTGTCATAAAGAGGACCGTGATCAATTGTTCTCCATGTCCACTGAAGGTAGGACAAGAAGTAATTTGCTTAACCTGCAGCAAGGGACATTTAGTTTAGATATTACAAAAAAACTTTCTAACAATAGGGATAATTAGGCTTCCAAGGTAGGTTATCTTTGGAGGTTCTTAAGAAGAGGTTAGACAAACACTTGTCAGGCACAGTCTAGGAATATGTGTTCCTGCCTCAGCGCAGGGGCTGGACTCAATGACACCTCAAGGTCCCTTCCAGCCCTACATTACTAGGATTCTATTATTTCCACAGCATACTAGATCCTTTAGATATCAGTTCTATGATGGTTTAATTGGTTTGGTTTATTTAGTGTATTCCACCCAACTTATTCTCAAGAACTCTGAAATAATCATCTTAAACCTTCAACTAGAAAACCTTTATATAAAGTTTGCCAAAAAATGTCCCCTGACATTTCTTATAATATACGATGTCACAAAAAACTGTGGTACTATTTGTAATAACCTTTTCATTGATGCATCGTCCAGTCATACTATTTACTGGTCTCATCAACTGATTTGTTTTTGGTTTCTCATTCCAGTGCCCCTCATAAAATTCACCCGCACTATCCCCTTAAGGGATCCTCTATCCTCTGGCATATGTCTTTAATGCAGAATCTAGTGCAATAATTTCCATTAGATGGGCAGGACATTAGTCACATGGGTATAGTGCCTCTGGGGATTCAGTAGTCATGGGAACTACCACTTTCACTTTCCACTACCTGGAAGGAGTTACGGGAAAGAAAACCTCAAATGGTCACTAGAAAATTCACATGATAACTCCTTATAAAATATTACTGTACTATCCAATGTACAATTTACATGATTTTCTTTTACAAAGGCATGGAAAAGACTATCTTGATGATAGATGACATTTTAAAAACTCTTCGGGACAGTTTAGTGATACTAGGTAAAAAAAAATCACTGCTTTTATGTGAAAGTAACTATTTTGATAAACCAAATGAGAGTTAGATGGCTCTTCAAACAAAAATCTCTGCAGAATAGCAAGAAAGAAATAGCTGAAATGTATATTGTATATTGCCATAGTAAGACATACATCACTCTCTTTTTCCAAATAGATTTTAAAATACGATGGCTTTCAGATTAAAATTGCCTGTGCACTATTTATACTTCTTAGTTATCTGATTATTCCTTCTGTGAAAAAATGATTTTGAAGATATTTTTCTGCTCCATTTGTATTCAGAATATTTCTACCTTTCTGACTTTTTTCATTAAATCATTCTTCCCTTAGTTTTCATCATAGAAATATTTTCATGTTCATTTTCACTGATATTTTCCCCTTAATATCTCTGGATGACAATCCTATCCATCTTTTAATATGTCACTGCCTCCCTGTTTCTGTCATGCTATTTGGCTTCACAGCAGATTCCCACAGTAGAGTATTAGCAGAGTAGGAAGTTTTTAAGGGCTACATATATTTTCTTATGAAGAAGTAGAATAAAATTGACTATCACATGGGGTATTATTGGTTCACATAAACATGTATGTCTTTCAAATTTCCTATTCCTTTGCCTCAGCCCAATGGTTGGTATCTTCACAACTCTTTCCCACAACTCATACACACTAATTTGTGTCTAAGCTGCTGTGATACAAAGCAAAAGATTTCTTGTCAATAGCACAATAGTGGTTTACCAAATACGATACGTTATTTCAGCTGCCCTGGAATTTAAGATGGTTGGAACTTTGGGCAGCACAATGTACACATGGAATTTCATCAACTAAGTTTCAGAGTAGCAGCTGTGTTAGTCTGTATTCGCAAAAAGAAAAGGAGGACTTGTGGCACCTTACAGACTAACAAATTTATTTGAGCATAAGCTTTCGTGAGCTACAGCTCACGTCATCTGATGCATGCAGTGGAAAATACAGTGGGGAGATTTATATACATAGAGAACATGAACCAATGGGTGTTATCATACACACTGTAACAAGAGAGTGATCACTTAAGGTGAGCTATTACCAGCAGGAGAGCGGGGGGGGGGTGTTTACCTTCTGTTGAAGAGTTAGTTATAATATTGGAGGCATGATACCAAACTAGAGAAAACAGTAATCTGATCTAATTCATTCCCCCTGAATCCCTTTAGCAATATACAGATATACAGGCCAGTCAGGGTTAGTTACTCCATTCCCATCTTAGTACCCTGTCATGATACTGATTGGTTGAGTGGATCAAGATGACACAGGTAGCAACTATTGGGAATAGTTTCAAAAGACCGCCTATACTTTATTTTATTTGTATAGAAGAATGTAAGCTATCTCCTGTCTTAAAAACCATAATTTGAACCCTGCAAAACATCAACCTACTGGGCCATTGTATCTTATATCTTCCCTACAGTCAAGGTTTATTGCCTCATGCCTGAGCTGTGGTTGGTCAGATTTGAAATATTGGTTCAAAGAAAATGAAAAATATAGTGAGAGTCCTCCCCAGCTACCAGGCCTTGTATTGTGCCTTGAACAGCTTTCTCTGTGTGCACAATATATTCAAATTAAAGCTTATATCTAATCTATCTATCTATCTATATAATGCCCACATCTGTACTGTACTCAAAGAACTTGTACAAAACTTACCAAAACTGTTAACCTTACAAGTTTAAAAGATGAGTATATCTTCAATTCATGCTAGATATGGGCCATGTGCATCAAGCTTTATTGCATCTCCACTCTTATTAGAAGAATACTACAGTATTTTTCACTAATGCTCCAAGACACATCTTAGATTGGTAATGCTGCCATTTCAAGGGGCAATTACTCTTATTGTATTTAGTTTTAAAATGAACAGTACAATGTGGATCTTTGATAATGTATGTCCTTATTTGCTTTTATAAAGAAAAAATTCCATGAAGTGTTGATCCAATAGTGCTTATTATACCCTCTACTCCTGGGTTCCATGTCTGTTAGAGGAACTGTCATCCCCTAACTGACATACCCTATTTGTCATCTTTCTCAGGGCTCCTTATCAAACTGATGGTGAAGAGCATCTGTGTGTATCTTTGGAAATAGTCATGATGACAGATTTACATTCCTATGTAGCCTCTTACCCAGAAGAATCCAGAAATGTTATACAGCATATAGTTTGTAAAATCATTACATTGGAATCACTTTATCCACTGCAATATGGTGAAACATGGCAACAGCTTTTAGTAGCTAACTGCACCACTAATACAAACGTTTATGTCCGATTGAAACATGGAGAATTTGAGAGGTGGAATGTAATTGACCAGGACACCTGACTAACTTATACACTCTTCAGAAAATGCCTTACAATTATTTAGTGACTACCAGTCATCACAAATGATCAAGATTCCCATGTGAAAAAAAAATCTAAACCAGCACAGTGTCCTCTAATGTGTTACAGAAATATTCATTCACTACCAACTCAGAGACAAGAATGACACCCACCAAATCACTACCACTACTTCCTGGCCCATATGTTTTTTCTTAGAAGTCTATCCAAGTATAGACCACAGATCAAAATGATTTTTTACATGTAATGTTAGTGAATAGGTATCCTTTATGGGGAACTTTACAGCTAAATTGCAGGAAAATTCTTACTTTTGTTGAAACAATAATATCAAATATGAACGATATTAAATCTAACTTCCAGGAAATTTAAGATGCCTATAGATCTTGGTATGAACAAAGATATTATTTGTATGATATTAACTTTATATTCAGTATCATTATTTTCTTGCCATTCCACTGTATTAACTGAATATCATGATAGCAAAAACAATACGCTTAAATAACCATTGCCTTTTAAACAAAGACTGGGTGAAATCCAAGTGCTGGCAGGAGAGGAATAGAGATAGCCCTCCTCCAACCAAAATCTTTCTATAAACCAAAGACCAAACATATCTGGTTGGAAACCCGCCAGCCCTCCCTTCAGTCTTTGAAACCTGTGGAGTCCAAACCCTTAATAAGTAATTAAGAGCTCATAGCCTTCCTTATCCACCATATATAGAATCATAGAATATCAGGGTTGGAAGGGACCTCGGGAGGTCATATAGTCCAACCCCCTGCTCAGAGCAGGACCAATCCCCAACTAAATCATCGCAGCCAGGGCTTTGTGAAGCCTGACCTTAAAAACTTCAAAGGAAGGAGATTCCACCACCTCCATAGGTAACGCATTCCGGTGCTTCACCACCCTCCCAGTGAAAAAGTTTTTCCTACCATTCAACCTAAACCTCCCCCACTGCAACTTGAGACCATTACTCCTCATTCTGTCATCTGCTACCACTGAGAACAGTCTAGATCCATCCTCTTTGGAACCCCCTTTCAGGTAGTTGAAAGCAGCTATCAAATCCCCCCTCATTCTTCTCTTCCACAGACTAAACAATCCCAGTTCCCTCAGCCACTCCTCATAAGTCATGTGTTCCAATCCCCTAATCATTTTTGTTGCCCTCCGCTGGACATTTTCCAATTTTTTCACATCCTTCTTGTAATGTGGGACCCAAAACTGGACACAGTACTCCAGATGAGGCCTCACCAATGTCGAATAGAGGGGAACGATCACGTCCATCGATCTGCTAGCAATGCCCTTACTTATACATCCCAAAATGCCATTGGCCTTCTTGGAAACAAGGGCACACTGTTGACTCATATTCAGCTTTTCGTCCACTGTAACCCCTAGGTCCTTTTCTGCAGAACTGCTGCCTAGCCATTCGGTCCCTAGTCTGTAGCAGTGCATGGGATTCTTCTGTCCTAAGTGCAGGACTCTGCATTTGTCCTTGTTGAACCTCATCAGATTTCTTTTGGCCCAATCCTCTAATTTTGTCTAGGTCCCTCTGTATCCTATTCCTACCCTCCAGCGTATCTACCTCTCCTCCCAGTTTAGTGTCATCTGCCAACTTGCTGAGGGTGCAATCCACGCCATCCTCCAGATCATTAATGAAGATATTGAACAAAACTGGCCCCAGGAACGATCCTTGGGGCCCTCCACTTGATAGCGGCTGCCAACTAGACATGGAGCCATTGATCACTACCCGTTGAGCCCAACAATCTAGCCAGCTTTCTATCCACCTTATAGTCCATTCATCCAGCCCATACTTTTTTAACTTGCTGGCAAGAATACTGTGGGAGACCATGTCAAAAGCTTTGCTAAATTCAAGGAAAAACACGTCCACTGCTTTCCCCTCATCCACAGAGCCAGTTATCTCATCATAGAAGGCAATTAGATTAGTCAGGCATGATTTGCCCTTAGTGAATCCATGCTGACTGTTTCTGATCACTTTCCTCTCCTCTAAATGCTTCAGAATTGATTCCTTGAGGACCTGCTCCATGATTTTTCCAGGGACTGAGGTGAGGCTGACTGGCTTGTAGTTCCCCAGATCCTCCTCCTTCCCTTTTTTAAAGATGAGTTCTACATTAGCCTTTTCCCAGTCATCTGGGACCTCCCCTGATCACCATGAGTTTTCAAAGATAATGGCCAATGTCTCTGCAATCACATCCGCCAACTCCTTTAGCACTCTCAGATGCAGCACATCTGGCCCCATGGACTTGTGCTCGTTCAGCTTTTCTAAATAGTCCTGAACCACTTCTTTCTCCACAGAGGGCTAGTCACCTCCTCCCCATGCTGTGCTGCCCAGTGCAGTAGTCTGGGAGCTGACCTGGTTCGTGAAGACAGAGGCAAAAAAGCATTGAGTACATCAGCTTTTTCCACATCCTCTGTCATTAGGTTGCCTCCCTCATTCAGTAAGGGGCCCACACTTTCCTTGACGTTCTTCTTGTTGCTAACACACCCTTCTTGTTACTCTTAACATCTCCTGCTAGCTGCTACTCCAGGTGTGATTTGGCCTTCCTGATTTCACTTCTGCATCCCTGAGCAATATTTTTATACTCTTCCCTGGCCATTTGTCCAGTCTTCCACTTCTTGTAAGCTTCTTTTTTGTGTTTAAGATCAGCAAGGATTTCACTGTTAAGCCAAGCTGCTCGCCTGCCATATTTACTATTCTTTCTACCCATCAGGATGGTTTGTCCCTGTAACCTCAATAAGGATTCTTTAAATACAGCCAGCTCTCCTGGACTCCTTTCCCCCTCATGTTATTCTCCCAGGGAATCCTGCCCATCAGTTCCCTGAGGGAGTCAAAGTCTGCTTTTCTGAAGTCCAGGGTCCATATTCTGCTGCTCTCCTTTCTTCCCTGTGTCAGGATCCTGAACTTGACCATCTCATGGTCATTGTCTCCCAAGTTCCCATCCACTTTTGCTTCCCCTACTAATTCTTCATGGTTTGTGAGCAGTAGGTCAAGAAGAGCTCTGCCCCTAGTTGGTTCCTCCAGTACTTACACAAGGAAATTGTCCCCTACACTTTCCAAAAACTTCCTGGATTGTCTGTGCACTGCTATATTGCTGTCCCTGCAGATATCTGGGTGATTGAAGTCTCCCATGAGAACCAGGGCCTGCGATCTATTAACTTCCATTAGTTGCTGGAAGAAAGCCTCATCCACCTCATCCCCCAGGTCCGGTGGTCTATAGCAGACTCCCACCATGACATCACCCTTGTTGCTCATGCTTCTAAACTTAATCCAGAGACTCTCTTACATACAATGCAACTCCCCCACCTTTTCTGCCCTGCCTGTCCTTCCTGAACAGTTTATATCCATCCATGACAGTACTCCAGTCATGTGAGTTTTCCCACCAAGTCTCTGTTATTCCAATCACATCAAAATTCCTTGACTGTGTCAGGACTTCCAGTTCTCCCTGCTTCTTTCCCAGGCTTCTTGCGTTTGTGTATAGGCACTTGAGATAACTTGCTGATCATCCCTCTTTCTCAGTATGAGGCAGGAGCCTTCTCCTCTCGCGCTCTCCTGTTCATGCTTCCTCACGGTATCCCACGTCCCCACTTACCTCATGTATGTATAAACCATTATATACATATATGGATATAAAAGTGCCATCTACCTCCTCCACCTTATACTGGAGTTTCTAGCATTTAGGAGAAGTTTTGTTTGTTAAAAGGCACTATAGTCTCAACTTTACATTTGTTATAAGCTATTTGGGACAGTGACAGTGATTAACTATAATTATGCACTAGCACAATGGAATCCTGACCTTGCTGAGGCCTTTAGGTGAGAAGGATGATTATATAATAGAGAAGATACACTTGAGATCTGTACACAGACAGAGTACTATCCATACTGACCTTCCCCGGGTTCATTAGGAAGCAGGACGGGGGAGAATGCTGCCTCTGTTCCATTCTGTCTACTTTCTTATAGCTATATGGAAGCATCCCTTTAGGAACCTCAGAGGGTTTGTTCTCCATGGGTTTCAAAGGACTGTCAGGCCTCCAGCAGACACCCACTGTCCAGACACACAGGAAAGCTAGAATAAAGTACAGCAGACTTCTTATGGTAACTTACACCATTTCCATTTCTTTGATCTGAAAAAAAACACCCTTTTTGTGGGAGGGAGGAGGTCATGGAGCAGCTATCTCTCAGGGAGGCTCTGGAAGCATGGCTCCTCCACAAGCAGTACTGCAGCAAGAGGAGATGGGATATGGCTGAGCAACAAAGGAGTTGCCTCAAGTGTATCCCCAGAGATCCAGTGGCTTTGGGGTGGAATTCTTGGCCTCCTTCATAAGGGGCAGAAAAATGTCATGGAAAATCCATGAGTTAAAATTTGCAGTTTTCATTCTCTTGCATGCACTACTCTTGTATAAGGGAAAATAATGCCCTTAAAATTTTTGTCTGGAAATAGTGATCTGTAATAGGAGTGCTTAGTGTAGAACTTAGCTACTTATCCTTTGATTTCAAAATGAGTCAGTAACAGGTCTTTGCCATGGCCGTTGCATTCTTTTTATACTCTCACAGCTTTATATATAGCAATAAGCTCCAGGAGGAAACAATTGTTCATATGAATAACGTGAGCATTTCAAATGAGGGTGGATCCAGAGCTTGTTTCATAAACTGATGGAAAGAGTAAATTTGAACCCATGAGCAGTTCATTTGGAGGGTGTCATTGGACTGACACAGTAATGCACACCAGAAAAAGGTTTTCTTACTGCATTACCACTGTCTACTGCACTACAAATTATGGATACAGAACCTGAGTGGTGCTGAGCCTGTAAAACTCCCACCCACATCAATGGGAATTGCAGGGCTCACCCTCTCTCAAGATTAGCCCCTTTATTTCTGGACATTTTTTAGTTACTTCCACATAACAGTTCCATTGCATACCTAGATGAAGCACAGGGAAAGGAATTGTAGCTCAGACGTGGATCCCCAACAGATAGAAATAGTCATTTTTTCCCCAAATACTGGTTTAACTCATTCTTCTTATAACTCCTTCCTCCTGTAACAAATGTGAAGAGATATCTTATCCTACTGTAATTCCTACTACAACAGTAGTGCTTCTCAAAGTCTCCCCAGGCACCATGCACAGTATGATCAGCTTTTCATGTTGTGCCCTTTTATTGATCGCCTGTCTGAGAAATTTCAACAGCTCATTTGGTGAAGCATTTCAGGAGATGATCCACATGCTCTGTGTGTAAAAACATTATTTTAAAGCAGCGTAGACCCATGAACTATGCCCAGCATAGGGGAAGTGGGAGGAGGGGAGGAGACAGTCAAACTGTACAAGACTTTTGAGAATTCTATTGGGGACATACACATCTTCAAGATATATACAAACAAAAGCTACAATTTTCAAGTGCTATATGTAAACTTGAATGCGACAACTGTGAGTAGAAGAATGCCTCACTCAATTTAAGCCCCAGTCCATGACTTATTTTTCCCTCTCCTATTGCATTTCACATCATTAATAAGATGATTTTATTTTATTAATATTATTTAAATCTACACAGATAAAAAGTATTTATACAACAGAAATCTGAATATAGTAAAAATATGATCATGATAGTTCATGGAGGAGAAAAAAACGATGTTAGTTTTACCTAAATTATTAAAAAAATTGAAAAGGCTGATGTTTACCCTATATACATGAAATTAACTCCTTTGCAAATAAAAATATGGATAACTTTGCTTTTGTGTTTGAAAATTCAAGGCTCATTAACTTCAACATGGTCTAAATTGGGTTACCTTTGTAAGATCTGGAAAAATATGACTATAACTTCAATTATTAACCTCTCTTTTCATAGGGCAGGATCCTAGATTCATAAATTCATAGATACTAAGGTCAGAAGGGACAATTCTGATCATCTAGTCCGACCTCCTGCACAGCGCAGGCCACAGAATCTCACCCACCCACTCCTACAAAAAACCTCGCCTATGTCTGAGCTATTGAAGTCCTTAAATCATGGTTTAAAAAGACTTAAAGGAGCAGAAAAGCCTCCCTCCAGTCACCCATGCCCCATGCTACAGAGGAAGGCGAAAAACCTCCAGGGCCTCTCCAATCTGCCCTGGAGGAAAATTCCTTCCCGACCCCAAATATGGCGATCAGCTAAACCCTGAGCATATGGGCAAGATTCACCAGCCAGATACCCTGGAAAGAATTTTCTGTAGTAACTCAGATCCTATCCATCTAATATCCCATCTCAGGGGATTAGTCCTATTTACCCTGAATATTTAAAGATCAATTACTTACCAAAATCCCATTATCCCACCAGACCATCTCCTCCATAAACTTATCGAGTAGAATCTTAAAACCAGATAGATCTTTTGCCCCCACTGCTTCCCTTGGAAGGCTATTCCAAAACTTCACTCCTCTGATGGTTAGAAACCTTCGTCTAATTTCAAGTCTAAACTTCCTGGTGGCCAGTTTATACCCATTTGTTCTTGTGTCCACATTGGTGCTGAGCTGAAATAATTCCTCTCCCTCTCCTGTATTTATCCCTCTGATATATTTATAGAGAGCAATCATATCTCCCCTCAACCTTCTTTTAGTTAGGCTAAACAAGCCCAGCTCCTTAAGTCTCCTTTCATAAGACAAGTTTTCCATTCCTCGGATCATCCTAGTAGCTCTTCTCTGTACCTGCTCCAGTTTGAATTCGTCCTTTTTAAACATGGGAGACCAGAACTGCACACAGTATTCTAGGTGAGGTCTCACCAGTGCCTTGTATAATGGTACTAAAACCTCCTTATCCCTACTGGAAATGCCTCTCCTGATGCATCCCAAAACCGCATTAGCTTTTTTCACAGCCATATCACATTGGCAGCTCATAGTCATCCTATGATCAACCAATACTCCAAGGTCCTTCTCCTCTTCCCTTACTTCTAATTGATGCGTCCCCAACTTATAACTAAAATTCTTGTTATAAATCCCTAAATGCATAACCTTACACTTCTCACTATTAAATTTAATCCTATTACTATTACTCCAGTTTACAAGGTCATCCAGATCCTCCTGTATAATATCCCGATCCTTCTCCAAATTGGCAATACCTCCCAGCTTTGTATCATCTGCAAACTTTATTCGCACACTCCCACTTTTTGTGCCAAGGTCAGTAATAAAAAGATTAAATAAGATTGGTCCCAAAACCGATCCCTGAGGAACTCCACTGGTAACCTCCCTCCAACCTGACAGTTTTCCTTTCAGTAGAACCCATTGCAGTCTCCCCTTTAACCAATTCCTTTTCCACCTTTTGATGTTCATATTGATCCCCATCTTCTCCAATTTAACTAATAATTCCCCATGTGGCAAGGTATCAAATGCCTTACTGAAATCTAGGTAAATTAGATCCACTGCATTTCCTTTATCTAAAAAATCTGTTACTTTTTCAAAAAAGGAGATTAGGTTGGTTTGGCATGATCTACCTTTTGTAAAACCATGTTGTATTTTGTCCCATTTACCATTGACTTCAATGTCCTTAACTAATTTCTCCTTCAAAATTTTTTCCAAGACCTTGAATACTACAGATGTCAAACTAACAGGCCTGTAGTTACCCGGATCACTTTTTTTTCCTTTCTTAAAAATAGGAACTATATTAGCAATTCTCCAGTCATTCGGTACTACTCCTGAGTTTACAGATTCATTAAAAATTCTTGCTAATGGGCTTGCAATTTCAGGTGCCAATTCCTTTAATATTCTTGGATGAAGATTATCCAGGCTGAGGTTGATGGTGGGATGGACCTCAGCCTGGACCAGTCCACACAAGAGATCCACTTCCTGGACACTACGGTGCTAATAAGCGACGGTCACATAAACACCACCCTATATCGGAAACCTACTGACCGCTATTCCTACCTACATGCCTCTAGCTTTCATCCAGATCATACCACTCGATCCATTCTCTACAGCCAAGCGCTACGATATAACCGCATTTGCTCCAACCCCTCAGACAGAGACAAACACCTACAAGATCTCTATCATGCATTCCTACAACTACAATACCCACCTGCTGAAGTGAAGAAACAGATTGACAGAGCCAGAAGAGTACCCAGAAGTCACCTACTACAGGACAGGCCCAACAAAGAAAACAACAGAACGCCACTAGCCATCACCTTCAGCCCCCAACTAAAACCTCTCCAACGCATCATCAAGGATCTACAACCTATCCTGAAGGACGAGCCATCGCTCTCTCAGATCTTGGGAGACAGACCAGTCCTTGCTTACAGGCAGCCCCCCAATCTGAAGCAAATACTCACCAGCAACCACACACCACACAACAGAACCACTAACCCAGGAACCTATCCTTGCAACAAAGCCCGTTGCCAACTCTGTCCACATATCTATTCAGGGGATACCATCATAGGGCCTAATCACATCAGCCACACTATCAGAGGCTCGTTCACCTGCGCATCTACCAATGTGATATATGCCATCATGTGCCAGCAATGCCCCTCTGCCATGTACATTGGCCAAACTGGACAGTCTCTACGTAAAAGAATGAATGGACACAAATCCGACGTCAAGAATTATAACATTCAAAAACCAGTTGGAGAACACTTCAATCTCTCTGGTCACTCGATCACAGACCTAAGAGTGGCTGAATTGGAATTAATTTGCAAACTGGATACAATTAACTTAGGCTTGAATAGAGACTGGGAATGGATGAGTCATTACACAAAGTAAAACTATTTCCCCATGGTATTTCTCCCCCCCACCCCACCCCCCACTGTTCCTCTGATATTCTGTTAACTGCTGGAATCAGCCTACTGCTTGTCACCATGGAAGGTTTTCTCCTTTCCCCCCCCCTGCTGTGGGTGATGGCTTATCTTAAGTGATCACTCTCCTTACAGTGTGTATGATATAACCCATTGTTTCATGTTCTCTGTGTGTGTGTATATAATCTCTCCTATGTTTTTCCACCAAATGCATCCGATGAAGTGAGCTGTAGCTCACGAAAGCTTATGCTCTAATAAATTGTTAGTCTCTAAGGTGCCACAAGTACTCCTTTTCTTCTTATTTATATGCTATAGAACCTTTTACTATTGGTTTTAATTCCCTTTGCCAGGTCCAACTCAACTCGACTTTTAGCTGTCTCACTTGATCCCTACATGTTCGACCCTCAATTAGGTAGCATTCCTTGCTGATCTCTCCCATCTTCCACTCCCGGATGCTTTCTGCGTCTCTTAATCACCTCTCTAAGATGCTTGCTCATCCAGCTTGGTCTACAACTCCTTCCTATGAATTTTTTCCCCTTTCTTCTGCTTCTATTGGAGTTATAGGATTTTTTTTAAATGGGGAAGGGAATTAGGACCATAGTTATAAAACGTGCTCTTTATCAAAGTGTCACAGGAAGTTACATTTCTGGTGGGGAATGTCATCATCCAGAAGATGGCCTTGAGTGGTAACAGCTGGACTACGTTGTTTGAAATGCCCGCTGCATCATATACACTGTCCGTATAAGTATAATAAGAATGGTGCAATGATTAGGGAACTAGTCTAGGAGTTAGGAGACTGGGTTTAATTCCCTGTTGTTCCATGCACTTCCTATGTGACCTGGGGCAAGCCAATTAATCTCTCTGTGCCTCAGGTCCCCATCTATAAAAGGGGTATAATAGCACTTCCTTGCCTCTCAGTGGTATTCCAGTATATTAATAGATAGTGGGATGCTAGATACTATAATAATGAAGGCCATATGTGCATTTCAACAGATTATTTGACAACTAAAGGTTCTATACCTCAGTAATTAAGTATCAGAACTGGGTGAAATACTTTTCCCAAAATATTTTGTACACATATCCTGTTTTATGTTTTTAAATGTGCTTTTCAACTTCCTGTAATCAAAGAGGCAGTAAACAAAAGCAAAGTGTTTGGCCTTAATTTAAAAACAATAGGAGCTTTTTTTTTTTGGTACTTTCCAAGTTCTTCCTTTCTTTTCCCTCACTCATTCTTTGAGCTACACACATTTTTAGATAAAGTTAGTTGAAAACAGGAGAAAGAATGGCAGCAGCAGAAAAAAGCAACTACACACATGTGCAGACATGGCATCAATCACAAATACTTTTGTTTTCATTAATTCTGCCTATGCCTGCATTGCTTTATTTAAACAATGTTTTCACAGTAAGACAAATGTACAAGGGAAACTCCCTTACAAAGCTCATGTATTGCTTTTCAGACAATTTAGTACTTGTAAAAGATGCTAAACTTTAAGCAAAATCCTTCGAGTATCCACCAGTAGCAGCAGCATAAGATTCTTCACAATTGTCTCCCAATGAGCCACAACACCAGAAGATTAATACGCATTCAGTCCTTGGTCTTCCTGCTAAGACTGCCAATCAGGGTCCGATTTAGTTCCAATTAGAGTGGTGTTATTTTAATGTTGATCTTTGTCTACTAGTTGCGATCAACAACTAACTTTACATATACAACAGAACAGTCATCTTGTGGTAGCACCTTCTAGTTGCTATCTTACTCAGGCTGAATTTGATCCATTGTATAAGAACCTGTGTGACTAGAACCTCAAATCACCAAAGCTTCTGCATCACCATTGAAAACTGAGGCTAACTGTCTGCTGGAGGATCCTGTGATGCTAGACCACTTCAGGAAGTACCACTCAGCGGGGCCTGAGTGGCCACCTACTGCAGCTCACCAATTCGCTCATGCTGGTATATAAACAAGAAAGCAATCACACTGAACTGTACACACACACACCCACACCCCGTGATGATAGAGGAGAAAGCGGTGTTCAAAAAAGGTGTGTTTCTTCACTACCATTAATGAGAATACATTACTCTGTGTGTGTGTTTATATATCTCCATTGCAAGAGGACCTGCATTGCACAGGCTGTGCTGTACCATACAGTAACATACAGGAAAGGATAAATCAAAATGTTAGATGACATTAAACTATAGATTATCATAGAAAATACTCACAAGAGAAGCCTAGAGAAAAGGCAGAACAATGACAGCATTGCTGTATTTTACTACAATAATGTATCTGTTTGAACACTAAATCAAGGTTAGCTTGTTTGATCCAAGTCCCATGTTTTATCATACATCTAGTATTAAACCTGGGCAGGAAATTAATGTTTTTTTTCAGATTCAGCAATGGAATGAAATTGACCTCTTGAAAATTTTTGTGGAAAAACAAGAGATCATCCCAGTGGTTATAGAACTCACATGAAGTTCAAGTTCCTGCTTTGAATCAGGCTGAGTTCCCAAACCATACATCTATTTTGGGGTCTCTCTCAGTCACTCACCAGAAATTCCATATTGAACCTGAGAAACTTTCCCAACAAAACTTTCATCAAAACTGATACATTTCCACGATAAGTTTTGGTGTCAATGAATTGGCATTTTCTGACAAAGCCTTTTTATAAAATAATTCCTGATCAGACCTATCCACTGAAGGTACCCCAAAATTTTCCTGACTGTCAAAACCTTGGTTTGCCTGCACATTTTTGATGATGCTAAAGCATTTTAAAGAAACAAAGTAATTTTCAGTGTACTGTATGAACGTGTTTATGAAAGACAATGTTTGGAAGGCTTACCATCATTTCCAGGCTCACCCATATAAAAAAGTCCATGCACAGAATTCTATTTTTAATTTTACCTGAACTATGATAAAAGTTAAAACAATTTTTTTTACCAATACAGGAAGAAAAAATAACTATCTTAAATCAGGGATTAGTTCCTAATTTCCACAATACTATCATAAATTAGTGTTGGGGAAAAGGTCCTTGATTGGATCTGTGACTAAGATGAGAACTATTCTGCATTCCTTAATATCCCACTAATTTTAATGGGAGTTTTGGGTATGACCAGCCAAGGGGACCAACCAACATGACCTACAGGTCATGGAAACAATGCATCTGATTTACAGCCTTTGCACTATAAACTACTATACTAGAACTTTGAGAAAGGCCTAAGATCCTTTGATTTAGAAGAGCCTAATGCATGCTGGGAATCTTACGAAACTGTTGCAAAAAGTGAAATTTAAAGATAATATATTTCAGACAGTTTAGTAAATAAACGTAACATGTAGACACAAAGTACAACAGGAATCCAAGACTGACCACAAAGGGCATTTCTGCTTCTGTGTTGCAGGAAGCCAAAGCATTCATTTGTTGGGTTGCTACCATGCAACTCCAATCTAATATTAATTTTGGAAAAAAGTAAATTGTGCTTTTTCAGGGTTGACAAAGGAGGTGCTGTCATCATCATGAATAGCTTGGAATATGAACAAGAGGCTACTAGGCAGTCTCCAACTCCACTTTCTACAAGCCATTACCCTCTGATCCCACTGAGGGTTACCAAAAGAAACTACAGCATTTGCTCAAGAAACTCCCTGAAAAAGCACAAGGACAAATCCGCACAGACACACCCCTGGAACCCCAACCTGGGGTATTCTATCTGCTATCCAAGATCCATAAACCTGGAAATCCTGGGTGCCCCATCATCTCAGGCATTGGCACCCTGACAGCAGGATTCTCTGCTTATGTAGACTCCCTCCTCAGGCCCTACGTTACCAGCACTCCCAGCTATCTTCAAGACACCACTGACTTCCTGAAGAAACTACAATCCATTGGTGATCTTCCTAAAAACACCATCCTGGCCACTATGGATGTAGAAGCCCTCTACACCAACGTTCCACACAAAGATGGACTACAAGCCGTCAGGAACAGTATCCTCGATAATGTCATGGCTAACCTGGTGGCTGAACTTTGTGACTTTGTCCTCACCCATAACTATTTCACATTTGGGGACAATGTATACCTTCAAATAAGCGGCACTGCGATGGGTACCCGCATGGCCCCACAGTATGCCAACATTTTTATGGCTGACTTAGAACAACGCTTCCTCAGCTCTCGTCCCCTAATGCCCCTACTCTACTTGCGCTACATTGATGACATCTTCATCATCTGGACCCATGGAAAAGAAGCTCTTGAGGAATTCCACCAGGATTTCAATAATTTCCATTCCACCATCAACCTCAGCCTGGACCAGTCCACACAAGAGATCCACTTCCTGGATACTACAGTGCTAATAAGCGATGGTCACATAAACACCACCCTATATCGGAAACCTACTGACTGCTATTCCTACCTACATGCCTCTAGCTTTCATCCAGATCACACTACACGATCCATTGTCTACAGCCAAGCTCTACGATATAACCGCATTTGCTCCAACCCCTAGACAGAGACAAACACCTGCAAGATCTCTATCATGCATTCTCACAACTACAATACCCACCTGCTGAAGTGATGAAACAGACTGACAGAGCCAGAAGAGTACCCAGAAGTCATCTACTACAGGACTGGCCCAACAAAGAAAATAACAGACGGCACTAGCCATCACATTCAGCCCCCAACTAAAACCTCTCCAACGCATCATCAGGGATCTACAACCTATTCTGAAGGATGACCCATCACTCTCACAGATCTTGGGAAACAGGCCAGTCCTTACTTACAGACAGCCCCCCAACCTGAAGCAAATACTCACCAGCAACCACACACCACACAACGGAACCATTAACCCAGGAACCTATCCTTGCAACAAAGCCCGTTGCCAACTCTGTCCACATATCTATTCAGGGGACACCATCATAGGGCCTAATCACATCAGCCACACTATCAGAGGCTCGTTCACCTGCGCATCTACTAATGTGATATATGCCATCATGTGCCAGCAATGCCTCTCTGCCATGTACATTGGTCAAACTGGACAGTCTCTATGTAAAAGAATAAATGGACACAAATCAGACATCAAGAATTATAACATTCAAAAACCAGTTGGAGAACACTTCAATCTCTCCGGTCACACGATTACAGACCTGAGAGTGGCTATCCTTCAACAAAAAAACTTCAAAAACAGACTCTAAGGAGAGACTGCTGAATTGGAATTAATTTGCAAACTGGATACAATTAACTTAGGCTTGAATAGAGACTAGGAGTGGATGGGTCATTACATAAAGTAAAACTATTTCCCCATGTTATTTCTCCCCACACCCCACCCCTCACTGTTCCTTGGACATTCTTGTTAACTGCTGGAAATGGGCCACCTTGATTATCACCATAAAAGATTTTCCTCCTTCTCCCCCCTCCTTCCTGCTGGTAATAGTTCATCTTAAGTGATCACTCTCCTTACAGGTTTCAGAGTAGCAGCCGTGTTAGTCTGTATTTGCAAAAAGAAAAAGAGTACTTGTGGCACCTTAGAGACTAACAAATTTATTTGAGCATAAGCTTTAGCTGTAGCTCACGGAAGCTTATGCTCAAATAAATTTGTTAGTCTCTAAGGTGCCACAAGTACTCTCCTTATAGTGTGTATGATAAAACCCATTGTTTCATGTTCTCTGTGTGTATATATAAATCTCCACACTGTATTTTCCACCGAATGCATCTGATGAAGTGAGCTGTAGCTCACGAAAGCTTATGCTCAAATAAATTTGTTAGTCTCTAAGGTGCCACAAGTACTCCTTTTCTTTTTTATGTAAATCTTGGTATTCAAAGAGGGAAAAATAGACAGTGGGATAAAACTTGTTAAATGAATCAAGAGTCATAGATTGTGTTGTTAAATAAAAGAATAAATGATGAGTGCATGGAATTGAGAGCCTGAAGCAGGGAAATAAATGGTTAGTAAATGGTGCCAGCCTAATCCTAAGAATTTCAACCTTGGTATCGATGGGCCAAAGAATATGCAAAGTGGAGATAACTGGATGACCCCCAGAGGGCGAACCGGAATCCACCCAAAACGCATCAAGGAAGAAGAAGAAGATAACACCTAGCCATCATGAATGCTGTCATGGATGTATCACCTGCTGATTGAGCTGATTGGTCATCTCAATTGTAAATTCAGCATGATGAAGCAACTTCCATAGACTTGTATTGAACCAGAAACCTATAAAAATTGGGTCTGGTTCTACAACCACCCTCCAGGAGCATTGGATGCACATCTGACAACAACTCAGCTCCACTCTAGTGTCCAGGCCACCTGGCCAGTGACTTGGCACGAGCAACGTCTAGGCTGGTAACTATAACAACCCTTTTGCAGAACCTGTGTGAATGTCTCTGTGTATGAATGGATTTATATAGAAATTGCATATAGTAATATTTTGTTGTATTTACAATAAACGTGGCATTCTGTCTTGTGCCTCTTACAAGATCCTGTTGGTATCATTTTTATTAGTGTAACAAACCCAAACCACCAGGCTATCACAGTCATATTCTCCCTTGGGCACAATGACTATGCAAGTATTTTATACAAAAGGGGACAGCCTCAACAGAATAGAGTAAGAGGCCCACCACAGAACACCTTATAATCCAGTAGTTAAGGCACTCACCTGAGAGATGGGAGCTCCAAATGGAAGTCCCTGCTCCAATGAATGTTTATTTATACAAAGTGGAAAAGCTTGAGAGGTCCACCCCAGGATCTGGGTTGGGGAGGACAAGAGGAATGTTCAATATGTTTCCTTTGATTCAAATTGGATTTATTTGTTTTATGAAAACTTTTCAGGATTTTGGGATTTGGTTTGACCTGAACTGAAACTTTGTTGGCAACTACAGCAAACTGAAAAAATCAGTTACTCAGCCAGCTCTGCCTGGGAGTAAAGTGCATTAAGCAGAAAAAATGCTCTAGGGCTCCAATTCAGCAAAGCACTTAAACATATGCCTAAATTCCATTGAAGTTAATGGATATAGGCATAATTTGAATGCTAATCATGCACTTAAGTGACTTGCCGAACTCTGCCTCTATTGAAGCAGAGGTCCAGGTTCCAATGGAACTAGGACAGTTTACACCAGCTGAGGATCTGCCCCAGGACTGCCGAGGGAGCGTAGGTTCTGTTCTGTCCTTAATGAAATACATTGTGTGATGTTCCCCTTATCCCCCCGACCCTCCTGTACACAGCAACCTTAAGAGAAAAAGAGAAACATTATATTAATTATTGTTACTAGAAGCATTCATTAGCTGTAAAACGCTAAGAAAAGAGCATTTCTCTTTTCTTTATTAACTCAGTTTTTCAAGAAAAGGGCTCGAGCTATATGCATTTTTCAAACAACTATGATTCCATTTTCAAATGGTGCAAATGGTCTCAGTTTGTTGTGGGTCATTTTCAAGCAAATATGTCTTCACATCAAAGAGATGGGAACCCATGTTTTTCAGTGACATTTCTCAATGAAGTTCACTTTTGGAGGTAGGAACATTTAGCATCAAATAGGCAAAAATGTTGAGGTGGAATTTTGCAAAACTGAACAGTCTGAATATTGTACATGTTTAAATGTTTAATGCTCTTTCCCCTCTTGGGTTCTTAGTTCATATGAACAAAAATCTAGGAGTTCTAGTCTAAAAGACAGACTTCAAAAGTCAATTACACCAAAGTGAAATAATATCTAATTCCTGTGTTGAATTCCCTGTTAAGTCATGCTTCTGTTATCAAGAGTTTGGGTTCCTAAGAAAGCAGTAGAAATCACAGCACTTTCTTAATGACTCCAATAAACAAAATACTCCATGGCTTTAATACAGACATTTGTAGAGCTTTCTGCAGATACAGTGGTATCTCTCCATAAAGCATCTTTGTTTATCCCCAATTGATTACAGTTTGCCTAATTCAGTCTACAGTTGTTGTTATTTTTTCTTCTGTTAATTCTACTTTTCTTTATAGAGTCAATCAAAAACTTTCATTTAAAACAAAAATCCAAATTAACTTTCATTTAGCAACTAGCATTACACAAATAAGTTCAATAGTTTGAGGGGAGGGAAATAAACAAAAAATCAAATCAAAATAAAAAAAAAAACCTCAACAAAAGCCACCATAGCATAGTGTTGACTTTCTTGGTAAAATAAAAGTATTTTTCCAAACATAAGTTACTCCCTGTCAATATTGACCTTGCCATAGTGAACAGGGCCAGCTTTGGTAGTCTTGTGAGAGTCAGTATGTGGCCTCTTTGGAGCGCCACCATATTTAAGTCTGACTGTAAGTTCAGAGAACTACGGCAGAAAGGTTAAGTGACTTGATTAAGGCTACTGCAAAGTCGATGTCAGAAAAAAACAGTTTTATAATTCAGAAATCCCTTGTTTAGTTCACTAGACCTCTCACTGTATTAACTGAGCTGCCCCTCCTGACTCAGAAAACTACAAGCCTGTTCTGCTTAGCCAGCTAGATAAGAGAGGGTTTGTGTTGGCTATAGTGCCATCAGTAACAGCCTGGGTGGCACTGTTCACAAAACCACAAATTAGTCTGTGTGGCTTCATCCTGGCCATTCCCTGATGGCCCTGCAAGTGGCCCCTCAAACTCAAAGAAAAGAGGCTTTGACAAGTCCAACAACAGCAACCCTCCTTAGGGACTGGTTTAACTTAAAATGCAAAAATCAACAAGTCTCCCCTTCAGCTTTAAGTTCAGCACAGCCCCACCCTCCCCTGTGGCTCAGGGTCTCCTCCACTTTAACAGGCCTTCCTAGTTGTAGCCTCTCCCTTAGCTTCAGGGTCTTCCCTGCCTGAAGGACAGTCTCTACAGTCTCCTACACTTCCTGCTGCCCTTCGTAGGGAAATAGCTGATCTCTCTCAGGGGTGCCTCTTCAGTAATCAGACTTGGCTGGGCCAGTCCTCTGGACTATCAAGTGGCAAGCCATGCTGTTACAGGCAGCAGGGAAAAAGGGATATATAATTACACACACAGTGATGTATATGTCATGTGTCAAGCTTAATAGCAATGATTTGAAGGGCATGACACGGGCTTGCATGGGGCAGATATGAGATACACCATGCCAAGGTTTCAGAGTAGCAGCCGTGTTAGTCTGTATTCGCAAAAAGAAAAGGAGTACTTGTGGCACCTTAGAGACTAACAAATTTATTTGAGCATAAGCTTTCGTGACCTATAGCTCACGAAAGCTTATGCTCAAATAAATTTGTTAGTCTCTAAGGTGCCACAAGTACTCCTTCACCATACCAAGGGGAAGTGCGGCTGTAGGGTAACTCAAGGAACCCTGATGATGATGCATTGGTTTTTACAGTTTTATAAAATTTATTTTTAACTTCTTTAAAAAAAAACTAGCAAAATTACCAAAAAATCCCTAGCAAAATTAAACTCCCCATCCCCTAATTTAAAAGAACATTATTTGGAACACAAAGTCCAACACTGGAAAGTTAGGAAATGATTTGTCCCTCTGTGCCTTTACATTATAATACAGTCTTTAATTATATGATCCCATATTATTATTTCCACAGGACCCCTGCTGTCCTGAAAACACAGGCTGGATGCACAAGGATCAATATACTTCAGTGAAGTCAATGGAACTTTGCTTTATACCAGCTGAGGGATCTGGCACATAATAAGCAAAAAATACTGCCCTCCCTTGTGTGACTGTGTTGGTCATTGAGAGTGAGAAACACTGCTGGGAAAGTTTGGGGAAAGGTATAAAATCCCTAGGGCAGCTCACTCAACTATCATCACTCCCTGACTTCAAGGACGGAAGGACAACTGTTTGGGAGCCTTCCCTCAAATTGTGGTAGGCAGCAGACACTATTTTTTGCAGCAACATAGATCTCCACAGAGTAAATGCCCCGCGGGCCATCTTGTTCTGTGCTCAGCACTTACCATTCCACCTCCTTCAGTCCACCTTGGAGAAGCAAGGGTATGTTTTTGTCACTGAGGCTTAGATATTTTTCCTGATAGTTTACTCATAATGCACATGCAACCAGGCAGAAAGACCTTTGGCTTTCAGTGAATAATTTATTATTGTGATTGAACATTTTGACCAATAATACTTATTTCCAAGATACATTCAGCTAGTGTAATGATCTTGCATTTTTAGTTTTTCTTTTGTCAGAATGTTCCAACTCCATATGTGTCAGACAGAATTTAAACAAAAATTCAAAATATTAAACTAACACAGCAAAGGCTCTAAGGAGGGAAATGACAAAATAACAAACGTATACTGTCTCAGAATACCTATTACTGATACTGTAGATTAAGAAACAATTATACGGTTGCAGAAGAATCCACCACTCCATTTACACTTGACACTCCCAACTTTCACAAGCTCTTGACTTTTTTCAAAATACAGAACTAATTTTAGTTCAGATTTAGTTTAGATTTTCCATCTATTTTTCTTCATATGCAGAGTTTGAGGTTGTTTTGCCATGTACTTTAAAAAAGGAGGCTAAACAGTTTTAAAGTTTTCCAATTTGATTTGAAAACATTAAGTTCAGTTTGATTTGTTTTTTCAAACTTCTGTTATTTTGAATTCACTATTTAGTATTATCTGTTTGAATGTACCTTAATAAAAGCTATGTTATGGAGGAAAAAGGGATAATATTGGATTTCCTCATAATTACATTCAACAAAACTAATTTCATTGTCATAAACTATATAAAGTTTTATTTGAATCTCTGTTATGCATAACAGTACATAAATTTATCAGCTATTTCCTCCCTTTCCTTTTAAATAATTGACTACAATCAAGTAAATATATGCATCCCTGAAAACCACATACAAGAATCCAACAACATATCTCTCTGGAAAAAATTAGATATTAGTGTAGAAGAATCCTGAAGTATAATAGTTAAGACTGTATGTTTGTCACAGAAGTTATGGATTCTTTGGTTTTCATGTTATTAACAAACATGTGACATTTGATCTTTTTGTGGCTCTTCTGTTTTCCCTACACAAATACAAAAACATGTACACTATTTCTAGCTGACTTATTCTAGATAAAACAACAATCACATTATAGATAAAACAAAAGCTGACTTTTGTTTTAGATTTTAAGGGAAACAACAGACATACAAAGAACAAATACACGATTTCCATGGGAAAAAAAAGCAGAGTATCTCTGTCTGTCTGTAAGATTCTCCATCTTGAACCCTTTCTCAGTCCTGCCCCTTGGCCGATAGGCAGAAGAATAGAGAAAATCCATTAGCAAAAAGCAGTAATTTCTGTCCAAAGACTTTCTAAACAAACTTGCAACAACTTATCACCTTACACAAAGCAGGCTGTGTGATTCCCTCTTATTAGCCATGATAGTGTCCCGCCAGCAGTTGAACAAGTGACTACTATTGCATAGTCCCATAGGTCTGGCTCCTTTTTCCCAATGGATTAGGAAATTTATGAACATAAATAATACAATCTTCCTCAAATTGGTTTGCCACTTAGAAACTTATAGAAACTGTCTGCTCTCCCCACGGGGCAGTCAGAGCGTTAACCTTTCATCAGCTAGGGACTTCCACACAGCTGATTGGCGGTCTCCTTGTACTGCATTGCATTAATACAGGAAGGATGGACTGCATGTTCTTGATTCAGAGTTCTTTCCAATATTTAGTGCAAGGATTTGCTTTCAAGGCACTGTTCCTAAATGAGACTTTGCTGTGAAAATATGCATAATTTATGATCCTACCTTACACCGCTACAGAATATCTCTATTTTACCATATTATTTAATTTGGGAACAAAGTTGAAGATGGGAGAAAATTGCTTTGAATAGGAAAAAGAATTTTTGTGACATTTCTCTTTGAGAGCTAAGATGCAGCTTTCACTTATTTAGCTTGAAGCAATTCTACACTTAGAAACATTACACCTGCAAAGTCATTAGCAAGTCAATGGTACTCCTGGGAAAATGAAAACCCCTGGGGGGGGGAGGGGTTAAAATACCATTTTCTGGCAAGAAAATCGCAGTCTTACTTTTTTTGTTTTCAATTTACTTTTTTCAGTTTTCCTCCTTTTCTTTTTTGCAAATACAGACTAACACAGCTGCTACTCTGAAAGATTTACATAGGCATGACAAGGTGCCCACGTGGGGGAAGAGGGGTGTTGTTTTAAAGAACAGCATTGTTTTCTCAAAGTTCTTATCACTTTCCAGCACAGACTCTTTATTCTGTACTGGCCTGAAATAATTAGCACTTTGGTCCTGCATTTGTTACAGAGTGAAATTCAACAGCATGGAATGATGTTCATATCCTTTTACAATACCTATATACTCTTTTGTCTATCTTTATTTCTACTACTACATAATTATAATTCTATCATACTTATATAACTTTGAGGGCAACCCAACAGGTTCTCACCTAGGAGTGGTGAGACCCAAGTGCAAGTCCTGTTGCAATCATTGGGCCTACCAGTTTGGGCCTAATTGTGAGTTCAACTGTAAAAAGGTATATGATAGTAAGATGTCACAATAACTGATAATAACAAATGTTGCCTGGGAAAAATACAAAAAGGAGACAGACTGAATTAGTCCAAGCAAACAGACTTACTGATATAATTCAAAGACTGTATTAAAATCAACCTTGGTAGACAAAGTGTGGAACCAGAAATCAGTGAAACAAAATTGTTGTAACAGAAATTAGGCCTAATTGGTGGATAAAATAATGAGAGAATGGGCTATTCTGCCCACTACTCCCTTTGTGGGTCCTTAAAAAAAGACTTTGGGGGAGAAAAGTGAGCTTCACCATTACAGCTGCCACCCTGGGCCTTCGTCATCCTAATCCTAAGAAATGGCTTGACTGGACTGAGCCAAAGAGAGGGACTCAGCTGACATTGCCACTTTTACTGGCTCTGGCTGAATCCTGACCACCACCTAGGATGAAACAGGATTGGACTTAAAAGGCAACAGTTCCAGCCCATCTCAACTAACTTCTTTCCTTTCTTCAACAGGACAGTTATTACAAACTTTGATACTATCTAAGAGACTCAAAGAAGGGTTATTGTTGTTGTTGGTTTTTTCTTTCTAAGAACTCTCTCCACCTAGAAGGGAAGGGAACAAGGGATGTTGTTGAAATGAAAGCCTTACTTAATACTTTACATTTTAAATGCTTTAATTTGTTATCCTTTTCTTTATCTTTAATAAAAGGTTAAAAGGATTTTTAATGGTGTGTTTGCCATTGTACTAAGCATGTTGAGGTCACTTTATACCAAATCCTGAACCTTGTGTAACTTTTTTTAACACTGGTCAGTGTCTGGGTTATAGTAATACCTTTAGATTTTAAATTAATACATTTGCTACTTCAATGAATATTTAGTTATTCATACAAAGTGGAACAACTTCAACAGGAGAGATTGAGAGATTTCCAACCCAAAATAGCTAGTACCCCTGTGGTTAGAGCACTTGTGCAAGGGAGATCTGGGTTCCAATCCCTGTTCCAGAGCAGCAATTTGAACTTGCATTTTCCACCTCCTGAATGAGTGCCACAACCATAGGGCCAAAAGTGGTAAGAGAGACACCACCACATCCCCTTCCCTGTTTTGTGAATGGCCCCTAACTCCTGAATATTTTTTCTGTCTGGCCAAAACTATTTAGTAAATTTGTATCAAATTAGTAAATAATTTTGGGTTGACCCAAGCTGCATTTTTCAGCAAAGTTTCTGAAAAGTTTTGCCGAGCACTCCTCCGAGGACTCCCACACTGAAGCAGTGTGTTTCCACACCTTCCCTTGTTCCAAGCTGTGTCTTAAAGGCTCACCTGAGCCAGACGGATACAGCATATTAGCTGTTATATAGCATGCCATAACTAGCATTAGCAGTCATTATAAAGTGAATTTATGCTAGTAGTGATGCAACTAAATTCCATATGTGCACTTCCATTATTTACGTCTGGGGCTAAATTACCATATTCTACATATGATAAAGAAGAACATTATATAGGTTATAAAAAAACAAAAAAAGATAATCTGGCCCCAGCTGTTTAGTTTGTGTTTTTTTAACAAAAATCACACACTTCAAAGCATGCTGAATTTGTCTCTCATCCATCCCTCTACCATGTCAGTAGAAAAAAGTCAGAGCTGTTCATTGATAGTTAAATCCACAGAACATGTGTGGGTGTAATGGGGTCTACAAACCCCATACTGAGCATAGATGGGGGAAGGGAAGGAGAATGTCTCCTGTTGACAAGCAAGCAGCTTGATCACACCCCCATGCAGCTGCCAGAGCTGCCAATCATGGAGACAGGTCCCACAGCTACAACCAACAGAAAAAACAAGTGCTGCTATAAAAGGGGAGAGTAACAGAAAAGGAAGGAGAGGAGGAAAGGAGTGAGATGGCAAAGGGGACACAGCCCTGTACCAGGATACCTCCAAGAAAAGAGCCAGCAGTCTGCAAGCCCTAAAATTGAAGGGCTGATGGACTTAACTGAAGATGAGGGTCTAGGAACTGACCTGGAAAAGCTAAGAGCCTTCCAAAGACCACACCAACAGATGGTGAAAGTGGGTCAACGAATCACATGCAGTCAAAGTCAGACTATGAGCCAGGAGGTGTAATTTAATTGACCTCAGTAGAAGTGCACCAACTGACCTCAGGCCTGAATTCAGCCCACCAGTCTGTTGGATTACAAGAAAGTGTTTAAAAAAAAAAGTGGACTGTTTTCTTTCTGACTCATGAGATCAGCTCAAGCAGGTTTATAACATATAACAAGGATTACTTGATCAGCCCAACAGCTATTTGTTTACTCCTGTGTTATTTCTGGCATAGAGATGCTGAAAATGAACCAAGGAAGAATCTTTGCATTTGTAAAAAACTCTTTGTAGCTAGACCCTGTTAAGTGAAGCAGATTGAAATGAAATTTTAAAAAAAGGAGAAAGAGAAAAGCGAACAAGTGTGGAGATGTATATTTCATAGGGAAAATACACATTTGTTTCTCCATATGTTTCCACTTTCTATCTATATCGATATAGAAGGAAGGAGAGGAATGGACGTGAAACATATGTTTAACAAAACCTGTAATGAGGGAAAGTCAAAATCACATTATAAAAAGAGGGTGCCCAGATTAAGAAAACTGAGCTTCCTATGGGAAACTCCAGCAGGAACCATCACTCTACTGATAATCAATCTATAAAAAACCCTTGAGACACTAACACTATCTAGGAGGATGTAAGTATAACTATATTTGTGAATAAATCTGTATAAAATTTCTATGTGCTTGGGTAATCATAACTTTAATTGTAACTTTAATAAAACTTGTAAAACAAAGTAAACCTTGCTCTTGTGAGTGTATGTGTGGTCACTGTTCTTGGTTTTTATGTGTTCCTAAAGACTCTAAATCTGAAACAAATAGCAAAGATATCTTTCACTCTGTTAAGCTTAAAACTGTAGCCACCAAGCTGAACCATGGATGGTGTAATACCACATTACAAAATTTACTTTACATAAAATAAAAGGCTACATAATGGTTCCTAACATTCTGTAAGCTTTTTTTTACTTCTGCCATACATTGAGCAGATGTTTTCAGAGCACAAGCCACGATGACTCCAATAACTTTTTCTTGCATGGTAACAGTTTATTTAGACACTATCATTTTGTATGTACAGATGACATTGTTTTCAATGTTCTTTGCTTTGCATTTATCAACACTGAATATCATCTGCCATTTTTTTGCCTGTCACCTAGTTTTGTGAGGTCCCTTTCTAACTCTTAGCAGACAGTGTTGGACCTAATTATCTTGAGTAATTTCATGTTGTCTACAAACTTTGCCATCTCAATGTTTGCCCCCTTTTCTGGATCATTTATGAATATGTTGAACACCACTGGTCCCAATACAGATCCTTGGGGAACCTTGCTAATTACCTCTCTCCACTGTGAAAACTGACCATTTGTTCCCACCTTTTGTTTCCTATCTTTTACTGAAAAAAGAAAAGGAGTACTTGTGGCACCTTAGAGACGAACAAATTTATTAGAGCATAAGCTTTCGTGAGCTACAGCTCACTTAAAATGCATCCGATGAAGTGAGCTGTAGCTCACGAAAGCTTATGCTCTAATAAATTTGTTAGTCTCTAAGGTGCCACAAGTACTCCTTTTCTTTTTGCGAATACAGACTAAAACGGCTGCTACTCTGAAACCTATCTTTTACTGATCCACCAAAGGACCTTCCTTCTTATCCCATGACTACTTACTTTGCTTAAGACTCTTTGGTGAGGGACCTTGTGAAAAGCTTTCTGAAAGTCCAGTTACACTATATCAACTGGATCACCCTGGTCCATGTGCTTGATGTCTCCCTCAGGAATTCTAGTAGATTGGTGGTGAGGCATGATTTTCATTTACAAAAGCTGTGCTGACTCTTCCTGAACATATCATGTTAATC
This sequence comes from Dermochelys coriacea, assembly GCF_009764565.3. Taxonomy (NCBI): domain Eukaryota; kingdom Metazoa; phylum Chordata; order Testudines; family Dermochelyidae; genus Dermochelys; species Dermochelys coriacea. The sequence goes on from NC_050070.1 coordinate 138,425,733, forward strand.
TATGCCATAGACACCTATATATAAAAACAAGGTGTCAGTGGGGGGGACCCAAACAAAATAAAATAAAAAGAAACCCCTTAAAGTTTCTCACATACTTTCACACAAGCTTCTGGTTTGGCCACAACTTTAAGGGCCCAATCCAGTTCCTATTGAAGTCAAATGAAAAAACTTTCTTTTGCCTGAATGGGAGCTGATTGGGTCCTGTGACAAAATATATATGACCTCAAGTGCCTCTGTATTGCTTATTTTTATGTGTATCCAAGAATACTGTGTGCTTGATCTCTAATCTTATTTGTTAGATATACAAGAGGATCTCGGACACCCTACCTATTCAAACAGTTTCAACAACCTCCCTCATGGAGAAGACACAACCACAAGGACAGTGAATACTATTCACCAAGAGTGAATGAATCCAACCACCCAAACAATGGAGCAGTCAAGACTGGGATATTTTCCTTGATAGGCATTCAGCAGGGCCTCTTGTGAGGTTGTTTGGGGAGAACAAACAACACCCCACAATCTGAGGCTCAAGGATTCCATCTGGGCCCTGAAACAAAGAAACTTATTGATCAACATGGTAATGAATTCCCACTGGAACAGAAGGGCCAATCTACCTGGGGACAGCAGGAATGCTGGCAACTGTGAGACTGGCTCAAAGGAAATTACATCAATTGGTTCAGTTCTATTCCTGTAACTAAAGAAGAAGGCCTAGCTAACCTAGGTTTCAGAGTAGCAGCCATGAAAAAACTCGCACAGATACAGACAGACATCATCTTCCTCTCCAAATGCAAACAGATGGACATCATACCGAAAGGATCACTCTCCTTACAGTGTGTATGATAAACCCATTGTTTCATGTTCTCTGTGTGTGTGTATATAAATCTCTCCTCTGTTTTTTCCACCAAATGCATCCGATGAAGTGAGCTGTAGCTCACGAAAGCTTATGCTCTAATAAATTTGTTAGTCTCTAAGGTGCCACAAGTACTCCTTTAGCTAACCTAGCTCATTTTAAATTTAAGATTAAAAGTGACTGAATATGCATCTTTTTTTTAAAGTCCTCTAATGCTTTATTGCACCTGGTACATAAAAATGTGTTATTTTAAGAGGCTGAGTGACTGGAAATTGTTCCATCTTTGAAGAGAATCACTTAATCACCCTAGCTACAGAGACCTACAATGTAACGTGTGTGAATACTGGGACATTCACCTTTATTTTGGTTTGGAAGAGCCTGAAATGTTGAAGTCCACATAGTACTAGGATTTTTCCTCATACAAAAGACTCAAGGGAAGATGTGGTGTGAGGAGAAAGATATCACTCAGACTCATGTTAACTGGTTTTATTTGACTCAGTTCCATAGATATTTGGATTTATAAATAAGGTTGCTGTTCCTAATAAAGCATTACACTGGATCCTATCATAAAGTAGTTTTATTCACTACTTTTAGAGAAGAAACAACTAAATGTTAGAGCTCAAACATGTAAGAAAGCAGAGGAAGTACCATATTGGGAAGGCCTACATGGAATGATGACTCATTTTGACTAGGATTTAACATCACCTTGCATCATTGTGCAATTGGTTTCATTTTCCTGAAGGGGGATTCAGCTTACAGAAGTTTAGGAAAGCTTAGCATAAGGAATAAGTAAAATCCGAGTCAGGTACACTATCAATAAAAGGCTCGGTTTTTGGCTCCATATGCATATGTACAACTCAAAGTTTATTTTAAATTTCATAAAATGTTAGAAAAAAGACATATGATTTTAACTATCCCAGAAAACATAATCAATGGGTCCATCACTTACCTATTAATGTGCATACCCTAAGTACTATGGTCCACATTTCTCCCTTCTGGACTTCCACCAGAATCAATGGATTTGCACTAAGGATGAATTTGACTATTTGTATATTGTTTGTTGGAGATGTGATTTGCAGTACTATTCCTAGAGCTCATAAGCCAAAAAATTGTATTACAATGCAGGATATTTCTCAAGTATATTTAGGCTTTTTCTTTTTTATTCCAAAAGTATGTGCCATTGGATATTGGTTATCAGGAATTAAATTAATATTTTTATGCTACAGCAAGTGACTGCTTGTTTCCATGCAACAGCCCTGGTGTCACATTCTGAGGTAAATTGTAGTAAGACTGCATGTAGTCCTCTGATTCCACTCCTCCAGAAACAGGGGCGGAGGGCAGATCCTCTACTGGCGTAAATTGTCATTGCAGTCAATGGAGCTAAGACAATTTACATCAGTAGAAGACCTGCTCCAGAAAGATATTCCAGACCTCCAGGGAAGCAGATTTTTACTTTCTCTGTTCTTCGTAGATATAGCTGAAACTCAGTCAGCGATCATAACATAATATGCCTTAGAGATAGGACAGATCACTTAGATTATTCTGTCTGTCTCCCTGCAAATGCAGGAATATTCCATCCAGTACTTAGACAAGTCTATATGTAGAAATAGTTCCAATATAATAAGGTAAGGACATACTTTGTCTTTGAGTCTGCAAATGTTTATGAATGGAAGTCAAAAGACTATTCACAGATGCACATGCACCAGTGTTTCCAAAATTACATCCTGTATTTGAATTTTACTTTGTATTTTCTACGGTTAATTAAAATTCAAATATTCTTCTGAATTAAATTTTGTCTTGAAGAGGAATTAGACCTGCAAACTTGGTATTATTAGCACCATAAAATAACCAACCAGCTTTGCAGCTCACCAAACCAAGCAGTGGATATTGGGAATATAAAATTTTGTCTAGCAAAGTGTACCATATGTTCCCAATCCTACCATAATTTACACCCCATATAACCACATGTATTAATGGGGAATGAACTGGGGCAAAAGTTTGTTGTAATTAGGATATTACAACTTTGACTTTTTCTATTCATATACCTGCATTTTTATTTTAAAAATACTCATGTGTATTATATATTAGTCATATTTTACAATTTTATAATTCACTTGATTCTATCAAAAGCATACACCTAAAGACTCATATGCCTTTCAAATGCAATGAAACTTCCACTGACATCCAGAATTTAAAAATATTGCTTGTGCCTTTTTACTGATCTGTTTTACAAATAAAAAAAAAAGGAAAGAAAAAAAAAGAATTGTACAAATGCTACATTTGCAGACATTTCAGGAATAAGAAAACAAGTCTATTTCATAAAAATAAACAAACTTTCTGTCTTCTTTATGGAAATGTCCTAAAGACTCAAATAGGAAATAGATCAAAAAATGATGGAAAGGTTATCTTATAACATTTGACAGAGAATTTTATCAATGTTAAAGAATTCTGTAGGATGGTTACTAAAACCTAATGATTCTATAGATCTGTGAGAAAAATGTCTATAGAACCCATTTGGATCCCTCCCTCTTCAGTTTAACAAGGCTTTTCCCCATTTTTTTTAATGTGTTCTTGTTTTCAGAATCTTTTGCGATAACTCCCATCTCACAGTGCTAATGAACAATGATTCATATTTTTAAATTTGTTGCATCACACACTCCATAGTGAAGGGAGGCATTTACATTTAATTACATATACATTTCAGATTTATGAAAAACAACTTTATATAACTTACTTGTAACTGAACATTTCATTAACTGTGCATTCCCCAATGCTATGTATTCAATACACCTAATTACAGAAGCTAACTATATTCTGAAGGTTCATTTTGCAATCATAAGGGCTATAAAAATGATTGCTTTAAAAATAAATTTAGATTATGTAGATGTTATTGCCACCAACACTGAGAAAATGCGTGTGCAATCTACCTTGGAATGTGTGGTGACATAATTTAGTCCCCAGGAAAGAAGGGGTTAACTTCAACTTCCCTTGCACTTCCCATGAGCAAAGGGATGATCTAGACGAGCTGTTGGAGAAACAGGAAGAGAATGTCTATGGAAAGATATGCTCCTTCAATAAGCAAGTATGGGAAGTTTTTGTTTGTAGCCCTTTTGACTCATGTTACCTTGTTTGGCTTGTGTTTGTAAGGACTTTCTCCTGATGGAGACCTTGCCACCTGTTTCTGATCTGTCATCCCACCAGCTCATTGTGTCATGATACTATAGCTGAAAATTTCTTTGCTGGAGAATGGAGAACAGAAGCTTCTGAACTCTGGCCTTAATACTTCATGCTCTACACACATTTATTTATGAAGTCATGAGTTAGATAAGTATCTTCTATAGTTTAAATTGGAGAAACTTGCACAAAGATTAGGATCCCAGTCTCTAGACTGCCAGAGCTATGTCTAATCCACTTGAGTATTGTTTCTTTAATGCCCAAATTTTCAATAGAGGACATTCTTTTGGATTGCCTCAGCTTTTGAGTTCCTGACTTGAAATATTTTGTTTGTTCTTCAGAGGTACTGAGCACCTGAAGCTCCCACTGACTTCATTTGGGCTGATTGCGGCTCAGTGTTTCTGAAAAATCAGGCACAAGATGCCTTACAATCCAAGGCTCCCAAAACCAATGGCCACTGCTGGAAAGTTTGGCTATAATTAATTTCTCTGAAAGCCTGCCCCCATCTGTAACATGGTGATGAAGCTTGTCTCCCTCCACAGATGGCTGTGAGGATTAATAGTTAATGTTTGTTCAGAGCTTTGAAAAAATGAAGCACCATGTAAGTATTTCTCTTATCAAGGTTTCTGCACCTTGGCAGAAGAGAGCTGAAAACATTCCCCCTTGACTGTACCCTTGTTCTAGATTCAGGGAAGCAGCCAAGGACCCCAACCCAGCAGGCCTGAACCAGACAAAGAGGCTGTAAATTGGTAGTGAAGGTAGAGGAAGCCAAGGATAGAGTTTATTTTAGTATCAAACTCATGGTGACAACCCAGCAGTGCATCCATATTGACCCCCTGTGAAAATTTAGAGGAATAACTGACTAGGTCTTATGATATACCACAGTGTCTATTACAGCTAACACATGTTAGTTTTGGAGGGCCACTGGGCTTGGGAGTTGGTGAAACAAGCCACAACTTTATTATTTGAATGACATCAATACCTAGAGGTTTCAGTTAGGAATTGTGGCCCAGATCCTCAAAAGGTATTTATGCACATAGCTCTCATTGAAATCAATACCTAAATATCTTTGAGGATCTGGACCCTATTTCCTTATTGTACAGACATTAAGTAAAAAAGACACATTCCCTGTCCCAGAGAGCTTACAGTATTAATCAAGACACAGAAAAGGATGACAAGGAGAAGGAGATAAGGAATGGAATGACTAGGTAACCCTGAAACAGTCATGTTTCACACAGTAAACAAGAATCTGTCCCCATGCCTGCCCTGGTCACCTGCAAGGAATTATAAGCATTGGTCCTGCTTTGAGCAGGGGGTTGGACTAGATGACCTCCTGAGGTCCCTTCCAAACCTGATATTCTATGATTCTATGATCATGACAAAGGAGATTTTTGAGAAGGGATTTGCAGGATAAGATTGCAGCCAGTGTTGTCAGGGATTTTCCCATTTGAAAGAGGTAACAATGGAGAAAACAAAAGGGTGTTTGAGCGAGGAGAAACTGAAAGGTAGGCAGTAAAGGCTAGGAACACTGGTAGAATGAAGGCTGCCATTGCTGAGTTAATAGAACTAGGGATAGAGACAAAGTTTAGATGTGATAAATGCAGAAGGGGCAACAGGTGAAGTGATGAAAGAGGGAGCAGCACCAGACATGGTCAGAGCAATGAGCCAAAAGCAGCATTTTTGAATGGGTTTTGAGATGATCCGGGTTTCATCAATCAATGTCTGGAAGGAGGAGCTTAAAATAGTCAAGAAACAATACCTGGCTCTGGATTAAAGTTTTGGTGGTGAGAACAGTAAAAAGAATAAAATCTTAGAGATGTCTTATAGAAGAAGTGATGTAATTTGGATGGGCATGATGTTCGGGTCTAGAGAGAGAGTTAAGTGATGGATGACAGCAAGATAAAAGGCTGGGTAAATGAGAGGATGATAGTGTTGTCCACGGTGATAGAGCAAGGGAAGAGAAATGAGAGTTAAATGCAGAATGGAGGAGGTCAGCAGCTCAGTTTTGTTTATGTTAAATTTCAATTGTGGCTGGCTATCCACAACAGGATGACAAAGACAGGCCTTCCTGGTCCTTGACACAGTACCACAGCTGGGACAATCTAGTCCCAAGATCTTGCACACATTTGTGAAAGATATCGAGTGTCTGGAAATTTCACAAAAGAAAGTAGGGGAATGCCAGATGAAATGTCAAAAAAAGTGTCACATGAATTTTCATGATATTTGTTTGACTAGTTTTACATAGATACATTTTAGCCTCTGAATGATAAAAACCTCAGGCTTGTTTTTAATCCTCTCAAATTTAAGTAACCTGAGTTGTGAATCTTGTATGTAGGACATATGACATTTGAACAGATTACAGTGTTATATTTTTTAAAATATAACCTGTTAGGCTCATGCCAGTGCAAATGAAGATTGAAGTCAATGTACGTCCACTGATGTGATACCAGGATAAGTGATAGAAAAATTAGGCCCTATGTCTGAATCTCCCCATATTTCAGGGAAGTTCATTTTTGATACATAGCTGTTTCCAAACCCATTTCTACTCATCATTCTTACCAAGATTCTACATGGCCAAACCAGAGTCACATGCATGTGAAGATGTGACATCTCTGATGAAAGCTTTGCCACTTAATTTTTGTAAAATTATTATACACTTTACTGTCAACTGATATTTTAATCTCTCATATTTTCCCACCGACATATTGAACCTTGCACTGCAAAAACAGAAGTGCATGTCAGTTGGAATGTCAAACTGTCAGCAATCAAAAGAACCGTTCAATGTTTTCTGTGTTGTACAAAAGAACTTTAATATCCTTTGACATTTGGGATATCTTCTAGCTCAACTGTGTCACCAACACTCTGGGCATAAGTAAATTATGGGGTGGGGAGAGAGGCATATCAGTTTAACTTGAATTATCTCTAGGAGGTTCTTTGCTTTTTTAAACACCATATCACTGTATGATATTTAAAATAAATCAAGTAAGCTTTGCCTTACATCTTCTGTAGCAAAAGATGTCACTGGGATAAAATAATCTGGATTGAGCTGGCAAAAGTGAATCTAGCCAAGAACTGCTAAGGACATGTCTACATGGGGACACTCAGGAAAGTTAAGGCATCAGTTGAAAGTATAAAGTCAATGTGCTTAATTAAAGTACATTATACCCCCTTGTGCATGCTCTCATTGAGGAGTAAAGTGGTTTTAGATCCCTGAAATTTAATCTTCTCTGGACAAACCTAAAATTCCAATATCTGATCACCAAATACAACATTGATCTGATATTTTGTTGAAAGGCTTGGACCAAATTCTCCTTTTACACCGACTTCAGTGAAGTTATTCCTGATCTACACTTATGTGAAAATAGAATTAGGCCTATAGAATTAAAAGTTCCAACTTCCACAGCCCTGGCATTGAAAACAGGGTTGTGGGCTTTGGTCTTTCCCAGACAACTTCGCCCAGCTGTTTGAGGGCCTCCCAGGACATGAATTTGTGACATAGCTCATCACAATGTTCCTGAATTTGTATTCAGGCTAAGCAGAAACCCAGAGCTCTTTACTCATTATGCTGTGTTTGAGCCAGCATAGAGAGTGAATGTTAGCCATTTCACTAGCTCAGTTGTTGTTAAATTCTTTGTTTCTTGATTATGCAGCTTGAAAATAGCAAGAATGTGACGTTTCAGCTCAGTTTAATCTCTAGGAATGGTGCTTTGCCTTTAGCTTACTTAAAATCAGTCTGTTTGTCTGACTTTAAAGGAATGAGGGATTTACAGATAATAAATTAATGGTGTAAGTGTTTAATATCAACACTTGAAACTAAAACAAAACCTTCCTTCTAACCCACAGATGTTATAAAACAAGTAATAGAACAAAAGGGAATTAACTTGGCTTGCATTAAAGTCAATGGGAATTTTGCATCAATCTTAAGGAGAGCAGGATTGGGCCTGAATGCTGTTTTTCTCTTTTGAAAAGGGAAATTGAAATTTGTTTTGCCAATTCCCTACTACTCGTCTCATTTCCTCTTATTTCGCTCTCCTCTTTAGGGATTTTATGAACGCATTGCGCTTGCGGTTATATCGTATATCTACAACCAAGCTCTACGATATAACCGATATAACGATATAACCGCATTTGCTCCAACCCCTCAGACAGAGACAAACACCTACAAGATCTCTATCATGCATTCCTACAACTACTGTACCCATCTGCTGAAGTGAAGAAACAGATTGACAGAGCCAGAAGAGTACCCAGAAGTCACCTACTACAGGACAGGCCCAACAAAGAAAATAATAGAACGCCACTAGCCATCACCTTCAGCCCCCAATTAAAACCTCTCCAACCCATCATCAAGGATCTACAACCTATCCTGAAGGATGACCCATCACTCTCACAGATCTTGGGAGACAGGCCAGTCCTTGCTTACAGACAGCCCCCCAATCTGAAGCAAATAGTCACCAGCAACCACACACCACACAACAGAACCACCAACCCAGGAACCTATCCTTGCAACAAAGCCCGTTGCCAACTCTGTCCACATATCCATTCAGGGGACACCAGCATAGGACCTAATCACATCAGCCACACTATCAGAGGCTCGTTCACCTGCGCATCTACCAATGTGATATATGCCATCATGTGCCAGCAATGCCCCTCTGCCAGGTACATTGGTCAAACTGGACAGTCTCTACGTAAAAGAATGAATGGACACAAATCAGATGTCAAGAATTATAACATTCAAAAACCAGTTGGAGAACACTTCAATCTCTCTGGTCACTCAATTACAGACCTAAGAGTGGCTATCCTTCAACAAAAAAGCTTCAAAAACAGACTCCAAGGAGAGACTGCTGAATTGGAATTAATTTGCAAACTGGATACAATTAATTTAGGCTTGAATAGAGACTAGGAATGGATGAGTCATTACACAAAGTAAAACTATTTCCCCATGTTATTTCTCCCCCCACCCCACCCCCCCCACTGTTCCTCAGATATTCTTGTTAACTGCTGGAAATAGCCTACCTTGCTTGTCACCATGAAAGGTTTCCTCCTTTCCCCCCCCTGCTGCTGGTGATGGCTCATCTTAAGTGATCACTCTCCTTACAGTGTGTATGATAAACCCGTTGTTTCATGTTCTCTATGTGTGTATATCAATCTCCCCTCTGTTTTTTCCACCAAATGCATCCGATGAAGTGAGCTGTAGCTCACGAAAGCTTATGCTCTAATAAATTTGTTAGTCTCTAAGGTGCCACAAGTACTCCTTTTCTTTTTGCGAATACAGACTAACACGGCTGCTACTCTGAAACCTGTCATTATGCACAGCAAGGATTGTCTCTCATTATGTGTATGTACAATACTTACCACAGTGAGGGCCCAGTATTGGTTGGTCTTTTATGTGCTACTGTAATACAAATAGAAAACAAAAACTTGTGTTCTAGGATACCTGACTGACTCAGTGGTCACAATGGGAACCTCCAGAACCCGAAGGTCACACATAAACCTTGATCTTGCAATCAAAACCATGCAGGTGGACAGGGCTGTCCCTAGCCATTCTGGGGCCCTATTCAGCTTCCCCTGCGAGGGGAGGGGGCCAGGCCTCCATGGCTTGGAGCGCAGGGGGAACCGCCTCCCAGCATTCACCAGCGGCACAACTGGGGACGGCCTGTTGCACTTCCCAGCGCTGGTGAGTGCAGGACTGACCCTGCCATAGTCCTCAAGGGCATGGGAGCGGGGCTGGGGTGGAGCGGGGGCCATGGGAAGAAGTGAAGCAGGGGCTGGAGCAGCATGCAGCTATGTAAGGAACCAGGAAATTGGGTGCCCCAAATTTCTTGGTGCCCTACGCAGCTGTGTATTTTGCGTAGGGGTAGGAACAGCCCTGCAGGTGGGCCCTTGCTCCTGTGTGGAGCTGAGTCAATGGGCACAATATAGCAGCAGGAGTCCCAGTGCATGCGTCTGTGCACATATGCATGAAAACAAAGCATGTAGCTTATCTCCAAAGCTATTTCTCATTATAGTAGAATGAGGTCTTTTGCAAACTGAGACCAATTCTTGTACATTTGCTGCTGGTTTATTTGCATTATTAATTCTAATCTTTCACAAAAGCAAACTAATCAATTACACAACACCAGTTAAATTGAAAAACAAACAGAGCAACCTAAAACACAGTAGAAACAGTGATCAAACATTGCTCTTCTCTCAAGCGATATATGTGAAATATTGAATCTGCTTTTACATCATAGGTTACTATAGTTTTCAGCTAGTCTTTCATTTCCAAACTTAGTTTGAGGATCCAGTCATTTCCATAAGCATGTGTGCATATTTTCATAGTGCAAAACACCAGTCACATCACAATGAACAGTAAACACAGCACATGGGAATCACTGGTTAGCAATCTTCCTCCAGATTTCATGGTCTTCATGGAGCCTTGAGAAGTGTGCCATACCATATCCTGTCCACTCAGCTATATCATCGAACCACATTCATGGGGGTGGGGGGAGGGCTTTGTACCTGGCATCAGTCCTTAAAAAAGCTTGCTTCAGCAATCTTCTTCTACTCATCTGACCCACATGCCCACAAACTCAAGTTTTCCTTGTCTGATCATATTGATGATATCAGATATCATTCCAATCATACCATAAATTAGGGTGATTATCTCCATGTTAGTTGTGTGAGAGGTACAGGTAACATACAGCAATTACCTGTAATTCCTAATTTGAAGGCAGAAAGTCTCAATGTCCTGTTTCCTTAGCATCTGTATCTCACAAGTATATAGCAAGATACTGAAGACAAGAGATTGAAGCAATTTCATCTTACATTTCATAGTAATACCTTTGCTTCACCAAATGTGGCTGGGTGTCGCAAGGGCAGCAGTCACAAATCCAATTTATTTTGGATCTCTATGTGATGTTTAGCATCCCTTGTAGTAATACTACCTGTGTATTGAAGTATTGAATGCACTCCACTGTCTCCTAGCCACTTCAGGGGCTTTATTACTCTTCCTGTGTCCTCATCCTCAACTTCTTCAATTGCGGAAGGAGATTCATTTTGGGATAAGTCAAGCTTCTCATATAAATCTTCTCTGCTTTTTCACTTCAAACTTTGAGTTCATTTCTCTTATATCATACAGTTTTTAGCAATACTTACCAAGTGTTGGGTGAAATGGTATTTACACTGCCAGGGAAATGGTTTTAAAGAGTCTTGATGGTTTGATAGTGGTATTTACTGCAAAGGAATTCTGGTTACAGAAGCACTGTTGTTCATCTTCGCTTGCCAATCATTGTTTGCCACTTTAATCAGTGCATCTACTTTTCGTATCATATGGGAATGTTGCTTTCTTGCAGTAGCATCCATCTTTCCTTGTTATCTGAATTTCCTTCATTGATCACGCATATAACTCAGTCTTCTCCATGAGCTAAGATTTCTTCTTTAGGATCCACTTCCCCAGCAGTTCATCCATGATCTCAGTTATGCTGCAGGCGATGTTGTTCTCTATCAGCTTCCCAACACATCTGTGCCATCCCGGGTAATTCTTGGGACTTGTTCATGTGTTTGTCACCTTGTACAGTTAAGATGTCTCTGTGGTGAACAGCTGCTAATTCCTTCTTGATGTCACCACAGAATTACTCAACCTCTTCATCAAAACAGTCACTAGTAGAGGTGCAGTACTGTAAACAAGTTATGTTATAAGAATGGGATGTCAATATGAGGGTTATCAACCTGCTGCTAACCACTTTGAAAGCCATTAGGTAGGGGCTGGTCTGCTTCTTGATGAGCAGTGTAACTCCATGCTTTCTTATTCTGTCATCACCACTTCATATCAGTTTTCTTCCATGGTAATCCTCATTCCATTTCCAGTTCAGCTAGACTTTCACAAACTGTCAGTCCTGGGTGCCAGCAATCTGGCTCAATTGTTAGAACTGGGCTGACGGGGCTGGAAACCAGAGCCAGAGTTAGGAACCACAGACAAAAGTCAGAACTGGAATCAGGAATCAGGAGAAAGGCCTGAGCAGGTCCTAGCAGGATGAGAACAAGGCAGGAGCTGGCGTTGATTCAGGACATGAGCATGAGCAAGGCATGAGTAAGAGTGATCTCAGCTGCAGGCTGAAACATTGCGCAGCCAGAGACCTGCTGCTGAGCTTAAAAGTAGGACTTCTGGCTTCTCGCAGTCCCACCACAACTCAGCTGAGCTCATTAATCTGCCTGTGCTGATGGAGAATGCTTGCTTAACCAATTTCATTTGCTCAGAATCCAGTCACCCCTTCTCGAATACCCTGCTGGAATTACCTAGTGCAAATGTGTCCATTTCCCCAAACACAGTAGCCAGTGCTGAAGTGTCTCTATGTTATCATGAGTGATTATGAACAATAATACTAGTGTTATCCATCTTCTCTCAAGCATCTGCTACCATTGCATCCAAGCAAGATCATCCACTTTGTGGGGGATGGCACCCCAGTTTGAATGAGGAATTCCTTTTCCTAGACAGGTTTCAGAGTAGCAGCCGTGTTAGTCTGTATTCGCAAAAAGAAAAGGAGTACTTGTGGCACCTTAGAGACTAACAAATTTAAATTTGTTAGTCTCTAAGGTGCCACAAATACTCCTTTTCTTTTTCCTAGACAGGATATCTATCAAGGCTGAAGAGCCTTGCCTGCCCTGAGCAGTCTGGCTTCTTTTAAAGGGTACCAGACACTTGCCTTTCACAACCCGCATTTAGCAGAAACAGCTCTGCCACATGAAAGCAAGTGATGTGCCACATGAAAGCAAGTCAGCCCCCTGTAAAGGGAGCCAAGTAGAATGGACAAAGCTCCTTGTGAGCTGTCCTCCCACCTTGCACACCAAAACATAAAATAACCACAATGTAGTACATTAAAGGTCCTTGAAACCAATTCACCCAAGCAAAATGACATACTCTAACCATGATCTGAAATTTTATGTGAAAATACTTTTCTAAGCCAGAATTCATACATAGAATGAAAAAGAACAAGAGTCTCTTCAGAGATAGCCCTTATACACTTTTCCTTCTCTTCACATTTGCTCTGGCTTAGCTTGTTGCTCTGGTTTATATCCATTTTTCCCAGCAGGCAGGCCTGGTTCTCATTCATACAGAGCACACTTGGGGTGGAGAGAAGAGTACACTACAGTATTTCTGTAATTAACAGGTTTATTGGCTGACCTCACATTTCTCAAGACACAGAGGAAGCCACTAAAGAGGAAAAAAATGAAGACAAACACTAATTAAATATGCCCTCTCCATTCCAGATTAATTAACAAGTAGAGATTAGGCCCTGGAGGATTTAAAGTATTGAATAAAGTGTACAGCAGTGAAAGTTTAATTGACAAATGCAATGAAGAAGCAAAAACAGACTCTTCAGTTCCCTTATTTGGAAATATATTTATCCTTGTTGTTGCAGGTTCATGCACTCCGAAGTTTTGGTTTGTATTTCAGGCTGCAAAGAACTCAAAGCAAAACAAAAGTCATGGAGTTTCCTTTGGTTTCACATTGACACCAATGATACTGGAAATCACCCCAGGTTCACTGAAAGGTTTGTGATCCTTAGTTAGTGATTCACATGTAATGGTTATCACTTCTGTTTTACATATAGAAGAGCCTGCATTCAAGTCCTGAGTGGAACCAGCAGCTCCTTATTTGTGGAGAAGACCACTGGACTGCGCCTCAGGGGCTATTCTTTGCTCTGCCACTTACACATTGTGGCCTGGGGCAAGCCACTTAACTTCTGCGCCTCAGTTTCTCAATATGTAAAACAGATTATGACTATCTTCCTTGCTAAAGCATATTGAGATCTATAGATGCAAGGTGTTAAGAGCTAGTTATTATTAAATGAATATTTTTAAATTCAGATTTGTATCCAAACCTCCACGTGGAAAAGCTTTTTGCATAGTTTTAGGTTTTACTGGCTACAGTTTTCACAAGTCAGTGACCAGAACTTGGACAGTCATGTCCAGTGGTCACAGCAGGAGTTGGTAGCCAGGAATCTGAGCCAAGGGTCAGAGCCAGAGTCAGAGATCAGGACCAGACTACCTGGAATGAGGCGAGGCAAGGCAAGGCACGGCAATGGTAGGGCTAGGATAGGGTGAGAGCAAGGCTGAGAACAAGCAGGCACAGGTGCTAATGCAGCTAGGGGCAAATGCTTTGAGCTGCCGCTAAACTGTGGCTGCTGCTGGGTTAAGAGCTAGTCTGCTGATCCTTCCAGCCAATCAGGTAGTGTAGTCAATCAGGCAGCCTATTACAGGCCAGTAGCACTTGTCAGGTTGGCCAGAGACTGGCTCTGCTACAGTCCCTGCTTCCTGACACCACAGCTCTCCCTTGTGTCTGGACACACCTTTTTTTTCCCCCTATTGATACTGCAATACAGCAAACAGACTTCAACTAATCTTCATTGTATTTCAAATGGATATTGGTATTTGCAGTCTTACTTCACCACCACTTATCTTGTTTATCCACTACCCTGAGGTACATTCTCTGTGTTCAGCATTTCTGTTTGACTGTGTTATGTTTTTTTGTACACAATGAAAAGTGGCCTGCATGTTCACAGTGACTAGTGATTTTTGGACGCTTCAATTCTGAGCACCTGTTTTGATGAAAAGCAGGTGTCTCAAGCTGGGCACCCAAAATCACTAGTCACTTTTGAAAGGTAGATAATATCCTTTTTTTCAGTTTTTTTAAAGCTAAGGAATAACAAGAATGAACAAAGGTCAAGTCTCCATAAAATAACACACGTTTCCTCTAACATGCTGCTCTGAACACAAGCAGCCACCCTAAACAGACTCCCATAAAAGGTGAAGTACACAGAAAATCACAGTGGCTACATACATCAGATTCTATCCCCCTATATGTATAATAGATGGGCTCTCACTACACTCTAGGTCTGAGAAAGCTTTGTCAAAAACCAAAGGTTTCAGAGTAGCAGCCGTGTTAGTCTGTATTTGCAAAAAGAAAAGAAGTACTTGTGGCACCTTAGAGACTAACAATTTATTAGAGCATAAGCTTCGTGAGCTACAGCTCACTTCATCGGATGCATTTGGTGGAAAAAACAGAGGAGAGATTTATATACACACACACAGAGAACATGAAACAATGGGTTTATCATACACACTGTAAGGAGAGTGATCACTTAAGATAAGCCATCACCAGCAGCGGGGGGGGGGGGGGGGGGGGGGGAAGGAGGAACACCTTTCATGGTGACAAGCAAGGTAGGCTAATTCCAGCAGTTAACAAGAATATCAGAGGAACAGTGGGGGGTGGGGTGGGAGGGAGACATACCATGGGGAAATAGTTTTACTTTGTGTAATGACTCATCCATTCCCAGTCTCTATTCAAGCCTAAGTTAATTGTATCCAGTTTGCAAATTAATTCCAATTCAGCAGTCTCTCGTTGGAGTCTGTTTTTGAAGCTTTTTTGTTGAAGTATAGCCACTCTTAGGTCTGTGATCGAGTGACCAGAGAGATTGAAGTGTTCTCCAACTGGTTTTGAATGTTATAATTCTTGACGTCTGATTTGTGTCCATTCATTCTTTTACGTAGAGACTGTCCAGTTTGGCCAATGTACATGGCAGAGGGGCATTGCTGGCACATGATGGCATATATCACATTGGTAGATGCGCAGGTGAACGAGCCTCTGATAGTGTGGCTGATGTGATTAGGCCCTATGATGGTATCCCCTGAATAGATATGTGGACAGAGTTGGCAACGGGCTTTGTTGCAAGGATAGGTTCCTGGGTTAGTGGTTCTGTTGTGTGGTGTGTGGTTGCTGGTGAGTATTTGCTTCAGATTGGGGGGCTCTCCAACACCACTTTCTACAAGCCATTACCCTCTGATCCCACTGAGAGTTACCAAAAGAAACTACAGCATTTGCTCAAGAAACTGCCTGAAAAAGCACAAGAACAAATCCGCACACACACACCCCTGGAGCCCCGACCTGGGGTATTCTATCTGCTACCCAAGATCCATAAACCTGGAAATCCTGGACGCCCCATCATCTCAGGCATTGGCACCCTGACAGCAGGATTGTCTGGCTATGTAGAATCCCTCCTCAGGCCCTTCGTTACCAGCACTCCCAGCTATCTTCGAGACACCACTGACTTCCTGAGGAAACTACAGTCCATTGGTATCTTCCTAAAAACACCATCCTAGCCACTATGGATGTAGAAGCCCTCTACACCAACATTCCACACAAAGATGGACTATAAGCCGTCAGGAACAGTATCCCCGATACTGTCATGGCTAACCTGGTGGCTGAACTTTGTGACTTTGTCCTCACCCATAACTATTTCACATTTGGTGACAATGTATACCTTCAAATCAGCGGCACTGCGATGGGTACCCGCATGGCCCCACAGTATGCCAACATTTTTATGGCTGACTTAGAACAACGCTTCCTCAGCTCTCGTCCCCTAATGCCCCTACTCTACTTGCGCTACATTGACATCTTCATCATCTGGACCCATGGAAAAGAAGCTCTTGAGGAATTCCACCATGATTTCAACAATTTCCATCCCACCATCAACCTCAGCCTGGACCAGTCCACACAAGAGATCCACTTCCTGGACACTACGGTGCTAATAAGCGATGGTCACATAAACACCTCCCTATATCGGAAACCTACTGACCGCTATTCCTACCTACATGCCTCTAGCTTTCATCCAGATCATACCACTCGATCCATGTCTACAGCCAGCGCTACGATATAACCGCATTTGCTCCAACCCCTCAGACAGAGACAAACACCTACAAGATCTCTATCATGCATTCCTACAACTATAATACCCACCTGCTGAAGTGAAGAAACAGATTGACAGAGCCAGAAGAGTACCAGAAGTCACCTACTACAGGACAGGCCCAACAAAGAAAACAACAGAACGCCACTAGCCATCACCTTCAGCCCCCAACTAAAACCTCTCCAACGCATCATCAAGGATCTACAACCTATCCTGAAGGACGAGCCATCACTCTCACAGATCTTGGGAGACAGACCAGTCCTTGCTTACAGGCAGCCCCCCAATCTGAAGCAAATACTCACCAGCAACCACACACCACACAACAGAACCACTAACCCAGGAACCTATCCTTGCAACAAAGCCCGTTGCCAACTCTGTCCACATATCTATTCAGGGGATACCATCATAGGGCCTAATCACATCAGCCACACTATCAGAGGCTCGTTCACCTGCGCATCTACCAATGTGATATATGCCATCATGTGCCAGCAATGCCCCTCTGCCATGTACATTGGCCAAACTGGACAGTCTCTACGTAAAAGAATGAATGGACACAAATCAGACGTCAAGAATTATAACATTCAAAAACCAGTTGGAGAACACTTCAATCTCTCTGGTCACTCGATCACAGACCTAAGAGTGGCTATCCTTCAACAAAAAAGCTTCAAAAACAGACTCCAACGAGAGACTGCTGAATTGGAATTAATTTGCAAACTGGATACAATTAACTTAGGCTTGAATAGAGACTGGGAATGGATGAGTCATTACACAAAGTAAAACTATTTCCCCATGGTATTTCTCCCTCCCACCCCACCCCCCACTGTTCCTCTGATATTCTTGTTAACTGCTGGAATTAGCCTACCTTGCTTGTCACCATGAAAGGTTTTCCTCCTTCCCCCCCTCTGCTACTGGTGATGGCTTATCTTAAGTGATCACTCTCCTTACAGTGTGTATGATAAACTCATTGTTTCATGTTCTCTGTGTGTGTGTATATAAATCTCTCCTCTGTTTTTTCCACCAAATGCATCCGATGAAGTGAGCTGTAGCGCACGAAAGCTTATGCTCTAATAAATTTGTTAGTCTCTAAGGTGCCACAAGTACTCCTTTTCTTTTTTCAAAAACCAAAGTTTCCAGAAGCCTTGGTTTTAACAAATCTTCATTTTCTATTATAAATGTAATTGAAAAATTCCCAGTCAGCTCTATCTGTGCTTTGGAATATATCTCAAGATCTTGAGACTTTAGCTCCTAAAAGCCTGTTGTGTTGGAGACTTTCAGTGTAGGATCTGTCTGCTTCCTTTCCTCCCAAAAGATCTAACTGTCTTCCTCTTCAGAGGCAGGAGCCAGACAGGTATGCATGTTCTGGCCCAACTGCATTTGAGATACCGGTGTAGATGTTACCCCTAATGCTTGGAGTCCAGGCTCTGACACCTGGCCTCTTTCCTCCTAAAGGGCCAGTGCCCCTCCTGTAACATTCCAGTAATAGGGGATTTGCAAAACCTAGATAGTTTTCAGTATTGATGGCTGAATTAATTTGAAGAATCATTCCAAAGTTCTGAACTTCTTTATGTAGAAAAATATTTGTGATTCACCAGCAAATGACTCCTCAGCCACATATACAGTTTATTTGCCACATTCATAGCATTGCCATAATTTACTGAACTTTAAGAAGGGCAATCACAGTGGCAGCTGAGTGGGAAAGCATCAATTCATAAGCAATTGCCATTTAGGCAAGAGGCATAAAATGTTTGATTAGGCAATTCAGGCATTGTTTAAACTGAAGTTGCAATTAGGTAACCTTCACTTACTCGATATATCATCATTAATTTTAATCAGCCATATTAGTTAGTATATCCAACATTGGAAAAAAGCTAATTAAATTCTAATTCAACATTTACATCTATATCTTGATGCACAGAGCCAGCTGAAGTGTTGCTTTCATGAAAATATCTGTCCTTTCTCTTGACATCTTATTAATGAAATGATCCTAGTTGACTTTGTCTGTAAAGCTGTAGTTGACATATGTAGAATAATGATGCTGAATTTTACATTTCACTCTTAAACAACTAAGAAAGACACTATCAGAAATCTGTTTTGAATATTGAATTATGCAGGTTTACCCTAGACCAGTTTGGATCACTTATTCAATATTATTCAAATAACTTATGTGACTAGTTTCTTGAGCAATCTGTTGCAAGTATTAAAGTTGTGAAAATGTTCCCTTTTGGTAGGACGTAGTTTACATGACCTATTTCCATTCCCAAATTGGATGAGCAAAACTCTTTATCATTGGGTTTCTGATGGAAATACCTGCATAAAATCAGAATTTTGTTTTCTGTGCATAGACTCCAATATTCACATAAAGACTCTTTCTGAGATTCTTAATGTGGTAAACAAGTTTACCAGAATATTCACAAAGTGGAGACAGAAAAAGATGTGTGACAATGTAGACAAAGTCAACACTAGTGGTGTTTGAAATCTACACCAAGATCCATATCAAATGTAACTAATGGCCTCCATTATTAGACTAGTTTTAACCAGAACCCGAAAATGCAAACACCTAAATTTTGGTGACATGAAATCTAGTTCTGTTTTAGATTTCAGTGGAGTTTATTTTTAATCTAATTAAATAATATTTATCCTTTGGCATTAGTCAAAGAAAAAGATGAATATATTAATCAAATTCTGATTCTGGTAAACTTCTGGATATTACTAACCTTGGTGATCCTAATAAGTCAGATCTTTTATTGTTCAACCTTTTATAAAAAAATATTAAGGTCCATAATTCTATCCTTTTGTGTATATGTGGCACTCACTAATTTCATGGGGAGGCACATACACACCTGCAAACAGAATTCAGTCCTAAATCTGCTCTAGTATCTGCCATGATACTGGTTTTAAAACATATGAATTCAGATTGCAATTATATAGTATTATGTTAAAGACATAAAATAAATGTGTTTAAAAGGACCAGAACTGAGTAGCTGGGTCACTCAGCGGAGACAGGGTTAAAAAAAAAAAGCTTGTTAAAACATTTTCAACAGTTTCATTTTGGCCAAGTGGTTTGGTAAAGACTTTGTCAAAACTATTTTGAGAGAGGCTCATGCCATAGGGCTTGCCTGGCTGGATTCAAGTCCCTCTTCTGCCTGAATCAGAGTGATTGGATATGAAAAGGTCTACTTGGAATTAAGCAGAGCAGGGACTCAAATCTGGGTGCCTAATATTCAAGGCAGTGCCTTAATAAGAAGTATCACACATGCTCTCTTGGACACTTTGACAAGCACACTTTTGCAAAAATGTTTGCAAGCTTTGGTTTTCATTAAAACGCAATTACAACAAAACTTTGAAACCACAAAAGGTGATGCAAAACAGAATTGCTACCCTCCATTAGCTCTACGGAAAAGACCACCTTTATAAGACTGTTAAGGAGCAGATGACCTAGCATGATTTGTAACTACTTGTCTAACTCTGGGTTTGGGAACAGAAGCCTTATTGACCCACATATTGAATGCTGCATGCAGATGTAGTCGCCCCATCTCAAAAAAGATACATTAGAATTGGAAAAGATTCAGAAAAGACCAACAAAAATGGCTGCCATATGAGGAGAGATTAATAAAACTGGGACTTTTCAGCATGGAAAATACTGAGGGGGGTATGATAGAGGTCTATAAAATCATTACTGGTGTGGAGAAAGTAAATAAGGAATGTTATTTACGCCTCCTCATAACACAAGAATTAAGGGTCATGAAATGCAATTAATAGGCAGCAGATTTAAAACAAACAAAAGGAAGTATTTTTTCACACAATGCGCAGTCAACCTGTGGAACTTCTTGCCAGAGGATGTTGAGAAGTCCAAGACTATAACAGGATTCAAAAAGAACTAGATAAGTTCATGGAGGATAGGTCCATCAATGGCTATTAGCCAGGATGGACAGGGATGGTGTCCCTAGCCTCTGTTTGCTAGAAACTGAGAATGGACAACAGGATGGATCACTTGATGATTACCTGTTTTGTTCATTCCCTCTGGGGCACCTGACATTGGCCATTGTCAGAACACAGGATACTGGGTTAGATGGACCTTTGGTCTGACCCATTATGGCCGTTCTTATGTTCTTTCTCTCTCTGTGTTTCACTTCACTCCACTTTGATATTTTCCACTGAAATGATTGAATTGGAAACATCTTTGAAATAACAGACTTCCTTTGTCTGGGGAGAGTCTCAGCTTTTCTGTGTGAATATAGTATTGCCATGGAGGTGGATCAATATTGTCCCATTATGACTGGTTTTGTCATCTGGGAACAGTATGCATAACTAAGAATTGCCAGTCAATGTCAAGCACATTCAGACATAAAAAATGTAAGGGCAATTTAAGATGAGAGAAATTTTAAAATATTCAGACACATTTATATGATGGCTTTGTATTAGACCTCTATTAGGAAGAGAAAATGAATTTCTCAGATGTTTATGAAAATAAGAATTTTATTATAGATTATCTAATAATTTCATCATAATTTCAGATTTACAATTGGATTGTTGCTTCTGTTAAGATTTAATTTCAGTCACAGTTGCCTAACTGAACCCTGACAGCCTGTGCAACTTGTCACTTCCTGCCTGTTAGATGTATCATTCACTATGTTAGATTGAAATTCAAGTATGTGTGCCTGTAGTTTATAGACCTATGTTTAGTTCAAGGTTGAGTAACGTCTTCTAACCTGTAGGCACTGGAAGTAGCATTAATGAATACCTCGGAATGATTGATCCAGTTCTCCTTGGCTACTAGGTGGGTAACAGAAAGGTGTCTTGATTATTGATTGCCATTGGTGGGGTTGGCTAATAATGAACCCTTGTGCTTCACTAGGTAAATCACACATACAGTTGCAGAAATGGGACTGAATGCTGGTTCTTGAACTGTCTTTAAAACAAATAACTACAGGCCTGTGCCACTTGAGCTAAAGACACTTGCCCTTGATAACTAGAAGCCCTTATCCTATTACACAAATCTAGCCAATTACAAGTTGATGGGTGTGTTATAACACCAAAGCCAAACTCAAGATTTATCAGAGCTATGTACTTTCAATGTTATATTATAGAGCAGATGCTGGGGAATGAGAAAGTATGACATGCCCAAACTGTCTTCATTCCATACAACATGCCTTAGAAAAATCCTCCATATATTTTGGCCCAGAACAATCTCAAACCAAGATCTGTTGCCAAAAGGACATGAGCACCATCATTGCCAGGAGGCACTGGAGATGGATTGGTCATGTGCTTTGGATTGAAACTGATTCCATCACCAGAGTAGCAATAAGATGGACACCTGAAGGCAAGTGAAGATGAGGCCACCCAGAAACAACATGGTGAAGAGCTGTGGAAGCCAAGCTGAAAAACCTGGGGCACAGCTGGGGAACCATTTATAGACTTGCCAGAAACAGACAGGAGTGGAGGAGCTTCCTTGCTCCCCTAAATGCCAGAGGCATAATCAGAACATGATGATGATGATGATGATATTAGCATCTGTAAACAAACAAGTGAAGTTGAACCACTGAACTTCGCACCTAAACTAATCTGCAGTTCAGAGGTTAGGGTACTCCCACCTTATCACAGTCACATTTCTTTGGCTGAAATATCAGTGGATTTCAGCCCAGTTCAGTTTTGTTTATCATGCCACATACTTTTTTCAGAGTATTTAGTTAATATATCACCTTTCCAGAATTTACCTTCTCACAATATTCATTCAGTTCTCCTAGCCTTCTCACATGGTTCCTAAAGGGTCAGATATGCAAGCATAGCCGCACACTGCTATTTTGCAAGGAAATAACAAAACAAAGTGGTGCAGTTTGAAAGCCCTTGAAATGCATATTTCTGTGAAGCACCAAAGAAGTATATTTCAATGTATACTTTTCAGAGGTAGCAGCCGTGTTAGTCTGTATTCGCAAAAAGAAAAGGAGTACTTGTGGCACCTTAGAGACTAACAAATTTATTAGAGCATAAGCTTTTGTGAGCTACAGCTCACTTCATCAGATGCATTTCCGATGAAGTGAGCTGTAGCTCACGAAAGCTTATGCTCTAATAAATTTGTTAGTCTCTAAGGTGCCACAAGTACTCCTTTTCAATGTATACTATACACATTCTGTCCGACATTGATCCAAATCATTTGGAAATTCCATTAGTAATGGTGTAACAGGGAAAAATAGAAAGCTGGCAATTCGGATGAATTTTTGTGCCTGGCCTGTGTTGCCCCAGGCTGGGTGGGCTGATACTTTGGACTTTCAATTCCTTTTAGTCATTGGCCTGAGGGTGAGCAAGGAAGCTGAATTCATGGAGATATATATATATATATATATATGTTTAATATTCTAAGCATTTAGAACTGAAATATCTTCAAGTCAAGTCCCCTGCTATCACAGGCAACTCTGTCATATTAATCCCATGAATAAATTTACAGATTGCAATCCCCACCATATTCTTACCAGGTCAGATTGTTCCTTCAAGGGAGGAGAGTGGGATTTTTACCTTGCAGTATGAGCCATGGGTCCTTGCCCCCAAACTCTGCGGAGGTGAAAGGATCTTATGTAGCCCTTCACCTGCCTTAGCAGGGCCCTCATAGGGTTGATGACACAAACTCCTGTGCTGGTGATTTCCCACAACAGCTGAAGGGAAGGAGGGGCCATGACCCCCTCCCAATCATCCTGACAACCCTTCTCCCTCAATCACTGGGAAGAGGGGAGACAACAGCAATCACCAGCAGCTTGTTAGAGGACAGCCAAGTAGCACTACAAGCAGTCTCTGACCCTGTGCAGAGCCTTGGATGCCCAGGGAAGTAGGAGGGAGGTTGGGAATAGCCCAACTTTCCTGCATGTGGCAGAGACCAGCTAGGGAGCATAAGGTAGAGAACGTCACTTTACAGCCTGCCAACAAAGCACTTCCAGGCCCAGCAACTGGATTGCTTTTCCTTCAGCCTACCAAAAATCCTCAAGAGGGGAAAATCTGTTCCTCCTGTAGCCTGCCTGCCAGCAACAGGAGGAGACAGCCCATCTTTCCTGTCACCTCCTGAAGCCTGCTGGGCCTGCAGATAGCCTACACTAGATTCCAGACTTTGGATCGAGAAACCAAACCTGCTTGCATCTGATTTCATGGGTTCCAGTCCCTAAAGACTGTCAGCACAGTTCCAGAGGGGAGTGGATGTAGTCCCTCTCCAGAAATCCTCTCCCTTGGAAGACTTGCTTTCCTGCGCCAGCCTCCTGACCACTCAGCTAGAAAAGGAATCTGAGTGAGAACCATATATTATAGTTAGACAATTAGTTAACATTAATTTTGCATTACTATGGCATCTGTGCAAGGACTTTCATCTGCCTAAATCATCAAGACCTGCACTGCCATTTCCCAGTACAATTAAGGATGTTTTAACATCATCTCCTTATCGGCCTGCAACATGTCTTCACCTGCATCACCTGGGTACCTATCCTCCATGAACTTATCTAATCCTTTTTGAACCCAGTTATAGTTTTGGTCTTCACAACATCCCCTGGCAACAAATTCCATGTGCTGACTGCATTTTGTCAAGTAGTACTTACTTCCTTTGTTGGTTTTAAACCTGCTGCCTATTCATTGGATGACCCCTGGTTTTTGGATTATGTGAAGGGGTAAACAACACCTCCCTATTCACTTTCTCCACACCAGTCATGCTTTCAGAGACCACTGTCATATTGTCCCCTAGTCATCTCTTTTCCAAACTGAAAAGTCCCAGGCTTTTCATCTCTCATATATGGAAGCTGTTTCACAACCCTATCATTTTCATTGCCCTTCTCTGTACCTTTTCCAGTCTAACATATGTTTCTTGAGATGGGGAGACCAGAACTAGATACAATATTCAAGATGTCGGCATATAATGGATTTATATAGTGGCATGATGATATTTACTATTGTATCATCTATGCCTGTTCCTAATGGTTCCTACTATTCTGTTAACTTTTATGACTGCCACTTCACATTGAGCTCATGTTTTCAGAGAACTATATGCATGGACATCAAGATTTCTCTCTCTAGAGTGGTAACAGCTAATTTAGACTTCATCACTGTGTATGTATAGCTGGGATTATGTTTCCAATGTGCATTACTTTGCATTTATCAACACTGAATTTCATCTGCCATTGTGTTGCCCTGTCACCCAAAGTTTTGTGAGATCTCTTTGTAACTCTTTGCAGTCTGCTTTGGACTTAACTATCTTGAGTAATTTTGTATCAGCTGCAAATTTTGCCACCTCACTATTATTACCCCCTTTTTCCAGATCATTTATGAATATGTTGAACAACACAGGTCCCAGTACAGATCCTTGGAGGATACTGCTACCTCTCTCCACTGTGAAAACTGACCATTTATTCCTGCCTTTGTTTCATGTCTTTAATTAGTTACTAATCCATAAGAGGACCTTCCCTCCTATCCCAGGTTTGCTTACTTTGCTTAAGAGCCTTTAGTAAGGGACTTTGCCAAAGCTTTCTGAAAGTCCATATCCACTGGATCAACCCTTGTCCACATGTTTGTTGACCCCCCCCCCCAAAGAATTCTAGTAGATTAGTGAAGCATGATTTCCCTTTACAAAAGCTGTGCTGACTCTTCCCCAACATACAGTGTTCATCTATGAGTCTGATAACTCTGTTCTTTATTATAGTTTCAGCTGCTTTGCCTGGTACTGAAGTTAGGGTTACTGGTCTTTATTGCCAAGATCACCTCTGGAGCCTTTTAAAAAAAAATCAAAGTACATTAGCTGTCCTCCAGTCATCTGTACCAGGCTGATCTAAGTGTTAGGTTACATTCCACAGTTAGTAGTTCTGCAATATCATATTTGATTTCCTTCAGAACTCTTGGATGAATACTTATTACTGTTTACCTCCTCTATTGACACCTCAATCTGGGACAGATCTCCAGATTTATCACCTAAAAAGAATGGCCCAGATGCGGGAATCTCCGTCACATCTTCTGCAATGAAGACCAATGCAAAAAAAAAATCATTCAGTTTCTCTGCAACGGCCTTGTCTTCCTTGAGTGCTCCTTTAGCACCTCAATCATTCAGTGGCCCCACTGACTGTTTGGCAGGTTCCTGCTTCTGTTGTACTTAAAAATTGTTTTGCTGTGTTTTTTTTTAATTTTGCTAGTTTCTCTTCAAATTCTTTTTGGGGGCTGCCAAATTATACACTTAACTTGTCAGAGTTTATGCTCCTTTCTAACTTACTGGATACTACCTGGTGGAAGATGGAAAAGAGGAAAACCATTGAGAAGGATGTCAGGATCATGGAGCAAGAAACGTGATGGAGGTGGAAACAGGTGGGTTGCCTTCTGTCACAAGGCATGGGAGCATCTAATGTAAATCCTTTTCATACAGGTAGGTGTAAATGACTTCACAAAGTTAAAGGCGGTGGAGCATCAAGCCCCAAGGAGTTTGTGGAAAAAGTATCAGAAACTACTGGATTCTCCTGGGAGACAGCTGTGTTTCTGTTGGAGTCTGAAGGTGATTTACCAATGTGCAGTTTTCTTCTTGCTTATGCTATCTTTGTTCAAGTGAACAGAAATGGTGTATATATTCAGCATCAGTGCTAGGCCAGTCTGTTGATTGAGGGGAGATGGCATGCACTTCCCAGATTCTCAGTATTACAGGCAGTTGTTTTCTCCCACTTTCACACTGCCATAGCCTTATGAGTATTATGATAATGTATCAAAAGTAGGATGCTATGGCTTGACTTGCTTTAAAACACAAATCTCTGATCACATAAAGCAGATCAAAATAAAAATAACTGGGACTAATACTGAGTTTTAAATCTTTTGATATTCTGGAGATGAAGTCACCATACAGAACATAATTTCACAGTCTATGGTCAGTGAAAAGCCTGGGCTGGGCCCAAAATGAGATACTGGATTAGGTTGCATTCAGGACTGCAGGACACTGTGACATATCATATGCTGCATTAGAGGAGTGCCCAACTGAATATTGTTCTTTAAATAGGTCAAGGCAGAGGGAACAAATTAAGTGCCAGGCTGCTGTTGAGTGTAAGGTTGTAAATAGGGGGGATTGCCAACAGATTTCCTGAATAAGTCCCCTTAAGTGACTTTGGAAGATAGAATCTCCTAGTTGTAAAGACCCTGATTCTCCTGTGCCTAGAACTCTGAAGTTGATGAATAACATGAGTGCTGAAGTGGATGTAAAATGCTACCAAACCAGAACTCTGCACTCATGTGGTGACAGTATTTTACCCTCTCTTGCACAGGTGTAAGTTTCACCAGGTGTAGTCTGAAATTGGTCTTTGGGTCTCATCTCAGGACCCACAATAAGTAACAGTAGTTCGTCTGTCAAACTTGATGGGAGATTCCATCATCAATCATCATCGTCATCAGAGCAATGGAGAATCAGGCCCTACCTGAAAACATATAGACAGCAGTTGAGAGAGGAGTTTGAATGAGAAAAGTGATAACTGGATTGTGATAGATTCACAGTTAAACCAAACACCAGGATCTGTGGTGCACTATATTGTTACAATAGCATAAAACATGTCTTGTATTGCGCTGTTAAATCACATCGGACCTGCCAGCTGACTTCATTTTTCCCTGGAGCCACTTTAATCTTAACCACCTGTATTAGACAGCTTGATGCTCTTTGGGTGTCAGTTTTCATGAACTGCAGACAAGCTGTTATATGTATGAGCAAGGAATGGGCAGGAAAATGTCTTCAAACCTCAGTAAAGTTAGAATTCTGTAATTTTAGATCGAATAATCACTGTTCTTCTATGATTTCAGACACATCCAACTACAACCAGCAATGGGCCCCTTCTACTTCTCAACCCAAACCTAAATCAAGATTCAAATCTGAAACATATTGAAATTTGAATGGGTACAAATTTAGTGTTCTGCCTTGGTCCCTCTCTAGTTACCATATTAGTGGTTTTTGCAAGAAGTGTGGATTATATCTCAGTAAGGAAGCAGGGAATTTATATAGAAACCTCTAAAGATTAAAAAGAACTCTGGCCAAAAGCAATACAAAAACAATTAACTATCATTCAGCTGATCTCTATTGTCATCCAATTTCTATCACAAGTTAGCATTAAAGTTCCAACCTTCAAGTTCACTCCTCATCCCAGAGTTCTACTTGCTCCCAGCAATCTACAAGATTGACTAGAAAAGGCCTGTTCTATTCAGGTCTCTTTATAGAGAAGATGTCTATAATTCTTCCACCTCCCACACAGGAAAGACCACAATTTAAAAAAACGATTTGTGATGCAAAACATAGGCAATTCTTCCTCAATATCATTTAAATAGGCACCTGAATTACATATCCTTGTGAAGTACTGTGGCTGCATTTCAGAATTAAAATATTTTGAGTTTGGCATTCAGGCTTTTGAGGGGATAGAAAAAAATCTAAGTTCTCCTCAAAAAGCAAATGTTGTGAAAAAATGTGCTTGATCAAAACCCATTTTTCTGTCAAAAATCAGTTTTGATGAAAAACTTTTGACCAGACATATCTCTTACCTGCATGTTGCCCAAGGACTCTGCAAAAAATCAAGAGGAAAATGCTTATTGTAGAGCAAATAGACAAGAAACCATTCACGTATAATTCACACACTCACTCCCTGTGACTTGCATTTCCGGTTTCAGATATTTTGATCCACCCCTGAGTCCTCAGGATCAATCTCACACAAAGATTGCTTGCTAGCTGGCTGGATGTAGCATCCAGGACTCAAGTAATGTGAAATCTTCTGCAGCATTCTGATATATTGTTCTTCAGCTAGCCCTTGTCTTAGCCCCTAATGTTACTAATTAATCTGTTTCCTCAAGCAAAACAGAGCTCCAGTCCTGATTGGGACCTGCAGGTGCTATTGTGAACATATCAAAACCCCTCTCCTATAGCCCTATACTGCACGTGGCGCATAGGTAACTCCCACAGCTGTCAATGTCTCAGCAGTCCATTCCTAAATGCAAAAAAATGTCTTTAATGTGAAACTGTTCATCGCTCACCATTAAAATTTCAGTATCAGCAAGTGGCATGATACCACAAGGTTCTCCCTTTACTGAGAACTACAGCTTCTTGGCTATGACCATGACTAGTCATTGGTAAACTGTAGTTACTGTTACATACATGGGAAAAGGAGGAGGGGACATAGTCGGCAGATCCCAAATATGCTCAGTTCTGCCAGTTTAGACCAGTCGGAGGGAGAGGTTTTAATGGGAACCTGAACTGAATGTCTGATAAACATAAATGCAACAGATGAATGACATCTAACCTTATTATATCTTGTTCACTATCCCCAGTCACAAAGACAAATGTGATAGTTGTCTTTTGAAAGCAGAATACCAAGTGCTAAGAGCCCATATCTAATAAATGCAGCTGCTTGTGTGATTGCAATATAAATTCCATCACTTAGGAGCGAATAATTTAATGTGGAAAGCAAAATCAGAATGCTACTTCACTGGGAAATCAGAGATAAGGTAGTGTTTACTGTAAAATATTTACTGTAGCTCTCTCTTTCCATACATAGCCTGAGGAATGTTTAATTCACTGTGACTTTTAAAAAAATAGTCAATTATCACTTTAGCATCAATAGATATTTGGAGAGTTAAATTCTAATGCTGTTTTTTTTAAAATGGAATAATAAGAGTTTTGATTCCTTCCTCTGGGATGTGAAGACAATACGTTAGCATTTCTGAAATGCCAGCAGATACTAGCTGGCTAGAATGAAAAATGTTTCATGGCAGGAGGAGGGAGAACAATATCATTATTATGGTCTGTGGGGCTTAATGGATCTTTTCAGATGGAAGCTTAATTCAGGCAACAGAAACAAAGTTTTTGTCACGGTGACAGTCTGTGTTCTGTTTCCCATAGTGTATTGTCAGGGAGCGGAATTGGGAGGATTTCTGTACTCAACTTAAAACAGGTTTTCACCAGTTTTGTCACTGTTAAAGTAGCTGTCTTTCAAAAAGCACTAAGGTGCCACTGAAGTGGAAACAACAGAAGTAGGATGAAATGCTGAGGTCCAGAGTCTGTTCTAAATGTCAGTGGTATTTCTGCAACAAAGAACAGGTTGTTGCTTACAAAACTGCCTGTTATGATGAAACTGTTAAAATAATAGCAGTGATAAAACAAGAGCTTGATAGACGTAACTGGGATCTGGAATTGTAATTCCTTCCTGATTCATGTATTTCCTTTCACAATCATCAAATGTTATAGCTATGGGGTTAGGCTAGGAGCAGCCCCTGTGCAGCTGAGGAGGGGGATGGAAAAAAGCTGTGGTCCGCCACTTGTGAGGCTGTGCAAGGAGCCACACATAATAGTAACTTTGTGTTCTGGGGAGCCCAGAGAATGCTTGGGCAACTCCCCGCCACAGGGTCAATAGGCTAAAGAGGGGCAAAGCCATAGTCCCAGCCAGCCCCTTGCACCAGCCCATAGAGCAGGGACTGTGCATTAGGGAGTGCGGTCTGCTCAGTTCTAATGGATGGAATGGACTGTGCATCCCCCTACATGCAAGGAGGAAGTGAGGTAACAAGGTAACTTAGTCCTGAGTACTGTGAGAACCCATCACAACACTATAGAGGGCAGTGGTGTAAATACCACTGATCAAGCCCAGAAGGCAAAATCCTGCTCACAGGCTCTCATTTGGACACTGGACACTGTATTGCATCTAAAACTGACCTGTCATCACCCATTAATGAAAGCCCATTGGTTTCTTCATCACGTGCAAGCTTTAAACCAAGATTGGATATCTTTCTAAAAAATGTGCTGTAGATAGCTCAGGTGGAATTATGGGCTTGTTGCAGGAATTGCTGGGTAAAAATTTATGTCCTGTGTGTGCAGGAAGTCAGATAATATAATGATTCTTCTAGTCTTATAATCTAGGGATATTATACTGGTAGTAGAGAATATTTCTACATTGGAGGGATGGACAAGATGACCTAAAAGGTCTTTGCCACTCTCAGTTATATGATTCTGTAGGTTACATTGCTATTCCCAGAAAATAACAGTAGGTAGCTGATGATCCTTCAGGAATTGCATGCTTAGCGACATTAGAAACCCTGAATTGCTGGCACTGTAATGTCATTTCCTAAAGTCAGAGACAGTATTTCCGGAAAGGACATTATACTTGACAGAGAGGAAACATAAATTGTGGAGGAGATTCCTGAAGTTAGATACGAGGATCATCATGTAATAAATTACACATGTCTCTCTAAGGCTAAAACTCAGCCAGTCAAGTGATTTCTTTCCTATTAAAGGCTATGGAGCTGTGCAGATACTGCAGCTGGGTAGTCACAATATTCATTCTAAAAACGAAGAGTTCACTTTGCACCCCTTTTTATTTATTTATTGCAGACATTGCTCCCAGAGAAGTAGAATGGTCTAGTGGTTGGGGGACTAGCCCAGATTCTACTTACTGCTCCATCACCCACTTCCCATGTGACAGTGGGTCAGTAGAATTTAGGAGCCTAAATACCTAGGTGGGTCTGGGCCTCTGGGCTTCAGTTCAACATGTGTGATATGGGGATGATAGTACTTCCCTGCCTCACAGGGGTGTTGTGAAGATAAATTTAAGATTGTGAGGCTCTTGGATACTATGACAATGAAGGCCATATAAGTACCTTGGAGAGCTATATGCATGTGATGGCTAAGCGCATTCTCACTGAAGCTACCACCCTTGTGTTGCTGCTGAAATTCCAGTCCCTCAGTCAGGAACTCAAAAAGAGAGCGCGCGAGCAGTGGCAGAAACACTGCATTCCCTCTTGAGTTGAATCCCATCCCACTGAGGTAAAAGGTGTTTTGCTGGCACACAAAGGTATAATTTACTAGTTCTTTTGCCTTCTCATATTTAGTTCAAGTATACCTGGAATGCAATGTTGTGCCTCTTCCAGTTAATGATAAACATCCAGATGAAAGCACATAAAAGGGAAGAACTTCTTAATGCTACATCTAGAAGGAAAACATTTGGGAGGTTTAGCCCTTCTTAGCTTCCATCTACTCCCCTTTTTCAGCATCTCTTTGACCTTTAATACTGTATCTGTTTATATTGTGGAGAAGCAATGTAATGTAGGAATTATACAACTTCTGTTGTTGTTGTAATGCAGTGTGTATATTTGATTTAAAGCCTATAGTGCACTGATTACTGTGGAATCTGCTTCATCAAACACAAAAGCAAAGATCGACCTGGAACAGCCCACAATAGGCAGCAATACTAATCTTACTCCCCTAACTTAACTATCCACACATTAGTGGGGGAAACCCCCCTGAAAAATGGAAAAATGAGAAGACAGCATCTTATTTCAGAGTCATATGACACATGCTCAGCTGAAAAACAGAGTCTTGTTCCTTCAGAACCTCTCTTGGGTCAGAGCATTTTAATCTCCACAGCATAGAACAAATTCCACAGATGGAGTCACGGATGCTGGAACAATTTGTTTCTTGGGACTACTGAGAGCCACTGAACCAAAATTTGATGGAAACCTATATTTGATGGAAACCACTTCAAGCCAGTGGGGTGTGGCAGCACCCCAGCATGCCTAATTCCAGAACCTCTGGATGGAGTCGCTTCACTCCTCAAAGGGCCACAACTAGGGACTATCATGAAAAGCAACTCCTCAGATCTTGGCAGTTTGTGCTGTAGGGAAAAGAGGCAGTGTGGCTAGTCTCTTGCTTTCTATACAAGTGAAAAATACCCAGCGCAGTTGAAAATCACTTTACACCAGTGGTGGGCAACCTGAGGCCTGAGGACCGCCAGTTTGTTTACATAGACCGTCCGCAGGCATGGCCCCCCGCAGCTCCCAGTGGCTGCAGTTCGCAGTTCCCAGCCAATGGGAGCTGCAGGAAGCAGCGCAGGCCACAGGTTGCCCACCACTGCCTTACAGTCCTCACCAGAAATGCTCCATGTGGTTTATGTGCGTGCCAGCTTCCATTTGGATTAGGTTTGCTCTCAGCAGGGATGAGCATGGACAAGGGACTGGAACCCAGTCACAAAGGCCCAGCAGAGAATTTCCTGTGATGTGGAATGCCCTGCTGGCAAATCTGCACTGTAGCCAGGCCCTGTTCCCCCATACTCTCTCTGCCTGGCATAGAGGGTGTGTTGAGAGAATAAGGGGGCATTTATGGCATTAGCAGTGCACTTCAGCAATCTTGCACTTACACAAGGTCCATTAAGGACTCTCAGCTGATAGTACAATTTAAAGCTGCATGTCCCACAGAATCAGGGAGTCAGGATTGGCAGCCTGATACCCTTACCAACCTCCACACTCAGCAAAGCTTGGGCCAGGAGAGAATTAGCCCTTAGTCAGAACCATTTCAGTCTGAACATACGATGGAAGGAATATACCAATATACCAAATATTCCTCCCACTGTCACATAGTTCACTTAGGGGTCCTTCAGAATCTCCCATAATCCACTGCTTCTAGGATCTATGCCAGAGCTATGCTGGAGACACCTGGGGACATTATGACTGAACCAGTTTAGAGCTACATTAATATAGTTGTGGGGCAAAGCTGCAATGGTTCAGAACATAAATCAGCATGGCTTCTGCTGGCCTACTTGTGCTAAAACAGTTTCTATCTCTCCAGTTCACTTAGGAAGCATTCTGTTCTCTAAAGTTCAAATGGCATAAATGACTGGCTCCCAAGCTATATGTCACCAATAGCAGTGAGTCTCAGTCCACACGAGTTCCTCTGGAAACTTCATTCTAGTGCTTTCATTGGTCTTAGTATTATTAGGGCAGGTAATTTTAGCTTACTGAGAAGAATTTATGGGGAGTTACTGTGTAAATATTAGGAAAGATAACTACTTAATGAAAATGAAGGCCGGTGACATTACTGGTTCATGAAATGCCAGGAGATATGTTTTTGATTTGTTTCAATTCAGTGAGTTCTGTGTGGTAGCACAATTGAGTGCAATGGCATTATCGTTCAGCATATTACTCTTTGTTGTAAGTTAACTTCCAAATGATTTTAACCCATTCTGAGATCTAACTGAAATAACAGCAGCATAAGTTCACTGCTGTGTGTTTTGAGCTTGCATGTTTACACATGGCATAGTGGATAGGCCTGGGCCTGGGAGTAAGGCAATCTGGAGTCTGGAATGGGTTATCTAGGGAGGTGGTGGAATCTCCTTCCTTCGATGTTTTTAAGGTCAGGCTTGACAAAGCCCTGGCTGGGATGATTAGTTGGGGATTGAACTAGATGACCTCCTCAGGTCCCTCCCAACCGTGATATTCTATGATTCTATGTTCTGGTTCTGCCACTGACCTGCTGTGTGTCCCTGGGCAAGTCACTTCATTTCTCTTTCACCTCCCATACGATGTCTATTTAGACTGTAAGCTCTTCAGAACAGAGATTGTCTTGTGCTATTTTCTGTCCATTCTCTAGCATAATAGCAGCTTGATCATGAATGAAGCCTCTAGCTGCTACTGTAATACAATATTATACATATAATAAATATGAACAAGAAAAATTCAATTGTTAAGGGCCAAATCCCAACTTAGCAGGCAGCGTGTGCAGTAGGGTTATGGGCCAGGCTTCCCCACAGAAGATCTACTTTCCACCAGGCTACAGAACAGCAATAGAGCACACATGGTGGCTGCTGCAACCTCAGATCTGCAGTATCCCACCAGACGGCACACCCACACTCTGCAGGGGGAAAATGATTGGTGAAAGTACTGGACCGCTCCTCCCTTTACCCTCAAAGATCTCAATGCTGGGACTCTGGGAGTCCCAATGATAGAGGACTCGGTGATACACGAGGGTGCAGAGCCCTGCGAAGTGATCACCAAATCCTTTTATAGGTTTATGCCGAATCCTTTCCCACCAATTCCCTCTTTCAAGATTAATTTCTCGGTAGGATTGTTTGTAAATATTTCATACAAACATAATCTAGCTGTTT
Organism: Dermochelys coriacea; assembly: GCF_009764565.3. NCBI lineage: Eukaryota > Metazoa > Chordata > Testudines > Dermochelyidae > Dermochelys > Dermochelys coriacea. The sequence goes on from NC_050070.1 coordinate 138,460,367, forward strand.
ATATACAGGAACGGGATGTTTTGACTCTTTTAGTGAAATCCCAGTTTGATTATTGATGGTCTGTGTGATCTTGGGCAAGTCATACAACCTCTTTGCCTCTGTTTCCCCACCTGAAAAAAGCTGGTAATACTTGCCTAGCTCTTGGGGGATAGGGGTAATGCTGGTGATGTTTCTAAAGTACTTTGAGATCAACAGAGGAACATCACTGTGGGTGAAATCCTGGCCCCAATGAATTCCATTTGCAGTGATTGGACCAGGATTTCATCATATGTGTATAAATATAAAATTAGTACATTAAATTAGTTAAGAATTCTAATTCCCCTTCCCTTTGGGCTCCTTGTGACATATAGCATACATGACCACAGCTACCTGTATCTTATACAGTATTTTTTACCCTATATGAAGAAACTCTAACATGGTAAGTTTTAAAGATAGTCAAAACTCAGAATTTCTGTTTTGCAGGAAATTGACATTTCAAAAATACTTTCCATTCCGCAATAGAACAAAAACTAATTTTTGAAATTTCTCACAAAACTGCAGTTTAGAAAAAAAATCCATTTGAGAGGAAAGTATTTCAGAAAAAAGCAAATGTTTTCTTTTGAAACCATTTTCATTTCAAAATTTAGTTTATTATATTATTATTTCATTATTTAGTAATAGAGAAGAGTAGTCAAAATATCATGTTATTATTATTCTTAATCATTAAGGGAAATTGCTATGTAGTGAAGATGGAAATATCTTATCCTATTTTAGATCAGTATCTCCTGTTTGTGTTGTAATGAAACTCATGCTGTTATTTAGAAAATAAAATGAGCACTCAGAATACTATTAGAGGAGCAGCTAATTTCTATATCCATGTGTTAGCCTGGAATATTAAAAACAGCTGCTCCCCTAATTAGTATACAGAGTGCTTATCTTACGTTTGACATTATGATCTAAAAAAATCTCATCACATAACAACATGGTTTGACGTGATGCATTATGGTCTACTACTACTATGTCACGTAATGTACAAATAATAAGTGAAACAATTGAAATGTAAATGGTTTTAGAATGCAATTTTTTTTTCCAAAAAAAAATGTTTGGAAATAGTGTTTTCATTTTGTTTGTTTGTTTTTTCCACAGGAAATTTAGTTGAAATGATATTTCTCTAAAACTTTCAGTTTTGTCAAAACAGCATTTTCCACTGGAAATGCAGATTTTTCAACCAACTACAGTTACCATCCTTTACACGAGGGAAAAAATGTTCTTCAACCTTTTTGACACTCCCTTATATCTCTGTGCCTGTCAAACAGTTGAGCCATCAACCTGGCTATATTGTTTGTTTAATGCTATAGCAGTACATTCTCTCCTCCATCTCTAAAATGAGCATTTTGGAGGCTTGGGAAATACTTTACATCTTTTCCTCATTTGTTTCTCTGAATTGCAATTGTGATCCAAGGCCCAGTTTTATAAAATAGTCTCCATTCCTGCTCTCAGAAAACTGTTTTTCCTTTCCTGCCTTGTTACTTTCAATAAAAGGTGGAAATGTGCTGTTTCAAAAGATAGTGCAGGGGACGTGGGAGGAGGGGTTTCCCCAGAAGGATTTTTGTTTGTCCATTTATTTAGGAATTCCTAATTGTTTGCTGAAATGATTATACTTTAGAAAAAAAAGAGCTCAAAGTGGGAGTGAAACCAAAACAAACTATACTAAATGTAAGAGGTCTTATTCAAAGATATATACAGAGGCTCTCTGTTGGGGGGGAGGGTTAAAGGGAATTTAATGTTAAAGATGGGTCCACACGGCTCGGTTCATGAACAGTGGATGTGTGTAAACATTTCTAGTGTTCTGAAAGATTCTGTCATATTCAGTTCTATTCCCTGTGTCTCTATTGGGGAAATCTGATGGCACTTTTTCCAACAGTTACGCAAATCCCATGGACAATACAGTAAAGGGACAGAGAGCTGCCAACCCACTTCAGAAATGCTTCATTTACCTTGGTATTATATTTCAGTACCTATTCCATTCCCAACAGACCTACAGCAAGATCCCCCAGTCCTGAGAAGTGCCTCTTTGGACTAATTAGGCATTTAAAGTTAAGCACACTTTAAGTAAGTGTTTGCAAAATCAGAGTTGAGATGAATTGTACCATGCCTGGACTCTTGGATGAGTTTTCCTGTCCCCAAATGTCCGCTACCTCAGTGCCATATTGTGATGCAAGAATTATGGCCACCAAATCCCTGGGAACTAGTAGTTAAATGCAATAGAACATTTTCTACTGTCTGTGGGTGCTTTACCAGAATAACTTCTCCAGGTATCAGTGCATCTAGACATCTTTGTACCATTATGCCTCGTCTATGCGGCCTCACATCCTTAGTTCTTTGGGATTGTGCAGACATCACAAAAACATCTATGAAGAAATCTTAACCTTTATGCCAGTCACAGATCTTGTTGAGCACCTCCTCTTGGCCACTCATTGGATTTCCATGAAGGGAAATCCAGTCTCTGTGTCTCCAGCTGATTTAAGCCTGCAGATTGGAATGAACTCCAAGCACAGTCCCAGTCTTGGGTTCCCTAGGCACACCTTTGGAGTACAGACCCTCTCACATTCCCTCTTGTGAACTGTGACCACACAGTCCCTGCCCTGCCCAGCACCTGTAATGAGCGCTGACCCTTCAGACTCCTCCAGAGCTTACACACACCCTCTATTGTTAGGCCTTTGCCATTCCCTCTTTTTATTTTCAGTCCAACACGGAGGTGAAAGGACAGCAGAGGACAAATGGCCACACCTTCAAAATGGAGTTTGCAGCTCTGTAAAGGTACGTACAGAGTTCATAATCTCACACAATCCATAAATAGTACAGACAGAGCCACGAATCATCACAATGCCCTACTAGCTTTCTTCTTCCTTTCCTGTTTTCCAGCTTGTCCTCAAAGTCAGTGATAAGATACAGCACTCTACAGAAACACTTTACTAGAACTGGTAACTATGAAGGAAAATAAATGCAGCACAGCTTAATAGAAAGTACAGCATCCTTTTTAAGAACTGGCTTCTCTTATTTCTAAGTCCACACGCCCAACCCTTTTCACAGGTATCAAAATAAGAGTAGATACATTCAAAATCAAAAAGAAAAGCAGTACTTGTGGCACCTTAGAGACTAACAAAATGTTAGTCTCTAAGGTGCCACAAGTACTGCTTTCTTTTGCAAATACAGACTAACACGGCTGCTACTCTGGATCCAAAATCAAGTTAATGTTTATTGCTCTTGTCCTAGAAAGGATAAACAGCTGCACAACACTATTACATTTACCTTGTACAGGAGGGTGACCTCCTACATTTTGTTTTTAATATTTAGGAAAAAATTCAACCAAAATATTATGATTATTCTGTGTTTTTAAACAGTATATCTAACAGTGAAAGGGCACATAATCTACCAGTTGCCAGAATAATTGGTTACTGTTAATGAAGTGTGCATGTCGTAATTTGGACGTCTCAACAACTATTAGCAATTTCATTTTGTCTCTCTCTCTATGTACTGCAATAAATACTTAGGGACTGATTCCCATTCACTTTACATAGCTCTGGTAATGAAAAGAGGCATCAAAGTAGGCATGAATTATTGTTACACTATTATGGACAAACACACCTTTCCCACCAAAAGTCTATGAGTTACAATATAGCTCTTGACTATCATTTTCACTAATGATTGTAGCAGGGATAATTCCTGACAACTCAGTTTGTTTTCTTCAGCCCAGGAGGTTACCATCTTCTGGTGATCTTAGCTGCTTGAAATCCCTCTCTGCTGGGGTATTAGCTGGCCCTTGGTAGTCAGGGCCGTTGAAAGTCTTCCCAGCTCTGTCTTCTTTCTTCCTTGGCTGGGATACGGCTCAGCAAGCGGGATCTTCTCTTCTTGTGAAGGGGAATTCTGTGTACCAGGGTGAGACACATCTGTCTTCCATTCTTTCTGTTGCTTCTCTTCTCCTTTCATGAAGGCTACTGATCCTTTTTCTCTTTGCATGATGATGATTTTTGATTTCTTCTCTCTTGGGCAACCTGGGATAGGCACAGGTCTGGAGCTGACTCCCAGAGCCTCCTGACAGGATCTTCTTCTCTCCATTTGTGCACCTCCCTACCCCCTGTTGTGATAACTGGGCCTTCAAATTTACTCTAATTGTGAGCTCAGCTATAAAAGGTATGGAAAAGCTGTCACAATAAGCTATAAAAAACAAATGTTGATGAGAAAAGATATGAAAAAGAAACAGACTAAAGTAGTCTAAACAAAAAAGGCCTAGTAATATAGGAAATTAATGAAACAAAATTCATGTCTCAGATATTAGGCCTCACTGGTAGACAAAATAATGAGTCAATGGACTATTCCATCCACCACTCCCTTTACGGGTCCTTAAAGAAAGAAGTTATGGTGGGGAAATAAAGGAGAACAGACAAGAGGCTACAGAAGCAAGCTTCACCATCATGGCTTCCACCCCCACCCTTTCCTGGGAACCCACACCTTCATCATCCTGCTCCTAAAATGTCATAACCAGACCAGGCTAGACAGAGGGACCCAGATGGCTTCCCCACCCCTACCCAGCTGCAGCTGAATCCTAAGCATCACCTGGGGTGAAACAGGATCAGACTTTAACAGCAGCAGCATCTCCAGACCATCTCAACTAACTTCTTCTCTTTCCCCATCAGGACAGTTATTACCAACTTTAATACCATCTCAGAGACTGTCAAACACGGTCTTTTTTTCCCCTTCTAAAACCCTCTCCAACTGAAGAGAAAGGGAACACACAATGTTGTTAAAATAAAAGCCTTATTAATACTTAACATTTCAAATGTTTTCTTTTTTTCTTTGATTAAAGATAAAGGTTTAAAGGATTCTTGATGCCATGTTTGCCTTGGTACCAAGCAGGTCTATGTATGCCAAACCCCAAACCTTGTTTAACATTGTTTTAATCTTGGACAGTAACTGGATTATGTTAACACATAGGGCCCATATATTACATCTAAACTAATACAACCTCCCATCTCCCCTGATATTTGTGTCATCTTTTTACAAAGGAATGACTAGAAATTAAAGAGTCCATGATACTTTGCCTGTCCTTTTGCAGGCTCCAACCCATTCATGCCTGGTGGTATAAAGGACTCCAGCTGCCATCTTATTTGTATTCTTTTCATTGTCAGAGTGAGAGAAATCCAGGGTGTTACATAACCAAAACATAAAAGCAATTGTTTCCAACAGATGATATATAGGCTGTTCTCTTTCTTTGTTCTGGCACATTTTAGACTGTTCTACAAAGAATACAGTGACTGTAGAAAACCAAGAAGCCAGCTAAATGTTTCAGTTACCAGAGAATATGTTTTTTTTTAAATCCTACAACACTCTTACTAAGTGAATAGTAACTGAGTGCAATACAAAAATAAAGTGTGTATTTTCCAGGTACTTAAAATATGGCTGATTAAAAAGGGGGAATGTACTCTTCCAACAAGTGGATCAACTTCTGCTGGTTGTAGTTGTAGTGGGGCAGTCACCCCACTCTGGCCGTGAAAGGGTTAAAAGCTAGCCCTTGGAGATGGCTGGGGCAGAGAGAAAAGGCTAGGCTGATTGGGGAAGCAGCCACAGCTGGGGCCACACCCCAATCAGGCCACAGCTGACCCAATAAAAGGGCAGTGAGTCAGGAGCAGTTATGCTCTCTTTAGCGGTAGAGAGAGAAGGACCTGGCTGGGGCGGGGCGGGGCGGGGCGGGCAAGGCAAGGCAAGGCGGCAAGGCAAGGCAAGGCAAGTGGAGCTGGGGAACTCCAGCCTAGTAGCTCCTCAGGGTGAAGGCCTTGTGCAAGGCCTACAGAGGTACTTAGGCTACTGAGGTGTAGCCTGGGGTTAGGCAGAGGCAGCTGGTCCAAACCCTCCTTGCCAGTGATGAGTGGTTTACAGACTGCAGTCTGCCCCAGTGAGTGGGGGCCTAGATGATGACTGGCAGTAGCCACTGAGGCAAGGTGGGGATAGAGGGTTGGGGGTTCCCTGGGAGGGGAGACCAGAGTGGGGGCACTGCCAGCACCCCAAGGTAAAGGGGCATGGGGTCTGGGAGGGACATGGGGGTCAGTGGCAGGCGAGACACTGGCCTACAGAGGGCACTCTGGGTTGGAAGAGCTAATTTCTAAGACAACCAGTAGGAGGCACTGCACTGGTGAGTCATTGCCTCTCTACAGTAGTATTGAACTGTCCCTATCATTGCCTGCAACAGGAAATAAGTTCCAGTTGCTTGATATTGTTAGCATTTCTGACACCTCATCAACCTCCACTTTAATCTTTCCCTGTGTATAACTTGGGGAAACAAAGCTATTCTTTCTGTTCATCTAGGTTTGATTTTCAATGGTTCCATTGTTCGGGAGCTAGTGACAGCATATTTTGTTTCCACTGCGGTATAGTTAGGTTTGGAAGGATTACATTTTTTATCTGTAAATGTCAGTAAATATCAATTTCACTATATATTCCTAAATGGACTATGGTGGGGCATGTACCTCACATGAGCCCTGGAGGGTTAAATGTGGGCCTGAGAAGTCAATTAACATACCTGGGAGAGAGAAAGCCAGGCTTAACTGATAATGAAGCCAAGCTTGGGAAGGGTTGGGTGGTGATTATAAAGGAAGTTTGCAGCAGAAAGGGAAAGGGAATGGCTGAGGATACCATGCCATAAAACAGGAAAAGACAAGAAAAGGGATGCAGGGAGAGAGTCTGAAGTCACTCTCTGGGAGACAGATGAGTTAGGAAGTGGTCCAGGGAGGCATCAAGGAGTCTGAGGGAGTAGATCTTGGCTGCCTACTACAGGGTTCCTGGACTGGAACCCAGAGTAGAAGGAGGTCCTGGATTCCCTAACAGCCACTGAGGAAGGTGGGGTGAAACCCCCTGAGGTAACAGGTGTAAGGACCAGAAAGCCCAGAATCAGACAGACGACTTCCTATAAAATCATGGAACTATTGCTTGGTTGGATTCTGTTACCCTGGAAGGGATGGACTAAAGAGAAGATCACAGTGATGATGACCATTGGCAAGAGTCTCCATAGGGGGAGACTGCTATGCCACGCCTGGCCATTAAAAGGTACTCCTGTGGTGAGTGACAATATTATCAATTTGTAATCAACATTTACAAATAGGCAAAGTAAGAAAAATGAAGCTTACAAACTTCTTAGACTTTGATTTAAACATACTTTGATTTGTATGTTTTTGACATATTGACAATCTGTGTTTTAATGGTTATAAAGCTTTAATTTTTTGAATCTCAGCATCTGTCATTAGATAATTATTTCCAGCCCCTACAATAATTTCCAACATCTGTGAAAATTTAAACTGATAAACAAAAAATGCTCAAAACCCATAATTTCATGTGACTATGAACATTTAAATAGATAAAAATAGGGAGGGAAAGCTTAAATTACAAGATAGCCTTGGAAAAAATAAGATTTTTTTATAATTTCCATGGATATCTATTAAGAGCACAGGAGATGCTTCATAGAGTCTGAATTCTCTAATCGAAAAAAGGTCAGTGACAAATGGGAGCGGCACCAAGCTTCTTTGTGTCGTCATGAAACAACTGATAGGCTTCAAAAGACCACGAAGATTGTGGGTGACATAAGTTCAGTACTCTCAGAAGAAAGAAGAAAACAGGAGATTCCAAAAGAAACTATCAATAATGAATTATTTTGTCAACCAATGCGCTGCAAGGCCACTACACTGAACAATCTGAAAATACACCCTAAAGTGGAGAGGTTGATTGCAACTTTATTCAACTACTTTGTTTGCAGGTGGAATGTGATCCTAGTATTTCAGAGTAGCAGCCGTGTTAGTCTGTATTCACAAAAAGAAAAGGAGTACTTGTGACACCTTAGAGACTAACAAATTTATTTGAGCATAAGCTTTTGTGAGCTACAGCTCACTTCATCAGATGCATTCACTGGACATCATACCAAAAGGACTGAAGGTAAAAAAATCCATTACAATCTACATACCACACAGACTATGCTGACAGCTTGTTCCACACGCTCTCAAAGAAACTGCGGAACCACCTGATCAACATCCTCTACAGCAAATAGGGAAAGATTAAGAATGAGCTCTCAAAACTGGATACACTCATAGCATTTCAAAGTTTCTGAAAAAGTCAAGAAAAAAACCCAAACATAACCAGTTATTCAAAATGAGATAATGGTTCTTAGAATCAGTGGATATTTTCTGAGACTTTCTGGAAAGTGGTATACAGTTATAGTAGATAAAATGGACTTCTCCAGAAGAGAGCAAAATAGATGTTGATGCCTATGATATAGACGTTGACATGAATGTTAATGAAGAGTCCACTGGACTGTACAATATAACCTGCATATCTGCAGAGTTAATCATATAAATAATTAAAGATAATTTATTGCATTTAAATATGAGGATCAGCAACTATCCCAGACAATATGTTGGTGCCACTAATACAGCATGCTTAGTTTCTGCTATAGCAACTAGATTGTAAAAGGAGGATCCATGAGCTAGATACTCTTTGCTATGGGTGCATTTTGAATTTGGCATGTTAGGACACTATTAAAAATACTGTGCTAAGAGATGGTTTTGAAACTGTTACCAAAATCACAAAATCAAGCCACTGATATGGGATGCTATATTTCAGGACCCGAACTACATAGTGTTACATATATCACTAGGTTTCAGAGTAGCAGCCATGTTAGTCTGTATTCGCAAAAAGAAAAGGAGTACCCGTGGCACCTTAGAGACTAACAAATTTATTAGAGCATAAGCTTTCGTGAGCTACAGCTCACTTACTCTGTCCTTTGTCCGAAATGGACTCCCTATGCAGAAGCACTGGCTTTATTTTTTTGAGGACTACCTTGTAGTATGTGCAGCTTGGGAGTTTGCAAAGGATGCAATTAAGGACCCTGAAATGAGGGCTTCAATTGGTAGCATAACAGTTGAAATGCCTCTCCAAACACCTGTTGTTTATACCTGTGCTATATATATTCTCATTAGGTCATGTCTGCTACTGGTGTAAGTAGATGCGTAAGGGACTGCAGAAGACTTTGTTACGGCCTAGCTAAGGAACTTTCGCTTTCTCGAGCCGAGAGGTTACTGTGGGACATGGATAGCTGCTTCGTTATTGTGGGATATAGATAGTTCTTGAAGGACACAGCTGCTTTGTTATTGCAGAATATAGATAATTCTTGAAGGACACAGCTGCTTTGCATGGTAGCGGAAAGCCCCCCTTTGAAAAGTACCTAATTCTATATTCATGAACTGTTTTTGTGTAATGCTTATTAACACTGACTGTCTGCCCCTCTGTTGGACTCCGTCCCAGGCAGAGCTCCGGTGTGCTGGGTTCCCCACCTTCGTGACTGCAACACTGGGAGTCCCCGTTGCGGGTGGGTCACTAACCTTCAGTAAAACCAATAACTCACAGCTGTGTGTAAGCCTTGTCTTTTACTCCTGCCAGGCCTGGTGCTCGAGCACCTTGGCCCAGAACAAGGTGCAACTCCATTTAATCTGTTTCAGCTCAACTTCAATGGAGTGTGTTCATAATGAGTCCTATACTATTTCTTACTCCTAGCAGTGGCCAATGCTATGCTAGATCAGGCCTTTTAAAGCTAATCTTTCCTAATACTGATGGTGATAATTTTGTGGAGTAAAGATGGAGAGGTAGTTGAATTACAGAAGGAAGATTTCTAATTGTTGTAAAACCACTACTGAACTGCTATCAGAAAATTTGTTGTACTGGAAAGTTATTTCCACTGCAGTTAGGAAGGAAAAAATAGTGTCACTCAAGCAAAACATGACTTGGCCTATTCCCTAAATTTTTGCCACTACCAAAGGCACAGCCAGATAATGACAGTTGAGGGAATTGAGTGAGTAAATGAGAACTGATTCAAACCTTCATCTAAAATCTGAACTATGCTTGAATGAAACTTTATCATGTGATATGCATGCTTTTATAGTTTGTATTTGGCCAAAACCAGAGTAAGAGACTTGAGGTAGTTCTGATGTGGTCACCATCAAATTGCTGAAAAGCCTGTTTGTCTTGCCTGACCATGTCTGTTTTTGCAATTGAAGAAATCTATTGAATGGATTTTGCTTTCAGTTGTTTTTGCAAACTGCTTATGAGCAATTTATTATGTATATGTATTTTGGCAGAGTCTGAGTCCTAGTCATGGACCAGGACTCCGTTGTGCTAAGACCTGTACAAACACAGAACAAAAAGGTGCTCCCTGTCCCCAAAGATCTTACAACCTAGGTTTTGCAAAATTCTTGAATTTATTAGTTTTTTGACATAATTTGCAAATTCCCTCAGGGAATAAGTCTTGACCTATAGATTGCCCATGGAGAAATCTGCTGCTTATGCTCATGACTTGCATTGTTGATTAGTGAATATAGCCACAATTAACCACAGGACTTAAGCACATACTTAACTTTTAAGCATATAAGTAATCTCATAGAAGTCAATAGGACTACTCATGTGTTAAAGATGGGCATATGCTTATGCTCTTTGCTGAATAAGGGGCTAAGGGCTTGGCTACACTTGCGAGTTATGGCGCCCGGGGCTGCTTTAATGCGCTCTAACACATGACACGTCCACACTGGCAAGGCTTGTAGAGCGCCCAGACTCCACAGCTAGAGCACTCCTGGTAATCCACCTCAGCGAGTGGAATAATGCTTGATGCACCCCTTCTGGGGTGCCACAGCACCAGTGTGGACACCCTGGTTTGTTAGTGCGCTCTGATCGGCTTCCAGAAGTGTCCCAGAAGGCCTGTTCTAGCCACTCTGGTCACCACTTTTTTTGAACTCTACTGCCCTGCCCTCAGGTGACCAAACATCAGATCCGCCCTTTAAATTTTCTGGGAATTTGAAAATCCCCTTCCTGTTTGCTCAGGAGGCATGGAGTGCTTTCAGTGCACCTTTCCAGGTGACCATGCCTCCATGCACCAGGCGATCCCTAGTATGGAGCAATGGCAAGGTGTTGGACCTCATCAGTGTTTGGAGGGAGGAAGCTGTGCAGTCCCAGCTGCGCTCCAGCCATAGGAATTATGATACCTTTGGGCAGATATCAAGGGACAAGATGGAAAGGGGCCATGACCGGGACGCAGGGCAGGATTAAAGTGCAGGAACTGCAGAATGCCTACCGCAAAATCCATGAGGCAAACAGACTCTCCAGTGCTGCCCCCACGACCTGCCGTTTCTACAAAGAGCTGGACAGGATACTTGGGGGCAACCCCACCTCCATTCCAATTACCACCATGGACACTTCAGAGCCGAGTTCAACAAGTCAGGAGGAGCAAAGTGGGAGCGAGGGTGCTGAGGAGGAGGAAGACAACCCAGCATCCCTAGATGCATGCAGCCAGGAGCTGATCTCAAGCCAGAGGAGATGCCCGGTAAGCAGCTTTTATTTTGGGAAGGAAGTTATTCAGTGCAGGCTCTTGGAGTGAGGAGGGTTAGGGCTGCATGCATGCCTAGATGCGGAATAGGGCATTGATGTGCTCTCTCACATCGTGGTAATCGGCCTCAGTGACCTCTTCAGAGGTCTCATCCAGAACTTGGGCAACAGGCTTGCACAGATTTCTTGGGAGAGCCACTGTGGTCCTTATACCAGTCAGGCTAACGTGTCCGCACCACTGCACTGTGACGGATGGTGGGACCATTGCTGTACACAGGCAAGCTGCATATGGGCCAGGGTGGAAGCCGCGTTGTAGTAGAAGACCCTCTCTTGCTTCCCAGGTCACCCTTAGCAGCGATATATCTTCCAGAACGAACTCCTGTGGAAAATGTGGGAACGGTGTTCAGTATAGGGGCCCCTTGTAGCTGATGGCTCTCCCCAAGGCAAAGAAACCCAGAGGACAGTACAGCCACAAAAGTATCAGTCCCCCCTTGACCCTGTGCTTACTCACCATTTTGGGGCTCCCATGGGTTATGTGCGCTTGCTTTGGGACAAGCAAATTATGCTATTGTGTACATTGTGCTTGCCCTTAAGTATGGGAGAATCATTGCTCTGTCTGGTGTGAACAATGCTGCCTCTGTTAAATATTGCATTTTGCCTTTACAGATGCAACCTTGAGATCTCAGCCATCTGTGTTATCACAGCCGAAAGGCTCCAAAGAATTAGAAAGAGGCCCCATAGAAGCAAAGAAGACATGCTGCATGAAGTAATGCAGCAGTCCCTTAACGAGAATCTAAAAGCGCAGGAGTGGAGGGAGAGTGAAAGGAGGATCTGCCAGCAGAATGAGGAGCGCCAGCACACAAGCGCTGAGCTCCAGCAGCAAAGCACGGATGGGCTGATAAGCATCGTGGAGTGCCAAGTGGACTCTATCCACACGCTTGTAGCCATGCAGGTGGAGCACTACTATGCCTGCTCCCACTCCCCTGCAGCCCTTGCCCCATAACTCTTTTCCTTTGGCCCCATGTCACCTCCCACCCACTTTCCCCAACATCCGGATTCTTATCGCCACCAGCTGCCTCCAACATCTGTAGCTTCACTATCCAGCCCTGAAAACTATGACCCTTACTCACTGCACTCAACCCCCATTACCATGCAATATAGCCATCCAGAAGTGCAGCACTCATTGCACAGCACTCCAAACAGAAAATCTGAGTACGAGAACAGGATATACGTAAACCTGTGATTGAACTGTTCCCCACCCCACCCTGTTGTCCCTCTGTTTTCCCAAGCAGTTGTTTCTTTTCAATAAATGGATTTTTTGGCTTTGAAAACATTTTTTATTATTGCATAAAGTAAAAGATACCTTAGCTCAGGAAAGCAACAGGCATTGCAAGTCAGTGTATCAAACACAGATTCCAACGACCATTGGAACCACTGCACTTCACTCCTGTGCAGGGCACCAGGCATTACTGGTGGCTTTCAGCCTCAAATTGCTCCCTCAAGGCATCCCTAATCCTTGCAGCCCTTCGCTGGGCCCCTCTAATAGCCTTGCTCTCTGGCTGTTCAAATTCAGTCTTCAGGTGTTGAACCTCTGAGTTCCATTCTTGAGTGAATCTTTCACCCTTCCCTTCACAAATGTTATGGAGGGTACAGCATGCAGATATAACCTCAGGGATGCTGCCATCAGCCAAGTCCAGCTTCCCATACAGAGAGCACCAGAGGCCCTTTCAATGGCTAAAAGCACACTCCACAGTCATTCTGCACCGGCTCAGCCTGTTGAACTGCTCCTTGCTGGTGTCAAGGTTCCCTTTTTAGGGTTTCATGAGCCATGGCATTAAAGGGTAAGGGGGGTCTCCAAGGATCACAACAGGCATTTCGACTTCCTCTACGGTGATCTTCTGTTCTGGGAAAAAGGTCCCGGCTTGCAGCTTCCTGAACAGCTGAGTGTTCCAAAAGATGTATGTGTCATGCACCCTTCCGGCCCAGCCTGTGTTAATGTCAGTGAAATGCCCATAGTGATCCACAAGTGCCTGGAAAACCACAGAGAAAAACCCCTTCCAATTAACGTACTCGGAGGGTAGGTGGGCTGGTGCAAGCATTGGAATATGTGTCCCATCTATCACCCCTCCGCATTTAGGGAAACCCATTTGTGCAAAGCCAGCCACAATGTCATGCACATTACCTGGAGTCATGGTTCTTCTGAACAGGATGCAATTAACAGCCCTGCAAACTTGCCTCAACACAATTCCAACACTTGACTTTCCCACTCCAAACTGGTTAGTGACCAATTGGTAGCTGTCTGGAGTTGCCAGCTTCCAGATTGCAATAGCCACCTGCTTCTCTACCAGCAGGGCAGCTCTCAATCTCATGTCCTTGCACCACAAGGTGGGGGCGAGCTCGTCACACAGTCCAATGAAAGTGGCTTTTCTCATCCGAAAGTTCTGCGGCCACTGCTTATCATCCCAGACTTGCTTGACGATGTGATCCCACCACTCAGTGCTTGTTTCCCATACCCAAAAGTGGCATTCCATGGTGATGAGCAGGTCCGTGAATGCCACAAGCAGTCTCATGTCATATGCGTTACTCACGTTGATATCATCATCTGAGTCCTCACTGTCGGTTTGGATCTTAAGGAGTAACTCGACTGCCAAACATGATGTGCTGGCGAGACTCATCAGCATATTCCTCAGCCTTTCAGTCTCCATTCCCACAGACTGAAAGGGAAGACAGAGTGTGCAGTACAAAAAACATTAAAAGATGGTGCCAAATGTGGATGGAAGCACAGGGATTGCTGGGATGCGAACCGATGCATCACAGGACTTTGGGACAGGACCCAGAGTGCCCTGCATCCCCCACCTCCTTCCCACAAACCACAGCACTAGAATGGGAAGAGGGGCCCTGTAGGATAGCTGCCCATAATGCACTGCTCCCAATGCCGCTGCAAATGTGGCCATGCCAGTGCGCTTGCAGCTGTCTGTGTGGACACACTGCAGCACTTTCCGTACTGCGCTCTCCAAAGGCTGGTTTAACTTACAGCGCTCTACATCTGCAAGTGTAGCTATGCCCTAAGTCATGTGGCATTGTTTCTTGCTTGAATGACTTATTTAACTAACCAACACAATTTGAACTGTGACATTTACAACTGAATATATATAGTTTGAAATTTTAGTTTGGGCAAATATTCAAGTTAAAAATGTATTTTTCATGCTGATTCATAAATGTGAAGTAAAGTGCTCAAATGTGTGCAGAAAGACACAACAAGGCTAAGGTCATGGTCAAGATATAATTCCCTTTTGAATTCAAATGAATATTCCTGGATACTCCATCCCTAGTCAGAGATTTTGTGATATGTCTAGAAGCTGCTTCTATCTTTACTCCAACATTCTGAAATCCAACCTGGAGCATTATATCAAACCATCAGGGCCTCCAGCATGCAATCCATTCCATAACAATTTTTTTCAGAAAAAATGCAGAACAAGGGATGATGAACACTTCATGTGATGTGATGAGCATTTTCTAATCCCAAAGAAGGCAATGGGCACCGACGGAAATCAGCACCTCACAGGATCAGACTCCAGATAGCTACTTTAATGATGCATCATGTCATTATTAAAACATAGGTCAATTAAACTACAGAAATGTTTTTGTTAAATTGTGTTAAGAAGCTGACAGACTTGCAAAAATAAGGAAATTCAGAGTTAACTTGCAGGCTTTTATTAAGGATAGATGGACCAGCTTAAATAAAATAACTGACCATAGTTGTCACTGAAAACTTAAACCAAACCTTTTCATTTGTCAAATTAGATAGCTTTAGCTTATTTATTTTTAAATTTTCACATGACTGACTGTACAACTTTTTTCTCCTGGATGTTTCCAGTCATCCTGGAAGAACAGGAAATTTCATGAAAGACCTTCTTTTTGCAAGATTTCCTGCCAAACTTTCAGACCCAGGTGATTGATTAATTTGGCTGTACATCTGAAATTTGAACTTCCCATTAGAAATTAACTGAAACATCAGTGTTTGTCCATCATTGTTTGTCTTAACATTACAGTGTGGGAACATTTGATCCTAAGTCTTGCCAAGATGGTTCACAAGATTTTGGCACTGTATAGTACAGGTGTGATTGTCAAAGTCACTTTACATAGGCCTAACTTTACTTCCACTGATGCCTATGATAAAACTCCCACTGATTTTAATGGAAGCAAATTTAGGCCACTGCCAAGTGCTCTTGAAAATCCCATGCTATGATTCTAGATCCTAACCATCATTTGGATTCAGGCTGATTCCTAGCCTACTCTAGAGCTGAACATGACCTCAAGTATAATACCATTGCCTAAAAAAGGTAAGGTCACATATTAGGACCAAAATATTCAAAATATATACTAAAGTTTTTGTCAAGACTTGGTATTGTTCAAAGTATCTAAGAAATATAAAAGTGCAGCTATACCAGAGAGTTAAATCTAAGTGAACACCACAAAAATCGTTCACATCATGTTGCTGGTCTAGAGCGCTAGATTTAGTTGAAATATAGCCAGAGATTTCATTGCTAACAATTTAAATTATCTAAAGAGATTTTCTCCCCCAGCACCACTGTCTTAAAATCAGCTGTGACCAGAGCTGACCAAAAAATTATTCTTATCAAATTTCTCTAAGTGAAGAATTATAAGTTAAATAGCCCCAGCTCTGATTTTTTTAGAAAAGGCTGTTAACACCACAAAGCCTGCATACATTTAGCATATATTACTGAATGGATTTTGTCAAGAGGCCAAGGGCTAAGCACACTTGGAGAGCGACTTCTCTGTTAAAAGGGCTGAAATGTGAAATAAAATGGCAGAGCAAAGCTGAATAGAATACATACTATTTTCACCCTGCTCTACTTTCTCTTTTTACAGTCACCCCTGAAAAGGAAACTTAATGGGGTAGGGATTTGTAGAAGAAGGCTTGAAAAATGAGACTGGCTTTGAGCCAAACTTCAACTGGTATAAATAGGGGAAAGATATCAGTTACACCAGCAGAAAATCTGGCCCCTTGTTTGCCTAAAGGAGAGAGAAATCTTGGTTGGAGAACGAGAAGATAGCCCTATGACAAGTATATTCCTCTTCAGAATCAGATCAGAAAACTGAGGATAAGTAAATTTGTGCTCTACTCTAAGGGTTAAGAGACAGATTTTTTTTTTCTCAAAAGTACTGAGCACCTACAATTCCAGCAGAAATCAATGAGAGCTGCTGCCCTGTACCTCTGAAGATCAGATCCTGAACTGCTTTGGCATCCTTACCCACTGATTCTATTAGTCTTTCAGTTTACAATGACTCTGTTTATTACCTTATGTTGGGGAGTACCTTAGTCCACAAGAAGTCATATGTAAAAGAATCCTTGGATTGCCAAGGGGGTTGGGAGAGAGTGAACAAATGCAAGCAGTGTGCCAACACTGAGATTATATTTTCAGTCTTGTTATACAAATATGACCAAATGCTGTTTTGGAAGTGAAAGATACAATATTTGTACATGAACAATGACTGAAGGCTGTGTTCTAAGGAGAATCTGAAGTTTTCAAAATTGTCAAATTAAAATATATAGTGCAACTCAGGTTTCACGTGAACTGCATAAATCTTGGCTAAAAATTGTAATCTGTCGCTACACCATTTATTAGCCACACAAGCAGATGCTGTGTCACCTGCTTTCTTCTGGAACCTTGGGAGACTGTTAATACTGTTGTTGTCAAAATAAAATAAAAAGTCTCCTCTGAGTCAGTGTAAATCAATATGATTTTTTACCAGGATGCTCAGAGGTTCTCGTCATGATAGACTATTTCCCTCTCAAATTTCATCTTTCTATCCCCATTCCTTTCAATGTTAAAGCAGTTGAGAAAAGAGAACAAGAACATATTTTTAATAATGACTAAATTACTTTCCTCCCCTTTGCTCTGTTCCTATTTAGTTATACCATTTTTGCTCCACCCTTCAGCACAATTCGTCTTTGGGCAGAGATGATGAAGCCTGGAAAATCGCAGTCCCAAAGGTGGACATGTTAGAATAATACAGGCAGTTGAAAATGGGATTATAGAAATGCATAGGCAACCTTAACTATAGTTATTGTTATTTCTCCCTGTAAGTACTGTTTGTGTCTAAGCATTATGAATGCAAATAAGGGTACAGCCTTCATGGCTCAGGCCCATCTTTATTGTTAAGAATTAGTGCTCCCTTCCTTCCCCTAATAATAAGTAAATGCCCAGTACAATAGAAACAGTGATTTCCCAGAACGAAACAGGTTACACAGGTTTTGTGACCAAGTTGAAAAGAGATTTCTGTCTGTGAAATTGGCTCCATTAACTGAATTTATAGTAGTAGCACTGTAATGCTGAGAAGCATATTTACCTTAATTTGCTACTTTATCAGTGTAGATTATTCTTGTCTGTCATACACATATTCTCTGACTAGTACAGACCTTTTAAACTTGCAGCTACTGTAAACTGGTATCTAATGTCCAACCAAACAACCATGCAAATATTTCCAAAGCTAAGTCTGAGCTACTGCCATGAACTACAAACCTGCTTTGGTGACAAACCTTGTTCGGCTATGTCCTCCCTGGGACATGATCAGCAGCAAGGCCACACTGCCGATAAATTCCAGCAGAGAAAGAGAGACACAAAACCCAAGACACAGGCTGAAGCAACAGCAGTGAGATCTCTTAAATATGAGAAGAAAGTGCTAACACTGAATTAACAAAAACAATATCATACAAAATAGGTAATGAGATAGGAGAATGAAAATTAATCTGAGGTGTCATTATAAGTCTTTGGTACAATCTGTGCTTAATAGAGTTCTTGTATTTCTATTACCATATGCTTTCATTTCATTTCACGCATTTGTCCTTCATCTCAAGGGCAAGTGCCTTTTCCCTAAACCATAATGTAATTGTTACAGATGAACTGTTTTCTTTGCCAGCTTATTTATGTATTTATTTAGTTAGCTGGGCAGTGGACAAGATGACTAGACAGAAAAGTTACTATCAATTTCATCTTGCTTTTGAAGCCTTGATAAATCTATTCTGAAGCTGATAAAAAAAACTGGTCATTCGCACGTCCATTTTCAACAGAGAAAAGGTGATACTACAGTAAGCTACAATTTTTCGGAGCTAGCTCACCTCTGCTCAGCTTTCATGTTGTGTGGTTTTTAGCTGGGTAACAGATTTATAGACTATATTAAATATCAGTACCAGTTGCTTTTTTCTTTTCTTTTTTTGTTTCCAGCCTACTTCTGCAAGACAATAGAAAAGCTGACTTACTCCTCTCAAAGATTTCTTAATTCAAGTAATAGCTCATTCTACTGGTTAGAATCACAGCTGTTTCTTTAATTAATTTCAGAAGTTTCATTGTTAAACAATCATGGTAGAGAGTACATTTGGTTAACAATGAAAGATTACTAAGGGATTATTTGCAAAAAGAAAAGGAGTACTTGTGGCACCTTAGAGACTAACAAATTTATTAGAGCATAAGCTTTCGTGAGCTACAGCTCACTTAGCTGTAGCTCACGAAAGCTTATGCTCTAATAAATTTGTTAGTCTCTAAGGTGCCACAAGTACTCCTTTTCTTTTTGCGAATACAGACTAACACGGCTGCTACTCTGAAACTTGTCATAAGGGATTATTATTAACACTTAGGAAACTACTGTATAACTTAGAAATAAGATGAACTGTGGAATTATTTAAGAACTCTTAAGCAAGAAGCTTTTCAGAGCCTTGTAGATAGACAATCAGTTCTAATAAAAAAGAACCCTTCCCTCCATTGCCCCTCCTTCCTGCCTGAACTTTTGTTCAAAATCTAAACTGAACTCTTTTGAGAACTGAATGTAGATTTTTGTTTTAGCAGTAGAAGTGCCAAAATCCCAGGCAAGAGGCTGTTCTATCCCAAATGGAAGAAAGAAGTGAAGTTCAAATAGTCTTCCCTGTCCCTTGAATAAATTTTACAGTGGGACTTGCTTACTGCACTACTGGAATGAGCTTGAATACTTTGTTCATGAATGCAATATAAAAACCTGTGAGGAATAGTTTGAACTTTTCAATAGTAATAAACATGCGAGTTTAAAAGAGGGGAGATGTGCCAGTAGGCATTATTAATTGAATGTCTCACTACAGCCATAAGTAATTCTATCTCTCCTGTATCACTTCCAAGGGATCTTTAATAAAGCACTTTCACTGTTAAAACCACATGTACCAGTGTGTGCTCCTGTGCACACAACATGTCAGGAAGCCCCATACCTCCTGGTCTCAAGATTTTCAGCTCAATTTTTGCAATGTGTGTAAAGCTGCCTTCAGTGAATGAGAGGTTGAGTACTAACCTCAGGGCAGATCGTTAGGAACAACAGCACAAACCCTAAATTGGTTGTGAATTCTACATTTAGATTTCACCAAACAATTACCCACTTGTAAACTCCTTAGGCACTATAATGGCCTAGCATGGAATCATAGACAGTCCTCTTGGTTACTCCAGTCTATTTTGCCACCCAGGTGAGCCTACCTTTGTGACAGATGGCCCCTTGTACCAAGGATCACAGCAATATTTAGGTTACTCCCAGTCTCAAAGGACCAGTCACTTATCCCAGGTCAATTTCACCTTAGATCCCACACTAAAGACCTATAATAGCTAGTTGTATAATAAACTATATAAAGATTTATTAGTAGGGAAAGGAAATTAAAGAGTTATTTACAAGGAGAGTAAAAGCAGGTAAACATATATGCACAAATGAGTTATAGTCTTAAGTTTCAAAAAGTAATAGATACTTCTATAGTAAGCAAGCTCTATACGACTGATAGGGCTAACCCAGGATAAGCATTGGAGAACCTCTTGCTTATGCCTCATAAACCTTGCCTCCTTCGCCCTGACCCCAATGTCCAAGCAGCACAGAGATACAGTTCCTTCTTGTTAGGGGGTTTCATTCTCCTTCTCCCTTGTGCTCTGAGCTGTAAACTCAGCTGACAAGCAGAATCCACTTGTATACCTCATCTTCAACTGGAGTGGGAAAACTAACAAACTTCTTTATCACCCCACAATAGTCCACCTGGTGTTGACAAGCATGTAACACCTTCTTCATACTAGTTAATGTCTCTCTCCAGTCTTGTGATTTACACAATCACAGAGGCTTACAATACAAGTGCTCAAATATTATCCCACAGTATGGGATATAGATGTTATAAGTGAGATCAATACATGCAGCAATTCACAAGTACTCAATAAAGTCTAAACAAATACATATAATCCAAATGCCGATTTTAACAATACTAACACAGTGAGCCAGACTGAGTCCAGCTATGCATTTCCCAGTGTTCAGTTGAGACATGAGGACCTTGGCATGAGCTGGCATCTGGTCTGTCAGCTTTACACTTAGGTTGTTCAAATAGGTTTAATAAACATAAGTATCCAAACTTTTGGGAATTTATGTAAAACAAAGCAGATCTCTGAGATTAGTAATTTTCCTACCCCTATATTAATACTATAATTATACTATAACTACTAATATTAACTATATTAATATACTGTTTGTAAAATTTACAAAGTTTTGAGGCCCATTCCTTCAAAATGCTTTTTTCAGGAGATTGAGGCCAGGAATGACACTGCTGAAGCAGAGATGCAAACATGCCACTCTTGACATTAGGCCTAAACTCCAGCCTCTGAATTGTGATAAAAACGTGAAGAGATCTTCATTTTAGCCATAAAGTTTGGTGAACACAACATAATGGCATAAATGTTATCACATCATAATTTCAGTTCAATAGATCAGGCAAGAGACAGCTGCATGGTTCACTGGTTAGCCTACTCCTTTTCCTGGGCTCTGAGGATAGGCTGCTAGGACACAGGCTATTCAGTGGAGGTGCTAAATGAAGTAATGCAAGAGTCATTCAATTATGTTTCAACAGCACCCCTTGATGAAGGCTGAGTCTGTTGAACTCAAACCCTTGGGTGTATAGATTTAATTTTCAGTACTCAAATTTAATTCAGCTGACTTACAAAGCTGTTTAAGAAATCCTGTATATTCTTCCCCTAACCAGTCACTCTCAGTATCATCCAAAACCCACTAATTTCAATGATCATTCTCTTGTCCCTTATCACAATGGTTCAGAATACCTGTAGGTAGCTTGGAGGTAGTTGTTTCTTTCTTCAGTATGCGTATTACAATGTTGTCACTGACTTCAGTGGATTTTGGATCAACCCCCTGCTGCAAACATCACTACACAATGGAGAAGGAAAGTTTTGATATTCCTATTAAAAAGTGGGATGAGATGTTTAATATATATTAGAGAGAGCACATATGCAGATATAATATTGGGTTCAAAGTTTCATGTAAAAACACACTTGAGAAGAGGCATGATACTTAATCTATGCACTAAGAGAGATGAAGGAATAGTGGGCAGTATTAGAGATGGGAAGACAGGATATGAGAGAAAAATAAATCCTGCATACATAATTACAAAATGTTCCTCGTGCAAAAAGTAAACCCGGTGGAGAAAGACTAGGTTATTTAGAAATAAATGTAATTGATGCCTTGCTTGGCCTTTTAGTCGCTCATCGTCATCATTTTTCAATTAGGTCTATTTAAGTAAAGCTGTGTGAAACCAATGAATTTGAGAAAACATCTGCTAGCTTTCTGTTGCAAAGTTCTCTCAGAAGAAAATACGCTTAAAAAAAAGTGAATACTTTGCTTTTCAGAAGTGTCTCCTTATCTTAAGTTAAAAGTGCCAGGTGGGACAAGGTTAAAGAGAGGATTGTGCTTTAAAATCACCCTGGGTTCATGACTTTGGCACAACAGTAATACACTTGAGACAGGAGGAGCACTACCTAGCAGGTGAAACCCTGACTCCATTAAAAGTAAATGGAAGGTTTGCCACTGACTTCAAGGGAGCCAGGATTTCACCCCAACAGTGTTATTCAACAGGTAGGGCCCAAGTCTACCAACTTCCTCATGCTCAATTCTACCTTATTTTGAGAATGATCACACTGAAATTTAATGGGATTTTCTTATTTCTGAAGAGATGGCATATTTTCATATTTGCAAAATTCAGGTTCTGCTTCTGGACTCAGATGTCAAATACACCTGTAGTTTAGGAGAGTTTGGATCTAGAGTCCCAGTTTGGGCTCATCTTTAAT
The DNA here is from genome assembly GCF_009764565.3 of Dermochelys coriacea. Classification (NCBI taxonomy): domain Eukaryota; kingdom Metazoa; phylum Chordata; order Testudines; family Dermochelyidae; genus Dermochelys; species Dermochelys coriacea. The sequence continues at coordinate 138,482,899 of NC_050070.1, forward strand.
TCCATAAGTTTCACAGCTTTAATGAATGAAGGCACAGGAGGCTGAGGGTGATTCTTCTATTTTTTCAAAACAAGCTGCACACCTCAGTTTACTATCCTATATAAGTAAAACACTTCTATAACTGGAAACACTGCTACATTGTCATGACCTAACATTCCGTGAGATTAGTTAACAAAAGTCATAAACTTCCCTAAGATTAAGAGAACAAGACAGATGAAATGTTCTCCCTTTCTGTGTGTGTTTACAGTGCTTTGGCTAGAAATTCATCAAGTGACAGAATAATATAAAGAGTAGGGAATGATACGATTATTATATAAAAGCCTTGTCATAGCTAAAACTGAAGTCTCGGCTTTAGGTAAGTCTAGTTACAATACCCAGAGATTTCAGAGTAGCAGCCGTGTTAGTCTGTATTCGCAAAAAGAAAAGGAGTACTTGTGGCACCTTAGAGACTAACAAATTTATTAGAGCATAAGCTTTCGTGAGCTACAGCTCACTTCATCGGATGCATTTGGTGGAAAAAACAGAGGAGAGATTTATATACACACACACAGAGAACATGAAACAATGGGTTTATCATACACACTGTAAGGAGAGTGATCACTTAAGATAAGCCATCACCAACAGCAGGGGGGGGAGGGAGGAAAACCTTTCATGGTGACAAGCAGGTAGGCTAATTCCAGCAGTTAACAAGATATCAGAGGAACAGTGGGGGGTGGGGTGGGAGGGAGAAATACCATGGGGAAATAGTTTTACTTTGTGTAATGACTCATCCATTCCAGTCTCTATTCAAGCCTAAGTTAATTGTATCCAGTTTGCAAATTAATTCCAATTCAGCAGTCTCTCGTTGGAGTCTGTTTTTGAAGCTTTTTTGTTGAAGTATAGCCACTCTTAGGTCTGTGATCGAGTGACCAGAGAGATTGAAGTGTTCTCCAACTGGTTTTGAATGTTATAATTCTTGACATCTGATTTGTGTCCATTCATTCTTTTACGTAGAGACTGTCCAGTTTGGGCCAATGTACATGGCAGAGGGGCATTGCTGGCACATGATGGCATATATCACATTGGTAGATGCGCAGGTGAACGAGCCTCTGATAGTGTGGCTGATGTGATTAGGTCCTATGATGGTATCCCCTGAATAGATATGTGGACAGAGTTGGCAACGGGCTTTGTTGCAAAGATAGGTTCCTGGGTTAGTGGTTCTGTTGTGTGGTGTGTGGTTGCTGGTGAGTATTTGCTTCAGATTGGGGGGCTGTCTGTAAGCAAGGACTGGTCTGTCTCCCAAGATCTGAGAGAGCGATGGCTCGTCCTTCAGGATAGGTTGTAGATCCTTGATGATGCGTTGGAGAGGTTTTAGTTGGGGGCTGAAGGTGATGGCTAGTGGCGTTCTGTTGTTTTCTTTGTTGGGCCTGTCCTGTAGTAGGTGACTTCTGGGTACTCTTCTGGCTCTGTCAATCTGTTTCTTCACTTCAGCAGGTGGGTATTGTAGTTGTAGGAATGCATGATAGAGATCTTGTAGGTGTTTGTCTCTGTCTGAGGGGTTGGAGCAAATGCGGTTATATCGTAGCGCTTGGCTGTAGACAATGGATCGAGTGGTATGATCTGGATGAAAGCTAGGGCATGTAGGTAGGAATAGCGGTCAGTAGGTTTCCGATATAGGGTGGTGTTATGTGACCATCGCTTATTAGCACCGTAGTGTCCAGGAAGTGGATCTCTTGTGTGGACTGGTCCAGGCTGAGGTTGATGGTGGGATGGAAATTGTTGAAATCATGGTGGAATTCCTCAAGAGCTTCTTTTCCATGGGTCCAGATGATGAAGATGTCATCAATGTAGCGCAAGTAGAGTAGGGGCATTAGGGGACGAGAGCTGAGGAAGCGTTGTTCTAAGTCAGCCATAAAAATGTTGGCATACTGTGGGGCCATGCGGGTACCCATCGAAGTGCCGCTGATTTGAAGGTATACATTGTCACCAAATGTGAAATAGTTATGGGTCAGGATCAGCGGCACTGCGATGGGTACCCGCATGGCCCCACAGTATGCCAACATTTTTATGGCTGACTTAGAACAACGCTTCCTCAGCTCTCGTCCCCTAATGCCCCTACTCTACTTGCGCTACATTGATGACATCTTCATCATCTGGACCCATGGAAAAGAAGCTCTTGAGGAATTCCACCATGATTTCAACAATTTCCATCCCACCATCAACCTCAGCCTGGACCAGTCCACACAAGAGATCCACTTCCTGGACACTACGGTGCTAATAAGCGATGGTCACATAACACCACCCTATATCGGAAACCTACTGACCGCTATTCCTACCTACATGCCTCTAGCTTTCATCCAGATCATACCACTCGATCCATTGTCTACAGCCAAGCGCTACGATATAACCGCATTTGCTCCAACCCCTCAGACAGAGACAAACACCTACAAGATCTCTATCATGCATTCCTACAACTACAATACCCACCTGCTGAAGTGAAGAAACAGATTGACAGAGCCAGAAGAGTACCCAGAAGTCACCTACTACAGGACAGGCCCAACAAAGAAAACAACAGAACGCCACTAGCCATCACCTTCAGCCCCCAACTAAAACCTCTCCAACGCATCATCAAGGATCTACAACCTATCCTGAAGGACGAGCCATCGCTCTCTCAGATCTTGGGAGACAGACCAGTCCTTGCTTAAAGACAGCCCCCCAATCTGAAGCAAATACTCACCAGCAACCACACACCACACAACAGAACCACTAACCCAGGAACCTATCCTTGCAACAAAGCCCGTTGCCAACTCTGTCCACATATCTATTCAGGGGATACCATCATAGGACCTAATCACATCAGCCACACTATCAGAGGCTCGTTCACCTGCGCATCTACCAATGTGATATATGCCATCATGTGCCAGCAATGCCCCTCTGCCATGTACATTGGCCAAACTGGACAGTCTCTACGTAAAAGAATGAATGGACACAAATCAGATGTCAAGAATTATAACATTCAAAAACCAGTTGGAGAACACTTCAATCTCTCTGGTCACTCGATCACAGACCTAAGAGTGGCTATACTTCAACAAAAAAGCTTCAAAAACAGACTCCAACGAGAGACTGCTGAATTGGAATTAATTTGCAAACTGGATACAATTAACTTAGGCTTGAATAGAGACTGGGAATGGATGAGTCATTACACAAAGTAAAACTATTTCCCCATGGTATTTCTCCCTCCCACCCCACCCCCCACTGTTCCTCTGATATTCTTGTTAACTGCTGGAATTAGCCTACCTGCTTGTCACCATGAAAGGTTTTCCTCCCTCCCCCCCCTGCTGTTGGTGATGGCTTATCTTAAGTGATCACTCTCCTTACAGTGTGTATGATAAACCCATTGTTTCATGTTCTCTGTGTGTGTGTATATAAATCTCTCCTCTGTTTTTTCCACCAAATGCATCCGATGAAGTGAGCTGTAGCTCACGAAAGCTTATGCTCTAATAAATTGTTAGTCTCTAAGGTGCCACAAGTACTCCTTTTCTTTTTGCGAATACCCAGAGAGTCATTCTTCCCCGTCTACTATTAACATGTATAGAATCATATCTTTTGAGCCAGATCCTCTATAATTATTGGAGTAGGTCAACTTCCAGGGTATGTTCATAAGACCCTATGGTTTTCCTTGTTGGCACAAAAGCTGTTCACCCCAGAGTGGTAAAGAGTGAAACTAAATGAGTTTGGTGATATAATCTCAGCAATTAATGGATAGTAGGCCACAAAATCATATGAAAATCATTTTATAGTATCAGCAGGTCATTCTTCAGTGGAGGACTATAATTGAGAAGGCATCAGAACTGAATTCCTGCTTATCCTTCCAAATGGCAATTAGAAACAACTTCAAAATGGTGGGAAAGCCTGCATGGAAGCCACAGGGATAAAACAGCAGCACTGTACCTTAGCAGCAGCAAATAATTGATAAAAGTCCATTTCCCAGTTTGAAAACAAGCCTTGAGTATTAGTTGGTTCTCATCCTCTCTTTCCTTTCAGAAACATGAAATGTCTGGTATCAAGCACATCCGTCACATCATAAAACGCGACAAAAGATAATATACTATCTTTTAAAATAATTGTATACACTCTACAACTTGTAAAAGCCAATAGCTGGGCCCCTTCAAAAAGAAAAAAATAATGATGTTGGATGAAAATAAGATGTAAAGGCACCACTTTTGCAGGTTCTCATAACATTTTATGTTGGTTTGTAGCGAGAAAGGCAGACAATTTCCACAGATCAAAAAAGTCCTGCAGTTTTGTTACCAAAGAATTCAATCTGAATGCAAAAATAGCACATGATTACTAGCATAGTGATAATTGTTAACTTCCCACAGCACAAAGCAAAGTGAGCTGGATGTGATCCAAGACCAAGTAAAAAGACAACTACATGTTGTCTAGCCAGAATATTTGACTATTGACTTTTGTGAAATTATTGGAAGATAATTAGAAAATAAATGGAATGGAAATGCTATTGGTGCAATTGGACTCTGGGAACAAGGTCTCTTACACTTATATGGAGCCCATAACATCTTATCTTCACTTTGATTTATTAGTACACTGTTTTCCCTGGTTTGAAATACCAGTAACAATTATAGATATTCATTAGTTGCAATAGTTGCTTCATAGTTAAAATTTCAACTGAATTCCCGTTGTATGTCTGATTTGACCTCACACCTAATTCTATAACAAAGTCCTAAAAATGTTGCAATTGGTCAGTTATTAGGCCTGGGGCTGAGGTAATAGAGGTGCTCCAAGTTAAAAAAAAAAGCTTCCAATATTCTAACAAATAAAAAGAAAGCTGAACTAAAATAAGACAGTTTTCTGGAACCCCTTCATCTGAGTTATAGTACTCAAGACCAAAGGCACTAAGCAAGTTTGCAATTACCTGTAATTTTAAACCTGCAAATTCCCTCTGCCATTCCACACCAGAATGCTGACCTTGAAAAACTGTGTTTGCTTTTGTGATATGAAGAATGTGCCAATCCTGAAATGAATCGCATGCAGTCAGACCACCTGCATCCTCATGGAACCTCTTTAAAATCAATGGGGGGCATCCCTTACAAGAACTCATTGCAGGATCAGGCTAAAAAACTTATAGTAAACAAGGATTAAAAACATGTCCTATAGCAGTAAGATGCAAAAGCAATCCTTTCCTTTGCAATGCTCTATCTCAATTGATTCTCCCTACAGTACTGTTGCCCTTACATGACATTTTTCCCAGTGCGCCTTTCTGTGGGCTGGCCTTTTAAATGTGTCAGAGACAAATAACTGTAGACCTAAAATAGCCATTATGCAACTGGCTGCTGCTTCTTACCTTTTCCACTCTTCCAGCTTGTAAGCTATTCCTGGTATATATTCATTTAGGGTTTTTTTTTTCATATTGCTGAGGAGATGGTGCATTCTCACAGGACAATCATGATGAGTTGCATTTAGGTTCTCTCAAGTGAAAAACAAATGACCTAATTCACCTAGTGCTCCTCAGCCTTTAGCGATACAAAAAGTTAACTCTTTCTTTTCTGTTTTCTGCCCCAAATCTCACTACTCCTTTCAGTTGGTCTCCTTTTGTGTGTGTCTCCTCTTACTAATAAGTTATACTATGAAGGATATAGAAGAGATTGAAACCAGCAGGCTTCACTGTGGCTAAAAGCTATGGGAGTATAAAAGGGTGAGGTGGGTTGAAACACACTTCTGGCAGTTTCCTAAAACTTTGCAGTATACCTTCCAAGGTGATACAAGACAGCACATGGGACCAGTAACAGTTACACATTTTCAAAGGATTAATCAAGTGTATTATTCTTTCCTGTCACAGTGCTGGCCTAAGGTGACTAGCTCCCAACCCAGTAAGCTACAACCCCTGTGGGGCATATGAATGAATGAATGAAGCCACTTGTGATATGAATCCCATAGCTACATGTTCAGAGGTTGCAAGCACTAGGATTTTGGATTCATTTTGTACAAGTGAGAAAGAAGGACTCTCTTCATTCTAGTTTATTTCTTCCTTACAGTCCCATGCAGAAGCAAGCCTGGATTCAAACTGTCTAGGGGTCCTTTTCTAAGATAAAACTATGGATCAAGCCTCTACCTAAAGCCATACTCTTATTGCTGGCTCAGAGAAATGAAAATATGTATTCCCTGCTCACATTTCTAGGTGTTTTTTTCCCCACTGGCAAGCACTCAGGAGGCCTTGGGAACAGGAACCCATAAACAGCTTTTATTTGGGGAAAGGGAACAATAAATAAAAGAAACATAAGCACATGGAACTAAATGAGCAAAACCCCATCAGTGACTCAAGAGTATGGTCAACCCCACAGTTCCAAGTATTAATTAGGTAATTTGTTGAGGTCCAGATCAATCCGCATCCATCTAAAATCCAATTTAGAGTTCCAATTAGACTTGAGTAGGCAGGGGGTGGCTCTTATCTGCCTGCCTGTTCTAGTCCTGAAAAATCCACATTACCAAATTCTCAATGCTGTGACATCAACTCTGCCGCTAGTGGTCTTCTCTCACTGCAAAGTCAGCTCTGTGCTGCCACCACTATCATCACTGGTCCAATCTGGTCTATGCTTGAAGTCAGCTCTGTATCACAATCACCACTGGTCTGTTCCAATCCAGTCCTGCAGAATAATTCTATATTGGGTTCAAAAATTTCAGAGGGGAAACCCAGAACAAAACAGATCTTTTGGACATAGTCCCTGCTCCCTGAGCTAGAGCTCTTAGTTTCTAGAATGGACTCCTCTGTTGTCTCCTTGTTGAGTTTGAACCCCATCCCAAACCAAAGTCTTCTACCTGTAAAGTCAGGGTGACACACTTATTCCAAAGCATATCTTGCACAATTCTGATATCCTTCTATGATTACACTCACAATAACATTCTTATAGTAAAACATAGATAAATAAGAACTTGAGCAATAACAGACAGTTTGTGGAGCTATGGGTAAGCAATATTATAATTCATGTAAAATAAGACTTGCCAGAGCTGCCTTTTCCCGACAGCAGGAGCAGAGAGTTCCATCTGTCTTAGCAGTCTAGCTCTAGAGTTCCAGTATTATATTATGTTCACCAGCTGTGCTGTGGTAAAACAATGCAAGGTCTAAGGCAGTGGGGTCAGGCTCCAAATCTCTTAATTTTCAGCCAGATTCTGTTCTTTGTTATATCCATGTAAAACTGGAGTAATTCCACTACAATCAATAGAATTGCTCCAGATTTACATCTACATACACATGCATTTACACCTGCATTTCATACTTTAAGTTTATTTTCATAGTCCTTGAGGAAAATATATTTGGATTAATATCTCTTAATCCTGGTGCAATCGCTCTAATTATGTCATGTTATGCAATACAAGAAGGGATATTCTTACTATACTGTCTTGATAACTTGTGCATGATGCATGATGAATTTATTTTTTCCCTTTTTCACATTTGCTAATTATATAAAATATCTGTGAATGATCTGTGAATATCTGTGAATAATCCCTGTCTTGTAATCCAGGTGATTCTGGTGGATTGTGTGGCCAGGCATTCCTCCAATGGTGCTGTTTATTAATGAACTGATAAAGCAAAGGAAGGTGACATTGTATTAATCAGAATTAGTTCAGAGCTACAGCATTGTACAAGTTGCTTAAATAATTGGTAATGAATATACTGGGGGAAATGAACTGCAAGAAAAGGGGGTATTCATTATGAAGCAGTGCCCTTTGGTAGCTTCAGAACCTTTAAAAATATTTTCATAAATATTCTACAGAATTGCCTGTAAAAGGGATGATCCTGAGAGGTGCTGAGCTGTTCGAGGATTAAATTCAATGAAACTGGGGTTGTCTGAGGATTATTATTAAATACTTTTATTACAGTAGCACCTATGGCTCCAGTGAAGATTAGAGCACTGGGGTGGTATGTGTCATACAAGAGACCGTCTCTGGTTTGAAGAGTTTTTATAATCTAACTTGGAAACAAGCAATCATAAGCAGGTTTAACAAACAAGAGAAGGGAGAAGGAGGAAGGATGGGCAAGGGTAACACGGAGAAGATCATGTGGATCCATGGGCTGCCTAGTGCACAACACGGCATATACCCCCCTGAGCTGCCGATCTAGATCTAAAACCCTCTGTTTTCCTCTATATCCAATTTTTATAAGGATGTATTCATATTAATTCTTGAACCAAAATAATAAACTTCTAGTTTTCATCTTCAAGGCTGTGACCATTTAACTCCTTTCTACATTTCTGGTCTCCTAACTCACCAAATCTGATTTCCTATCTCATCCCCTTTGCTCTGCTAATGAGCCTCTATCTTTCTCTTGTTCATTCCTCCCATAAGCACCTTCATGTCTTCTTCCACACTGCTACTTATGCAAGAAACAGCTCCTCATAATGATGAGCATAGCATATCTTCAAATCCCTTAAGAACCACGTCTACAGTGCCGCACATGAAAAATAGCCTAATGAAAATGGTTAGGTAGGTGGCCTGTTATTGATTCATTAATCTCTTGTTCATTTAGCCTAATTAATTAAAAAACCTATGAAGCCAGTAAATTATACACTTAGCTAATACATGCAACTGTGTGTTCCTATTGCTGGCACTCTTGTCTCTCCCATGCTTCCTCCGTTGTACACTACAACCACCTTTCTCTGTATTTAGGCCCAAATCCTGCAGTGCTGGCATAACTCCTGCATCTGTGTGGATCCCTGTTGACTTCATGTGGACTGCATGTGGATACATGGGTCCACCAATCATGGGCATCAAATGGGAGCATTGAGGACTTCGTAAGGTATTTGGGGTAGGGACTATTCTGTTATGTTTGGATGGAACTCTATTCCTGATCAGAGCCTTTGGGCACTACTGTAATGCAAATAATCACAGGCAGCAGGTGAATAGAGCTAGAGGGGGCTCAGCTGCCACAAATCTGTCTACCAGCTCACCAACTGCCACCTCACATACATGCATAGCTCAGCAGGCATAGCCCCATGTTGGGGTTGTCAGGTGTCCAGTTTTCAACCGAACACCTGGTCAAAAGGGACCCTACCCAGCTCAGTGAAAGTGAGCGAGCGAGTGAGGGTGGGGGAGAGTAAGTGATGGAGGGAAGGAGCGGGGCAGGGCCTCAGAGAAAGGGAGGGCAAGGGTGTTCAGTTTTGTTTGGTCAGAAAGTTGGCAACCCTACCGATGTCTGGTGGCGCCAGGGACAGAAAAGGGGAGGGAAGGGCATCACAGGGAGAGGGCCTCGCCTACTTGTGGATGCATTCATCATGTGATGCCGTGGCAGGATCCCCGGAGCAGGGAGCCAGGCCCAGCCTACGGGACAGGAGCCACCACTGCCCAGGTGAGTGCAGAACTTACTCACTCTCAAACCCCTTCTCACCTCCCTGGGGCCTCCTCTCTGTACCAGACTGGGAGAGTCTACCCAGTGACCCCACACACACCAAAGAGTGGGACCCCTTACCCAAAAGAGTGGATTCCTCCATGATTCACATGGGGATGGGGAGTGGCACCTGACTACACTCCACCCTAAGGAGCCCCTCTCCACAGAGCTAGGAGCCTGGTTGCTCCTCCCACCCTGATAGAGACCCGCCCTCATAACCGTATGCGGGTGTCATGGCAGCTCCTCAGCCTCAAGGATTCCAGGCTTCATCTTGCACCTCATGTTTCACTACTGTAGCTGTGTGTACCAGGGGCAGACATCTCCTTTAGCCAGTGTAGTTTCTCCTGCTTCTTCCCTATATCAGACGCAGGAGTTAGGTGAGCTTGGATTTGCAGCATCCACACTGGTGAGCTTGTGTGAGTCTGTCATTGCCCGTCAACCATAAATTGGGGCCCAGCCATATTTCCGTCCCTCGCTATTCTACTGCTCGCACTGCTGCTATGCTGCTTAGTATGCTCTAGGCAGGTCTCCTGTTCACGCCTTCATTCAAACGCACAAAGGATTTGTACAGAGACTGTTAGCTACGCTGTCAACAAAAAAATAAGAAATTTTTATAAACAAAGACAGTCTAGTTTAAATACAAAAACAGCTCAAAAGCGAATTAGGCCAATATTAATTTTAGAAAGTGGTTTGGAAAATAGAAGCATTCAGTGTGGAAATGGACAGCCCTCTTGAAAAAGTGCACAAAATAAAGGTAGTGGATAAGAGTGTGGACTGTAGTGATTCTTGTGAATAATATGCTCATGGTGATGAGGGATTGGAAAAATATTGCTGAGAAACTGAACAGACATACCAACTGTAATATTCACTTACAGTGTATGGGAAAGTGGAGAGATTTCCAGCGGTTAGTAAATCGGTCTCAGTTGTATCCCTCGTTTCAAATTCTCACAAGATCACTGTTCAGGAAAACAGAGAATATGCAAGAAAAAAATTACGTATTTGTTGTTTTACCTTTCATTCCAAGGACTGACTCCTGGGGGCAGTGATGAAACACAAACATTGAAAAGCTGGGATAATTTTCTGGAGTTGTGTTCTCTTCGTTGCAAAATAAGATGAGTGATTTGATTGAAAACTGCATGGTTCATTTAATTTAACAAGGCATAAAATTCAAAATAAGTTGCTCCACATTGCAGCTGACCTGGTGAAGAAATACATAGCTGAGGATGCATGGAATGTTGGAGTTTATTGCCTGATGAAGGGGTGATGAAGGGGTGCGCTTTTAAACAAGAGCAACTCTCCATCTGTGTTTGTTATACAGCACTGATTGAAATGCACACAAGCCATTTCTCCAGTTTAGAGACTGTTCTGGATCACAAAATGCACAGAGAATTTACAACAGCCTCAAAGAAGGAACAGAAACATCTGCAGTAAGCACCATTACAACCATAGTTGCTCAGGTTTATGATGGGGTGAGTGTCAGGTGTCACTAATGGGGTACAGCGGAAAATTAGAAATAACCACTCTCGACCATCTACACCAGTTGTATGCCTCACAAACTTGTTCTTGTAGATGCTTGTAAAACAAAGAGAACTGTGTCAGGATTTTTTAGCATTTTGGAATCACTATATTGCTATTTCTCCACACCTAAGCACCATAGACTTTTCCATGATGTATAGAAACCACTAGGAATCAAGCCCATTGAATTGACTTGTCTGAGTGATATACAGTAGGCATGTAGGTGAAGAACTGTCAGCACATGAAAATCCACCTTGAAAGCTACCATGAGCTCAGCCATCCTGGGAAGTAATCAAAGCTTTGTTGAAGCACATGGTTTTCTGCAGCCAGTGCAAAATATTTTATTATACAATTTGTTGTTTTTTGATAATCTACTGTCAGTAATTCAAGTTGCTCACAAGGCATTGCAAGCCAAAAGGCCATACTGTCCTCAGCAGCAAAAGTAGTTAGTAGCACCACCTCAACTTCGGAGAATATCAAAAATAAAAAATCATGGAAGCATATTTGGGCCATGCCCTGCAATATGCTGAAAAAATTGGCATTTCGATTGAGAGAGAGAAATATGCAGGTGTTTGGTGACCAATGAGGATTTAAAATGGAGCAAATTTAAAACCTGAGCTGTGGAGAGAAAGAACATCTTCCAGCTGAACCACACAACCATGAGCAAAAGTAGTGTCAACAATATATTTTCCCGCCAGTTATTAATGTATTAACAGGGGAAACTAAGGTTTTCCAAAGAAATGTTAGTGCTTGCAAAAAGTATGGATGCCATTCTGGCTTTTGAACCTGTTGCAGTTGAATGATGGAAATCTATGGGAAGATTACAGGAATCAATGCCAGTTTGGCAAAATCTGATATTCAGATTGCATGTATTAATACTGAATCTCATGGACAGGTTGTAACATTAGAAAATCTGAGATTCACTCTGACAGCCTTGGAATACTCCAGTTTCTTTTAGCTGGTTCATTTAGCACTTCAGCTGCTTGTTGGCTCAGTAGAGTCTGCATCTACCTTCGTAGTGATGCACTGAATTAAAATATGCCTGAGAACAACAATCAGCCAAGGAAGGTTTTCAGCTTTGGTTAACCTGAACATTGAATCGGACATTAAAGACATTGATTCTGCAGAAATAATGAAAATGTATGCGTCCAAAGGAAACAGTTTACTTACACTGGAACAAGAAAATAAGAGCAAGGTTTTTTATTATGCATGTTCTTACAAGCTGAATGTGATTTACTGGTGATTTAAATGTACTGAAACAAGATAAACAGATTAGCCACTAGGGTGTGTCAAATACTGCATGCAGTAAACATGAAACAGGTTTTTTATTATTATTATTTAGTAGTGGCCCCTTGGTTTAATGTGCACCTTAACTGTATACAATTTTACACACCATTTGCAGATAAAACCCCTGCTGTAACTATGATTCACACAATTCTGAATGGCTATTAAGTTTTACTCAGCCCCCACAAAGAATGTGCAAATGATAGATAAGATTTTAATAGCCTTTGCTATTTGATTTTTGTTTTTACTCTTTTAACATAATCTGTCCTCAGCTGCCCATTTATCAAGCCATTGTTATTGTCTGTTCTGGCAGCTGCCTTACTATGCTTCAGGCTTTTGTGGGAGTGGTTTATACCCATGTGGTTCCAGGGGAGTCTCAGAGACATGAGATATCCTCTTGATGCTGGTGTCTGGGAAAGAGCTTTTCTGGTTAAAAGGTTTCTGCCTTATTCTAATTAGAGAGCAGGGTCTAAAACCTCAACATCAAAGTCCTGTCTCTGAGGTCATTGGGCCCAGGGGTTGTCAGGGCTATCTGTAGTAGTTGTTGCTGCCTTGCTGTAGTGCATAAGGGCTGGCTGGCTCCAATGCTGGAAACAGGAGTTGTCCCTCTCTGAGACCCTGTAGATGGGGAAACATGATTTCTATGGGCCAGATGATTTCAAATTTACATCCAAAATTTTACTCTGAATTTTGCCTTTGGAAATTTCATCTGTAGTTTCTCTAAGTGTGATTCTATAAGATGCTCAGCACCTTGAAAGATCCAGTCCTGTTATCCTTTTTCTCATCCAGTTTTATAGCATGGGCTCACTCCTGAATTCTTCTGAGTTCCTTGAGAGTTGAGTGCTTAGCATGTCATAGGAGCATTCTGCATCTTCCAGGATCAGGATCTGTAACATTCTTAAATGAAGTGTTTTCATTACTTTGCGGTGGCAGATGCTTGGAAAACTTCTATTTTGTTTGATCTTACTGTATTTTTAATCTGGCCAATCTTTCTGTTTACCATAGCTTTTGCATCTTTCAAATGTTATTAGTTTGTCCCTCTGGCATGTTCATTCTTGATGCTCTTAGCTTAGCTGTTTTAGTATATCCATTTTCAAATTATTACGTAAATATCTCCCATTCCCCACAGATTTCTTTTTGAACAAGTAATTGACTTTAATCAGAGGCTGCAGATTCATGTCTGCCACAAACTTTTTATTATGAACAAAAAAAACCCAAAATATTTTTTCAGCCAGGGATTATTCCAGGAAGGGATGTTGCAATTCCAAACAGGGTATTAGATCAGTGTAGGCTGGACTCTGGTATGAATGCAATGAGAACAAGGATGTGACCGGTCATATATTACCACATTGAAAATCACACGATCAGTATGAATTATATTAGAAGAAAAAACCCTAGAAGAAAGAAGGAAAATGGGATTAAAATAGAATCCGTTTTTAAAGGGGTTTGAAAAATCAGATTATAAAAAATGAGGGCATTTCAATATTTGTTTTAATTATGAAAATAATTTAAAACCCTTTTAAAAGCAGTCCACATCACCACCATGTGCTCATGTTTTCTCACTCACATCTCTTTCATTTAGCTTTTGCAGCATGTGCGAGCATATCTCAGTGCATGATTAAGGGGATGGCAATCACTTGTATTAGTGTTAGCCTCATGCACTAGCCTAAATAGATGCAGACAAAAATCCTGTGTCTACTGAAATACATTTGGCATGGACCCAACTATATATTCATTTTAACCTATTTAGTATTTAAATAGGGAATAATCAAAACAATTATTATCCTGAATGCAAGATTAATATTGTTTAAAATGGCCAGTGCATTTTCCAAGCACTTTTCTAACATTAACTACTCTTCCCAACACTCTTTTGAAATAGGTAAATAGTCCCAATTTACAAATGGAGAAATTGATATACTAGATTACAAATTGTGCAAAACCACATAACGAGCTAGTGGGAGAGTTAGGTTATATATTTGTAATCACTGTGTCCATCCCAAAACTTACATTAAAAACAATTTATCTAACTTATTAAAAAATGGGACATCCAACAAAGCCAACACCCATAGATTATAAACAACTTCTACAATATCTTCTCAATACAAAACAGCTCCCAGGAATTTCTAGTCACTTGTTCAATCTACTAGAACATGCTGCCTCTTACTAATGAGAGAGAACCTGTCCAGTAGGTTTTCCATTCCTCTCCTAGCATGTTATGGTAAAACAGCCTTCCATTTTCTTGTATGTATGCCAGTGGTGGGCAACCTGTGGCGCGTGGGCCACATGCGGCCCATCAGGGTAATCCGCTGGTGGGCCGCAAGACAGTTTGTTTACATTGACCGTCCGCAGTCACGCTGCTTCCAGTGGCCATGATTCGCCATTCCTGGCCAATGGGAGCTGCGGGAAGCGGCGGCCAGCACGTCCCTGCAGCCTGTGCTGCTTCCCACAGCTCCCGTTGGCTGGTAACTGCAAACCATGGAACCATTCAGAATATCTTCTGCCTTTGGGATTTGTGTTATGCCTTCCCTTGCCCATTTTGAGGTGCTCCATTCTCTTCCTCCTGAAAACTGAGGTAAACCATGGAGGTTTTAGTCCCTTTATTACGATGATTATTTGCAATGCATACTACAGAAGTGCCTAGAAGCCCAAATGAGCATGATGCCCATTGTATAGCACTAGGTGCTTTACAGACACAAAGTAAGAGATTAAAAGCTGTTTGAGGAAGAGACTAAGTGGGAAATCAACTTGTAAAAATACATTTTTTTCCTCAAAAGAAATTTCAAACTAAAATTTTTTATTCAAAATTTTTCAGTCACAACATTTTGTTGTTTCCATGAATAATTCAAATTAATTCAATTTGTTTGGTTGGTTTGGTTGTTTCAAGTGAACACTTTTGAAATTAAAATTTGTTTTAGTTCAACTTAAACAACATTAATTCAAAACAAAAAATTGAATTTCAAAATGTTGATTCAAAAAGGAAAGTTTTTTTGTTCTTCATTTTTCCTTGAAGCCATATTTATTTTCAGCAGGAAATACTTCTGCATGGGAGACTTTGAACAGCTCTACTAAGTAGAAAAAATAGGGAGGGGAGTGAAAACAAAGGCACAGAAGGGTAAAGTGATTTGCCTACTGTAACATAACAAGTCACCAGCAGAGCTAGGAATAGAACCTGGGTCCCCATCCAGTACCCTATCCATTGGATCACACTGCCCCATGTGGCTCTGCTCTTTACAGCCCTTGTCTTTGTGCACATGACAATAGATTTTAAAATATTATATACACTCACACATATATGCATGCACACGCACCACACACACCTGTTTGTCCTTCAACATCTAGCTCATTCATATTTTAGAAATTTTAAAAGGTATAAATAACAACCAACTTCTAGTTTAGTCAAACATATTTCTGAATGGGAAAGAAAAAAAAATCTTTACTTCAGATACTTAGGGGAAGAAGGTCATTTCCATCATTTCCTTTACATCTAACTAAACAGGAGATGTTGAGCTGGAAGGTGAGGGATTTCATATTCTTGCAGTTAAGATTATCGAAGCACAGCTCATGACTGGCAACTGTATTCATCTTCTCTCAGTGTGAGTGAGCCCATACACAGTGTAACATAGGCACATAATTTGGAGCTTCTAAAAGAGCCAGATAACATTTCTGTAAAGCATAATATGTTACTCTGAAAGAACAATGTCATGGCTCAGAGCAGCCAAGGACTTGGCCTCCAAATTTTGTTTGGATAGCAGGTATATTTAACACTCTTTCCCTGGTACCATCTGCCTTTCTGCTATCTTTTTCTGTATGTGAGTAGTGGAGTTAACTTAAAGAACCTTGTTCTCCTATGTAAATGAAGATCTAGTAGCCTCACAAATAACTAATGAAAAGATTTTTTTTATTTTTATTTATTTATTTTTGCTTTTTAAGATGGTCTCAGCTCAGGTTCGAACCTTATAGTTACTAAGATTTTAAAACTATCCACATATATACGTATCACTGAACTTAACAATTGCTTAATCACGGATGTTTACATTGATCTAACTGATTTTGTTTTACTTTTAGCTAGATGGTGTTCCATTGAAAATACAACAAAAGTGTCAATAGGTTAAAAATAAAAACAAACAACAAAAAAAATCAAGATGATTAAACATGAAAAGTGATATTATTGCACATTAATACACAATTATGATTGAATTTATACAAATACTGTGCATTCTTTTTTTCACATTTTTTTCCAGAAATTTTGAGGACAGATTTCATTAGGACTTGAATTCAAATATTGAATGACTCACAGTGAGTGCCTAATATAATCTTCCTTTCATATCACTTCTGAAAAAAAAATCTGTAAAAATAGTGCACATCCTTATAAATGCAACCACAACTGTATGTAAATGTGTCCAATAAATATATGTTTTCATGTTTTACCGTCTCTACTTTTATATATTTTCCTGCCCAGATTAAGTAAGAATGAATTCCTAAGTGCTGACTTGAGTTTGTATATTAAACTGGTTTGTGCTATTGGTATGCAAAAATAAATCTTAATGTTTTGTTGTATAAGAATAAAAGTTATTTTTCCATTCTCGCATAATGCAGAAACAAGAAGGGATTTTACTCAAACTTTCCACAAACATCCATTTCCAAAGTTAGCTGTGCTTGTAAGCATGATAAGCTGAAATACTCAAGGCATTTTTCTTTGTGTCTCTTTTCACTGGGGAAAGAAAGAGAACACAATGCTAACCTTGAGAAACTAGTAGTGGGATTTTAACAAGAGCTCAATGCTTGTCTAACTCTATACCCACTGAAACTAACTTCCACTAACTTCCACTAACTTCAGTGGAAGCAGATTTAGGCTGGTGCTCAGCACGTTTGAAAATCCTACCCTAAACACTTGAAATTGAGGCATTTCCCCAAATTAAGGTTGTTCCCACAATGTTAACTGAGCCATGCTGTGCATATGTACTCCCAGTTTCTTGTTCAGTAAAAACCTCTTACCAACTCCCTTGACATTGCTGCCAGGCTCTGGGGAGGTAGGTTAGAATTCTAGAGGTTGGGGTTGGTGGCTTTTAAGAAATGTTAAGAAGAGTTCATACATTCAAGGAAGCTAGTGACGGCACCATACTGCACCACTGAAATTAATAGTAGATTTTCATTTGCTTCAATGGGATCAGTATCAGGAATATAGTGAGAGCATGGACAGTACAAGCTTCCCTTATGTAGTCCTACTAATCTACTCTTTCTAATCTAAGGTGTTTCTAGGGTACCTGTCACTGTGGTTACATCTCAGTCTTGCAATAGTAGCTGCTATTCTAGTTCTGAGCCTTTGAGTTGTGGCTTCTCTTTTGAATTACATGAAGATTATAAAATTACAACCCATATCCACAAGAGTAGGTTGAGTCATACCATTATACATTTTGAATTGTAATTTAAGCCATGTCTCAACCATGATCTCTAGAGATCTCTATTACATTAACATATTGTGACACCTAATTTTTGCTATAGCACTTTTTGCTTGTGGGCCTGCTATGTATACCGCGTGAGAAGCTGTCCAATTATGTATTGCCACTTTGACAATCAGGTTGTCAGCATGAAATATACAGAAATATAAGAAAATACTATGGAAGAAATTATGATTTTTTAATGTTATTTCAGTTCTTCCTTGTCAATGCTTGACAGATGGATAAACATCCAGACTTCATCATTACACAAGAAACTGAAATGAATGTTTACAAGTAAAAGACTTCTCATAAAAACTGAAGATTTCCTAT
This sequence comes from Dermochelys coriacea, assembly GCF_009764565.3. Classification (NCBI taxonomy): domain Eukaryota; kingdom Metazoa; phylum Chordata; order Testudines; family Dermochelyidae; genus Dermochelys; species Dermochelys coriacea. The sequence goes on from NC_050070.1 coordinate 138,500,845, forward strand.
TGCCATATAATGAAAAATACTTTAACCAGTAATAGACATAAGGTGGGGTTTTGTCCAATAATGTAAGCATCATATGGATTCAGATAAACTGAGTCCAGTTGCCAGATTTGTCCAGTTTACTGTATGTGCTGGATTTTACAGCACAAAATAAAATAAGTTCCTAAAGACACTGAAGTGTGAGTCACTATGTAATGCATACTAATAGAAAAGGCCATTAGAATATTTTGTCATCAGTATACATTTTATGCAAGATTGTTGCTGGATCATTTAGATCCTTATCTATTTTATATAGCTCTTGAATTTAAAGGTGCAAACTCTGACACTCACATTTTTACTACTTTAATACACAGATATTATTAAACATTGTTATTTAATAAAATGAAATTGCCAAATGCAGTTGTTAGTGAGGATAGATCAGTTTGTACATAAAGTGTGAAGCAAAATAACCCTTCCCAAAATAGTCAAAAGGTACCTGGTAGCTACTGAAAGAAGGGTGTTGGTAGAGAAGCAGTAGTAACCCATATTTCATTCACCTTCATTGGCCTCCCATCATTTCTAGCTAAACAATGTATGTATCAATTTATGTAGCATATCATTTGATTTAATCTATTACCCATTCCAGGACGTTTTCTCTTCTTTTTCCTCCTTCTCCCTTATCTCTTATTTGCTTTTATCTTCCGTTAAATATTGACATTGCTGGGGAGAAAAGGTCATCCATTTTCATCTGACTATGGACAGGTTGGGACTCAGTCTGACTTCAATTAGCAAGGAGCGTCACAGCGGCCATCACATTCTTGAGAAGTCTGTGCCTCCAGCAACCAAAAGTCTAAACCTGGGTTTCTTCTGCTGCATTGTCTCTGTGGAATGCAACTGTTCTGGAAGGTTTTGGATGGTGAAGCAGACCCTCATTTGGCAGAGTCTGAACCCATTTAAAGTCTTGCTTAGTAGGACCCTACCTTTGTATTCATCCAAAAAATGAAGAGGAAGGCATTGGTGTATATGGATTCCAAGGGTGATATACTCACATGGATCTTTGTAGCAGTAGCCCTTTTCTCAAGCTTGCAGTAGAAGCAGTGGAAATAGTGGTGGTGTGGGAGTGCTGTTATGGAGGGGAAGGACTCATTCATAGCAACCTGTGCGGTGATTGTCAATAAAGCCATTTTGCTGTCTCCTGCTATAGGTTCTGAGATGAGAGTACAAAGAGGAGGGTGGACTGGAACTCCCCTTTCACCGCAGAAGTGGAGGGGAAAGCGAATAAATCAAATAGGTCCAAGCTAACATCTGAGACTAAGGCAGCAAGGTAGGATAGTAATTGCAGTTCATTGTGGAGACCAGTTTTGGGGGAAAGGTTTTTTTTTTAATTTATATATATATAACAGTCTAACAGTCCAAGTGAGAGCTATGAGAGGAAAGGCTGGAAGAGGGGAGGTTGTACCGCAGTCTGTATGAGGGAGGTCAAAGACCGAGGATCTTGGTACCTGGGCAGCTCAAGCTTCTATTATGCCCTTAACACAGAGTAACCTCCATCTTCCTCTTCCTGTAAATACTTTAGTATATTTGTGTATCTACAATTGTGTAAATTATGGACTGCTGTGTTTGTGGTGTCTCTGCATATAACAGATCTCTTTTTATTTTTCACCCACCAAGAAACCTGATCTTAAATTATTTTTTCCTTACTACCCAAAAGTCCATAGAAGTATTGCGAAAGGCCAGACAGTAAAATATTATGCTGACATTCATGCCCAAGCTAACATCTTCAGAGAAGAAGCTGAGCAACTCCATCTCTGGGGCTTGCTGATAAGACACAATATGCATACTTTGATACTGTCTGTAGTCGGTAGGGTGCTGAAGATAACAGAGATCCAGATCAGTTATTCCTTTGGTTATGAAAGGTAGTTTATACACAATAATATTTATTCTTTGGCATTTAGGTTCAGGGACAACATTCAGCAGGATGATTCTAATAAGTAGGGGGTAGAGAAAATGTCACTAAAACTATGAATTCCTCCAAGTTTTTTTTTAAAAAATCAAAGCAGGGAATAGAGTAGCAATTAGAAATTTGAGTGTTGGCTACTTCTTATGGTATCCTTACAGTATTTCCAAAGCCCTCCCAAATATATGCCTTAGATTTTTGATTGAGAGTCCACTGGGTAATTCCAAAGAGGACTGAGAAATAAATAGGAACCTTTATCTTTGAAATAGGTGATTTGCTATGCTGCCACACTTTCCCTTTCTCTGGCACCACCACTTTTGTCAGCAAGCAAGCAAGCACTTGATGCTGCCCAACATGGTTGGTACTCCCATGAGCACAACTGTGGACAGGTGCAACCGCCTTTCTGACAGGCCCAAAAAACCTGCCCTCCTTCAGGTTCTGCGATTGACATAGGGAGCCTGCTGGCTGTGTGCAGAAAGCAGTCAGACTTGGCAGCTATCATTTCAGTCCCAATCTGGATGCTTATCTGCCCCCAAAGTCCCTTCCAAAAATACACTGCTTTCCTGAGATATACTACCCTGATCAAACAGGGACACCTGGCCAGCTAACGAATCCACCAGAACACTTCCCACTGTAGTGTCTTTTATTGAAGGATATCAGTTAAGCTCTATAGTATCTCTGGCAAATTTCAAGAGGTTACTAACAAACAGTAAGTAGCTGGCTTTATAAATCAGAGGCAAATTAGATGAGAAACTTGAAGTAGTTCAGGTTTTCATGCCTATACTTCAAGTGTCTTTGTATCTTACCATATCTGAGGTAGAAGCAAAACTGAAACAGCTTAATGGGACTAAATCGGGGGGCCCAGATAATCTTCATCCAATATTAAAGGAATTGGCACCTGAAATTGCAAGTCCATTAGCAAGAATTTTTAATGAATCTGTAAACTCAGGAGTAGTACCGAATGATTGGAGAATTGCTAATATAGTTCCTATTTTTAAGAAAGGAAAAAAAAAGTGATCCGGATAACTACAGGCCAGTTAGTTTGACATCTGTAGTATGCAAGGTCCTGGAAAAAATTTTGAAGGAGAAATTAGTTAAGGACATTGAAGTCAATGGTAAATGGGACAAAATACAACAACAACCTTTACAAAAGGTAGATCGTGCCAAACCAACCTAATCTCCTTTTTTGAAAAAGTAACAGATTTTTTAGATAAAGGAAATGCAGTGCATCTAATTTACCTAGGTTTCAGTAAGGCATTTGATACCGTGCCACATGGGGAATTATTAGTTAAATTGGAGAAGATGGGGATCAATATGAACATCAAAAGGTGGATAAGGAATTGGTTAAAGGGGAGACTGCAATGGGTCCTACTGAAAGGCGAACTGTCAGGTTGGAGGGAGGTTACCAGTGGAGTTCCTCAGGGATCGGTTTTGGGACCAATCTTATTTAATCTTTTTATTACTGACCGTGGCACAAAAAGTGGGAGTGTGCGAATAAAGTTTGCAGATGATACAACGCTGGGAGGTATTGCCAATTCGGAGAAGGATCGGGATATTATACAGGAGGATCTGGATGACCTTGTAAACTGGAGTAATAGTAATAGGATGAAATTTAATAGTGAGAAGTGTAAGGTTATGCATTTAGGGATTAATAATAAGAATTTTAGTTATAAGTTGGGGATGCATCAATTAGAAGTAACGGAAGAGGAGAAGGACCTTGGAGTATTGGTTGATCATAGGATGACTATGAGCTGCCAATGTGATATGGCTGTGAAAAAAGCTAATGCGGTTTTGGGATGCATCAGGAGAGGCATTTCCAGTAGGGATAAGGAGGTTTTAGTACCATTATACAAGGCACTGGTGAGACCTCACCTAGAATACTGTGTGCAGTTCTGGTCTCCCATGTTTAAAAAGGACGAATTCAAACTGGAGCAGGTACAGAGAAGGGCTACTAGGATGATCCGAGGAATGGAAAACATGTCTTATGAAAGGAGACTTAAGGAGCTTGGCTTGTTTAGCCTAACTAAAAGAAGGTTGAGGGGAGATATGATTGCTCTCTATAAATATATCAGAGGGATAAATACAGGAGAGGGAGAGGAATTATTTTAGCTCAGCACCAATGTGGACACAAGAACAAATGGGTATAAACTGGCCACCAGGAAGTTTAGATTTGAAATCAGACGAAGGTTTTTAACCATCAGAGGAGTGAAGTTTTGGAATAGCCTTCCAAGGGAAGCAATGGGGGCAAAAGATCTATCTGGTTTTAAGATTCTACTCGATAAGTTTATGGAGGAGATGGTCTGATGGGATAATGGGATTTTGGTAAGTAATTGATCTTTAAATATTCAGGGTAAATAGGCCAAATCCCCTGAGATGGGATATTAGATGGATGGGATCTGAGTTACTATAGAAAATTCTTTCCTGGGTATCTGGCTGGTGAATCTTGCCCATATGCTCAGGGTTTAGCTGATTGCCATATTTGGGGTCGGGAAGGAATTTTCCTCCAGGGCAGATTGGAGAGGCATGGGGCATGGTTGACTTGAGGGAGGCTTCTCTGCTCCTTGAAATCTTTGAACCATGATTTAAGGACTTCAATAGCTCAGACATGGGTGAGGTTTTTCATGGGAGTGGATGGGTGAGATTCTGTGGCCTGCGCTGTGCAGGAGGTCGGACTAGATGATCAGAATGGTCCCTTCTGACCTTAGTATCTATGAAAAAAAAGCTAAACCAGCTGAAATTGTAAAATCTAATGAATCTCCCAACTTTACATTAAGAGATAGGAAAACATTTCTCAATTTTTTTGTATTAAAAAAAAAGGTTGTTTTAATGGTTAAGGGGAAAGATGTTTCCAGTTTTGAATGTCACTGTCTAATTAATAGCTGTCTAGAATACAACTTCATAGTTAAGATGCACTATTACATAGTTATTGCCTGTAGCTAAATTTCTGAATCTTTCGTCATCTCAATTCCATTGTGCCGGACTAAATAATATGATTAAACCCAGAGTGCTAGAAATGTAGCCATGAAAATGATGAGGTGTGTGTTCTCAGCCAAGTACTTCCTTTTAAGTGTTACTTTCCAAAGAAACATCACCTAAGGAAAAAAAAACCCACTCTTGATAATAAAATAATGCAGTATTTAAAATTTTAAAACTTGCATATTCTAATACATTTGGGAAGCAAACCTACAAGAGAAGAGTTAAGTTTGCTGCCATATATCAATGTAATATTTATTCTCCAGTAAAGAGAACTGGCCAGATTCAGTGCTGGTGTTCTCATCAGGTACAATTCCACAACAGTCATATGTATTAGGTTCTCCACATTGCCTCTTTTGATCAGGTGGACAGTCATAATGTTATGCTTAGCTGGAAAAGCAATGCTATCAATTTTTCCTATCCAAATCATATACATTCATTGCAACAAGGGAATAGAAATGGGGATTCAGCATGAGCCAACAACCAGGACCGCTGGTTTTAAAACTGGATTCTGATAGCGGCTTGGTGCATGACCTTGAACAAGTCTTATCCTTTCCTTGCTTGTTTCCCGACTGTAAGCGTAAGTTCTGTCCTCATGCATGCCCCTTCATAGGTGCTGGAACTGGGGATGCTACCGCACCCCCTAGCTTGAAGTGGTTTCCATTATATACACAGGGTTTGCAGTTTGGTTCAATGGCTCTCAGCACCCCTACTATGAAAATTGCTCCTGCACCCCTTTGTAACTAGCCACAGCATTGAAGGGGACTTTACCCCTATTAGAAACCCCTCCGTTCTTTAGCTTGCAATTCCTGTCTCAGTCTGCATCTATCAAAGTCTAAACATCTTCTGAGGGAAGCACAAACAAGTCTTCAAATTAACAGCCCTTCTACCCCATCAGGCTTCACTATAGTTCCCTTGTAGTATCCTACCTGCTAAGCCCAGGGCTTTTCTCATTCAGAAAAACCTGTCTCCTCTACAATTTCTCCCCACATGAGCTCCCTCAGTCTACTTTTACAGCGTAGCTCCACCTCCTTTATCCAGGCAGCAATTAGTTACTCCCCTAGCTGCAGAACATGACTAATTAGGTCCTTTCCCTTGCCTTGCAGGTGATAGGAGTTAAGCCTCATCACATTGGCCTATAAATGGAGATACTTTACTTGCATTTTAACATCTTCAGATATAAAGTGCTATATAATGGTAAAGTATTGTTATGCCTAAAAGCAAACTTCAATATCTGTGACTATCTGATGCTTTCCAATCCACCAATTTAAGGCGTAAAAGAAAACTGATGTATTATGTACACATTGAAAGTGCACATACATACCACATTCAAACAAAAGCAAACCAGTACACTCAATCCCTAGCATGTAGTAAAGCTGGGTAAATAGTGTGGGGGAGGGGGAAATGATTAATAAATAATGGTTTGAATTTTGTATCAACTGTGTTAGTGACAGGAGACGGGAATAAAGAAAAAATAATGAGAAAATTGAAAAAAGTGTCATGAAGCTAACTTAAAACAAATATTTGAATATCTGAACTATTTCCCCATATTAAATATGTAGATCCCACAGTAAACACAGATAGCATGGGAAAGTCCTATTTTAACATAGTTCTCCATGGAGGATCAGTGATAAAAATCCCCTTTTCCTCCCAGGAAGTGGAAAGTTGGAAACACATATGTTTCATAGTGTTCCATTGTATTGACCACCACACTAACTGTTCATTGGGCACATACAGTAGGATTTTCAAAAGTGCCTAAGAGATTTAGGAGTATAAGTGGTATATAAATTGATATGTACAAAGCTGTTAGTGTCAAAATCAAACCGCTATATCAAGCTCTAACAGACACGATGCTTGGAATCCATTTTATCTTCAGTGCTGCACTTTTGGAATAGAAACAAGAAGTAGCCCCTGGCAGAAAGATTCTGTTTACCAAAGCAGCTGGATGTGAATTGAATATGACTAGATATCAGACCACAGTCATATTGTCTTTGTCAGAACTACTTCAGGAAATAGCAATTATGCAATGTGTTCCAGACATGCGAAGGAAGCCTGTCTAATGTGAACCTGTAGATTATCAATTTAGGGCCCAATTCAATTCCATACCATGGCACAACTCCCATTGCACTCCCTGGGAAATTTGCCTGAGGAAAGGACTACATGATTAAGGTCCAAGATCTTGATCAGCTCTCCTTTTTTTTTTTTAATTTGCCATTGTAACCATTGCCCAATTCATGAAATGTGAATATGATTTTTATTTTTATCATGTAAAACATCTGTATAAGGAACTTCCCTGCATTGATGGTGTCATTTTCTATTTAATAAACCGTGTAGTGATACTAACATAATTCTACTGTGCTCTCTTTTAACTTGTATGTTCATTGCTTTGCTAACACAGCTATGCCAAAACTTGCTGGTTTGGGGTTTGCACTAAATCATTTTTTGTTACTTTTACTTTTGGACCCCTTGAATTTTGCATTCAGGTTCAGTTTGAAAGAAAATATAGAAAACCTGAAACTTAAAAACCAAATACTTCAGGATGTATTCATTGAATGCATGTCCAATAGGGTTCAGAATGATTATGCCTTGCAAACATTAGAGCTGGCTTGTGACCCTGAAGACCCAATGACTCTTAGACTGGGGAAATAGCATGGTGCAGTGGACAGGGCACATGAGTCAGAGTCTAGAGACTTGGGCCATGATTCTCTGGTACAGCTGAGAAATACCTAGTGCAAGTTCTGATGGGGGGTGAAAAGATTGCCTTAAGGCTCCTCAGATCAGTCCTTGGTGTACTGTCCTGGAGGTTACAGGTATAGGGCCGAGGGCTTTAGCAATACTCTCTGGGCCAGTGGAAATCAATGGGAGTTGGGCATGTAAGCACTTTTGAAAATCCTATTAGGAACCTATCTGCATCTTCAGGGGCCTAAATAACTTTAGAAATCTGGCTCTTTGAAATCAATGGAAAGGCTCACGTATGAGAACTATAGTTATTTAAATATTCAAATTATTTTAATATGACTGTGTTTATTATTTTTAAACAGAACTGTTGAAGGAGTAACTCTCCAGAGCATGAATGGGAAAATATCTTCTGCTAGGAAAATGCTATGGTTCAAACTATCTTTAAATTAAATCTGTTACTTACCAGGGGTTGTTCAGGTCTGCTACATGACACCATAATTTCTTGCTGGTATGTTTGAATTCTTATGACACGGTGTTTGTGTGCACACAAATTCTAATATATAGGCCTCTTCACTCGGAAGCGTTTGCATCAGATTGGAGCAATTCTCTCACTTTTGAACTAATCTGTTCTTCCTTTACATTTACAGCCAAATAATCCAGGGTCTCATTAATTCCACTGTTCTGGTAATGTCAGTTAAATCAGGGTTTTCTTTCATTGCTGGGCATTCTACTTCACCTACTTTACTTTTAAGCTTCTTGTGTTGGTATATAGACATTTATAGATTTGGGGGGGGGGGCTGTCTGCCTATTTTTAACTTAGTCTGACACCCTCTTACTTTTCTAAAATTTATCTTTGAGATTTTTAATCTGTTCCTCCTCCCAGGTCAGATGTAATGTTTGTCCTGTCTATTCCTGGAAACAGAGAAACCTTTGCTTTACTGTCAGCCCAGATGTCTTTGCCTGACTTTGCCAGACAGATGTCTTTGCCTGAATGCTCCTCCAATTTTACTGCTAAATTCATTGCAATAGCTTAATAATCACTGATAACTATAATCAGAATAAACTACATGTTCCCTTGGTAAATTACCAATTATTTTCAGTAATAACACAAAAGGTGATGAATGACTTAGTGCTATCAACGGTGCACCCAACAAAGTCAAAATAATTTGGCAAGAACTTAAACACTGTAGAAAGCTAATACAGCATTTTGTCATGCAAGAAAAATAATCACTTATGGAAATATAATAATGGACCCATTGGTAAAGCAATGGAGGACACCCCTATGCACAAGTAAATCTCTGCTAAAAGTACATAGACTTTCAGGATAAAGAACAACTGTATGGCTAGTACACAAATCCTCCACACTTCAGACATCCCTTGAACCATAATGCTGACCTATATCAAGTTAAATAGATCAGCCTCTTAGAACTTGGAGAGTAGGGAGGGGTGAAACAGCTGACTTTTCCAGACCTATTCCTAACTGGAACAGGAAGACAAAATAACGGCAGAGAAACTGAGTAAGCCAAATCAGAACACCATGTCTCTTAATTATACTTGCAATATCTATTTAATTCACTATAGACCATAAACTGAACGTGGATCAGGAATTATCAAGATAACACACACTTTAAAACTTAGTCACAGTCTTTGGCATATTACAGTGAAATAATTACAATAGTGTTTAAAAAATAAAGATCAGTATTTAGAAATCAGTCTAGACAACCATATGTGATGCACAACTGGCCCCAACAGGAACTGCAAAGAAAATACACCTTTATACAGTGCCAGGTAGGAAAAAAAACCTTTGATCTCTCTCTGTATATTTTCAAAGAATCAACACAAGCATATCAAGTTGGGAATGGGAGTGGGATCAGTGCCAGAGGAACAACCCACCTTGTCTTAGGGTTTCTTTTTCCTTCAGGAAAACCTGAGAACTACTCCTGTTGACCAAGCTTGTAAAACAGTGTATACTGTATAAACTGGGAAGAGGCCCTGCCAGCTTATCTCCTGGCTTTCCCTCTCCTCAGGGAGACTTGAACAATCTTCCTGTTCACCAAGATGAACCATCTGTAGCCTCAGCTTTCCATCCCCTCAGGGAGAATCCTTTTCTCCTTCTCTCTCTTTCAGGGAAGCTTTAATTCTCAGGTTTCTAAAATCTAGTTCCTTCTCGGGACATGACATAACACACCTTTAGGCTCCCCTAAATACCTGCCCTCATCCCTGCAGGAATCTCAGGCATCCAGCATAGATGCAGAGACTTGCCCTAGTCACTGTTGGCTGCTGTGATGCTGGCACAGATGACCCACAGCCTGTCTCTCCAGCGCCCTGGATGCTTCCCCTGCTCGTGGCCAGTCTGCTTGGAGCTGGTGCAAAAGTAAGTCGGTGACAGGGGATGAGAAACTCAAGGGGGATGGGGTCAGAAGGAACAGGCTGGGGGAGGTTAGAGGGAGGACGCAGAATAGAAATTCTTAATGTGAAGCAGATGTGGAATGGAGGAGGCTGCCTCAGGCCTTCCTCCCACAAGACACCAAGCTCCCATTGCTGCTTCACTCTCCTAAGCTATTTCCCCAGCTGCTATCCCTGACTCCCTCCAAAACGCTGTCATGCAACCACTCTGGCTCCTTTCAGTCCTCTTCTCCCCCACCCCTTTTTGCTTCTCTGGGGTGCATGGGATAGGGTCTGGCTTCTCTTCCTACCTGTCCCACTGTGCCAGGGTGCCCTGAGAGAGAAATCAGTGACTATTTCTCACTGGTTAAAAGTACCATATACTGAGCTATCCTCATCTTCCTCCATTACTATCATGGCACTGTGACTGAGAACTCACAGACATAAGCTAGGTACAAGACTTCAGTGAGGCACATGCAGCTTATTCCGACCTCCCTGAGACAGCTGCTGTTCTAGTTCCAACCTGCTTAGCCAGAACAGGAGGGTGGCAGGAGCTGAAAAGCCCAGCCTACGTGGTCCTAGCAATTCATCAGGGTGCTGGTAAGGCACTAAGCAGCTGGAGTAACTGCTTCTTTTCCCCATGAATGAGGCAGCAAGCGGAGTGTCCTCTGAGCTGGCCTTTCTCAAGAAGTCAGAGAGCCAGGTACAAAGGAGAGGCTATAAAACTGAGGCTCTTCTGTATCCCCAAGACAGATTCAGACATTGGACAGAAGAATTAGAGCAGCCTCCAAACAGGTAAGGGAGAGGTCTGCATTAACAGATTTCAGAGTAGCAGCCATGTTAGTCTGTATTCGCAAAAAGAAAAGGAGTATTTGTGGCACCTTAGAGACTAACAAATTTATTTGAGCATAAGCTTTCGTGAGCTACAGCTCACTTCATTGGATGCATTCGGTGGAAAATACAGTGGGGAGATTTATATACACACACAGAGAACATGAAACAATGGGTTTTATCATACTTACTGTAAGGAGAGTGATCACTTAAGATGAGCTATTATCAGCAGGAAGGAGGGGGGGGGGAAGTAGGAAAACCTGTCGTGGTGATAATCAAGGTGAGCCATTTCCAGCAGTTAACAAGAACGTCTGAGGAACAGTGGGGGGTGTGGTGGGGGGAGAAATAACATGGAGAAATAGTTTTACTTTATGTAATGATCCATCCACTCCCAGTCTCTATTCAAGCCTAAGTTAATTGTATCCAGTTTGCAAATTAATTCCAATTCAGCAGTCTCTCATTGGAGTCTGTTTTTGAAGATTTTGTTGAAGGATAGCCACTCTCAAGTCTGTAATCGAGTGACCGGAGAGATTGAAGTGTTCTCCGACTGGTTTTTGAATGTTATAATTCTTGACGTCTGATTTGTGTCCATTCATTCTTTTATGTAGAGACTGTCCAGTTTGACAAATGTACATGGCAGAGGGGCATTGCTGGCACATGATGGCATATATCACATTGGTAGATGCGCAGGTGAAAGAGCCTCTGATAGTGTGGCTGATGTGATTAGGCCCTATGATGGTGTCCCCTGAATAGATATGTGGACAGAGTTGGCAACGGGCTTTGTTGCAAGGATAGGTTCCTGGGTTAATGGTTCTGTTGTGTGGCGTGTGGTTGCTGGTGAGTATTTGCTTCAGACTGGAGGGCTGTCTGTAAGCAAGGACTGGCCTATCTCCCAAGATCTTTGAGAGTGATAGGTCATCCGTCAGGATAGGTTGTAGATCCTTGATGATGCGTTGGAGAGGTTTTAGTTGGGGGCTGAAGGTGATGGCTAGTGGCGTTCTGTTATTTTCTTTGTTAGGCCTGTCCTGTAGTAGATGACTTCTAGGTACTCTTCTGGCTCTGTCAATCTGTTTCTTCACTTCAGCAGGTGGGTATTGCAGTTGTAAGAATGCATGATAGAGATCTTGCAGGTGTTTGTCTCTGTCTGAGGGGTTGGAGCAAATGCAGTTATATCGTAGAGCTTGGCTGTAGACAATGGATCGTGTGGTGTGATATGGATGAAAGCTAGAAGCATGTAGGTAGGAATAGCGGTCAGTAGGTTTCCGATATAGGGTGGTGTTTATGTGACCATCGCTTATTAGCACCGTAATGTTCAGGAAGTGGATCTCTTGTGTGGACTAGTCCAGGCTGAGGTTGATGGTGGGATGGAAATTGTTGAAATCCTGGTGGAATTCCTCAAGGGCTTCTTTTCCATGGGTCCAGATGATGAAGATGTCATCAATGTAGCGCAAGTAGAGTAGGGGCATGAGGGGATGAGAGCTGAGGAAGCGTTGTTCTAAGTCAGCTATAAAAATGTTAGCATACTGTGGGGCCATGTGGGTACCCATCGCAGTGCCGCTGATTTGAAGGTATACATTGTCTCCAAATGTGAAAATTACAGAATAGTCCAACAGAACAGTCCAAATATCACAGCACATTTTGCATCCTTTCAAGGTGTAGGTTCAGGAGGATAAATCATGACTGCAACCTCACTTTCACCATAGCCTCCTCACTCTGATCTTGGCTGCCTCAGATGCAGAACGGATATTTAGAATGAGAGTCACAAGGATCAAATACGACTTAGGGAGATATCTTTTTCTGCCAGCCTCAGCGTCCTGCTGCAGCACTTTTACTGTTTGCAAACTCTAGAACAAAATTCTTAATTTTCATGTCCAATAATAACAAATTGCATAAGATACATGCAATTCAGCAGCTAAAAGATGATATAACATCTTGTGCTTCAGGATGTATGTTAAAGCTATATGTTGGTGTGAGTGCATGGTGCCAAGGCTGTGGGTAGAGATTGGAAAAACATTTTGATTCTTTTTTTTCCTTCAAAACTTTCTGTGGGCTACATATATATCAGCTTGCATGACAAAGAATTAAAAATTCACACTTTCGGGCCTTGCAACAAATCTGCTGATGAATCCTTGACTTGTAAATTTTGGAGTATCCACATAAAGAGTCTTTTCCATAGAGAATATGGAGTGTTTGAGGTGGCTGACTTCCTAACAGGAGCATCCCTGCATGGGAAGTGAAAAGGAATGTTACACAAATATCAACAAAACCAAAATGAATACAGACTACTAAAATATCCAAGTCATTCATTAACCTGAACAAAACTATTCTGACAGCACTGATGTGCTAATATCAAGCATGATTGACACCTACTATCCCAAAAGATCAGAAGAATTAAAGACCATTGTCGCTCTGCTGGGTCCAGTGGTTTGACTACAACACAGAAATACCTCAGACCAGAGAGCAAGGACACTGGCCATTTATGGAAAAGGGAAATCACTGTGGCATTTTAATCAAATAGTAAAAATATTTAATTAATCATCAGAAATGACATTATTTGGCTCCCCAAAGGAGAATTCTCTAGTACTTTGTGCTTCTGTTTGATTTCAAACTCTAGAGATGAAACACTTTAAAAGATTAGTCTCTGTGAAAGGAGTGGGTTTGTTTGTTTTTTGCACACAGAGGTCAGACATACACATCAAAATAACAAACATCTACACAGAACAGTTGTGGTAAGAAACAGAAATACATGTAGTTTTTACAACATGCAGTATCTCATATTCCAAAAGGTTCTCCAGACAATAATGTACAAACATTACAAGTGGAAGACTGATCCTTTTGAGAATAGGTCACAATTGCTAATGTGGAAGTGGCCCTGCAAAATGTCAGGCAAGCTGTAAAACATCTCCCCAGACACTGGAGCAGCTGCCTGTAATTTGAAGCAGGGATAAGATTCACCAGAGCAAACAGCAGTATTGGGTACCTACACAGGATTTACACAAGTGGCTGTCCACCACTGTTTGTAAATTGGAATAAGACAAAGCCTAGGCCATCCAATCACTAGAAAATACTAGCCCAGTGCAGCCACAACTCCAGAATAAAACAAACGTCTCCATTCAATCAGTGGATATGCAAGAACTGTTTCCTAATTAATACCATGGCAACGTATGTAGAACTATAACTCATCCACTTCCTGCACCACTGCTGCACCAATTTGGACTTGCAAGAGAGAAGAATCACTCTTCATTATCTCCTAATGTTACTGGCTGAGCATGATAAATAGGTAGAATACAGAAAACTTTCAGGAGGCATAGAGGTAAAACTTTAAAAATAAACACTTTTTTTATAAAAAAAAATGTTAATGGTGGATGAATTTAGTGTTGTTTCCAATTTGATGCTGGCTTTCATTCACTGAGGTCTATTAGAAATGAAAAAAATTAGAAGACAATAGTTTGTTTTTTAAATAAACAGAGCCTCTGCAACACACTCATGTCAATGGAAACCCCACTTTTCAACTGTATAATCTGACAGTTGAAAACATAGGTAATGTTAATCTGTTAATGTTAAATTTCATGTCTGATTGATTGACTAGTAATATTTGTCCCTGTGGAAAATCTAAAATACTTGTTCACTGATGAGTCGGAGGGAGGCTGTCTGATGACTGGAAGTTAGGAAGGCATATGGATTATGTGTATGTGCTGTTAAGTACATAATTCATTCCCTCAACTGTTGAGTTCCTTGTCTTCTGTTGGCTGCATGCATGCCTCTGCAACTTTCATTCATATTGAACAAAGCTTTTGTGTGGGCAGTATAAACTGTGAGAATTAGTCAGTTATTAATGGCTAGATTAGTCTTGGTTTAACCAGGGCTGTGCAAAGGAGAATGAAGATGTAAAGCCCTTACACGGCCTCCCTGCATTAGCACTCTTTAGACAGTCAGCACTGAGGGGAGAGCAGAGACTGTCCAATAAGATCCCAATAGGATCTGAGTGGGGAAAAACAATGGCTCTGTGTCCCTTCTGCTTCTCTTCCTCCCCCTTCTAACCCCCATGCACAATGGCCAGTAGAGTTGGATAGACGTAGAATACATTACTCCCCTCCAGTGCATCCTGCAGGCCTGGAGGACTTGTGCCTCAGAAGGGATGTGTCTGAAGCACTGTGCTTCTTACTTCTTCCCCTTAGGCAATTCAGAAGCAGCATTGCCCTTTGCTGAACTCTGTGCTTAAAGACACAACCTTCCCTCATTTGGGAATATTCCCTGGGTTCATTAGCACTACTGCACCTGTCTGCATCATAGAGGTCCTATTAATGTAGTACCTATAGGATTAATAATCTATTCTGAGTTTGGACATTCATGTTACTGTCTGATGGCCCTATCTTTAAAAAGATTGGTAATGTGTGTATATCTACTGCTATTCAGTGTGTATAATGTTTAGTAACATCTGTTTGAGTTATTAACTATATCATAATCTAATTGAACCTTGTATTTTTTTCCCAGTATAAAAAAAACCCCATGAAATAATTGGTAATATTTCACACATCGCCTTGAGTTTTCTTTCTAAGGGGTACCTGATGGAGTTGTGAACATGTACTCTACTCAGGGTGAGACTATTTATTTAAATAAGTAGCAAGTGGTATACTGCATATAATTTTCCCTGAGGAAGGCTACTTTGAAAGTAGTGTCTGGATTTTTTTGTTGTTCTTTACATTAAATTATGTGATGATTTATTATTTATTTTGATGTATTTGTTATCTTAAAACTCTAGGTTGGAGATGAATAATAAAACCAGCAGCTAATCCCAAACAAAGACTCCTACAAAACTCCCAACCACTGCACATGCCTCAACACTGGTCAGACTCCTCGCTTTCTGAAAGCCCTCAAGGTTGGCCTACCTGTGTTAGTAAAATCAGTGGTGAAACTCTCATGGACCTAACTCTGCTGCATGCCCTAAAAGTCAAGAGATCTAGGTGTATTTCAGAAGAGCAGGGACCTTGGTTGGAAAGCTGAGGGCAGACACTCCACTGCTGGACATTTCTCTGAAATTGAGATAGACCCGGTTTGAGTGTCTAACTGATTGTGACTGAGGCAGTCGCTCAAGCAGGGGTCCCAAGCCATTTAAGGCTTTATCAGTCAAAACAAACTCGTTAAAATTCACTTGGCAAAGAGTGGGCAGCCAATAAAGATCATGGAGTAGGGATGTCAAGTGCTGCCACCATCTGTCAGAATTTAAGTTTCCAGGCATCGAAGCTACAGTCCCATAAAGAATGCAGTGCAGTCTTGAGGTGGCTAAAGCATTAATTACAGTATTAAGCATCACATATGAAGGAAACAATTGCAACCTCCTAGCCAGATACAAATACATGGGCAATAGAGTGGGAACCTTCCTGGCTGCTGCTATTATGATTGTACAACAGTAGCTGAGGATCCAACAAATTCCAGCCCTCAGATTGTGAACAAAAATATAGAAGTGACAGGCACATATTCTTAAGTATAAGGAGGAGATGATCCTTATGATATCTTCTGTTTGCTTTCCCAAATGTTCTAGCATGACCTCAGGCTTAACTGTATTGACCTTCAGCCAGTGCCTCTCACCACAGAGCTCACTACTGTGCCCAACCACAGAGCCCATTACTCAGTAGTATAAGCTGGATCATGTATAACAGATTTAACTTTCCCTTCAAAGTATGGGGGAAGCCGTATAACTAATTTATAGTGAGACTGCCTTGTTAAAAGCTTCCCCTTTTTTGTGAGCTCCTGACTTTTGATACTTGGTGGTACATAAGTACTATTAGATTATGTTTTTCTGTAAATATACACTGATCTCAGACAGCTGCACTACACTATCTAAGTATATTATCCTATACTATGACATTATGTTCACTAACAAATTTGGAAATGTGATTTTGAATCCCAGTGGTGCATTTTTTTTTCTCCCAATTAAAAATATTTCCTAAACACTTCAACCACTTTTCCCCTTCTAAAATATTAAAGGAATGTACATAATTTCAGCTGATAACCGTATTTTAGTTTTGTTAGCTACCATGTTTATTATTTCACACTTAAGAGTATTTGCACATCATAACATATATAAGTTGGTAATTATAAATCCAAATGGCTTTTCCTCTATTTGTTTAGCAAATTAAAGTTGATAAAAGACCAGACTCCTACTCTGAATACTAAATCAGGTACAGCATGTAAATGTGAACAGAAAATTAATCTAATAATAATTAATTAATTAGTTAAGGTCTGAAAAATAGATAAAACAATATCTTCACTTGAGAAATAGGGAAAACAGCACAGTTCTATTTGCCAGCTTTATAGTTGCCTTATTGATGACAACTATTATGTTTCACACATTTAAAAATGAGCATGCATACAGTGTTGCCAATTCTCGTGATTTTATTGCAAGTTTTGTGGCATATGATGATTTTCTTAAAGCTCCTGCATTTAGCTGATTACTTGAGAATCTTATCACTTTTTTAAAAAATGAAAGTTTCTCTCTCTGGTGATTACACAGAAAAGCTTAAAAATTCCGAAGATCCCAACACCAGAAGTCACCGAAGAATCCAGAATGAATTTTTAAAAAAATCTCTTGAGTTTTTTAGGATGCGAGTTCTGGTTTTTGAATGCTTACGCTTGATACTTACAGATATTCAGTTTGCCATGGAGTTATTCAAGAACAGAGTTTAAGATGATTTGGAATTTGGTAATTAATCTAGTATCCCCATTCATGTTAATATTATTGGATGTACTGAGGATCTGAAGCAAGGTCCTTCTTTAAAGAAACAACAAAGAAACCGCCCCATCCCCACACACAAAATCTTAATCTATTAAACCATTGGTTGTTGGTAAATCAAGGTCATATCAAACAGAAATATTTTACCACTTGGGAAGTAGATATCTGGACTGGGACATGGGCAGTCTGACAGTGGACATGAGAAGAAAGCAATTTTAGAACCGTGAAGAACACTGGGAAGGAGGATTTTCATAAGCACAGAGTGGTGGCCTAAGTCTGCCCTTATTGAAGTTAATGGCAAAACTCTCATTGACTTCAGCAGATGAGTTAAGAGTGGATTCCCTAGCAAACTGTACATGTACAAAACACAGAAGGCTCTGTTTATAAAATGGGTCAAAAAACCTGTGGAGATTATCACGTCCTATGAAATTTGATAGGGTAATTTCTATAGAACCCTGTTGGTTTAATTACTATAAATGAAATAGGATTTTTTCCTAAGGACCAATAATGGGGAGAACTGCAATGTGGGAGATAGTGTATCAGTGATAACTGGGGAGACCCACCACCCTGCCAAAAGGAGGGTATTCCACCTATCAGAGATAAATCAGAGTTCCACTCTATCTCAGGGATGTGCACTGACCTTGCAGGAAATAAAAGAAAAGCCTGCAAAGGAAATCAAAAGAATCTAACAACTTTCAACTTGATTTGTGTTTCATGCCATCCTTGGCTTGTTTACTTATATTATTCCCTATGCCAAAAAAGATGTTTTCTGCAAGCAGCAAAGGGGGCCTTTAAATCTATTTCAATAGTCTTAAGAACCAGAACATGATTTGAATATTCACCTATTGCAGAAAGTCTAAAAAATTAAACATTGAGAAATGGAGGTGGGAATCAGGGCATAGCAAGTGTTGCAACCAGCAAAATTGGTTTGGCTTGTCCATACTTCTATACTGTCAAACATCAGCAGAGCTGCACTAGGATAGGGTGGGAAAGAAGTTCAGGTGACACATTTGTTGGCAGGTTTTTTGTTTTCTTTTGTTTTTAAGGAATATAAGCTATTGGTCACCATGCTCTCCTCAGTGGCCCTGGATATATTATGACTTGAGTGTTGTTTATGGAGGTATTATGTTTGTTTAAGTATTAGAGATGCTTTCCCTGTTGCCCTCCCTTCCCCACCCCACCCTCCCACCCTACTGCACTGGTTCACAAGACTATAATCTACCCCTGAGCATCTGAAGAGGGATGATCTCATTTTGAAAACAAATGAGAAATTTGGGAGAGTAAATCCCATGTGAGGGATGCTTTTCATCCTCTGAAGTCCCTGGTGAACAACTCCCAAATTCCCTGCTCGTTTGAGGAGGTGGTGGCCTTAAAAACTTAGAAGAATTACAAGCAAAACCCAGGTTTCAGAAAACCCAGACATTTCATGCTGCCACCTCTGCACTGCAGTCCCCACACAGTGTCAATTGGAAATATGCCTTAACTCTCTGCATCTGATGCTGATATGCTGTGAGATGAAGCCAGAGCAGCAGTCAGTGTGAAGGGCTAGCTTTCCAATTATTTGACCTGCATTTCTGACATCTGGCTGAATTGTAGACAGCCTGAATCAATGTGAATGTCAAACCACAGAGGACCTTTTTCCTCCTTCTCCCACGAGCAGCAAGCAGTGGCATTTTAATAAGACTGAGAAGGCTTTTACAACCTGTCAAGTGTGTCAGTCTTCCGTGCTAAGTGGGAGTTTAGCCGTTGCTGTGTAAATCATTCTGAGAAATAATAACAAAGAGTTCTTTTCCCACTTTGATTTCAATGTCAAAAGCAAGCCATCACTGTAATCTTAGGTATAATTTTTATTAAATAAAGAAATTTGCGTTTAATCAAACATTGCTCTTAAAAGTCTGAAATGCAAATAATTTCAATGTGTTACTTTAATTGTTTAAACATTTATTAAAATTATCTTCCCAGATATAGTGGCTTTAGTTGAGCCTTTCCTGCACACTTAATTATACTGTCACCATCTGAGTATTCATGGATGGAGTTTGCCTGGCCCTTGAATATAAGAAGGGGTGGAGAAGGGGTGCAGGAAGCCTTTTTCCACATTTATTCTTGACTTGTAAGAATTAGGTAGAACTGCAGCTTCTGAACTCAGGACTGCAGGGGCTGCTGCCTCCCTTATCTCCTAGATACACACAAATACCTAAAGAGGGTGAGGAGGAAAGGGCGTGGCTCTGCCGCCTAAACTTTTCTTCCTCCCATCTGCACAATTTAGAGGGAATTATGCTGCACCCCCTAAGAGGCAGAGTAGTGGCCATGCAGTCTCCGTACACCCAAGAAGTCTGGAAGTCCCTCTGTACCACTCAGTGTGGCTCAGCACCATCCCTTACTGTACCCTAAATGAAACAATTGCACCCTTTCCTTTGAAAATATAATCAGGTAAGTATAAGCACAGGTCATTTTAATATCTTGGTTTAATGAATTATTTAACCAAAGGTTGGAAACAGCTAACTCTGCAGTATTGTTGACATGTTGACAATTTCATGTGAGATCAGAGCATGTGTTTTTTAAATGACACATCTATCTTGAATTTCAGAAATTCTCATCTTAGTATGTGACACAACAATCTGGAAAAAGGAATCCATGAAATTCTCTTAGTCCAGATCACTGTAAAAAAACAAGAAAACATGACCAAGCAATTGCTCTCTTTCTGACAGAGCTACCTCGTAATACAGAAAGGCAAAATTCTGATCTTAGTTACACATGTATATTTTTAGAGTAACGCCACTGACATGAATGTACAGATGTACAGTCTAACTGAGGTAGAATTTACTCATGTATTTCCTTATATTTCTGAAGAAAGGAGATTATACAATGTATTTAAGTTATTTCAAACATGTTTATTAATCCCCAGTTCCCAGGCAATACTACTCTTTGAAAGAAAAAGGTTTAGGGGACTATACTTGCTGTTGCTAAAGTTGCTTGGTTGTCATTCTTAATAGATTGAATAGTTTTAGAGTTTGAGCTAAATATGAATTTCCAATAAAACCTTATTCCAATCTTATATTAACTTCACTGTATTTATTTGCTGCTAAGCTACAGCATTAATAAGCTACAGCATTAAAACATTCGTAAGCAGTATTTCAAAATTAGTTTTCTGATGCACATGGGAAACAAACATTATACCAATATGTGTAATTTTAATCAATGTATAGTATATTAGGGTTGAACTGAGGGAAGATACTAATTAAATCACCACTGTAAAGTCTTTTCACTCATTTTAAAATTTAGAGGTAGTGCATTGTTATTGACTTGCAAACTGACACAGTTTTAAAAGCTATGGATTTTCTCAGGTCTGTAGCTAGTTTAAATTTTTGGATGCCAACCATGTTACCAAAGGAGGCCCAGATGATTATGCAGTAGGACAAGCCAAATGTACTCTTTTGTAAGCTTGCTGGAAAATAACTTTCAGAACAATGATGAAGATGGGGACATGAGTGATGATTTGTTTGCTTTTCTGTGGACATCTCCTCTGAAACCACAAAAGTGTATTTACAAGATTTTGGGGAGCAGGGATAATCTCTACTTTTTTTTTCTTGTAGGATGTTGGAGGTGAGATCTGAATGTATGGGAGGAATAAAAAGGAAAAGTGTGTTTAAATATGTATAATGAGAGGATTCTGTGTCTATATAATGAACATAGTAAAACTAATTGGATTACACACTCGATGAGAATCATATCTTTGAAGTTATGCAAAACTTTGCAATACAATTTCTCACTAGTTTTGCACAGCTTATACATGCACAGAGTACTGGAATCATGATAATACTAGGATATTTGGTTTGTCAAGGCATTCAAATCCTTTCTGAGCAACTGCAAAAAAATAATGCAGTAATGCTAGTGAGAAGTTCAATACAATGTCCTGAATCATACAAAGCCTCAGGCAAATAACTAACTCTATTTTTCTCCTGACTTTAGAAATACAATGTTCAGCATTTCAGATTGTTTTTTTAAACTATTAATTTGGGGAGAGGGGGGAATTTTAACAATTCTGTAAAATAAAAATTAAAAGGTGTGGTATCATCTTAGTGCAAATTGGTATAGGTTTGATTAATTCACTCCAGAATTTAAAGAATGAATCCTGACTGTTCCAAACTTCATTTTCTCACATTTCACTGTCTCTTGTACCATTAACACTAGCTCTGATGTTTATATCAAACAACTCTGGCTGCTTTGATAGGCCTTTGAAATCACTTTGCGTCTGGTTGTTCAGGGGCCATAAGGATATCTAGAAAGAATGTAGAAACAAAAGTGAATGCACTGTGTTCTAAAGCAGGTATTTGAAATATGGACCTAAATCAGAAAGATGTGAAGGTTCATACTGTCTAATCATTTAGAATTCCATACATAAATTTCAAAAACTTCGCCTGTAGCGCAAAACACTTAAATTTTCAAATGCACATACAGTAAGTATAATGCAGTTCATTACACAGAAACCCTTCTTAGCTTCATTAAAATATGTGTTTCTTTTTCAGTGTGTGTAGGCTTCAGATCTTTTCCGGTATTGTAGCAGAAAGTCCTAGGAAATAGGATATGTTCATCCAAATCCAGGATTACAAATTTTTTTAAAAAAAGGAAGACAAACTAAGTACTGCAAGAAGATGATAGTCATTAAAATTAGGACTGTCAATTAATCGCAGTTAACTCATGCGATTAACTCAAAAAAAATCATGATTAATCACACTTATAACAATAGAATACCAATTGAAATTTATTAAATATTTTTAATATTTATTAAACTTTAGAGCCTACAAGTCCACTCAGTCCTTCTTCTTGTTCAGCCAATCGCTCAGACAAACAAGTTTTTTTACATTGACAGGAGATAATGCTGCCCGCTTCTTTTACAATGTCACCTGAAAGTGAGAACAGATGTTCGCTTGGCACTTTTGTAGCTGGCGTAGCAAAGTATTTAAATGCCAGATATGTTAAACATCCGTATGCCCCTTCATGCTTCGGCCACCATTCCAGAGGATATGCTTCCATGCTAATGATGCTCGTTAAAAAAATAATGCGTCAATTAAATTTGTGACTGTACTCCTTGGGGGGAGAATTGTATGTTTCCTGCTCTGTTTTACCCACATTATACATATATTTCATGTTATAGGAGTCTCAGATGATGTCCCAGCACATGTTTGTTTTAAGAACACTTTCACAGCAGATTTGACAAAACGCAACAAAGGTACCGATGTGAGATTTCTAAAAATAGCTACAGCACTCGACCCAAGGTTTAAGAATCTGAAGTGCCGTCCAAAATCTGAGAGGGACGAGGTGTGTTGAGGATGCTTTTAGAAGTCTTAAAAGAGCAGCACTCTGAAGCAGAACCCGAATCACCAAAAAAGAAAATCAACATTCTGCTGGTGGCATCTGACTCAGATGATGAAAACGAACATGCGTCAGCCCACACTGCTTTGGATCATTATCAAGTAGAATCCATCATCAGCATGGAAACATGTGCTCTGGAATTGTGGTTGAAGCATGAAGGGAGATATAAATCTTTAGCACCTCTGGCATGTAAATATCTTGCAATGCCAGCTACCTTTCAATGCCTGTTTTCACTTTCAGGTGACATTGTAAACAAGAAGCAGGCAGCATTATCTCCTGCAAATTGTAACCAACCTTGTTTGTCTGAGTGATTGGCTGACCAAGAAGTAGGACTGAGTGGACTTGTAGGCTCTAAAGTTTCACATTGTTTTGTTTTTGAATGCAGTGTTTTGTATATAATTCTACATTTGTAAGTTCAACGTTCATGATAAAGAGATTGCACTACAGTACTTGTATGAGGTGAATTGAATTTTTTTTTTGTTTTTACAGTGCAAATATTTGTAATCAAAAATAAATATAAAGTGAGCACTGTACACTTTGTGTTCTGTGTTGTAATTGAAATTAATATATTTGAAAATGTAGTAAACATCCAAAATATTTTAAATAAATTGTATTCTATTGTCGTTTAACAGCACGATTAATCATGATTAATTTTTTAATCGCTTGAGAGCCCTAATTAAAATCTTTTTATAATTTGAGAAGTCTGATGCTTCCACATGCAATATTGCTGTTAACTGTGTTATGGTTATTTTGCAATAAACAATACTATAGTAGATGTGCTTGAAGGTACTTAAAGAATTAGCATTACAGGTCTCCCTATATCAAAAAGTGCAATGCTAGAGTAGACTTTTCTTGGAAATTCACAAATCATCACTAATAATAAAGCCGATACCTCTCTTAATGCCTTGTAGAGCAGGCTGAAGCATAACTGTAGTGATCACAAAGGGCCACATTTTCACTCATCTTCTAAGGTGCACCTAATTTGTCCTAACACCTTGAATATCTTTACATGCCCCTCCTTTCAATTTTATGGGTATTATTTTTACTATTATGGAATTTCTGTTTCCTTCTCTAAGATAAATTCACTCTTCATTAACAAAAACATGGTGGATATCTGATCAACCTCTTACTTGAGTATATTGATAAATATCAGATGTGCTTCATTTGCAACTTCTTCTTAGTCCCATATCGACTATGGCTCTATTTCTTGGAAAACTTCTAACAAGGATTGAATGGTTGGAGTCTGATGACATTTGCATCTGGTTCCCATCCAGTCCTTCAAGTTGATGCTTTGGAAAGCAGCAGTATCTTCTGAACAGAGATTGAATTTATTCCCTTTTTTTGGAGGGCCATATTGTAAAGATGACTTTCTCGGTGACTAGCTGGCTTCCAAACATAATATCCTATTTATATCTCCTGGAATGTTTCTGGATTGCTGATCAGTTGTATTCATGTGATTTTTATGTGTATGTTTGACCATGGTGAAAGTGACAGGGGCTTGTGGCCTGATCTTCTTCACTCACACTAATCTGATACCACTTGTACCAGTGTAACACAATTGACTTCAATAAAGTTACTCCAAATGTTACATGATGTTAGGAGAGTCAGGTCTTTTGAGTGTGGGGATGAGAGAGATGGAAACAGCAAAACTTGCTAAATTGGGCAGGGTCTGATGTGGAATACCCTGGAGAAAAGAGGTAAATAGAATTCTGTAAGCTGGAGTTGGTGAAAGATAAACTGCTCAGGTGATCTTAATGCAGTTGAAACCTCCTTACCAGTAATGTGCTGAAGGAGGCTATGGGAAACTTGCAGGAGTGGAGCCCTTACTTAAAATCTGCCACCAACCTGAAGGGAGAATTGGGATAACTTTTCCATCCGTGATGGGCATTCACTTGTCCATACGTTGCTGAATTGTACTCATCAATGCTGACTTGCTGCTAAGGCCCAGAAGCACATTTATGTAGAATAAATTCATCACAGTTGTAATATAGCATCCAACAAACATGTATTCTTCAAGTGACCCAAATAGAATCTCATGCTTGATATATTTTTTCAAGAACAAACAAACATTTCCAGCATGTACACTTAACAGAAGATCGTCTAGTGGTGCTGCTGCCTCCCACTGTGGTTAAAGTTACAAGAAGGTATTATTGTTTAAACAAATTAATAGATTTCCCAATGCCTCCCCATCCCTTCAATCTGCTCTCCCCTCTTCCCCCCATAAACTTGCTTGCCACATGGGGCAAAACACATTCTTAAATAAGAATGTTTTTGTGACTGCCCCTTGGTAAAATACTGTTTGCACAGCAATGTGTTTTACATAATTGTGTGATCTGTGTAAGATTAATGGTTTACTGTAAGAATTCTTTTCAAACAAATGAGTGGACAGCAACAATGATCTGGCTTATGTAGCCATGCTAGGGTCTCCTAAAAGATGATACAGTGTTTTATGAACCTAGAGCTCCATAGATCCCTAGGAGGGATTCTGCCTCCTGAAAACAAGGGTTTTCCTGGGCCAGTGTGGCTCTACCCATGCTCTGTACTCATCACTGTACTTCAGGGGACATTTCATGAAAGAAAAGTAGCTTACATTCATAAAAGGAAATATTTAGGAGTGATGGGATGAAACTATGAAAGGGAAGGTCTGAGGCCAGATGACAGCCAATGCTGCTATGCCAGCTAAGAATATGGAGTGTGGCCTTTAAAAGTTTACCTAGCTCAGGAGATCTCAATGCATGTCACAAAGGTGGGAGGTCAGTATCATCCCCCTCCCTTTTTTTAAAGAGATGCGGAAACACAGACACAAAAGTGACTCTGCTAAGGTCACATAGCAGGCTAGCAGCAGAGTCAAGAATAGAAACCAGGTCACCCGAGTCTCAGTCCAGTGCTCTATTCACTAGGCCACACTACATTAGACTTTGTAATAGTCCCCTCCCCCCAAGAAATGCCAAAAGCCCCATTGCTTGGGCCATTTAAATGGACTGGAGAAGGCACTTGTGAATATACAAATACATTGGCATGGAGATGGCCATAATGACATGATGGTAGTTTCCATGTCTAGATAATTCCTGAGAGATCTGCAATTAGGCCACACCCATTTTTCCTGTGGTCAAGGTAAAGCTACAAAGTATTACATATGAATACAACATATTTCTTATAGAGGAAAAGCATGATTTACTGCTGCCTCAGGATATAGTAAGGTGCTACTGTCAGTGGACATTGAATTTCAAAGTATACTATCTCCAAATCAACAGTTTTGGGGTATTCGTGACATACACCTAGGTGCTCTGAAATGATTGACATATACTTGGACCTTTGCCCCTTCTCTATTTGTAGGCAAATATGAAGAAATGCAGTACTTTGTTTTATCCTAAATGCAGGACATGTGCAGTCTCAGCTGGGTTTTCTCAGCTAAGCCCCATATAGTTTTGCTGACCCAATGGCATGCAATGTTGCAATTACTTTGCCTACTTCTCCTACATTTTTTTGCATTTATGCCCCTTTCATGCTCCTGCTGCCTCCGCCCCCCCCCCCCAGCACACACTCTGCAAGAGAAGAACAACGTGGCCAGGTCAGGGTACAATAGAAACTTCTGCTTGGTGATGCAGGGCTTGTTGCCTATTTGAGTAAATGTTAATACAGGTATAATAGTATTGATGGCTGGAAATCACAAAGATATTTAAATATCTAACTTCTCCTGATTTCAATAGGAGTTAGACACCTAAATTTAAATATCCTAGGTGAATCCCGTCCAATGTGATCATTAAAAGGTCATCTGATTTATATTGACACTCAGGAAACTGAAAACAAAACACAGTAAGAAAAAAGCTGTTGGTATCCACGCTACCAAGATTGACTGCAGTTTTTCTGTATCACCTCCCCCTGCCCGCCATCCCACACTGGATTCACTTTAAAATAGATATGTAGACATATCTGTGCACATCCAACATCATACTACAAGAGTTGGAACTTGTAATTTACCGGAGCATATAGAAGTTGCTTTAGTAATTTTTATTAGAAGACAGCAATAGGTAGCCTAAATTGACAATGATCGTATAAAAATTGACACATTCACTAGGAGGTTCACTGCTGGAAACAGAATCAGGGTCCACAGATACCTCAGCAACTACTCACCAGCCTGCCCTGGGGATAGAGGAGAGGCAATAATAGCTCAAGTTAGCAGTCTTTTTTATATTGGATCCAAATGTCTTCCAGCAAAGTGATATGTTGTAATGAACTAAAAAAATGGAAATTAAAATGAAAAAAAATTATCCAAAAACATTCATCAATAGACATTCAGTTTAAGTAGGTTTCAAGGTGATTTCTTTTTACTGAGTTTTAGCAATTTGGATAAGTAAATATGCTTTGATTTATTCAATGTGCGTTACACGAGGCTTCTTTATAACTCTATTGGGAAGATTACTGGCTAGAATAATGCAATGGGAAATCCCACAAAAGGAATAGGAAATGCTAACACAAGGAAAGAAAGCCCTGGTAACCTTCCTTCCTTTAGAAAACATTTTTATTTTAAGTAAATGTTGTACTTGAACGTGCCAGAACATTGAATCTTCTGTTTAGTTAGAGAGATGTAAAAAAGTTGTGGTTTGGGTTTCATTCCTGATTACCGTGTTGTTGTTCACTGTTTCCTTAACTGGATCATCATTAGCTGAAAAACTGGGGAAGGATGGAGTGGGTTGTGTGTGTGTGTATCAAATGTGTCCCTTTTATGGTCAAAATCTCATCTAAATCTCTCTAAGAAATCAGTCCATTTTTCTATTAAAAAAAACCAGCAAAGGTTGAAAAGGTCAAAAAAAATCTCTTTCCATCCTTTTAAAATAAGATAGTGGCCAAGATTTACAAAATGAGGAGCGTAACATGAGAGTCCTAAATCAATATTTAGGCACTTAAATGAATTATCTGATTTTTTTTCCAGAAGTGCTTAACAGTTCACAATAGCTCTCATAAAGGTCCATAAGAACTGTGGGGTGCTCAGTACTCCTGAAAATAAGGCCACTTATAATACAATAGGTTTTTAAATCCATAGTTTTAACTTCAGGCTCTTATTTTTGGAAGATTTGGCCCATGTTTAGCAGATAGTATGAGTAAAGCTATACAAAAACAAAGCATGTGTCTTGATCTTCACTCTCTCTTTCCCCAGGAGGTTACAGAGTAACTAGCCCCTGAAGAGGTCAAACATCTAGCCTACCTCTGACAGTCTCTTCTAAAAAGAACAAGCCAACCCAGATCCAGGTGTGTGTAGTTAATTGCCTAGGTGGCTAGGCAGCAGTAAATCAACTAAGGAACACCTGGGCTTAATAAAGGATTCTGAGGGCTCA
This sequence comes from Dermochelys coriacea, assembly GCF_009764565.3. Lineage (NCBI taxonomy): Eukaryota > Metazoa > Chordata > Testudines > Dermochelyidae > Dermochelys > Dermochelys coriacea. Next base: position 138,529,088 of record NC_050070.1, read on the forward strand.
ATCAGGAGGTTCTAGAAGGCAGGAAGCTCCTGAGCAGAACTCCTCAAGGGGCTGGCTGGGAAAAGAGGAAACCTAGGAAAGGTACTCTGGAGAGAGGCACCTCTGAAAGGAAAGAGCTAGGATTGCCAATCCCCTAGGGAGAACTGGCCTCACCAGAAGGACTTTACCAGACTCTGATACATGGTTGAGAGTGCAGAGAAACTACATGCCATTCTGGAGGAGAGCTGTAGGATTTTGATTTCTTCAGAAGCCTGGAGTCTTGAGAAGAATGCTTCTTCTGGAGGATGGTAAGAGGAGGAGGAGGAGATAAATGGATGTATGTGGGATAAACAGACTAAATTCACCCCTCAGGAAGGATACTGGTCAGCCTTGGGTTAAATAAGTTTGATTTTCTGAAGTGGCACTGTTCACTACATAAAAGCCTCGATGAATTCTCTGACAGACTATTAGGGGACACAGAGGCAGGGACATGCCCTCCATAACAAAGTCATGACAAAAGAAGGAAAACGTATTAAACTAAATATGAGTTGCAGCTAACTTCTTGTCTGTCTAGTTATTTCCTGATAACTGTAGTAATTAAAAATGTATCTTCTTTGAGTTCTGCCAGTTATTGGAGTTCTGGATTAGGAATAGGAAACTATTTCCTTATCTCTCCATTTTCTGTTTGTATTGAAAATTGGCCTAACAAATAAAATTATTCAACACTCAGGTTTATCCTGGGAATAGAAATAATAAGAGAATAAATCATTTCCCCTGATTGCTATTTTCAGTCTTAGTTGCCAGTCCACAGTTCAGAAATACAATATGACATCTCTTTAGATGTCACATTTTATTTTAAGTTCTGATTAAGGTTCTTCAAAGGGATTTGACTAAAACACATTAAAATGTTGTGAACGATAATTTCCATGTACAAATCACATTCTTATTGCTTCTTGAATTCTATTTCATGAGTCTTTCTAGCAATCAAGTTGTTAGAGCAAAAATGGCACCCTGTATTATCGACTTATTTAAGCACTTATTGCTGGAATGCTGCTTTATTGTCTGAATTCTCCTCAGCCTGGTAGTAACTATAAAAGTAATTAACACTGGAGGGATGTTCAAAAGCTTATGTGAAAAGTTGTGCTTGAAGCAGTGCTGGACTTGTCTGTACACATGGATGGAGGGGTTCACAGAACAGGGGCAGCCAGTATAAGGATGGATGGTGATTACCAGTACTGCCAATGCAAGTCCCCAGATGCAATAGAAAGTCCCACCTGCAGCTGTAGTCTAACAGGGTGTAATACCAGTGTTCTGCTGAACACTGACTGATATGTGTAGTCCTGTGATAATTCAGGTGGAATTCAGAGCTTTTTGGAGAGCCCTTCCCTTTTCTGTGCTGCCAGCCCCATATTTCCATAGGACAGGGTGTTGCAATGGTAAGACCAGAGGACTTTTTTTTTTTTTTTTTACCTTTTTGGTAAGTGATTTCCACCCCCACCCCCCTTTTCTGCATGTTTTTATGGGATGGAGAAATTTAGAGGTGATTCTCCATGTTCAGTGTTGGCATAAGTTGACTAGATATTGGAGCTGCATGTGCATAAAGAGAAGGGAACAGGTTGTTAGAGAACATGCATAAGTACAGCTGTATGTGGTGATATTAAGTTAGTTAGGTGCTATAGTAATGTGGTACATTTGCAGTTGACTAAATATTAATGTAGTAGTGTCTGTTCAGCTGCTCTCATAATGAAAATATCTTGATGACACCTATAGCTCCTCTCCCATTTACACTTCATTGTGCCTTTTTGCCTTGCTGTAGTGCTTGTGCTTTGCTCTGCCTTTCTTATGATAGCAAGAATATGATTTCCAGATGTCTGTATTCAGCATAGTTTGCTTCTAAAGCTATGTCTGTTTCATGCAATTCTTTTTCCCTGACAAGTTTAGTCCTTGTCACTTTGACTTCAATTAAAGAACTGTTTTCATGTCTAAAGCAAATGTGTGGTGGTAGAATAATAAAATGCAAGGTCCCTGGAAAGTGCTCTGCTGACGGATCTTGCTGCACATCAGCAGCAACAGGGCATCTGTGTCCTAGTGGAGAAGAGACATAGGTTCTCTTCCTGACTCCATTATTGACTCCCTGTGTAATATTGGGCAAGAGAATTAACTTCTGTTGTGTATCAGTTTGCCTCTCGTTAAATAGAGATAACGTGGGATGTGCTGGACAGCGGTGGAGGAAAAGCACTATATACACAGTATTGCTTTACAGAATGTTATTCTAGTTCCAAAGATATGACTGATTAGATTATTTCAGACCACCTAATGTGAAATAGCAATACAAGGCAGGTGTAGATGATTACAGCTTGAATTGGAGCTAACCTGCCAGAAAGCTGTATTTATTTATAGTCAAACTGGGACTTTTCCAGAAACTGCTAAAACTATGCTATGGGGAGCTTCAGGTCATGGCAGAGCAAATTCCAGACTGCCATTGGAGTGGCAGAGTATACTATGGTAAAGGGAGTACAGTCCATAACTCTAGTAAACCCTACATATCTCTGTGCTTTCCAGTAAATCAATCAAAGTCATGCTTCCATTGAGGAGAGTGTTAAATATGTCAAGCAGAGGAGCCAAATTCTCAAACTTCAGTGGTATGACACCACTCCGTACCAGGAGAGAGTTTGATCCAGGTTGCCTTTCAAAAGGCTTGCAGTGTTGTGAAAGTGGAAATACTGTTTGTCCAGCACCTTAGAACAATGAGGCCCTTGTCCATGACTAGGGCACCTAATGGTCTGTGGTAATAAAAATAACTAATAAATGCAAGCTAGCTCACTAACAAATAGTGTGCACCTAACCACACCAGATCAGGTACATGATGTACTGGACGTTACTGCCTTGTGTAGATAATTACAGTTCACCTCACTCTGTCTGTAAATTACTTTGCGATTGTTGACATTTCCACCTTCAGGAAGAGAGGCAAAAACTATTCAGGCTAGATAAACATCTTCTGGAAGAATTGACACCAATGAATCATTATTTGCAGTATTTTCAGTTTTTTCACGGTACTTAATGCTATCGTTGGTGACTTTTGTGTGAAGAAAACAGTTCCTGTCATTTGTTGGCTTAATATACAAGTGAGGCACACACAGTTGGGCTAAGCTGTTTAAAAGGGATTTGGGTGTTAAAGTTCCATAGGCTCCTTTGAAAATACCTGCCTCACTGAATACATGCAGATTTCTATGTAGGAAGAACTGTCTTACATATTTTTGACATGGACCGTTTTACTGCTTTAAGCCAGCTATGGTTTTATCACTTTGCAACAGACACTCTGACAGATCTTTTTTTTTTTTCTTCTTCTATAACAGAAGCTGTTCCCAAAGTTACAAAAATAAAAAAATAAAGCAGCCAGAACAGCATGACTCCTTAGACTAGGTGTCTCTAGTTGTCATTATGCAAACTGTGTGTGTGAACTCCCCCCTTCCCCTCCTGTGTGTTTGACAACATCCCTTACCACAGAGCAAAGCAGTGGCACTGAATGAGTTCATTGTTGAGATTTGCAGACTACATAGTACAAGGCACTATGTTTCTTTTTCCCCCAAAGTCAAGGGTTGGGTGGTTGTGTGTGTGTGTTTTTGTTTTGTTAAACCTTAAGGAGTAGCATCCCTAATGAGTGCTGCTTTCAAGAGTATAATGCCATTTACCTTAAAAGACTTATCTGAGATCCATTGTTGTGTGGGGCCCTATATAACAAAAATGGAAAACTTGAGAGCTGTGCTTGAATGAATGAATGAATAAATATAGATTCTCTGCTTCATAAGGCCAGTGTAACTCTAATGAAGTCACTGGAATTGTCAACATAAAACTGCTGTAAGAGTGGAGAACAGCACATTGAATCTTACCAAATGCCACTTAATTTTCATGTGGGGTTGATAGCTACAGGAGCAAAGGGGAGGTGCCGTGATCTCAAAGCACATGGACCGCATTGTAGGGGTCATTCTGGCATCCAAACCTGTAGGTATGGCTATTTTTTCCTATTTTATTTTATTTATTTTGCTGGGACTTCATGCTATGCCAAGTATATTTCAAGCTGTGTAACTTCTGCATGAGTCCCATGGCAGTTCTAGGGGAACTTGAGTTCTTTCTAGACAAATACTGTTTAATACAATTTAGGATCGGTTAAAAATTTTATTGCTGAAATCAGTTCTTTGCTTGTTCCTGCTTTACTTGCAATCATAAATGAACATACTTCTAACTGATCTTTACATCAAAGACACCTGAGATAAATTGAAAATATTGTATTCTAGGAAATGAATCCCTTGCCTGAATCTGCAACTGATTAAAATGGCACATCAACTTTTAGGGATATAGATATTTTAGAGGACTGATCTCAAACCACTGGTTTATGAAGGACTCTGGGATTACATAAAGGTCAGTCTACTTGCTGTCCTTTCCACATGAGGTGAGAAAATATTGCTGCAGGCTGCTGTCACTTACCTCTTACAAAAAGAACTTATCTACCTGGAAGATTATGCTGGAAAGACATTCTGCACTACAGAAAGTGTGAGATTTCCTAATTGGACAGTGATCAAAATATATAAATACATGGATGTTTGTCCTCCTCGTGTGTGTGTGTGTGTTCTATGTGATATGTTCTCATGTGTGGTGGAGGTGCTCTTTACACAACAAAATAATATGAAGAAACCACCTGGGCACAGTTGGCTCCCAAATAACCATGTTTCCTAAATAAACGCATGTGCAAGGCATATAACATAAGCACTGCTGCTCTAACTGGTTTAACAGAACACCAGAAACACAGAAAACAATGAGTACCACAAGCAGGCTCTCACCCTATTTAAGGGGATGCTACCCTATCCTTATTGTTACGAATTGGGTTAAACTTCCTTATGGCTTGAGTTAAAACTGTGAAATGGATAGGTGTGAATGTGTAATTGAAGTAAGATATTGGAAAAAGACCCTTTAATGGACCCCACCTAAAACAAGGCTTAACAGTGTGCCAGAAAGTTCCACTGGGTATTGTTCTGGGGTGGGGGGTATGAAAAGACAAGCTGGGGGAGGGGGGTTAGACAGGAGACTGAGGCCTGGCCTACACTACACTATTAGGTCAATGTAAGCTGCCTTGTGTCAACCTGGCTGTGGCAGTGTCTTTGCTCAGATCTAGCTCCTGCCAATGCAAGCACCTCTTTACTCTGATCTTTAGGAACACTACCTCCTCAGGCAGCATAGTTTTGGTTGATGTAATTAGGTTGAGAGTGTCAGTGTAAATGCTATAATGCTTAAGTTGACTGTTATGGGATGGCTCCTGTGGGCCACTAATGCCCCACATTGACAATACAATTGATATAAGAGCTCCTAGTGAGGCTGTGCACTGGCAGTGCAAAGAGTCGTGTGCAAGCACCATTATTAAATCACTTGTGTATGATGACTTAAATTAGGCCAACAAAATGTTAGTGTAGACATGGCCTGAAAGACTCAAGGAGAGCAAGAAAGTTGCACAAAATCCTGTAAGCATGATGTGGCATAGAAAATGCTTTTTGGGACTGATGCTGGCTAAAGAGGCTTGGGGCTATAAGCAAAGATAATACCACCAGTTTGTTTCCTCCTGAATTCAGAGAAGATGGACCTCTGTACAGGCTTTGTAAATAAGCAAGAGTATGTTCCTGCTGTTGCATTGAAGGAAATATCAGATTCTATTATCAACTTCACCCAACTGGAGCATACCCAGAGCCCTGAACTTTGACGAGCTGCTTGTGTCAAAAAGGAGCAACAATAGACATACGTTCTTCATCTTTTGACTCTAAACCTATAGTAGTTCCTATTAGGTGTTAACCTACATTCATTCACCTTGCAAAGGAAGCTGAGAGCTGTCTGAACAAAACAAGATTTAGAGATGACTACTGGTGTTAGTTACGGACTCAAAAGCGAGCATGATATAAAATCTCATTACTTGCTACAAACCTAATAAAACAGCTGTAACAAGCATTGCTCACTTGAACTCAATTTTGCTGGAGGAAAAAATTGCAATTGTTCAGTAGGACCTTTGGAAACTGTACCAGCCAATATACATTATTCTAATACTATAATTAATCATTTCATCAAATAATCAAAGATAGACTTTAATTCATAATTAAGTTCTTAAGAACAACTTTCAGTTAGGACATCTGAAAAAAATTAGCATTGAAAATGGACTTTAGAGATTTTTGAATTCTGCAACTGAAAACCAAAGAAATATAATGAACACATTTTTTCCATTTGTTCTTAAACCAATAGGGCAATAGAACATTTTTAACTGAGTTATGAAAAGCTGTTTAACTTGTGACACTGGCCACAATCCTGTCAAGACTCAGACATGTGAGTCATTCTGTGGAGTTCATTGGGATGACAGATGTAAGTATGCACAGACGTCTACAAACACATATGCAAACAAACATTCCAAATATTGTGCAGAATAATCTAGCATGCTATAAACCAGGCTACTCTTATAGAATTACTGCATGGAAGGAGAGCATGCAGATTATGTTAAATGTCTGTCAGTCACAATATTTTCTTTTAACAGTGCAAAGAAAGGAAGTCAATGCAGTGTGTAAAGTTAAGTATGTTCAAAACATTTGTAGAACGGGGATCTATGTTGAGGGATCTACTCAGACGGTGGCACAGGCTCTTCTACATATGCTCTCTCACGAGAAACATGGAATGTTATACAGCCTGCTGAGGTTTATCTGAAACGGAGGATGTATTTTCCTGATTCTCTTCTGGGCTGGACTAGGGCATTTCTTTAGATGAAGACTAAATGTTCTTCAGCAAAATGATCCCAAATTACCATAGAACTAGAATAGAAATATAACATGTATGGGCCTGAAGTTATGCGACAGTCATGTGAAGAACATTTTTCTTTCCCAGTTCAGTGGCCAAAAAGTAAAACTTAGATTTTTTTTTTCCTGATGAAACAAATGTCTACATTTCGTTCAACCTGAAAATAAATGCTTAGTTTAACATTTTCAATATTTTTTAAAATAAAAGTAAGTAACTTTCCAAAAATGAAGTCAAAATACCTAAATGAAACTTCTTGACATTTCCAAATTTTTATTTAACTAAAAATAATTCACTAATTTTGAGTTGATTTCAGTGAATTGTTTCAGTCAACCTGAATCTTCACTTTAGCTAAACGAGATTTGCAAAAAACCCTCTCCCAGCTCTAGAGTGCATGTAAACACACTTTGCTTCACTATGATTGTATTTTCTCTATTGTAGTATGCTTCAGTAAGACACCTTGATTCATTTGCACCTACCTATTTTTATGACAACTGTAAACAATCTGACAGTGGAGTTTGTTTTATTTCTGCTAATAAAACATATTACATAGGTGGGGAAACAGTGATTTGAGGTACCTTGGCAATGTACCAGATGGCGCTAGAGCATTCTTGTATGTGTGATTATATAATGAGAGATTTTGTTTGTTTTTTTTTCTAGAAAACTTTAAGCTCATAGGTGCAGGGACTGTCTTAGTATGTGTATGCAGTGCCTAATATAATAAGGTCCCAATCCTAGTTGAGGTCTTACCTCAACCACAGTATTGTCATAATAAGGGTTTCCTAGACACTAAACTCTCTAGCTGTTTTCTCAATTACAGTATACAAAGTGGCACCTTAGAGACTAACAAATTTATTAGAGCATAAGCTTTTGTGAATCCGATGAAGTGAGCTGTAGCTCACAAAAGCTTATGCTCAAATAAATTTGTTAGTCTCTAAGGTGCCACAAGTACTCATTTTTCTTTTTGCGAATACAGACTAACATGGCTGCTACTCTGAAACCTGAAAAGTATACAAAGTGTAACTTTGTGTTTCTGTCAACAGTCAAGTCTCCTTTCTATAATAATGGGGGTGGGGAGATGCCTGCTTCCTGTGTTCTGTCAGAAGTGTTTTTAAAAGGAAGAAAAGTTGTTGCTAAAACACAATCCAGATTGGTGGAGCTGTTCTAATACTGGCTATTCTGACAAACTTAATGTAGCTCTGGGTGCACAAAATATGTATTGTTCAATTTTGCTGATGACAAGAAATTCTTTCTTGGAAAAACTGGCAGCCTTCCTTGAAGCAGAGGATAAAGCAAGCAATCTAGTGGAGCAGAAGATTATAAAAAGCTACTGTTTTTTGCTAACTTTTGGATTTAACTTCAGTATTTCTTTCTCCTTAGCTTTCCTGCTTTAACTCTAACCATGGCTTAATAAGAACTGCAAAAATGCTTGTTTTTTAATTTGTTTTTAAATTTTAAAAACCAAATATGAAACACAAAGTTGCTAAGTAGATCTCTAGATTCTTGAGTCAAACTGCCAGATTTAAACTGCTCAGTACCCATTGTTGAGGCCTGACTTTACCTATTGTCAAAATGGGAGCAAATACTACTTAATCACCAAGGCTTTTTTTTTTTTTTTCAAAAAGGCTCAGCATATGATGAGATGTTTTGAAAAATGATCCACTTATTTAGGCACCTAAATGTAGATGAACTCAAACTTTATTCCCTGGTGACTATCTAAATGCCTACATAGGCAAAAGCAATATTGACCTTTTTTTTTTTTTTAAACACACACACACACACACACACACACACACACACACACACACACACACACACGAGACCAAACACAATGTCCTGTATGGTGCCCAACTTACTTTCTGGGAGGTCCCCAAATAGCTCGCGCCTCAGAACAAATCTGATCAAGTGAAGTGTGAGAGGTTATGACCTTATCTTAAAGAAGAAGAGCCTAACACTCAAATTTACTGGGTGAAATCCTGTCCCCATCTTAGACAATGGGAGTTCTACCAGTACATACTTTATAGACTGTGGATTTTGTTTGGTTTACATGTGAATCTCTTGCATGCCATTTTAAATGCCCATTCGAAATCATAGATGGGTGAGGTGGTTGGGATGGATTAAAATTAGTCCATCTAAACTTCAGCTGATTATTTTAGGTTTATAAAGAGAAGTTAATCAATTTGCTTTTACTTCTTGGGAACTGGGAATTATCAGAAACCTTGTTGGTGGTCCTTGGGAATTCAGCCCTAAGAACCCATGTCAGGTCATTCTCTGGAATTTTCTTTTTGAACGGACATCAGGACCCAATGTAGCAAGTGTCATTCCATTGTTTTAACACTTAGTTAATTGGTCCTGATTCAAGTTTTGGTCTGAGTGTGCTATACCTTTCTAGTTGATCCATCACTGATGCTAACAGTTGTAGCAGCAATAGTTTGTCTCAGTTTATCTACACCTGTATTTTAAATGTTTGTAACTGAAGCACCTTCTATCAATAGAAAAGTAATATACAAGTAAGAACATAATGGGAGATGGAGATCTTGGGGTTCTGTTGGTCAGGCAAAAATACTATTAAAAACTTAGAGCTGTTTGTTTCTCTAGTCCTGCCAACTGACTGAAATGATCTAGAGAGACAAACTAGAAAAATACAGCTTAGATTAACCTACTGTAAGGTTGAGTGCACAATTGGCTTTCATTTTCCAATCATACTGTGAGTAGATTGTGAACCATTGCTAACAAACTGGAAGGGTATATAAAGTGGGGTCCCACAGGGATCTATCCTGGGTTCAATTCTATTCAATTTCTGTGATTTGGATAATGGCAGAGTACTTCCACAGTTTGTTTACACTATAAGCTGGGAGGGGTTCCAATGCTTTGGAGGAACAGTTTGTCAAGATCACTTTGAATCTAATATTGAGAAATGGTCTGAAATAGGATGAAATTCAATAGGGACAAATGCAAAGTACTACACTAAGGAAGGAATATTCAATTGCACAAATACAAAATTGGAAAACTGCCTAGGAAGGAGTACTGGAGAAAACAATCTGGGGGTTATAGTGGATCACAACCTATATAAGAATCAGCAATAGAATACTGTTGCCAACCCCACTCCCCCATCACTCTGGGACTTATTGGCAAGAATGTCATAAGCAAGACGCGAGAAGTAATTTTTCCACTCTACTCAACATTGAAAAGGCCTCAACTGGAGTATTGTCCAATTCTGGACACCAGATATTTCCTAAAGTGTGGAGACAGTCCATAAGAGCACAAAAATGATTAAGGGTCTAGAAAATATGACCTCTGAGGGAAGATTGGGTGGCTTGGGGGAGGGCAGGGAAGTGGGTTTGTTTAGTCTGGAGAAGAGAAGATTGAAGGGGAGACATAAGTCTTCAAGTATGTAAAAAGTCGTCTCTATGATAGATTGTCCTTGGTGGATAAAGAGACCACTATAATAGGCTTAAATTGCAACAAGGAAGATTTAAGTTGCACATTAGGGGAAAACTTCCAGTGCTTAAGTACCCTGACAACTAGGAACATTGCCTAGGGAAGCTGTGGAATCTGTCACTACAGGTTTTTGAGATGAGGTTAGACAAACACCTGTCAGAGAAGGTCTAGATAATACTCCCCTGCACTGAGGTAGGAATGAGTTAGATAACCTATCAAGGTTCCTTCCAGCCCTGCATTTCTGATTCCTAGGCCTTCAGTTTAATAGTGCATTACTATTCCTGTGGAACTGGCTGTTCTCTATCATAAATTTTTAAATGGAACAGTGCAAAAATAACTGAGATGGAAAAATAGGTACCTCTATTGAATCACAAGTGGTCTCATTCAATGTCTCTTTACTAGTTTAGAACTACTTACCAATACTTTCTATCATAGAAACTTACTTTAGAAATGGGAAAGATCTAAAATTTTCCCTTTTCTTGCCAATACAGGATTACTCGCATCATCCACTATTATACATTTTACTAGAGCTTTCAATGGTCTTACTTTAAGTGTTCCAAGATGAGAGAGAGAGAGAGAGAGAGAGAGAGAGAGAGCGAGCCTTCCACCACCTCATCCTTTTCTCTCCCCACAGAAAAACTGTACATTTTAACAGCACTAGGGTAAAGGACACTTTCTCAGATATGTGGTGGTTTATGTTCCCTCTCACAACTCCACCCCAGCCCTCCTCCATGTGTGGTGTTGACATCTTAAATATAATTGTCCCTTCTGAGATATTAATAAATATTTATTTTTAATCCTTCCCCATGAATCAATCCCTCTGATCATTGCAGTGTTCTCTGAACTTCCGTTTTCCTTGCATCTTTCTGGTAACAAGTGACACATTCTAGGTGAGGCAGCAGCAGAGCTAGACAGAGAAGGGACTATTCTCTTCCCTACTTTGTACTAAGATGCCTCTACATATTATTATAGCTCAATTGCATTGACCTTTTTTAACTCCCTGTTCTAACATGATATTGTGTAGCTCTGTAATGCCATCTTAAACTGCTCATGATGTAAACAGATTCCTACGAGGCACCACTTAAATTAAATTAAAACTGGTGCTTGATTATCTTAGATTTCATCTCTGCCTATTTTTTGACTCAACCTCTCCAACTGTGTCCAGGGGGATTATTGTGGTGTGTGTTTTTTTTTTTTTTTTTTTTTTTTATTAAAAAGTCAATTCCTCTCAGATGTAAGGGCATCTCGGGTCTGTTTCCCATCAGTCCCCATTCACCTCACAGGATTTGACTTCCCTTTGCAAAAGGTACAAGATCATGTCACTAGGTTGCTACTGTGACAACTCTAATGTGCATTTGTTTCTTTTTGTGAACAACAAAAAATATAATGGGGGAGGGATGCTAAACACCCTGGCACTACTTACACGCCCCCCCATTGCCTTTTCTGAATCAGCCTAGAAGTACTATTGGCCTCATATGGGCAGGTAATTATCAACTGTTTACACATGGGATTGTGTGTTTGGCACGAACCAAGCCTAAAATGTGGGGCAGCACTCAGCTGCTCCTTCCCAGCAGAAGCTCTGGGGATGAAGGAAATGTGCCCTAGGGAGCCTCAGTTCCTCTCAACTTCCTTCTTGCTCCAGAAGGGGTGCAGTTCACTTCCCTCTCTCATGCTCAGATAGCTACAATGGTGGGTGAGTAAGAGGGAAACAGAGCTTCCAACTACTCACCCATTTTCTTGAAGCAGGGAGTACATGACAGGCAGTCACTGCTCTTCCCCTCACATCAAATGCTGCAATCTGAGTAACTGTCACTTAGCTGAGCAGAGGATGATGGATGGCCCAATGGTTAGGGTGAGCAGCCTTCAATTTCCTCCTCTGCCCTAGACTTCCTGAGTGACTTCGGAGAAGTAATTTTGTCTCTGCCTCGTTTTCCCACCTGTAAAATTAGGACAATGGCTCCTCCTATTGAGGATTAAAGATTGTGATGGGCTCAAATCCTACACCAATGGGGGCTATATGTAGACAGAGTAAGGGGACACCTTATTCCTTTGTATGGCCCACTAAGGACTAGGGTCTGGATCCGCAAAGTGACTTGAGTCTTGGGGTGCCTAGTAAAATCTCACTCCACCACAAAGTCTCATTTAGGAACATTAAGCTCCCTATAAAATAAATGGGGGGGGGAATTAGAATGTGATTCAGAAAGCCATGGGAGAGGTTTCTCATATCCCAGGAATGTGCTCTAACCACTAAGCCAAAAGTTAAGATCGTTGTCATCCTGCTCTTCTACAGACAGACTCTGAATGAGAGCTGATTTGGTAGGCAGTCCTTGAACACCTACTGAATCAGGCATGCAAACGCTTCTTTCCCTACCTGGTGGATTGCTCTAGGGCCTAGTTGTTTAGAAGGAGGCAGAAGAGCACATGCTCAAAAGCAAAAACTTCAGCATCTAGGGAACACTTACTGCAGAAACCCAAGTGAGTTTAGGTTATGCAGGGTTAGGAGACAGCCAAGCAGGAGTTTTGTAGATCACAGCAGAGCCAAAAACTGGAACTAGGTGCCTAAGTACCTTTGTGGATCTGGCTTTAGGCCTGTCATAAATATAAAGGGAATGGTAAACACCTTTTAAAATCCCTCCTGGCCAGAGGAAAACCCTTTTCACCAGTAAAGGGTTAAGAAGCTAGGATAACCTCATTGCACCTGACCAAAATGACCAATGAGGAGACAAGATACTTTCAAAGCAGGGGGGGGAGGGAGAAACAAGGGTTCTCTCTGACTGTGTGAGGCTTTTGCCAGGAACAGAACAGGAATGGAGTCTTAACTTAGTAAGTAAGCTAGCTAGATATGCATTAAATTTGGATTTGCTTAAATGGCTGATAAAATAAGCTGTGCTGAATGGAATGTAAATTTTTGTAACTTAAGGTGTTGCCTAGAGGGATTCTCTGTTTTGAATCTGATTACCCTGTAAGGTATTTACCATCCTCATTTTAGAGAGGTGATTCTTTTACTTCAATTTAAAATTCTTCTTTTAAGAACCTGATTGCTTTTTCATTGTTAAGATCCCAAGGGTTTGGTTCTGTGTTCACCTATGCAAATTGGCGAGGATTTTTATCTAGCCTTCCCCAGGTAAGGGGGTGTAAGGTTTGGGGAGGATTTTTGGAGGAAAGACGTTTCCAAGAGGGCTCTTTCCCTGATAGACGCTTGGTGGTGGCAGCAATAAAGTCCAAGGGCAAAAGGTAAAATAGCTTGTACTTCAGGGAAGTTTTAACTTAAGCTGGTAAAAATAAGCTTAGGGGGTTTTCATGCAGGTCCCCACATCTGTATCCTAGAGTTCAGAGGGGGGAAAGAACCTTGACAAGGTCCCTTGACCTCTGAAAGATTTAAAAAAAAAACTTTAATAAACAATATACCAACTGTTTCAAACAGTAGTAGGTCAAAGCATGCTATGGCCCTATCACACTGTAGGAGGGTCCACGCAGCCACTAAGTGTATGTCTACACTGCAGTTAAACACATGCAGTTGGCTTGCAGGGCTCAGATTATGGGGCTGTTTAATTGTAGTGCAGGTGCTCAGACTCCAGCTTGGGCTCTGGGACCCCTCCCCCACCATAGGGTCTTGGAGCCAGCCTTCGCCTGAACATCTATATCTACACCTCCATTAATAGCCCTGCTGCCTGAGCCCAAGTTAGCTGATATGGGCCAGGCCAGCTGTGGGAGTATAATTGCAGTGTAGACATAGCCTTAGGGTTTGGCATGCTAGCATACTGTAAATAGTGCATGTTAAGCCAGTGTGTGTAAGTATCTGTGTAGACAAGCCCACAGACAGATGAATTAGCCTGATTTCAAATGACTGTTTGGAGCCTCAACAAGATCATTCAATGCTATTTACTAGTTTCACAGCAGAAACATCTAGCTAGTCTCATGAATGTAAACAAAATCCTTGAAGGGATCAAATCTTTAACACTGATTTTACTAGTGCATTGGTACATGTTTAGATAATGTGTTTAATCTGAAACAATTTTGATTTGTATAAATGGAACTATAGGTTGGCCCTTCTAAGGGATTGCTTTTTTTCTTATCCTGGGGATGGGGGGGGGGGGGAAGGTAGACTAAGGGCTCATCTACATAAACATTTAATTTGGGTTAAACTGGGGTATGGCTCTACCAATGCTAGCCTGCTGAATGCTAACTGTATGGACTCTCACTAGGGTTGCCAACTCTGACTGAAGCTATTCCAGGAGATTCCCCTTCCCCCCCCATGATGTAATGTCATTTTCCTAAAATATCCTATTAAAATATTTTGGATTGCTTTCAATAGTCACCAGGGGATTGATTGCTGATTCCAGGAGACTCCAGGCCAGTCCTGGATGGTTGGCAACACTAGATCTCACAGGCAACCCACTAGTGTGTTTTGTGCCTACTCCATTTTGAAACATAGGTTTGACGCTAAGGAACTATTAGTGAGCATCACCGGGGTTCATGTGCACTTAGTATGTGTCAGGCTAATGTAGGGTAGATCCACAGCCCAGCTTGCTGCAAACTAAATGTATGTGTAGACAAGCCCACAGCTAGTTTAACTCGGTCATATTTCTGGTAACCCTTTCCTCAGGTGATGACAACAGGTAAACATAGTGTTCTGCATCCTTAGTCTTGGTTCTAGCCATGTTTCATGCAAGCTTTGTCTCTGTCATATACTAAGCAGCTCACCTCTTTGACTCCGGAAATGGCTAAATACTAAATGCCCCCACCCTGCAGCACAAAGACACAAGATTGAGAGCTGCTCTGACAGTGGAGAAGCAGGTGGCTATTGCAGTCTGGAAGCTGGCAATTTCAGACAGCTACCGATCAGTCGCTAACCAGTTTGGAATAGGGAAGTCAACCATTTGAATCGTATTGATGCAAGTTTGCAGGGCCATTAATTGCATCCTGTTCAGAAGAACCGTGACTCCAGGTAATGTGCATGACATTGTGGCTGGCTTTGCACAAATGGTTTTCCTAATTGTGGAGGGGCAATAGATGAGACACACATTCCAATTCTGGCACCAGCCCACCTACCCTCAGAGTATGTTAATTGGAAGGACTATTTCTCTATGGTTCTCCAGGCGTTTGTGGATCACGTTGGGCGTTTCATTGACATTAATGCAGGCTGGCCCAGAAAGGTGCATGACGCACGCATCTTTTGGAATGCTGGCCTGTTCAGGAAGCTGCAAGCTGGGACTTCTTTCCCCAGAGCAGAAGATCACTGTAGGGGAAGTTGAAATGTCCATTGTGATCCTTGGAGACCCTGCTTACCCTTTTATGCTGTGACTCATGAAACCCTACACAGGGAGCCTTGACAGCAGTAAGGAGTGGTTCAACAGGCTGAGCCAGTGCAGAATGACTCTGGAGTGTGCTTTTGGCTGTTTAAAGGGCCGCTGGCGCTCTCTGTATGGGAAGCTGGACCTGGCCAATGATGGCATCCACGCAGTTATATCTGCATTCTGTAATACATTTGTGAAGGGAAGGGTGAAAGATTCACTCAGGCATGGAACTCTGAGGCTCACCACTTGGAGGCTAAATTTGAACAGCCAGAGAGCAAGGCTATTGGAGGGGCCCAGTGAGGGCTGCAAGGATTAGGGATGCCTTGAGGGAGCAATCTGAGGCTGAAAGCCACCAGTAATGTCTGGTGCCCTGCATAGGAGCGAAGTGCAGTGGTTCCAATGTTGGTCAGAATCTGTGTTTGCTACATATGATATGCTGACTTACCTTAGCCCAGGAAAGCAACAGGCAGTGCATCTTTTATGTTGTGCAATAATAAAAAATGTTTTGGAAGCAAAATATCCATTTTAATGAAAAGAAAATTCATTATTTCAAAAGAAACCCAATTGTTTGGGAAACACAAAGGGCAAGGGGGTTGGGTGGGGAACAGTACAATCACAGGTTTGCCTGTTTCCTTATACTTGGACTTTCCATCTGGAGTGCTGTGCAATGAGTGCTATGCTTCTGGATGGCTGTACTGCATGGTGATGGGGGTAGAGTGCAGTGGGTAAGGTTTTCAGAGCTGGGTGGTGAAGCTGGATGTTGGAGGCAGCTGGTGGCGATAAGAACCCAGATGTTGGGGGAACTGGGTTGGAGGTGACATGGGGGCACAAGGGAAAAAATTTTTTGGGACAAGGGCTATGGGGGTGATGGGCGGGTGGGCGCAGTACTGCTCCACTTGCATGGCTACAAGCACCTGGATCAAATCTGCTTGGTGCTCCATGATGCTTATCAGCCACTCTGTGCTTTGGTGCTGGTGATCCACATTCTTCTGGCATACTCTCCCGCCACTCCTGTGCTTTTTGATTTTCATTAAGGGAGTGCTGCATGACTTCATGCAGCATGTCCTCTTTACTTCTACATGGCCTCTTCCTGGTTCTTTGCAGGCTCTCCATCAGTGATAACATGGACAGCAAAGATCTCAAGGTTGCATCTGTAAAGGCAAAATGCAGCACTTAACAGAGGCAGCATTGCTCACACCAGACAGAGCAATGATTTCCCCTGTACTTAAGGAGGGCAAGCACAATCTACACAGTTGGATAATTTCCCTGTCCCAAAGCAAGAGCACACAATCCCTAGGAGTCCCAAAATGGTGAGCAAGCACAGGGTCAAGGGGGACTGATTCTTCCATGGTTGTACTGTCCTCTGGGTTTCTCTGCCTTTGGGAGAGCCAACAGCTGCAGGGGGCCCTGAACACTGTCTCCATGTTTTCCACAGGAGTTTGTCCTGGAAGATATCTCACTGCTGAGGGTGACCTGGGAAGCCAGGGAGGGTCATCTACAATGCAGCCTCCACCCTGGCCCATATGCAGCTTGCCTGTGTGCAGCAATGGTACCCTCCATCCCTCACGGCACAGTAGCATGGACATGTTAGCCTGACTGGGACAAGGACCACAGTAGCGCTCTCACAAAACCTGTGCAGGTGCATTGCCCAAGTTCTGGATGAGACCTTTGAAGAGATCTCTAAGGCAGATTACCACGATGTGAGAGAGCACATAAACCCCCCAATTATGCCTCTAGGCATGCATGCAGGCCTAACCCTCCTCGCCCCAAGAGCCCCCACCGAATAACTTCCTTCCCAAAATAAAAACATCTTACTGGGAACCTCCTCTGATGTTTGTCCTTCCCTAAGCACTGGCCACAGCGACTGGTGACCTTCCTCCTGGCTGCATGCATCTAGGGATGCCCGGGTGTCTTGCTCCTCCTCAGCACCCTCACTTCCACTTTGCTGCTGTTGCTGCTGCTCCTCCTCCTGCCTTGTTGGACTGTGCTCTGAAGTGTCCATAGTTGTACTCAGAGTGGAGATGGGGTCACCCCCAAGTATCGCATCCAGGCCCAAGTATCGTGGCAGGTTGTGGGGGCAGCACCAGAGCGGCTGTTTGTCTTGCAAGCTTTGCGGTAGGCATTCCGCAGCTCCTTCACTTTAACCCTGCACTGCATCCCGGTCATGGCTCCTTTCCATCATGTTCCTTGATATCTGCCTGAAGGTATCATAATTCCTACAGCTGGAGCTCAGCTGGGACTAGACAGCTTCCTCCCCTGAAACACTGAGATCCAGCTCTCCCCCATTGCTCCATGCTGGGGAATCACCTGGCACATGAAGGCATGGTCACCTGGAAAGATTCACTGAGAGCACTCCATGCCACGCTGAGCAAACAGGAAGGGGATTTTTAAAATTCCTAGAGAATTTAAAGGTTGGTCATCACTTTGAACTCTCCTGCCCTGCCCTCAGGTGACCAGATGGCTAGAACAGGTCATGTGGGACACTTCTGGAGCTGATCAGAGCACATTAAAAGACCAGGGAGTCCACACTGGCAGCGCTCCAACGAGGCGCATCAAATATTATTCCACTCACCAAGGTGGAGTACCAGGAGCGCTCTAGCCACAGAGTCAGAGCGCTCTATGGGCTTTGACAGTGTGGACGCATCATGAGTTAGAGCACACTGGGCTGCTTTAATGCACTCTAACTCGCAAGTGTAGCCATGCCCTTAGTATCAGAGGTAGAAGGTGATGTTAGCTCCTTAGATACTGCCACTTACTTGCTTACAATGTTGTGAGGTCAATTTGATAAATTCTGTACTGTGGCTTTGCTAGCTATTTAAGCAACCCATGAGTCTGTGAGCTATCTCGTAATATGAAGAGTAAAACTGAGCACTGCTCAAATGAAAATGAATGTCATGAACAAAAATCAGAGGTCAAAGTTGGGGAATCAGATTTAATCATAGAGATACTGTAGCTATAATTGGATACACTCAGGAATAAACCAACTCATTAATCTACAAAAGCTGCATGTATCTTTCAAAAATGAAGAAACCTTTGGTACAAAGAATATAAAGTGTATGTGTGTGGTTTTTATGCAAGCGCAGAAGAGTTTTTTTTTTTTTAATTGTTATGCACTTGGACATTTGAGATGGATTTTTATTTTCTACCACACCACTTTGTTTTGTCAGACAGAGCATAGAAATTCCTGTTTTATCTTTGCAGTTAGTAATTCTTTAAACTTTTTTTTTAAGGTTTCTCTACATGGGGATACTCAGGAAAGTGATGTTGGGTTGTTTTTTTTTATTTTTATTTTTAATCTGAATTAACTAAAGGAGTGGATTTCAGGTGGATTAGTTTAAACTGCATTAAATGTCTGGGGGACACTCATTTAGAAATGAATTCAACTGAATTAAGGCCATTTTAATTCTGAGTGTCATCACAGATGTTTAATGCAGGTTATCCAATCCATCTTAAATAAACACCTTTTTAGTTAAATCAGACTGAAGTTTCCTGAGTGTCCCTTTGTAAATGCTATGTACCTTCAGAACTACAGGTCTGCAAAGATAATCTGAGCATTAAATTTTGTGACAGGAGCATCAGTAAGTCCTATCTACACTAATTTTTTTTATCCCTGTTGTACCCAGAGCCCGCAACTCAGGTCTTATCTGCATTATAGCCATAGCTTGATATTTTTTTTTAATTCCATATACTCTTCCATCACCTTGCTTCAACTTTGACTTGGTGTGACCAACTTTGTGAGGGGGGGGTAAACTAAGTTTCTCTCTGGCCCCCATTCAGTGTTAATCTGAGTGGCCAGGGAATGTCCTCCATAATGGAGGACTTGGTATATTCCTTTGGCCATTAGGAATTGGATGTATACCATTTCACTTTGCACAGGTCAGTAAATAGTAATCATACGGTGATGAAGTAAAATGATCATGTTGTCCAGATTTGAACTGGTGACCTACAGGTAAAACTTTCTATTTTTTTTTCTTCTCCATCCCCTGAGCTATTAAAGGCAGAGAACCAAAATGTCTGCCCCTTCTGGATCTTCCTCAGATGCCGAGACTAAGCATGCAAAGGATTCTGAGTAACAAATAGAAGCCAAATTTCAGTGCTCATGATCTATCCCTTTGTGTTTAGGTAGTATAGCAGACTGAGTAAGGTAGAAAGGGCAAGGAGCAGAGAAGAAATGGAAAAAGCAGCAATTTCCTAGCGGTGAGGAGAGGCAGAAACAATGTCAGGGTGTCTTTCCCCAACCAAGATAAGAAGGCAAGTATTTTGGACAACCCCTCATTTTATTCCCCTCTCCTCTCTTTCTCTCCCTCCCCCCAGCCCTCCAACTCCAGGTTTTTTTTCTTAAAATGAACACCTTGAAAAAACATTAAAAACAGCATTCAGTCCTTAAAACATTGCTACATAATATTTGCATTAATTAAGAATACAAAGCCAATGCTAGCTGCAGCACAAGGCTAAGAATCTGACAACCCTCCACTCCTGTTGATCTCAATGGGGGTCAAGGATGCAAAGCATCTTGCCTTATTTTAGCTATGCAGAATCCCAAATTGCAAAATATTTGTGTTTTTAACTATTTTAATGGTGGGACCTATATTCTGCACCCATTGACTTAGGTTGGAGCAGAGTTAGGCTAATGCAAAGCATTTGGGGAGAGGGGAATACCATGGGTTTTTTTTAATTTAACTTGATCAGCTATTTTAAAAAAAAACAACCAAGTGTGGGATACAATTTTTTTTCATTAAGAATAGTCTGGGTTAGATTCTGCCACCCTTACTCGTGCAGCATAAAGTACTATTTTAACAGTCCTATTGATTTTGAAAAGAGATGCGGTGGAGCCCTTAGTTATATGTGGGCAGACCCCAATCTGGATTACTCAAAGAGGAAGCTATTACTCAGCATGAATCCTAGAAAGAGATGGTTTAGGGCAGGGGTGGCCAACTTGAGCCTAAGGAAAGAGCCAGAATGTACCAATGTACATTGCCAAAGAGTCAGTAATATATCAGCAGCCCCCCATCAGTTTCCGCCACTCCCAGGGACTCCCAGCTACCGGCAGCCCTGCTGATCAGTGCTTCCCCCTCCTTCCCCACACCTCCTGATCAGCTGTTTTGTGGCATGCAGGAGGCTCTGGGTGGGAGGCGTGAGGGCACAGCAGGCTTGGGGAGTGGGTGGGGCCTGTGGCAGAGCCAGAGGTTGAGCATCTGGCACACTGGAAAGCTGGTGTCTGTAGCTCCAGCCCCAGAGTTGGTGCCTATACAAGGAACCATATATTAACTTCTGAAGAGCTACATGTGGCTCCGGAGCCACAGTTTGGCTACCCCTGGCTTAAGGAATGTTGAGAGGTCATGTGGTCCATCTATCTCCCCCCTGCTGAGACAGGACCAAATATTCCTAGACTTTCCCTGATGGGTGTCTGCCCCTCTGTTTTGTATCCTTCACCCCAGATATATAATTGATACATACTCTATTGTCACAATTTTTTTAAAAATAAAAACATGAAACTTGATTACAGTTGCTGTTCTTGAAGTTAGCTGGATAAGGCTGAGAAATGCCCAACTAGCTGCTTTTCTCTCTTCTCCCCCCCCCTTCTTTTGGATATTTGCCACATCTTCACTGTGACTTAATCTCTTCATGCAAAAGGAAGAAATGGTGTTCCTCCAAACTGCAGGTGACAATATACAGATGTCATCACTAAGCAGTTGAGCTGCTTAGGTTTTTAAAAGTATCTGATGCTGACCCAGAGTTAGACACACAGGCTAGCATACGCAATGAAATTTTACATGTGTGGTCACCCAGAAACAGCAAAGTGACAGTTCTGAAAGATATGTTGCATAGCATTCCATGTTTCTTAAACATTCTTGACAATGCAAAAAGCTGGTGCATAACTCCTTAAAGAAGTGCACAAATAGAAAACTTTCAAAAGTACTATTTTTATTAAAACTAGAGCTGGTTGAAATATTCAATGCAAATTCTGTTTACTGCAAATTCAGTGGGTTTTTTAATCTTCCTGTTTTTCATATGGTCTGAATACATTGAATTGGAAACTGTTGCTTGATTGAACACATTTTGAAATATGAATAGTTCATGAACTGCATCCATGTAGATGGACCATTGTGCCCTCACAGAATGGATGATTGATATTGCATTTCATTTTGGAAATTAATATTTGTGCATACCCTAATCATTTCTTTGTGGTCATTACTGTGCAGCTGCAGGTTGTGGGATGGGATGCAGTCTCTGCATGAGAATAGCCATTCACCAAATACTTGTGCAAATTAAAACGTCCAGGAAGATGTCTGGATTTTTTTTTAAAAAAAAAAAAGCAGCTTTGGGCAATGTTGGTTTTGCACCACAATCAAATTTAAAAAAAAAAAATGTAAATCTTCTACGAAGTGAAAGCTAGTCAGTGACTGCCACTGGTGACTATAATTTTTGTGGATAATGACCTTGCTATGCATTAGGCAGGGGGGACTTTAATCAAGCTTGGTGGAGAGTTGTGCTGCCCCTTTAAGGAAGGCTAGCAAACTGGTGAGTTACATACAATGCGGAGGCAGACCCATCCCAAGTTGGCATCAGGTCGCTGACCCATCTCTCTCTCCACCAGGTGACTAGAAGAGAGGGGGACTACATGTCCCCAGAGCTGAGCAGTGAAAGTCTTTTTTTTTTTTTTTTTTTTTTTTTTTTTCCCCCCCCCCTCAACAGACTGAGCAACAGCAACTCTCATAGCCACATAACAAAAAGAAAAGGAGTACCCGTGGCACCTTAGAGACTAACAAATTTATTAGAGCATAAGCTTTCGTGAGCTACAGCTCACTTCGTCGGATGCATTTGGTGGAAAAAGCAGAGGAGAGATTTACACACACACACACACACACACACACACACACACAGAGAGAACATGAAACAATGGGTTTATCATACACACTGTAAGGAGAGTGATCACTTAAGATGAGCCATCACCAGCAGCAGGGGGGGGGAAAGGAGGAAAACCTTTCATGGTTTCATTGTCACCATGAAAGGTTTTCCTCCTTCCCCCCCCTGCTGCTGGTGATGTCCTTTCCCCCCCCCCCCTGCTGCTGGTGATGGCTTATCTTAAGTGATCACTCTCCTTACAGTGTGTATGATAAACCCATTGTTTCATGTTCTCTGTGTGTGTGTGTATATAAATCTCTCCTCTGCTTTTTCCACCAAATGCATCTGATGAAGTGAGCTGTAGCTCACGAAAGCTTATGCTCTAACAAATTTGTTAGTCTCTAAGGTGCCACGGGTACTCCTTTTCTTTTTGTGAATACAGACTAACACGGCTGCTACTCTGAAACCAGCCACATAACAGGCTCGTGAGAAGTCTCTCACCTTTCCAGTCTGCAGTGGCAGAACCAGGTGTTTTGTAACAGAACAGGAGGGAATTCTGTACAACTGTATCTGCTGGGTGGTCCCATACATTTAGGAATAAAATTGAGGCCTAATTAAGCCACATCCAGCGTCCCCTGTCTGTCTTCTAGCATAGCCAGACTCTTACAGTGTCTGACTTCTTTTTTCAAGACATTAGTTTGCAAAGAGATTTACTCTGGCACTTGTTTAGAGTAATGATTCTGATTGACTACCCAGTTAACTCAGAATATAAAGCTAGGCAATGAATTGTAGTGAACCTCCCAAAACTCTCCAAGCATGGCCAATTTAGCAGCATAATAGAACATTATACTAGAGACTGAGCTGCACTTTTACCACCTTTTGAAGTTTCTGCTGGTGTTTTCCTTGGTTCACCAACTACTATCTTGGAATTGCTTCTGCATGTTCCCTGCTCCCCCTCCCCCATGGCCTACAAGCAATAACTTTTTATAGTATCTAATCCTGAAGACTGACACCCCATTGGCATAATATGTAGTTTGCAGTGCAGCCTTATGGTCTCTACACCATTGGCTTCTATGTACCTGCCGCAGATGCCAAGGGTTAGGAACTATGCTGACCAAATATCTAAAATTTTCAGTAGTCCTATATTACTAAAATGTTAAAGTGCAGTAGCTGTGTTAAACATTCAATTCAGGAACTAGGAATATTAATTTTGCATTCATGTCTTTAGCTTTGCCTCCAATAGTCTAATTACATGATCCAATTATTTCCCAAATAATGCAACATAATATACAGTATTTATCCTTCAAGCTGGATACACATGTAGAATCTTGCATGCCAAAAATGAGTCCATTAGAGTAATTTATATGAAAAGTGCTCAGTAAACTGCTTGCAGTCTGCTAAAGATAATAGGGGCAATTTCCAATGGGTTGTCATATGTCATTTTCTTCTGACTAGCCTTGTACATCTGCTAAATCTATTGCCAGACACACACTTATAAGGCAAATGCTGAAACTTAGCAGAATTCTCCACTCCTCCTGTGCCTTGAGATTTTGCACTTCAGGTGCAGTAACTCACTCAAGTCCATCAGGCTAACCTATAACAGTGGCTCTCTTAGGACAGAAAAAGTAGCCAAAATTGATCTGCCCTGTGAGTGACAACATCATTCAGAAATGGGGCAAGAATTAAAACAGCCAGATCTGAACTCACTAAGAACATGAATTTGTGCTTAAATGCTTTGCTGAATAAGGATCTAATTAACTTTTAAGCATCTGCTAAATAGTTTGAAAAACTGAATTCTCAGGAAGAAAGAACATAGAATGTTTTTGTTTCAGCTGAATGATGGCACACACATAAAAGGGAGGCACAGGATCTCTGCTTCTCAGAAGTAACAAAGGCCTCCTGGTGGCTTGGAGCCATTAAGAGCTATTTTTATTTTTAATAAAAAGAAAAGGAGTACTTGTGGCACCTTAGAGACTAACAAATTTATTAGAGCATAAGCTTCCGCATCCGATGAAGTGAGCTGTAGCTCACGAAAGCTTATGCTCTAATAAATTTGTTAGTCTCTAAGGTGCCACAAGTACTCCTTTTCTTCATGGGGAAATAGTTTTACTTTGTGTAATGACTCATCCATTCCCAGTCTCTATTCAAGCCTAAGTTAATTGTATCCAGTTTGCAAATTAATTCCAATTCAGCAGTCTCTCGTTGGAGTCTGTTTTTGAAGCTTTTTTGTTGAAGTATAGCCACTCTTAGGTCTGGGATCGAGTGACCAGAGAGATTGAAGTGCTCTCCAACTGGTTTTTGAATGTTATAATTCTTGACGTCTGATTTGTGTCCATTCATTCTTTTACGTAGAGACTGTCCAGTTTGGCCAATGTACATGGCAGAGGGGCATTGCTGGCACATGATGGCATATATCACATTGGTAGATGCGCAGGTGAACGAGCCTCTGATAGTGTGGCTGATGTGATTAGGCCCTATGATGGTGTCCCCTGAATAGATATGTGGACAGAGTTGGCAAAGGGCTTTGTTGCAAGGATAGGTTCCTGGGTTAGTGGTTCTGTTGTGTGGTGTGTGGTTGCTGGTGAGTATTTGCTTCAAATTGGGGGGCTGCCTGTAAGCAAGGACTGGTCTGTCTCCCAAGATCTGTGAGAGTGATGGCTCATCCTTCAGGATAGGTTGTAGATCCTTGATGCGTTGGAGAGGTTTTAGTTGGGGGCTGAAGGTGATGGCTAGTGGCATTCTGTTGTTTCCTTCGTTGGGCCTGTCCTGTAGTAGGTGACTTCTGGGTACTCTTCTGGCTCTGTCAATCTGTTTCTTCACTTCAGCAGGTGGGTATTGTAGTTGTAGGAATGCATGATAGAGATCTTGCAGGTGTTTGTCTCTGTCTGAGGGGTTGGAGCAAATGTGGTTATATCGTAGCGCTTGGCTGTAGACAATGGATCGAGTATTGT
The DNA here is from genome assembly GCF_009764565.3 of Dermochelys coriacea. NCBI lineage: Eukaryota > Metazoa > Chordata > Testudines > Dermochelyidae > Dermochelys > Dermochelys coriacea. Next base: position 138,554,421 of record NC_050070.1, read on the forward strand.
ATGATCTGGATGAAAGCTAGAGGCATGTAGGTAGGAATAGCGGTCAGTAGGTTTCCGATATAGGGTGGTGTTTATGTGACCATCGCTTATTAGCACCGTAGTGTCCAGGAATTGGATCTCTTGTGTGGACTGGTCCAGGCTGAGGTTGATGGTGGGATGGAAATTGTTGAAATCATGGTGGAATTCCTCAAGAGCTTCTTTTCCATGGGTCCAGATGATGAAGATGTCATCCATGTAGCGCAAATAGAGTAGGGGCATTAGGGGACGAGAGCTGAGGAAGCGTTGTTCTAAGTCAGCCATAAAAATGGTGTCATACTGTGGGGCCATGTGGGTACCCATCGCGGTGCCACTGATTTGGAGGTATACATTGTCACCAAATGTGAAATAGTTATGGGTCAGGACAAAGTCACAAAGTTCTGCCACCAGGTTAGCCGTGACAGTATCGGGGATACTGTTCCTGACGGCTTGTAGTCCATCTTTGTGTGGAATGTTGGTGTAGAGGGCTTCTACATCCATAGTGGCTAGGATGGTGTTTTTAGGAAGATCACCAATGGATTGTAGTTTCCTCAGGAAGTCAGTGGTGTCTCGAAGATAGCTGGGAGTGCTGGTAACGAAGGGCCTGAGGAGGGAGTCTACATAGCCAGACAATCCTGCTGTCAGGGTACCAATGCCTGAGATGATGGGGCGTCCAGGATTTCCAGGTTTATGGATCTTGGGTATCAGATAGAATACCCCAGGTCGGGGCTCCAGGGGTGTGTGTGTGCGGATTTGTTCTTGTGCTTTTTCAGGGAGTTTCTTGAGCAAATGCTGTAGTTTCTTTTGGTAACTCTCAGTGGGATCAGAGGGTAATGGCTTGTAGAAAGTGGTGTTGGAGAGCTGCCTAGTAGCCTCTTGTTCATACTCCGACCTATTCATGATGACGACAGCACCTCCTTTGTCAGCCTTTTTGATTATGATGTCAGAGTTGTTTCTGAGGCTGTAGATGGCACTGTGTTCTGCATGGCTGAGGTTATGGGGTAAGCGATGCTGCTTTTTCACAATTTCAGCTCGTGCACGTCGGCGGAAGCAGTCTATGTAGAAATCCAGGCTGCTGTTTCGACCTTCAGGAGTCCACCCAGAATCCTTCCTTTTGTAGTGTTGGCAGGAAGGCCTCTGTGGGTTAATATGTTGGTCAGAGGTGTGTTGGAAATATTCCTTGAGTCTGAGACGTCGAAAATAGGATTCTAGGTCACCACAGAACTGTATCATGTTCGTGGGGGTGGAGGGGCAAAAGGAGAGGCCCCGAGATAGCCCAGCAGAAGAATCTGTCCTAAGAGTATAGTTGGCTAGATTAACGGTACCCGCATAGCCCCATAGTATGCCAACATTTTTATGGCTGACTTAGAACAACGCTTCCTCAACTCTCGTCCCCTAATGCCCCTACTCTATTTGCGCTACATTGATGACATCTTCATCATCTGGACCCATGGAAAAGAAGCTCTTGAGGAATTCCACCATCAACCTCAGCCTGGACCAGTCCACACAAGAGATCCACTTCCTGGACACTACGGTGCTAATAAGCGATGGTCACATAAACACCACCCTAGATCGGAAACCTACTGACCGCTATTCCTACCTACATGCCTCTAGCTTTCATCCAGATCATACCACTCGATCCATTGTCTACAGCCAAGCGCTACGATATAACCACATTTGCTCCAACCCCTCAGACAGAGACAAACACCTACAAGATCTCTATCATGCATTCCTACAACTACAATACCCACCTGCTGAAGTGAAGACACAGATTGACAGAGCCAGAAGAGTACCCAGAAGTCACCTACTACAGGACAGGCCCAACAAAGAAAACAACAGAATGCCACTAGCCATCACCTTCAGCCCCCAACTAAAACCTCTCCAACGCATCATCAAGGATCTACAACCTATCCTGAAGGACGAGCCATCACTCTCACAGATCTTGGGAGACAGGCCGGTCCTTGCTTACAGACAGCCCCCCAATCTGAAGCAAATACTCACCAGCAACCACACACCACACAACAGAACCACTAACCCAGGAACCTATCCTTGCAACAAAGCCCGTTGCCAACTCTGTCCACATATCTATTCAGGGGATACCATCATAGGACCTAATCACATCAGCCACACTATCAGAGGCTCGTTCACCTGCGCATCTACCAATGTGATATATGCCATCATGTGCCAGCAATGCCCCTCTGCCATATACATTGGCCAAACTGGACAGTCTCTACGTAAAAGAATGAATGGACACAAATCAGACGTCAAGAATTATAACATTCAAAAACCAGTTGGAGAACACTTCAATCTCTCTGGTCACTCGATCACAGACCTAAGAGTGGCTATACTTCAACAAAAAAGCTTCAAAACAGACTCCAACGAGAGACTGCTGAATTGGAATTAATTTGCAAACTGGATACAATTAACTTAGGCTTGAATAGAGACTGGGAATGGATGAGTCATTACACAAAGTAAAACTATTTCCCCATGGTATTTCTCCCTCCCACCCCACCCCCCACTGTTCCTCTGATATTCTTGTTAACTGCTGGAATTAGCCTACCTGCTTGTCACCATGGAAGGTTTTCCTCCTTTCCCCCCCCCCTGCTGTGGGTGATGGCTTATCTTAAGTGATCACTCTCCTTACAGTGTGTATGATAAACCCATTGTTTCATGTTCTCTGTGTGTGTGTATATAAATCTCTCCTCTGTTTTTTCCACCAAATGCATCCGATGAAGTGAGCTGTAGCTCAGGAAAGCTTATGCTCTAATAAATTTGTTAGTCTCTAAGGTGCCACAAGTACTCTTCTTTTTGCGAATACAGACTAACAGGGCTGCTACTCTGAAATCTGATCCCTCTCTTTCATTAGTTGTCCCCTTCAATCAGTTGGTCCCTGGGTCCAGTGGTCCCTCCTGCTAGGCTGGGGGAGGGCCTTTAGAAGTGGGCAGGCTTGTGCCCACCCACCTCCTGGGTTTTCCAATAAGACCCCGCTACATGAACTCAACAATGACCCATCCTCATGAGTTACTGTCTGTAACAAGAAAGTAAACAGGAAAAAAAAAATCTTCCCAAATTAAAGTTCAACACAGTCCTGTGATCTTGAGTACACTGGCCAATATTGCCAAAGATCATTCTCTCCTTCTGTCTTTCAAACAGCCACTCTTATCTGTGGAAAGGAGAGCTAAGCTTGAGTTATTTCTTTGTTAAAACTTATGGAGACAACTCTGAGTAAAAGCAAGAAGGATGTGTATGAAATTACATAATGAATAAATACTTCAAAGGGGGGGGGAAAACCCAAAAGTAGGTGAGTGATGGCTAATGCAGTTCCACACTCATGGGCTAACTCTTTCTTTGCCACCTCCTCTAGAGTGAAAAGAAAGGGTAAGGGTCTGGTATGGGATTAGAAGGCCTGGCTTCAACTATCTCATCCACCCCTTCACTTCCTATGTGACCTTGGGCAAGTCCTTTAACCTTCAATCCCCATCCATAAAATAGGGATAATAGTAATCTGCCTCATGGAGTGTTTTCAAGATAAATACATTAAAGATTGTGAGGCTCTTGGATACAGCGGTAATGAAGGTCATTAGTGCGACATCTCCCATTCTAAATGATCTGAATACCACTAGTGCATCTGACTCACTCTTTCCAAAAAAATAACTGTGTGTGTATTTGTTTTCAGTAAATACAAGTGAGGTTTTGTTTGTGTTAAGAATAATGGGCGTATCCTCAGCTAGTTTAAATAGGTGGCACTTCATTGCCATCAGTGGAGCTATGCTGGTTTATACCACTTTGATTAACATAACAGCCCAAAATTCATGGTAATTCATAAATATGACAAATCAATACTAAGCTCTTTGAAAATCATTTTCTCATTAGCTGCTGATACTCTATATTTATCTTTTTCTGCCAACTCAAGTAGGAAAGCTAGCAAGAAAAAAGTATAATTTTATTAAAAAAATGTGCAATCCTGTACATTAACTAAAAGGTAATCATCTTTTTTTGTACTTGTCCATGATTGTGTCCTATCTAAAATGGACTTGATCCACAACTGGCTTATACCTGGTGTAGTTGAGTGCAAAGTGGGTGTAAAATACTAACAAGTCAGACTGATAGTTTCTTATGCCCACTTTGCAGAGATGTAAATGACTACACAAGGTGCAAGCCAGCAGAGAATCAAGCCCAATATAATCATCAGAATCAAGTTTAAAAACTCTCTTTCCCCCATGTCTTCAGTACCCTTCCCAGCTCCACTACTGCTGAGATCTTCGGCTTGATTCTCCATTACTTCAGTGGAGAAACAGTAGCAGAAAACTGGACTAAAGTAGCAAATCAGGGTCTTTATCTCTTATCAGGACACTGCCCACTTGGACAGGGAAACTAGCTTCTCTGCCCTATTCTTTTCAGTCCTGGGATGATTTGCAGTATGTAATGTGAAGCATGTGTGTAAATTTCTGCAGGACTAGGCCTTCTTTCGTATGACTTCTGGTTCAGGAAAAATAAAAAAGGAGGACTTGTGGCACCTTAGACTAACAACTTTATTTAAGCATAAGCGTTCGTGAGCTACAGCTCACTTCATCGGATGCTGTAGCTCATAAAAGCTTATGCTCAAATTTGTTAGTCTCTAAGATGCCACAAGTACTCCTTTTTTTTTGCGAATACAGACTAACATGACTGCTACTCTGAAACCTTTGGTTCAGGGGTTGTCTTTATTTTATTGTGCCTTGTCCAGGGCCGAGCCCTTTTTAAAAAAAAAAAAAAAATCTGAATACATAAGTAAAAACTTCTCGTTTTCTGAATGTACAATCTCGTGTTATATAAATTCTCATCAGAAATAGTTCTAATCAAATAAGGCTAGAGCTAATAAATTGCAACAGACGCTGAAAGTGACGTTTAGACCTCTTAATCTTGGCTGATGTAGCTGGCAGCGTGTTAAGTTTATACACTTCTGTGCAGAAGTATATGAACAGAAGAATTAAAACTGAGTAATCTGGGAGTGGGAGATTTTTTTTTTCCATAAACAAAACTGTTAAGCAGATTGGGAGGAAAGAACATCGTCCCTTACCTTCAAAGACTGCCACTCAGTCAGTTGGCAGTGATTAAATCTTCGTTGATTTAAAAATAACTCTGAGCTTCCTGTATAAGCATATCTATCAAACCTCTAGTTTCCAGATTCATAGATATCGTCCAACTAAAAGTGGTTGAAGATTATAATTACATTAATGGTGGCAGAAGTTTTATGTAAATTGTCACTGGAATGATTTTTTATAATGGAAAAAGTTAAATTCAACAAACTTTGTAGATGCATATTTCTTTGCACACAGTTATGATTGATGTAATGTACTTTCATGGGACAGTTATTTAGGCAAACTATTGATCACATCAGGATATTCCACTCTAAGGTTGTAATTCCATTGTGTTGAAAACTAGCTCAGAATAAACCTTCTCCATTTAAAATTTGCCATTTTGTTCTTACTAAAGCCGCTTTGGGAGGGGATAGCAATTTCCTCTCACTTGCTGAATCCAATGCTTATGGTTCCCATTACCTGCTTGTCATTACTGGCTACCTAAAAGCCTTCTTCCTCCCCCTCAGCATCTTTGTGCCTAAACCTTGGTAACTTCAATAAAAAGATTGGTGCAATCCAATGTGACCTTCTAACACCCTTCTTCCTTCCCTTTTTCTCCTGTCACTGACTGAAATCTCCTGCTTACTGCTCATTTCCACACACCTCTTTGATCCCTTCTTCTGACTAGTAACTATATTTGTACTTACTCTGTCCCTCCATTAACCTCACTGTCTGTCTGCCAAGTTACTACCCCCAGTCTTCCCTCTTAAAATCCTTTCCACAGAACAAGTAGTACTTGTGGCACCTTAGACTAATAAATTTATTTGAGCATAAGCTTTTGTGAGCTACTGTAGCTCACAAAAGCTTATGCTCAAATAAATTTTAGTCTAAGGTGCCCCAAGTACTCCTTTTTCTTTTTGTGAATACAGACTAACATGGCTGCTACTCTGAAACCTCCCACAGAACAGTATTTGTTCTCTTTTGCCTATACGTAGTGAGAATTGACCTTTTTTCCCTCTCCCCCTGAAGTCTGATAAAAGCTGCGATAGTGAAAAGAGCCGGGGGGGGGGCACCCATCTCACACTGAAATTCAATGGGAGTTGGCTTCTTAGTTTCCAGAGCTGTTGTGAAACTCTAAGAATAGGTTTCATGACTTTAATGCTCAAGGACTAAGAAGAAACTGAATAACTTCAGGATTTGGCCTGTTTTTATTGGAAAGCTGATGTACGCTACTAGGAACAGAACAAATTCTCAGAAGCTCTTTAAGTATAAATGGCTCTTAAAGTTAACCACCCACATGCCTCAAAATACTCTTTGAACTGTTACGGTCAGACTGAATAAACAAAATAAAATTGAAATTTCTAGACCATATCAGACTGAAATGAGATGTTCCAAAAGGGAAGAACATTTTTTCCAAGAATGGGGGGGAAAAATTACCAAAATGCCGTTTCACTAATCTGAAATCACTTTGCCAGAGGAATTTTTTTAAAAAAAATACATAAAGATCTCAGGCAGAAATGTATTTTATGAGGCTGTGTGTGTGACAGAAGAATTACTGTAATAAGGCTTCCATTATAATAACTATGGTGACACTAATTTGTCTTCAATTGAACACTTCTTTTATACAAGTTAATGTCATATTAGCCTTTTCTGCTGCTAGACCAAAAATCTAAATGTTAGATCTACCAAACACAAAGAAAATTTAACCATTTTACTTCACTAGATTATATACATCCCACCATTACTTCTTAAGATCAGAGAAGAGAAATCCAATGATTCAGCCCCTCTTAAGCCTTTGAATATTAACAAAAATTAGTAATTATTTTTAAAAAAATCATTGCTCTCCATAGACCATTCTCATCCTTTCCCAATTATCTACTTGACTGTACGCTACAGAACCATTTTAATTGCATTCAAAACATATGTTCTCCACAATTAAAAGAACCTAAAAATATATTTCATAATTACTTCACAAAAATCCATACAACACATTCTAATAAAAGCCATAGAAAAGATGAGATTCCAAACTCTAAAATGACTATCTACTGTGAGAATATGGAATTTTCTAATCCTCCAGGGAGACAGAGTAGCAGAATGAAAGAGGCAAAATGTACTAAATCATCTTAATATGAATTAATAAATTGATGTAAATATTTGCCCATGGCCAAAAAATCAAAACTTTTGAGAAAAACAAAAACAAACATCTGGGCTTCTAACCCTTTCCCTGCCCCCTGAAAAATCCCCAGCCACCACTACTTCCTAGCAGCCATGGACTTTGGCTATTGATTTTAAGGAAGGGGGGTCGAGATTTTGCTTATACAAACAGTTTCTGATCATTTGCATTATAGGAGCATATTTAAGTCCTCCTTCTGGTCATCTTAAAACATTTGAGGACCCTTAATTAAAGGTCTAAATGTACCCAGATTGTTTCCACATCATCATACATTATAGGATACTAAAACGATCAGTATCTCTAGGTTGGGGACATCACTTTTTATATTTAAGGCATTAAAGTACACAATTTCAACCAATAATTGCATACATGTATTGGCACCTGTAGGCTCACTTTTATGAGGCCCATAGTCAAAAGCTCTGTGAGCAGAGGGCAGGTTGAAAATTAGATCTAATTTTTTAGGATTTTTAAAATGTATGAATTAAAGATCTACTTTAATGTATACTTCAGCTGTGTGTGTGTGTGTGTCTGTCTTCTTATAGCTCCATTCTCAAACTTCTAGAATTTAATAAGACCGTTTTAAGCTTTTATAGGTTTCTCTGTCTGCTAAGAGGAGGTAAATTTATTCTACCATAAAGGGAGATCAAATTGATCTGGGCCCATTAGTGTGTTTTAGAGAGGGAGGTGAAAAATTATACAGATCCAACTTGGGAAGGGAGCAGGAATACTATTGGAGGGTCATGTGGGGGTAAAGGGGAGGAAGAGGAAAGGAGCCTCAAGCTTTTGGATACTTTTAAGACTTATCTACACTTGAAAAAATAATTTGGATTAAGGTAGGCATGACTTTAAAGTAGATGACGCTAAATAGAACAAGACACTCTCTTGCTCTAGAATTAGTGTCTACAGATGGAGTTGTTCTGGAATAGTTATGCCAGAATAATTCTGGGTGTAGATGAGCCCTTACTTGAGCACACCTAGCAATTTAAGACTCATGTAGCCAATGCATTATTGCTTCTCAAGCTCTTGACTTAGCCAGTACTCAACCAGGACCAAGAGATTTGACTCTAATATTATTTTTTTAACACATTCTCTATTCAGGGCCATTTTTACCAATACAAAAAGCACGCAGCTGCGTAGGGCACCAGGAAATTTTGGGGCACCAAATTTCCTGGTGCCCTGCACAGCTACATGCAGCTCCAGCCCCTCCTCTGGCTCTTCCCCACTCCCCTGAAGATTGCAGCCAGGCTGAACCCTGCACACACCACATGGTCAGAGTGACCTAGCCCCAGCCTGCTCTGCTTCCCTGACTCTCAGCCAGGCTGCTGGTGAGTGCTGGGGGGCTGTTCCCTGCTTTCCCCAAGCCTGGGAGGCCTGGGTCCAGCCCCCTCCCGCCCCTGCCCGTGGAGGCCTGGGGCGCCACACAGCCCCCTGTGTAAGATACCAAAATAGCTAGGGGCAGCCCTGTCTCTGTTCATGTACATTCATTTTATGTTGGTGTGATTTCATTGACTTCTTTGGAGTTGCTTCTAAATTACAGCAGTGCAAATGAGGAGGATCATGCCCAAAATTTCTTAATTTTCATATTCAAAGTAAGAAAGCAGCAGTCAATATTGTTTTGAAAAATATACTTTTTTAAAAATTTAGGAAGTTTCACAAGTTTTGAAATCCTTATATCAATATCAGACAAAACTAACAGCCTTGATTATGCTGTATATAGATTCATAAATTCTATGAATCTATATAATCCGATCTCTGTCAGGGTGTTACCATATTACAGAATTAGAATCTTTACGCTACCCATGATGTCATGAGAAATGTTATTAACTTTATCATTTCAATTTCTCTAGTAACATACTGTTAGATGATAAACAAAAGCAGTTATTGGACTGGACTAGATCACTTCTCAAGGTCCCTTCCAGTCCTAGGATTCTATGAATTAATGGTTTTAGAGTAGTGTGGAAAGAGATAATTCTGTTTTTGCAGAGGATTTTGAAATTTAGTTTTCTTCGGACTTGGAACAAAACTCAAAAAAAAATCCAAGTCTCTTGCCACAGGAAGTAGAACTCCAATTTTGGGGCAGTCCATCTGGAGGGCAGCTACAGATCTCGGAAGCCCTGGAGTTGCCATTTCAAGGGAAGTCCTCTGGTAGACTTCTACATAGTTGTGGACCCTGCAAGCCATGCAACATAAATTGTTTTCCAATCTATAAAATCAGGACAACACTTAGGTTACTAACTATCTCACTGGAATGTTTTGAGAATGTTAATGACTGCATAGTGTTTAGAGACATGTATTGTGTTTTACAAGAACCAAATATTATTTTACTTTAATTTATGCAGAAGTCATACCATTATTAAGGAACAGATTTTATATCTTCTGCACTTTTTACCCCTATTTCTAGGTAACCATTTTTATTACCATACTCACATTGTACACTTACCTTTATTTGCAATTCTGTATCACTGTATGTATCATTGCCCCATCTTATAAGCACTTATAAACTACAGTAAAAAAAATGGTAATGAAATGGGTATCTTAGATTGGATTTTTATGGTGATCATCTGGTCGTACAGATCATTAAATTGCAATGCAGCATGAAAACAATGTGCAGTTTAATATCCGATAATGCTAACAGCTACAAAGCCAGCATATACTTAATCTCTTTTCAACAATGTCATGTCACAGTGCTTTGTAAACCATATAGTCCATCATGAACTAATAAACAGATAAATACAGATATGAGAATCTAGTAGAACAACTTGTTCATGAGCATATTTTCAGACCAGGGCCCGGTCCAGCAAAACATTCAAGTATGTGCTTATCTCTTATCTTTACTAATAATTTCACTTTCTTAGTTCCTTCTTCATCCAAGAAAATGAATTGTGAATTTCTAATTGACTATACGTGGAATGAGCGAAACAGGCAGCATGGTAGTCTTGCATTTTTGGAGGGATTAAAGGGCCAGTAGAATAATATGTGAAGTACGCAGTGGCATACATTCAAATGATGTGCAAGCAAAAAGGATGGCTTGTGGCTGATTTTTTTTTTGGAGGGGGGGGCGGAAGGGGTGAGAGAATTTAATTGCCAATACTGACAATGCTTCCTTAGGTTTAAAAATGGTAAACTTAAGACCCCACCCCCCAGATAACTTGGCCAAAGATTAACTGCAATTCACTTACATTTTAGGGACAAATATTATAATGCCGGCAAACTGTCATGAAAATATTTTAAAACCTGTTGTGACAAGATTCAGCTGAGTGCTTATGTCCTTCTGCTACGTGGAGAACAACTTTTTCAGCATTAACAAGGAATTGCACAAGTATGTTAATTGCAAACTGTCAGACATGCATTTTGAGACTTGTTTATGACAATAGTTGTAGCTGATAGCAGGATCAACTTTCAACTACGTGGCTCTGGGAAGAAGGATAAAGGAGTTTGAGGTGCAAGTGGTCTTCTCGTCCATCCTCCCTGTGGAAGGAAAAGGCCTGGGTTGAGACAGTCGAATCGTGGAAGTCAACGAATGGCTATGCAGGTGGTGTCGGAGAGAAGGCTTTGAATTCTTTGACCATGGGATGGTGTTCCAAGAAGGAGGAGTGCTAGGCAGAGATCAGCTCCACCTAACGAAGAGAGGGAAGAGCATCTTCACAAGCTGGCTGGCTAACCTAATGAGGAGGGCTTTAAACTAGGTTCACCGGGGGAAGGAGACCAAAGCCCTGAGGTAAGTGGGGTACCGGGAGGAAGCACAAGCAGGAGCACGAGAGGGCAGGGCTCCTGCCTCATACTGAAAAAGAGGGACAATCAGCAAGTTATCTCAAGTGCCTATACACAAATGCAAGGAGCCTGGGAAACAAGTAGGGAGAACTGGAAATCCTGGCACTGTCAAGGAATTATGATGTGTTTGGAACAGAGACTTGGTGGGAGAACTCGCATGACTGGAGTACTGTCATGGTTGGATATAAACTGTTCAGGAAGGACAGGCAGGGCAGAAAAGGTGGGGGAGTTGCACTGTATGTAAGGGAGCAGTATGACTGCTTAGCGCTCAGGTATGAAACTGAAGAAAAAGCTGAGTGTCTCTGGATTAAGTTTAGAAGTGTGAGCAACAAGGGTGATGTCGTGGTGGGAGTCTGCTATAGACCACCGGACCAGGGGGATGAGGCTTTCTTCCTGCAACTCATGGAAGTTACTAGATCACAGGCCCTGGTTCTCATGGGAGACTTCAGTCACCCTAATATCTGATGGGAGAGCAATACAGTGGTGCACAGACAATCCAGGAAGTTTTTGGAAAGTGTAAGGGTCAATTTCCTGGTGCAAGTGCTGGAGGAACCAACTGGGGCAGAGCTCTTCTTGACCTGCTGCTCACAAACTGGGAAGAATTAGTAGGGGAAGCAAAAAAGTGGATGGGAACTTGGGAGGCAGTGACCATGAGATGGTCAAGTTCAGGATCCTGACACAGGGAAGAAAGGAAAGCAGCAGAATACGGACCCTGGACTTCAGAAAAGCAGACTTTGACAACCTCAGGGAACTGATGGGCAGGATCCCCCAGGAGAATAACATGAGGGGGAAAGGAGTCCAGAAGAGTTGGCTGTATTTTAAAGAATCCTTATTGAGGTTACAGGGACAAAACCATCCCGATGTGTAGAAAGAATAGCAAATATGGCAGGCGACCAGCTTTGCTTCACAGTGAAATCCTTGCTGATCTTAAACACAAAAAAGAAGCTTACAAGAAGTGGAAGATTGGACAAATGGCCAGGGAAGAGTATAAAAATATTGCTCGGGCATGCAGGAGTGAAATCAGGAAGGCCAAATCACACCTGGAGTTGCAGCTAGCAAGAGATGTTAAGAGCAACAAGAAGGGTTTCTTCAGGTATGTTAGCAACAAGAAGAAAGTCAAGGGAAGTGTGGGCCCCTTACTGAATGAGGGAGGCACCATAGTGACAGAGGATGTGGAAAAAACTAATGTACTCAATGCTTTTTTTTGCCTCTGCCTTCACGAACAAGGTCAGCTCCCAGACTACTGCACTGGGCAGCACAGCATGGGGAGGAGGTGACTAGCCCTCTGTGGAGAAAGAAGTGGCTCAGGATTATTTAGAAAAGCTGGACGAGCACAAGTCCATGGGGCTGGATGTGCTGCATCCGAGAGTGCTAAAAGAGAGTTGGCGGATGTGATTGCAGAGCCATTGGCCATTATCTTTGAAAACTCATGGCGATCGGGAGAAGTCCCGGACAACTGGAAAAAGGTTAATGTAGTGCCCATCTTTTTTTAAAAAAAAAAAAAAAAAAAAAAAAAGAGAAGGAGGAGGGTCCTGGGAACTAGGCCAGTTGGCCTCACCTCAGTCCCTGGAAAAATCATGGAGCAGGTCCTCAAGGAATCAATTCTGAAGCACTTAGAGGAGAGGAAAGTGATCAGGAACAGTCAGCATGGATTCATCAAGGGCAAGTCATGCCTGACTAATCTAATTGCCTTTTATGATGAGATAACTGGCTCTGTGGATGAGGGGAAAGCAGTGAACGTGCTGTTCCTTGACTTTAGCAAAGTTTTTGACACTGTCTCCCACAGTATTCTTGCCAGCAAGTTAAAGAAGTATGGGCTGGATGAATGGACTACAAGGTGGATAGAAAGTTCGCTAGATTGTCAGGCTCAATGGCTAGTTGTGTGATCAATGGCTCCATGTCTAGTTGTCAGCCGGTATCAAGTGGAGTGCCCCGAGGGTCGGTCCTCAGGCTGGTTTTGTTCAATATCTTCATTAATGATCTGGAGGATGCTGTGGATTGCACCCTCAGGAAGTTTGCAGATGACACTAAACTGGGAGGAGAGGTAGATATGCTGGAGGGTAGGGATAGGATACAGAGGGCCCTATACAAATTAGAGGATTGGGCCAAAAGAAATCTGATGAGGTTCGACAAGGACAAGTGCAGAGTCCTGCACTTAAAACGGAATAATCCCATGCACCGCTACAGACTATGGACTGAATGTCTCGGCAGCAGTTCTGCAGAAAAGTGCCTAGGGGTTACAGGGGACGAGAAGCTGGATATGAGTCTACAGTGTGCCCTTGTTGCCAAGAAGGCCAATGGCATTTTGGGATGTATAAGTAGGGGCATTGCCAGCAGATCGAGGGACGTGATCGTTCCCCTCTATTCGACATTGTGGAGTACTGTGTCCAGTTTTGGGCCCCAAGAAGGACATGGAAAAATTGAGAAGAGTCCAGTGGAGGGCAACAAAAATGATTAGGGGACTGGAACACATGACTTGTGAGGAGAGACTGAGAGAACTAGGATTGTTTAGTCTATGGAAGAGAAGAATGAGGGGGGATTTGATAGCTGCTTTCAATTACCTGAAAGGGGGTTCCAAAGAGGATGGATCTACACAGTTCTCAGTGGTAGCAGATGACAGAACAAGGAGTAATGGTCTCAAGTTGCAGTGGGGGAGGTTTGGGTTGGATATTAGGAAAAACTTTTTCACTAGGAGTGAGGTGAAACACTGGAATGCGTTACCAAGGGAGGTCGTGGAACCTCCTTCCTTAGAAGTTTTTAAGGTCAGGCTTGACAAAGCCCTGGCTGGGATGATTTAGTTGGGGATTGTTCCTGGTTTGAGCAGGGGGTTGGACTAGATGACCTCCCGAGGTCCCTTCCAACCCTGATATTCTCTGATTCTATGAATGTTTGTTTGAGATTCTCCGAAAGATGTCCGGAGGTGATTCAGGTATGCTTTATATCTTGAAAGTTGTTCAGTTTTTTCTTACTGAGGGATAGACTGGGCCAGGATTTAAGGATCATAAGTGACGAGCAATTCAACACAAGTTCCTAGTGCAGTGCCATGGCACAATGTGATTATACATCTAATGTGATCCTTGGATGTATAAACAGGGGAGTAGGGATGTGATTTTACTTCTTATACATCATTTGTGAAATGGATACTGGAATAAAGCTTACAGTTCTGGTGTCTACATTTAAAATTGACAAAAATTTGGAGAGGGTGTAAAAGAGGCTGACTCAAGGGCTGATTACCTAAAGAGCTCAATCTGTTTAGCTTATCAACAGACTGAGAGGTGACTTGATTACAGTGTACAAATACCTTCACAGGGAGAAAATGCCAAGTACTAAAGGGTTCTCTAAACTAGGAGAGAAAAACGTAATGAGAACCAATGGCTGGAAGCTGAAACCAGAGAGTGTCAAATTGTAAATAAGACATTTAAGTAAATAAACAATGAGGCTGATTAACCACTGCAACAAACTACAAAGAAAGGTGGTGCATTCTCCATCTCTTGATGCCTTCAAAGGGAGACTGGATGCCTTTCTGAAAGATATCTGCTTTAGCCCAACATAAGTTATTGGGCTCAGTACAGAGATAAGTGGGTGAAATATAATAGCCTATGATATGTAGGAGGTCCTGCTAAATGATCTAATTCAAAAGGTCCCTATTCTGGCCTGAAACTCTGAAGGTAATCTATTTTAACAATAATTTAGGAAGTCCACAATTAGGAGCAGTTTGTTCCTGCATGTGCCTACAGGGGCCATCTGTTTTGGGGAGCATAATGCTTCCTGGAATTCCTTGGTACGCAGAAACTGTACAAACATTTCATCTACAAACATCCCGCAAAGCTGATTAGCTTTGTTAGCAAGTTCATAAGCCCCCATCCATCCACTCCTCATTGTTCTCTTTGGGGGCACCCTATGTTCTTGGGAGATAGGGAAGGAACAGCCCCCTGTTCTCTAAGCACAAGCAGAGCAGTTCTTAAGCAGGACGGCCAAGTGGAGGGGTGGGGGGAGAGATTCTGTGTGTTCTCTCACTCATTTAACAACCAGGAGGAATCCAGTCCTACATTAATAGTGCAGTCGAGAGGATAATTCCATTTTGCAGCAACTTCCAAGATTTTGAAATCTGAATGAAGAAAAAACCCAATTTTTTTTCATGAAAATGGAATTGTCAAACTATCTATTTTTCAGTCTGAGTCCCTTTCAAATCTGAAAGGGGCATTAAAATATCTAGGAGGGGTACGTGAGAGAACTGGGCACAATAGGGACTTGAATCTGGTTGTTCAGCTGTAAGGACCATGTCCTCACCATTAAGCTACTGAATGTCTGTCTCAATCTTCCATAACTAACATTTTTTGATTAAACAAAAATTTGACTAGATCTAACTAGTTCTATTCATTAATATGCATAAGTGTTTGATCTAGACTTAGAGTCCATCTGACAACTTGGGGAATCCCTCCATACAAATTCTAGTTGATACTGTGAAGTTGTTCTTTTGAAAATTTACTGTAGCATGGAATACCACTCTCTATGCATCCACCATGGGCTAATGTAACCCACACACCTCCTAGGTGGGGTGTTCTGTCACCTCTAGTGGCACCAAGACCACTTAGAGATAATGAGTCTGCTACAGTCTTAGCTAAGAGCCACATGGCTTTTAGCTCATACGGTAGAGGTGCATGCATTTAGCTTCAGAGGTCCTAGATTAGATTCTGCCCACCGATGATTGCGGTCTCTCGGTGTTGCACTAACAATCTATAGTAAGTACACACCAGACTAGGGACAATGGAGAATAGTTGACCATACTTAAGCTATGTCTACCCGGGCAATTGAATGACAAAACTTTTGTCTTTTAGAGGTGTTAACCCCCACTCCCCTGAAAGACAAGTTTTGCTGCAACAAGTGCCAGTGTGAACAGCACGTTTGTTGCCAGGAGCATGCTCCTGCAAACAGCGCTCATTCGGGGTAGAAGTTTTTTTTGTCAGCAGGAGAGCTGACAAACAGCAGCTACACTGTGTGACTTTTAGCAGCACAGCTGTGGTGACACAGCCATGTTGCTAAAAGCTGTGTAGTGTAGACATAACCTAAGACTGGTCAATATGTGAAGGAGGTCTGCAATAGATGTGCTAAGGAATTGGCAGGAGCTACTTCCTCCTCCTTGTGTGTAGGGAACTGCATTTGGAGAGTAAAAAATTCCCAAATAAGACAGACTGAGAGTCAAAGAAGGAGCTTAAAAAGAACTTGAAAGGGAAGATGTGAGAGAGCCACACAGAAAATGAAAGGCAGGAGGGGAAGAGACAGGTATGTTTTCATAGTGGTGAGGGTGGGGGGGGGAGTAGTTCAGCTACAGGACGAAGCAAGTTGGTCTAGTAGAGAGGAGTGACCCCATGGTGGTTCAGAAGTCCAACCATTAGCTGCAACAGAAGGTTTCTGTGCACTCCCAGAGGATCTGAACTCTAGCCCAAAGAATACAGAGTGGTGAAGAATCTGAGGCAGGGAAATGTGCAGGGTCTTATTTTTGCATAGATGTGTATTTCTTGTGCTGTTAAAGAAGGAGCAATGGTGTCTTACAATCAAGTACAAAGTCTGTGTCTTTGTTACATCTACCACATACCCTTCATGAGAGAAACTGTGGGCCCAGGATGCCCATATGGCTAGAGTTGTGGGGGAGTGTGTGTTTTAAGCTTATGTGAGGAGTCAACAATGTTAACAGGTTAGGCAGATGGAGTGTACTGTCCCAGATCTCAGAAGGGGTGAGGGGGGGGGGAAATATACACCTAGGATATGCCTAGGGGACCCCAAGCCAGGACTCTGCTCAGACTATGGAGGCTTAAAGCACATGGAGCAAGAAGTCTGATCCCCCTCACACCAGTCTAGTGAGTGGCCAAGAGGGGTCACTCCACTGGATCTGTGACCAAAGTACACAAGCGACTATGGTAACTAGAAATGATAACACATGATGTCATTCCCATGTTACCATGTCATCTTAAATCCAGAACTTCAGTTGGAGCTTCTTAACATTCCCTCCTCTGTGTCCCGAGTTCTGTGTGTGTTAGCCAGAAACCCCATAGCTCCCACAGATTTCTACTGACCTAGTAGGGCCTCTCAAACCAGACCTAAAACAGAAAAACATTAGAAGCCCTTCATTGGACACTCTCCACATTTTTGGGATGGGCGTCATTCTAATATCTTTTCCCCTCTGACATTCTACCTGCCTATTCCCTGTTTACACACAAGGGATTGCACATCCAGCCCAGAAATTGTCCCCCTAGCATTGTCTTGATTATTAAAAGGTAATTTCATTTTTTATTTCAATCTTTTATTCCCAAGTATAAATTATGAGTACCTTACTAATTAATATTACTTTTAATTATATATATTTGGATAATGAGCAGAGGAAAGCTTAAATTCTGCAAAATTCCTCAGTGGTATAGTAGCTTTTAGATATGAAATGAAACAAAATCTGCTATAGTTCGTTTTGGGGAAGATTCTAAACAATGAAAGCCAGGTGAGGTATATCTACACTACAATTACAACTGCATCCGAGTCAGGCTCACAGCGCTTGGCTAAAGGGGCTGTTTAATTGCATTGTAAATGTTCGGGGTCTCTGAGCTTAGTCTGCAGCCCAACCCCAACATCTACACTGTGTTCTCCCATCAACCTAGTGGTGTCTATACCGGGGGCGGGGGGGAGCCGGGGTAGGTCAGATTAATTGAATTGCTCAGGGGTGTGGATTTTGTCACACCCCAGAGTGACATTGGTATACCGACCTAATTTCTGAATGTAGACCAGCCATTCATGCATTTTTCCAGACCAAAGGAAGAGCTCTGTGTAAGCTTGCCTTTCACCAATAGAAGTTGGTCCAATAAAAATTGCCTCACGCACCTTCTCTCTCTCTAAACTGGGAATAGGCTGATAGGATGCTAGTGGAAAAGAGATTAGAATGACACCCCAAAGGTCTGAATAGTGTTCAGTGAAAGGCGTTAATGTGTTTGTATTTGTAGGTCTGGCTTGAGAGGCCCTACCAGCTCAGCAGAAAACTAAATATCTACAGCACAATTAAATAGCTCCTGAGCCTGTGAGCCCAAGTCAGCTGTCACAGGCCAGCTGCAGGCTTTTAATTCCAGTGTAGACTTACCCCTGGAGACACAGGTCTTACACCCTGTGTATAGAAATGTAATGAGAGGAATTTGTGGTTATGTAGGTTCTCACTACTGCAATTTTAGAGTGGCGGTTATGGTGCTTTTTAATGTGACTGAGTTAAAGTTGCACTTTCCCAAGAAGCCAGAATTTTCTTTAAATTTTATTTAAAACTTTTAACATTCTTAAAAGGTAATATGTACCTCAAACAGGTGTGTGCCTACAACTTTAACTCTGATATAATCAATGTTTTGTTTTTCCCTGTAGGGATTTTCTTAATTTTTTAAATAGCTGCTACAATCAGATGGAAAGGACTCTAGTGGTATGTCTACATAGCCTGCTGAAGTGAGCCTTCCAGGCTGGGTCGACATCTCACCCCACTCTTGGGGGGATGGGAAAGGGGAGAAAAGGTTGTTCAGGGGACAACCTGTGGATGTAGGGCTTGAGGAGGTACTGTGGCTAGGGGCCAGATTTTTAAAGGTACTTGGATGCTAGTGAGATTTTCAGAAGTGCTTATCTGCATGTTTAGGGGTCCATCTGTGTCTTTAGGCACCTAAACATGGCCTAAGGTCACTGGATTGGGAGCCAAAAGACCTGGGCTCTATTCCTGGCTCTGACAAGTCACTCTCTGCCTCTGTTTAGAATGTAAGCTCTGTGGGGCAGGGACGGTCTCATTCTCTCTGTATAGAGCCTAGCACAATGTGGCCCCCAATTTCAGTTTGGGCCTTGAGGTAATAAGGTAATGTTGTTAGCACATACCAAGCTTTATGAAGTGCAAGTCAAAACACACACTGTGGTTCACTCAAGCAAATTTATTCCTTGAACATAATGGCATGCACATTGAATTACAAAACCTTGTAATTCAGTAACTAAAAGACAAGAGGCCTAATTTTCATTTACATCTAGGGACCTTTACACTAGTGCTGAAAGAACCCCTAATGTACATGTCCCCCATGCCCTGTAGTCTCAGAGGTAGGGAGGCTTTGCTTGGGCCAGCCGGTGAAAGAAAGCCCTTGTTTTGAGCAGGGAACTATTTGTATTTTTTATGAATGTGTTTCATGTGGGTCTGTGTGTTCTGAGGGGTTACTTGCTATGGAGTGAGATCAAAAGGGGTTGTAAAAAGGAACCAACAGGAAAGGTAAATGGCCTAGATAAGGAGCATCCAAACTGGCTGGTCTTCACTACGGCACTAAATTGTTGCCACTGCCGTTGATGCAGTGGCATGGATTTAGCTGGTCTGGTGAAGATGCGGTAAATCAACGGGAGAGCTTCTCCCACCAACATAGTGTGGTGTAGACACTGCTCAAGTCAAAATAAATTACGTTGCTCAGAGGAGTGGGGTTTTTTTACACCCCTGAGCAACATAACTTACATTGACTTAAGCAGTAGTGTAGACAGGGCCTCAGACACCATAGCCATGAAGAGGAGATTCCTCAGCCCCCAACTCTGGTGACAAGGCTGAGAAAAGACTGTTCAAAGGATCTAGGCCTAGAAAAAAAGAGAAGCTGCCCAGGGAGTGTCCATGGAAGCTGATCAGACTAAAGGGGATACAGAGAGAGCCTGCTGTGAGAATTGCCATCTATTTCTCCCAGGCAGTGATGTGGTAGGTTAGCTGGGATGACGGGAATTCACAAAACCTGGCAAAGAAGATTAAAGTACAAGACCTATGCAGATAGACTTTCTATTGATTTTGTTGTCGTCCTTTGCATCTTTGGGGGAAGAACTAAATGGTGCTTTGTTTTTGAATATGCTGTTCTGGAGTCTCCTTAATCAACTTGCTGGTCACAAGTACCCGACATTAAAAGGGGTTATGGGTGCCAAACTCATTTGGGTCTGTTGCATTAACACTTAGTTCCTGTCAAGTGTACTCCCTCAAAGGGCACAAACGTGCAGTATATCCTATAACCATGACAGCCCTGTGATCCCTTCTTGTAAGTTTGAGAAGAGGGGCTCTATGGCTGACAAGCTGGGCAGAAGGGTGTAACATAAGCCTACTTGGCATCCCACCTGTCACCCTGCCTGGGCATGTTATTTTATGCTGCCAGGGAGTGGGGGAAAAGCTTCCTCCTCCCCTTGAGACTATCTTAGGACATGTGTTTTGGGCTATGCTGCTGGCATCACATTACTTTCAGGGCTAGGAAGGAATTTTTCCCTCCTTGCCAGTTTTTGCCTCTCTCTTAACAGCCTAGGGAACTGGTGAGTAGGTAAGGTTGTAAAATTCATTTTGTTGCAACTTGGCAGGTGCAATAGGGGGACTGGTTCCCAGATAAACAAGAATGGGAAGCAGATTAGGAGAAAACCTCACCTAAAGGTGGGGAATGAGGTTGGGGCTCCTAATCTTTGACAAAATCCAAAAAAACCCCATTTTCCCACTCCCTTCATATGAGGAGAGGGCTATTGGGTCCCAGAAAAGGGAGTGGAAAATGGATGAGGGAAGGGGGTTGATGACAGATGAATGGATTACAGAAGGAATGTTAACCTGCATAGGATGAGTTGTTGCCAGATTGTTCAAGTGTGTTACTAAATAAAGTTGCAGCTTAAACCAACCATATTGCCGGTGTCTTGCTTTTCCTTCTGTGGTGTCCAGTACAAAATGAACCAGATCTGAGTACAAATAATGGAGTCCCCAGCTACTTAGGCCTATTACACTCTTTCCTGCACTTAGCTACTGATATTCTGACATAACTTTGATTTAACTGTACACCTTGCTTATACAGAGTTTCAACCAAACCAATGTGTGTTGTTAACACATTTAACTGATTAAGGTTTGCTGGAAAGGCATATGCAAGTTTTTTTAGAAATTAACAAAATACTCAGTTCACCTGTCCTGTTTTCAGTAACTTTACTCCCAGAATTTCCATCATTTTGATACAAACTCTGATACAACCTGCTTCTCAATATAGATATGGTGAAGATGTAGGGATTTTCAATTTTATAGGCTAGACTAGGAAGAAGGTACTCAAATTACATCTGTTCCATCTTCCACATATCAGTTTCATTTACTGTGCTGGGCTCATTAGTATCTTTCTGTATTTTGGATTAGTCATGTTGGCCAAGATATACAATGGTTTCATAGCTTCTCTAAAATGATTGTCATTAATTAGAGGAAGCCAGATTTCTGTTGACTGTTATCTCTAAATTAGGATAAAAGGTGTCATTTTTTTCCTAAATGTAATGGCTTCCAGTTTTACTAGGGTTTTAAAACATACAAGTGTAAACACCCTACAGTTCATCTTGACCAGCTAAACCACATTAAAAAAAACAAATTATCCTGGGAACACTAGGGTTTTTAAAATGTTTTATTAAAGCATGCTGGCTAACAAATTTGGTGGGGGAAGGGAATGAGGACTTTTATCCTATTCTAGGCAAAAAATGAAGGCTTGTCTTCACAAGACATTCTTACCTTGTGTGAGGCTGATAGATCTATATATGAAAAATGAACCCCCGTACTGTACTGTGATTTATTTAAGGAGAGGACTTTTTTTTTACTGTGAATTGAAGTCTAACTATTCATCCCAATCCTGAGGATCAGTAATGTTCAAAGTTGCGTTTGAGTACCAAACTATAAAAGGCGTCAACTGTTGTGTGCAGTTTTGCTTTTTGTGGCACAACTTTCACCAAACTGGTTCTCCTCCATTCAGCTCAAATTAGCCCAGTCCATAAAATTTATCAATCAGCCCTTAAGATCCAGGACTTGCAGTCTTTCTACCTCCCTATTGAGTCCATGGAGGTAGTTGGGCATGGAGCTGTTTCCCCTCCATCATCCCAGGGACTTTTGCCTCAATGTGCTAACTGTTCTCCTTCCTTTATAGCTGGGCTTGTATTCCTTATTGGTCACAGCTGTTGGTGCTGTCTCCATGATTGACAATTGTTCTGGGATGTGGTCAGCCTAGTTTCCTGTAAGTGGGTAAAGCTCTCCTCTGTCTTCTGTCTATGTTCTCTAAGGGTATGTCTACACTACCCACCGGATTGACTGGCAGCAATCAATCCAGTGGGGGTTGATTATCGTGTCTAGTTTAGACACAATAAATCAACCCCCCCTCCCCCGAGCGCTCTCCCGTTGACTCCTGTACTCCACCGCCGCAAGAGGTGCAGGAGGAGTTGATGGGGGGCGTGGCAGTAATCAACTCACCGTAACGAAGACACTTAATGAGTAGATAAGTAAATCAACTTCAGCTACGTTATTCACATAGCTGAAGTTGCATAACTTAGATCCATTTCTCCCCCCCCCCCCCCGCCCCAGTGTAGACCAGGGCTAAGGGGGTTTGTAAACCCCCTCACAGGGATGCTATAAGCATGTGTCAGTAGAACAGGAACAGTTGAAGAATAAAGAATTCTGTTCATGGCTGAAGGAGTATATGATCAGTGTTTCCTATGACTTCAGTTCCAACTCATTGTTAGCTTTGTATTTTTAAGATTATTTTTGAGCTGGGAATGTTGTAGAAATATTGAGGCAATGTCTGTTGACTGACCCATGACCTCAAATTTCTCAAAATACCTACGGGCCCGATGACTGAATTGGGTATCTTTTTGGATCTATGTACTTTTGAAGTCTAAAATTAACAGAATGGGGAGGTTTTTCGTTTGCACAAAGATGACCCAGTCAAACCTCATTAGTCAATGCCAGTGACCTTAGAAGTTGAGTGTTCCATTGTGATTGTCCAAGAAGGGCGGGGGGGGGGGGGAACCTCTTTGAGTTCCAAGGAGAAGGAACAAACTGGGCTACTTTTTTTTTTAAAGGGGAAGGGCTTAAGAAAATAGAGAGATGCCACCTTAGGATTTTGTTTTTTTAACTCAAGCAGGTGGCTTCACATACGCATGCACGCTCAGAGTTTATCTGAAACTATTGCTTATACAAAAGTTTTCTCAAACAAACAATCATCACAGCCTGAGGTTCAATAACTCAAAAAAAAAAAAAAAAACCCCACACAACTCATGCAAATATCTAATGAGTTAAGAGCTGCATGTTTAATCCTGAGAAGTCATACTATTGTCTCCTAAATTCTTGTTTGAATTTTAACTGTAACAGGGTTATATGAATCCTTCCAACATGACAACTTATCAGTGGTCTGCGGAAGATTGTCTATTACCTAATCACCCGTAGCTTTTGAAGGAAACTTAACTTCTATATTTATCAATTCTTTCAATGAGCACTATGGGTTCCAAAAACTTTAACTGGGAGTGGATGCCAGTTGGTCAACTTAAATGCTGATCCATTCCTTGTAATGAGTCTATACTCCTGACACTTGAGATAATTGATTGCCTATAAAATCCCCCTGAAATCTCAATGTGATTTTGTTTTGTTTTTTTGTTTGAAATCTGCCGACTTGAGCAGAAAGACTGCAACAGGCAGGAAGTTGCAATTCTAGAAAGACCTGTGCACCCTGCTGTTCCAATTTGCACTTGTTGGATAAGCTGGGAGATAGTTACAATCATCTCATCTAAATAGAAAACTCCCTTGTTATAAGAGCATGGCTCATTACAAAGAGCTATGTGTTTCAAGTTGTATTGTACTCCTTGCTATTATAAGGTTCAGTCTGTTTTAAGTTTAGCTTGATGTTAGAACGCCAAAAGACAGACAAGTCTTTTATACAGACACAGCTGCTCTTTTCTTTCCTGTCCAACAAGATGAAGTGTTCAATAATAGCAGATTTTTAGTGTAATAGTCATTGCTTCTACCTGTCTGCTGCCCCCATTCTGAGGGCCAAGATGTCCTTTATGGAAGCAACACTTGCAAAGATGGAGAGATCATGGATAGAGTGCACGATTAGCCGATAAAAGGAAACAGCAAGAAGATTTTAAAATGATAGGAAACTGGTACAATGCTGTATTTCCACTTTACCTGGTGAGCAATTAATGAAAGGCACTCTTTTTTGTGCAATGCCTTTTAACAGGCTTTTCTAGCTATGCAATAAAATCTAAGACTACAAAGAAATTTCAGGTGAAAAAGGGAAACTCCGGCTAAAAAAAGTTTGAATGAACTGGTCTCCAGAGAGGTTTATTTCATACCCCGATTGGCCTTCATGTTGTGCTTGACCTAGATCAATGTACTATTAGTTCTAAAGCCCCAAAGGTAATACAAAGCAATAGAGTTATCACTCAAACTTTGATTGTGTTTCTCGAGTATGTTTCTTATCTATAGGAATCATTAAAAGCCCAGGATATCATGAGTTAAGCCAAGAATCGCATCCACAGCCTCTTTTTTTTTACTTTAGAAACCATCCATACTCATTCACACACTCCTCAGCTCCACAGCAAATCCCCTTTTAATTCTCACCTATCACCAACCACAATACACCTGTCCAGTGCATCATAATCACATCCAAACACACACACTAGCTGAAATGTGAGTTAAAATTAAGATATGCTTCCTATAGTCACATATGCAGTGGCAGTCTGTGAAGTGTTTGCAGTATTTATATGTGAGAATGTCAGAAGTCAGACTTTAGGTTGTGCATTGAGTGTGATTATGAGGCATTGAGTGTATGGTGTAGTTGGTTATATGCTGGCTGAACACCTGGCTAATCAGTGTGGCTAGGTGCAACTGTGCAGAAGGTAGAGGCAGGGAGTCTGCAACAAAGCAGCTTCCTCACATCCTCCAAAAGAGGTAGCCAAAGACACACTACCATGAGAAAGGAGTGGTCTGGCTCCACTGAAGTTATGTGGAGGTAAGAGAGATCCTGAGGCTTGCTGGAGGAAAAGTTTGATTAGGGACTAGAGAAGGGTCCCTATTGTGGTGTCAAGCAGCTATGAACTAGGACCATCTCTGTGCAGCTCCTCCTAGAACTTCAAATGTATTTAATCATATTTCCAAGTGCAGCAATAAGGGCGACTTGGTTCGAATCCTTTTGAAACAAACTTTGGGGTTCAGTTGTTAAATCCCTTACTAAAGTGAAAGTTCTGCATTCACAAAGCCCAAGTGTCAACAGCAGGATAGACACAGTAGGGGCAAATTCTTCACCCTACACAAGCAGAGCTCGGCACAGCGGAGGGAGAGCATGGGAGATGGGTTGTGCTTCCCAGATCCTCAGTCATCCAGCTCTGTTAAATGTATATGTTAAAGCACCAGGGAGGTTCCATTAGCAGAGAATCGAACACAGCAGAATACTCCACTATACCCCTTCTGTGGCCTGCTCTGCCCTTGCCTCAGCCCCAGAATGCCCCCTCCCTGTCCTTACCCTACAGATGCAATGGGAGAAGGAGGTGGCAGAGCTAGCTCTTTTGGCCTTTTACCAGCAAAGAGTCCCCGGCAGAGGGAAGGGAATCTTTGCTATCTGCATTTACTAATTATGATGAAGTATAAATTAGAATTGACGTTAGACACTGACGTGTCCCGTGGTAAAATAGGATTCAATTATACATGTGTCGGCTCAGACACAGTATTTTCTTGGCATAGGTGTACTAGACAGGCTGCTATGGAAACCTAGCTATCTTCCCTTGGGTGCTTTATTATTCAATAATGAGTTTGCTGCACTTTTCTATATTGGCCCCTAGTCTCAAATCGACATTGCCAGATATCGGCTCTCCCAAACATATATCCTGGAATTTCCCAGGTGGGTCAAATAGTCTGAAACACAGGCGCAAAGAAGACATGGTAGTTTGTCTTTTTTTGGCATTTGCTAAACTAGTTAGTCACAAGTTTGAGTAGTAGCCGTGTTAGTCTGTATTCGCAAAAAGAAAGGAGTACTTGTGGCACCTTAGAGACTAACAAATTTATTTGAGCATAAGCTTTCGTGAGCTACAGCTCACTTCATCAGCTGCAGCCGATGAAGTGAGCTGTAGCTCACGAAAGCTTATGCTCAAATAAATTTGTTAGTCTCTAAGGTGCCACAAGTACTCCTTTTCTTTTAGTCAAAGTTGTCCCCTAGTAAGAGGAAAAAGTGAATTCAGGAAAAAGTCAGGGAGCCCTTTCAAAGAAGACTGGATTTGTTTTTAGATTGGCTATGCTAAAGATTTACAGCATGCTTTCATATGTAGTTTATGGGGAGACCAGTTTATGGCATGTTTTTAACTGTGGTTTGATTACCATGAAGTTGTCACAAGTGACAGTACACCATGAAAGCTGGTTCTATTGATGCTTGTGTTTTCATATCTCATTCCCTTAAGAATCTTTAATGCTTGGGGTGAAATTGTGTGGTTCAGGTCGGAAGCAGGCTGGCTTTAACTATTGTATTGCTTGTCATAACCACAATGCCAAGAACTGATTTTTGCACTAGGTGTCAAATGCTTCCTTCACCAGCTGCTGAGAATACTGATGTAAAGTCATATGCTCCCTTGACTGGGGTGTGTGTGTGTGGGTGGGTGGGTAGGTCCTGGTGCTTTTTCCCTCCTATGCTCCTTCTGAAAGTGGAACTGGGGTACATGTGATCCGACTACTTCTGTGCTCACTCTGCTTGTATTAAGGTTGCCTGTTACTTCCCATTAGATACTATTTTGAGTTGCTTATCACTTTGCCAAACTTCAACCATGTGGGCTGAAATATTCCATGTCACATGTCTGCCTTAGGCTGAATGTTTTTGGAAAATTTCAGCCAAAACAGTTCTGCTATTTCTGAGTTTGAGACTAGGAAATAAAACATTGGTTTTCCCCATGTTAAATTTATGACCTTTCCTTTGAAAATGCCTACTGAAATCTGGCAGAGAAGTAGTTTTTTGTCAGGAATGGACTTTTTTCCTGTTCCTGTGAAAACCTGTCCAAGTTATAAGCCTTTGAAAAATCAGTTCACAAAATGCTCAGTAGAGATTTCAATTTTAACAGATAAATTCCCCAAATGTTCCATGCCCACTGAACACGACTCTTCTACAATTACAGTTATGGGCTGTTGCAGGCTGGGCATGAGACCTGAGAGCCAGGAGACCATCTTTCTTGTGCTTTGAATGACTCCTGCTCCCCATTACTGAGCCCAGGCAGTCTGGAGAAGGAAGCTGCCTGATTCAAATGCAGAGATGACAAATGCTGGACCTACTAGGGCACAGGGGAGGTTGAGACAAGGAGCCCGGTGGGGGATACTGGAACTGGAGGTTGGTGAGGTGGCAGAGGGGAAAATGGGAGGTGTGTGGGGCTGGGAATGGCTAGGTAAGGAGATGGGGACTAAAATCCAGGAGGGAAAAGGGGAAGAGATCTGAAGAAGAACCAAGGTGTGGCAAACAGCAATTGGCTAGGCAGAGAGTGAATAAGGAGCCCAGGGAATGAGATTAGGAGTGCGAGCCAGTGGGTATGGAGAAGGTGGGCATGAAGTTATTGCAGGTCAGTGTAGTGAAGAGAGATCTATCAGATGTGGGAATAGCTGGGAAAGTTAACTGCAACTGAACATAATGGCCATATTGGGTCAGACCCAAGGTCCATCTAACTCGGTATACTGTCTTCTGACAGTGGCCAATGCCAGATCCTTCAGGGGGAATGAACAGAACAGATAATCAAGTGATCCATCCCCTGTCATCCATTCCCAGTTTCTGGCAAACAGAGGCTAGAGACTGGGATTAGAAGATTGAGGTGTGGAGACTGGAACAGATTAGGTGAGTAGAATGTGACTGGGTGGAAGAGGCCGGAATGGGACAGGCACAGGCTGGAGCAGAATGAGGCAGAAGAGTCTAGGTCTGGTACAACACATTCCCCTTTAGAACCTGGATTAGAATCCAGGGGCCCCAAATCTCACCATTCCTCTGCTGTCAGCAAATATCCTGGGACATGTTCTAGCAAAGTGTCCCACCCCACTCATGTCCTTGTCCACATAGAAGATGACAACATACTACTGTTGTCAGTTACTGCATTAGCTCCAATAGTAGAAGTCAATGTGCTGGATCTAAAGGCTTCAACCCTGATGACCCATGTGAGTGTTAGTATGGGGCCGCATGATTGAATTTGTTTTACAGACCTTTTAAAAAAAATTTTTTTATTAAGGTTGCAAGGTCAAACTCAGAAGTGAGGGGAAAAAAAAGAATTAAAGTTGTCTGTGTGACCCTAATTCAGCCCTCTTGAGCAGATGCATTATACTACAGTTTTTATTTTCATGATCACACTTTTTTTTGTAGTACTTTGCCTTATTTAGTGTACAGAATGGACCTTACCCCGGGATGAATTAAGGTTGTATAGTGAAGAAAACTGGTTGTAGGACCCTGGCTTCATTTGTTTTAGAAGTTGAAGTGTGGTGAACGAGAGAAACTGTCGGAAGAGAGGTTTCAGAGTAGCAGCCATGTTGGTCTGTATTCGCAAAAAGAAAAGGAGCACTTGTGGCACCTTAGAGACTAACATTTATTTGAGCTTTCATGAACTACAGCTCACTTCATCGGATGCATTCAGTGGCCAAATATTTATGCTCAAATAAATTTGTTAGTCTAAGGTGCCACAAGTAATCCTTTTCTTTTTGTAGAAAGAGGGGATGGTGCCATGGTTAAGGCAGTTGAATGCTACGCTGGAGAACTGGATTCTAACCCTGTCTCTGCCACAGAGAGTCCCTATGTGATATTGGGTAAATCACATTTCAAAGATGGTTACTAATTGTTCCTCTTTGTGGGTGTCTGAATTCAGACTCCAGGGTCTGCTTTTGCATTCACATCTGCAAGTGAAGCCAATAGGAGCTGTGCATTGAACATTTAAAGTTCTATATATTGCTAAGTACTCTGAAAAAAATCAGGTTGTGTGTGTCTCAAAGTAAGCATCCAGAATTAGTGGATGCTTTTGACCTTAATCTCTTTTCGCTTCAATTCCAATCTGTAAAATAGCATAGGGTGTTTTGAAAAATAGATTCATTAATATTTGTGAAGCATTCATGCTATACTGATCACCATAGAAAAGCCCATGGAGATATTTAATAAGTCTCTCTTAAAAGCAGAGTGCTTGACTTTGTAACCTTAATGAAGGTGTTATTTCTAGAACATATAGTCTTCTATATAATATATAAATAACAAATGTCTGTATGACTGGTACTTTTATCCCTTTATATCTTCTCTAAATCAGTCAAAATTGCTAAAGATGGTTCCTAGATTAATTTTCAATTGGCCAAACTGCTAGAAGAAAAGTTTGCAAGTTGATCTCCCCCCAAAAAAGTAGTTTTGGGGGCTGTTAAAATTTCATTAAAACAAAACAAGGAGTCTAAAATGTTGAGTTAAGTAGCAGCAACATTGCTTGGAAATATTGGCATCTGTTTCAACCAAACCCAGTTAATCTTATTGAGTTGAAAGGAAAAGTTCATACCTTGACACATCATTTCAATCTGTTTTTCTGTACACCACAAAGACAGTGTTACAATGGTTCTCCTTGAGAAGATAAAGTAGTTTGAACTTTAAGTATTAAAGATTATTTCCACAATTTTCTGAAGAATATAATCTATGGATAAAACCTAAATCCATTCTGTAAGATTTCAATCGTGTGTATTTCCAGTAGACCAGCAATTAAGAAGCCCAACTCCCCTGCTCAAATATGAGATCTAAGGAAAAAAAAAAAAAGAGTAAATTGAGTCCTGTTACTTTTGACAGTAAAATTAGAGCTACTCCAGAACCAGGTACAACAGAATTCAGGTTCGATTCAATGTCTGTTTGGGAACCCTGACACACAGGAGTGACACTCCTATTGAGAGCAAAGCAAAGCTTTAAATATTATTAGCACAATTAGTAAAAATACAAATATTCCAGACCAAATGAGAGAGCAGTGTAATGTAAAAATCAGGTAGCATCCTGCACCTTACACATACTCGCACTTTTCTCATGGAGGTCTAGTGGTGGAAGACATGCAGTGTTCCACAAGGGTCCTACCCTGCCTCTGGCATGCCAAACAAGTCTGATGGTCAAGATCTCAAAACTTACATGGGGGTTTCTGCTATTAGAGAGTCTGGTGGCGGTTATGAATATTCATATAAGTGTCCAGCCTCCTTTGTCTATAATTCACTTCCTTACCCTAATACTGTTGGGATGTCCTTATTCTATAGGTTAGTATATTGAGGATCTCCTCAACTTATCTCTTGTCAATTTGTTGCCAAGGCAAGTTTGTGGTTGTACACTTGCAGATGTTCCTATCCTAAAATAGTCAGCTTGTATTGGTTTGACTTCCTGCTGGTATCTTTTTATATAAAAATCCCTTAAGCAAACAATTCAGTTTCCCCAATAGCTCATGGTCACCATCCAGCAACTCACTTATGCTAAGGGCCACAGGCCTCAAAGCTTTATGGTAACTACTTAAGCAAAATATCTTAGAGTATAGGTTTGTAGGCTTGCTTCTTTACTGCTAAATAAAATACTTTTAAGCCAGCTCTATCATCTACAACAGTAGTATGGAGAAGTGGAAAGCATTCTCTCCACATTTAGGGCATGGGTTCCTAAAGTCCAGGGCTTCTCTTGCCTAGCTGTATTCCCATGCAACCAGCTTTTTTAATTCCAGAGCTGTGGTCCAAAGTGGGGAAATCCCCAGGTGGTGAAAATCCTATTAATTCTTACTCTTTGTGCTGTGTTATGGCTCCGAGACACTTTTTCATTAAGTAGCAATACTCTAAAGAAATCTTCAATTAATATGTTGCATTTAGGTTCACAAAAGGCTTCAACAGCCAAAGTATTCATAGGAAGTTGACAATGCGGTGGTTATTGTGGTGCTTATGTTCTTGTGGGTAGGTGGAGAGTTAAATATGTGCTTTAGGATGAAGACTGTTGAAGTCTGACTTCTCTGCAGCTGACTGCTTTGCAAGTGCTGTAAATGTAATCTTCCCTTTTTAAAAAGAGGAAGAGTACTTGTGACACTTTAGAGACTAACATTTAT
Source organism: Dermochelys coriacea (assembly GCF_009764565.3). NCBI lineage: Eukaryota > Metazoa > Chordata > Testudines > Dermochelyidae > Dermochelys > Dermochelys coriacea. The sequence goes on from NC_050070.1 coordinate 138,585,306, forward strand.
TTGAGCATAAGCTTTTGTGAGCTACAGCTCACTTCATCGGATGCATTCAGTGGAAAATACAGTTGGGAGATTTGTATACACAGAGAACATGAAAAAATGGATGTTACCATACACGCTGTAACCAGAGTGATCACTTAAGGTGAGCTATTACCAGCAGGAGAGCGGGGGGGGGGGGGGAAGAGAAGAGAAGAAAACCTTTTGTGGTGATAATCAAGGTGGGCCATGTCCAGCAGTTAACAAGAATGTCTGAGGAACAGTGGTGGGAGGGGGAGGAAAGAAATAACATGGGGAAATAGTTTTATTTTGTGCTATGACCCATCCACTCCCAATCTCTATTCAAGCCTAAGTTAATTGTATCCAGTTTGCAAATTAATTCCAATTCAGCCGTCTCTCCTTGGAGTCTGTTTTTGAAGTTTTTTTGTGGAAGGATAGCCACTCAGGTCTGTAATCGAGTGACATGAGAGATTGAAGTGTTCTCTGACTGGTTTTTGAATGTTATGTTACTTCCTGGACACTACGGTGCTAATAAGCGATAGGCACAAACACCACCCTATACCGGAAACTACTGACCGCTATTTCTACCTGCATGCCTCCAGCTTTCACCCAGATCATACTACAGAATCCATTGTCTACAGCCAAGCTCTACGATATAACCGTATTTGCTCCAACCCCTCACACAGAGACAAACACCCACAAGATCTCTATCATGCATTTTTAGAACTACAAGACCCACCTGCTGAAGTGAAGAAACAGATTGACAGAGCCAGAAGAGTACCCACAAGTCACCTACTACAGGACAGGCCCAACAAAGAAAACAACAGAACGCCACTAGCCATCACCTTCAGCCCCCAACTAAAACCTCTCCAACGCATCATCAAGGATCTACAACCTATCCTGAAGGACGACCCATCACTCTCACAGATCTTGGGAGACAGGCCGGTCCTTGCTTACAGACAGCCCCCCAACCTGAAGCAAATACTCACCAGCAACCACACAACAAAACCACTAACCCAGGAACCTATCCTTGCAACAAAGCCCATTCCCAACTCTGTCCACATATCTATTCAGGGGACACCATCAAAGGGCCTAATCACATCAGCCACACTATCAGAGGCTCGTTCACCTGCGCATCTACCAATGTGATATATGCCATCATGTGCCATCAATGCCCCTCTGCCATGTACATTGGTCAAACCAGACAGTCTCTACGTAAAAGTATAAATGGATGCAAATCAGACTTCAAGAATTATAACATTCAAAAACCAGTCAGAGAACACTTCAATCTCTCCGGTCACTCGATTACAGACCTGAGTGGCTATCCTTCCACAAAAAAAACTTCAAAAACAGACTCCAATGAGAGACTGCTGAATTGGAATTAATTTGCAAACTGGATACAATTAACTTAGGCTTGAATAGAGATTGGGAGTGGATGGTCATTACACAAAATAAAACTATTTCCCCATGTTATTTCTCCCCCTCCCCCCACTGTTCCTCTCACATTCTTGTCAACTGCTGGAAATGGCCCACCTTGATCATCAACACAAAAGGTTTCCTTCCTCCCCCCCCCTACTTCCTGCTGGTAATAGCTCATCTTAAGTAATCACTCTCCTTACAGTGTGTATGGTAAAACACACTATTTCATGTTCTCTGTGTGTGCGTGTGCATAAAAATCTCCCCACTGTATTTTCCACTGTATGCATCCGATGAAGTGAGCTGTAGCTCACAAAAGCTTATGCTCAAATAAATTTGTTAGTCTCTAAGGTGCCACAAGTATTCCTTTTCTTTTTGCGAATACAGGCTAACACGGCTGCTACTCTGAAACTTTTAAAAAGGTAGAAGTTGCCATTAAGGCCATGTATACACTACAAAGTTTTGTCAGCAAAAGCTGCCTTTTGCCAACAAAAAGGGGCAGTATATAAAATACAAAGCTACCTTTGGTGGCAAAACTGCTTTGTAGACATAATTGGCTTCCACCAGTATCCCACAGTACTTGCAGTGACCGCTTTGCTCACTGTTTTAATCTCACTGCTGGCCTGCAGGCATGTGCTCCTCCCCTGTCAAAGCTCTTGGAAGTATCTGACAGCTGAACCTGCTATTCCCTTTGGGGGAACAAAGAGCAAATTATTAATGTGGAATGCTCTTGTTCTTCCCTGCACTAGGAACATAGCAGCAGGCAGACTGCTGCTCTGTGTGTGTGTGTGTGTGTGACTTCCATTGCTGCTTTGTCACGCCTTCTTGTCATCTCTCTAAAGGGGCCATCTTGATTATCACTACAGAAGTTTTTTTTCTCCTGCTGATAATAGCTTATCTTAATTAGCCTCTTACAGTTGGTATGGCTACTTCCACCTTTTCATGTTCTTTCTAGGTAGGTGTGTGTCTGTGTATATAAAAAAAAAAATCTTACTACATGTTCCATTCTATGCATCCGATGAAGTGGGCTGTAGCCCACAAAAAGCTTATGCTCAAATAAGTTTGTTGGTCTCTAAGGTGCCACAAGTACTCCTGTTCTTACTGCTGCTTTGAAATCCCTCAGTGGGGAGAGCTCTCGGAGCTGCTCAGGATGCTGCTCCTGGATGAAGGAGGCTGTGGGAGAACTTGGAGGGAATCACAGAGCCACAGGCAGGCAGAGTGGGCTGCTTCTGGAGAGACTGCTGTTCTGAGCAGAGCCGAAGCTGATATGGGGGGAAAGAGGGTTCCCCCTCCCTCTGCCTCAGGATAAGTCAGCCAGCTTGCTATCTCCCCCTCCCCAGACGCACCACTCTCTCCTCCCTCCTGCCACTGTCCTTGAAAAAGCATCTGATAATCTACTGGAACAATAGGATCGACAAACCTGCATCATATGATGCTGTACCTGCCCCATGAGGCATTGCAAAAAAATCCTTCCTAAAGCACCCAGAGGCCAGTTGCACAGTGGGATAAATACCACAGTGCACTACTGTGTGTCAATGCAAGAGCTGTAAGTGTGGATGCACTCTGCTGACACAAGGAGCATAGTGTGGACATGCAACAGTGGTTGTAATTAAAGTACTTTAATTACAAGTGCATAACTTTTGCCAACAAAACTTTGTAGTGTAGACAAGGCCTAAGTTGGTGTCTTGTATCACGTCTCTTAAAGCTGCTGCATAGCTATTAATCAGAAAGTCAGAGCAAAGAATCTTATCTCTTATGGGCCAGTATCAACAGGGTTGATTCAAATAGTTTTTTCAGCTTCTTAGATATGCAAAAACTGTACTGGAAATGTCATGGCAGCAAACTGTTTTATTACATTTCTAGGGCTTCATGGTTCTAGTCAGGTCAGTAGCATAGCCTCTCTTGATATTCTGATCCTCCCAATAGAAGTGCCTTGGGAGACCAAGTTGGAACAATAGAAATAATGGGACTTTAAAAGTTAATTTGAACAGAGCAATAATTATAATGCAGTTTAAGTTACTGTACCTAAAAAAGGTTAGGTTCCAGTTCAGTTGAAGTGCTAGGGCATGATTTATTTAGTCTCCTCTTGTACATGAGCCTACTCATCCATTTCTAGCAATTCTGCAGTTCAGCTATTGAAAAGGCAAAGAAAAATATTTATCTGTCACTAATGGGATGGAGTCATGGCTCCATGATATGTTACCAAATAAGGCTACTGAAACAAAGGATACAGTAAATGGGTGTAAGAGGCAAGTCAATATCTTTAGGGAGAAAGATAATAGAAGAATATGGTGACAAAACAAGGAAGCAGCATTGAGATAAAGTTAAGGAGGCTAGATGTGATGTGCTAAGTGGCTTTTGCCAGCAATTTATTATGTCCTTTTGTGACCCTAACACACTGAAATTAACACAGAAATGCAATTTTCTTCTGCCATTTCTTGGTTTGCCAACTTGTAATATTATTTTTGACTCTTAATGAAAAAGCAATTGAAGCGTACTGTGGAAAGCATTTCACAGTGACATTGTTTAACCCTAACGACAGAAAAGCAAAAGTATCTCGTTTAAGCAGTCCAGAGCTGAAATCACTCACCTCTAAATGACTGATGTTCACTGGAATGAGATTCAGAAACAAGATGCTCTCTGGCCTTGAAAGTCTTCTGAGCAGTAAAGCCAAAAATTACACTACTACAAATCAGATGGTTTTTTGTTTGTTTTTTTTCCTGTGGATGAAAGCCACTTTCTTGTTGCAATAAGCAATAAAGAAAATTCTAGCACTTTGGCCTTTTAACAAGGTTAATGAGGCTACTGTGAAAGAACTAGCTATACTCTGGTAATTGATACAAGGTAGTAGTACTCTTGCTCTTACTAATAGAAGGGGAATCTCATCCCTGTATGCAAGAGAGATTTCCTAATTTCATTTCTTTCTCATCCTCAGATAAATGAGGGGGTGGGGGATACCGGTTGAAATGGTGCGAACCATAATTTAGTACCCTGAAGACTGGGAGCCAGACCTAATTGCAATTAATGTCATTGGGAAGATTCCCATTTGTTTTAATGGGAGTTTTATCAGGAAAAGCAGATAGGACTTTTACCCTAAGGGTAAAGCACAAGTATATACAAAGATGGGTCAGAATCAAACCCTCAGCTCTAAACATAACTCTAGAAAGTTTGAATCTAAAGGGGTTGTACTTCAGTGGTCAATAGGTGAAGTGATTCTGTTTCAGAGTGAACACTACACTTCTACATTCTATTGTATGTGTATATAAGTGTATATACACTTTACAAAGTTTTATGGGCATATTCTCTATGCACGCATACTGAAAGATCAAAACTCAACAGTAAAGTCTTCTATAGAAATGAATGTCTTTTCCACAGAAGTATTTAGCTTTCTGACCCTTTGCTTAGTATTTCATTGTTCGCCCAAGTGGTTACTAAATAATTGTCTAGACAGAACCAAAGCAATTTTCTGTGTACAAAATATTTGCTAAACTGGAGAAAATGCAGAAGAATTGATTAAAAAACACAGAACCCCTTCATAGTGAATCCATGGCAGATGCATACAGAAATGATAGTAGTTATTTACACTGCACACGGATATGGCATTAGAGGAGAAGCGGAACTTTTGGCTGTGGAACCACTAGCCTTACACTTACTTTACTTCAGTTTGGTAGGCCTGTATCCTCCATATAGAAAGATAATAATTAGTATGTTTCTATAAATATTTATATGGCCGTGTAGAGAGGTCGAGACTCACCGGCATGGTGCCTCCTGTCGTCTCAGGAATTAGCTCTCCAGTGTACAGAGCGCATCCTACTGGCCAGTGTCTTTCCTGCCGTTGGCACCCATGTCTCTCCCACACCCTGGTGCCCTTTAACTTGGGGTGCTTCCCCTCCAGTACCCCCTTACTCTGGGTGTCCTCTCCCAGGGGAACCCCCAACCCTCTAAACCCACCTTGCCTCAGCGGCTACTGCCAGTCATCCTCTAGCCCCCCACTCACTGGGGCAGACTACAGTCTGTCATGGCCACACATCACTGGCAAAGGCAGCAGGTTGTATCCCTATCCCCGGGCTGCACCTCTGCAGTCCCCATACCTTTTTGTAGGCTTTCACCAAGGTCTGCAGCCGGGGCTTTTGCCAGGCTAGAGCTCCCCAGCTCCTCTCATCCTTCCCCAGCACTGCTCCACTTCAGATACCTCACTCCCAGGCAGCTAGCCCTTCCCACTCTAGGGCTAGAGTGAGATTTCTCCAGCTTCTGGCCCACAACCCTCTTATCAGGGCCATCTGGGCCCTAATTGAGCTGGCCACAGCTGTGGCTGCTTCCCCAATAGCCTAGCTTGGCTGCTTTTAACTCCTGTTTATCGGAGTGGGGCAGCCTCCCCAGTACAGGCCCCAGTCAGATACTGTAGTATCTGAACATCTCTCTTGCTAAAATATATAGCTTTATTAGATCAGAGGTAGAGAAGTATTTTCACCTCGTTTTACAGATGGGGAACTTACTCAGGTCACCCAGGAAGTCTGGGGGAAAGCATGAAATTTAGTGTGTCTCAGGCCAGCACCCCAGCCACTGGAACATCCTTCCTCTACAGGTTCACATAATAGATTGAAAAAAGAAAAGGAGAACTTGTGGCACCTTAGAGACTAGCAAATTTATTTAAGCATAAGCTTTTGTGAGCTATAGCTCACTTCATCGGATGCATTCAGTGGAAAATAGAGTGGGGAGATTTATATGCACACACAGAACATGAAACAATGGGTTTTATCATACATACTGTAAGGAGAGTGATCACTTAAGATTAGCTATTAACAGCAAGGGGGGGAGAGGAATACCCTTTGTGGTGTTAATCAAGGTGGACCATTTCCAGCAGTTGACAAGAACGTCTGAAGAACAGTGGGGGGTGGGTGGAGGGAGAAATACCATGGGGAAATAGTTTTACTTTGTGTAATGACCCATCCACTCCCAGTCTCTATTCAAGCCTAAATTAATTGTATCTAGTTTGCAAATTAATTCCAATTCAGCAGTCTCTCCTTGGAGTCCGTTTTTGAAGTTTTTTTGTTGAAGGATAGCCATCCTCAGGTCTGTAATCGAGTGACTGGAGAGATTGAAGTGTTCTCTGACTGGTTTTTGAATGTTATAATTCTTGATGTCTGATTTGTGTCCATTTATACTTTTACGTAGAGACTGTCCAGTTTGACCAATGTACATGGCAGAAGGGCATTGCTGGCACATGATGGCATATATCACATTGGTAGATGCGCAGGTCAGTGAGCCTCTGATAGCGTGGCTGATGTGATTAGGCCCTATGATGATGTCCCCTGAATAGATATGTGGACAGAGTTGGCAAAGGGCTTAGTTGCAAGGATAGGTTCCTGGGTTAGTGTGGTGTGTGGTTGCTGGTGAGTATTTGCTTCAGGTTGGGGGGCTGTCTGTAAGCAAGGACTGGCCTGTATCCCAAGATCTGTGAGAGTGATCGGTCATCCTTCAGGATAGACTGTAGATCCTTGATGCATTGGAGAGGTTTTAGTTGGGGGCTGAAGGTGATGGCTAGTGGTGTTCTGTTATTTTCTTTGTTGGACCTGTCCTGTAGTAGGTGACTTGTGGGTACTCTTCTGGCTCTGTCAATCTGTTTCTTCACTTCAGCAGGTGGGTATTGTAGTTGTGAGAATGCAGGATAGAGATCTTGTAGGTCTCTGTCTCTGTCTGAGGGGTTGGAGCAAATGCAGTCATATCATAGAACTTGGCTGTAGACAATGGATCGTGTGGTGTGATATGGATGAAAGCTAGAGGCATGTAGGTAGGAATAGCAGTCAGTAGGTTTCCGATATAGGGTGGTGTTTATGTGACCATCGCTTATTAGCACCGTAGTGTCCAGGAAGTGGACTCTTGTATGGACTGGTCCAGGCTGAGGTTGATGGTGGGATGGAAATTGTTGAAATCCTGGTGGAATTCCTCAAGGGCTTCTTTTCCATGGGTCCAGATGATGAAGATGTCATCAGTGTAGTGCAAGTAGAGTAGGGGCATTAGGGGACTAGAGCTGAGGAAGCGTTGTTCTAAGTCAGCCATAAAAATGTTGGCATACTGTGGGGCCGGCCAACGCAGTGCCGCTGATTTGAAAGTATACATTGTCCCCATATGTGAAATAGTTATGGGTGAGGACAAAGTCACAAAGTTCAGCCACCAGGTTTGCCGTGACATTATTGGGGATACTGTTCCTGATGGCTTGTAGTTCATCTTTGTGTGGAATGTTGGTATAGCGGGCTTCTTCATCCATAGTGGCCAGGATGGTGTTTTTAGGAAGATCACCAATGGATTGTAGTTTCCTCAGGAAGTCATTGGTGTCTTGAAGATAATTGGGAGTGCTGGTAGCGTAGGCCCTGAGGAGGGAGTCTACACAGCCAGATTTCAGAGTAGCAGCCGTGATAGTCTATTCGCAAAAAAGAAAAGGAGTACTTGTGGCACCTTAGAGACTATCAGCTTATGTTCAAATAAATGTGTTAGTCTCTAAGGTGCCACAAGTACTCCTTTTCTTTTTTACATAGCCAGACAATCCTGCTGTCAGGGTGCCAATGCCTGAGATGATGGAGTGTCCAGGATTTCCAGGTTTATGGATCTTGGGTAGCAGATAGAATACCCCAGGTTGGTGTTCCAGGGATGTGTCTGTGCAGATTTGAGATTGACTTTGCCTTTGAAATAAGTCCGTGAGAAACAGAAAAATGTAAGGCCAGGTTTGTTAGGGGTTTGGTTTTTTTTTTTTTAAATTTGTCTTTGTGGACTTTTTATGTGATCTCCGACTAGCCTGTCACTTTTGATACTACTTTTGTTTCCATGATTTATGCTACTTATTAACTCTATAGGACCTGATCAGAAAGTATAACAATATAGATTTACACCAGAGCTGAAACTGGCATTATGACTGGGCAGGTCTGTGACAAGCAAGGGGTTAGTTTTTAAGGCTGTGCAAACTCTCCAGTAAAACCAGAAACAAACTGAACCTTCTCCCTAAACTCAGAAAATGAGCATGGCAGAACTGTCTGACTTCAGTGGTGTCAGGATTTCATCCAAAAGGTTCACATCTAAATGAACCAAACCCCAGATCACTTTGCAGATAGCAGTAGAAACTGAAGTTTTGTACATCTGTAGAGATGCAAAGGTAAAAGCCCCTTTTAACATCTTTTCATTCGATATGAGAAGCTATTTCTAGGCAAAAGAAACATGAGTCCATAGTTAGAGCCAATGTAACAAGGTATATATAGATGAAGGGAAAGGAGATGAATCCATGACACTAGGTCAGAATCTGGAGTATTCTTCCAGAAGTTTTTTTTTCTCAACTTCCAAAATAATTCTTAAATACTTCCTAAAAAATGCTATATTGCAATATGATGGTCCGCTCTAAAATATTTCTAAGATACAGATTTTTTTTTCAAATCTGCCATATGTGTAGTTTTTTATAGTTTGTATGTGGTGTTTCTCCATTGTCTTGTACTTAATATTCATCAGAACAAGTTACAATTAAAAAATTTTTGAATTCCTTTCTTATAGCAGAAAATGATCTGCTTGAGCCTTCATAATATTGTGGAAAATCAGTAACAATATTTTGCAAGTAACTGGCATCTCCTAAAAATAGCAAAAGTCTAACAAAATATCTTGTGTTTTCAATGGCATTTTGGAGCATCTGGTTCCATAAGTTATAATGGTATTGTGTTTGTTTGGAGTTTTTGACTCACATAGAAAAGGTTAATGCTCACTATGCAGAACTCTATTCCAAAAAGCAATTTAAGGATAAGATTACCAGTTCAGTTGTGAATTCTAATAGTCACACTCACTGTGACTCTTGGGTTTCCCTATTAGTAGGGCTACATTCTTTTTGAGTTCAGTCATGGTTACTATGCCCACTGCAAGAATTACTGGGTGAAGTTCTATGGCCTTTATTAGGCAGGAGTTCAGACTAGATGATCATAAGAACTCTTAAATCTATGAAACAGTTTTAACTAACCAACGAGTAACTTATTGTTTTAGCACTTGTCTGAGGGCTTTAGCTTTCCAGTGAGAAACCAAATAAATTTGATTTAAAACTATCATGTTCATAAAGTGGCTTAGCCTTCAGTTGTAGTTTTTGAATATTGAAATCTACATTCATTAGGTATTACACCTTTTAGCTACTGGAAAAGTTGCCATTGCCAAATGAGACATGGTAGTCTAGTGGCTAAAGTGAGAGAGAATGGCCAAAAATAGTTTTGTCTTCTGTGATGGAATAATGTTACTAATGCTATATCAATGATATGCTTGTGACCAAAATGGAAACATTTAAGTACTGCAATCTTTAAAGCTCTCTTTACAGAAGTGCCTTTCTCCCCTAGAGGTGGCTATAGGAAGCATAATCCAAACACTGTCAATTTCCATTCCCTTATGTTGCTTTGTAAGTGGTGGTCATTATTTTTAGCCCTTCTCTAGCCTTTGGTACCTGAAACACAGCTAGTGGGAAGGGACTAGTCACTGTCAAATATATAATGATTTACAATAAATATCCAGTGGAGAGTCATGTTCTTCCATTTATATTCTGTTCCCAGAAAATGCAGTACAGTAGTATATGCAAAGAAGTGAATATTTACTTAATCAGAAGAGCATGCTTTTGCTATGAGATTTCCTCAGATAAATTGTGCTGAGATAATGGTATATTTTTCCTTTGATTTAAAAAAAATATGCTTGTTTTCTACTATTATTCCAAATCCAATGGATATGCAAAATCATTTCTAAAGTTGAGTATTTTTCCTTGTTCATTATTCTATATCTTGCTGTAATGAATACAAAAAAACCCCACCAACCTATTTTAAATATATTATTGTAAGATGTATATTTGTTTCAGAAGATTTAAAATGTTCATATTTTATTTCTCCTAACAGGAGGTCTAAATTCTGGTTCATTCTGAATGTGTGGTTGCATATTGAGAAAGTGAAGGGAGCTCCTTATTGGCCTGGGGCACTTATGTAGGACTCTGGGAAAATGCTGATACTAGCACTCTGGGTGCTTGGGCAACTATTACACAGAGCTGATTGAAATTTTTAATTTCAAACTTTTTTTTCAGTCTTTTTTTATCAAAATGGAAACTTCCACAGAAGAAGTGTAACTTTGACTAAATTTTCCAGGTCTGGGGTTTTGGCTTTTCAGCAAAAACCTGAAAACTTTTGACAAAAATGATTTTTTAAAATTTTTTTTATTTATTTATTTTTGCTGAAACATCTCCTGAGAGCTCCACTAGCAAGTGTGGCAAGTAGTAATTCACAATCCCAAGAGAGAATAAAGACAGTTGGATGGGGATGTGGAAAGGTTCCTGCCCCTCTTATAGAAATTCTACTCTCTAGTAGCCAGTGCCGGGTGGGAGAATACATATGGCACTTTATACCAGGAGATGAAAGTTAGAGCTATACCATGTACTTCCTCTAAACCTCTCTTAGGAATTCCCTACATAAACAGAAGTCTCCAAGCAACTCTGCTCTGTTTCTACATCACTGCATTACCCTGCTAGATTTCCTCCTAGGAGCAAGGTCACAATTTTGGCCCCTACAGTACATATTCAACTTGTAGCAATTCATTGTTTTGAAGTGATAATTATGTTTAAACTCAACCTGAACATGGCCTCATCTTTCTGGATTTTCTTAATTTCTATACCAGAACTGTGTTTGCATGTTGGCTCCTTTTTCATTAACTGAAAGACTTTGAAACTGGAATAGGAATGTCAGTAACGACTAGATATAATCAAGAAGCAAAGTGGTAATAATCCATAGCAAAATAGATAGACTTTAATAGTGTATTCAGAGTGTGTTCACCACCAGTTACTAACTGTGCCCACTGAAAATCAAATTTCAGACTGGATTTTGATTGTGAAATTATAGGGAAAAAAATATTTCTGAACATAAAAGTAGAAATTCTCTCCATTAATATTTCTAATTCTCTATGCACGTGTGTGACTCATGAAGCAATCTTGTCATGAGTCAGTTATTCCTGAGAACTGGCTTTTTTTTCTCTTTGCAATGCAGTAAATAGAGAACCTGTCAAGAAATGTTCCACGAACTTCAAGACTTTGCACCAATGAGATTCTAAAAGGATGATATCTGAAACATTTACAGGACAGTTTCATAAGTGAATATAAATGTTGGGCCAAACTGATGGCTTCTGACTATATTATTGACCCATCCAGCATAATACTACAACCTCATTTATCAGCCCTGATCCTGCAGTCTTTGTGTATGAGTATGTGACAGCTATGTATTCCATTCCTGAATGGTTTGCTAATGCATACTAGAAAAAAAAAATCCTGAATTAAGTTTAATGGGATTATAGACATTAATAGAGTAACATATTATTGCCTTAAAATTACAAGTGGCACAGACTTCTCCTGTTCCACTACTCCTGGGGGATTTCTGCACCACTGCACAATACAGAATTTTGCAGAAATTAGCATTGTGCGTTCAGAATTTCCTTGCCGCACTAGGGGCCAGGGGGTCCAGCAGAGCCCAGTTTGCACATAGAAGACACTGCTGGGGGGAGTAGGGAGGAAACTAGAGGGTTCCTGGCCCCTGCAGTTCCCAGCATGCCCTGAGGGAAGGAAAGGGCATTGCACAGGAAACTCCTTGTAAGCCTGAGCCTGAGCATCGGGCTGTTTCTCCCTCTGGATCCCTGGGCTTGGGGATGGGGCAGGTGTCTGGGCAAGGTGGGGGGGCCTGCAGCTGGGCTCTGGGAGGGAGGGGTGTGGGTGTCTGGCTCCCCAGCTGGGCTCTGGGGGAGAAGGAGGTGGATAAACAGGAACTGGGTTGTCATAGGGGTTTCTTTAACTGTCTATTCATGGGGGGGAATTTTGTTTTCTCTGTATTGTTTCAGACATACTTGCTAACAGGCATTTTGAAATAAATTACCAAAATAATTGAAACTGCCTGATTATGTTTTGTTGTTTTGACAAATAAAATTTGCAGAATTTTAAAATATTGTACACAATTTTTTTTAAAAAAATATGCAGAATGCCCCCAGGAGTAGTCCATGTGATTTTGCTATGTTACTTATGTTTACTCAGAATTCAAGCATTTTAGCCCAGAGTCAGCAAGGGGTTAGATCCTGTCCTCATTTGAATTAAATGGCAAAATTCCCATTGATTTCAATGGGACTACGCAGTCTCTTAAATATTTGTACTTGAAATAGTTCCATTTCAGTAGGACTGCTCACATCCTTAAAGTTAGAAATCTGTTTGAGTAGTTGTATTAAAGTCAATAGAACATTCATGCTGAAAGATAGGTATGTCCTTAAGTACATTACTGAACTTTTAACAGGCTAGGTGGGGAAGGCTATATTGCTATTACCATCTGTATGTGTATTTCCAATTATAAAAATTAGTTGATTGGGTTTTGTCAGAATCCGTACAGGACTTCAGTTTTCAGGGATGTGCGTTCACAGGCAGTTAATTCAACAGCACTTGAATGAGAAAATGTATGAATGGTTCTAATAATATAATTCAAACATCAGAATAATTTAAAAGGTAAGTCTGTTGTGAAATATTTTTTTTAAGTGTAGCTCCTACCCCATGTAAAGTAAACAGAGTTGAACTAGTGATAAGTGATCTGCCCTGTATGAAGATCAATGTCCTTTATTTGGTACCTAAGATCCTGTGGCCTGAATGCAATAAGGTGCTATTGAGAATCATCTGATCAGACATAAGGCATTTTCAAACAATCATGCAAAAGATCATACAAATATTTAACTCATGGTACAGAATTACTCCTTAGAATCATAGAAATGTAGGGCTGGAAAGGACATCGGAGGCCATCTAGCCCATCCCCAACCTGTGCTGAGGCAGGATTAAGTATACTAAGACCTTCCCTGACCAGTGTTGGTCAAATCAATTCCTAAACCTCCAAGGACAGGAGTTCCACAGCCTCTCTAGGTAATGTGTTCCAGAGCTCAACTATCCTTGTAGCTGGAAAACTTTTTTTTCTGAGTATCCAACCTAAATTTCCCCTGCTGCAAACTAATTGCTTATTCTTCTACCACTGGTGGACATGAAGAGTTTATCGCTATCCTCTGACAACCTTTTACATATTTGAAAACTTATGTCTTCCTTCAGCCTCCTCTTAACTAGACTAAAAATGCCCAGTTCTGTCAGCCTTTCCTTATAAGTCATGCTTTTTAAACTTCTTATTTTTGTTGCTCTCATTTGGATGCTCTCCAATTTGTTCACATCTTTGAATGCAGGACTCCAGCTGAGGTTTCACCAGGGCCGAGCAGAGCAGAACAATTGCTTCCCATGTCTTAAATACAGTGCTCTTGTTACTATATCCCAGAGTGACATTAGCCTTTTTTGCTGCAACCTTGTAATATACTGTCCCTTATAAAAAGCTTTGTTTATCTTACAGTTGTCCTTAAAATGTAGGCTCTTGCTTAAGCAGAATTCTACCTTTCTCTTGGAATTCTTTCAACAGTATTATCCTAGAAACTGCAATGATGGGTGCCATAGAAAACCCCAAAATAGCTGTGTTTTTTATTTGCTTTCGCTGTATAATGAATGGTAATCATTGAACTTCTATTCCATTTTCAACTAATATAACAATGAGCATGAGATATTGTGTTGCTAAAGATTTGTTGATACTGGGGGGGGGCAGCAAGAGAGCTGGCTAATCTCATGCTGTTAGTGCAGCAAAATGTCTTGTAGTAAAATACATGCATGTACAACTATTTAAGTAGGAAGAGAAGATGCATTCATAGAATGTTTGTTATATTCAGATTAGGTGGTAATAGCTGCCAAAGCAGTAGCAAGTAACCAAAAGAGATTGTTTTAGTACAATAATAATGATGATTCTTATATAACATCTTCAGATGGACTTCACAGATCCTCTAGCCTCTATATTTATGAGTGGAGAATGATGCATGTTCGGCTGTAGATGCTTCTACAGATTGTAGTAGCAACTGCACACTGGCTATTGACCTGTGATCTGCCTCTGAGCTGGAGAAAGATTCCATCCCCACCTCTAATCTCCCCTTACTTTGAGCACACCACCATTTACTCTGGCTATGCACAGGGTGCTGGGATTTCACTTTTAATAAATAGCCCAGGTTAAGTTCTAGCAACATGATTTTCATTAATAAAAATGAACATGACGTACCATGAAATGATGGCAAAGTCAATGTATAAATTGGAATACTCAAATTTTGCCTTAATGTTTCAAAAGAGCAGAAGTTGCATAGGGTTGCTCACGTATTTATAGATTGGTTTTATCAGAATATTACTAAGTCATAACAGATAGGCATTGTCCTCTTTCTTCCCTTTTATTTCATCTATCCATCCATCCCAGGTTACTCTTTCCTGTCATGGACTGTGAGAACTGCTTTATCATGTAACGTGCCGTGCCAAGACAATAGATCTTTAACGAGTAAAGCAAAGGACAGATGCACTGATGAAACTTGGGCTGTGCCATTTTTTATTAACATTTTGCTATTCTAGGGAGAATGATTACTCAGTTGGGGAATTGTGAATGACTTTTACCAGGGATTTACATCCATTTAAAATTCCTAGGAGGAGAAGAGATATCAGTCAGTCTCTGTCAAATCCCCCTTTCCTTCCCTCCCATTCTTCCAGTTCAATAGTAGATTACTTTATAAGAGGAAAGGACATTTCTGAATCTATGTAAGCCGTGTGGTTGAAGATGCATGCAGATAAATGAGATGCAAAGAGGATAAAGTACATCATCAAATCCTGTCATTCTGTTGAAGACTAGAGAACTACAGTGATGTCTCACAGCTCAATTCACTATTTATTCATCTAATTTAAATGCCATTGTAAATATATTTAGCAGATAGCGGTAGCTTGTATGCAAATTAAATGTCAATAGGTAGTTAAGATCCATTAAAAGAATTGGTAAATACACATTAAATAAATCTACTTATAAAGATACTGACAGTAACTTAAAAATATGTTTTTAAAAATACCCAAGCCACCTACTTTAATACAAATTACTTATGAGTTTCTTAAAAAGAAAAGGAGTACTTGTGGCACCTTAGAGACTAACAAATTTATTAGAGCATAAGCTTTCGTGAGCTAAAGCTCACTTCATCAGATGCATTTGGTGGAAAAAACAGAAGGGAGATTGATATACACACACAGAGAACATGAAACAATGGGTTTATCATACACACTGTAAGGAGAGTGATCACTTAAGATAAGCCATCACAAGCAGCAGGGTGGGGAAAGGAGGAAAACCTTTCATGGTGACAAGCAAGGTAGGCTATTTCCAGCAGTTAACAAGAATATCTGAGGAACAGTGGGGGGTGGTGTGGGGGGAAAAGCAGCATCGCTTGCCCCATAACCTCAGCCATGCAGAACACAATGCCATCCATAGCCTCAGAAACAACTCTGACATCATAATCAAAAAGGCTGACAAAGGAGGTGCTGTCGTCATCATGAATAGGTCGGAGTATGAACAAGAGGCTACTAGGCAGCTCTCCAACACCACTTTCTACAAGCCATTACCCTCTGATCCCACTGAGAGTTACCAAAAGAAACTACAGCATTTGCTCAAGAAACTCCCTGAAAAAGCTCAAGAACAAATCCGCACAGACACACCCCTAGAACTCCGACCTGGGGTATTCTATCTGCTACCCAAGATCCATAAAACCTGGAAATCCTGGGTGCCCCATCATCTCAGGCATTGGCACCCTGACAGCAGGATTGTCTGGCTATGTAGAATCCCTCCTCAGGCTCTACGTTACCAGCACTCCCAGCTATCTTCGAGACACCTCTGACTTCCTGAGGAAACTACAGTCCATTGGTGATCTTCCTAAAAACACCATCCTAGCCACTATGGATGTAGAAGCCCTCTATACCAAAATTCCACACAAAGATGGGCTACAAGCTATCAGGAACAGTATCCCCGATAATGTCACGGCTAACCTGGTGGCTGAACTTTGTGACTTTGTCCTCACCCATAACTATTGCACATTTGGGGACAATGTATACCTTCAAGTCAGCGGCACTGCGATGGGTACCTGCATGGCCCCACAATATGCCAACATTTTTGTGGCTGACTTAGAACAACACTTCCTAGCTCTCGTCGCCTAATGCTCCTGCTCTACTTGCGCTACATTGATGACATCTTCATCATCTGGACCCATGGAAAAGAAGCCCTTGAGGAATTCCACCAGGATTTCAACAATTTCCATCCCACCATCAACCTCAGCCTGGACCAGTCCACACAAGAGATCCACTTGCTGGACACTACGGTACTAATAAGCGATGGTCACATAAACACCACCCTATATCGGAAACCTACTGACCGCTATTCCTACCTACATGCCTCTAGCTTTCATCCAGATCATACCACATGATCCATTGTCTACAGCCAAGCTGTACGATATAACCGCATTTGCTCCAACCCCTCAGACAGAGACAAACACCTACAAGATCTCTAGCATTCCTACAACTACAATACCCACCTGCTGAAGTGAAGAAACAGATTGACAGAGCCAGAAGAGTACCCACAAGTCACCTACTACAGGACAGACCCAACAAAGAAAATAACAGAACGCCACTAGCCATCACCTTCAGCCCCCAACTAAAACCTCTCCAACGCATCATCAAGGATCTACAACCTATCCTGAAGGACGAGCCATCACTCTCACAGATCTTGGGAGACAGGCCAGTCCTTGTTTACAGACAGCCCCCCAACCTGAAGCAAATACTCACCAGCAACCACACACCACACAACAGAACCACCAACCCAGGAACCTATCCTTGCAACAAAGCCCGTTGCCAACTCTGTCCACATATCTATTCAGGGGACACCATCATAGGGCCTAATCACAACAGCCACACTATCAGAGGCTCGTTCACCTGCGCATCTACCAATGTGATATATGCCATCATGTGCCAGCAATGCCCCTCTGCCATGTACTTTGGTCAAACTGGACAGTCTCTACGTAAAAGAATGGACACAAATCAGACGTCAAGAATTATAACATTCAAAAACCAGTTGGAGAACACTTCAATCTCTCTGGTCACTCGATTACAGACCTAAGAGTGGCTATCCTTCAGCAAAAAAGCTTCAAAAACAGACTCCAAGGAGAGACTGCTGAATTGGAATTAATTTGCAAACTGGATACAATTAACTTAGGCTTGAATAGAGACTGGGAATGGATGAGTCATTACACAAAGTAAAACTATTTCCCCATGGTATTTCTCCCACCCACCCCACCCCACCCCCCACTGTTCCTCAGATATTCTTGTTAACTGCTGGAAATAGCCTACCTTGCTTGTCACCATGAAAGGTTTTCCTCCTCCCCCCCCCCCCGCTGCTGGTGATGGCTTATCTTAAATGATCACTCTCCTTACAGTGTGTATGATAAACCCATTGTTTCATGTTCTCTGTGTGTGTATATAAATCTCCCCTGTTTTTTCCACAAAATGCATCCGATGAAGTGAGCTGTAGCTCACGAAAGCTTATGCTCTAATAAATTTGTTAGTCTCTAAGGTGCCACAAGTATTCCTTTTCTTTTTGCGAATACAGACTAACACGGCTGCTACTCTGAATTCTGTATTTCTGTAAATCTTTGTAACAAAGGAATTTTCATAAAATAATGTACTATGTGCACATTCTAACATTCACTAAATTATGATCACAATTAACTCTCAAAATTGTTACTGTCACTTTAGGATGTAAGATGCAAAACTCTGAGTTTGCACTGCAATGACTTTAATAATAAAAAGTCTGGCTATCAGATTAGTCTCTCTGGAAGTCTGTAACATTCCAGAGCATTTGTCTTAGCTGAGCTTCTTAATTTTCTGCTTCTGCAGCTCACTTATAGCTATCTCTATTTAAGAAGCAGTCTTCTATCTTTCCTCCTCACTCTAAACCCTCTTGAACAAAATGGTAGGCAAGACAAAAAGCACATTTGTTTCTTTCAAAAATTATTTAAGGATTCTGAATAATCAGATATGGACTCATCATAGACTTACGTCCATGGGAAGGTAAGACTCCATAGATATGCAAGTAAGATCAGAGATATAAATTTGACCCTTTCAAATTTGATCTATGATCCTGAATGTTTGAAACTGAAATGCTCCTATATGCTTTAGGAGATGAAGGGCCTCCCGTATGTCATCAGACAGATAATTTTCCGTAGATTTTCAGCCTCAGACTTAATGTATGGTTTCAATGTCATGGTATAGAAAGAGGTGATGTTGAATTAGGTATCTCATGCCTTGCAAGTTTTTGTTGCATTTAATTAATCAATCTTTATTAAAATTTGGCCCATTTAATTTATATGCCAATTGATGCTGGGAACAGGGGTTGAATGGATGAGTTACTCCAAATTTATGCAGAGTTAGGGCCAAGTTCTATCAACTATGTGATTAAACTATACTCAGATGCTTCAGTTTTGTAGGTTTTATACAATTTTAAAGAAATCATAAGGATTTCCATACTAGCAACTCTCCAGGTACTGCGAGGACTGACTGGAGCATTTCACTGCCACCTACTCTAGCTTCCTGGACAGAAAAGGTTACCAACAAGTCCTGTTGTACTCGCTGCCAGTGACTGGGTGGGGCTAGATCATGAGTGCAGTTCCTGCAAGTGGTAGTTAAATAATATGAAGGCAACTGGTCTCAACTCATTGTTGAGGTTGAATTCCAATATAGGTCTAAAATGGGACATATGCTCCTGCTTCTGTCTAAACAGATGTGGCCAATCATTGTGATATTTCACATTGTATATTAGTTTTGATGCCATTTGGATATTTTTGATTTCTTTTCATAAAATGTTAATGGTAAGTGTTCTGAAATTTATCCGTGGCGATCAGACTCTTTATCAAATGACCTTTTTTAAAAATGTGTCTACCCAGCAATTGGAAGAAAAATGAAATCAGAATGGTTTTGTGTAGTTTGGTTCATTTTTAACCGTTCATCATAAATGAAAGCTCATCAAATAGCTGACAGAAAATCTTTATCTGATTAAAATCTCTGTACACCCTCAGAATATTCTATCCTGACACCAAGTATGGAAATACAGGGAAAAGGGAATGTAGGGGAGGTATGAGACCTTAGATCAGGGGTGGGCAAATGTTTTGGCCCGAGAGCCACATCAGGGTTGCAAAACTGTATGGAGGGCCGGGTAGGGAAGGCTGTGCCTTCCCAAACAGCCTGGCCCCTGCCCCCTGACTGCCCCCCCCTCAGGACCCCCGATGCATCCAATGCCCTCCTTTGCCCTGTCCCCTGACTACCCCGCCCCTTATCCAACCCCTCGCCCCCTGACAGGCCCCCCGGGACTCCCATGCCTATCCAACCTGACCTGTTCCCTGTCCCCTGACCACCCCCCCCCGAATATCTGACCCATCCAACCCTGCCCTGCTCCTTGTCCCCTGACTGCCCTCTGAGACCCCCTGCTCCTTATCCAACCTCCCCACCCCTTTACCATGTCGCTCAGAGCAACAGAGCTTGCAGCCCTGCCACCCAGAAGGAGCAGCGGGCCAGAGTGCTGGTTGCGCGGCACAGCAAGCTGAGGCTGCAGGGGAAGGAGGGATGTGGGGGAGAGGCTGGGCAGGACAGTCCCGTGGACTGGCTGTGGGCCGTAGTTTGCCCACCTCTGCCTTAGATTGTGTGGGGAAACGTAGACAAAATGCATCTAGGCAGAAGATTGGATGAGGGACGGAGGAAAGGAAGGAAATGAGGGGGTAGATGGATGAGAATGGAAGTAGGAGAGTGTGAGGAAGAGGATGGAAACAGACACAAGGGTCATTCCCTTTCCACAGAGATTGAATGAATAAGTGGACTATCCTCTGGGTAGCTAGGGAAGATCCCACATTTGTGTGTATTTAAAAGTTGAATTTTGAACCAAGATGTTCACATGAGAAATGGGAATAGTACCTTCCCCCTAAAGAGTCAAACATCAGAAGGCACACAAACACACAATAATTTTCAATCACATGGTACTTTTAAGCCAGCTTCATTGTTTTAGGGTGTGGGAGTAACTCCTGATTCTTGAACACTTGAAGTTCAAATTCATTGTATCTTTTATCGATGCACAAAATCAGTACTGAGGCAAAGTGAAGCTTGAAAAATCAAGCAGTCTACAGTGAGGAAATGAGAGTAAAGACAAAAAGCTAAGCCTTAGCTCTGCCCCCTTGCACGTATGCCGTAAACTTAATCTCTAAATTGTTTATCAAATTTCTTATTTCATTAAAATGGAATTTCCTATGAAACTCTTTTCACTCATAACAAAGTATCATACCTGCTCTCAGCACTCAGCAATGGGGAAATATATTCATAGCCTCCAAATCTTTTGACACTGTCCAATCCACATGTGAAATATAAAAGCTCAACCCTCAGACTTCCCCAAAAGAGATGATTAAACCAGAATGTTCTGAGCACTTCTCACAGAACTGTTGGGAGACCCCCCAGGGAAAGGATCCAGCCTGAAGTCATTTACAAGATCACATGCTGATTTTTCCTATCAAAGGGGAATTTCTTTGGTTTCTCTGACTCTCTTCCCTTTCAGTCCTCTTCAAATTACTGTATTGTACCTGCTTACGGCTATAAGTTAATAGCAAACACTGGTCAAATCCACTAGCTTGCATTATTTTTGTTCTACTTAATTGATTTCTAAAAAAGTGTTCCAATTTTTATAAAGTACTATCCACATTAGATTAGGTCAGTTTAAGTAGCATCATAGATGTTGTTAAAGGGAATAATTTTCAGTGCAGCATGCTGGGAATTAGTTTTTCCACTCCTGTTAAACTGGAATAGGAAACTGTACCTATCTTGAGATGCATAATGTTAGTGGTTATTTTTAAAACTTTACATAGAATCTTAAGCTTACCTTGCAGCAATTTTAGGAGGGCATAAAAAAATAAATTGGCAATGTTCCAGCCTCAGGTGAGGTGTTAACAAATAACTGTTGTCAGATGGGTGGAGGACTCCCTCCTATTTCTCTTGAAAGAAGGAAGAGAATCACTTGAACTCACCATAAAATAGACCTCCCTCAAGATTTTCTGTAGTGCAGTTATTAATCTCTCCTTTTTATTTACTTGCTGCATTCAAATACATGTTACATTAAAAAAATCTACTTTAAAAATGCAGCTCCCATTCCTTTATGCTAAACAGCTCTATGTCTAGAGCTGATTTTTTTTAAAAAAAAATGTATTTAGGTGTCTATAGATGCAGTAGGATTTTCAAAAGTGCTCAAGCACTTAGCTTGTATTGGAATAAATGAGAGCTAGGCACCTAGACACCTATCTGCATCTGTAGGTGCCTAAATACCTTTAAAAATCTGGCTCTTAAAACTTTGCTGTTCCATAAACAGTATGTGTGGTTATAAAGTGTAATGAGATCTCTTGCTGACCTCTATTACTGTATAGGTTAATAGATTACAATAGAAAATAGATAATGCAATTGTGTTTTCGAGTATATCCCTAGATAAATTATATTTTAGAAAAAGTTTATGGCCATATTCTATGCCCTGGGCTTCATCTTTAGCTGGTGTAAATCAGCATAACTCCTGACTTGTGCCTGCTGAAGGTATGTCCCTCTGTCTTTGCACAAAACTCCTAATGATGTCAATCAG
Organism: Dermochelys coriacea; assembly: GCF_009764565.3. NCBI lineage: Eukaryota > Metazoa > Chordata > Testudines > Dermochelyidae > Dermochelys > Dermochelys coriacea. The sequence continues at coordinate 138,607,304 of NC_050070.1, forward strand.
AATTCCACATACATGGAACAAGAGTTAATTAAATCCATTGTGGGTAATTTTTATCGCAAAGATGCTAACTACAACCCAGTCCTGCAATTGCCTTCTGCAGCTTTGGTGGATCTAACATGTGGATGTGAATTTTGCAGCACAGTCATATCTCTGGATTATATTATTTTAGTAAGCAGGCAGAGCCTTTCTTTATATTTAAAATTATACTACTTTGTGCATCGGTTTCGTCGATGAGCACTTTTTGCATGGGTAAGTGCTCATCAATCTGAATAAGGATTAGATGACCTAGTCCTCACACACTCCTTGTGTTTCACCATGCAGCTTCCCCCTCCTGCACAATGTTGTAAAGATGAGCATAGAGTTTGTCCTGATGCTGTTAATCAAAAGGATTTGGCATCCAACCCTCCAGCCGCAAATTGAAGTATGTTTGTTATTTTTTACATTCAGGGTATAGCGCATGCCATCTGCCAGTTGCTTTTTTTAGGCCAGTAACTTTACTTCTGTCAGTTGCTTTACTGAGTTAGGTGGCTTGGGGGAGAGAGAGAAAATACATAATGCTTTTTTTTCTTCTTCTGACAGCTCTCTTTTCAACTCCAGGATCCTGATGAATACCAGGATCCTAATACAACAGAACCTCAAAATTACAAACACCTCAGGAATGGAGGTTGTTCGTAACTCTGAACAAAACATTATGGTGGTTCTTTCAAAAGCTTACAGCCAAACAGTGACTTAATACAGATTTGAAACTTTACTATGCGGGGAAAAAAATGCTGCTTTTAACCATCTTAATTTAAATGAAACAAGCAAAGAAATCGTTTCTTTACCTTGTCAAATCGTTTTTAAACTTTCCCTTTATTCTTTTAGTAGTTCACGTTTAACACAGGACTGTACTGTATTTGCTTTTTTTGTCTCTGCTGCCTGATTGGGTACTTCTGGTTCCAAATTAGGGGTGTGGTTGACTGGTCAGTTCGTAACTCTGTTGTTTATAACGCTGATGTTCTACCATATATAGTAGTTTTTCCTTTAAGGATCTCAAACCACTGTTACAAACATTTCTTTTCTTTTTATATTTAATAATTTTTCATTGGAAATATTTTATATCAGTATGTGTGATATAAAACACCTGTGTCAAGGTGTTTGGATTTGATGTATTGAGTGAGGAAGATCATCAAACCTGGAGTGGAGGATTCAGAATTAGGGCCTATCTTAGGTCCAAATTCTTACTTGGGTTAAAACAAATTCAAACGCTTCCAAACTTTTCATAGAGCTTAAGGCTATAAGGGACCATTCATCTAGTCTGACCTCCCGTATATCATTACTCATTAAATTTCACCCAGTTATCTCTGTATTGACCCCCAATATTTTGATTGATTAAAGTCTGACTTTGACTTTGAGGATGTTTCAAATCTGGACCTAACCACACATCTATATTTCACAGAGCAGGCCAAGTTCATTCTATCTATCTATCTATCTATACACACACACACACACTTCAATTAAGACACATTAGAAATGCAGCATTATTCTGTGACACTAAGCACCCTGTATTCACACCGTACACACTATTGTAATAATCTTTGTACAAAATATGCCTTGAGGTACCATTTCATAACTAATAACTCATTGATCATTAATATTTTTGTGTGGTGTCTGTATGCAGTGGGTATTAAAGTTTATGGCTATATACTAGAATTATGACTGTGTTTGAACCAGGTATGTCGGGGATTTGGGATGTATATTTTATTCCCTAACTAGCCTGATCTTCAGGGAAAGACAATGAAGATCCATGTTTATATATTCGGTAAACAAAGCTGTTATTTCTTCCACCATTTGTTAGCATAATATACAGCTTCCTTCACCGCAAGACTCCATCTTACCTTCCTCACACCTTCAATCAATTTTACTTTTGAGGGGTAACTCTCAGAAGAATCTGTTTTGTTTCAAAGGTTTACTGGTCTATAAAGATGGGGGGAGGAGGGCCTGAAACTCAAGTGTTAAGAAATTGAATAACCTGATTTGAGTATGATATTACTGTATTATAAGAGTGTATAGAGTCAAGTCTCGATGAGGAATATCATTGTGAAATGTATGTGTTAATACTGTGCATGTGGAAATATGGATACCTAATGACATATGCTTAAGGTTCCTTCCAAGACAGGAGTGAAGGCAGCTATTTACCTGACTCCAATGTAAATTTAAGCATGGTGGAATGAGAAACAGTGGAAGCCCCATTTACATACAGGGTATAAGAAGCCCACAGGAAGGGAAAAACCACATGAGGTCATCTGGACTCTTGAAATAGTTTTTGAATTTTGAAAGATATAAGCAAAGACAGAAGCCATCACTGGCATCCATCACTAGACAGACACAAGGAAACAATGCTCTTCCAAGTTGAGAAAGATGCCAGAACCCCTGTGCAGGGCCACCCCATGTCCTTCCTGCCGGTGCAGGGCCAACCTGAGATCCCCTTCCCCACTGGCATCTGGGGCTGGCCCAAAGCCTGCCCACATGCAGGGCTGGTGATTTCAACCCCCCTACCCACATGTGGGACTGATGGTCTGAGGATATAATTTGGCTTTGGTTTTTCAAAAGCAAAATCCAGATCTGCACTCCATTTTATCCAATCCACTGAAGTTCTGGAGATAAATGTCTATAGATCTGAACAAATTATGGGTAATACATGGTTGTTTGGGTTTTGTCTCATCTTATCACCTATATTAAGCATGAGTTTGGCTGTTTGGTTTCATTTTATCTAAACTACTGAATTTTGGGATGGTTCTTCTCTGTAAGACTTATAAAATGTGCTACCTTGCAAATAATGAATGTAAATTCCACAGTTTGGAGCTGTCTCTAGATTCCACCAGAATATTGCTGCAGCTTCATCTTTTAGAGGTCTAGGTTAACCTTTTCTCTATGGTTTTGGAGCTGCCTTCAGTAGCTGTGGAGCTGTTAAGATGCATCAGGTTAAAACTGCCTCCAGCTAACTTTGTAAAACATGCAGGACTCCTTCCTCAACCACTTGCTACCTTGCAGTGTGTTCAAAAATTAAAATCTTGAGCCACACGCTGCAAAGCATAGTCTATATACTGGTTTTCCTCTCAAACCATAAAGATGGGTACCAAGCAACCACCAGAAAAGGAGGGCTTCATGTGCAGTGTTTCATTGTGTTTCAAATTTCCCATACTGTCACACTGTCTTCAGAGTAGACTGTCAAAAACAGGTCAGACACCCTAAAATATTATGTTCTATAATTAGGTTTCACCAGTAACAAATGTGAAGTCCTGGATCACTGTAACAGTCCTACCATGGAGACAGAGACAGTAGCCCTGGGCTCTTCAGTCTATCTTACCATTCAGGCAAAGTGGACGTAGTGATAAATGGTCATTTAAACCAAAAATGACAATATTCAGGTTACCCCCAGTCCCAAGAGACCAGTCACTTACTACAGGTCAATTTGTACCTTAGATTTCATTTAAAAGACAATGCCTGTAGCCGATCCTATAGGAAACTAAGGATTTATTAACTAGGAAAAAGATTTACAAGTTAAAGCAGGCAACATATATGCACAAATGACTTCAATTTATACATCTCTGTCACTTTTTGGAACCAATAATCTGTCAGCATTGAATGTCTTTGTAGGGCTGACCCTGGGAATCTCTGCTTTTTGTTTCTTAGCTTCAGCCCTTGTAAGAGTCCAAACAGCAAAGAAATGGAAAAATCAATCTTTAATTCCATCTTCCAGCATTTCAATCAATGGGACAAGGCTTTCTGCACATACTTCTCCATGGGTGGATGGGGGCAATCAACAAAGCTTTTTGTCCAACATGGTCCCACTTAATTTGATAGACCTCCTGGATGGGCAGGGAAACCACTCTTTCCATCTGAGTTCACAAGGTCAGACCAGGCATTTTTACAATTAAAAACAAATTTATATTTTTTACTTTGTAGCATGGAATGCAGACATTACACATAAGACTGATCATGCACTATTTACAAGCATTTTATAGAGTTGAAGCACTAAACACCTATCTTGAACAATATTAACATATAGATGCAAAAAGAAAAGGAGTACTTGTGGCACCTTAGAGACTAACAAATTTATTAGAGCATAAGCTTTCGTGAGCTACAGCTCACTTCATCGGATGCATTTGGTGGAAAAAACAGAGGAGAGATTTATATACACACACACAGAGAACATGAAACAATGGGTTTATCATACACACTGTAAGGAGAGTGATCACTTAAGATAAGCCATCACCCACAGCAGGGGGGGGAAAGGAGGAAAACCTTCCATGGTGACAAGCAGGTAGGCTAATTCCAGCAGTTAACAAGAATATCAGAGGAACAGTGGGGGGTGGGGTGGGGGGGAGAAATACCATGGGGAAATAGTTTTACATATAGATGAACTGGTCTGGTTTCCAGCTATGGATTTTAGTGCTCAGCTGATGCCTACAGACTTGACGAGAGCTGGCACCCAGTTTGCCAGAATCACACTATTATAAAACAATCAACATATTTATTTGCAGCAGTGGCGTAACCATGTTGGTCTCAGAATATTAGAAAAGAAGATGGGTGAGGTAATATCTTTTAGTGGATCAACTTCCGCTGGTAAAATAGACAAGCTTTTAAACTGCATAGAGCTCTTCTTCAGGCCTGAAAAGGGAGAGTGTGTCAGCTAAATACAATGCGGAAGAGATTGTTTAGCATAAGCAGTTAACAAAATTGTAAGAGCCCATTCAAGGTGATGTGGTCAGTTAACACCTCTTCAGTCACAGGACAAAAAAGAGAGTTAGTGTGTTACAGATTGTTGCAATAAGCCATGACTGCAATGTCTTTATTAAAATCATGATTTTTAGAATCTAGCAAAGTTATGAATTTAAGCTCCCAGGCTCATCTTTTGAAGGTGTTGTGCAGATTTCCTTTGAGGATGAGGACTGAGAGCTCTGATATGGATGATAATTTTGTGAAAAATGTTTTGCATATGGGTGATAGTTATTTTTTATCTCTTAAAAGATATTACTTCACCCACCTTTTCTCTTTAATCAACATATTGAAAGTTCTTTTTTTAAAAAGGGAAACCTTTGATTTTCATCCTTTCTTTGTTCATCATCATGGAACAATATATCACACACCATGAAAACTCTACTGCTAAAAGCCTTTCTGAAGGTGATGTCCTTGTGCTAGCCATCTAAGCCTTAGCCCAAGTGTTGCATGGAAGCTTGCAAGTGATATTTGATGACTAAGGAATGTTCAAGTTTCTCAGATGTGACCCCAGTCCCTTTGTCTAACTTGTCTAACCTTGTACAGTGAGAACACCGTCTTGTCCTATAGCAGAAACTAGAGTAGCATTTTCAGATGGATAATAGCAAAAGGCAACATAGAGGAGATTCTGTATTCAGTTCCCCTCTATTTGTTTACAGTATTTAATATTCTTGTCTAAATATTGATATTTGAGCTGAGGTATGTTGCATTTGTAGGATTCCAGTATCCTTGCTGAGGGAGTGAGCTGATGTCCATTGATGCATATAAGTATTAGGAAGACAGTTACTATGCATATATTCAGTATTAGTTGGGACAACTAATTCCTATGTAACTGGTGCTTTGTACTCTAAATACAGGGGAACCCTGTTTATCTGATCTAATTGGGACCATTTATTATCTAATTTGGATAATAAGGAGAATGGGCAAGCTGAGCCCCCCAACCCTGGTTCAGTTAATACAGAGAGCCAGATAATGCAGGCTCAGCGAAATGGGTTTTTCCTGTAATGTTTGTGGCTGAGAGGGTCACAATATGAATCCTGGTTCCCTCCAAGGGGGTAGTAATCTGTGCCTACCTTGCACAAGTTCTCCCTTCGGTGCAGCAGTGCTTGCCATCATGTGACGGAAGAGGAGCCAAGAACTACCTACTCACTGCTCACCTGTGCAAAAGGGGGAATGCAGCCCTGAGGAGACTGTTCTCCCCTGCCCCACACACTGCTACCTTGGGTGAAGATAGTAGCCCAATGACAAGGGTAAGGGAGCTTTTGCACCCTGTGTGTGGCAGAGTTTCAATCTATCACTAAGAATTTTATATCACAATCATCCTGGCCCCATTAATAACAATTACAAACAAAATGGGCACTAGAAAGATCAGTCCCTAGCATTACTAATACCCACTTCCTGATTAAAAGCAATGCCCTTCCAGACACTATATCACCACATCTCCAATGTGTCCAGCTCTGGTGGACTGCAAGAGGCTGTCACTCCAGCATCAGGGCTCCTCTGGTGAGAATGCTGACTCTTGTTCAAGAAGTTCAGCTGAAGAGTAGTTTAGATGAGAACTAGCACACCAAGATATATAGTGAGATATGCTCTGAAAGATAAAAAGAAAAGGAGTACTTGTGGCACTTTAGAGACTAACAAATTTATTTGAGCATAAGCTTTCGTGAGCTACAGCTCACTTCATCAGATGCATTCACTGGAAAATACAGAGATTTATATACATAGAAAACATAAAACAATGGGTGTTACCATACACACTGTAACCAGAGTGATCACTTAAGGTGAGCTATTACCAGCAGGAGGGTGGGGGGGGGCCTTTTGTAGTGATAATCAAAATCAAGGAAGGCCACTTTCAGCAAATACTCACCAGTAACCACACACCACACAACAGAACCACTAACCCAGGAACATATCCTTGCAACAAAGCCCGTTGCCAACTCTGTCCACATATCTATTCAGGGGACACCATCTTACGGCTTAATCACATCAGCCACACTATCAGAGGCTCATTCACCTGCGCATCTACCAATGTGATGTATTCCATCATGTGCCAGCAATGCCCCTCTGCATTGTACATTGGTCAAACTGGACTGTCTCTATGTAAAAGAATAAATGGACACAAATCAGACATCAAGAATTATAACATTCAAAATCCAGTTGGAGAACACTTCAATCTCTCTGGTCACTCGATTACAGACCTAAAAGGGGCAATACTTTAACAAAAAAACTTCAAAAACAGACTCCAATGAGAGACTGCTGAATTGGAATTAATTTGCAAACTTGATACAATTAACTTAGGCTTGAATAAAGACTGGGAGTGGATGGGTCATTACACAAAGTAAAACTATTTCCCCATGTTTACCCCCCCCCCACTCCCCACTGTTCCTCAGATGTACTTGTCAACTGCTGGAAATGGCCCATCTTGATTATCACTACAAAAGGTTCCCCCCCCGCCACCCCGCTCTCCTGCTGATAATAGCTCACCTTAAGTGATCACTCTGGTTACAGTTTGTATGGTAACACCCATTGTTTCATATTCTCTATGTATCAGAGTAGCAGCGGTGTTAGTCTGTATTCGCAAAAAGAAAAGGAGTACTTGTGGCACCTGAGAGACTAACAAATTTATTAGAGCATAAGCTTTCGTGAGCTACAGCTCACTTCATCGGATGCATTTGGTGGAAAAATCAGAGGAGAGATTTATATATACACACACAAGCCATTACCCTCTGATCCCACTGAGAGTTACCAAAAGAAACTACAGCATTTGCTCAAGAAACTCCCTGAAAAAGCACAAGAACAAATCCGCACAGACACACCCCTGGAGCCCCGACCTGGGGTATTCTATCTGCTACCCAAGATCCATAAACCTGGAAATCCTGGACGCCCCATCATCTCAGGCATTGGCACTCTGACAGCAGGATTGTCTGGCTATGTAGACTCCCTCCTCAGGCCCTTCATTACCAGCACTCCCAGCTATCTTCGAGACGCCACCGATTTCCTGAGGAAACTACAGTCCATTGGTGATCTTCCTAAAAACACCATCCTAGCCACTATGGATGTAGAAGCCCTCTACACCAACATTCCACACAAAGATGGACTACAAGCCGTCAGGAACAGTATCCCCGATACTGTCACGGCTAACCTGGTGGCAGAACTTTGTGACTTTGTCCTGACCCATAACTATTTCACATTTGGTGACAATGTATACCTTCAAATCAGCGGCACTGCGATGGGTACCCGCATGGCCCCACAGTATGCCAACATTTTTATGGCTGACTTAGAACAACGCTTCCTCAGCTCTCGTCCCCTAATGCCCCTACTCTACTTGCGCTACATTGATGATATCTTGATCATCTGGACCCATGGAAAAGAAGCTCTTGAGGAATTCCACCATGATTTCAACAATTTCCATCCCACCATCAACCTCAGCCTGGACCAGTCCACACAAGAGATCTACTTCCTGGACACTACGGTGCTAATAAGCAATGGTCACATAAACACCACCCTATATCGGAAACCTACTGACCGCTATTCCTACCTACATGCCTCTAGCTTTCATCCAGATCATACCACTTGATCTATTCTCTACAGCCAAGCACTACGATATAACCGCATTTGCTCCAACCCCTCAGACAGAGACAAACACCTACAAGATCTCTATCATGCATTCCTACAACTACAATACCCACCTGCTGAAGTGAAGAAACAGATTTGACAGAGCCAGAAGAGTACCCAGAAGTCACCTACTACAGGACAGGCCCAACAAAGAAAACAACAGAACGCCACTAGCCATCACCTTCAGCCCCCAACTAAAACCTCTCCAACGCATCATCAAGGATCTACAACCTATCCTGAAGGACGAGCCATCACTCTCACAGATCTTGGGAGACAGACCAGTCCTTGCTTACAGACAGCCCCCCAATCTGAAGCAAATACTCACCAGCAACCACACACCACACAACAGAACCACTAACCCAGGAACCTATCCTTGCAACAAAGCCCGTTGCCAACTCTGTCCACATATCTATTCAGGGGATACCATCATAGGGCCTAATCACATCAGCCACACTATCAGAAGCTCGTTCACCTGCGCATCTACCAATGTGATATATGCCATCATGTGCCAGCAATGCCCCTCTGCCATGTACATTGGCCAAACTGGACAGTCTCTACGTAAAAGAATGAATGGACACAAATCAGACGTCAAGAATTATAACATTCAAAAACCAGTTGGAGAACACTTCAATCTCTCTGGTCGCTCGATCACAGACCTAAGAGTGGCTATACTTCAACAAAAAAGCTTCAAAAACAGACTCCAACGAGAGACTGCTGAATTGGAATTAATTTGCAAACTGGATACAATTAACTTAGGCTTGAATAGAGACTGGGAATGGATGAGTCATTACACAAAGTAAAACTATTTCCCCATGCATCCGATGAAGTGAGCTGTAGCTCACGAAAGCTTATGCTCTAATAAATTTGTTAGTCTCTAAGGTGCCACAAGTACTCCTTTTCTTTTTGCGAATACAGACTAACACGGCTGCTACTCTGAAACTTATTTCCCCATGATATTTCTCCCTCCCACCCCACCCCCCACTGTTCCTCTGATATTCTTGTTAACTGCTGGAATTAGCCTACCTTGCTTGTCACCATGAAAGGTTTTCCTCCTTTCCCCCCCCTGCTGCTGGTGATGGCTTATCTTAAGTGATCACTCTCCTTACAGTGTGTATGATAAACCCATTGTTTCATGTTCTCTGTGTGTGTGTATATAAATCTCTCCTCTGTTTTTTCCACCAAATGCATCTGATGAAGTGAGCTGTAGCTCACGAAAGCTTATGCTCTAATAAATTTGTTAGTCTCTAAGCTGCCACAAGAACTCCTTTTCTTTTTGTGAATACAGACTAACACGGCTGCTACTCTGAAATCTGAAAGATAAGTTCTCTCTCTCTTGTAATGAGAGATACTGCCCAAACCTTTGAGCTTTTAGAAGTGATGAGCTTGGACTGGAAATTTAAGATTCTGAAAGTTTTTCAGTTTTGTTTGTTTTTGTTTTTTGTCACTTTCAGAAGCCTTTTCACTTCCACATTTTGGTCAAAATGAAATTTGAGAGAAATGCTCAAAAAAGCATTTCCAACCATGATCAGAAACTGTAGTGCCATAAATCTCCTAAGAACGAGTATCCCTCTGAGATTTCTAGTCCAAATATTTAGCCTGAAGAGTTACTTGCATATAAACTGTTGGAAGATTTGCTGCTTCTGGACTCAGCGCTCTCCCTTTTTAAAACTAATCAGAATGTTTCCATTGAATTCAGTGGGAGAATGGAGCAGACTCTCTCTGTATGTGTCAAAGTGAAAACTGGCTAGACTAAATCCTACCATCAGTTTTATGCGAGGCTGCAGTAGAGGCTCCATACACAGAACAACTACAATTGTCATCTAGATGCACTGCCTGTTCTGTTTTTGGCAAATTAATGTAACCTGGGCATCTCCACTCTTCATGCACAGTTGTTCCTGGCAGGAGTCTAGCATGGTTTCTCTGACAAAGAGAACAAGGCTTTTGTTTCCTTTATAACAGTGTTATAATTAGTTATAGCTAGCATGATGTGGACAGCTGTGCTTGAAGACAATTATTCAAATTGATTTTTCTAACCAATGTCATAGGAAGGCCAAAATTGGACCTGCAAGTTTGCTTCCTTTATATTTAAGTTAGGGTGATTGCTTGGAAAATAATAAAATTGAGACCTGCAAAGCCCATGCTCCTCTCCTTTTATTTATTCAGGGTGAGAGGATAGGAAGCTTTTCCATAAGTGTGTGTGCTTTTCTGCTTCGTCATGGGCTTTACTTTTGGTTTTGACATATCTCTGGGAGAGAGAGTACAAGGAGATCCAGGAGTTAGTTTCCATATATATATATATATATATATGACACTGACAGGAGTAAAGACATAATCTGGACTGTTCAGCTCTTGCACGGAAAGCACAAATTGGTAAATTAAACATTATACCAATGTGCAAACATTTAACATTAACACCTAACATCTCTAAAAATCCATTTCTTTGAATCCAACCTGTAACAGAGCTGAAAAACTAAGCTCTTCCCCACCCACAGCACCACTAACCAATAGAATCCCATGCCCAAAGGGATTTGTTCATAGGTGAATATGATGCACAGTTCTAAAGCTAATGGATTATTAATTGGGTGCACCTTATAATGTATTTTCCCCTCTTTATGCTGGATCTTCACAAGGTCTCATATTTTTTGTTTTTCGTCTGTGCATGTATGACCCTATAGAGCAAAGACCATAAAATCAAGGGAAATCTGTGCTTTCTTGAAAATGACTGCATCAATAAAATTAAAGCTTTGACCATGATGCTCTCATTTACTGCTACTTCATTCAAAATAAATTGGGTTAACTTCCAAAATGAAGTGTTCGAGCATCTGACCATGAAGCAGCTCAGGGTACAATAAAGAAGCTACAACCATCTCTCCATAGAAATATTTTTACAGTCATTTCTTGCACTGAAAGGCAACATCTTATTCTAGAATGCAGAATCTACAAGCAAATTTGGGATTTTTGGAATAATTTGTTTTAAAAGTACATGGGGGTAGGATGGAGCTTGACATCCAAGCACAGCCACAGTGTAACTTCCATGTCCTGCAACTGAATGAGGGCAGTAATAAGTGATAAACCAGTGAAGCAAGAATTTTCAAAGGGACAATCTGGGAGGTAGATTTTTTTCAAAAGTACAAGTGGCATTTAAGCTCCTAACTCCCATTGATATTCAATGAGAGACAAGTGCCATTTGACACTTTAAAATATATCCTAGGTGCCTAACTCCCTTAATCCCCATTGCAAAGATTTACATTATTAGCAACTTTTGGGATACACTGCATTTCCAGTTATGTACCATGCTCTGCACAATTGCATACAGCTTGGAGCAGCTAGTATAATTCAGAAATGGATTATCTATTTCAGTGGATTACTGTCATTACGTTACATTATGTGCATATAAAAGCTAAAATTTAAAGCTTAAATGGCAGACATCTTAAACTATGGAAAGGATCCTAGACAAAAGTTAAGCAAATGTACGCTTATAATTCTGTAGAAGATAGTAAAGAACACTTTTTGTTGTAAGTACATTTTAAGCATACTTTCTAAAATAGATTCTATGATCTTATTAGACATATAAAAGTGTTATACCTTTGATGTACACACTCAACTCCCACTGATGCTACAAGAATTGTGTATACTTCAACAGAATAAATCCCTTAATATAGAGGAAAAACTTCAAAGAAAACTGCTGTGATAAATATTCTGTCAAAAGTTACCATATGATTAAAGTAAATCTAAACTGCAATCAAAATTAGTAGCCACTTTAATTTTTATAAATTGCTTATTTGAAGTCTAATGCAATCAGTGCCAAGAAATGCATTTATGCAAAACACACACATAATCCTATGTCAAAAATGTCTGTCAGACCATGTTAATGGGAGAATTACAAAATAGATGTTGCTGTAAAATTTTCAGACCTGTATTTCAGTGTGCCCGTGGTTGTACCATGCTTGAGGTTTTACTTTTTCTTCCTGAATCAAAAATAGAGTAATTTGCAAATATGCCAGTGTTCTCTAAACATATTTGCCATTATATAAACATTTTGCATTGATTTAAAAAATGCAAATAGATGAGTTAACTTTTTGACTACTTTTAGATGATATAGAATTTCACTTAGTTCATCTGCAAATATGAGTTAATAAAGAGAAAGAAGTATGAGGTTTGGATTTGACTTTCTCTTTCAATATGAACCTAAAATAGACCAAACAAGTAATGGAGAGACTAATATTTAGGCCCCCAGTGTATTTTTAAGCCTCCTATTATACTTACTACTTTCTTTTATTGTACACATCATATGCAGGAATTCAGTGGCCAAAAGCACTGAAAATAGTATCTAACTGTTCAATAAGACAAAAGATGTAGAACCTAAAGGCTGTGGGATGATACTCCTCAATTCTTCCCATGCCAATGTGTGCTAGGTACATGGCCAGAGAGACTAATAGTTGACCTATACCCAGCAGTAGCTGAATATGATCCAGTTTTGTAGGCATTATTAGTGGTTTGAAGGAAAAGATGCCATCACCCAAGATGGATTATAATTTCCATGAGCAAACCCTTTTCATATGGAGTTTACTTGTTGGCTAAGAGTGGCCTTTGTGAGAATGTTTCACTGCATTTGAATTCACTAACCCTTCCCTTTGTATTGTCTTTGCATGCTTGCCCACATTATTATTTATAATGTGTAGTGCAGTAGCAGTTCACTTCACAAATACGTTTAACGATACTAACAAAAGGTCCGTGCCCCAGACAGTTTATAATCTCAGCACTTAAATGCTTCCAAAGATTGTAGTGAAAAATAGTAAGAGAGACTACAATTGTACAAATGAATCTCAGGATGGATGGTGGCTGCTGTGACAGTGGGATAGATCTGTATAAAACTAGGGAGTCTGTAGTATAATATGTGCTGTTCCAGTGTTAAAGGGTTAGTACTGAGGCTGTCTAATTTGAATGCAGGAGAGGATGGTGCTGCTGGCTTCCAGACAGCTGCCCTGACCAGGAAGGGTATTCAACATCCCATTAAAGGGCCATCACTAAGAGTAACCAAGCAGCAGTCTGAGGCTGTTCACTTTCAGAGATTCTTAAAGGTGGTCCATTTCCATAGATCAGAGGTAGGGAACCTTTTTTCTATCGGGGCCACTGATCCACTGTCATAAATATAAAGGGAAGGGTAACCACCTTTCTGTATACAGTGCTATAAAATCCCTCCTGGACAGAGGCAAAATCCTTTCACCTGTAAAGGGTTAAGAAACTAAGGTAACCTTGCTGGCTCCTGACCCAAAATGACCAATGAGGGGACAAGATTCTTTCAAATGTGGAGGGGGGCAGGGGACAAAGGGTTTGGTCTGTCTGTGTGATGTTTTTGCTAGGAACAAAATGCAAGGAATGCAAACCTTACAACTCCTGTAAAGTTAGTAAGTAATCTAGCTAGAAAATGCGTTAGATTTTTTTGTTTAATGGCTTGTAAAATAAGCTGTGCTGGAGGAATAAGCTGTGCTGGAGGGAATGTATATTCCTGTTTTTGTGTCTTTTTGTAATTTAAGGTTTTGCCTAGAAGGATTCTCTATGTTTTGAATCTGATTACCCTGTAAAGTATTTACCATCCTGATTTTACAGAGGTGATTCTCTTACCTTTTCTTTAAATAAAATTCTTCTTTTAAGAACCTGATTGCTTTTTCATTGTTCTTAAGATCCAAGGATTTGGGTCTGTGTTCACCTGTACCAATTGGTGAGGATTTTTATCAAGCCTTCCCCAAGAAAGGGGTGTAGGGCTTGGGGGGGGAATATTTTGGGGGAAGACATCTCCAAGTGGTCTCTTTCCCTGTTCTTTGTTTAAAATGCTTGGTGGTGGCAGCATATTGTTCAAGGACAAGGCAAAGTTTGTACCTTGGGAAAGTTTTTAACCTAAGCTGGTAAGAATAAGCTTAGGGGGTCTTTCATGCAGGTCCCCACATCTGTACCCTAGAGTTCAGAGTGTGGAAGGAACCTTGACACCCACAGAAAAAAATCAGTCGCGGGCCACACACAACCCCTCAGGGGTAGAGGGAGGAGGCTAGGAGCTTCCCCTAGGCTCTTGGGGCAGAAATTAGGGGTTCAGGGTGTGGGAGGGGGCTCTGGCCTGGGGCAGGGGGTTGGGGTGTTGGAGGGGGCTCTGAGCCATGTCAAAGGGTTTGGAGTGTGGGGGCAGGCTCAGGACTGGAGGTGAGGGATGGGCTCTTGGAGAGAGTTAGGGTGCAGGAGGGGGTTCAGGGCTGGGATAGAGGGTTGTGGTGTGGGAGAGAGTGCAGGGTGTGGGCTCTGGGATGGAGTTAGGGTGCAGGAGGGGGTTCTGACCTGAGGCAGGGGTTTGGGGTGCAGATTCTGGCCAGGCAGTGCTTACTTTAGGCGGCTCCTGGTCAGCAGGGCTAAGGCAGGCTCCCTGCCCACCCTGGCTCTGTGCTGTTCCCCAGAAGTGGCCGCCATATCTGGCTCATAGGCAGAGGGGCCAGGAGGCTCTGCATGGTGCACACTGCCCGTGCCCATACGCCAACCCCAGCAGCTCCCATTGGCTGTGGTTCCTGGCCAATGGGAGCTGTGGAGCCAGCACTGGGAGCAGTATGGAGAACTTTGCTCCTAGGGTCTGCAGGACATGCCAGTCACTTCCGGGAGCTATGCGGAGGTAACTGGACTCATGGCTCCAGCCCCACAGGGGAGCGCCAAGGTTTGAGGCTTACAGCCCACAGCACAGAGACTTGCCATGGGCTGGATGAAATTAAGCAGTGGGCTGGATCCAGCCCGCTGGCCAGAGGTTCCCCACCCATGCCATAGACCACTAGACTTTCTCCATAGGTGTCCAGAAAAAGTGTCAGGTTTGGGTGAGGAGCAAGAATGACTGTTTGATATGGAACTTCATTGTTTGGACTTGGAGTACATGGCACAAAGCTGGGGCCTTAGTTAAGAGTGGGATCCTACTCTGGACAGAGGGGTGACCATTGCTACATGAAAGAAAATCTTGAGAGATAGAGGGAGAGAGAGAGTAAATCAGGACTCTGCCTGGGCTGTAATACAGATGAATCATTGAATCATGAAGTGGTGAGCTTATTCTAACAGGGAGGAGGAAGGGAAAGGAGGGTGCTGTACATCTGAGGACTTTTATTTCCACAGACCTGTAACTCTCAGGTCCTTTCAGAATAAAGTCAATGCTCTTAAGGAATTCCTTTGCTAAGCCTATGTTCCTTTCTTTCCTGGCGTTCTGTCACCCAAGGGTTAAACAAGTTCGCCCAGAATGCCCATGGCTGTGATTAGAGCTCTGAGGGAGCATGTGTAAATGACATGGGCTGGGAGAAGATTGACATGGGATCCAAGATGGTTTGGGGGTTTACGGCAACTGGACAGTCTATGGAAGGATCTCAGACAAAGGTGTTAGCTCAGGAGCATTCCCTAACATCTCAGAACTAGAAACAGGTTTCAGAGTAGCAGCCGTGTTAGTCTGTATTTGCAAAAAGAAAAGGAGTACTTGTGCCACTTTAGAGACTAACAATGACGATGAATTTGGACGATGAAGTGAGCTGTAGCTCACGAAAACTTATGCTCAAATAAATTTGTTAGTCTCCAAGGTGCCACAAGTACTCCTTTTCTTTTTTTGAGAATTAGAAACAGTGGCTAAATTCTAGCCAGATCCAGTTATCTCGGAAGCACATGGGACCCAGCAACCTATATCAAGCCTGTGATTGTACAAGGGGTACTGAGCTGGTTTGTAACAGTCATTTAGGAAGTCAGAATTCACAATACCCAACAATAACCACACAGTGGCCTCTGTTAACTCTGAATAACCACAGTTATTCTTGGCATGTACAGAGAAATATTGTAGTATCTCCAATATCCATGTTAAGCATAGGTGAGTATTAACTCTTTCATGTTATTCACTGGATCTTAGGTACAGATGAGAGCTATATGAAATGTTTTGAATTTAAAAATTAAATTATTTTAATGCAACTTTCCTCCCTCAGTTTTGACCAGCTCTAGTACAGACTTTTTTGGTCACATTTCCATTGTTCTTTTACTTAGATTCAGTCAGCTTGACTATTTTGGGTGTTTTTGCATATAAATCTACAAATATTTAAGTATGTGAGCACCTTAGAATCATAGAATCATAGAATATCAGGGTTGGAAGGGACCCCAGAAGGTCATCTAGTCCAACCCCCTGCTCAAAGCAGGACCAAGTCCCAGTTAAATCATCCCAGCCAGGGCTTTGTCAAGCCTGACCTTAAAAACCTCTAAGGAAGGAGATTCTACCACCTCCCTAGGTAACGCATTCCAGTGTTTCACCACCCTCTTAGTGAAAAAGTTTTTCCTAATATCCAATCTAAACCTCCCCCATTGCAACTTGAGACCATTACTCCTCGTTCTGTCACCTGCTACCATTGAGAACAGTCTAGAGCCATCCTCTTTGAAACCCCCTTTCAGGTAGTACCCTTACCCTCTTAAAAATAATAAAATAGGTCAAGAACTTTGTGGGATTCAGAGGTGGTGTTAGAAGCGAACCAAGTTTTGCCCTCCAGGTGTTAAAGAAATAAAGTCACATAATTAGAGTCAGTGTTCATGCCTATGCCTTACTTTGACTCTGTCCCTCAGTAAGGGCTTGTCTACACTACTGCATGGGGTCGATCTAAGATACGCAACTTCAGCTACGTGAATAGTATAGCTGAAGTCGACGTACTTAGATCTACTTACCGTAGTGTCTTCACTGTGGTAAGTCGACAGCTGATGCTCTCCTGTCAACTCCACTTGCGCTTCTCATTCTGGTGGAGTACTGGAGTTGACAGGAGAGCGCTCAGCGGTCTTTTTATTTTATCTATACTAGACGCAATAAATTGACCCCTGCTGGATCGATTGCTACCTGCTGATCCTGCGGGTAGTATAGACAAGCCCTAAGACTTCAGCCCAACATAGTACTTTAACACCTGTTAACTTGAAAGCATGTGCTCAATTGCTTTTTGGATCAGGGCCTGATTTACTCAAACATATAAACAGACCTTAAATAAAGTGAACAAGTGTGCTCTGTGGCTCACTTTTAAGTTATTCCATTTGCAGCAAAAGGTTCCAATTAATTCCAAGAGAGCTGTTTTACCGATATTAAATTTGCAGATATTACAGATTTACAGATATTAAATTAATAAATATAAAGATAATAAATATAAAGATAATTTACAGATATTAAATTAATAAATATTGAGTATAATATAAAGATGAATGTGGTTAATCCAGAGGGATTTTGTTTTATATATCTGGATGCAAAACTATTTTTGACATAGGAAGTTATCAAATAGGAAACTAACATTTCATTATTTTTATCTAGTTTTTTATTTTCATAAGTAAATGTATTTTGCTTAATGTGCTGCACTGAAGAGAGCATATTCAGAGCCAGGCTTTTCAAATATAGGTAATAAAATAAGTTAGTATAAACAAATAGAAATGTTTGGCCACTGGAAATTTTAAGGACTGAGTTTCCTTGGAACTAATTTTCAGCACACTTGAGATGTATCTTGTTAAGATGAAGTTTGGTTCTGATTTATAGGATCAATATAGAGTGCCTTATTAAACCGTCACTCAGAGAGTACAAGAGTCGAAAACCCATTAATGATTTAATTAGATCTATGCTACTTTCAGCCTATAGTGAGTTACTAGCATGTGACCTACCATATATATATATATATATATATATATATATATATATATATATATAATCAGTATGATAACACTAGCAGTGTTGGACTGCCAGGCTGTACATAGATATGACATAGAGAAGAGAACATTAACCTTGCCCTGAGCCTTACAGCTGTATTTCAAAATATAAGAAAAGTTTTGAGGATTAGATTGTTTTAAAAAAAATGGAATTAAAGAGAGAAGACAGGATAGAGTGCAAGTTAATTCTGTTCTTTTTATTAACTTCACTTCTCTTCTCTTGCCCACCAGTTAAGCATTAGCCAATGGGTAGTAACAGGAAGGAAGGGAAATGACCTTAATCAAATGCTACACTCTACTGTTATCTAGAAGGATGTCACTGTCTTATTTTAATATTGTGCAACCAAATAAATAACACCTTGATACTTGGGTATGACAACACTGCACCACATACTCATGGATTTTCTTGTACATAAACAAATTCTACAGAATATATTCATAGAATTTAAGATTATGATCATCTAGTCTGACATCCTGCATAACATGGACCATAGAATTTCACTCAGTAATTCCTCCCTCAGCCCGTGCCGCTTCCAGCAGCTCCCATTGGCTTGGAGCAGTGAACCGCAGCACCGGGAGCCGCGATCCGCTGAACCTGTGGATGTGGCAGGTAAACGTACTGGCCCAGCCCGCCAGGGGCTTTCCCTGCACAAGTGGCGGAACAAGTTTGAGAACCACTGCTCTAGGCACCTAGACTCACTCATTTTTTTCCAAAAGAGACCCAAGGTGCCTAAGTTTCTTGCTCAGGGCATTCACTCTGGGCGCCTGGATGTTTTTTTCTTTCTTAAGCCTCAGAATGATCTGCAGAGCAGGAGATGATAGTCTGGAAGATGCCAGTCTTGGGTGAGTGGCCCAATCTGGCTCATAGGCCACCTGCTGGCTCAGGTCCCATTCAAAATCTGGTTGTCGGAAGAGGTAGTGGTGCCCATCATAACTTTTAGCCCAGTAGTTAGAGCATCCACTCAGAATGTGGGAGACCCAAATTCAGTTCCTAAGCGGGAAAGAAAGGATTTGAACAGCAGTTTCCCACCCCTCTCAGGAGCATGGCATAACCACTGAGCTATGGGTTAGTCTGATATGGGGCTCCCTCAGTCTCTCCAGGTGAAATTGTTCCCCTGTGGATAAATAAAGAATCTTCAGAGCAGGGGGCCTGGGCCTCCCTCTTCCAAGGTGTGTCCCTTAAACCCTGGACCACAGTCATTCTTGCGCTCTCTCTGACCCTATACATAGTTATCCACAGTGGAACAGCTTCAACTGGAGAGATTGAGGGAGCTCCACATCAGAATATCTCATTGTCCAGTGGTTAGATCTTGCTCTTGAGAGGTGTGGGAGGTGTTCCTATCCCCTCTCTGTCAGGCAGAGGGGGAAACTGAATCTGGGTCTCCCACATCCTGGGTGAGTGATTTAGACACTGGGTTAAAAGTTTATAAGGGAGGTGCTACCACCCATGCTGGCTTTAGAATGGAGCCCAAAGGGAAGATGGTGGACAACTATTTTCCCCTGCTTTGTGGATCTCTCAGGAGCTTAGCTGAGAGGCCCAAGTGGTTAGAATGAGGTGCTATCGTGCATGCCCAGAGGCAGAAATTCAGGTGTTTAGGGGACTTTTGTGGTAAAATATTAGGTGTTGAGTGAGGTTAGGTGGCAGCCAAGTGGGGGTTTGTTAATTAGTGGCACCTAAAAATGGGGCATAGGCCCCTAGGCCCATATCTACAAAGGCACTTAAGTCATTTTTGAAAAAGTGACCTAGGCTTCTAAGTCAGAGACACTTTTGAAAAATGTTACCCAGAACTAGACACAGTATTCCCTTAATTGTCTTAGAAAAAGAGAGGAAAAAATATTACTTCCCTACTCCTTGTCAATACCTCCTCCTTGTGTGTCCAAAAATTCCTCCTTGGGAGCTTTTGTTTGACCAGAAGAATGTAAGATGCTCAGACATCTAGAAATGTGTTTGGTATGAAAACCTAGATAGCAAGAGAGGCAATTATTTCTGGAACTATGCACGTGTGTGGATAGCAAAAGTTCCCTAAATATCTGTGACTTTAATATAAAACAGAACTTGCTCTTAGAGTGAGGCAGAAGTGTCCATGTCCAGAGGCAGAAACTTAGGTGCCAAGGTAACTTTAACACTTAAAACTTAAATGCTGAGTGAGTTTAGACATATACTGGATTCAGGAGCAGTTTTGTGGATTGCAGTGGAGCCAAAATTGGGATTTAGGCACGTAAATATATTTTTGGATCTTGGCATAGGGGTCTAATTCTGTGATTATTTACACCCATGCACTGCAAGTGATAATGCTTATTGAGCCAAATTCTCAACTGGTGTATATCAGCATAATTCCATGGAAGTCAATGGAGCTATGGCAAGTTACACTAAAGTAGGTTCTGACACACTGAGCTTATACTAAGGAAGGGGAAATGTAAAACTAATGAGAATATTTATTACAGAAGGGCTAACTTCAGAATTTGCAGCATTGATACCAGCTTTGAAAGATCTGTGAGTGAAATTAAAGAGCAATCTAGCTCACACTGAAGTTATTGGATTCTTCCCATTGAGAATTCAGTGGGAACTGGATCAGGCCATTAAGGAAAAAAAGTATAAATAAATATGATCCAAAAAGTTTTGAAATTTGTTTATAAATATGACTTAGATCAAAGCTACTTGAGAAATGCATCCAATATTTTAGCGCAATTCCAAATGAACACAGAGGAAACAGATAACCCTTACTGAACAATAATTAGCTGAGTTTTAGAAGCCATCTAAAACTATTTCATTAAGGACTGTTTAATTACATCCCCTTCTCCCACCTCTTTGCTTGTTTGCCATAAGCAGATGACCATAAGTGCCCCCATTCCACCAAGGAATGAAAAGTGTAAGTGCTGGAGTTTTATTCATTCTCTTCTGATGAATATTTTTGTGCTGATTTTTGTCCTAGTGAGGGAGATTTTTCACTTATATTTTCCATCTGTTGACACAATTACTGGAATAATTCAAATCTAAAAATAAGGGTCAGATTCTCCGCTGCCATGAATCTGCACAGCTGAGCTGAAGTCAGTAGAGCTATGCTCATTTTACACCAGCTGAAGATCTGGCCCAATAAGACTAAATACATTTAAATTAATAATACTGAGGTTCAGCCTCTACTCCAAAAGTCATCTGACACTGACATTTTATTCGATCACCATCTGGTCTGCAGCCTCCCTTTTATAGGGAAAATAACCAAGAAGGTAGGTGACTAGACAATCATGATGGTCCCTTCTGACTTTAAAGTCTACGAGGTGCAAAACAACTACTGAGTGGGCAGAGAATATTTTTACTGTATCTTTGAGTCTGGTTTTTTGTCTGCCATAGTGCACAAATGAGCTAACCTCTGTTATCCTATGAGGGGATAAATGGTCTTTCTTGAATATTGAAAGATACAACTTAGTGTATTCATGTTGGGACTGTTAGCTGTTTTAGAAACTACTGATCACCATCCTGTGTGGATGGCATTCCACTGAAGTGGTACTGTTAATTCTTTCACATAAGCACTAGTTGCTGATGACAGGTATTACCTTACAACACTGTATTAAGTCACAGGATGGTTGGTTTTGTTGCCGCTTGTGTTGATTAAAGCTCAACCTGGAGAAGAAATATGTTGCCAAATATGGGAAATCTGGAGGATACTGATTGATCTGTGAATTACTTTTCTATTCATGGGCTGCTGCAGGATGCACCCTAGGAGACATTTTTGACTGGGAGTTTAGCCTGGTGGCTCTGGATTTGGCAGTGTACATTAATGGCAGTTATCTATTGGACTCAGATCTCATCATGGCAATCTATGCCTTTGGGACCAGGATTAATGTAATGCTTCTGATTTAGGCCTACCCTTGAGAACTACAAAAGGCTGCAGAGAAGGTAGCAGAATGCAACAGCATGACAGATCAAGAGTTTGTTCCCATATCAGTGGATGATTCCTGCATTCAATGAGTTCCACTGGCTGTCCATTGTTAGGTATGTGCCTCTTAAGATTTAACTTTTCATATAGGATGTTTCAAATAACATAAGACCTGTCTCACTGAAGGACCATCCATTGCCCTATCAGGACATGTGAAGTTAGCAAGATTTCAGTGGCTGACTTTCCAGGTGATGCAATCTAGAAAGGACAGTAATTTAAAAAAATTGTACTGATTACTGTATATCCCCTTTGTTGATCCAAACCATCAAGAAAAAAATTGTCATGTTGAATGTTTGTTCAAAATCAAACTCAGGTGAAGCAAGCCTATATAAATGATATGAGAGACTATACTACCCAGTTGGGTCCCATGAGCCCCTGGCCAGGTGGCTGCAGTTGCCCAGGTACAGGCAAGACCCACGCCTCAATGTTTCTTGTCAGGCATGTAAATCTAGAAAGTGAAGGGCTAAGGCCCAGATCCTCCATGAGGGTTGGGTACCTGAAGAGCAGATAGGTCTGAGACTTTTTACCCTCCCAGACCCAGCTGCCATAGGCAAAAGAAATAAGCAAGTGATAGACAGTCAAAGAAAAGGCAAAGGCTTTTAACTTTTGCTCATGCCCTGAGAAGGAGAGAACATAGAGCTTTGTTGTTTCCTTTTGGAGTAGAGCTGGCCACAAGCACTGAGGGAGAGCTCCCTCTGTGGTAAGGGAATTGGAAAATATTGTGCATTAACTCTTGTGAACAGAAACCACCAAGTTTTATTCATCACAAATCTGATCTATGATCATTTCTAGCTCATTTCAACCAGAAATGAATTTGTTCACCCATATTGTTAATCCCTGAAAATAAAAATATGGAAAGGAAATATTATGTGACTTCTCACCTGAGCAACAAGAGTTAGCCCTGGTCTACACTACAGGGCTAGGTCGAATTTAGTCGCATTAGGTCAATTTTAAAATGAATGCATCTACACAACCAACCCCGTTCCGTCAACCTAAAGGGCTCTTATAATCAACTTCTGTACTCCTCCCCGGCGAGGGGAGTAGCACTAAAATTGACCTTGCTGGGTCGAATTTGGGGTACTGCAGGCACAATTTGACTATATTGGCCTCCGGGAGCTATCCCAGAGTGCTCCAATGTGACTGCTGTGGACAGCACTTTTAACTCCAATGCACTAGCCAGGTACACAGTAAAACCCCCCGGAAATTTTGAATTTCATTTCCTGTTTGGTCATCGTGGTGAGCTCAGCAGCACAGGTGACCATGCAGTCCCCCCAGAATCGCAAATGAGCTCCAGCATGGACCAAAAGAGAGACACTGGATCTGATTGCTGTATGGGAAGAAGAATCTGTGCAGGCCGAACTCTGATCAAAAAGAAGAAATGCTAATATATTTGCCAAAATCACGCAGGGTATGGTAGAGAGAGGCTACAACAGGGACACACAGCAGTGCCTCTTGAAAGTTAAGGAGCTCAGGCAAGCCTACCAGAAGACAAAGGAGGCAAACGGTCGCTCCTGGTCAGAACCCCATACATGCCACTTCTATGATCAGCTGTATGGTATTCTGGGGGGACCCTACCACTACCCCACCACTGTCTGTGGACACCTGCAAGCGGGGAGTCTCACACAACAGGGAGGAGGATTTTGTGGAGGAGGAGGAGGAGGAGAATGGGCAACAGGCAAGGCATGAATCCGTTCTCCTTGGCAACCAGGAACTTTTCATCACTCTGGAGCCAATACCCTGCCAAGGCAGTATCCCCGACCCTGAAGCCGGAGAAGGCAGCTCTGGTGAGTGCACATTTGTAACTACGGTACAGGTTTTAAAAGCAATAGTGTTTAATGTTTGATTTGCCCTGAAGAATGGGGATGCATTCACGCCAGTACAGGTACTGGAAAAGTCTGTTAATGTGTCTGGGGATGGAGCAGGAATCTTCCAGGGGCAGCTCCATGAAGCTCTCCTGTAGGTACTCTGAAAGTCTTTGCAGAAGGTTTCTGGGGAGGGCTGCCTTATTTCGTCCTCCATGGCAGGACACTTTACCATGCCAAGCTAGTAGCAAGTAGTCTGGAATCACTGCAGCACAAAGCATGACAATGAATGGTCCTGGGTTTTGGTCTCATTCAAGCAACATTCAGACTTTATCCTTCTGTGTTAGCCTCAGGAAAGTGGTGATATTCATGGTCACCTGATTGAAATAGGGGAAATTTTGTAAGGGAACAATAAAAGGACCCTGTTCATGCTGGGTTGTTTGCGCTTGGCTAAAAGGGATCATCCCAAAGAATAGCCACGCGGTGGGGAGAGGGGTGAAGGGATCATCCCAGAGAATAGCCATGTGGTGGGGTGGGGAGAGATGTGTGCTGCACATCCATCCAAAAACTGCAGCCCCTCCTTTTAAATGTGAAACCCAACCAGCATTGCTTGCTATGGGAAAGAAATGGCGCTACAGTTTGAAACCATTCCCACATGTTATGAAGGCAGAAGAAGCCAACCCCGTGTATCAAAAGGCTTACCATGGCTGCCTGGAAACCAAATTCTGTTGCCCAGCTATGTGTGATGTGTTACCATACCGGCGGGCACTCTATAAAAAAGACAAAATGCGGCCTTGTACCTAAAGGACATGTGCTGTCTGCTGTGAATTGCTTGATTCACTGTGAAAGAGTCTCCCTTTTGTTCTCAGAAATGTATCATCTTAAATTTTACTCTCCCTTTCTATCTCCCCCCAGGTGCAGATGTTTCTATGCTCTGCTTATCATCTCTGTCCCTGAGGTTATCGCAGATTAGAAGGCAAAAAAAAAACGCATCACATGACACACGATGACATGTTTTCTGAGCTCATTCAGTCCTCCTGCACTGATAGGGCACAGCTTAATGCATGGAGGCATTCAGTGGCAGAGGCCAGGAAAGCATTAAGTGAGCACGAAGAGCAGAGGCAGGAGGCAATGCTGAGGCTAATGGGGGAGCAAATGGACATGATGAAGCATCTGTTGGAGCTGCAGGAAAGCCAACAAGAGCACATTCTCCTGCTGCATCCATTGTATAACCACCTCCTCTCCTCCCCAAGTTCCATATCCTCCTCACCCAGATGTCCAAGAATGCGGTGAGAGGAAGGCTCCAGGCACTTAGCCACTCCACTCCAGAGGATGGCCCAAGCAACAGAAGGCTGTCATTCAAACAGTTTTGATTTGTAGTGTGGCTACAATAAGCAATGTGGCCTTGTCCTTCCTTTCTCCCACACCGCACCCCACCTGGGCTACCTTGTCAGTTATCTCACTTTTTTTAACATTTTAAAGAAAGAATGCATGGTTTCAAAATAAATAGTTACTTTATTTCTTTTGCCAGCTGTGATCAAAGGGGGGAGGGTGGTTGGATTACAGGGAATTAAAATCAACAAAAGGGGCAGGTTTGCAGCAAGGAGAAACACACAGCTGTCACAACGTAGCTTGGCCGGTCATGAAATTTGTTTTCAAAGCCTCTCTGATGCGCAGTGCGCCTAGCTGTGCTCTTCTAATTGCCCTGGTGTCTGGCTGCTCAAAATCAGCTGCTAGGCGATTTGCCTCAACCTCCCACCCCGCCATAAACATCTCCCACTTACTCTCTCAGATATTATGGAGCACACAGCAAGCAGCAATAACAATCGGAATGTTGGTTGTGCTGATGTCCAACCTGGTCAGCAAACAGCACCAATGAGCTTTTAAATGTCCAAAGGCACATTCTACCACCATTCTGCACTTGCTCAGCCTATAGTTGAACTGTTCGTTACTACTGTCCAGGCTGCCTGTGTACGGCTTCATGAGCCATGGAAACAAGGGGTAGGCTGGGTCCCCAAGGATAACTATTGGCATTTCAACATCCCCAACAGTAATTTCCTGGTCTGGGAAGTAAGTACCTTCTTGCAACTGCTTGAACAGCTCTGAGTTCCTAAGGATGCGAGCATCATGCACCTTTCCTGGCCATCCCACATTGATGTCGGTGAAACCTCCCTTATGATCCACCAGTGCTTGCAGCACTACTGAGAAGTACCCCTTGCAGTTTATATACTGGTTGGCAAGATGGTCCTGTGCCAAGATAGGGATATGTGTTCCGTCTATCACCCCACCACAGTTAGGGAACCCCATTGCAGCAAAGCCATCCAGTATGTCCTGCACATTTTCCAGAGTCACTACCCTTGATAGCAGAACATCAGTGATTGCATTGGCTACTCGGATCACAGCAGTCCCCACAGTAGACTTGTCCACTCCAAATTGATTCCCGACTGACCAGTAGCAGTTGGGCGTTGCAAGCTTCCACAGGGCTATCGCCACTCGCTTCTCAAGCAGCTCTCATCTTCGTATTCCTGCGCTTCAGGGCAGGGGAAAGCAACTCACAAAGTTCAAGGAAAGTGGCCTTACACATGCAAAAGTTTCGCAGCCACTGTGAATCATCCCATTCCTGCAACACTATTCCGTCCCACCAGTCTTTGCTTGTTTGCCAGGCCCAGAATTGGCATTCCACTGTATCAACAAGCCCCACTGCCACCATGATGTCCCAATTGCCACAGCCCGTGCTTTCAGGAACATCTGTGTCCATGTCCTCATCACAATCGTCCTCTTAGCCCAGTTCTGCACATATTCCAGGATAATGCGTGAGGTGTTTACAATGCTCACAACAGCAGCGGTGAGCTGAGTGGGCTCCATGCTTGCCATGGTATGGCGTCTGCATGAGTAACCCAGAAAAAAAGGTATGAAAGGATTGTCTGCCTTTGCTTTCAAGGAGGGAGGGAGAGAGGGAAGGGCGACTGATGACGTACCCAAAACCACCCTCGACAATGTTTTTGCCCCATCAGGCATTAGGAGCTTAACCCAGAATTTCAATGGGCAGCGGAGACTGCGGGGACTGTGGGATAGCTACCCACAGTGCACCGCTCCGTAAGTCGATGCTAGCCACAGTATCTAGGACACACTCCACCAACTTAATGCACTTAATGGGGACATACACAATTGGCTGTATAAAATCAATTTTTAACAATCGACTTCTATAACATTGACCTAATTTCGTAGTGTAGACATACCCTTTGTTCTCAGCAGCTGATGGAGTCAAATTACATCGTTGGCAGCCAATCAGAGCCCCAAAAGGGACTGTTAAGATGCCTCTAGTGTTCATTTTCCCAGGGTTTTTTTTTTCAAGTGACATCTCATTTTAGACTATTGCAAATTGTAGAAAAAGCACCTTTTGGTACAAAGTGATGTTTCTTTGTGCATATCTCCAGTTTATGGATGATCTAAACCCTCCTTTGAAGTTCCACCCAAGAACTACCTTCTGTAAGTAGTAAAGAATTCCTGGGACATGAACTACCCATTTTTCATTAGTTCACCATATGTTCCTATCTGTTAATTCAAATACCCAGGCTCTCCTTGTCACTCAGACTAGCAAGAATCTGATGTGACAGATTGGGATATAGTAACATTGAAAGTGCAAGGAAAGATTATTCTTAATTTTTTTTTTAATTCTAGCATGTCAGAAATACAAAGCAAAACTGCAATGACCTACTCCAAAACAATGAGGCAGATACACCACTTGGGTTCTATGAGTTTGTGCTAATGGCACTAAGGCTACCAGCTTCCAGCACAGAAAGGCTGAGGCCAGTGGACTGCATGCCACCCACATTCTCTCTTCTGCCAGAGGCACTGGAGTAGCTGACAGAGCCATATAGTGGGCACAGAAAGCCAGAAAGAAGATGGGGTGGACTGGCTGGAGATGTATTGATTCAAGCCATCTCCTGGAGAGCTTCTAATGGCAATGCTCTTAGACACTCCAAGCTGCATTTAAAAATTGCTCTCCCCTAGACCATGAAGGAGGGTAGCAGCAGTCGTACCTCCACCACCACACACTTCCAGAGGGCAGTTCCCTTTTCAGCACTATGCCTGCAGGGGGTGTCAACTGAATGTGTGTGTACCCTCTCCCCTATAACCATGGGGTGAATCTTTGACCATTATCTATTTTAGAGCATTACCAAGTAGTAGTTCTCCAACCAAGTTAGTGCCACTTCCCTCATTTTGCAGTCCCTAAATTCTACTATAAGAGTGCCACTAATTGTTCATCTTCATTATATGGTGGAATGATATTCTTCATAATCCCTCACCCAAATGAAGTGAAATTATCCCCTCCATTCAAAAACAAAACAAACCTATGTGCTACTAGCCGACCAGGCTGTTCTATTTCAGTGAGGACTGAGTCTTGTTGGAAGATAACATATTTAACTAAGAAGAAGAAATAAAATAAAGGGCATGCATCACTGTCTGAAACTTTATAGCCAGATTGGCATTGTAGCTGCCTCTGAATCAGAAGCATAATTCCAGTTCTTGGGTGTGGGTCTGGGTGATATGTATCACAAGCTATGCCACTTCACCCTATCCTAGAGCACATGTGGCAAATGTAAAATTTTCTAGTGAGTTTAATGCTCTCACTTGATGTCTCTAGCAAGAGATTAATCGTCCTCATCCAATAATACAAAAGGTCCCTTTGTAAACCCATATTCCTGAATTTAAACAATCACAAAGCAATGACCTTTACAAGTATTTGTCTGAGTATTTTACTAAATTACATTTCCCAATAGACCATTGGCCTAAGATCAAAGTTCACACTACGCTCCCAAGTATGAGAAGCTCCAGCTTCCCGCCAGATTTCTTTTCTGGGGAGCTGCAGGTTTTGAGAAGGACACTTTTATAAAGTAGCAGATTGCTGTCTGTCACTAGCTATCCTTTTGCATGATCAAACCCACATTTTACAGTATACTTAGTCCTTTAATAGGACTTGAATCACTATTATAGATCAGTCCTGTCTGGGTTGTATAGCATAAGATTAATTTTGTAATCAGTCTCTTATTTACTTTACCCCAGAAAGAACAATTATTTCGTAAATCAGAAGTCCCTCTTGAAGGTACAGAGTCTTTAACATTTTTGTTTCCCTTTCTTACCCCAAAGTAAGACTTGCATACTTTAAGCTTGCATTCAGACACACCAGCACCACCACAACAAATCTGCTGGGCAAAAAACATAAACAAGGACAATCATTCAACATCCATTCATTTGCATGTCCCACATTTGTACTGAAAGCAAATACATTTTCCGTCACATGCAATTTTACCCCTTTAGCCAGTGGGTTGTCAGACACACAATTTAAAGGAAATATTTACATCACAAGTAAATGATGTCTATCTAGTTACTTAGAGGTTCCCAGGCTCAGACTCTTATCCCCTTATTTCTGGGGGTGGGACGGAAGCAGAACAAGGAAAAATGTGTAGTGCAATCAGGATATAAAAATCCCCTTGGAAATAGCCCACCATCGCTAGTTTACACTCAGGAATAGGTCAAGTCTCCTTATAGGACTCATAACTGAAAAAGAACTTGAGAATATTGTTAGGATATAGATATTCAGGCTTGTCTGTAAAGGCCTATACTCTAAAAATTTAGGTGTATTCTTATCACTTAGCTAGTTATAGAGGTATAAAACAAAGAATCAAAATCACTGTCTGTCAGTGTAAGGGCCTTCTCTTACTGTGACAGTCTGAGGACCTGTTCTTAGGCTAAGGCCTTTGGCTAAGCAGCAGAGGCAGCCATAAGCTGAATGGTCACAGCCTCACATTCTAAACTAGTCACATTGAAATAAGGTGCTATTGGGCTATTAGGAATACAACCCTGTCCTGATAATGCCTATCGCCTCCAGAGAAAGGGACGTGCCTAGAAGATGTAAAAGGAAACTTAGTTTGATAGCATCCTGTCTGGCAAGATGTGAAATCCTCATTTCTGTGTTTGTTCTATCACTGTAGTCTCCATTTCCCTATTGTTTGTCTGTATAATCTCTGTCTGGTTCTGTGATAGTTCCTGTCTGCGTTATAATTAATTTTGCTGGGTGTAAACTAATTAAGGTGGTGGGATATAATTGGTTATATAAACATGTTACAATATGTTAGGATTGGTTAGTTAAATTTCAGTGAAATGATTGGTTACGGTATAGCTAAGCAGTCAATCAGGAAGTGGGGGGGGAGAGGTCCGGGGGGAAATGGGAACAGGGAATGGGGGTGGGGAAACTAGAATCATGTTTGGCTAAGGGCGGGGAATAGGAACACAGACATACGAGTAAGGCTCTGTGGTGTCAGAGCTGGGAAAGGGGACACTAAGGAAGGAAACTGGAATCATGCTTGCTAGAAGTTCACCCCAATAAACATTGAATTGTTTGCACCTTTGGACTTCAGGTATTGTTGCTCTCTGTTCATGCGAGAAGGACCAAGGAAGTAAGTGGGTGAAGGAATAAGCCCCCTAACAAATATTGACATGGTTGCTGCAACAGGAGTGGCAAACACATTTCAAGTCAGAAATCATTCCAGAAACAAATCACCTACGGTGAACAGGGTGTGTAGACTCTTTTCGGAGACTGGAAGTGAAGACGTTAACCTTCTTCCCTTGGCTACAGGTATGACTACATCTGCCTTCCAAACAGCTCAAGTTCTGGAGGGCAAAATAGCAGCCTGCTGTCCTATACACATGGCCAAATTTTACCCCTGGTTACATCATACCCTTGAGGATATATGTTTTGCACATACATTTCAGCCAATCAGATCACCAGCAGTAAGCTGAAGCAGCTTCTCTCCTCTTTATCTTCTCTACTAGTCTTTGTGGTGGGCAGCAACAACTTTATGTAAACATGTTTCATAGCTTGTAAGAAGGGTCTCAGGGTGAGACAGAATATTTCTTCCTACAGACTATAATTTGAGATCATAAATGATTGCAATACAATAAGACTTTATTCCTCTGCTTACCCTGGCAATTCTGACTAGTAGATCTAGTTATATAAAGATACGGAAAATAAAAATGTAAAGTATTTACAAAGATGCAGAGGAGAAACATTTTCCTCTATAAAATTGTCTTGTGAAAAGTCAAAAGGATACATTTTATGAACAGGTACAGCAAGTATTGGATAATATGCCTAACTATGACATCAAGTTGGTGATAGGTGACTTCAATGCACAAATTGGCAACAACTCTACTGGCTGGTATGGAGTCATGGGCAAGGCAGCAGAAGGCATCCAAACTGATGGTGGATGGCTCTTGAATCTCTGGCACAAAACACCCTAAAGATAGGACACAGATGCTTCTAGCCCAAAAGGATTCACAAGGTCACATGGAGATCACCAGACAGTGCAATCATCAAACAAATAGTAGACCATGTGATTATATCTAAGAGATGGACACCTTCTTTACTAAATGTCAGACACAGCGCAGGAGCAGATGTTGCCTCAGATCGTTATCTTTTAGTGGCCACAAAGAGGGACCAAAAGAAGTGTTATAGCAGTAGAGAAGTTCAAGGATAAAGAAACACCAATCAGATTGCATTTAGTAACTATTCCAGAGTTTTACAGGACCAGTGTGATGAAATTGTGGAAGACAGATGATAGAAGATAGTTGGAACATCAGAAGAAGTAGTGGGCCAATGAAGAGGGTAGAAGAAAGATGTATGGATTGCATGTGGAACATGGTCAGCAACTGATGAGTGGAAAGTTCTGAAGGCAAAAAAGGAACAGCACAAGACAGTGTGACAGAGTACTGGGCAACAGCAGCTGAGCCAGTACTCTGATCACTGCAACTCCAGTTAATTGTCCCAGAGCCCAGATGACTATGTCAATTGTGCTGAAGTGAGAGATTGAGATGGGCTGAAGAGAGTTTTAAAAACTAATTAACTCCATTAGCCAAAAAGTGTACAAAAGGGATACGAAGGTTGTGAGAAAGAAGGTAAGGGAGAAAGAGGAACAGGTGGGCAGGCAACCACAGCAACTTCTCCCTTCTTTGGATCAGGAGCTGAGGGCTCTAAGGTACTGTTGATATGATCATGCATAGTCTGTAAAGATGGTAGGAAAGAATACTGTAAATAAGCTGCATAAGTCATTTTTACCAGAAGGTCTCAGATGTTTGTGGGCTAGAAAGTAGGCAGGAACAAGTGTGCCCTGCCACATATAGGTTGAACTCTTACAAACAAGTGCAAGATATAGAGAAAGGCACACACACAAAAATAAAGAGGAGATACAGGCAAGATAGAAATGCCTGGGTTGGGGACAAGACTGCAAAGGCAGAAGAAACTGCACTGAGGGGAGACTTCAAGTAGCTCTATAGAACAGTGAAAGATGACTCTGGAAGAACCAGACCGTCATAGGTGATACCCATCAGGGACTGTCATGGACAGTTATTAAAAATGCATGGAGAACAAACTATATGATGGAAGGGATATTTCCATTCCATATCAAGTTGTCCAGAGCCTACAATCATGCACCGGTTCAAAAGAAATGTCTGTGCTAAAGTAAGAAATGGAGGGACTTATAACAAATTAATTAAATCAGGTATGAAAGACCTCAAACAGGGACTGGGACTGACAAAATTATAGCAGAGGTACTGAAGTTGGGAGGAGAAATTCAGATTGAAGAGCTTAAAAACATTAAATATAGGTGATAGAACAAGTGCCACAATACTGGAAAGATGGTAACATTGTGGCATTGCTAAGAAAGAGTGATCTCACTCATGCATGAAAGAGAGGTATTGTACTGCTATCAATCCCAAGCAAAGTATTGGCTACCATTATGCTGAATAGAATGAAGGCAGTAGTGGATGAAATATTACAAGAACAAGAAGCTGGGTTCTGTTCAAGTAGATTATGTTGTGATGTTCACTCTTTGACAAAACTTTTTTTTTAATAGAAAAAGCTACTGCTTGGCAAAAACCCATCTTAATCAACTTTATTGAATGCCTTCTTACAGTCCACAGAGAGACCCTGTAGAATATTGCTGGAAGCTATGGGATACCAGACAAGCTGATCAACCTGCTAATGAGTTTATCTGATGGACGTTGATGTGCCAAGTACAAGTCTTGGTGAGTGATTCACTATTGAGACTGTGTTACACCAGTTATTCTTTGCACTAGCAATAGAGTGGGTGAGGAAATGGGCAACGAAAGGTCGCATGGATAGTGTAAAATAGGTTAGCAGAGATGAGTTACACAATTTTGACTTTGCTGATTATATTGATTTACACTAAGCATGATGTGGAATGGAATGATTGCCTTTACATCAGAGGAAGAAAGGGACGCTTGAAAAATTGGATTTAAAATAAATGCAGAGAAAACCAAGATTATGAAGGTAGGAAACTGGACAATAGATGCAAAGTTATAAGTGGATGGAAAAGAAATTGAACAGGTAAAAAAATCTGTCGTCTGGGGAGTGTAATGACATTTGATGGTTGCTGCAATGAAGAATATCACCTAGTCAAACAGAGGACTTCACACCAAACTAGAGATCACATTATACCATGTACTGAGCACGCTACTTTATAGAGCAGAGACTTGGATCTTAACATACATATTTTATTTGGACATGAGTCTGAACCAAAACCGTGATCTTCTACACCAATTCAGATAGGAGTTTGCAAATCAAACGTCTCTGTATAGTGCATTAAATTCCAAGCCTCCAAATTTGTGAAAACTGGGATTAGAACCTAGATTTCGACCTCCAAAATTCAGATCTGATTTGAACCATTACAGAAATCAAAGTTCAGATCGAGACTTTGTGTCTGACATTTTGGCTTCAGCCTCTATTTTTACTGATAACCTGGCATTGATGGTCCTTTGCATATTCAAGGAAAGAAAAGAAACTGTGGTTGGTGAGATGTGCATGTAGCTCATAGATAGAGAAGTAACCAAAAATAACATTGAATCCCAAAGTGTTCTGCTTAATTTATTGGTTTGAAAAGTCATATTTCTGAATATTTCCTGATTAGTAACCTTGTAGTGCATTTTATAGGATGACTAAAATCAAAGCTGAATCGCTGACTTTAGATTTACAGACAAATAACTTACCAAAAAAAAGTGTACAGAAAACTCATTCCTCTTATAAAAACAGAGCAGCTATTCAATATTTAACTATGGAGATAAACATACTCCAGTTTTTCCATGTGGAGGGAGAAAAAGTTGCCTAGCTAAACTATCATTCACTGAATGACTATGTCTGGGAGCAGAGATCTGCATTGTAAAATTACCTATTTGATGCCCAATATCAGGTGTATATTTACACTTACCAGCATTATGTTGTGGAAAGGAAGTAGATAGTCACAACGTATGAAGTATTACAGGACTTTAATATTTATCATTTTTTTCTTCTTGTATAAAATTGTGAAAATCCTGCTTATGCCTGTCAATAACACTTCTGATGATGCCAGAGAGGATAATTCACTGCCTGTTAAATAGCTGGCCTGCAGAGAATTCTCACTGGCAAATCAGGCTGCATTAATTTCTCAAATGTGTTTTCTATTTAAGTGCTCAGTGGTGTATTTTTGTTAATGTAGTTTCTTTGAAGGAGTAATCTTTTTTGTCCTTATATTCGTGTGGGCTTAAACCTGCTAGAAAACCAGAGCATTCAGTTCTGCTGCCATATCAAAACATTATAGAAAGTACCATAGGAGCAGAGAAGTTTACTTTCTAAGCTTTAAAAGGCTAATCAAATTTCTCAGGCAAAGTCCTGTCACAAGGTCCTAACACCAATTTATCTTTGTATTTCTTAGTTTAAAATCTTTCAAGCACAGACTTTTCTTTAAAAAAATTGATGTTCGTGGGTATGATTTTCTGACATTTGCAGGATGGGGGTGGGAGTGTGTAATCACAAATTTGTTTTGGCTAGCAAATCCTGTGTGTGTGTATGTGAGTGAGAGAGAGAGGGAGAGAATATTCTGAACTGCAGTGCGTGTTTGAAAGTATAGTGCCTTGTGCAGTTATATTCTATTTGCTATAGAGCTGAACAGATTCCATATCTGATGTTAGTAACAACTCATTCCTCATTATATGTCTGACCTATGGCAACATCTTAAACCCATTTGGAAGCTGAAACTAGTGCAGAATGCTGTGGTCTGCTTGTTAAGTGGAATATGTTACCAGAACACAACACTGGTCCTTCATGGCCTGCACTTACTGCCTTTTGGATTCTGGATGGTGTTGTTTGTCCTACTGTAAGAAGTCCCAATACACAACACAACACCTGCCTCCTTGCAAGACTGTCTCTCCATGTGCTATACTGCCACAGGTACAATCAGAGGCGGCAAACTAATGGCAGATACTTCAGTTTGTAATACAGGAAGCCGCTGGCAGGCAATCTCCTGGTGAGTCCCTTGTCTTTGGAATTTATTCTCTCCAAATGAGAGGGGCATCTATCCATAACCTCGAGTTGCTTTGGATGATTTAGATAATGGCATAGAAAGTACACTTATAAAGTTTGCGGATGATACCAAGCTGGGCGGGGTTGCAAGTGCTTTGGAGGATAGGATTAAAAATCAAAACATCTGGACAAAGTGGAGAAATGGTCTGAAGTAAATAGGATGAAATTCAATAAGGGCAAATGCAATGTGTTCCATTTAGGAAGGAGCAATCAGTTACACACATACAAAATGGGAAATGACTGCCTAGGAAGAAGTATTGCAGAAAGGGATCTGGGAGTCAAAGTGGACGACGAGCTAAATATGAGTCAACAGTGTAACGTTGCAAAAACAGCAAACATCCATCCTTGCTTCTTGTGGTAAGCAAGACACGAGAAGTAATTCTTCCGCTCTATCCACTCTGATTAGGCCTCAACTGGGGTACTGTGTCCAGTTCTGGGTGCCACATTTCAGGAAGGATGTGGACAAATTGGGGAGAGTCCAGAGAAGAGCAACAAAAATGATTAAAGGTCTAGAAAATGACCTATCAGGGAAGATTGAAAAAACTGTGTTTGTTTAGTCTGGAAAAGAGACGACGGGACATAACAGTTTTGTATGTAAAAAGTTGTTACAAGGAAGAGGAAGAAAAAATGTTTTTCTTAATCTTTGAGGATAGGACAAGAAGCAATGGGCTTAAACTGCAGCAAGGGAGGTTTTGGTTGGACATCAGGAAAAACTTCCTAACTGTCATGGTAGTTAAGCACTAGAATAAATTACCTAGGGAGGTTGTGGAATCTCCATCATTGGAGGTTTTTAAGAGCAGGTTAGACAAATACCTGTCAGGAATGGTCTAGATAATTAGTCCTGCCACAAGTGCAGGGGACTGGACTAGATGACCTCTCAAGTCACATCCAAATAAAATTCCAACATAAAAGTGCAGCAATACACAAAAAGAGCATAGTAGGAAAAACAGCTAATAGAAAGTGGTAACACAAAGTAGCCCCATATATTTTGTCAAGGTATCAAGCGTTAGGACTCTGCACACAGATACAGATCTATGGTGCTTACTCAGAGCAAGTCAATTCTATCAACTGAGAAATAGCCAAAAAATTATAGGTTTGAAGCAGGAATTGGATAAAGTTTTATGGGGCTATGGTGATTATGATGGTCTCTTCTGGCCTTAAGATCTATGAATTTATGAATATCAGGGTAATTACAGTAAACCATCCTCCTACTCTAACAATTACCTCCATCCAAGTTCAATTTCAAATACCCGGGGAAAAAAAATTGCTGTTATCATTAACAGTCAGACTCTTTCGGACTAAGGTGGGGATTGAATTCCTAAACCCTGGCTTTCTCATAGATAGAGGGGTGTTAGAACTAAGGGTACTGGGGGTGCAGCAGCACCCTGTGGCTTGAAGTGGTTTCCATATATAGAGTTTATAGTTTTGTTCAATGACTTTCAGCACCCCCACTATAAAGTTGTTCCAACGCCACTGCAAAGAAACCACACTGCCAGCCTCTCACTCTCCATATTACCAGCAGTGCTTCAGCTCAGCAACCTCAGCTGTGATAGGATGGCATGGGAGGAAAAGGTATACTTTCAGGGGATCTTGAACTGTTTGATAAGCTGTAATGAGCAATAGAAGTAAAATGTCAGCAAAGCAAGCCATGAGTAAAGTTTGATTTCATGACCCTGTTGTATTTGCTTTCTGCTTTTGCTTAAATTTTAGTGGTGTGATTATGCAAGGAAAGAAAAAAATTAAGCTGAATGAGGAAATATTCACCAAAAGTAAATTCCAAAGTTTATGTTTGATTGCATTTTTGCCAACCAACTGAAAAAGACACAAGCCCCACATCAAAAAACATTTGCTTATAAGCCATGATATTTTAATAAATATAATAGTAAATACATTTTGGGTTCTTTGTATTAATCTTATTGTTTTAGAACCTTTAGGGTTCCTGCTTCCAAGTTTTCTCTGCAAACATGATGGATAGGAATTTCCTTTTTTGTTTATTTATTGATGAAGGCTTAAATTCTCATATGACTTTAGAAGCTTGGGGCTTTAAGCGGGGGCAAATTTTGTGAGACTTACTATCAAATTGCAAGAGTTGGCAACACTGAGATTGTAAGATTTTGGCTGCTTACCCCCGTGTGCCAGGGTCTAAAGTCCAGATAGGCTGCATAGAATATAATAATAATACCTCGCTCTTACATTCACAAAGTGTTTTACAATGGAGGTCAGTATCATGCAAGGAATACCTACCTTCTTCTAATTATGTGCACACAACCCAAGTCAATATCTAGCTTAAAGAGAAGTCTTTAGTATGCAGAGCAATCAGCCTGACAACTTTTGCAAACCCTTAATTCATTTAATTTATTTTTGTTCTCTGCTTATATTTTATGGACTCACTTACTATGGAACTGAATTGGGAACAATATACACGCTGCAAAATGCACAGCATGAATTTGTTAGTCTCTAAGGTGCCACAAGTACTCCTTTTCTTTTTGCAGATGCAGACTAACACGCCTGCTACTCTGAAACAGCATGGCGCTGGCTCCTGAATATGTATGCAAAAATACCCCTTGATATTAGTGAAAATCAAAGGAACTCTTAAGGGAAAAATGTCTTATTACAAATTTGAAACAATATAAAATAAAGCTGGTAAACTGCAGAGATTCAGACCTCTGTGGAAAATGTTTTAGGCCCTCTAACCAGCTTTTATGAAGTTGGTAGCCACTGAAGATCAGTAATTTTTAACTACAGCTCATTACCTTCCTTTACCCTCTTATTTCTCTCTCCCTCTCCCCTGCCCCTTGCTGGCTTTGTAGCTCCTTTTAGTAAAACTACATAGAAAAGTTTGGTATCACTGAAATCCTAGTTATTAAACGTTCACTGGATACATTGATGTCAATCTAGAAGAAAAATAAATTACTCCCAAATCTGATTTAGTGTATGTGTGTGTTTAGAAAAGTAGTAAAAATACCCCAAAGCACAGCACTTCTATGGTCAAAAAGTGGTAGAAAACTTCTTGGAGAATTCAGTTAAATAGTTCAGAAAAACCAGATGGTGGTTTTTGAGGGGAAAATAATTTTATGGTATAATGGTTGCTCTGAATTGTAAAAGTAGTTTTATTATTTCATCCTGTTTGCTCTGGTACAGAAAAGGGACATTTACTGTTTCTCTTCTAACCTATTTATTTCAGGAAGTTACAATTTTGCAAGTTTTATAAGTTTTTGGATAAATCTTGGCATAAAGTAATAGCACAATGATCTATCCAGGTTCACTTTTACATCTTTAGTAAAAAGTCTTTTTTGTATATCTTAGAGTAGTCAGTATTTTAAATGGCTTATTATTGAAGAGATTTATTTTCATGATCTGTAAGTAAAACATTTTACTTCAAAGGCTCAGACTGAAACTAATAGGAGCCTGTTTCTCCCTCCCCCCAACCCGCCCCCTGACTCATCTGTACAGGAACCAATAAAAGGCCAATAGCTATATCTGACATTTAATGTGTGAATGAGTTCCTTGTTCTGATTCTCTGACCATTTTTATAGGAAAGAGCCACTGCAATGGAATTTATTTCAAAGTATGAATCATTATGTACTCAATAGCTTCATAAGGATTCAAAGGCATTTCACAAAAAGAAAAGGAGTACTTGTGGCACCTTAGAGACTAAAAATTTATTAGAGCATAAGCTTTCGTGAGCTACAGCTCACTGATGAAGTGAGCTGTAGCTCACGAAAGCTTATGCTCTAATAAATTTGTTAGTCTCTAAGGTGCCACAAGTACTCCTTTTCTTTCTGCGAATACAGACTAACACGGCTGCTACTCTGAAAGGCATTTCAGACACTGATGTCAAGGAAACATTTCTACAATGTTTTGTTTGAAAAACAACATCAGCACAATTGAACTAGCATTTCACTGGCTCTGAAAGATTAACAGTCTGATGCTGACATATCCCATATATACAATTATATAAAGAAACCCATGGATCACCATACTTGCCTCCACCCCAAACACCAAGAAACCTTATCTACAGCCAGACTCTCAGGTGCCACAAAATATGCTCTGAGGAGATAGTCCAGGACACACATTTTAACACACTTAAAACCACTTTTGCCAAACAAGGACATTCTGCTAGATAAGTGGATCATGTCATGAAATGAGCCACCCAATACCTGAAGAGAACCTGCTTCAATATGGAAAAAACAGAAAATCACCAACCACCCACCCCTAGTTGTCACCTACCATCCCCCACATTGGGACCCATACAGAGTATCAACAAACAATTATAACCCTACTTAATGGGGACAACATCCTGACTTTCCTGACCCTCTTTTGGCCTTCAAACAACTCCCCAGCCTTACCAAACAAATCATCATAAGCAAGCTCCCCACAGACCGGGACACACCAACTCAAGGTGGCACCAGACTGCCATAACAACAGATGCAAAACCTGCAGATATATAACTGCTGCTGTAACGATTAACATGCCCCACAACCCACCTTTCAAAATTCATGGATCCCACACATACCTGTCACAACATGTGGTAAACCTCATGTAGTGCATCAAATACCCCAGCAGCTACTATCTGGGTGAAACCAGACAATCTCCTTTTGAATGTGGCACCTTAGAGACTAACAAATTTATTAGAGCATAAGCTTTCGTGAGCTACAGCTCACTTCATCGGATGCATTTGGTGGAAAAAACAGAGGAGAGATTTATATACACACACACAGAGAACATGAAACAATGGGGTTTATCATACACACTGTAAGGAGAGTGATCACTTAAGATAAGCCATCACCAACAGCAGGGGGGGGAAGGAGGAAAACCTTTCATGGTGACAAGCAGGTAGGCTAATTCCAGCAGTTAACAAGAATATCAGAGGAACAGTGGGGGGTGGGGTGGGAGGGAGAAATACCATGGGGAAATAGTTTTACTTTGTGTAATGACTCATCCATTCCCAGTCTCTATTCAAGCCTAAGTTAATTGTATCCAGTTTGCAAATTAATTCCAATTCAGCAGTCTCTCGTTGGAGTCTGTTTTTGAAGCTTTTTTGTTGAAGTATAGCCACTCTTAGGTCTGTGATCGAGTGACCAGAGAGATTGAAGTGTTCTCCAACTGGTTTTTGAATGTTATAATTCTTGACGTCTGATTTGTGTCCATTCATTCTTTTACGTAGAGACTGTCCAGTTTGGCCAATGTACATGGCAGAGGGGCATTGCTGGCACATGATGGCATATATCACATTGGTAGATGTGCAGGTGAACGAGCCTCTGATAGTGTGGCTGATGTGATTAGGCCCTATGATGGTATCCCCTGAATAGATATGTGGACAGAGTTGGCAACGGGCTTTGTTGCAAGGATAGGTTCCTGGGTTAGTGGTTCTGTTGTGTGGTGTGTGGTTGCTGGTGAGTATTTGCTTCAGATTGGGGGGCTGTCTGTAAGCAAGGACTGGTCTGTCTCCCAAGATCTGAGAGAGCGATGGCTCGTCCTTCAGGATAGGTTGTAG
Source organism: Dermochelys coriacea (assembly GCF_009764565.3). NCBI lineage: Eukaryota > Metazoa > Chordata > Testudines > Dermochelyidae > Dermochelys > Dermochelys coriacea. Next base: position 138,648,044 of record NC_050070.1, read on the forward strand.
ATCCTTGATGATGGGTTGGAGAGGTTTTAGTTGGGGGCTGAAGGTGATGGCTAGTGGCGTTCTGTTGTTTTCTTTGTTGGGCCTGTCCTGTAGTAGGTGACTTCTGGGTACTCTTCTGGCTCTGTCAATCTGTTTCTTCACTTCAGCAGGTGGGTATTGTAGTTGTAGGAATGCATGATAGAGATCTTGTAGGTGTTTGTCTCTGTCTGAGGGGTTGGAGCAAATGTGGTTATATCGTAGCGCCTGGCTGTAGACAATAGATCGAGTGGTATGATCTGGATGAAAGCTAGAGGCATGTAGGTAGGAATAGCGGTCAGTAGGTTTCCGATATAGGGTGGTGTTTATGTGATCATCGCTTATTAGCACCGTAGTGTCCAGGAATTGGATCTCTTGTGTGGACTGGTCCAGGCTGAGGTTGATGGTGGGATGGAAATTGTTGAAATCATGGTGGAATTCCTCAAGAGCTTCTTTTCCATGGGTCCAGATGATGAAGATGTCATCAATGTAGCGCAAGTAGAGTTGGGGCATTAGGGGACGAGAGCTGAGGAAGCGTTGTTCTAAGTCAGCCATAAAAATGTTGGCATACTGTGGGGCCATGCGGGTACCCATCGCAGTGCCGCTGATTTGAAGGTATACATTGTCACCAAATGTGAAATAGTTATGGGTCAGGACAAAGTCACAAAGTTCTGCCACCAGGTTAGCCGTGACAGTATCGGGGATACTGTTCCTGACGGCTTGTAGTCCATCTTTGTGTGGAATGTTGGTGTAGAGGGCTTCTACATCCATAGTGGCTAGGATGGTGTTTTTAGGAAGATCACCAATGGACTGTAGTTTCCTCAGGAAATCGGTGGTGTCTCGAAGATAGCTGGGAGTGCTGGTAACGAAGGGCCTGAGGAGGGAGTCTACATAGCCAGATTTCAGAGTAGCAGCCATGTTAGTCTGTATTCGCAAAAAGAAAAGGAGTACTTGTGGCAGCTTAGAGACGAACAAATAAAGCTTATGCTCTAATAAATTTGTTAGTCTCTAAGGTGCCACAAGTACTCCTTTTCTTTTTACATAGCCAGACAATCCTGCTGTCAGGGTGCCAATGCCTGAGATGATGGGGCGTCCAGGATTTCCAAGTTTATGGATCTTGGGTAGCAGATAGAATACCCCAGGTCGGGGCACCAAGGGTGTGTCTGGGCGGATTTGTTCTTGCTTTTTCAGGGAGTTTCTTGAGCAAATGCTGTAGTTTCTTTTGGTAACTCTCAGTGGGATCAGAGGGTAATGGCTTTCCCCCCCCTGCTGTTGGTGATGGCTTATCTTAAGTGATCACTCTCCTTACAGTGTGTATGATAAACCCATTGTTTCATGTTCTCTGTGTGTGTGTATATAAATCTCTCCTGTGTTTTTTCCACCAAATGCATCCGATGAAGTGAGCTGTAGCTCACGAAAGCTTATGCTCTAATAAATTTGTTAGTCTCTAAGGTGCCACAAGTACTCCTTTTCTTTTTGCGAATACAGACTAACACGGCTGCTACTCTGAAACCTTTTGAATGAACTCACAAGAAAAATGATAAAAGACAAAAACTACCTATCACCTGTAGGTGAACACATCACAAAGCTACCACTCCATATTGGATCTCTCAATGCTAGTGCTCAAAGGAATCTTGCACAAAAACTTTCAAGAGACGAGCCTGGGAACTTTAGTAACTCTGCTAGACACCAAGAATCATGGGCTCAGTAGAGACACTGCTTTTATGGCTCATTACAACAATTTGTAACCTACTAATCCTCCTTCATTCTGTAACTGCAGAGGTATTAATTGCCCACTTCACTTTAAATGGTCTCCTGCAATGTGTTAACTCCTTATGCATAATCGGTCCCACCTTGTATTTAGCTGTGACACTTGGATTACTTTTTCCAGACCTGAAGAAGAGCTCTGTGTAGCTCAAAAGTTTCTTTTCCACCTACAGAAGTCGGTCCATTAAAAGATATTACCTCACTCACCTTTTGTCTCTCACATCCTATATACTTACACAGTTGATGGGTTTGGAGCTTTTACAATGTCAGTGCAGGTAGATGACATTTTATTACATATTTAAAGGAAGCTTTTTTTTATAAATATAATAATTATATAATAAAGCCTATGTTATATTATACGTCTAAGCTTAATGAGGGAAACGGTAAAATCATCATCACTTGTATTTCTTAAATCAAGAATGGCTGTCTTTCTAAAAGATGTATCATTTAACTGGTTCTTGGGCTTGATTTATCTTATCTGAGATACTTACATGTACCCCTTTATTGTAGTGTCTGAGTGCCTAACATTCTTTAATGTATTTATCCTCACAATATCCCTATAATGTTAATATCCCTAAAACATTAATATCCACATTTTGCAGACAGGAAACTGAGGCACAGATAAAGTAAAGTGACTTGCCTGAAGTCACCTAGGAAATTTTTGGTGGTGAAGAGCTTTGAACCTGTCACATAAGTGCCAAGCTCACACCCTAACTACATCCATGTAGTAGAGAATATACAGTAAATTCTGAATTAGAGTTGGAACTCTATAGCCCGTCCTGTTTATCGAGATAATATCACAGTTTGGTGAAACATTCTAAAGTCTTAGTGGTATTTTAGTCCACTTTCTTGTGTCTGAGAAGAAAGTACATTGTAACCTCAAACTATTACAAATCCTGGCCTTCAATAGAGCTACCCTAGCCTTAGTCGTGGGTTTTTTTTTAAAAGGTTGCATTGGACCCAGCACACTCTGAATTCTTTTGCTTTTGACTCAGTTTAAGTTAAACCTATTTCTATATGACATCTTTCTAAAGTAGCCATTTCTATAATTAATGATGTATCTGGGCACCCATGTCCAAATGTTGTTGCTTCCTCATCTTCTGTATGAACCAGCATTTTCTCTTTGGCCATACAGTGGAAACTCTTGTCCTGTAGGCTTTGGTTATTGCAACCTCTGGTCTTTGTGTCACCCAACTTGCCTCACTCAGGTCAATCAAAAGACCACTTTTAATATCTTCATGCCCTGCTTTTCTGGCCATGTCACTATGACCAAAAGCACCCTTGTATTCAGACCCCACACACTATTGTAATAATCTTTGTACAAAATATGCCTTATGAGGTATTTGAAAATGAATAACTCACAGGTCAATATCATGGTGAAATGTACATGTCAAAATTATATGTGAAGTTATGAACACAAGCTTAAGTAACAACTGAAATGTGTTTACCAGACAAGTCTGGGGAGGGAGTAAGCCAGTTTCTCAGAGACAAATGGCAAGTTGACACCTGTTGCAAGGTGTCAAAGTTGATTGGCAAGCAACAGTCAAGTGGCCATTCTTTTGGCAGTGAAGTCGGGCAGGAACAGATCAATCTGCATTTTAATAAAAAAACACATGGAAACTCTTTCACCACAAGTCCCCACGTCTCCCTCTTCACAGCTGGAAGAAAATTTATCTATGGGTAACCCTCAAGAAAATGCATTTCAAAGGTTAACTGGACTACAATGGGGAGGGGCAAAAACACTCTAGGTATTCTCTCTCTCTCTCACCCCGAGAAGACAAAGGAACCATCCTTTAGGAGGGATTCTGACCTGAAAATTTGGTCAGCCCTGCTGCTGCGAATATGTGGTAAGGGATTTTACCTTGAACTAAGTCTAGCTTATTAAGTTTTAGTTACTAGAAAGCATTTAATCTTTTTCTCTGGTAATCATTTTTACATTAATGCCTGATACTTGTATTCACTTAAAATCTCTCTCTTTGCAGTTAAATAAACTTGTTCTATTCTTTAATCAGAACTGATCCAGTGTTGTGTTTAAACTAAATTGTTTAACTCCAGTTAAAGTAGCAAACTGTTAGACATATGTTGCCAGCGTATGAAGTTAGTGCACAATATATGAACTGTCAAGTAGAGGACTGGAGAGTGTATAGCATATGTTTTTTAGGGAAAATCCAGGACTGAGTGTGTGTTGGGGTCACCCTGCAAGTGGTAACTAAGGCTTATGCAAGCTGGTAGGCTGCAGCTATAAAGGAATACTCAGTGTGACTTGCAAGCTGTTTGTGAAGGTCTCAGGTTTGAAGCTACTGAAGCAAAGCTTTGTGAGGCACCCACAGTTGCAGAGGATGATGCCTCACTAGCCTGGACTGCAGCCCAGAATGTGGTAGTGTCATAAATATCAAGGGAAGGGTAAACATCTTTAAAATCCCTCCTGGCCAGAGGAAAAACTCTTTCACCTGTAAAGAGTTAAGAAGCTAGGATAACCTCACTGCCACCTAACCACAATTACCAATGAGGAGACAAGATACTTTCAAAGCTGGAGGGAGGGAGAAACTAAGGGTCTGGGTCTGTCTGGATGAGGCTTTTGCTGGGGACAGGGCAGGAATGAAGTCTTAGAACTTAGTAAGTAATCTAGCTAGATATGCATTAGATTATGATTTCTTTAAATGCTGAGGAAATAGGCTGTGCTGAATAGAATGGATATTCCTGTCTTTGTGTCTTTTTTGTAACTTAAGGTTTTGCCTAGAGGGATTCTCTATGTTTTGAATCTAATTACCCTGTAAGGTATTTACCATCCTGATTTTACAGAAGTGATTCTTTTTACCTTTTCTTACATTAAAATTCTTCTTGTAAGAAATTGAATGCTTTTTTCATTGTTCTTAAGATCCAAGCGTTTGGGTCTGTGGTCACCTATGCAAATTGGTGAGGATTTTTATCAAGCCTTCCCCAGGCAGGGGGGTGCAAGGTTTTGGTGAGGATTTTGGGGAGAAAGACATTTGCAAACAATGCTTTCCCTGTAAACCCAGTCAAACATTTGGTGGTGGCAGTGGAAGTCCAAGGGCAAAGGGTAAAATAGTTTGTACCTTGGGGAAGTTTTAAATTAAGCTGGAAAAAGTAAGTTTAGGAGATTTTCATGCAGGTCCCCACATCTGTACCCTAGAGTTCAGAGTGGGGAAGGAACCTTGACATGGTGGCAGTGGTGGGATCAACTTGAAATCATTTTGAGATTTTTTGAACCGGAAACACAGATTTTAAAAAGGAATTTTTTTTCCTTTGGGCTGCTGAAAAGCAGGTTAAAATGAAAACAGTTTTTTTTTCTCTGCTTTGGGGCCAGAGCAGAGACAAAAGGGAATTGTCTTTTGTGAGGGGAAGTTTTCTCTACCTAAAGGCAGGGTAGTTAACCTCTGGCAGGGAAATTCACCAGTCTTCAGAGACCTGAAGTTTTTTTTTTTTTCCCTAAGAGCAACTAGAGGGATTTTCTGCCTATTTGCCTGGAGCCAAAGGTGTTAGATTTTTCTGTAGGCTGACAATCACTATCAGAGAATAAATATCCTATTACAGCACAGCAATATTGTACAAGCCAAGTTTTATTTGTTTTATTTCTAACCCTCGGGTGTAAAGTTAGTAAAAAAACAGAGAGGTAAAGACGACAGAAACCATGACACTACACAAATTGGAGTTAGCCAGAATGGAGGCAGCAAGAGAGGCAGAACAACACCGAGAGGCTGATCACAGGAGAGAAATGGAGGCAGCGAAAGAGGCAGAACAACATCAAGCGGCTGCCCACAGGAGAGCAATGGAGGCAAGGGCCAAAGAACTAGATGGGAAGCCCAAAACTGTAATCAAGGCGAGGGAGATTGGAGCCAAATGGGTGGAGGTGGCAGAAAAGAAAAAAACTTGTTGCAGTTGGAGCAGATACCAGAAGGGACAACCTCAGACCACCCCTACTACCGGGGGCCACCCAAGGCCCCACCTACCCCCCAAGGAACCCTCCAGCCACCTTATCATCTCGCCACACCATTCTCCAGCAACCCACCTCGCCCCAGTGACCCGTCAGCTGGACAATGCTTTAAATGTAACGAGCTGGGGCATGTAAAGGCCAGCTGCCCCAAGAACCCCAACAGATTACAGTTCATTGCACCGGAATCACCCCAGCAGTCATCAGGCCCAGATATCTCCCAGATACCACGGACTGCAGCCCCTATTCCGGCTCCTCACCAATATCTTATTACGTTTTTGGTTGCACTTCTCCCCTCACCTTCTCATTTATGCACTCCCTATCCGTGGCCCCACAAAGTCCCGGGATCTCCTGGTCAACCTCCTCCTGGCCCTAGCTAAAATGGCCATCTACAAAACCAGAGTGAGGAGGTTGGCCGATGGAGTCTCCTGTGACTGTAGGGCCTATTTCCGATCCTCGGTCCGTTCACGTATCCGGGCAGAGTTCCTCTGGGCGGCATCCTCTGACTCCCTTGATGCCTTTGAGGAGCAGTGGGCTCCCTCAGGCGTATGCAGCGACAGCAGATCCAGGAGCTGTGCACTAGCTATGCACCAATGTTCTCAGCCACCCCAAAACTGACTGAACGGACATACCACTCCATTGACACAGGTAATACTCACCCAATTAAAGTCCAACCTTACCGGTGTCTCCCCAAGCTAAAACTGTTATAGAACGGGAGATCCAGGATATGTTACAGATGGGTGTAATCTGCCCCTCTAGCAGTGCATGGGCATCTCAAGTGGTTCTAGTTCCCAAACCAGATGGGGAGATACGTTTTTGCGTGGACTACCATAAGCTAAATGCTGTAACTTGCCCAGACAACTATCCAATGCCATGCACAGATGAACTATTAGAGAAACTGGGATGGGCTCAGTTCATCTCTACCCTGGACTTAACCAAGGGGTACTGGCAGGTACTGCTAGATGAATCCGCCAAGGAAAGGTCAGCCTTCACCACACATGTCGGGCTGTATGAATTTGATGTACTCCCTTTCAGACTGAAGAATGCACCCGCCACCTTCCAAAGACTTGTAGATGGTCTCCTAGTGGGATTAGGGGAATATGCAGTTGCCTATCTTGATGATGTGGTCATATTTTCGGATTCCTGGGCAGAACTCCTGGAACATCTACAAAAAGTCTTTGAGCACATAAGGGTGGCAAGACTAACTGTTAAGGCTAAGAAGTGTCAAATAGGCCTAAACAGAGTGACTTACCTTCGACACCAGGTGGGTCAAGGAAGTATCAACCCCCTACAGGCCAAAGTGGATGCTATCCAAAAGTGGCCTGTCCCAAAGTCAAAGAAACAGGTTCAATCCTTCTTAGGCTTGGCCAGTTATTACAGACGATTTGTAGCGCAATACAGCCAAATCGCCACCCCACTGACAGACCTAACCAAAAAGAAACAGCCAAATGCCGTTCAGTGGACCGAAGAGTGTCAGAAGGCCTTTAACCAACTTAAAGCAACACTCATGTCTGACCCTGTACTAAGGGCCCCAGTCTTTGACAAACTGTTCCTAGTAACCACAGATGCATCCGAGCGTGGTGTGGGAGCAGTTTTAATGCAGGAAGGACCGGATCAAGAATTCCACCCTGTGGTGTTTCTCAGCAAAAAACTGTCCTGAGAGGGAAAGCAACTGGTCAGTCAGTGAAAAAGAATGTTACGCCATTGTCTACGCTCTGGAAAAGCTACGCCCATATGTTTGGGGACGGCGTTTCCACCTGCAAACCGACCATGCTGAGCTACGGTGGCTTCATACCGCCACAGGAAATAATAAAAAACTTATTCGGTGGAGTTTAGCTCTCCAAGATTTTGATTTCAACATCCAACACATCTCAGGAGCTTCTAACAAAGTGGCTGATGCACTCTCCTGTGAAAGTTTCCCAGAATCAACTGATTAAAATCATCCTTGAGATGTGGAAAATATTGTTAGTCTTTATATACTTGACAGGTTTCAGAGTAGCAGCCGTGTTAGTCTGTATTCGCAAAAAAAAAGGAGTACTTGTGGCACCTTAGAGACTAACCAATTTATTTGAGCATAAGCTTTCGTGAGCTACAGCTCACTTCATCGGATGCATTTACCAAATATTAAGAAGTTAAGAAGCTAGGATAACCTCACTGGCACCTAACCACAATGACCAATGAGGAGACAAGATACTTTCAAAGCTGGAGGGAGGAAGAAACAAAGGGTCTCTGTGTGTGTGATGCTTTTGCTGGGTACAGAACAGGAATGGAGTCTTAGAACTTAGTAAGTAAACTAGCTAGATCTGCCTTAGATTCTGATTTCTTTAAATGGCTGAGGAAATAGGCTGCGCTGAATAGAATGGATATTCCTGTCTTTGTGTCTTTTTTGTAACTTAAGGTTTTGCCTAGAGGGATTCTCTATGTTTTGAATCTAATTACCCTGTAAGGTATTTACCATCCTGATTTTACAGAGGTGATTCTTTTTACCTTTTCTTATATTAAAATTCTTCTTGTAAGAAAGTGAATGCTTTTTTCATTGTTCTTAAGATCCAAGGGTTTGGGTCTGTGGTCACCTATGCAAATTGGTGAGGATTTTTATCAAGCCTTCCCCCACGTTTCCAAACAATGCTTTCCCAGTAAACCCAGTCAAATATTTGGTGGTGGCAGTGGAAGTCCAAGGGCAAAGGGTAAAATAGTTTTTACCTTGGGGAAGTTTTAACCTAAACTGGTAAAAGTAAGCTTAGGAGATTTTCATGCAGGTCCCCACATCTGTACCCTAGAGTTCAGAGTGAGGAAGGAACCTTGACAGATAGTCACACTTGTCTTGAATTCCTTCACTGGCTACCATTTCATCACCTAAAATAGTTAAATGGCTATGCAACATGTCCCCTTTCTGCTCATATGCTCTCATATCTTATCAAGCCACTCCCCCACCACCCTCACCTGTGCTCTACCAATACTGGCAAGCTTGGTCATCCATTTGTCCATTTTCCTCACAAACATCTCATCAAGGCTGATTCTCCACTCTGGCACTGCAAGGTTTCTAAAAATTAATACTGACCACTCCAGGCTTGTATTAAACTCCCAAGGTTACAGCTTCTCTCTGACCTTGGATGGGTAGATGCTGCCACCACCCAAGTGCAAAAAAAACTCCCTTTGGACCCAGGAAGGCACACCTGGGAATTCCTCCCTATGGGGTACTCTCAAGCCCTTTCACATACCCCCTCTCCGGAGAAGAGCTGAAAAACAAAACAAAGGAAATCAGCTGTTGCCACCACTATTTAAACAACATATGCAGAAACCTCTTAGGACACAAAAATCCAATCCTGTTCTTAAAAAAAGGTAAATTTTATTAAAAAACAAAAAGAAGAAAATACATTTGGAATTTAGGCTTTTTGCTAGATTTAAAAAAACAATTACAAGAATTAAGCATCAAGATAGCTCTCTTGAGGTCCAGTTTAATGGTTACAAGAAAGCAAAAGCATCTGGGGTTAGCACAGAGGAGTCCACAAGCCTTATAAAAATAAAAGAGACATTTATAAATAAATAAATAAGACATTCAAAAATAAAAGACATTTCCTGATCTACTTACATATTTGGGGTTTCAAATACGTAATTTCTAGGTATGACTTGATTATTTTTCATACCTGGCGCAGGCTTCTTACAGCATTGCTGCTCTGTGCCTCCTCTCCAGAGAGAGCAACAGACAGACAGACAAAGGGGAAGTTTTTTTCCCAATTTTTAAAAGTTCTAGCCCTCACATTGCTCTTTTGGTCAGCTGCCCACTCCCTTCCTTTTACCTATGGGCTTTTTTAACCCTTTACTGGTAAAGCATGTAGAGAATAGCTACTAACAGGGATTTTGTAGCTAGCTGGCTGGCTGGGTGTCCATAAAAGGGACACCTTACCCCTCCCCTTCATTTATCACATAGCTTGCTTTTGTTCTATATGTAGAGAGCACCCTCCCCAAACTGATCTGAAAGTAGTAAACCTGTTCTTCAGTTTCTCCTTAAGATTAACTTCCATCATGCTACCTATCAGAAAATGCCAACTGAAAGTCTAGGTAGGTGGCCAGTAAGTATTTCCAATATTTATTTCATTAATATCTTATATTTCTACTTAAAAATGATTTGACTTCGTTTAGTTGTGTGTATAGCTAGTCAATGTATCCATGTTTCTTATCACTATGACTCTTGTCCTCTCTCTGTTTGTCACAACTAGTTGTTGTGTCTTGTCTTCAAATAGATTGTAAACTCCTTAAGGCAGGCACTGTTTACTATTATATGTTACACATCCTGATTGGGAGCACAGGGCACTGCTGTAGTACAAATTGTAACTACTTACATCCAGTACCTCTAGAAGAAAGATCTATACTCCTCCCTCCTTTAAAGACAATTTGAGATAGTGATCCAGGATCGTGGCAGCTGACAAGAGAGTTAAAAGACTTTCAGCACTTGTTTTAGCAGACATCAGCCTAAACTGGTGAAGCCTTATTCTATTATATACTTATTTTTGCTGGTAGTCTGCTAGGTTATATTGAGGTCACACCTCTCAAATCTACCACCATTGCCTTTCTATATTGTTTATTGGGGGGGGGGGGGAATAATTGGGCACTTACACTCAAATACGTTCTCAAAAATACACAGTGGGTTATAGCTATTATACATTACTTTAAGTATTTTGAGACTTTAGTCATTGTATTAGTGAAGCCTGAGATTAAAATGTGATCCTAAAAATGCAGAATTAAAAAACAAAACCCACACAACACTCTTGCCAAAAGAAAATGGGAGGTTGTCTTGATAGCACATTTCTTCCTTATTCCTTATGACACAGCAAAACAGCAGCGAAATTATTGTAATTCACCTGGACAGCCAGTAATTCTGCTCTATGATATCTTATATTGATTTGTCCAGAAGCTGGCAGGCCAAAATAATGGAGGCATTCAACAGACAGCCTACATGCCAAGCAATTCATTACCACCACCAGATGATTTAATTAGTATACATGCAGAAAATAATTGCACATAGATTCTTTGTTACCTGTGTACTTTTAATTTTAATATTTAGAAACAAATTTAGCAAGCTTTCACATATTAGGGTTGTTTTTTTATTGTTGTTGTAACAGTGCAGGATGGTAGCTGAAGTCAAATCCAGAGCAGATAGCATTACAAAGACAGGAAGCTATGATCCCATGCAACTTGTTTGCAATCACTCATGCTAAGAATTAAACAGGAAGTTTAAATGTTGTTACCCCTTTTTGACCAAGTGGCTAGCCAAAGTTTGAGGCCCTGCAGGTTGTTTCCATTACAAGGAAATAAGGATATCAGGAATATGTATCTTTGATGGAAGCTTGTTTATTTACAACAAATGTTCAAAGTCCTGTTCTTCTGAACAAAGGAGGAATCAAACAGATAGGGAGACATTCTTTGCTCACATTTCCAAGACCCTTCCAGCCAATACTCAGCCCAAAATCCCTCCTGAGGCTTTTCTGAGGGCCACACTAAGCCTGAACAAGCATTCTGCTGTCTCTGGTGTTTCTCCTCCTTTCTGTCTCTCACACACTTCTCCACTCCAAAGAATACCCAGCTAAATCCTTCTCTCAGAGTTCAAATTTCAGTGATCTCACATGTCCCTTTGTTTTGGGTTGTGACATGTTCCAGTGCTTGGAGTGAAGGCTACTACTTAGGCGTTTCTTACAGATCTCTTAAATGAAGGGTGATGGTAAAAACGACCATCTTCAGTGATTATTTTGCCCAACCCACAACAGTACTATAATCACACTCCCACAGACTGATAATGAACAGAACTTTTGTTTCTAACTGAACAAATAGTAGGTTAACTCCTTTAATTCTGTAAGTATCTGAGGTTTTGTTTATTCCTAAATACTTTTAATTTGAATACTATATAGAAAGGAGACAAGTACAAACCAACAGCAACAAAGGACAATAATTTTTATCAAGATCACTGAGATTCTTGTAAGATGTGTATAGAATGACCTCTAACTCACAAAGGTATGGAACAGATTGTATTGATTTAGGGGGTTAGAGTCTACTTTGACTCACCAAGAAATGACTTTATACTCTGTTTACTCTATGCTCAGTGAACTTGGTTCATTGAGATTAAGACAGAGAAGTCCTCTAAGTTACTCAAACTCATACTCTGTTTGATAAGTGAGTTAATTTTAGTACCTATCTAATTTAGAGCCTCATTCAGAGATGACTGAACTCAAGGACAGCCATTTAATTGGGGTCATTGGGCTTCAGATCAGGCCCTTAGTGACCATCAATGGGACTTCTTGTGAGCAAAATTTGTAGGGTAGAAAGGAGAAATTTTAAATTGTTGGATGCCAAGTAATTTTATTTTAAACGTTACTAAAATATGTAGTTTGGAGACACAAGAAGTGGTACGCCACGTCTCACTAATTGTTTGTCTTAGTACCAAGTTCAGGGGTATAACTACTACTATTTTAACCACAGACATTACTTTACATAATGTAAGGGACACCAAAATTCAAACAAAGCAGAATAATGTTATTGACCATAGTTATTTTATTACTGAAGAAAGGAAAACATTAAAAACCCCACCATAAATGATAATCTTTGTTTCTCTTCTCTACATCTCTCTCTGTAGAGAGCTTTTAGCAGAGATTACTTTTGACACTGGAGTCCCTGGGTTGGGGGCATTGCTCACTTGGTAAATCAAGACCAAAGTATATTGTTCCCCAAATTTGTGAGCCCTGCTTAATATCTGCTAGATCCGTAAACTTCTTATAATAGAACAAAAGAATAAGTTTAAGGGTAGAGAGGTCTTATTTGGTATATCATCGATAGCTTAAACAGTTTATTATTTGCTTACTTTGCCCAATCTTAACTAAATCCTATGAAACTGAAGGAAAAAGATACTTAAATCAGTTACTCACAAGAAGCAATTTAAGGAGCTGTCATGAGACAGGCCAATACAAATATTAAAAATCTTAAATTCTATTCCATTCACACTATTTCAAGGTTTACCAGTGTTTAGCCAATCTCCTATCCAGAAATATATGATCTAACAATTCAGTGATTATCAGGAGAAACTGTTAATCTTTTAAAATTACAACAGTGTGACATTTTGGAGGGCAATCTAAACAAGTAATCGGTTGTCACCACCTGCCCTGTAGCCATGGGTACCTTAAATGATCTGCTGCTGTAGCTCACAGACTAGACACCAACAGCCAGCAGACAAGCCCCTGACTTATGCTATGAAGCCCTGCTTCAGCACTCTGACCCAGTAGGCTACCAATGACACATCGGCTCTCCCTGGTCTCCACCAATTCTGATTACTACTTGCAGGGTGACTCCAACTCATTCCAAATCTTGAATTTTTCCCAAACCATCTGTCCTGAAGTGTCCAGCCCTATCTTGGAATCCTCGGAAGTAATAAGCTTTGTTGCTCCTTTAAAGAGACAAAATCACATCTTATTACTGCAATTGGAGCTAAAAATCACTTCAGTTCAAACACAGCACTGGTTTGGATTAGATTAAAAGTAAAAACAAGTTTATTTAATCAAAAGGAGGCTCAAAAAGATAGGTTTTATGTGAATTGAAGTATGGGGATAAAAGACAAAATTGATTGGAAGTAAAGTAAAAATATGCTTTTTAATGGCTAAGACCTAAGTATTTTGTTTAAGTTAGAGTTTGTACCAATATTTATTCTTTCCATCCATGACTGACTTTTTCTCAGTTACGACCTTCCACAGAAGTACAAGACTCTGGTTTCCCTTGTCTTCCTATCTGCAAAGATGTCAAAATGGCTCTGTTTTCCGCTATCTCTCTCAAAGCAAATTGACCCTGCTCTAAGAAGCAGGATGACCTTAGGGTTTTCTTCCCTTCCTGTGAATTTCCCCTCCCCATGGGGATTTGTTTGTTAAATGGGGTTTATATTGTTTTAATTCCACAATTCTACTATCCTTTTGGCCTGGGGGAAAAAACCTGTTTCTCCCTCTGACTTTAAAGCATAATAGCAGTGAGTATTCCTAGTTCCTCATATAGGGTTAATGCATACATTTTATAATGCGTGTTTAGGTATAGTATGTCAGATCTGACAAGAGTTTCTAATAGAGCAACAAACCACCAGTGGGCCTTTGTCACAAACAACATTTCCATATCCCAGTAAAATCCCAGTTACAAGATTTTTTTAAAATCTAATCACTTGGCAGTGTCTTACTTAACTTCCTCTTACTCATACATGCTGAAGTCTTGGTGATGTTTTCCTTGCATTGGTTTCTTCTTGAGTCTTTATTTTGCTTAGCTGTCTTGGGTATCTTGCTTGTAGATATGGACAGGATAAGTTTTTGTGTGTTTGAGCCTGGTAGCTTTGAGCAACCATGTGAGGGGTGCTCACTTCAGTTTTATACACTCTTTCTATTTGCATGAATTACAAAAAAATAGATTTTTTTCAGGCTTGTTTAGATTGAAAGTTGGTTGCAGTCACTTTTTTATTGGCTCCATATATTTGTGGGTTGTCCTTAGGAGCTTCTTCATTTTATGAATATGAAGTTTGTTTAATGCATATATGAATTGTGTTGTAGTTCTTTCTTGACAGTTACATTTCCTTGTCATTGTGATGGGAGTTTCTCAGAACATCTTTAAAATTGGAATTTTAAACCTGTCTTTTTATTCAGTCTATTTAAGATTTATTAACTTGTATTACAGTTGAACAAGAAATGAAGTTCTATTTTCAGAAATCCCAAACACTCTTGCTTTTTCTGCAGTTTTTAGTTCTCAAAACACTCTTTTTTTAAAAAAACTCAGCAATTCTTAGAGAGTCTTTAGATTAAATAGTTAAGAAGTTGAGTCTTTATAGCAATTTTTGGAGGAATGATTCTTCTTATCCTCCTGATCTGGGTGAGGAAGTTGCTTGAATTTCCTGTAATTAATTAATTCCCTATTAATATAAATATTCTATATTTAAATGGCTTCTTTTATTTGTAATTAGTTAAGCAATATCATTGGATTTCATATTATACATAGAACATTTTACCATTTACATAGCAATGATATTAGAAAGTTACATTCAAAACTTTGTATTTAGTTAATATACTCCCAAATATGCCATTCAAAATGATCTGATAGTTCAACATTTAAGACATAAACAAAGGTTTACAGCATTTCCAACTACCTGTGTTTTTTTTTATGAGGCTTTTCGGAATGAAGTTTTTAGAGTAAATTAGAAATATCCTTGTTGAAATATATTGTATAGGCTTTGCATGGGCTTTATTTACTTAGTTTTTCTTGGGAGGGTGAAAAGCCCACTTTACATTTAAATTTATTGCTTTGACAACACATCCCTACATTTCTTTTCACAATCAAGTAAAAAGAAAACATGAATGTTTTACGTATGTTTTCTTGAGATAAGGATTACACTTGTACCAAACAGGTATTTTATACAAGAGGGGGGTATCTTAGCACTTAGGGTTACTAAACGTGGTTTTGTGAGTAAGGATATCTATATTCCTGATATTTAACTTATCTTTGGGTGACAGAAAGCAGAAACCTCCTGTGGTTTCTTTAGCTAGCCTGAACATTTTATACCATATAGTTATAACTAACTGAAACATGCACAAGTTATTATGCTTTCAAACATCCTGGCTATAAAACTTTTGCTCTATCTTCATATTTAAAAAAGGCTCAAAGAAGTTGGTTACTACGTAATATTAAAAAGTTGTGATAATTTTATTAATATTTATAAGTATTGAGGTCTGTCCACTATGAGCTACTTGCATAAGTATTTGCAAGATTTCATCATAAGTATGTCTAAAGGCATCTAAAAGTGAGTATAAATTGGTGTAATGTGCATGTTAATAAAGAAAGGGATGAAGTGGGCAGATGAGGGTATGACATAAGCCAAGACAGAAAACCTCTAGACTTCTTTATACTTCTGTAAGTTCACATCTGAATTTTGTCTTCTGACTTCCACTCCCTTATTCTAGCCAATTGATTTGTTGTCTTCTACTTGGGTCTTCCACTTGACATTTTTCTCACCCTAAAGATAAGTGTATTGAAAACAAAGTTGTTAGTGTCTAGTTCATATGTTTACAAGAGCTTTTATTTATTCATAAGTTGTGGTTTGCTAATGACAAATACTAAAACCTCTTTATTAGGTATTTTGTTCTGTTTTTTGTCGCTCTAATTTACACCATGAAATAGACATATCTTGCAAATACTACTTGATTCTAAAGTCTTATACGTGAAATATAGTATGATAGAAGCATTCCCAGCTCTCATAACCACTTTATATTTGTAAATAAAGTAAGAACATTCTGACAATAGGCATATGTATCAAACTATCCCTTCCCAGGGCAACAGTAATAAATACTTTGTTAACCCTTTAAAATATATTGCTTTACATTTGGCTCTTATCTACAGATAATTTTTCTGCTTTGAAAATGTGGAGACGTTTTACAACCACTTTTCCACTCATTTTGTGTAGGGGTAAATGAATAAACAAAGCATGGGACAAACAAGAATCAGGTCTAGGGTGATGCTAAGGGTGCTCAGCACTTAATAGATCAGTCCCTATGTTATATACAAAATTATTGCACATATGAAGAACCAAAGATTTTTAAACACTTATGACTGAATTTTCTTCATTTCTTCCCCATTCCCCTCACAAATAGCAGAAGGACATATTCCTTAGTGATTACTGGCCAACATTACCATTTCTAATTGTAAAGTTACCCTGTGTGGAAGACTTGCTTATGTTTATCTGGGTGTCAGCTCCCTGACTCCACAGGCCTGTTAGCCACCCACCCAATCTCCTATGAGCTTTGCTATCCCTTACTTTTGCTTTGCAGATTAACAATAGTGCACCCCAGTCCCCAAGCCCCTTTGAAGCATTCCCCTGCGATAGCCATCCCCTGTCACTGGTTACTCAGAGAAATACTAGGTTTTTTCTCCCCAAAGGTATAGTACATACATCAGTTTGAATGAAATATCTCAGGATCAGCCCCTTGTATAATGCTAAAGCAATAAGTTATATTTGTAATGAAAACAATCATGAATGTACTACCAAAGATCAAAATTTTAAGAAACGGTGAGTAAGGGAAAAGGAAACAGAAGGGTTACATATAAAACAAAATCCAAACCTTCATTCTGGAGTTTAAGTTTAACTATCAATCTGTCTAAAGCATTCTTATCTCACCCAAATGTCCTTGGTACCATTCCCAACCAAAGCTGGTTGAGATCCCATTTTGATGAATGCAGACATGCTGTCCATTTATCCTGTCCTCCTCAGGTGCAGGATAAAGGGGTGGCCTTTTTCCTTCTCCTTATATCCCCCCCAAAGTTAATTGTCTATCCCCAGAGTAAGGGTGACCCCCCATGGTTTATTTTTTGGCATACCGACCATGTTGAGTTTGTATGTAAGTGTGGCTACCATTGTGTTGGCTTACAATACTTAATTTACATGTCAATTGAGGCAGACAGGTGAATATATATACATCCTTTGTCTGGCAGGAACCTGTTTGTCAATGCTGCCTTGATTCAGACTTTTAGAAAAAAATTATCTGAATACACATATACGGACACACACAAGCAGGCATGCACGGGCACACACGCATTTTTATATGGCATTTGTACTTACGTTTCACGGCATTATAACCCAGCTTTTATTGAAGATCTCACATGACATTCTTTATGGATAAATACTATGAAAGCAGTGTGCTGGGTGTAATGAGTTTGTCAGAGCCATTAGGAGTGGCTGTTACAGACCAGTGAACCCTTTGCCAATTGGCATTGAGAGGTTTGTAGAATCATGCACCTGATTGGATTGTGGTCAGCCTGCCAGATACTCCAGTGCTTAGACTCCATACTAAGGAGTAAGGAAGACATGCTGCCTCCTTTACTAATCAGGAGACAGAATAGGAAAGGGAATCAGGGCCTTGTGAGAGGAGGATTTGTTTAGAGAATTATTTGTCATGGGGCTTGATTGGAGCCTCAGAGGTTCAAATACACATCCAAATGTTCAGAAGCTTTTCCAAATCACTGTCAAATATTTGAAACTCTCCTTTCACTAACTATGCCCAGCAGAGGTGAACTGGAATCACCCAGAGATGTACTGTCTGGGGAGCAGAGCTTAAATTGCAATAAAGGTTTTTAAATGCTATTTACATAAAATATGATACAGTAAATCATACAATAGTGCTGCTTAATCCAACTGCTAGCAGTATGCCGACAGCAGGCATTAGCTCATCCCCTGCTGTCCCTGCACGGTGCAGAATTTAATAATCATGACTAGGGCCAACTGATAACATTAATGTGTAAATCATCATGTAATGTTTAATTGAGAACTCTCCCTTTTGTTTTTGGTTTTTGGTTTCCTAGTCTTTACCCCATGCCTTCTGATTTTCTCCAACTTTGTCTGGTCCTGTTTCTCTACAGTCTTTTTTTCTTTTCTGGAATATGGTGCTTTCCCGTTTTTATCATTATTTTCTCTTCCTCATCTCCCTTTCGTTCACCAGACGGTTAGATACCTTTCCCTATCTCAGCTTAACTATAGACACTGAGGGCTCATATTATGATCACAATAGCTTTAGGTTTGTATTTTCATAGTTTAAGGACATAAGAGACTATTTCTGGTCATATATATATAACAAAAAGAAAATGAGACCTTTTAGAGCTTAGAGACCTCTAAGGTGCCACAAGTACTCCTTTTCTTTTTGCGAATACAGATTAACACGGCTGCTACTCTGAAATATATATAACAGGGCCCAATCACCCCCACCTGTGTGAAACTGAGTATGTGCAGCAAATGAAAGAGAAGGAAATCTGATGTTCTCATTTTAAAAGATTTTTTGTAAGTTATTTGGGGGGGGTGGAGGCATGTGCAGGGGTCTCTGTTGCACAGAACAGGCTGTAGGTCCTGCTGCTAATAGTAACCAATGGGGATAATGGATACTGACTCAACTCATCATATAAATGGAGTATTAATTAGACCTGGTTGCAGTTTTTCAGCCTTTGAAATATTGAAGGTATGTGTCAAAATTTTGAGACTGAACCAAAAACAATGTCAAAGAAATTTATATGATCCCACACCCCTTTCAGTTATCCATACAGGCAGGTGGTATTTTTAAAATTTTGATGGAGGAGGAAAGCTATCAATCAGTTGTAGTACTAGCTGTTGTAACCCTGACCAAGGATACATGATTGATTTTCTTGCACTATGCATAGTCATTTACACCAGAGACAAGGAGCACAAAACTGTATGTAAAATTCTACCAAATTGGAATGGTTTGTCCTTAAAATTCTCCCTGCTGTGATGCTTTTTGAAAACCGTGAGAAGCAGCTGGTATGCTGAGATCATTGCCTATCATGCTGACCAATATTATCTCGTTGTGTATCCCTGTTTTCCTGTATCCATCTGTTATCACTTGTTTAAGGTCTTGGGTCAGAGACCATCTTTTTGTTCTGTATTTGTACGTTTAGCACAATGGGATTCTAGTCCACTGCTAGGCCTCCTAAGCACCACTCCTATACCAATAATAACTAACTTTAAATTGCTATAACTATACAAGGTGCAGACAATGGAAAAAACCAGGCACCAAGTTTCTTGGAAGCACTCTTGTGTGTTAGGCCCTTAATACAGTGTCCACCTAACATTGCAATACCACCAAATCCATATAGATTGCTTTCTAGCTTGATGGTTTTAGGTTTTAACTAATTCTTGTTTATCAAGAATAACTCAGAGGTCAACAACTGCTCTATATTGTTCTTCTTCCAGCATAGCTCAGCTATTTTAGACCTGTCTGAATGAGTCAGCCTTTGACATTTGTCAACATGCTGCTCAGTGGAGTATGAGCGGAACTGGAGAAAGAAAAAGTGTCAGGAGGACTTAGGTCCATGTGGCACCAGGAGCACAAGAATGAAAGTTGGCCAGTCATCATACTTAAAAAACATCTGTTCTCGGCAACTCTTCTTGCCTGCCAAATGAATGATTGATAATGAAATATTGAGTTCTTACTGTGTCTTGACCCAGAAACCACTCAGAACACACAATACAGCCTCACCCTTGGTCATCATTCTTCATTATCTCAAGCAGGAGAATAGAGATTCAAGTCTCACAATTTAATTTTGGGGGCCAGTGAAAATCAAATTTATGAAAAATTTAGAAAATAATCCCAAAGAATTGTGAAAGATCTTAAATTAGTTAAACAAATCTTAATCATTTTGAAATATACCAAAGGAGATTCTGCAAGGCTGGTGAAGTCTCTTAAAGGAAATGGAGGTTCAGGTGATCTTCAGTCAGATTCTGCCCCTACCTAGAGGAGAATTAAGGCAAGACAAGATTATAACCAACAGATGGCTCAGACAATGGTGCTATACAGAGGGCTTTGGGATGTTTAACCACTGGGAGGCATTCATGGATAAAGAACAGTTTTGATGGGATGGACTTCACCTGAGAAGGGAGGGAAATAGGCTTCTGGGATGGAAGTTGGCACAACTCATTACAAGAATTTTAAACTAGGATCTTGGAGGAGACTTTTGGGAGATGCTCATGTAATCTCCATGCCTGATTTTAATACTGAGGAAGGAAAATCAAGTCAGAAAGGATACAGCAAAAAAGAAAGAAACACTAGTGAGTAGCAGAATGGACAGTAAGAGGAAGGATAGTGCCGATACCAGTCGGATAGGTGATGCTAGCGGTAGAATGACTGTACCCAATCGGGCGAGGAATGTGGGTGAAGCTAACCAGCAAAGGTTAAGATGTTTGTACAGCAATGCAAAGAATCTGGGTAACAAAATGGAGGAACTAGAACTACTGGTGCAGGAAGTGTCTTGACCCAGGTCAGGGAAAGTGTGGGCCCGTTACTGAGTGGGGGAGGCAACCTAGTGACAGAGGATGTGTAAAAGGCTAAGGGGTACTCTGTGGGAAATGCTGAGTATCAGATGTTTTAGAAATGTGTGCCAAGTAATGGAAAATAACAGTACAAGAGATAAAGGACAAGGCCAGAAGATTTTGGCTGGACTGAGGACTAATGATATAAGCAGCACCTGAGAGTCTTTACTACCACAAGATAATGGAACCCAAAGATAAGAATGATGAGAACATTGGGTGATAAACAACAGAAAAGGAATAAACAAGTGCTGTATATATATGGCTGTGGGAAGGGAAATAAAGTGCTTTTTACCAGCAACTGTGTCAGTTGTCCTGTAAGCCAGCCTGCTAGCAGCAACAAATGGTGACCCTGACGTGATAGAATTCTGTGAATTTGATACCACGGACAGAGGAAGAAATAGCAGGGACCGCCGCTGCCGGTGTCCTCTGTTCGGGTGAGGAACAGGGACGCCCAAGAGGCGGGGGAGCTCCCACTGAAAGGTGAGCGGCGGGGAATATCTCTCATAATGGGAGCAGCAGCATCAGCAGATGAGGAGGCCGTGTTTAAGGTCTTAAGCAATCTGCTTAATAACCAGGGAGAAAAATTTTCCCCAGAAGCTCTTCAAAAATTGCTTCGGTGGGGAAAGCGACGGGGTGTCCTGGTTAATGCAAAGAATGTGTTTGACTCCTCGGTGTGGAAAACAGTGGGGGAAGACCTGTGGGACTTTGTGGGGGTCGGAAATAAAGAAGCTGCTGCCTTGAGCCCTATCTGGCGGACTGTTCATCGAGCCGTTACCACCGCAGCGGCTCAGGCAGGGGCGCGTATTGCCTTACGCGAGGCATTAGAATCATCAGCGAAAGGGGCCTTCACGGTAGGAGCGAAAGACTTTTTTGGTAAAACAACGCCTATGATTCCTTTGGCGCCGTTGGACCCCAGTGAGGTACCGTTGCCCTTGAAGGATGACGACTCAGATCGGGGCGAACCGATGGCCGTGGATCAGCCTGTGTCGGGGGAATTGTCATCGGGCAATCCAGAGAACCCGTTACAAGGGGGGTCAGGATTGCCACCCGTGGTTGTGCTATCAGCCCCTCCCCGACCCGTTCGGATTATTGACTTGCCTAAAACTGGAGAGTTTGATAACTTGACGCAGGACCAGATAATTCGGTGGTTATATAAGGAAGGTATTGCAGCTCAACAGATAATGGATGAGCTGGATAGAAAGGAAAACAGACCACAAGGATCGTCACGATCGCATTTGCTGCAACAGCTTCAAGAGCACGGCATACCTGACCCCTCATGTTTGCCCCATATTTGTAGGTTGTGTGGGTATTATGGTTGTACGGAGCACCTCACTCCCGAGGGAGAGTTGCGACCGACATCAGAGGAAGAATATCGCAAAATTTATGCCGCCGCTACGCAACCGGTTCAACCAAAAGTGAAACCTCTGCCACCTACGTGTTCTTCAATTGGACGAGGGCAAGAAGAACGGGGGACGGGGCTGATTTGGAGGGATGGGGGGGGAGGAGTGGGATCTCCTGACCCAATTAAGCGCTGGCATGGATTGATAAAGGATGCTATAATTGAAGGGGAATTTTTGGATGCCATGCCGGCTACTTTCCCGGTATCGGTATCAAGGGAGGGGGTTAAATCTTGGGTGCCGTTAGACTGGAAATTGATGAGGGAGGCTCAGAAAGCTATTGTGGCGTATGGCTTGAAAAATCCGTATGTACAAGCGTTATTAGAACAAATATTCTCGGGGCAAGCGATGTGTCCCTTTGACGCCCATAAATTTGCAGACATGTTGTTAACACCCACACAGAGATTATTATGGAAGGATTCATGGAGAAAGAAGGCTGAGCACGCGGCAGTGCTTAATTTAGATAGACCCCAGGACGACCCTCTCCATGTAGCAAGTATAGACATGTTGTTGGGACGGGGCGATTTGAAGAGCCTCAGTTACAGGCGCGATTGGTACCCCAAATATTACAACAGTCTCAGCTTCTAGCATTGGAGGCATTCAAACAGCTCCCTGATTTGGGCACCCCTTCACCTCCCTATTTAAAAGTCACGCAGGGAGTGGGCGAATCTTTTGCCCTCTTTTTGGATCGCCTAAGGACGGCATTGGATAGGGCCCCTAATTTAACACCAGACGCCAGATCGGCATTGGGGGTAGATTTAGCCCTTCAAAATGCTAACCCCACGTGTAAGAAGATTTTGGTGACTTTACCAAAATCGGCCTCCCTAGTCGACATGATTGAAGCCTGCACTCGTGCTCCTTTGGTGGAGGAGGAGGATAAGGCAAAGATTCATGCACGCACCTTGGCGGTAGCCTTGAATACCTCCAAGTCTAATTGGCGTAGAGGAAGGGAGGGGGCGTGTTATCAGTGTGGAAAGATGGGTCATTTAAAACGGGATTGCCCCAAGAAAAGAGGTCAGACTAAAGCCCCTTTTTTGTATTTGGGACTTCGGATCACTGACTGCACCGTACGCCCCCAGCAGTTGAAAATCTCTCCTCATGTGCGCACACTGTATGATGCACAGAAACTGCTAGGTAAACTGCAATGGCTTCGCCCCCTTTGTGGCATCACAAATCAAGATATAATTCCTCTTCTTCCCTTATTAGAAGGGAGGAGAGCCCCTGGAGATAAACGACAACTGTCGGTACTACAGAAGCAAGCATTACAACGAATAGGACAGAAGGGGGAGGGTTATTCCGGGAGATATCGGGAAAACTTACCCTTTGTGGTAGCGGTCTTTAGCCTAGATGCAGTAGTGGAAGCGCTATTATTTCAGTGGGATACTAGGGATAAAGACCCCCTAGTCGGTTTGGAATGGATATTTCCACCGTGTAAAAATGTGTGTACGGTAACTTCCAGAATTAAAGCAATAGCCATGCTAATAGTGCAAGCGCGGAAAAGAGTAACTGTAATGACAGGAATTGATCCGCATCAGATTTTGTTGCCATATCCTGTTTATTTCAAGAATGAGGATGTGGGTTATCGATATTGTTATAGTGGTATTGCTTGGGTTACAGTGGGGACTCCTTGTACCCCTATGCGTGCGAATGACGTATAACCTATGGGAACGTCTAGCATTGATAGCCAATGTCACACACTATTGTTTGTCTGATTCTGTGGCAGCCGGGGAACTACTGGGCACTTGTCTTGTGCCCATATGTCATCATCCCAAAGAAATTGGCAGTCACACCATGCTTGCAGCTTATGCCAAGTTGTCTTCACAGTATTCGAATATGGCAAATTGGGGCCCCGCCAATTACTCCTTGCCCCCTGGGGCCCTATCTTTACATACCCCGTACCCAGCCGGGGCAGATAATATAACGTGTGCGCGAGTGGTTAATTGCACACGCGCAAAAGTACCCATGGGCTGCCAAACCGTAAGTTCCCCCCTTTTGAATTGTACTAATGCGGTTAATGTTTCTTTTAATTATGGACATATTATTTTGCCGTCTGGTTGTTTTTTTACCTGCGGCGAACGAACCTTTAGTTATATTCCTGCCAATCTAAGTCATAATACCTTGTGCTGTCTTAGCCGAATGACCCTTTTGTTGCCTGGAAAGAATCAGCAGCGAAATCGGCGAAGCACGGCCCTGCAAAATACGTGTTCCGCCGATGTTACCTTATATAGTCACTCAGAATATTTGGCTTTGCTGAATGCTGTTGCAGGCATTCCTGGCTTTGCAACTTATTATATGGTGCAAACTTTGAATGCATTAGCTTTATTTGCTGTTAAAGCGCTTAATGCTACATCACAGGCAATTGCTCTTTTAAGTATGGAACAACAGGAATTAAGAGATGCCATTTTAGATAATTGAGCTGTGATTGATTTTCTATTGCTTAAGCATCCCTGGTGTTGCTATTATGGAAAATGCTTTTAATTTAGAGAAATTAGTGTGTTGGAGTATTAAACAGTTTAATCTAATTTTTGAAATATTAACTGAGTTATTAATCGATGTAGATAGCATTTGCCATGCAGTTTTATATAATAGTGCTGCAATTGAATTTTTGTTATTAGCACATGGACACGGATGTGAAGATTTTGAGGGTATGTGTTGTGTTAATTTGTCAGATCATTCTCACTCTGTTCATGAGTTACTTGCAAAATTAGAACAAAATATGAATAACATCATTATAGCACACTCTTTTATTAATTGGTATCTGTATTGGTATAATTTGTTTGTGTGTCTATATATAGTTCAATGTATGCATTGGGGAATGTCACGGATGATTCAAGCTGCTTTTTAACAAAAAGGGGGAGATGTGGGAAATGCTGAGTATCAGATGTTTTAGAAATGTGTGCCAAGTAATGGAAAATAACAGTACAAGAGATAAAGGACAAGGCCAGAAGATTTTGGCTGGACTGAGGACTAATGATATAAGCAGCACCTGAGAGTCTTTACTACCACAAGATAATGGAACCCAAAGATAAGAATGATGAGAACATTGGGTGATAAACAACAGAAAAGGAATAAACAAGTGCTGTATATATATGGCTGTGGGAAGGGAAATAAAGTGCTTTTTACCAGCAACTGTGTCAGTTGTCCTGTAAGCCAGCCTGCTAGCAGCAACAGTACTCAATGCTTTTTTTGCTTCTGTCTTCACGAACAAGGTCAGCTCCTAGACTACTGCACTGGGCAGCACAGTATGAGGAGGAGGTGACCAGCCCTCTGTGGAGAAAGAAGTGGTTCAGGACTATTTAGAAAAGCTGGACGAGCCAAGTTCATGGGGTGCTAAAGGAGTTGGTGGATGTGATTACAAAGCCATTGGCCATTATCTTTGAAAACTCATAGCGATCGGGCGAGTTCTGGATGACTGGAAAAAGGCTAATGTAGTGCCCATCTTTAAAAAAGGGAGGAAGGAGGGTCTGGGGAACTACAGGCCAGTCAGCCTCTCCTCAGTCCCTGGAAAAATTATGTAGCAGGTCTCCTCAAGGAATCAATTTTGAAGCACTTAGAGGAGAGGAAAGTGATCAGGAACAATCAGCATGGATTCACCAAAGGCAAGTCATGCCTGACTAATCTAACTGTCTTTTATGATGAAATAACTGGCTCTGTGGATGAGGGGAAAGCAGTGGATGTGTTATTCCTTGACTTCCGCAAAGCTTTTGATATGGTCTCCCACAGTATTCTTGCCAGCAAGTTAAAGAAGTATGGGCTAGATGAATGGACTATGAGGTGGATAGAAAGTTGGCTAGATTGTCAGGCTCAACGGGTAGTAATCAATGGCTCCATGTCTAGTTGGTAGCCAGTATCAAGTAGAGTGCCCCAAAGGTCAATTCTGGGGCCAGTTTTGTTCAATATCTTCATTAATGATCTGGAGGATGGCATGGATTGCACTCTCAGCAAGTTTGTGGATGATACTAAACTTGGAGGAGTGGTAGATACCCTGGATGGTAGAGATAGGACACAGAGAGACCTAGACAAATTAGAGCCAAAAGAAATCTGATGACGTTCAATAAGGACAAGTACAGAGTCCTGCACTTAGGATGCAAGAATCCCATGCACTGCTACAGACTAGGGACCAAATGGCTAGGCAGCAGATCTGCAGAAAAGGACCTAGGGGTTACAGTGGATGAGAAGCTGGATATGAGTCAACAGTGTGCTCTTGTTGCCAAGAAGGCTAACAGCATTTTAGGTTGTTTAAGTAGGACCATTGCCAGCATATCGAGGGGCATGATCATTCCCCTCTATTCAGCATTAGTGAGGCCTCACCTGGAGTACTGTGTCCAGTTTTGGGCCCTACACTACAAAAAGGATGTGTAAAAATAGGAAAGAGTCCAGCAGAAGGCAAAAAAAGATTAGGGGGCTGGAACACATGACTTATGAGGAGAGGCTGAGGGGACTGGGATTGTTTAGTCTGAGGAAGAGAAGAATGATTTGATAGCTGATTTCAACTACCTAAAAGAGGGTTCCAAAGAAGATGGATCTAGACTGTTCTCAGTGGTAGCAGATGACAGAACAAGGAGTAATGGTCTCAAGTTGCAGTGGGGGAGGTTTAGGTTGGATATTAGGAAACACTATTTCACTAAGAGGGTGGTGAAGCACTGGAATGTGTTACCTAGGCAGGTGGTAGAATCTCCTTCCTTAGAGGTTTTTAAGGTCAGGCTTGACAAAGCCCTGGCTGGGATGATTTAGTTGGGGATTAGGTCCTGCTTTGAGCTCCTCAGGTGAGCTCCTCAGGTGACCTCCTGAGGTCCCTTCCAACCCTGATATTCGATGATTCTATGATGATTCTATGAAGTAAAACCAGATATTATAGGGATAACAGAAACATGGTAAAATAGTAGTCATGACTAGACTACAGGTATTGAAGAGTATGTGCTGTTCAGAAAGACAGAAATAAAGGCAAAGGTAGAGGATTAGCATTGTATATTAATGATGAAGTAGACTATAAAGCAATTGGAAGTGACGGAATGGATAAGAGTCTGTTTGGGCCAAAATCAATTTAGGGAAGAAAGCTAATAAAGGTTCTTCTGATATAGTGCTGGAGGTATGCTACAGATCGCCAGGACCCAATCTGGATATGGATAGAGACTTCTTGATTGTTTTTAATGAAATAAATACTATGGGGAATTGTGTGCTTATGGGAGACTAACTTCCTAGATATAGATTGGAGGATAAGTGCTACTAATAATAGTATCGGGGGTAGCCATGTTAGTCTGTATCCACAAAAACAGAGTTTTTTTGTGGATACAGACTAACCAGTCTTTAAGGTACCATCGGACTCCTTGTTATTTTTGTGGATACAGACTAAGACAGCTACCCCCTGATACTTGACACCATGCAAGGCACTAAATTTAGCCGTATGGAGTGGAAATCCATCGACCTCAACAAAAAACTCGCACAGATACAGACAGACATCATCTTCCTCTCCAAGTGCAAACAGATGGAAATCATACCAAATGGACTCAAACGAATAATTGTAGGGCCCAGATTTTCCTGGATGTCATAGCTGACAGAATTCTTCACCAAATAGTTGCTTAACCAACAAGAGGTGTTGCCGTTTTGAATTTTGTATTGGTGAGTAGTAAGGAACTCATAGAAGCACTGGTTTTAGAAGACAACCTTGGTTTGAGTGACCATGAATTAATTCAGTTTAAACTAAATCAAAGGATAAACAAAAATAGATCTGTAACAAGGGTTACAGGATTAAGGGAATTAGGGATATGGATTAAACTGAAGAACTCAAGGATCTGAATGTGGTGGAGGCTTGGAATTACTTTAAGTCAAAGTTGCAAAAGCTTGCTGAAGCCTGCATTCCAAGCAAGGGGAAAAAATTCCTAGGGAAGGGTTGCAGACCAAGCTGGATGAGCCAGCATCTCAAATAGGTGATAAAGAAAAATCAGAGAGCCTACGAGGAAGTGCACATGGGAGGAATCAGCAAGAAAAGCTACTTCAAGGTCAGAAAGTATAGGGATAAAGTCAGAACTTCCAAAAGCCATGCAAAGTTGGACCTTGCAGAGGGAATTAAAACCAATAGTAAAAGATTCTATAGCCACAGAAGTAAGAAAACAAGGAAAGAAGAAGTGGGACCACTAAGCACTGAGGATAGGGTGGAGATTAAAGATTATCTAGGCATGGCCCAACACCTAAACAGATACTTTTCCTCAGTTTTTAATGGGGCTATTGAAGACCTTAGGGTTAGTGGCAGGGTGGCTAATGGCAACGAGGATATGGAGGTAGAAATTAACACATGTGAGGTGGAAGTCAAACTCAAACAGCTTAATGCGACTAAATCAGAGGGCCCAGATAATCTCCATCCAAGAATACTAAAGGAACTGGCCTAAGCAGTTGAAAGCCCAATAGCAAGGATTTTTAATCAATCTGTAAACTCGGGTCATACCCTATGACTGAAGAAATGCTAATATAGTTTCTATATTTAAGAAAATGAAAAAAAAACCACCCAGGAAGCTACAGGCCTATTAGTTTGACCTCAATTGTATTCAAGGTTTTGAAACAAATTTTGAAAAAGAAAGTAGCCTAAAGACATGGAGGTGAACGGTAATCAGGATAAAAATATAACATGGTTTTACAAAAGGTAGATTGTGCCAGACCAACCTGACCTCCTTCTTTGATTTTTTTTAGACAAAGGAAATGCAGTAGATCTAATCTTCCTGGATTTGATACAGTTCTACATGGGAAATTATTAGTTAAATTGGACAAGACATGGATTAAAATGAGAATTGAAAGGTAGATAAAGAACAGGTTAAAGAGGAGACTACACTGGGTCCTACTGAAAGGTGAACTGTCAGGCTGGAGGTTACTAGGGGAATTCCTCAGGGATCAGTCTTGGGACCAATCTTATTTAACATTTTTATTACTGATCTTGGCACAAAAAGTGAGTGTGTTTGAATAAAATTTGTGGATGACACAATGTTGATGTATAGCCAATATGGAGGAGGACTGGAATTTCATATAAGAAGAAATGTAGGAGCTTGAAACCTGGAGTAATAGAAATGGGAAAGTGCAAAGTGCAAGTTCATGCATTTAGGGACTAACACAAAGAATTTTTGCTAAAAGCTGGGGACTTATCAGTTGGAAGCAACAGGAGGAGGAGAAAGACCTAGGTGTATTGCTTGATTGCAGGATGACTGTGAGCCATCAATGTGATGTCGCTGTGAAAAGGGCTAATGCAGTCCTAGCATGAGACAAGGTATTTACAGTAGAGACAGGGAAGTGTTAGTACCATTATACCAGGCACTGATGAGACTTCATCTGGAATACTGTGTGCAATTCTCGTGTCATGATTAAGAAAGATTAATTCAAACTGGAACAGGTGCAGAAAAGGACAACTAGGGTGATCCGAGGAATGGAAAACCTACCTTATGAGAAGAGACTCAAGGACCTTGGCTTGTTTAGCCTTATCCAAAGGCGGCTGAGGGGAAATAGGATTTCTCTCCATAAATACATCAGAGGGATAAATACCAGGGAGAGAAAGCAGTTATTTTTTCAGTTAAGTGCCAATGTAGACACAAGAGCAAATGGATATAAATTGTCCATGAACATGCTTAGGCTTGAAATTAGGTGAGGGTTTTAACCATAAGAAGAGTGAAGTTCTGGAATAGCCTGCTAAAGGAAGGAGTGGGGGCAAAAAAACCTAACTGGCTTCAAAACTCAGCTTGATAAATTTATGGAGGGGATGGTCTGATGGGACTCCCTACAATGGCACATGGCCCATCAGTGACTGCCAGTGTCAAAAATCCCTGATGGCATCTGCCAGGTGGGTCTTGCCCATATGTTCAGGGTCTAACTGATTGCCATATTTGGGATTGGGAATAAATTTTCCCCTGGGTCAGATTCACAGAGACCCTGTTTTTGTTTTTTTTTGTTTTTTTGCCTTCCTCTGCAGTATGGGGCCTGGGTCACTTGCAGGTTTAAACTAGTGTAGATGGTGAATTCTCTGTAACTTGAAGTCTTTAAACCATGATTTGAGGATTTCAGTAACTCAGCCAGAATTTAGGTGTCTATTACAGGAATGGGCAGGTAAGGTTCTGTGGCCTACAATGTGCAGGTCAGAAGGGATGATCCCTTCTAGCCTTAGTCTATGAAGATGTTTGTCAAAATTTTCATTTTCAGCAAAAGTTTTCACAGCAACAAAAATCAGCAATCAACTTTCAGGGATGTGTCTGAAGTGCAGCAAGCTCTTGCATGCCCTCTATGAAAGATGAAAGAGAGGTGGAATAGAAGGCAGTTATCTGATCTGTACTCCAGGTGTAGATTCCTGCATTCTGGGGAGAACCTGTGCCTTTCCAGTTGCAGCATGAAATAGAATCTGGCCCCTTATTTTTCACTCTTATCTCAGAATATGCTCCTCTTGGTTTTTTAAAAAAATCCATCTTATCTTCATGTTTGTGTTTTAGTGGTGGTTAAACATCAGAATGTTCTGAGGTTTGGTTTCATTCAGACAACTTTAGTCTAAAAAGTGGGGTCACAATTTTTTTAAGATCAGGCTGTCTTTATAGAGCATTCCCAATGGGGCTAGAAATTCTATACAAATAAATTGCTGAATCCCAAACTTCCTGGGCACTACTGAATGTTTGGATAATTGGTAATCAATAGACAGGTTGACACTTTGGCAGTTCAATAGAAAAGATAGTTTAGATAACCAACTCCTCAGTAAAAGTAGAGGTACACTGAAATTTAAAAAAATAAATCAGTAAACAGCCAAACAAAAAAGTTAGATTAATTTTTATTTCAAATTTTAGGCAAAGATTTGCACCTGTTCTTATCTTATCAGAGCTGCTCTGCCCTCAGATCTGGGATAGGGTCTGTCCAATGCTACCTTTATTTGTTGACTTGGTCTTAGATACCAAGCTGATAAGCCTGGTTGATAAATCGTGACCATTTGTCTCCATTGCTATTTCCCACTGTTCTGGGCCACGGTGCTCGAAGCACCACAGGTCTGGCAGGAGTACTCTGAGAAAAACAAGGCTTACACACAGCTGTGAGTTATTGGCTTTACTGAAGGTTAGTGACCCACCCGCAACAGGGACTCCGTTGCAGTCATGGAGGCGGGGAACCCAGCACACCGGAGCTTTGCCTGGGACAGAGTCCAACGGAGGGGCAGACAGTCAGTGGTAATAAGCACTACACAAAACCAGCTCATGAATATAGAATTAGGTACTTCTCAAAGGGGGGCTTTCCACTACCTGGCGAAGGGCCATGCAAAGCAGCTGTGTCCTTCAAGAACTATCTCTATCCCACAATAACAAAACAGCTGTTTATGTCCCAGAGTAACCTCTCGGCTCGAGAAAACGGAAGTTCCCTGGCTAAGCCGTAACAAAGTCTTCCGCAGTTCCTTACACCCACCCCCACCACCCCTCTTTATTTTACAGGTTTACACCTCTCTCATACTATAGCTTTCTTCTAATGGCAGAAGAGTTTCAGGTGAAAATATGTGGAGCTATAAATCCACCACAACCTCTCTCTCTGTCTTTCACACACACACATGCAAGATACAATCTATCCAACCCACACAGCAGATTTATGGCTTTGTGATGTCATTGCCCATATATCTCCAAGATTACTTTAATATTACACCCTCAGGAATTATTCTTCATATCCTCAGTTGACAAACACCTTCCATTGTTAATATAGAACAAAGTTTTATCTGGTATAATTGACTACATAGTTTATGTTCACCAGCAAGTTAGTGTGAATTTTATTGACACCATTTATTTCTTGTCCAAGACATAAAATTCTATAAACAGAATGACTGATTGTGCCTTATAATATTTTTCAAAGCTACAGTGAAGCTGACAGAGAAGCAAAGATTAATTTCATAAACAACAAATTATAAACAACAACTACTTATACTAGAAACACTTTCCCTTTACTCCCATAAAGTATATTGTCCCCAGTGGGAAGTTTTTTGCCTGAGCAATGATTACAGAGGTAAATGCCAAATTTATAACAAATGAAATGCACTCCTGTACAGAGGGTATAAATAATGCCCAGGCTTTGTGACAGCTCTCTGCATTGTGCACTGGACCTTGAAGTGATTTGATTATAGGTACCATGTAAAGCTCAGTAACTTAAAAATGTTCTTTATATTGAACAAAATATGGATGAAATCTTATAAATGTGTCATGTTTATGTAAAGTGGTAGAAAGATTTACCTGCTAAGGTAATCAAAACAAAGTCTAAACTCTCATTCAATTCCAACTTCCTCCAGGCCAGTTTTATTAACAGAACATGCAAAAGTCTCAGAACAACAAAATGCTAACAGAGGACTGTCCCAGTTTCTGGAGATTGGGAAGGGAGAGGAGACACCTGTAGATATTCCTTCCTGGCTATCCTCTAGGCCTTCTGGTCGGTCCCTAAGGAGGGACTGCCCACACTATCTTTCTTTTACCCTTATCTTCCAAAAACTAAATGAGAAAGTTTCCTTTATAAAGTCTCCAGTTGGCAATCACATGACAATTAGTGCACATGTTGGGGGACAGCTATCTAGATACTACAACCCCCCACAAAATCATTATGCCTAAAGGACTGAAGACCATAACAGACACCGGGTGTGCACATGCTCTTCAGGGCCCAGTTACAGGCCCACAGACTAAAAATGTGTAGTATCTTGTTTTATATCAAGTATATTTCTGATATAGTCCTGGTGCTGGTTTTGTTTGTTTAGAGGTTTTTGTATTTGTAAAGGTAATATTAGCATTCTCACTACAGACTTCAATCCCCCAAATCCTTAATGATGACAGTAGTCCTTACTTTAAGTAAGGGAATGGAGCTGATTACATAAGCCTTTGCTGCATTTGGCCCATTAGCTCCAAAGCTAGGTAATTTTAGATCTGAGGCCCAGATGATTTTGCAATAAACTCTGTGCAAGTAGACTCCTGCATGTACACATACCTAATTTCACGACTGAGGCCTAAAACATGATCAAGTTCTTCTGAATACAGCATGATATGTTTTCATAACAAAAAATAAACTCCCTCCGCATGCTGTAGCGTAAGTTAGGAATAAACAAAGTAATCTGGATAACTGGGAAAAAATACAACTTGGCCTCTTACTTAAAACTCCATTCCAAACCCAAACTGAACCTTACGTACAAAAATTTTTTTAAAGAATTTCTTGCATATTAAAAGCTATACTGTCATTCAATATTGGAACTACAGAGTATTGGAAATCTTGTAAGAAAAGATGTCCCAGCAAGCTTTCCAACCCAAGTAATAGTACTTAGCATTTATGTGGCATTTTGAAACACTTAGAGCTCATTACAAACTTGTGAGATAGTGGTAGTGGTCTATGTCCGTTATGCTGATCTGTAATGGAGGTAGAGCATTGAAAAGTGACTTCTCTAAGACTCCATAGAGACAGAGTGAAATTCTCATGTCTGTGTCCCCTGTACACCAGATAAAGAAGCCAGAGTATCATAAAGGGGCTCTAAAAATGCCAGATCCAGCCAGGACAGAATTCTTCTGGTGTAAGAAGTGAGGAAGACAGTGGCCAGATGCCTTCTGTGCAGTCTAAATTATATTGGTAAGCATTTTTCCCCTTGAGCGGCTCAGAACTGGGATGGCACAAGATAATTTAAACCCCATTAGCCACTGTCCCACTGAGCTGTGAGTTCTTTGCTATGCTTATAACAGTCACTCTGAGATGGGCTGAGGCAGCAATTGTGTTCAGTGGGAGTACTCATGCTTAAAGTTAAGCATATGCTGAAGGGCTTTTCGGGACTGGGGCCAGAATGTTCTGTGCTTTGCAGGACTGAACCCTCTTAGCGTAATTGACTCCATAGTGAATATAGGCAGAACAGCATACAAATTAAAACAAAGATCCTTATTGCGGATTTCTTTTAAATTTGAATTATTAATTCATTGTCTTGTGGTTTTAATTAGATATAGACTTAGATTTTAAGGCCAGAAGGGATTGTTGCTGGCACAAAATGCCCGAGGCATGCAACAGCTGGATTCGTTGCCCGGTGGGTCAATAATCACAACAGGCTGGAGAAGTAGAAAAATTTATTTGAAGCTTCAAGCGGTACAGGGAGACAACAATCTCAAATCCTGCACACCAGTGCAAGCAGTTACACATATTTTATACATTCATTCTTCAGCATACTTATCCTATAGCAAGCTGTCCTAAGTATCCATATAGCCAATCTGGTATACCGGCCAGTTCCCCTTTTTCTTCTTATCATCTATTCCCCCCATATATGGAGTTGTTTGTTCAGCACTATCTAACATTCCTGTCCTGCTTGAGCTAATCTTGCTCCAGCCAGTCTGTGCCTGCAATATACTGTTGCAAATGTCTCAGCGTGAAGGTGTGAGTATCTCCAGGCAGAAAAGGGAAGAGGGGGCCATCTGGGCCTAGAGTGAGGGGGCTTCATCGACACTTGTGGTCTTCCGTCCCCTTGAGTTACCTAGTGGCCAGGCCTGGTGTCCCCAACAGGACCATCATGATGATCTAATCTACCCTCCTGCACATTGCAGACCACAGAACCTCATCCACCCATTCCTGTAAACTGAGTTACTGAAGTTCTCAAACCCATGATTGAAAGACTCCAAATTACAGAGAATCCACCATTTGCACTAGTTTAAATCTGTAAGTGACCCATGCCCCATGCTGCATAGGAAGGCAAAATTTAGCCATCTTAACTGATCAGATGATTCCTGTAACATTGAGATGTAACGTGAGATTAAAAGGGAGGCAAATTACACAGACAGCAGATTCAGGTTTAGAGGTTTAAAAACAGCCTTTAAACATTTGAAACAAGGGGAAAAATCCTTTAATTTGTTTCCCTTTTATCTTCTGAAAGGGGAAATTTGAAATAAAATATTGTGGCTTTCTGAAAGCCAGGAGGGATTTATTAGCAATGTAACAGTACTTATGAATTTGGCTGCTCAGAGTAATACTGAATACATCCAAAGAATCCTTTTTATGATGTGGTAAAAATCTTTTGTTTAATTGAATATAAAGGTTCAGTAATGAGGATAATAGTCATCACTGTTATCTGTTTTGCTCTGTGCTTATGTAAGTGTATTGGCATGACTAATATCTCTGACAGAGAACAGAATTCATAAAAAGCTGGGAAAGAAATTTCATTATTTATTTTACTTTGGTGTTTAGCAGTAGTTAAAAAAAGTCTCAGTTTTTCACTAACAAGGAATAACAATAATAGCAG
This sequence comes from Dermochelys coriacea, assembly GCF_009764565.3. NCBI lineage: Eukaryota > Metazoa > Chordata > Testudines > Dermochelyidae > Dermochelys > Dermochelys coriacea. The sequence goes on from NC_050070.1 coordinate 138,683,278, forward strand.
CAGTCTTCATAATATTAAACAATTTCTTTATTTGGGACATAAAATATTAGTTCCATTTTTTTTTACTTGGAAAGGTCCATGGTAACACAATAAATCAATTAGCTGTAGGGATTTGCCACTAGACAGTAGATAGCAACTCAATGCCTATTAAGAGTAAATAAAAACACAGTAGAAGATACTTGGATTCCTTGACTGTAAGATATGTTAGAAGCAAGCTCCTTGGTAGCTTTGGGCTCATTTACCATCTTCAGAGGACAACTTTTAAATTCCCTTGCACTCTCAAAGTGTAGAAATAAAAGGAGATAAGAATTAGATATTTATAACAGAAAAGTACTCTGGGCACTTTTAGTATAAACGATGTTCATAAAGTTCAGTTTATTTTCTATACCTTTGATAAGATATTAAACAATGAGGATGCCTTGTCAGTAAAAAGAACATGAGTCAATTGAAGACATCACTAGAAACTTGCCTCAGACTTCTAAAACACAATGTGGGGTTGTTATTGTGCATCTTCTGTTAGGAACCTTAACGGATTTTGAGACTAGACCAGTGGTTTTCAGCTTGTGGTCCATGGACCCCTGGGGGTCCGCAGATTATGTCTAAGATTTCCAAAGGGGTCCACACCTCCCTTTGAAAGTTTTAAGGGGTCTGCAAATGAAAAGGTTGAAATCCACTTGACTAGGACCACAAACTCCTCTGCTCTGCAGGGCAACAACTATCTGTAGAATGACATGTGCACTTCTATTATGCTATTAATAATGAACTCTGTACATTTGTATCTGAAGTGTGTGCCTTTGACTTATTTTGTTTTTTTAATAAGACAATAACATCTAAACCCTTACAATAAAAGACAACAATGAAAGTGCTTACCTCAGATGCAAGGCTACACTTTTCAGTGGATGGTTTGCCAGAGAGGTGAAATAACTTCAAGTTCAAAGTCAATGGCAAAACTAGGATTAGACTGGGGTGAAATCCTGGCTTTCTTGAAATAGTTTTACTATTGAGTTCAGTTGGGCCAGAATTTCACCCCCAATCTCACCCTGACCACTGGTCCTACTAACTAGATCACATCCATTCTGGCTCCTTGTTTTGGCTGGTCCTTGTGGAGTTGGATAGAGTTGGGGTACAATGTGGGAGGGAAGTGTGGTTAATGCTTATTGCTTCTGACCTGACTTGCAAAATGTGCTCCATTATAAAGAGGACTCATTTGATTGTATTGATTTGATGTGTGAGCCCTAGGATAAAATTAATGGAGGAATTATGATAATGTACAGGCTCTCATTTACATCCCCAGGCACTTAATCGAGCAATGTGCCAAGCATTGATTTCATAGCATGAAAAAAGTTACAAAATAACATACAGTAAGGAGTAGAAATATGGAAATGGGTTGCCTTTTCTGATTCTCTCCTCCCTTCCACCTTCCCATTAATGGGGATAGAGGATAATTGGGTTATAAAGGAATAGCCAGCTTGGATTTGTCAAGAACTAATCATTCCAAACCTACCTCATTTTCTTCGACAGGCTTCCTTGCCGAATGGATGTGGGGGGAAGCAATAGACATATCTCAATTTTAGTAAGATTTTAGACACAGTCCCTCATGGTAATTTCATAAGCAAACTAGGGAAATTCAGTCTAAACTAAATTACTATGAAGTGAGTACACAACTAGTTCGAAGCCTGTACTCAAAGTATTGTTACCAATGGTTTGCTGTCAAACTGGGAGGGGTATTGAATGGGGTCCCACAGGGGTCAGTCTTGAGTCCAATACTAGTCAACATTTTCAGTAATGATCAGATAATGGAATACTTATAAAATTTTCAGGTGACACCACACTGGAAAGTATTGCAAGCACTTTGTAGGACATGATTAGAATTCAAAACAACCTTTACAAATTGGAGAATTTGTCTGATTTAACAAGATGAAATTCAGTAAAGATAAGTGCAAAGTACTTTGTTTAGGAAGGAAAAAAATCAAATGCACAACTACAAAATGGGGAATAACTGTCTAGGTAAGTGGCGGGCAACCTTTGGCCTGTCAGAATAATCCACTGGCAGGCCACAAGACAATTTGTTTACATTGACCATCTATAGGTGCAGCCACTCATAGCTCCCAGCTCCTAGTGGCCATAGTTTGCCATTCCTGGCCAATGGGAGCTGTGGGAAGTGGAATGGCCCACCAGTGGATTACCCTGACAGGACACAGGTTGCCCACTACTAGTCTAGGTAGTAGTACTGCTGAGGAGGATCTGGATCACAAATGGAAATCAACAATATGATGCAATAATGAAAAAGGCCAATATTCTGGGATGTATTAACAGGAATGTGTTTGTAAGACGAGGAAGGTGCTTGTTGCGTTCTACTTAGCACTTTATAAGGATAGTTAAGTTCTGGATCAGGTTTCCAAGGGAGGTTGTGGAATCCCCATCATTGGAGATTTTTAAAAACAGGTTGGATACACCCCTGTCAAGGATGTTCTAGGTTTACATGGTCCTGCCTCAGTGCAGGGGACAGGATTTGACTTTAAGGCCCTGCCAGCCCTACACGTCTATGATTCTATAATTATGGTACTCATGCATTTTGTGCATCCTGATATCTTGTCACAGAGGTATCAGATTTTTAAAGTGTATACTCATCCATTTTTTTTCTTTCCTGCTTTAATATTTAAGATGGGTCTTAAGTCCACCAATATAAAACAAGCAAATCTCTAAAAATTGATTGTCTTCTTCTTTCCTCTCATGTCACTATCATCTCCTCACCATTAATACCATGAAAAAATTAATACCCTCCTGTTCAATTGTTGTTTAAAATTTTCAAGCCTGGCTGGTGTGAAAATCAGTTTTGTTTAATTTTGAATAGAGGAATGATGTAAAATGGATCCCCTCTCACCACCCCCCCTTTTTTTTAAGGATCAGCCCAATTTCAGTTTCTGTGGGCAGAGCCAATAATAAATAGCAGTGTTAAATAATAAATAAATAATAAATAGTGTTACAATAAGTGTTAGCAAATTTCCTTAACCTATACTGAATATCAGAATCAGGTAATTGGTACATGTTCCATTTCTCAGTATTTTTGTTTTTTATTTTTACATCTCAGCCATTTGAGTCCATTAATTCCATCCCCCTAATTTATCAAATGAATTACATTCTATCTGGCACTATTTCCTTTTTTATTTTAAGTGACCTTTTATTCCCTACTCTCCAACTAACTAATTGTATCTTTGTTCCTTCCTTGACTGTGTATATTTGTCATTAGGTATTAGAAATATGAAATGATATTGAAAAGTTAAACATTTTCACAAAAGATGAAAAAACTAGAAATACAGGGAACTGCTTGGAACATCAAATCTGGAAGAAACCTGCCTAAGCTGCATAAAGTAAACAGGCAAAATAGCATCTAAAGGAGGAAGTTCAAGCTCATAGGAACTCTACTTAGAATGCTTGAATGATTCTTGGAACAAAAGAAATCCTGCATGAATATGTAGGTAGTGCAAAAGAGAAAAGTCTGTTTGCCTTGTGGATGCTAGGCTGACTCCCACTGCAGCATTGCTTCTAACAGAAGATAGAATTCAGACTTCAGAATAAGTGTATGTTTGACAAGGAGGAATAGATAATGGTTAAACTATATGAAAAGTTCACAATAAAACTCAAAACTATACCACAAAACCTAACCTGGTTTAGTGTTGCATCATGAACTTGATGCACACACTACATTGTGGACAGGCTTGTTAAATAAAACAAAACAAAACAAAAACAAACAAAAACCTATTGAGTATACCTCCCTGGGACCAATATTGAGTGCATGTTTGAAAGTGAACAAAAATTACGGAAAAAATAAAATGTCCACATCTACTCCTAAAAGTGACATTGTCAAGTTTCATGCACTTCTGGTACCTTAGTCAGTTTTGAGCTTACATTCTGCTATGCTAAATGCCAGTCACTAGGATCTTGTATGCATGTATAGTTTCGTAGATATCACTTCTTTCATCTATTACGCACAGGCAGAAGAACACTAATAAAGAAAATCCAAGATCTATGGAAATTGCTGTTATCTAGGGGTATACAGTTGAAGAAATGAAGTGAACACTGGATATACTGCAGAATATCCATTAGGGATGAGCCAGTAATGCTCGTCAAAACCCAGCTTATCCACAGATGGACTGAAAACATATCTAGAGCCTTAGTCCTATTCCTCAAATATGCATCTCCACTGATTCCATAGACCAGTGAACATTGCAATGTTTTCAATATAGTTCATAGATATTTGTTTGATTGTGAAATGGGTTGGAAGGAAGCTCTTTCATTACAAACAGTTAATTCAGAAACTGTGTCTTTCTATGTGTGGGCAGTGCCTCCACATTGTGCTCTTTGTCATAATACAAATAAATACTACTACTTCATAGTAGTACATCTAAAAGGCATCAGTACCAGGAATAGCTTTCAGCATAATGCCATCCCACTTTCCAAAATACCACATTTGAGAAAGCACAGCAACTCCAACTGTTCAATATACCATTTTTCTGCCTGAAGCTTTACTTTCCATACAAGACATATTCTATACAATTGATAACTGTCTACGCATGGTCCCATATTACTTAATTTGGGGCAGTCGTATCAGGGTAAGGAGTCTACAGTCTCCTTCTGACAGATATACAATCCTTGCTGGTTTCTCTTGAAATTAGAGACATATCCAGACTGCTAAATAAAGAACCATATCCATGTTTCCCTAAAATTGTAGGGTGTTAGATCTTGGCATCTTGGTTCAGGCCCATGTCTACTTTACCTTATTGGGATGTGGGCTTCCCCAGCCTAACATATGGCAATCTTTGAACTTTCCTGGAAGACTGATTTCTGCTGTCTAGATATTAGCCAGAGTGTTGCCAATGAGATTGCAGATAGTGCAGGATAACTTTTCATTTGTATATCACTGTTCTTTGCACTCTGCAGGTCAGGCATGAATGCTTTGCAAATGTCTCCCCACTACTGACAGCACACACATATAGATACACACAGGTGGTTCTCCAAACTTAATCCCTTCCTCAGGAAGTTCATTTATTGATAGGGAAGGCAAGACTCTCCTTTGAAACAAATGTTTCAAACTCCTTTCTAAACCAGCTGCAGTTGCTGCTAGCTTACTCTTATGTCAGATGAACTCCTGAAGGAGAGCTAATGAGATGCATTTGGTCAGCAAGACAGCAGTGAACCTCCACACAGATATAAAGTCTGATACCCTGTGAAAAAGTTCACTCACCTCTGAGCTGCCTGGCTGTGGCAGAGCAGCTCTCTTCTGGTCTGGCATGCCCAGCCAATGGCTACTTTAGTCCTCTGATGATTTTGCCTCTTCCTGTGACTCATTCCTCCAGCCAGGTCACAGTTTAGTCCACCCCTTCCAAGGCGGAAAGAGTCCAACAAAAACAATCCAAAGGTTCTCACCAAGAGGTTTTTGGCCATATGGTCCTCAGACCCTTCCTTTGTGGCTCTCCATTGGTCTTTATCCCCTTCTCAGGGACTTTATGCAACCTTCTTCAGTGGTTGGTAGGGGAACCTGTGCCTTACCTCTACATTGGGTTATAGTCCAGTAACCTCATGACCAGCAGCCAAGTCCTGCTCAGTCCCATAAAATATATTAACGTTATAAATGTTATAATGTATAATTATAATTAATATACTTATATATTAACATTATAAATATATAATTTTAAAGATTATAAACCCAGTTCTACTCTCCTTGGGCTTGACCTTACATCTCTCTCAATTAATTACCTTCAAGAAAGTCCAATGCCTGCCCTTTTGCCAAGGCTTCTCACCACAGCCTGCGCCACTCCAGGGCTGTCCTATATTACACTTGTCCACTTCTCAGCCTCCTCTACTGAGGTGAGTATCCCAGGGCTTGCTCTCCCATTGTTCTTTCTTCTCTCTAATCCTAGACAGTGACTGCAAGCTCTCTTCCTATAGTCCCCTTATTTTTCTTTTTTTCATGGCAAAGCAGACTTGACTAAACAGCCTATAGCTACTGCCAACCATAATTCCTCAATACTTAGTGGTTTATATTCTCTTGTTCTGCCCTGTATCTTTCAGGTAATGTAGCAACATATTTTTAATAATATCCAATTTCCCCCATGTTTTTACTAAATAACAATGTAATTTTCTATTACCTCAAGATGTGTGAATGATAAAGAAAGGGAAAAGCTGGCTAAGGCAAAGTCCTTACATATTATAAAGATGATCAATTGTCAGCCCCCCTCTGTGCTAAATTTCCTGCCTTTATAATCATTACCCAGTGCATCCCCAAGTGGTCTTCATCTCTAGTTAGACCTGGCTTTTTCCCACTGTTTCCCTCAACAGGGCTCTCAGGCCTGCAGTAACTCTTTCAGAGCCCGTGTGGGGTACACACACCATCACACACCCTTATATTAGTTTCCTCTTCCCTCTAAAGACCATTGTAATAGTGGTGTATTTTGCCACGCTACATCTTACATGCTTATGTTTCTGAGATAGTAATGTGATGAGACTTCAGTCATGGACCTACCCTTGTTACCAGTAGGCAGCCAACCTTGTGATATTACATCCTCATGGAGTCACCTGTTCTAAATGCTGACAATTCTCTGAAGTTTGTAACAATTCGATCCTGTCCAGTTTATTTACAAGTATTTTAGGCTGCAATAAATTTGAAGTACATAGCAGCCTGGTTCTAAGTGATCCACCTCATAACAATTCCTGTACTAGGTAGCACAGATATTTCTGAAATTTTACAGAGCAATGTGAGACAATATGCTTGTCTCTGCTGCATTTTGTATCACCTGTAGTTTTAACAGTCTGTATCATTTGTTCAGCCAGGCCATTTAATTGTGAGTACCATGGGCTTCAATTTGTCAAATGTATTCCAAATTGCGCAAACAGTACACACTCAGTAACCATTCCTAATGGCAAGCCATGCCAGAAAAATTCTGCTTTCCACTTGCTAATGAGGCTGGCTGTCTTGTCACTCTTCTGTTGTTCAGGGTGTTTAGAGAAACAATCAAAATAATCAGTAAGAAAAATTCATCTTGAAATACAAAATGTCTTTGCCTTCCTTTTGCTACAGCAGACTCCGAAAAAGAGGAGAAAACGGGTAGAGAAAGAACAAGTCGTTAATGGTATCGTGATTCTGGAGCAGCCAAAGCATTAGGACTGAACTGATGTCCAATATATGTTTTAACCACACTGAAATCTCTATGACAATCCTTCTAATAGCCACAGCACCCTCCCCCCTTTTCTACCTAGACCTTTCTAATTTCTATCCACCTTCATTCCTATAATAGAAAGACACACAAGTGATTGTGCTACAAAAATTAAAGTTGATCAATAAAGGGAAAGGGGAGGGGAGGAAATGCAAAAATAACAGAGTTGCCTGTTTTATCTTATACAATAGAATAAATAGATAAATCACCGTCTTTATAGTCTGCGCAAAAAATTGTGGGCATCTCCTTTCCTCTCAATAAAAGAGTTAACAGCTGGTACTGTGCTGATGTCTCCTATTACTAAGATTTTATTCCTTATGAGGTATACCTGTCACCTGCATACTCACCAACTCACATCTTGTCCTTGATGTTAGGCTATTTCCCTGTGGTTACCTGCCACAGAACTTCAGAGGAGAGGATGCCTTTGGCCAGGCCCCCTCCAACTGACACCATGAGTGTGTGTGTGAGGGGGATTTGACTCCATACTCTTTACCCTTCAGCACCCGTCTTTAGAGGTTAAGAGTTGCCTAGCTCTTTAGGGGCAGTCAGAGTGAAACTCACCATGCCAGCAGTCTTCTTAAGAATCAGATTTATTAAAAAGGGAGAGAAAAATTATGAAAACAATTTGCAGAACATACCTCCTCTGAATATTTTGTGTGGGCCAGTGGGGCAGGTTACTCCATGCTCAGTTACAGGTAAAAGAATAAAAAATCTCTCTAGAAATCATCCCCCTTTTTGACAACGACTCTGGCCAGCCTGCTGTTCAGAGAAAGTCTCCCCCATCCCTGACACAACCTGCTTATCAAGTCCAACAAGAAAAAATGAAAAAAACAAACTGCTGTATAGTTTCTCCTTCATTAAGCACCAGCCATGCTGTGCACAGAATGAGGCAGCAGATGTGTGTGGGTGTGGGTGTGGGTGTGGGTGGGTGGAGGGGAATGTGATCATGTAATTAAACACTGTATCATAATGCATATATACAAGGGAGTTGAATTAAAGTTACCCAACTTTTAAGTGTTTGTCTTTGCAACCTAAATAATGTTTTTAACATGGTGGGGGGGTTGTGTCTGCAATATATATACACACACACTTTTGGATAATCATCTCCTCTGGGAGGTTTCCCCAATGTCCTGTCACCAGTCTTTCATAGGCCACCTTGATCTCCACCTCTCTATACACTCCTCACGAGTCATTATGATTGACTTTTGATTTGAATGCCCATTGTTCTTGGACATGGGAAATAGATCACATGCCCATGCTGAATGAGAGATATCCAGATTCTAGCTTAGGCTTTATCTAACGTTTTACCAGTTAAATTTCTATAGTTATACAGGTATTACATACACACAACATCCCACCATCCACCCATCCATCACTGTGGCTAATCTTATTATGGTCTGAGTGGCTTTTTTCATTTTAGTTTAAGCCCCTTCCCAGGTAACATATGCTAAACCAAAGAATGCCATTCTTATCCTGGAATAAGTGTGCGTACAAAGGAGGGTTATGTTGGTTTAAATTCACAACTTAACTTATTCAAAAAAAAAAACAAACCCTTCTTATGAAGACAAGGCTTAAGATGATCACCAAGGTAGTATAAATGTGCCTTCCTTTAAAATCCTCATATCATTTTTTTCTGGCAGGAAATGTAATTTATTGATAGATCCTGTCTGTCATGATACTCCATACATTTACTAAAAAGAAAAGGAGTACTTGTGGCACTTTAGAGACTAACAAATGTATTTGAGCATAAGCTTTTGTGAGCTACAGCTCACTTCACCAAATGCATCTGATGAAGTGAGCTGTAGCTCATGAAAGCTTATGCTCAAATAAATTTTTAGTCTCTAAGGTGCCACAAGTACTCCTTTTCTTTTTGTGAATACAGACTAACATGGCTGCTACTCTGAAACTATACGTATACTAGCAGACTGTGAAAATGGAGGAAGCTGTCGGTGCTAAATTCACCACTGTATTACAAAATTGCCATCCAGAATAATCCATATTCTTACTATGTCTCTTCCTAATACCTTATTTTAGGTACAAGGAGCCTTGGCACTAGATCATCAGCTGATATAAATTGCTGCAGCTCCATTAACTTCAGTAGAGCTACTCCACTTTATTCTAGCTGAGGCTCTGTGGCATATGTTTTGTTGCTTTGTCCCTCTCTCCTCTAATTTATTATAATTAGGAATTTGAATTTTAATCTGTGTAATCTTTCTTTTTAGCCCAAATTTCAAGTCATGTATTTTCTTTTAATCCTTGCTTAAAATATCTACACCACAGTACACACTACTTAGGGTCTTCTATTCAGAAAGTGCTCTTTTTTTTACCCTAAGTCTGGGGTTTAACTGTTACAAATGAGCTTTCTAATCTGCTGAAGGCACAGTGCTTCATTTTACCTATCTTGTAGGAAACGGGTGATTTGTTTCATGTGGTAATTTGGAGGGATGCAAGAATAAGGAAATTTGCTAAATTATGATTAGCAAAGTGTAGGTCAATAGAATCTGAAGGTCTGTAAAGCTTTTGAACAGTCTACAAGAAATTACAAGAAGAAAGGAAAATTAGCTGTAAAACTGTTAACCCAAACAATGTCTTCTTGAAAGGTCAAGATTTTCTGCTCAAATACTATTGGAATACACAGTATCCCTACAGAGGGGAAAAAACCCTATCTGTTTTGTTCTAGTAAGCAAAGTCTTACCCAAAATGCATTTTGCCTAACTTCAAACAAATCACTTTTAAAGTATGAGATCCAGATGCTCAGCTGGTGTAAATACTGTAAAAGTATTGTGATCATGGAGCTATGCCACTTTCAAACATCTAAGAATCTGGGGCCACATTTTCAGAAGTATTTGGGTGCCTTAAGATGCACGAAGGTGCCTAGGGGGATTTTCAAAAGTGATTATGCAGGTTAGGTGCCTACCTCCCATTCAGTCATTCACCTAAATTCCTTTGAAAAGCTGGTCTCTGGTGCTTAAGATTGTTCCTGATATTGCTCCATTAGTAAAAGTGGTTAAGATAAGGACTCTATTTGCTTACAGATTTTCACTGCAAGAAACCAAGTTAAGGATCCCCAGTGCTAGCAAGTCCAAAGACAGAATAGTGGGCTAGATGAACTATTCGTCTGACCCAGCCTGGCTATTCCTACATTAATCTCTCTTCCCACATCCAAAAGACACTCACTGATTGCTCTATAATGGGCCATAATAAAAGGTAGCAAGAAAACAGTATATAAATACATTAGAAGTGAGAGGAATATTAAGGACAGGGTAGCCTTGTTAGTCAATGAGGGGGAATAAATAATAACAGAAAATGTGGAAATGGCATAAGTGTTAAATGACTTTTTTGTTTCAGTTTTCACCAAAAAGGTTAGTAGCAATTTGAAATTTAACATAGTGAATGCCAGTGAAAATGATGCAAGATTAGAAGCTAAAACAGCGAAGGAACAAGTTAAAAATTTCTTTAGACAAATTAGATGTCACCAAAGCCTGATGAAATACATCCTAGAATACTCAATGAGCTGACTGAGGAGATATCTGAGCCATTAACTATTATTTTTGAAAAGTCATGGAAGAAGGGAGAGATTGCAGGGGAGTGGAAGAGAGCAAATATAGTGCCCCTCTATAAAAAGGGAAATAAGGACAAACCAGGTAATTATAGACCAGTCAGCTTGACTTCTGTACCCAGAAAGATAATGGAGCAAATAATTAAGAAAACAATTTGCACACCCCTAGAATATAATAATGTGTGAAGTAACAGCATTTTCTGTGATAGGGTAACAAACCTTGGATGTGGGAGAAGCAGTAGATGTGGTATATCTTAACTTTAATAAGGCTTTAGATACTGTCTCACATGACCTTCTCATAAACAAATGAGGGACATTACAACATAGATGGAGCTACTATAAGGTGGGTGCATAACTGATTGGAAAACCATTCCCAGAGAGTAGTTATCAGTGCTTCGCAGTCAAGCTAGAAGGGCATATCGAGCGGGAATCGCAGAGATCAGTTCTTGGTCTGTTCAATATCTTCATCAATGATTTAGATAATGGCATACAGAATACACTTATAAAGTTTGCTGATGATACCAAGCTGGGAGGGGTTGCAAGTGCTTTGAAGAATAGGATGGAAATTCAAAACTGGAGAAATGGTCTGAAGTAAACAGGATGAAATTCAATAAGGACAAATGCAGAGTTATCAGTTGCACATATACAAAATGGGAAATGAAAGAGGAGTACTCAGGGTCATAATGGATCACAAGCTAAATATGAGTCAACAGTGTAACACTGTTGCAAGAAAAGCAAACATAATTCTGGGCTATATTAGCAGGAGTGTTGTAAGGAAGACACAAGAAGTAATTCTTCCACTCTACTCTACGGTGATTAGATCTCAACTGGATTATTGTGCCCAGTTCTGGGTGCCACATTTCAGGAAAGATGTGGACAAATTGGAAAAAGTCCAGAGAAGAGCAACAGGTCTAGAAAACATGACCTATGAGAAAAGATTGAAAAAAACTTGGTTTGTTTAGTCTGGAGAAGAGAAGACTGATAAGTGATATAATAACAATCTTCAAAAACATAGAAGCAGCAAGGGAGGTTTAGGCTGGACATTAGGAAAAACTTCCTGTCAGCGTGGTTAAGACTCTGGAGCAGGGTGGTTAAGCACTGGAATAAATTTCCCAGGGAGGTTGTGGAATCTCCAACATTGGGGATTTTTAAGAGTAGGTTAGACAAACACCTGTCAGGGTTGGTCTAGATAATATTTAGTCTTGCCATGAGTCCAGGGGACTGGGCTACATGACCTTTCTAGCTCCCTTCCAGTCCTATGATAATCTGTTGTCTGTTACACAAGTGCAACTCTGCTTAGTCCAATGGACCAGCCCAACATCTCTAAAATTCACCCTTTCCTCTCCATCTCCTTTCCTGTTTAAAAAAAACAAACATCCCTTTTATATGCTGTTTCTGCTGTATCCAAACCCTTCTCTGACAAAGCCCCACTAATAAGATCTTCCTCCCTGCCACTAGAACCACATCCCTTCAACCTTTCTTTGAATACCCCCACTGATTGTCTCCCTTGTTCCACACTGTTTCAGATTCTTCCTCCTGGACCCTGCTCGGGTTCACGCCTTCTTAGATGCCGCTTCCTATGTTGGATCAACTTCTCACTTTGTGTGTGCCACGCACGCTCCCTATTCTCCTTCAGGCCCATCTCTTTGCCACAAACACAGTACACCATTTTGACTCTGAACTCTTGATCCTGGCATCACACTCGTCTGATCTGAGCTGTAAGCCCTCTGGGGCAAAGAGCCTGGTCTGATTCTGATTTCATATCATTCTAACCACATTGACCTCAGCAGAAGTACTCAGGCTTTACACTACCACAATTCCTGTCTTTTTAATACGTTTTGTATACTACTGTGTTCATTTGTGATGCCATATAATGATCACCACCACCCTGGTGGCTGGGAAAGATATATTTTTCTATTCCTCTGAGAAGTAGGGTGGTCTAGTGGCTAAAATATTGGACAGGACTCAGGAAATTTTGTGTTCTGTTTTCAACTCTGCTTCTAGCCTGCTGGGTGACCTTGAACAAGTCACTTCAGATCCCTGTGCCTCAGTTTTCCCATCTATAAAATAGTGATAACAGTACTGATCTCCTAGTAAAACACTGTGAGATCTACTGATGAAAGGTGCTATATAAGAGAGAGCCATTATTGCTATCATTTATTCTTCATACAGGCAAACTAGATGGTGGGTCAGTGGGGCACCATGAATCACACAGATTTTTTTAAAAAGACGGGGAAAACTGGGAAAGAAAATGGGAAAAGAAAGGAGGGAATGGAAAGGACTAAATTGGGGAAAGACAATTAAAGGAGAGAAAAGGGATAGAGATGTCGGAAGAGGAGGGTGAAGTAGATGTGTTCTGCTTTGCGTGGAGTCCAGAGGCAAATTACTGGTAGTTATTTAATAGTTGCTTTAATTAAGAGAGTTATTCAGGTGCATGAACAAAAGGATCAGTTCAAAACTGTTTTAATAGAATTCCATACACCAAAGCTTTAAAGTATGGATATCGTGTGGCAATGGTGCTCAGTCAATGAAACCTGCCCAGATCCTTAATTGCTAATCAGTAAATCCATAGGAGAAAGAAATTGCCTTGCAGCTTTTGAGGGATGAAAGAGGGTAGTTAGGAGAGGAAAGGGAAGAGAAAAGAAAGTAGGGAGAAGAGGAAAGGGGGAAGAGAGTAGAGAATGAAGGAGATGAGAAAGGATTACAGAAGGTAAAGAAAGTGAGAGAAGCAGAGTTTCCTTTTATTCATTTTGAATATGTTTAATCATTGAGCAAGCGAGGAAAGAATATTAAATATTTTGATGTAGGTCTCTTTCAATCTCTCATGTTGAAATTGTTACCCTTTAATTAAATACTTTAATAATTAAATACTAATTGGGCCAGAGAAAGAATTAGAAGGACTCTATAACCTACTGCTTAGGGCACTCACCAGGGAGGAGGTCAATCCCTATTCAAAACCCTTCTGCTCTTCAGGAGGAGAGAGAATTTGAACTAGGAGTCTCCCACATCCGGGTGAATTCCCTCTTTCTTGGGGAAAAGGTTTCAAGAAAGGTCCTCATCCTGATGGCTGTCTTGTGTAAACTTACTGAGGGACCTGATCTGATAGACAGCTTATGAGCATGCGTACTGAATTGGGTACCTACATGGTGACTTAGGTACCTACATGTGACTTAGGTGGCTCTATTGTATGGTTTCTGAATTACTCTGGAGTTAGGGTGATGATAGGCACCCAAATGCCTAGAGTAAGGCAGCACTGTGCATGCCAAGAGGCAAAAATTTAGGCACTTACAGGGATAGGTGCAGCAAAGCAGGAGTTTTGTGGATTACAGTGGTGCCTAAAAACAGAATTTAGCCACTGAGTATCTTAAAGGATAGAACCCTAAAAGATGAAATCAGTTGATTAGTCATATATGTCCACAGCTGTATTTACAGGAAGGAAAAGAAGCAATCTTTAATAACAAACAGCCCACTCCATGACTGCATTATCAAAAGCATTCTCTACTTTCTTTGTGACACCAACACACCAGGCTTTCCAGCATTTTAAAGAGAGAGAGGGAGTGAGCAAGGAAGAACTGTATAATGTAATTCAGAGTACCTGGAGGCTAGAGTATAATAATAAATAATGGAAAAATGAGAAATGAGCTAAACCAGATTGGTGAAACTAGATTATGGCATATCAATCACTGTGCATTTCTTAGACTCTGGATCAGGGACCATCTTTCCATCTATTTGCATAGCACCCTGTACAATGGGGTCAGATGAGGCCCGTGAGCACTATGGTATTATACTAAAAAAAAGAAAAGGAGTACTTGTGGCACCTTAGAATCTAACATTTATTTGAGCATAAGCTTTCGTGAGCTACAGCTCATTTCATCGGATGCATTCGGTGGCAAACACAGTGAGAAGATTTATATACACACACAGAGAACATGAAACAATAGGTTTTATAATACACACTGTAAGGAGAGTGATCACTTAAGATGAGCTATTACCAGCAGGAAGGAGGGTGGGGAAGGAGGAAAACCTTTTGTAATGATAATCAAGGTAGGCCATTTTCAGCAGTTAACAAGAACGTCTGAGGAACAGTGGGAGGTGGGGTGGGGGGGGGGGGGAGAAATAACATGGGGAAATAGTTTTACTTTATGTAATGACTCATCCACTCCCAATCTCTATTCAAGCCTAAATTAATTGTATCCAGTTTGCAAATTAATTCCAATTCAGCAGTCTCTCCTTGGAGACTGTTTTTGAAGGATTTTTTTTGGAAGGATAGCCACTCTCAGGTCTGTAATCGTGTGACCGGAGAGACTGAAGTGTTCTCTGACTGGTTTTTGAATGTTATAATTCTTGACGTCTGATTTGTGTCCTGGTGGCTGAACTTTGTGACTTTGTCCTCACCCATAACTATTTCACATTTGGGGACAATGTATACCTTCAAATCAGCGGCACTGCGATGGGTACCTGCATGGCCCCACAGTATGCCAACATTTTTATGGCTGACGTAGAACAACGCTTCCTCAGCTCTCATCCCCTCATGCCCCTACGCTACATTGATGACATCTTCATCATCTGGACCCATGGAAAAGAAGCTCTTGAGGAATTCCACCATGATTTCAATAATTTCCATCCCACCATCAACCTCAGCCTGGACCAGTCCACACAAGAGATCCACTTCCTGGACACTATGGTGCTAATAAGCGATGGTCACATAAACACCACCCTATATCGGAAACCTACTGACCGCTATTCCTACCTACATGCCTCTAGCTTTCATCCAGATCACACCACACAATCCATTGTCTACAGCCAAGCTCTACGATATAACCGCATTTGCTTCAGCCCCTCAGACAGAGACAAACACCTACAAGATCTCTATCATGCATTCTTACAACTACAATACCCACCTGCTGAAGTGAAGACACAGATTGACAGAGCCAGAAGAGTACCCACAAGTCACCTACTACAGGACAGACCCAACAAAGAAAATAACAGAACGCCACTAGCCATCACCTTCAGCCCCCAACTAAAACCTCTCCAACGCATCATCAAGGATCTTCAACCTATCCTGAAGGACGACCCATCACTCTCACAGATCTTGGGAGACAGGCCAGTCCTTGCTTACAGACAGCCCCCCAGCCTGAAGCAAATACTCACCAGCAACCACACACCACACAACAGAACCACTAATCAGGAACCTATCCTTGCAACAAAGCCCGTTGCCAACTCTGTCCACATATCTATTCAGGGGACACCATCATAGGGTCTAATCACCTCAGCCACACTATCAGAGGTTCATTCACCTGCACATCTACCAATGTGATATATGCCATCATGTGCCAGCCATGCCCCTCTGCCATGTACATTGGTCAAACTGGACAGTCTCTACGTAAAAGAATAAATGGACACAAATCAGACGTCAAGAATTAAAACATTCAAAAACCAGTCGGAGAACATTTCAATCTCTCCGGTCATTCGATTACAGACCTGAGAGTGGCTATCCTTCAACAAAAAAACTTCAAAAACAGACTCCAAGGAGAGACTGCTGAATTTGAATTAATTTGCAAACTGGATACAATTAACTTAGGCTTGAATAGAGACTGGGAGTGGATGAGTCATTACACAAAGTAAAACTATTTCCCCATGTTATTTCTTCCCCCACCCCACCCCCCTCTGTTCCTCAGACATTCTTGTTAACTGCTGGAAATGGCCCACCTTGATTATCACTACAAAAGGTTTTCCTCCTTCCTGCTGGTAATAGCTCATCTTAAATGATCACTCTCCTTACAGTGTGTATGATAAAATCCATTGTTTCATGTTCTCTGTGTGTGTATATAAATCTCCTCACTGTATTTTCCACTGAATGCATCCGATGAAATGAGCTGTAGCTCAAGAAAGCTTATGCTCAAATAAATTTGTTAGTCTCTAAGGTGCCACACGTTCTCCTTTTCTTTTTTGCGAATACAGACTAACACGGCTGCTACTCTGAAACCTGGTATTATACTGTAAATGTTAAATAACAATTAAGAATATAAACAGGTATTGCCAGACTATGGAGGAGTCAATGCTAAATACAATGATCAGTTTCAGCCACAGTTCCTTATTTTAGATTAGATAGTGAGGATGAATGAAGGGAAATGTCATTCAACTTGTTAAAAATTAACTAGTTTTAATAATCTGAGAAGAGAAGAAAGGGGAAGGAAATTTCAGTTAGAAAAATGTTTACCATCCAAGTCTTGCATATGTTCAGGAGTTAATCTTCTAAAATTAAATATGCGGTTCATCAGACAAGGTAACTCCGTCAACATTAATTTAGCATGTCCTTCTGCAGTGAGAAATGATCACTTATTTTTCTACTGGAAATAAAATGAAATATGTTTCCATATCCAGTGGGAGACTGTGTTAGTGATATAGTATTCAATAGTTAATAAAAAATGGTATTAAATGGAACTAATATCTTCACAGTAAATATGTGAAGAAAGCTGGACATTTGTTCTTGTGCATATTCACTCCAAAAATGAGAATCCAGATTTCGATGAGGACAATTAAAAATGGACTATATTTAGACTGTCTCAGTGGACAAGAAATATTGGATAATACAAAGGATATTTTCTTTGGTGATTTGATCATCTTTCTATAGTAGCACCTTAGTTCTTTTTTTAAAGGTTTCCATCCTTAGTGTTTGCAAAGGTAACATTTCAAGTTTGACATGATGTTCTAATGTTTTTCCTGAGTCTGCAGACAGATAACTCCCGTGCCTCAGTGCTGCTCAAGCTCTCAAGCAGCTGTGGTGTACAATTAATTAGTTGGTTTTAGTGCTTCCATTCACATCCCAGGTCTGGAGCAACAGCAGAGACATGCACTGCAATTGCTTCTATTTTGGGAGAACTCTAAAAAATAGGCTGTGGAAAGAGTAGAGATATTACACTCTTGGCAGTAGCTAGGAGAAGTGTAATCAGGAGAAGAATAATAGAATCAGAAGAAGAGTGAGCAGGCTTTAGACAGGGCTTGATTTACTCCTTACACGACCCCTTACATGCACAACTTCTTCAGTGCTCCCCTGCCTACAGCTGACCTTTGTGTTGCACACAGTTTTAGAGAGGTAAGGCACCCCTACAATGCTGGTGCCGTTAAGCATGTGCCTACTGTGCCTAATTGGAAATCTGGCCCTGGCTGTACAGTAGGTAGGGAAATAGCTCTTTTGTTTCCCAGCAGCCAGTGATGGGTGAGGACTTCAAATGTATTAGACATCCAAAGACTTGAAGCAGAGTCCAGGGACAGCACACTCCCTGCACTCTTCTCCATCCCAGTAGGTGGGCTAAAGAGTAGGCTTTTCTTTAGGGTGTTGTCTGTAGGCCTAGCTATTTCCATGCCCTGATCTTTCACATCAACCTCTAGCTAGCAGATTTACAGCGAGGTGCCTGGTAAAGTTTTCAATGACTGTCAAAGTGGAAGATGGGAGTCCAAAAATCTGGACTTGGTTTCTTGATTCCAGATTCATAACAACAACAGGTGGCTGAGAAACTTCAAAATTCTGATGAAAGCAGAAAACATTTTTAAACATTTTTCCTTTTTACTAGCACCAAAAAGCTCACAATGTCAAGGTGGGCAATGTGACCCTAACAAATAGCTGGCTGTCTGCATGCTGGCCCTATAAAGAGAGTCAGTGTATCAGCCAGCACCATTTGCAAGTGCTGCTTTTGCCTTAGCTGGAAAGTATATTTAATTATTTGTCAAGGGCATCCACTGCCTGGAATAGGCAATATTTTATGTTATAGACATTGACACCGAAATAAACACACTAATATTTCCATGCACAGAATCTGGCTCTCTCTCTTCTCCACCAATACCTCAGAGGCTCAGTCCACACTCCCAGGTGGCACTCAGGCAGAGACCAAGCCAATGAAACAACAGGATGGGAGTCAACATGACAAAACTGCCTTTTCCAGTGTTGGCTCTAGCTCAGGTGCATTTGCTCCAGCAGCAGCATTTCCCATGCAGGGACAGATGGAAGCCCCATTGCTTGACAGAGTTAAAGCTAGACAGGACGAGACACCAGAAAAATGTATTTAAGAGAACAATGCTGCACTGGCAAGAAGATAGATTAGTGAACATCTAAATTCTGGTTTCAGAGTAGCAGCCATGTTAGTCTGTATCCACAAAAAGAAAAGGAGGACTTGTGGCACCTTACAGACTAAAATTTATTTGAGCATAAGCTTTCGAGAGCTACATCCAATGAAGTGAGCTGTAGCTCACGAAAGCTTATGCTCAAATCAATTTGTTAGCATCTAAATTCTATGATTCTATTGATGTTGTCACAACAGTGCAATGCTACCTGTTAAACAGAGTAACAAAGTGATAGGAGAGAAAATACCACTATAGATAATTTTAAATTTATAGATTCTTTTCTCTGTAGTAACAGTATTGTGGCTCCTTTGTATTCCTTCTACTCTGTGATATCTTGAGTTGATGCTCTGGGTTCTACCACACACTGAAGACATGTGGAGCACAATGAGAAAAACAAGAAGCAACTGATGTCCAAAAAGCATCTTGATTTTTAGTATATAAACATATCATAAGAAACATTATACTGTACCCGGTGTCGAAAATGCAAACATCAGAATGTTGTCTGACATTTTTCCTATCATCCAAAAAGTGGAAATTAGGAGCCTTAATACCTTTGAGGATCTGTGCCTCAAAGCTTTCCCTAAGTGTTACTTCTTTGTGACTTCCTGGTCACCACAGAGCTTTCTAGTTTGAGTTCACTTGCTTTGTAGGAGCCTTTCCCAGTACTCTCATCTGGTTACTGGTCCTTTAAATCTGGGGGGCAGAAGCAGTTGCAGTTGTAAGGGGGCCATTTTGCATCTGACTACTGTAAGCTGCCCATTCTTCCCTTTCAGCTGGTAAGTATTTTTAACACCTACAGTGTTTTCCTAAGGGTTACCCTTTCTCTGATTCCTGAGACAGTAGATACATATCTTCATTTGTTACTATTCTGCAGAATAAATTTTGTCCTGACAGCATTTTCTACTAGTCTAGCTTGTGATAGTAGATATTTTCCGTACTCAAACTTTAAAAAGCATCTAATCCTATAAATTCCCATGGTCTTAGAATATGTGCCACCATACTTTATTTTCAAAGCTCTTCTCCAGCAAACTTAGTTGTTTAGCACTTAATCAGTCAGCAGACTGCACAGTCATTTTCAATTTTCCTCTTTCATATCACTGAAATGATAAACCCAGAAAAAAAGCTGACACTAATGTATTTAAAACAAATGTATTTTGTTTGTAGGCAAACAGATGCAACACAGAAAGCATGAATTGCCCTATGGCCTGTATAGCAGATAAAGGACCTCTACAATATCCCTATTTACTGTCAAATTGCTATTGTTGTATTCAGAAAGAATTGGGTAAACAGATCAAAACTAGAGCAAATGGGTTCTCATACTTAAAATATATGCCACTTTAATTATATTGTTTTCTGAAAATATTCTGTGATGAAAGTACTCTAGTTAGGGACACATGATAATAGTGTGAATTTGCTACCATTTGTTTTGATTATTCTACAAAAATAGGTCAAAAAGTTACAGCCCCCCCGGAAAAACCACACCCTATTAGGTAGAATTTCTACCTGCAATATTTAAAGGGTTTATGCTTACAGATGAATATGGTGAATTGTTTGATTTGTCTCTCTTTTCTTTCTGTGTCTACATTAAATTGTATGCATAGCACTGCTCATTTAAGCTCTCACTAGCTCCATTACAAATGTCACTTTTTAGCATGAATATGTAATATTATGCCTAATGGCATGCTATATACATGAAAAAATGTATTTTAGATTCCATTAGACTGATGCTTTGGATGCAAATTCTCTCTCCAGATGCACATTTTTTAAGCCACTCACAATTAGTTTTAATAATTTTAGTTAAGAGAAAGGAACATGGTCAATGATCTCAAGTATTTTTTTTTTTTTTTTTTTTTTTTTTTTTACACAAATCCAACTTCAAAAATCCTACTTTTTAAAAGAGCTTTCCACTACTATTTTAGTCTAGGATCTGGACAAAATCTTATCATTTTAAGGTAAATATAATGGCACCAGACTGAAAGACCTGTTCTAGACTGACACAAGCCTTACCTGTATAAACACCTTTATGTTGCCATAACCACAGCCACAACAGAGGGTTCCACTGATTTAACTAAATCATTTTTTCTACCAATTCAGTTATATTGGTGCAAAAACTGAGTGTAGACAAGCCCTAAGTATAGCCTAGGATATTGAAATAAAATTTTCTTCAGATTATCCTGTCACAAACCTGTTCTACAGGGACCACTCTGGAGAAAGGAGTTAGATTGGTCTCAGTGTCTATTAAGGACCAAAGTTGCAGAGCTTGTAGTGTAGAGTAGCAGTAGGTGTGGGCGTCACACCTCCTTCTCCCCACCAAACTGACCCCTATTTCCCTATGGCCATAGACTTGGCCTAGACTTTCCCTGTGGAATGTCTAGACCTATGGCCTAGACTTTCCCTATGGTCTAGACTGACCTATGGCCCTATTTTCCTGAGGCCCTGAACTGACCCCTATTTCCCTAGAGCCTAGACTATGGGTTCAAGCAGGCAGGTTGGAAGTTGAGTCTAATAAGAGCATGTCTAAGGTGTGCACACATACAGAGTATGGTCATATTCCAGGCACAGAGATTTTGAAAAGGGGATTCACAATGCTGGGCTGCTTTTCTATGTGTTAATTCAATGTGTCTAGTCTCTCTTCTCCCCCCTGCAGGCACTAGAATACCCAAGATATCACTCAGCTAGTCTTGTGTCTGTCAGACACCACAAATACTTAAGGCAGAACAACATGTTGGGGCAGTACCATTTAACCAAATAATGCTTCATCCCATCCTTGGCTCCTGAAAAAGAAATAAATAGAATAAATACATGATGTAATTGTACACTTCTTAGAGTTAATACCTTTACTATTCTTCTTCATCCATAACTGGAAATGACTCCAGCTTACCTTAATGTAATGTCAGGACTCATCTCCTACAGGAGCTATCCAGTCCCATGAGATACCACAGCGACATGAGGGATGGGAAGAATTGATTGGCTACACCCACCAGCATCTGCTTCCCTGTCAGCTGGGACATCACCGTTCCTGTCTCTATATCCTACAGGGAATCATGCCTACACACACATGAACCCCTCCAAAAAGTATTAGTTCATTCCCCAGATAGGGCCTGTGACTTTACTTCCACTCACTCATGACTTGGGCCTTCTTGTACACTTCAGGGCTGGACCCACTGCAGCAAAATAAGAATAGCCTGAACAAATGTTAATATGCAAAACAGTACAGTGGGAAACAGTTAGGGTTGCTGCTACATAACCGAAAAAGCAAGCAAATGAAAACTGTGCATGCCCTCTATTCCTACATGAACAGGAACACACCATTACCATATCAACTGTACTTCAAAGACCATCCACCACAACCTTTCCTTAGATGAGAAGAGCTTGACTTGTTTAGTCTAGCAAAAAGGAGGCTGGGAGGAGATACAACTGCTCTCTATTAATACATCAGGGGAGGTGGTAAATACCAGGAAGGGTGAAGATCTATTTAAGCTAGAGGACAATGGTGGCACGAGAACAAATTCCGGGTGAGATTCTAGAACAGCTTCACAATAGGAGTTGTTGGGACAAACAACTTAATTGATTGCATGATAGGGTTACTTGAGATAGTCTGGGACAGGACTCGGCAGCCCTGGGGCTCACTTCCCATTTGCCTTGTGTTCCTAAAAGCTTATGCTTCAGGATTTCTTATGCTTCAGCCAGCTATCTGCTGGAGTCAAGAAGGTATTTACACTCCCTCCCAACCCCAAACACACACACAAATATATTATGAGTTTTTGTTTTGTTCTAAATCTCCTTCTTCTGAAGCATCAGGGCTAGAGATGGGACATCAGACAGGGCGGGCCAGGGCTTTGAGGTGGCTCCAAGGAATCTCTCTCTTGTGTGCTTGGCTGGATGGTTCTTGCTCACACACTCAGATTGCTACATGTGGGATCAGGAAGGAACTTTCCCCAAGGTCAAATTGGCAGTGATCCTGGAGGGGTTACATCTTCCTCTATAGCATGTGACTGCAGATCACTTGCCCAGATTATCTTGGTATATCTCACTTAAACATTTCCCTGCTATTGCTGGAGTCTCAGACACTAGTGTACCTCGGTCACTCCTATTCTGTGCTGGTAGTCTAGTCTCCTGCGGGCTGTAATATTTTGGTCTAATTTCAGTTGTTGGGTTGAGTGGGTGATGGGTGGTGCTGGTGGCCTGTGATATACTGGAGGTCAGACTAGATGATCTGGTAGTTTCTTCGAGCCACAAATTCTGATTATGACTCTATAACTGTGCTACCAACCTTCCAGTGCTAACAATGGGTAGAAAACTGTTTTCTTATCCCATGAGATTTAGAGATGTCAGAAAAAACAAAATCCATCCTGACAGGTTTCAGAGTAGCAGCCGTGTTAGTCTGTATTCGCAAAAAAAAAAAAAAAAAAAAAAAAAAAGGAGTACTTGTGGCAAATTTGTTAGTCTCTAAGGTGCCACAAGTACTCCTTTTCTTTTTGAAAATCCATCCTGTGTCAGGGATGAAATCTTGACACTTTATTTATCTAGAAAAAAATAGGTTAGGTCAACTGAAACATTTCAGTTTGATAATTTTGAAACGTGTTTTAATTTTGACATCTATTTTTTTACTTTTTCTCCTAGAAGATATTTAACCTTTTTTCTAGACATTTTGTTGAAAAAATGTCAAAACAGGACATGTTGGCAATTTTGAAACTTTTCAAAACGTTTTTGAATCATGAGATTTGTCTAAACCAACCCTTCCCCCACACAGTTACTATTTTGATGACCAACTTTTCTGATTTAATAAAAAAAAGTTTAATTGAAAAATTCCCAATCAGCTCTATCCAGCACCCTCTCTCCCAAACGTTTCTCTCAAAACTAGACTTCAGCTTTCCCTTCTGCACACCGGGATCACTAAATTACTTATTAGGTCCACACAACACTAGTAATTGTGGGTGTTTGATGTAGTAATCTGAAGTTCAGTACATTTGTCCAAGAAACTTGCAGAACAAAGCAATCTTAATGTGTAGGATGCTAGTGGGAGTTCAAAAATATTCCCTTATGGTACTTCTAATCACTTTTCTGATTTATTTATATGTGTGTGTGGGTAGTGCTAGCACATTGTGGGCACTACCTTTTTACAAATAGTAAACGGTCTGGGAACTAAAATCCATTCATAGTCTGATTATAAAAAGATAGACATTTGAGTACAAGTAAAATAGAAATGTAAGCCAGTTACTTTATAAGTTTCTGTGATGATAGAATATTACACTTCAATTTTGATTGTTTTATCATGGAAAAGTATTAAGGAGAGGCACAGTATATAGCAGGTGGCATGCTTTGGAGTGGCTGCAAATGTAGGAAATTATAGCAGAAAAGTAGAGAAACGTGTCCTACATGCAGAGAATAGACAGGAGCGATCCTACAAGCTTACATCACATAAAACCACCAGTGGCCATGAACTAAACAAAGGAAAGGCCAGGACCTAAAGGGATCTAAGCAGAGATTCTTTGTACAAGGAACAGTTAACAGATGGCACCGAATAGTTAAGCCCTGTAGGAACATCCCATATTATTCTATAAATTATTTGGTAAAGTAGTTGCAGGAAACCATTATTCTGCAAAAATCAGTGTGTGAAGATAACCAAATAATGGTTAAAAGTGGCAGAATCCTGTGGCATCTTAAAGACTACCAGATGTATTGGAGCATAAGCTTTCATGGGTGAATACATACTTTGTCAGATGCATGTAGTGGAAATTTCCAGAAGCAGATATAAATATGCAAGCAAGAATCAGGCTAGGGATGACAAGGTTAGTTCAATCAGGGAGGATGAGGCCCTCTAGTAGTTAAGGTATGAACAACAAGGGAGGAGAAACTGCTTTTGTAGTTGGCTAGCCATTCAGTCTTTGTTTAATCCTGAGCTGATGGTGTCAAATTTGCAAATGAACTGAAGCTCATTAGTTTCTCTTTGAAGTCTGATCCTGAAGTTTTTTTGCTGCAGGATGGCTACCTTTAAATCTGCTATTGTGTGTCCAGGGAGATTGAAGTGTTCTCTTACAGGTTTTTGTATATTGCCATTCCTAATATCGGATTTGTCTCCATTTATCCTTTTACATAGGGACTGTCCAATTTGGCCGATGTACATAGCAGAGGGGCATTGCTGGCACATATTACATTGGTGGATGTGCAGGTGAATGAACGGTGATGGTGTGGCTGATCTGGTTAGGTCCTGTGATGGTGTCGGTGGTGTAGATATATGGGCAGAGTTGGCATCAAGGTTTGTTGCATGGATTGGTTCCTGAGTTAGAGTTACTATGGTGCGGTTCTCATTCACACTATTTCCTATTAGCACACATAGGAATACTTTTCCAGCTGCACCTCAGGTGTATTTAGCTGGGCAATTGTCATTAGTGCTCCATTAAAGCTCTGCACTGCCCTACAAATGTACTTTAAAACCTCTATATGTGTAATAGTTATACTATACCAATGATGTTGCCTAAAAACACTGCTTTTAATTTACAGGTTTCAGAGTAGCAGCCGTGTTAGTCTGTATTCGCAAAAAGAAAAGGAGTACTTGTGGCACCTTAGAGCCTAACAAATTTATTAGAGCATAAGCTTTCGTGAGCTACAGCTCACTTCATCGGATGCATTTGGTGGAAAAAACACAGAAGAGATTTATATACACACACACAGAGAACATGAACATTGTTTCATGTTCTCTGTGTGTGTGTGTATATAAATCTCTCCTGTGTTTTTTCCACCAAATGCATCCGATGAAGTGAGCTGTAGCTCACGAAAGCTTATGCTCTAATAAATTTGTTAGTCTCTAAGGTGCCACAAGTACTCCTTTTCTTTTTGCTTTTAATTTAAAACCTCTACTTTATAATTATCTAAGCTGGTAACCAAGGTTGTGGCCCACCCTAAAGGAACTGCCAGGGAAAGCCACAACTAGCTACTTTTCCCTTGAAAGGACACAGATACAGACCTTCGATCAAGAATAGACAAGCAGTAAATATTCAAAAAACAAAAACAATATTTCTTTAGAAGTGAATGGTTACAATTAACCACTAGAGATAAATATAATAAAGGTTACAGTTAAAAGGAATGAAGCGGTGCAGGAAATAAAAACAAAAAACAATTGTTTCAAGTGGCACAGGGCAAATAAAGATACAAAACTAGAGTGGCACAGCAAATCAAAGCTACAAGAATATAACCATTTACTTAATATCATATAACAATATCATATCATTTAACAATATAAAAATTAAATAGACACTACTAAATACTTAATACTAAACATCATTAGATGCCTAGGGGAAGATCTTATTCAAGACTCAAGTATCCAGCTTTATTGACAAGCAGAACCCATGCACTCTTATTGACATTCCAAACAAATTGCCTCTGTATGCAACTATTGGTCCTTCTGCCATGTTAAGCACTGTCTGCTTGCTGCTGCTGAGGGAAAAGCTCTGTTGGCTGGGCTGCTAAGGAAGCCATTGCTATGGCGACCTTAGAATTCTGTGGTTGCTGCTGCTTCTTAGGTAGAACCCCAAAGCAACCCCCTCCCAAAGCTTCTACCCAAAGTTGCCTAGCTTCTGCGGCTGCTGCTTCTCAGGTGGGTTCTTCTGAGCAAGCACCTTCTTCCTTTGTCAGTCTCTAAGGTGCCACAAGTAATCCTCTTCTTCCTTGTAGGTGTCTTGCAGCTTCTTCTCTCTTTCAGGTCCCCAGTCCCACTAGAGGGTTTAGCCTGCTGGGTGTTGCCTTTATATACAATTTGCAGCTCATTAGCTATAATTTATTATCATAATTCAGCCCATCAGCTTTCAAGGATTAGCATATACTAATGTCACATGCACCAACATGTGACACTCAAGCTCAGCCAGTTTCCAGAGATTAGCATATGCTAATTAGTCACATGTACCAGAAGCTCTCTCTCTATGGGCTCAATGTATTCCTATTGAGTTTTTCAGCTGACCTTTAGATGAACCATAGCTATTTCCTGTTTGAAAGTCCCAGGTGTTCTATGGGATTTTGCTGAGTCATTCCCCACAGGAATTGCTGCAATACCGTCTCCTGATTGCATCATTCCTATATGTTCTTATGGAGTCTTTTCACTACATCACCCTATAGCTGTCATTACTAGATTCTTAATTTAAATTACTACTAATTTTTATTTAAAGCCTTGGTCTTAAAACTAATTAATAAATAGTCTAAGCATGCCAAAGGATCCTGACACTACCACCATTTCTTTCGTCTCCAATTAAGCAAGTTATAATTTTTTCTGATTTTAGACCCCCTTGCCATGGTTTTTCTAAAATCCTTCAATTTAAAGTGTTAAGGCTTTTCAGGCAACTGAGGCAAAAATCTCTCATCACAATGCAAGCTTATTTTCCTGACTCAGATGAAATATGTAATATGCGGTGTTTTCAACCTGCAAGTAAGATGTCTTAGCAATTGAGATATATTATGTATCTAACATACAAAGGAGGATAGGGTAATTGTAGTGCACTTTGTAGGATCTGATTTACCAATGAGATACAACAACACAAAAGTGGAGTAAGTCTAGTGATTGCAAGGTGAGGGTGAAGAATCTGTGATTTTTGTAGTTTAGTCCACTCTGCCAGTACATGATTTCTTCCTTCAGTCTATGTTTTACAGGCTTGTCTAACTGAGTTTTACATATAAAAACTATTGGGGTTCTACCACTTTCCTTGGGAGACTATTCCACAGAAGTGGCTCTTAGGCAGGATGTTTTTTTCTTGATATTCATCCTAAATTTCACCTCTCTTAATTCCATCCCCTTGCTCTCGCTTTAAAAAAAAAAAAACTACCACACATCCCAGGATTAGTTATGCTTCCTCATTCCTTATTGTTTATATGATTCCAATAATTGCCAACTGCAAGCCTGATTCTCTTCTGCCTTGTTTTGTGTCATCATTTACACCATCTCATAGAGGTGTGAAATACTGTCATATCAGATTTCACCACACTCTCTCTCTCACACATACACACACACACGTAAATAACTGAACAAGGTAAGACCATGGAAAATTGAGCACTCACCTGTTGCCTAGTCAAGGTATACATTTCACTTTTAAAATCTTGCTTGGTAAATCATTCACCCCAGGTCCCTAAGCAGTTTTGTTGCTCTTTCCCAAAATACTCACAATTTGTCATGATCTTTTTGGTGATGGAGTTCTGAGAAATAAATGCAGTGTTCCAGGAGCAGTTAAACAGCTGCATAGAGAGGAATGAATACCTCCCTACTCAGTCACATGCCTTTGGATATGGAACCCAAACTTAAATTGATTATCTTCCATTTTATTACTTAGGTCTGGTCTATGAGAGACCTTTATCATGGAGGGATGTCAAAAGTCCACACCCTGAGTGATGTAGTCATACTGACCTAACCCACCATGTAGACAGTGCTAGATCAATGGAAGAGCTTCCCTCGTTGACATAGCTACTGTCTCTCATGGAGGTGGATTAACTACACTGAGTTTTGATGTAGGAGTGTCTTCACTAAAGTGCTATAGTGGTGCAGCTGCACCAGTATGATGACAAGCCCTTAAACTGTAAGCTCCATGCGGTAGAGCCTGTCTTTTTGTTCTGAGTTTGTACAGTGCTGAGCACATTGGGGTCCTAGTCTATGACTGGTGACCATAAACACTCTTGTCATGCAAATAAATAATAATTACACATTTAGCTGTAGTTTGCTTTCTACTCTGGCTCCTAAATAAAAGGAGATGAGCTATTTGTAACAATTTATTCAGCAAAACACATACATGGATCCCCAAATAGGACAGATAGGCTCAGGGTTGTAAGAGAGTGTTGAGAAGCAAGAAAAAACTGGAATGAAACACTAGATGGAAAAATATATACAGTTCTGTTTTCCTTATTTAGCAGCCCCCAAAAGCATGCTGGTGCCTAAGAGTACAAAGAAGAAAGTAGAAAGTAGTAATGAAACAATAGCATGAGAACTGTGGGGGAAGAACAGAACAGAGGGGATAGAAAGAGTCATACTTGTGCAGCAGAAAGGTCCCTTGTCTGGACACTCTTTGACTGTGTTCCAGCTCCAGTATGCGGAGCAACATGTCTGTTATGTGGATCAGATCTGGTCAGGAAAATGTCTTGTTTCCATGAAAAATTTTGATGAATACTTTTTTGTTCAATTAAATTTTTCTTCAACATTTCAGGTTTTCATCCAAAGATATTTTTATTTGGTTGCCAATGAACAAATACATAAACTTACATTTTCAAGTTTTTGATTCCCCCCCCAAAAAAAATCATTTGTTGGCAAAAAATAAATTTCCATGTATTCACAAATTTTCTGATGAATAGGTTTTTTCAATTCTTTTGATCAGCTCTAGTGTGGATAGATATTGAAGTGAGGAGTCAGGATGGAATGTCAGCACCTGGTTACAGCTACCCTATGGAACCACTACTGCCCAGGAGATAGATGATCCTTCAGCCAAATTGTTCCTCATTGGCTCAGTGTCAAAATGGTGGTAGTGTTGCTGACTGTTCTTTTGATTAGTCAAAGAAGGTGGGAGTCCAGTAAGTGTAATAAATGCACCTGGAACATACCCCATTTATCATTTCATGTACTTTAAAAAGTTATTTCTCTACAGTCCACAATAGAATCCTATGTTCTGGGGAAGTTCATCAAGATGGATGATAGGTGAGCAGAGGCTTTGCAAATAGCACTGCCACATACATATAATTAATGATCATGGTTAGGGATATAAGAGCCAAATGGATTCAAGCCAGGTGTATGAAATAGTGTGTGCTTGTATAGGATGGAGAATATAGAGCACCTCCCAAAATCTTGGTCAGCCTTGTAATTCAGACAATTCAAATGAAATAGATAAACTACACACGTATGCTGTTTGGACTGTGAAAAGAAAAACATATGCAAAGTCTTCTACCCAGCCTGTTTCTGGCCTATACCTTTTTCTCTTCCTCCTCTATCAAAAAAGAGATGCACCAGGCTAAAATCTTTGGTCCACATTTGTATCCAAAACTATTTGTGCCAAAAGGAACAGAAAAGTTTAGCATTTATAAGTTTGTAAATTCTATAATACTAGAAAGGGCTTCCTCACTGCTATACTTAACACTACATGAATTATGGACCAAAAGATCCATCTTCACAGGAAAACTTGTGTATTAAGACAAATATTACAATATCTTGTCCACCTTAGTATAGTTAAATAATGTTGTCAATCATTTTTATCTTTTTTCACTTCATTCTTCAATTGCTTCAGCCTTCCTTTACATATGTAAAATATCCAGCGATACGCCTGCCACTTTTTCGCAGTTTATTTTGTGCCTTCTTCACTTGCATTAGCTTTTTTGAATAAGGCCATGTCTACACTACCACTTATGTCAGCAAAACACCACAGTTTGACACAATTCTCACTGCATAAATGGTAGTGTGCACAGTGTGACAAAGCTCCGTCCTTGCCTCCATGGGTCCCACGTTTCCTGGCAGATTTCGCTAGCCTCAGAGGCTCACTGTCACCCTCCATGTAACCCCTTTCTCTAGAGACAAGGGTCACAGTCTACTGAGCCATTTTCATCATAAGCCGGCAAGGGAGGTGAGGAGAAGTCTTCCTTCCTTGCACAGTCTCTGTTGTCTCCCCATCTCAGTGATTAAACAGGGGGCAAAGGTGGGGGGGAGCCCAGGTCCACCCTCTACTCCAGGCTCCAGCCAAGGGACCCTAATAGTATCAGCTAAGGTAGCTGACCTTTTAGAAACAGGACATGTACAATTCCCTGGGCTACTTCCCCCACAGCAGCCCTCACTTCCTCAAGCTCCACTTCACCCTTACCTCAGGGCCTCCTTCCTTGTGCTTGATATGGTGTGTACTACTCAGCCTCTCCAACAGCACAACTTCTTCCCACAGCTCCTGACATGCACACCACCTGACTGACTGACTGGGAGGCTTTTAACTAGTTTCAGCCAGCCCCTGATTGGCTTCAGGTGTCCCAATCAACCTAGCCTTCTCCCTGCCTTCTGGAAAGTTCTTAATTGGCCCCAGGTGACTTAATTGACCTGGGGCAGTTTCCATTTCACTTAACTTGGCACCTGGGATTTGTTTAGCCTGGAGCGAATCAATCTCTCTCTCTTGCTCACTCGCTCTCATAACCTTCTAGCTTGGAGGGAGGTGGGAAGCTGTTACTCCTGGGCCCTGAGCTCTCCCTGCTGCTCCAGCTGCTCCCCAGGCTGGGCCAGACACCCCCCATTCTCTGCGACCTGGCTGCTGGACCCCCCAATCTTGGGTACTGCTACTACTCCAACTGCAGCCCTGGGGAGGGGGCTGCTAGCCCACTCCCCAGAGAGGAGGAGTGAGGGACCCCAGCCACTGATGTTGTGGATACCACCACCACCTGAGAAGGGTCCTTTCTGCCTGCCTGGACCACCACCTGGAATTCCTGGAGCTGCTGCTGCTGAAGCCCAAGGAGGAGAAGAAGAGGACCATCTACCAGTGGGGGAGCACCTAGAGACTGCAGACCACCATGGAGGGGTCCTAAGACTGAGTAATTTTCAAACTGTGCTCTTGTGGTGGGGGTCTTGACTGTGTTACCAGGGACACAGGGGGTGTGGCGTGGAGCTGCCCCCAATCCATCTGTGTGTCTCCCCCAACCCCCACCACTACTACCACCACCACCCCCTCCACCACCCCCACTGGCTGTATACCATCTGCCTCAGCTCCTGCCTCTGGACTCAGCTGCTTGCTTGGCTTGCCACGCCCTATTTCCACCCTTTGGGCCAGAAGCAGCAGCCAGCTTAAAAAGACTTGTGCAAGTGCACGTGGACGCATGTGCCCCCCCCCGGACTGCCTACCCCCCAGCTTTGCCCTTTACTACCTGTCCCATTTGCCACTTGTAGCTTTGCCCCCCCTTTTGTCCCAGCCCCCCATACTAGCTTCAGTTTGCCTGCCCCGCCCATTTCCTTCTGCAGCCTTTGTTTGCCCCGCCCCAGCCTCTGAAGCTAGCCCCTTGGTTTCCCTGCCCTAACTCCAGACTGCTTAGCCCCTCGCTCCGTGTGCCCATGCCCCCTTCCCATGTGCTTGTGCAATTCCCCATTTCAGTTACAACCCTCTTCACTGCACCCCCAATGTTGCTGTATCCCCCCCTCCCCTAGTGCACCAAGAGGAGCCGGAATTCCACCTTGTGTCGGTGACTGACCCCTAACCCCTGATTGCCCCCCATCCAGCCCACTCCTTTTGGCGCCCTCCTCCCCTGCCTGCAGCCTAGCGGGGAGGAGTGGTCGATCTGCTTCCCCTCTTCCCTCCTCCTTTTGGTGTCCCCCCTTTCCTCCTTGCTCATGATGGCGGGGGATGAGACGGGTGGGACCCCTCCAGCAGCCCGAGCTCCCCCTCCGTCACCCCCCGCAAGCTTCTACCTCTGCTGCTGAACAATCTGCCACTGCCCCCGCTGGGGCACCAGCAGCGATGGGCACCGGGGTGACCTCCACTGCTGCCACGTCTCTCACCCCCTCAGATTTGGGGGGAGTCCCCCCAGCCGGCGGGAAGGGCCAGGGGAAGAAGGGGAAGGGCCCCGCTAAAAAGACCAGGCCCTCCATGGCAGGGGCTGCCCCCAATGCCCTGGCCCCATCTCCAGCTGGGGCGCCCCTCCCCGCTGTTCCCTCCACCAGCTCTGCAGGTGTCCCTCCCCCGGCCCCCAGAGCATACGCCCAGGTGGCAGCAGCCCCCCCGCCTGCCGCTACATCATTTCTCCAGCCCACCGCCTCCGCTACCATCTATAGCGGCCGGGGCCCCTTGCCCACCATGATCAGGAAGCACGGCGTCCGTTGCCTCCTGGTGCCCGCCTCACCCCACGTGGAGAGCTATGTGCAGGCGTTGGCGAGGGTGGTGGGGCCCACGGCCATTGTGACAGCCTCCAAAATGTACGGCAAGGTCGTCTTCTTAACATCGGAGGCCGCCGCCCAGGAGGCGGTGGAGAAGGGCCTGGCAGTTGGGGGCGTGTTCGTCCCCTTAGAGCAGCTAGAGGACCTGGGCGTGCGCCTGGTCCTGACCTCTGTCCCTCCCTTTCTCCCCAATGCCGCCCTGTTACCCGCCCTCTCTACCTTGGGGAAACCCATCTCTGTCATCAGCCCTCTCCCGTTGGGCTGCAAAGACCCCGCCCTCCGTCACGTCCTCTCGTTCTGCCTGCAAGTGCAGCTTCAACTGCCGCCGACGGCGTGTGAGGGAGAGGCGCTGGTGGGGTCCTTCCTAGTCCGCTACCAGGGGGCCCATTACCGGGTGCATTATTCCACGGGGGAGGCCTGGTGCTACATCTGCCGGGCGATGGGGCACGTCCGGAGGGACTGCCCCTTGGCCTGGCAAGGAGGGGCATCCGAGATCCGAGCCCTGGAAGGGCACCGGCCCAGTCATCACCGGCGCCCCTGGCTGCCCGGTGCCTGAAACCACCCCTCCTCCTTCCCAGTCCACCATTGCTCCCGCCCAGGCCCAAGGGGCACCTCCCCAACTATACCCAGATGAGCAAGAGAGCCCCGCCCCTGCTGCTTGCAATCTAGCGAGGCCTGTGGAGGACGGTGCGGCAGGGACACCGCCGGGCATGGGAGAGGGCCCGCCCCCAGGGGAATCTTCCCTCCCTTGTGCTGCTCCACCATTACCCCCTCGAATCCCTGAGCCATCGCTTCTGCCCCCTGACACAACCCCTGCTAACCAGCCCCCAGATGATGCCATGGAGGGCTGGGCCCTAGTCCAGGGGAAGCGGGGCAAGCGGAAGGCTCGAGCTCCGCTCCTCCCATCTGACGTGGAGGCCCCCCGGAAGACCAGGAAGGGGGGCACCGATGCCGAGCCTTCCGCTCTACCCACGGGTGTGTTCCATCCACCAGAGCCGGCTGGGGAAGATGTGGCAGCACTGGAAGGCAGTATCTCCCCTCCACGGGAGTCCCTCCCCTCCAAGACCCCCGAGGCACCATCTGAAACCCCAGTGTGCCCCAAAGCAATCGTCGCGTCAGGTGCCGGCAGGGAGAATCCCGGGGTAGCGGAAAACAATTTCCCGTCTATGTACGAGGAGATCGAGGCCCTGGGTCTAGCTCCGGTCACCCAGGGGGAGGACGATTCTATGCCAGCGGGCCTCGATCTGGGCGACTTCATTCCAGCCCCCCTTTCCCCATGTTCCCTCCCCCTAACCATTGCTTCTGCTCCCACCTCCGAGGAGCACCTGAACTCCTCCATCAACCCAGCTGCAGAGGGCATGCCGCTGAGGGCCGCCAAGCCTGTTGAGGCGACGGCCAGTGCCACGCGGCTGGAACCTGAGCCACCAGGGGCATCCCTTGCTGGTGAGGAGCATTCGACCTCTTTCCCGGGAGAGGGCCCTACAGAAGAAAGTCCACCTCCTGATGCTGTGGCTGCCAAATCCACCAGAGAGCTTGCGCCCGGCCTCAGTGAGAGCCCTCTCCCCACCCAGACTCTCACCTCTACCCCTGCCCTTATCTCATCCACCTCCCGAGATGTTATTGCCGCCCCTGGGACTGTCTCCTTCCCCTTTCCAACAGATGACTCCCAGGGAGTGGCCTTTGTATTTACCCGTCCCGACCCACCAGGGGCTGCTATCCTCCCTCCGCCACCCCCTATCGCCCCAGCATTCAGGTCAACCCATCAGGAGCCCCGTTGGGGGTCCTCACCCTGTCTGCCCATCTCGATGGGCCATGGGGCTGTACCAAGGGCCCCGTCGGGGAGTAACCAGACCATAACCCCTGCCCCCCCATGCACTGCGAGAGGAGTTGTGGGAGTTTCTAGAAGACGTCTGTGGCTCCCACAACAAAGTCCAGCTTGCCCTCCAGCAATGGGGGGGACTTTAATCAAATCCTCCGGGCCGCAAGTGCCCTCATGGGGGAGGGGAAAGGACCGGGAGGCAGGGCGCCGCGGCCTACCAGCGGGTCCGCCTCTTCCGTGACTCCTTACTCACCTACGGGGTGGGTCACGGACTGCTGCGCGGCCCGCCGGGAACCACGAGCATCCCTGCCGGCGAGGATCCCCCCAGCCCTCCTCATGGCACCCTTTACCATAACAATATTGAACACCCGTAGCTGTAGGATGGGTCTCCGCAGGTCCCAGGTGCTCTCCTTCCTTCAGGAGGGGAGGTACTCTGTGGTTTTCCTGCAGGAGACCCATACGGATCCGACCACCGAAGACAGCTGGCGTCTTGATTGGGGGGACAGGGTCTACTTTAGCCACTTCACAGTTCATACGGCTGGAGTGGCGACCCTGTTCTCCCCCGACCTACGGCCTGAGGTGCGGGGGTCGCAGAGGCTGTGCCGGGTCACCTGCTGTACCTCCGGGTCCGCATGGAGGGGCTTGTAGTCAACCTCGTCAACATCTATGCCCCAGCGGCGAGCCCGGAGCGGCTGCAATTCTATCAGCAGACGTCCGCCTTCCTCGGCACCTTGGATCCTCAGGAGTGCCTGGGTCCTGGGAGGGGACTTTAACATCACCCTTGAGGAGCGGGACTGCTAGGGGACCGAGCAGAGCCCGGCCGCCGTCGCCGTCCTCCAGGAGATAGTCGAACACCACTCCCTGGTGGACGTCTGGCGTGACCACCACCCGGATGACACTTCCACGTTCACCTTTGTCCGGATGGAGGCCCATCGGTCGCGCCACTCCCGGTTGGACCGCATTTATTTATCACGCTTTCATCTTTCACGAGCCCACTCCTCCAGCATCCGGCCGGCCCCATTTTCTGAACATCATATAGCCACTGTGACAGCCTCCCTCTGCGCGGAGAGGCCGGGGCCGGCCTATTGGCATTTTAACAACAGCTTGCTGGAGGATGCGGGCTTCGTGGCATCCTTCCGGGAGTTCTGGCTGGCCTGGCGAGGGCAGCGGCATGCCTTTCCCTCGGCGCGGCGGTGGTGGGACCTAGGGAAGGTGCACGCCCGGCTTTTCTGCCGTGACTACACCCGGGGCGCCAGCCGACAGAGGGATGCGGCGATAGAGCAGTTGGAATGGGAGGTCTTAGAGCTGGAGAGGCGTCTGGCTGCCAGCCCCAAGGATCCACCCCTCTGCGGAGCATGCTGGGAGAAGCGGGAGGAGCTCCGGACCCTAGAGGACCATCGGGCCTGGCGTGCCTTTGTTCGATCCCGCATCCATCTCCTTCGGGAGATGTATCGCGGCTCCCGCTTCTTCTACGCCCTGGAGAAAAAGAGGGGGGCTAAAAAACATGTCATCTGCCTATTGGCAGAAGATGGCACCCTCCTCACGGATCCGGTGGAGATGTGCGGGAGGGCGAGAGCCTTCTACGCAAGCCTTTTCTCCGCGGATCCGACCGATCCTAATGCTTGCAGAGTGCTTTGGGAGCAGCACAGGCAACCGAGACCGGTTAGAGCTGCCTCTCACTCTGGCCGAGTTCTCGGAAGCCCTCCGGCGCATGCCCACCAATAAATCTCCGGGCATGGACGGGCTGACTGTGGAGTTCTACCGCGTGTTCTAGGACGTCCTGGGCCCAGACCTAGTCACTGTCTGGGCCGAGTCTTTGCAGAGCGGGGTCCTCCCTCTTTCGTGCAGGCGAGCCGTGTTGGCCTTATTGCCGAAGAAGGGGGACCTCCGCGATTTACGAAATTGGCGTCCCGTCTCGCTCCTCAGCGAGGACTACAAAGTCATGGCAAAAGCCATCTTGCTGCGGCTAGGGTCCGTGCTGGCGGACGTGGTCCACCCAGACCAGATCTACACCGTCCCAGGCCACAGCATCTTCAACAACCTATATCTGGTCCGGGACCTATTGGAACTTGGGTGTAGGGATGGTCTGTCGTTCTCCCTCCTGTCCTTAGATCAGGAGAAGGCGTTCAACAGGGTGGATCACGGGTATCTCCTGAGCACTCTGCAAGCGTTTGGCTTCGGACCCAGGTTTGTGAATTTTTTCTGGGTGCTGTACGCCTCCGCAGGGTGTTTGGTCAGGCTCAACTGGACTCTGACCGAACCGGTCAGCTTCGGGCGAGGAGAATGGCAGGGGTGCCCCCTCTCAGGCCAGCTGTATGCTCTGGCGATCGAGCCCTTCCTCTCTCTCCTCCGAAGGAGGTTGACAGGGTTGGTGCTGCGGGAGTCCCACTCGGTGTGCCAGAGGTTGATCCTGGCAGAGGTTACAAGAGTTGGAGACCTCCTGGACTATGACCAGGGAGACTGGTTGGATCCCCTGATGCTCGCCCAGCGCATGGGGCTTTCCAGACCTTGTACTGACCGGCGCATATTTCAGGAGGTGAAGGCCGCTTTGCCGCCCGCTGCTCGGGTTCATCTCGACCGGGTCCTGCACGAGGGCACGCCCTGCCCACCTGCTACCCCAGGCCTGCCGGACTTTTAATTGGACCCCTGCCCCGTGGACCCAACCGACCCCTTCACTAGAAGCCGGCTGCACGAGATGCAGCAGGTCTGCTTTCAAACCGCGCCAAGAAAACATCTCTACACACTTGTGCTCCACACGCTTCACGCCCTCACCCTCATGTCCCGCCCCAATACAAAATGGTGGTACCTCCTGCCACCTTTGGAGGGTGAGGAGCCCTGGTCTGCCAGCCTGTATTCCATCTTAGTTCCAAGGCCCACCAGGGATGTCAGTTGGCGGCTCCTTCACGGAGCTGTGAGTACAGGCGTGTACTTGGCGCGGTTCACTTCAATCCCAGACACCTGCCCCTTTTGCAGTGTGAGGATACCCTGGCACATACATACTTGGAGTGTGCCAGGCTGCAGCCCCTATTCCTGCTCCTCACCAATATTTTATTACGTTTTTTGGTTGCACTTCTCCCCTCACCTTCTCATTTATGCACTCCCCATCCGAGGTCCCACAAAGTCACGGGATCTCCTGGTCAACCTCCTCCTGGCCCTAGCTAAAATGGCCATCTATAAAACCAGAGTGAGAAGGTTGGCTGATGGAGTCTCCTGTGACTGTGGGTCCTATTTCCGATCCTCCGTCCGTTCACATCTCCGGGCAGAGTTCTTCTGGGCAGCGTCCACTAACTCCCTTGATGCCTTCAAGGAGCAGTGAGCGCTGTCCGGGGTTCTCTGCTCGGTGTTCCTATCTGGTTCCCTTCGTTTGACCCTTTGACCACACTCCTGTCCCTGTTATTTCATTAGTTGTCCCCTGGAATTTTTTGGGTATCTAGGTCCTGTGAATCCCCCTTTTAGGCTGGGGTGGGGATCGTTTAGCAGTGGACGGGCTTCGTTCGCCCCCTTCCTGGATCCCAGTAAGACTACTCTTCCATAGCCATCTGGCCTTGCCCTGTCACAACAGCACTATGTCAGCAGGAGAGCTTCTCACTGACATAGCTACTGTCAGTCATTAGGGGGTGTTTAATTATGTTTACAGAAGAGCTCTCTCCCATCTGCATAGAGCAGCTACACAAGCAATCTTACAGCAGCGCAGCTGCGTCAGTACAGCTGTGCCTCTGTAAGCTCACTCGTGTAGATGTGGCTTAAGTATACTCATTGATAGATTTCACATATACATGTGAGTATCCATTAATTATCTACCACATTTCATATTTCCGCAAGAAGATAAAAGGTTGAAGAAAAAAATGTTCATGTTGAATGAGAAAACCTAGGAATGCTCTAACAGCATCCATTCTGACAAATTAATGATATCCAAGGCCAGGAACAGAAATCTAAAGTGAACTCAGAACATTTGGCTATATACATGCTTATTCATATAGACACTGCAAAAAACCCAACCAATCCAACAGAAAAACCCTATACACGCAGCTTGGGGAACAGAACACAGGACCTTCTGCTCCAAGGCCCAAGTTCAGCAAAGCACTTAATTATGTACTAAAGACATGGTTTGTGTGAATGATGCGTCTTTGATTATCCACAAGACTCTTATTGCTTCTGCTGAGGCTGTGTGGCCTAGTGTAGAAATGCTCTGGAACCTAGGACACATGCATTGGATTCCTGACTCCACTGCTATTCTGTTGGATGACCTTAGACCTTTCACTTTACCTCTTTTGGTGATCACCCATCCTGAATTGGGCAGGACAGCCCCAAAATGCAGAGTTCAAGTTCTGGTCCCAGGCTGAATGACTCCATGACAGCATTAAAATAGTAATAAAGCTGTGAATTTTTCAGTTCACTAATGTCTTGTTTACTAACCATCTCAGACTGAAAACTGTTCACATGAGATATCTGGGCTTCATTCAGAAGGCCATTCTTATTCAACACAGCACATAAGCATATGGCTATAATTTTGCCTGTGTTTCAGTGATTTTCTGAATAGGGATGGACTGAGGTATGTAGTTAAAGGCTTTGCTGTATTTTTTCATTAAAAAATACTAATGCATTCATACAAGTTAGAATCAGTTTGCAATTCATTCACAAATAAAAATGGCTATACATTTTTAGACACCGTATTCACAATGAATAATTTAACCAACTCTACCTAATATCAAACATTTCAGGTTCATCTAGTAGGAATATATGCTTTAGATCAGATTGGAACCTTGGACAATGCAAATAGATAACTTCATGAAGCCAAGAATGAGTGAAGTGCCCAGATAATGCATACCAAGAACTGCAGAAGGAAATTCTTAAAGAAGAATGCAATGAAATCCAGATCAGTCTCTTAATAATCTACATATTCTGCTTGCTGCACTCAGAAATTCCTATCTGAGACTTTGAGTCCCCGAGCAAATCATGTAACACTCACAAAGAACAACAAAGAGAGTAGATTTAGTCATCGACGTCTTACATAAAGACAACTTGATAGTTGTTGGTGCTTATTAAATGAATTGGACAGTATTATAGTATGTGGCAGCTGGATTTAAATAGCTGCTTTGAGAGAAATCCCTCTGCTAACAGACAGATAATACATTCTAGACAGGAACTATGCTTACATTCACATATTAGGCAAGATTCAATTCTACGAATGGTTGTCATGTTTGTGTTTGCTTATGTTATAATAAATTACTATTTAGTTAGAGATAAAACTGAACACCAAAACAGCTTTATGAGTCTATTTATTTGCCAATAGCAGGCAACCCTGAAGTGGGTGTACGGTCCTCCAGGGAAGGGGATCAGTGACCTGTAAACTAATAGTTTGGAACGTCATGATTGTATGTCTGCACAGTGACACTAGATGCAACAAATATATAGCACCTGGGTATGCTTTGAAAAGCCAATAAAGTAAATTTTGCAAGAATGGGAAAATTCATAGGTACACAATGCTTCCTTCATTAGAAGAATTAAATGTCTTAGATACAAAATCAGTAATAAATATGAGTTAAAATGAACAGGAGTGAATTTAACACACTGAATAAGGGAAGATCAGGGAGGAAGATGAAAATTGAGAATATAAAGTATCAACACGATTAGAAAATGACTTGTATTTTCTTCTGACAGAGATGCTACTTCAAAGTAGTATCTCCTTCCTTTATAAAGTTTGAAAAAAAAAGTCTGCTTATTTTGTTTGGCTGGAAATGCTATGTTTTTTTCTTCTGTGGGATGAGACAATTTTAGGAAAATTATTGGATGTCAAATTGTAACAGAAAAAAAGAATATTTTGTTCTTAAATTCTGGAGTGTCATTTTTCTAATGTTCCAAGAGCACTTAGCCCCACAAAACACATGTGAAATATAATAAGTATTATATCTTTTTACAGATGGGTAAAGTGAAGCAGAAGAGATAAGTGACTTGTTCAAAGTCGTATAGACAGTCATCGGGAGATCACCAGAAACTTGACATTCAATGTCATGTTCCAACCACTCTTCCAAATAATGCATTTCATGTATCATCTTAAAAATGCCCAGTAACCATCCTATAATTTTACACTGAGGCAGTATTAGAGCTGTTTGTTGCAGACTATCATATTGTATTGCTGTAAGGAGGACTTGTAGTCCAAACCATGGTCCAAGTTTTGCTTAAAATAGTCATTCAAGTATCCCACTACTAAATTTTACCCATGCACTTTTTTTTTTAAACGTTTTAGAATGAACACTTTCTTTATAATAGAAAGTGCATTATAAAGTGCTACTTTATAACATAATCATGCCATAGATTATTCTAAATTGTCTTGTTTCCTCCTTATTCAAAATGCAATTGCAAACCATGCTATGAAATATTAAAGCCATTGCTGGGGTCCCAATAACTAGGCCTGCAGTCACAAATAAATTAGGAATATCATGCTATTCAGTATGAATATAGATTTCTGCATAAACTCTACATACCATTATTATTAAATGTGTGACCCTAAGTGTTAAAAGATTTCAGATCTCATGATTATTGCTCCATACCTCTAGTGGTTGTTCTCCATTTCATACAATAATCCTACTAAGCCATAGTGCTTTTGGAGGACACCCTAATAAGCCCTTGGTACCTCACACTGAAACAGGTGGGGACACCTTCCCAGTATTGTCAGCCTCCAAAAAGCATGAGATTGGCTTAACAATCATGTTTTTACATTTTGGGGGTGAAGCGAGGCAATGACTCACCAATACAGCACCTCCTGCTGGTCATCTGAGCTCTTTTCCAGCTCATGAAGCACCCTCTGCTGGCCAGTGTCTCACCTGTCACTGGCTCCATGTCCCTCCCAAACCCTGTTGCCCTTTACCCTGCAGTTCTGCCCCAGCAGTACCCCCATACTCTGGGTTTCCCCTCCCAGGGGAACCCCCAACCCTCTAAACCCAGCTTCCCTCATTGGCTATTGACAATCATCTAGCCCCCCGCTCACTGGGACAAACTGCAGTCTGTAATGGCCACTCATCGTTAGCAAGGGGTTAGGACCTGCTGCCTTTACCTACCCTCGAGCTGCCCCTCTACAGCCCCAGTACCTTTTGGTCTTCAACAAGGCCTGCAGGCTAGGGGTTTACCAGGCAGGATCTCCCCAGCTCCCTTTTCCCTTCCCCAGCACTACTCTGCTTCAGGTACCTTGCTCCCAGGCAGCTAGCCCTTCCTACTCTAGCACTAGAGCAAAATTCCGCCAGCTTCTGGCCCACAGCCCTCTTATAAGGGCCAGCTGGACCCTAATTAAGCCAGCCACACCTGTAGTCAGCTACATTATCAGCTTCCCCTAGCTGTTCTCACTCCTCTTCCCACAGCCACAGCCCTCTCCAGGGCTGCTTTTACTATTGGCTCCCCAGGGCTGTTTTAACCATTTCAGGGCCTGCTACAGGGGGTCTTTGTCTTTAGGTTTCTGAGCCTTTACCTTACAGTCAGTCACATTTTCAGGTTTTTCTCCACAACTATGAAGGCTAGAAGTCCTTAAAAAAAATGAAATATAGGATTATCACACAAAATAACATGACTCCAGCAGCTGATATTTTAAGCAAAGCATCCCATATAGCGAGACTCTCAATAAAATTGTGAAAGTTGGCAACACTTCATCTCTAGGAGGCTTTTAGTATGCTAGCAATGCCTCTTGTTGGGGCCTGGCACGACTGCCAGCATCACTACTGCACTCTGGACTGCTACTACTGTTTCTATGCAGTTTTTTCTTCATCAAATCTGGTGTTGCATAACAAACATCTTTCTTGGGAACCAAAATCTCACGGGAGGTAGTGAGTAGCGCCTTCTGGACTGCCTCTGTCCATGGAACCCCCAGAGTGCACTTTCTAAAGCAGTGGCATTCTCAGATTTTTTTTTTTTTCAGATTTGCTGGAGCATGGCCTGCTCATCAAAGAAACCCAACAAGTTATTATCTTATCTGTCAA
Organism: Dermochelys coriacea; assembly: GCF_009764565.3. Classification (NCBI taxonomy): domain Eukaryota; kingdom Metazoa; phylum Chordata; order Testudines; family Dermochelyidae; genus Dermochelys; species Dermochelys coriacea. The sequence goes on from NC_050070.1 coordinate 138,725,813, forward strand.
CATTTTCCCTTGTCTATTGAAAGAGACATTAAAACACTTTCCTGTATATTTTAATTGGATTGTATTTTCCCTTTAAATAATATGAATAAAGCAGTGAGTGTAACTCTTGGGAAGTCTTTGTTTAAAAAACAAACTAAAACTGCCAAGATCAATATGAATTTTCTGCAATACTTACCATGTGGCAGTGTTATGAAACCATCAACTGTTCATTGAAATTATACATACTGCAGAACAGTAACTTTCATTATTTGCACGTAAACCTAAACAATCTCTGACAAACTGTCATCATTTGCTGGAAGTGCCTGTTAGCATTATGGCAAATTACATATTGTGATTCTCATTTGAAGCTACAGGTACTCAAATTGCTTAATAATATATCAAACATGTTTGTCATAAACAGGGTACTGATGCAAAAACATTGGTAAGTAGCTGATACTTGTTGGCTTTCTCCTGAGACATTTATCATCTTGGTATCCAAACACCAATGGCTAGTGAGGATGACATCATAAATTGATTTTCCTTTATTAACCTGAGCAATTGTAGACCTATATTTTTGTCTCCAGTTTCTTAAGAAAAATATCCATTTGAAGAATCATTTTAAAATATGCCGGGAAGTGGTGATATTAACGATCTGGTGTATAAAGTGCTTTTTCATCAGAAATACCACAGGAACTGATCTCTAAGGTCTTGTTGCATAACCAGGAAATAGATGTGGTCCTATAGCATATTTACAAAAGTGGAGATAATCTCTGTGGTCAAAGTCTGATCAACAGCCAAGAAAAGCCAGTGGACAGGCTCCCAAAGCTTTGGTGAGCATTGGGTCGGGCTTTCAGTGCACACTGATATGAAGAACTGATCTGGATCACAGAATTCTGAGTGCCGTGTCCTCATATTTCATCTGAGCATCTGGGCTGTACATGAAAGGATATCTGGATGAAAGCACAGCACTGTGATCAAGAACTCTGAGCTGAAATAGCATGTGTTAGACCCTTAGGAAGAACGGCTGGCATGAAAGGTGGTTTTGTGGATATCAGTGTGAACAGAATGTTAGTCAATAGTAGAGCTGGAAAATACAGCATAATAGGGATTTGTGATTATTTCTATGAATCACTTTGTTGCCATCCATGGCCCCCTTTTAATCCCTTAATCAACAGTTATTCATGGAAGAGATTTGAACAATTACAGATGTTCATGGATAATTTGCAGACAGAAAAAGAGACTTCTTCCTGTTTATATGGTTTAGATAATTGGGGGGAGGGATAGCTCAGTGGTTTGAGCACCGCTAAACCCAGGGCTGTGAGTTCAATCCTTAAGGGGGCCATTTTGGAATCTGGGACAAAAATTAGGGATTGGTCCTGCTTTAAGCAGGGGATTGGACTATATGACTTCCTGAGGTCCATTCCAAACCTGATATTCTATGAATCCATCCACAGACACAATAACACCTTGATTAGGTGACGTATCATATGGCATGAAAGTGAATATTCACAAACAAATCATTAGTTTACACTTGTTGGCACTATTTGTCAAACAATTGTGAATAATGAACAAATTTATAAAAATCCTGACCTAATCACAGGGAATTCACAAATGGAACACTAGGCTATGCTCATCAAATAGATTATTTGCAATAAATAATTTGATCATCTGCATTTGGAAACAATGAGACAGTGAACTCTAGGAGTGAGCCCATATTTTTGTATTCAAGCTGAATCAATTGCTCTTGACTCTGCAACCTGAAGGCTTGAAGATATCTGCCCCTGATTAGGCCTGAGTTCACAACCACATATTGGAAGAGCCTTTAAGGCATGTCTGCACTGCAATAAAATACCCATGGCTGCTCCATGTCGACTGACTCTGGTTTGTGGGGCGTGGGCTATGGGGCTATAAAACTGCAGTGTAGATGTTCAGGCTCAGTCTGGAGCCCGGGTTCAGGGACCCCATGAAATGGGAGGGTCCCAGAGTCCAGGCTGGAGCCTGACCAAGAATATCTGCACTGCAACATTATAGCCCTGCAGCCCAAGTCCTGTGAGCTGCAGTCAGCTGACATGGGCCAGTAGCAGTTATTTTATTGCAGTATAGATATACCAATTGAGGCAGACCCACAAAAAGTACTGCTGCTTGTTTGGTGGATACACTGATAAATAAATGACATTAGACCTTTTGTGCCCAACATCTATCATTAGTACAACATTAAAAATAATAATAATTAAAAAAACTTTTATCATTTTCAGTATACAGGTAATTGTAAGCCTGGAATAACCCCAGGGATGTTAAAGGAGTTCTCCAGATTTATATCATTTTAAATCAGTGCATAATTTGGCCAAGTGATTTTAAGAAGCCTACTATGGGTGAACTTGATGAATGACAGCAGAAAAAAATGTAGACCTGGTGGAATGAGTCTACTTCATTGATGTCAGTGGATCTGGAGTCACTCACGCCAGGTCTAAAATTGGCCCTGAGACCTTAGGTGCTTTTGACCTGCTTAATTAACAAAACAAAACAAAAAGTCCATTGTTTTATACACACCCTTTCATTGTTCCCATTATTATCATTTCTTTCTGATCGCGCTTATCCTATTTTTCTTTCCTTCTTATCTTCTATGTTTCCTTCTTGGATTATAATATTCATTTTAGGCCATAAGACTGATGAGATCTGCCAGTAATTTAAGATGCAAAACCAGAGATTACAGATAGGCATAATATTATCTGAGCTGTTATCTAATTGTTGGCAAGTATTCCAGTCACCACCATAAGCTTCAGTAAACAAATCATTATGTTTAAAGAGACAAACTAATCAGCATAAATGTATTGATATTGTGATAATACTTTGATTAAAAGTCATTCTTTAGTATCAGAAGGACTTCTCTTTATTACATAGATTAATTGATTCACATTATCCTCATTCTGTATTTTATATTTTATAAATATAAAAATTATAGGCTAAATTTGTTCCTTGATATCTGCAATCATGTATGAAAATAAATTAAGATTAATTCTTTATATTTCACTTTGATACATCTCAATTTCACTTATTGATGTGAGTCTATGCGAGGTATTCCTTTTTACACCCTGGGCCAGAACCTCTACTCGTAAAAATTGGCATGCGTATTGTGACGGGGCAAAGCCAGATGGCTATAGAAAAGTAGTGGGAGATAGATATATTAGCTCCAGGCTAAACAAATCCCTGGTACCAGGTTAAGTGAAATGGAAGCTGATCCAGGTCAATTAAGACACCTGAAGCCAATTAAGAACTTTCCAGAAGGCAGGGAGAATGCTATGTTGATTGGGACACCTGAAGCCAATCAGGGGCTGGCTGAAACTAGTTAAAAGCCTCCCAGTTAATCAGGTGGGGGTGCATGTCAGGAGCTGTGGGAGGAAGTTGCGTGGTTAGAGAGGCTGAGTAGTACATACCATATCAGGCACAAGGAAGGAGGCCCCGAGGTAAGGGTGAAGTGGAGCTTGAGGAAGTGAGGGCTGCTGTGGGGGAAGTAGCCCAGGGAATTGTACATGTCCTGTTTCTAAAAGGTCAGCTACCCTAGCTGATACTATTAGGGTCCCTGGGCTGAAGCCCAGAGTAGAGGGTGGCCACCTTTTCCCCCTGTTTAATCACTGAGACTGGGAGACAACAGAGACTGTGCAAGGATGGATAACTTCTCCTCACCTCCCTTGCTGGCTTATGATGAAAATGGCTCAGTAGACTGTGACCCTTGTCTCTAGAGAAAGAAGGGTTACGTGGAGGGTCACAGTGAGCCTCTGAGGCTAGCGAAATCTTCCAGGAAACGTGGGATCCATGGAGGCAAGGACAAAGCTTTGTCACAGTACATTGAATTCAATGGAATTGTTCTGACCTACAGCTGCTGAGGATCTAGCCCCTGGCATTTTTTTGTCATTTATAAAACTCCATACATATTTATTGAATTGAAATATAGCATTTACCAAAGTAATAAATTGAAAATAGAATACTGAACTCAGAGTTCTATGGAGGATTGTATTGCTAAAAAACTGCTTTAATCTGCTGCTGGGGTTCCATAAGAACCTCCACCACTGGAGGCTGATCCAAATGGTGATGAACCAGGGAAATTTGCATTCTGTGGCCCTTAGTCAGAAGGATACATTTTTCCTTTTACCTTGTATGAACAGTTTGGACAAATAATGAAAAGAAGGGTGTGGTTCAATAATAATCATTTTAAAAATAGACTTAAGAAATAGCTGTATACTGAGTTATAATTAAAGTATGTGAATTCTATTTTCCATGCTGCCTAAGATTGTTGTTCTTTGAATCGACATTAATAACAGTTAGTGCACCAGAGTTTGAGGCACTAATTATTCTAAATACAGGAAGATATTGTGTATATACCACATTTCATAATAATTGTGAAAATGTCAACCTGCTACTGTTAATAACACAGTAATTTTGGTGTCTATGTAAGTGGTCAAAGACTGCTACAATGGACTTTATAAGTATTACAGGCAAAATTCACAAAGAAACTTTTGTGCTGCAACTCTGTGTTGCAGGACCTAACTTTTTCATATCTTGCCACACAGTGGAATCCTCAATCCTGTGCTATATGCCCCGTCTCCGTATACAATAAGTGGGCGGAGATAGGCACCTAAGAATCAGATCCACAAAAGCCAATGAGCCAAGTGGAGAGCTGCCTAAGCGAGTCCATAGCTGATGCTGAGGAAAGGGGTGTGGCTTAGGCCTTGTTTCTGTCAGGAAGTTAGGCACCTAAATCTGAGCTGGGGGTGCCTTATCTCCATTTGCAATTCTCAGACCTGATCCCTCTCATGGAGTCAGGAGCTGAAGCCTTTCCTTGCAAGAAAGGCAGTGGCACCCACCTAACTCCCCAAAATCTGAGGGGAGGTCTCCTTTCTAACCTTTAAGTCCAATAGTTAGATTAAGCACCCAGGATGTGGAAGACCCTAGTTCAGTTCCTGGCACTGCCTCATATGGGAGAATGGATTTAAGATTGGGTTCTCTAATCATGGGACTACAAAGTCATTCACACTCTCTTTGTGGTCCTATCCATATTTAATTATTTATACTCAGTGGATCAACAGGAGACACTGAGAGCTCCATACCAGAATATCTCATAACCCAGTGATTAGAGTCCTCTCCCAAGAGGTGGGAGACCCCTGTTTAAATCCCTTGGCTACATCAGGTTGAAGGGGGAATTGAACTGGCATCTTCCATGTCCCAACTGAGTATCTGGGCTAACGGGTAGAAGGGAGGCCCCCTCTGTGATGGTTTTGTGTGGAGTTAGGCATGCTCTGAGAACATCTACCAGATTGGGTGTCACAGGCAAGATAGGAAGGGAAATAATTAATTTGAGGATAAGTGTTGGTAGGCAGGACTGAGGCAGCTGTGTGCATGCCTACTGGCAGCAACTTATGTGCTTCAGAGACTTTAATGGTGGATTTTTTGGATGAGTTGAGCATGGCTTTTGAGATTCCCAATGATGCCTAAATATTGGACTTATGTTAGTAAGTTCTTTTGTGGATCTGGGCCCTGGTTCTTTGTTTAGTGCTGCATATGGATGTTACTTTACAAATATCTCAATAAAATGTAACCCACCACTGTGGGTAATATGTCCTTTTAATATGATTAATCCACAAAGGAGAATGGCTTACTTATGCTTCAAGCTAAAATTTCAGAAGCATCTACATAATTTAGGAGCCTAAGGGCTGGTCTACACTTAAAACTGATGCAACTGACCCACTGTAGCACTTTAATGAAGATTAAAGCTGTACACAGTTCTGGGGCAGGACTGGTGGTGGCTAAGGAGGTGGGGGGGAAGCTGAGAGGGCAGAATTAGTGGGACTTGGGTAGGGCAGAATTGGGGCAAAGTAGGAGCTGGGTGGGGGGGAGCTGGGGAGTCAGAACTAGAGGATGCTGGGTGTGGGGAGCTGGGAGTGCAGAATTGGTGGGGCCTGATTGGGGGAGAGGCAGAATTGGGGTGAGGTGGGGCTGGGTAGGGGGGAGTTGGGAAGGCAGAACTGATGAGGGCTTGGTGCAGGTGGGGCAGAATTTGTGTACAGTGGGGACTGAACTGTTGGAGGAGGGTAAGGACAGAACTGATGTGGGCTGCAAGGAAAAACTGAGGCATTTGGAGACATGGGGCACAGGATTGATTTGGAGGCTGAGGAGCAGAATTCATTGCTGGGCAGGGGAAGGGGGTGAGAACTCTGGCCTCAGGGGCCAAAATCCTCATACCCAATACATTTTGGAGCTTGGGCAGCATTAACTCACTCTCACTCTCTCAGGAGGGCCAGGGACAGTTCACCAACTGTTAGGCTAGACAGACTAAAAAACAATATAATCTCTTTGTAAATAACCACATTTGGGGGCCAATCTCCTGATTTGTTGGGGTCTGAGTCATTTATTGTTTGATCTCTTGAGGTTGACAATACTCTGAGTGGTATTCAATTAATTATATTGCATTTAAAAACAGAGGAGAAAGTGACACACACTTGGGAAGACTAGTTTGGGAATGAGAGGAAATGATTAATTTTTAATTGCTTGTCATTTCAATATATTATTCTCAAGTACATGTCACTTTCTCCACTGAGCATGCATTTGTTCACCATTCTTATATTAGCTTTAATGTTAGTTTCCATTGTTGATAATGTAAATTATGGCACAAAAGACAGATTGCGATCTAACATTAGCTGCCATGGTTCTGGATTGGCCTCGTTCTGGATTGGCTAATGAATATTATGACTAATGAATATTCATGAGTTCATTTGGAGACAATATGGTGGTGTGCGCCTCAAAATAACTAAAGGTATCAAGATTTGTCATGGCAGAGAAAAGGTTGGGAACCACTGACATAGGCACTTAGGAGGTCATATGTCACTGCAAGTCAATGGGCTCCTAGATGTCTATCTTGTTTTCTAAATAAGACTTAGGTGCTTTTGAAAATTTTACCCAAAGTGTTCATAGCATATCTTATGGATTTAAAGTAAATCTTCAAAATGAAAAGATATGAAATTATTTCCCTTCGTATTTAAACAGCATGACTTTTGGTCATTGGCTTTGAATGAGTGTACAGGAGAATTGAGAGAGATTCATCGGTAAATGAACTGACTAAGCTTTGATTAATTGCTAATGTCCCATTCACTACTGTTTAAGTAGGTGTCCTATAACTCATCATAAAAATGACACATTGGCTTGTTGGTTGATTAAAGTTGTCTAGATTATATCTGGAAAAGACTGATATATATTTCATAGTGTTGTAGAAGTCACTGAGAAAAATGCTATCCTCAGTATTACCTATGTCATCCTATAGAAGTAAATGAGGTACTTTGAAAGTAATGACAGGCAGAATTTGGATCAGTTACTTATATGCCCATGGCTGATTTCACCAAATCTTAAACCGAGATTCTGGGTACCACCCACCCAAAAAAGGTACAGAACTTAAATATATAACAGAAAAAAATTCCATTGAAAGGTTAATAGATTAAGAGGCCCATCAGTACAAAATCTGCTACAATTGTGTCTTTTTGAAGTATCACAGGAAGTCCAAATCTGAAGATGATGTACATGGATAAAAGTCAGTATTCATTTAAATGATAACAGCTTTTCACAGAAAGCCATTTGCAGTCAACATCAGCAAAACACAAATCTTAATTAAAATAGAAATAAATTGCCCTTGAAAGAATGTATTAGATGACACATGAAGAGGAGATCACACAAATATCTGGTGAATGTTATACAGACATTTAGGCTTAAAATCCATTTAAGTAATTACTTCAGAAGTGCTGCTAATAAATAAATAATTTAGATGTGTCAGAGCTATCTGTCTGTGTCTGGCTTTGGCATAATCAAAAGTATGACTTCCAAGAGAGAGGAGAAATAGCTATATAGTACACACACACACACCATCAACCTTGGCAGTAGACTACAATATGGGATGGAACTGCTGAGTGTGGATTTTGATTTTGACCTGGGCTGAAGGAAAACCAATGTTTATGCTGAACATTTTGTAAAGACATGCTAAATGTGTGTGGCATTCTTGCTTATCAGCAATGTGAAGTTGTAATTCCATTAAACTTAATTGACAGATCATTTTTAAAATATGAAGGTCAAATGCTCTGCATGGGGGCTACTGGGCAAAATTCCATAGATGTCAATGGAGCTGTGCCCATATACACCAGCGGAGGATTTGATCCCAAATATTTTAGTTGTGCTTTTATTATGGAATCCTGACTAGCTCATAAGTTATCCTACTCTACCGCAATAAACTCACAAACCACTGCATCTTATCCTGGCAATGACATATGTCCCAAAGAAGAGCAATGACTCCATTTTGAAAGGTAACCTTTTCACAGACTGGATCCCTCATCTTGTTGGCAGGGAAAGTGTAAACTACAGCAGGGTAAGTGTTCTGCTCTCCTATGCTGTTTGCTGATTCTGGAATAGAATTTAATTTTTGCCAAAGGAATATTTCATAATGATACATATATCTGTATTGTTGGAACTATAACTATAACTATAACAGCACGTTCACAAAAAGTGGAGTCATACTCCAATTCTGGCGGGATTAACTTCTTTTTTTTTTAAGCCATAATTATTGAAAATATTATACAACCACTGGTTTTCCAAGACATGCTGTATGTGATAGTGATTAATAACTCAGGGCCTTAGTATTTTTAATGGAATTTTCCTACCCAGTTGTGAAACTCTACAATGCTTTCAATTTATCTTTAAAAATTGCAACAATAGACAAGACATTCAGATTTGATTGCAAATTGTATAGGAAGTGATCATTTCAAAAGATGGAATAGGGTTTAACCACTGCCTAAGAAATGCAGATTTAAACTTTAAATACATATTGCTCGTGTGGTGTTACTTTAACACACAAAACTGTCACAGTGGATTGGAAGCTCGTTTGAGAACTTTAAATATCACTAGAAGACACTTGAGGCTAATGCATGTTTACTTCTATGGAATTACTCACATACTCTTTCTTAATTTCTTAATGGTCCTATCATTAGAACCAGCACTCATTTTAGAGAGCTTGCTTTTAAAGTGCATATAAATCAAAACTGACCCCTCTTCTCTATAACCTAGTGCATTCTATCAGAGAAATAGTTCTTTTAACAGCAGGAGCTCAGGAAATGTATGGATGTGAAGAACTTAGCCCTGTTCTACACTACGAGTTTAGGTTGGATTTAGCAGCATTAGATTGGTTTAGCCCTGCACCCGTCCACACTAAGAAGCTATTTTTTCCAACTTTAAGGGCTCTTAAAACCGATTTCTGTACTCCTCCCCAATGAGTGGATTAGCACTGAAATCGACCTTGCTGGGTCGAATTCGGGGTAGTGTGGATGCAATTTGACGGTATTGGCCTCTGGGAGCTATCCCAGAGTGTTCCATTCCATTGTGACCGCTCTGGACAGCACTCTCAACCCAGATGCACTAGCCAGGTAGACAGGAAAAGCCCTGCAAACTTTTGAATTTTATTTCCTGATTGGCCAGCGTGGTGAACTGATCAGCACAGGTGACCATGCAGATCTCTTCAGCACAAGTGACCATGCAGAGCTCATCAGCAGAGGTGACCATGCAGTCCCGGAATCGCAAAAGAGCTCCAGCATGGACTGAATGGGAGGTATTGGATCTGATCGCTGTATGGGGAGACAAATCCATGCTATCAGAACTCCGTTCCAAAAGACAAATGCCAAAATATTTGAAAAAATCTCCAAGGGCATGAAGGACAGAGGCTATAAAAGGAACCACCAGCAGTGGCGCATGAAACTTAAGGAGCTCAGGCAAGCTTACCAAAACACAAGAGAGGCAAATGGCCACACCAGGTCAGAGCCCCAGACATGCCGCTTCTATGATGAGTTGCATGCCATTCTAGGGGGTGCCCTACAATGCCCAGCCCTGTGCATGGACTCTGTCAATGGACTCTCATGCAACAGAGATGCAGATTTTGGGGACGAGGAAGATGATGAGGAGGAGGAGGTTGAAGCACAGCAAGCTAGCAGAGAAACCATTTTCCCTGACAGGCAGGAACTGTTTCTCACCCTGGATCTACTACCCTCCCAACCCACCGAAGGTGGGCTCCAGGACCTAGAAGGCGGAGGAGGGACCTCTGGTGAGTGTACCTTTGTAAATATAATACATGATATAAAAGCAAGCGTGTTTAATGATTAATTTGCCCTGAAGACTTGTATTGCATTCGCAGCCAGTACAGTTACTGGAAAAGTCTGTTAACATGTATGCGGATAGAGCAGAAATCCTCCAGGGACATCTCAGTGAAGCTCTCCTGGATGTGCTCCCAAAGCCTTTGCAAAAGGTTTCTGGGGAGGGCAGCCTTATTCCGTCCTCCATGGTAGGACACTTTACCACGGCAGCCCAGCAGCACGTAATCTGGCATAACAAAGCATGGTAGCGTATTGTCCCGGTGTTTGCTGGCATTCAGTCAACATCCGTTCTTTATCCCTCTGTGTTATCCTCAAGAGAGTTATATCATTCATGTTCACCTGGTTGAAATAGGGGAATTTTATTAAGGTGACATTCAGTGCTGGGCTGTTTGCCAGTGCCTGAACAGAAATCATTCCTGCTGTTACCCATGCGGCGGGGGGAGCGGTGAAGTGATCATTCCAGATAATTGGGTGTGTGGGGATAGGGGGTTAGTTGGGTTTGTGCTGCATGTTAACCCGAAAACCGCAGACCCTCCTGTAAAGTGGCCAACCCATTTTAAAGGGCTAACCCACGGGTGCTTGGTATGTGAAATGAGGGTGCTGCTGTTTGAAACCATTCCCACATGTTAGGAAAGTTAAAGAAGCCAAAAGACTGTGGCTTACCATGAATGCCTGCAAGCCAAATTCTGTTTCCTGCCGCCCTGCATGTGTGATCTCTCACACCATACCGCCAGGCCCTCGATATAAGAGGCAAAATGCGACCTTGTAAAGAAACCATACATGCTATGTAAAGTTAACAGCTTGGCTCACCATGAAAGAGTCTACCCATTGTTCTCTAAAATGTCTCTTTTTAAAGACTAATCTCCCTTTTTTCCCTCCCACAGCTGCAAATGTTTTAACACTCCCTCTATCATTTCAGTCCCAGAGGCTATCAAAGATTAGAAGCTGAAAAAAATGCACTCGCAATGAAATATTCTCTGAGCTCATGCAGGCCTCCCATGCTGAAAGAGCCCAGCACAATGCGTTGAGGGAGACAATGTCAGAGTCCAAAATGAACGCAAGGAGAGGAGGGATGACTGAGAGGACAGGAGGGATGAGCGAGAGGACAGGAGGGTCGAGCGAGAGGAGAGGTGGCGTCAGCATGATGAGAGGAGGCAGGATGCAATGCTGAGGCTACTGCAGGATCAAACTGATATGCTTTGGCGTATGGCTGAGGTACAGGAAAGGCAGCAGGAGCACAGACCGCCGCTGCAGCCCCTGTTTAACCAACCACCCTCCTCCCCAAGTTCCATAGCCTCCTCACCCAGATGCCCAATATCACTCCAGCCCAGAGAACTGCCTAAGCAACAGAAAGCTGGCATTCAATAAATTTTGAAGTGCAGTGTCGCCTTGTCCTTCCGTCCTCCCCTCCTCCCCAACCCCACCCGGTGTTTCCCTCCTCCCCCACCCATCCCGGGCTACCTTGGTAGTTGTCCCCCCATTTGTGTAACGAATTAATAAAGAATGCATGAATATGAAATACAATGACTTTATTGCCTCTGCAAGCAGTGATCACATGGGGGAGGGGAGGGTGGTTGACTTACAGGGAAGTAGAGTGAACCAAGGGGGTTGGTTTTCATCAAGAAACAAACAGAACATTCACACCGTAGCCTGGCCAGTCAAGAAACTGGTTTTCAAAGCTTCTCTGATGCGCAGCGCGCCCTCCTGTGCTCTTCTAAGCACCCTGGTGTCTGGCTGTGTGTAATCAGCGGCCAGGCGGTTTGCCTCAACCTCCCACCCCACCATAAACATCTCCCCCTTACTCTCACAGAGATTGTGGAGCACACAGCAAGCAGTAATAACAATAGGAATATTGGTTTTGCTGAGGTCTAACCGAGTCAGTAAACTGCACCAGTGCGCTTTTAAACTATCCAAATGCATATTCTACCACCATTCTGCACTTGCTCAGCCTATAGTTGAACAGCTCCTGACTACTGTCCAGGCTGCCTGTGTATGGCTTCATGAGCCATGGCATTAAGGGGTAGGCTGGGTCCCCAAAGATAACTATAGGCATTTCAACATCCCCAATGGTTATTTTCTGGTCTGGGAAGAAAGTCCCTTTCTGCAGCTGTTGAAACAGACCAGAGTCCCTGAAGATGCGGGCGTCATGAACCTTTCCCGGTCTTCCCACGTTGATGTTGGTGAAACATCCCTTGTGACCCACCAGTGCTTGCAGCACCATTGAAAAGTACCCCTTTTGGTTTATGTACTCGCTGCCTTGGTGCTCCAGTGCCAAGATACGGATATAGATCCCGTCTATTGCCCCACCACAGTTAGGGAATCCCATTTCAGCCAAGCCATCCACTATGACCTGCACATTTCCCAGGGTCACTACCCTTGATATCAGCAGATCTTTGATTGCGTTGGCTACTTGCATCACAGCAGCCCCCACAGTAGATTTGCCCACTCCAAATTGATTCCCGACTGACCAGTAGCTGTCTGGCATTGCAAGCTTCCAGAGGGCTATCACCACGCACTTGTGAACTGTGAGGGCTGCTCTTATCTTGGTATTCTTGTGCTTCAGGGCAGGGGAAAGCAAGTCTCAAAGTTCCATGAAAGTGCCCTTACCCATATGAAAGTTTTTCAGCCATTGGGAATCGTCCCAGACCTGCAACACTATGCGGTCCCACCAGTCTGTGCTTGTTTCCCGGGTCCAGAATCAGCATTCCACGGCATGAGCCTGCCCCATTGCCACCAGGATGGCCAAATTGCCAGGGCCCATACTTTGAGAGACGTCTGTGTCCATGTGCTCATCACTCTCCTCACCGCACTGCCATCGCCTCCTTGCCTGCTTTTGCAGGTTCTGGTTCTGCATATACTGCATGATAATGCACGTGGTGTTTAGAGCGGTCACAACTGCCGCGGTGATCTGAGTGGGCTCCATGTTTGCTATGGTATGATCTGAGCATGAGAGCAGAGTGGCAGCGGAAGCGGCAGGTGGATGACAATGCTGACAGCAATATGGCTCCCGCACCGAAAAAGGTGTGAAACAATTGTCGCCCGTTGTTTTCATGGAGGGAGGGAGGGGTAGACTGGCAGCAGATGGTGTTGCTGGCTGGGAAAGCTATCCCTCTGCCAATATTCCAGGCAGGACTGAATGAATCTCCATTAGACAAACTTAAAGAAGAGAATGACCTGAGTCACTCCCATTTATGTGCAGGCGCCCCGACAGACTTTACCGAGGTCTGCCAGGAGCACCCATGTCCACCCAGACACCCCCGACAGACCTCACCGAGATCTGCCAGGAGCACCCATGTCTGCCCAGGCGCTCCGACCGACCTGACCAAGGCCGGGCAGAGCACCCAAGAGACGACAAGGACAGCTACCAGTTGTACTGCACTGTCTGCTGCCACAAGGCGATGAGCTGCTGTTGTGTAGCAATGCAGTCCCACGTCTGCCAGCACCCAGGAGACGTACGGTGACGGTGAACTGAGCAGGCTTGATGCTTGCCGTGGTATGGAGTCTGCATGGGTAATCCATGAAAAAAGGCGCGAAATGATTATCTGCTGTTGCTTTCACGGCGGGAGGGAGGGAATGGGGGCCTGACGCCAGAACCACCCGCGACAATGTTTTTTGGCCCATCAGGCATTAGGATCTCAACTCAGAATTCCAAGGGGCGGTGGAGACTGTGGGAACTGTGGGATAGCTACCCACAGTGCAACACTCTGGAAGTTGACGCTAGCCTTGGTACTGTGGACACACTCCACTGACTTAATGGTCTTAATGGTTTTAAGTGGGGACACACACAATTGACTGTAGAAAATCGCTTTCTAAAAATTCGACTTCTATAAATTCAACCTAATTTCGTAGTGTAGACATACCTTGATAGTATTGCTATGTTGGTTTGTTTTTAACAGTAATCTTTCTAATGTACACTCCTAACTGAGAGCTAAATTTTGGCTTTGCTACAAGCCCAGTGTTTAGGCAACACATAGTCAAGTTGCCCCAGGAAGCAGATCATGACTTGGAATCAGATTGGAATCCCATTTTCTCTGTGCTTCTGAGCTCGGAGACGTACCTTGCCTATATCCTTTTGAGCATTAGCCAGCACAGTGAGGGTAAAGAAAGCTAGGTTCCACCATTCTATGCCACTTCCCATACACATGCAGAGGTGGCAGGACATAGTGGCCCTGGAGAAACTGTTTTCCTCTCTGTGCTGCTATCCATGCTACCTTATGTCCCCTTGCACTGGTGCACAGGACAGATCATGTTCTGACACAAATACACAGAGTGAATTACCCGACTGAGCAAAATGTTAGCCAAGGGCCAGACTCTACTACCTTTACTCTTTGGGTTGCACCTGACTCCACATGTGACACCATTGATTTCAGTTGGGCTAGACATGGAAGGAGTTGTTGCTCAATGTGAATACAGGGAGCAGAATCTTGTCCCCTGTGAATGATTAAAAGGAAAATATAACCAAGGATACTGGCTTCAAAATATACATTGTTACTGTGTTTGATGCATATGGTTTTCTGTTAATTATTTAAATTAACACTTCATACTGTACTAGTAAATGTATTGTGATATCTTTTGAGAAGTAATAACATCTCCATTATATGAGTACAATGGTTGAAACGTTAATTTTGTTTGAAAAACAAAGAAGAAATCTGATTTGCTTTGATCAAAATTTTTCAATTTTTTTAATGAAAAACCAAAATGTTTTCTGGTTTTTTTTGTTTTTGTTTCCTGCCCCCACCATTGCCATTTTCCCTCTCTTTTTTTTTCCTCTCTCTTTTTCAAAATGGAAAAGGGAGGTAGAGGGAAGGAAGATGCAGAAAACTAGATTTTTTGGCTTTTCATTGAAAAAACAGACATTTTGATCAAAATAAAAATTTTCTATAAGGTTTAAATTGTGGATTAGTGTGCAAAAATATGGATGTTCATTGGAAACATTCAGGCCTCTCAAATCAGCAAATCTAGGCTGGAAATCTCATGAGCAGATCCATTCATAAGATTGCTAGCAGCTTTCACTTCTGGATTCAGCTGGAAATGCAACAAAAGTAGTTTCTCCTGGGATTCTGCCATTGAAGTTTTAGCTAGAAAATGGAAATGCAAAGATGTACATTTATTTTTCAAGAAAATCCAAACATTTCAAAACCTTCAAAACATTTCTTTCTAACTTTGATTCTAGAAACAAGTTTTGGCAGTAATGGGTTGCCGTTTCTCCAAATTAATTTGTTATACCCTGAAGTCCTATGAGCCAGTCCTCACATTCTTTTATTCTTTCTTTTTATTCTGTTTCTGGTTTCAAGTAACTGGATTAAACTTTTGATAGCTCACAGACAACTTTTCAAAATATATTTTCAGGGCAAAGAGGATTGAAAGCTTGATTCAGAAGAGCAAACTTCTTTTCCAACCCTTTTGGTTTATTATCTGACTGCTTAGTGGCAGCTGTACAGCAGGAACCTTGGAAGTTATTCTGTTGCTGACAAAACTAAAAAACCACAAGTTATCTTTGATCTTTTGAGAAGTGTATTGTCATAAATATAAAGGGAAGGGTAAACACCTTTAAATCCCTCCTGGCCAGAGGAAAAACCCTTTCACCTGTAAAGGGTTAAGAAGCTAGGATAACCTCGCTGACACCTGACCAAAATGATCAATGAGGAGACATGATACTTTCAAAGCTGGAGGGAGGGGGAACAAAGGGTCTCTCTGTCTGTGTGATGGTTTTGCCAGGAACAGAAAAGGAATGGAATCTTAGAACTTAGTAGGTAATCTAGCTAGATATGCTTTAGATTCTGTTTTGTTTAAATGACTGATAAAATAAGCTGTGCTGAATGGAATGTAGATTCCTGTTTTTGTGTCTTTTTGTAACTTAAGGGTTTGCCTAGAGGGATTCTCTATGTTTTGAATCTGATTACCCTGTAAGGTATTTACCATCCTGATTTTACAGAGGTGATTCTTTTACTTTTTCTTCAATTAAAATTCTTCTTTTAAGAACCTGATTGCTTTTTCATTGTCCTTAAGATCCAATCGTTTGGGTCTGTGTTCACCTATGCAAATTGGTGAGGATTTTTATCAAGCCTTCCCCAGGAAAGGGGGTCTAGGGTTTGGGAGGATTTTTTGGGGGGGAAAGACTTTCCAAGTGGGCTCTTTCCCTGTTATATATTTGTTAGATGCTTGGTGGTGGCAGCAGTAAAGTTCAGGGGCAAAAGGTAAAATAGTTTGTACATTGAGGAATTTTTAACCTAAGCTGGTAAAAATAAGCTTAGTGGGTTTTTCATGCAGGTCCCTACATCTGTACCCTAGAGTTCAGAGTGGGGAAGGAACCTTGACACGTATACAAATTATTAGTTGTTTTTTTTTAAGTACCTGCAGAGTTTAGCACTTTGTACTTCCTCTCAGGCAAAAGAATGCATTCATTAAAACTCCCAGGGACATTTTCAGTCATGTATAGTAGAATGGACAAGATCACACTTTGTTCTGGCTCACAGCTTGTTCTTACTGTATTTGCTGAAAGGTTTTGATTAAGCCAGCTTCAGCTCTATCGGACATGTTTGATTGCTGGTGTGATCAGCATGTCTTTGCATCTTTTAGGAAGTAAAGCTCCAAGAAGCACTGCAAATTGTATTAAAGATGGAAGTTGGGATTTAACAATGGTGACATTTGCAATTTTTTTTTGAAGCTAGAGCTTATGTGGATTTCTAACTACATACTTATCAAAAATACCTTGGAGCTGACACTTGGGCTTCTTGAGATCTAGGTTATAATTTTAACTATGAAGAGCTTCTACCTACAATTATGCAACATTGTGCTTCCTCCAACCATTCCCCCTAATCCTGCCTACCCACCCAAGCACACACACAAACAGCAACAAAAATGTTGCTTCTTTCAATCATTCTCCACCTACCCCTCCTCCACAACAAACATGTCAGAGAAATATTTGCAAGTAAGCAGCAGTGGGGAGAGTGGAGTTCCCCTATCCCACACCCAGCCCAAGCCTAGGAGCCACTGCATGAAACTGGGCTCCTAATGGTGTCCCCTCCAGCACAACATAAGGCAGGAATCTCCTTTTCCTTGAGGGAGAGATCTATAAAATGTTTTTGAATCCCTTGGCGTCACCAGAGACTCCAATGGAAGGACAGTACATCTAAATAGCTCCAAGGTGCTGCTTGGAATCTACTGACGACAGCAGACCCAGCCTTATATGAACAATGGGGAGGGAAATAATGTTCCAATATTGTCAATCCCAAGTGTTCAAAAACAGTGACTCAAACCCTAAAATGTCACAATTGGTTAAAAAATAATAAGTTTGGGGTTCTTTTTATTCATCTTCTGTTTTTGTTTTGGTTTTTTAGCCTTTAGCATTCATGATTTCAAGCTTTTCTTCACAACCATAAGGAACAAATCTTACCTTTTTTAAAAAGAAGAATAAAGATAAAGCTGTGGTTCTCATGTAGTAACATGACTCTGAAAGCTGGGGCTTTAAGAAAAACACCAAATTTGCAAAATTAATGATGACACAATTTCACAACAGCTGGTAACACTGGAGTTCTGTGTGGTAGGGGAAAAGGTAACCCTGGGGGAGAGTTGCTATGAGAAATGACAGGGTGTAATTAGATGGTTAAATGTTAAATAAATATGGTTTTAAAATAATGGATAAATACAGAAGAATTGGGGGGTTCAAGAGTTATGAGCCTAATTTGCTCTCAGCTCTAAAATCTTCACGAATGGTCTTTTCTACTTCACTTTTACATGCATTGTTTGCGGGTAGCAGAGAATTTTTGTCCAAGTTTTACCCATGTGAATGTTCATAGACAATACACATTTCTAAAGTTCACATCACAGTATTTGCAGAAATGAAAATGTTTAAAAAAGCATGCACCCATATTTGTTGTGGAAGTACTTGTATACTCATCTTGCTAGGAGACAAGTAACAATACCATATTGCTGACCAGGACAACTACCCAATGCAGCTCAAATAGAAAGTTTTTCAGAAAAATGTTCACAATCCACTCATACCTTTTTTGGAAGAAGTTATTCGGTAATGAACATGAGGAAGTTCGAACACATTTGGGGATATTTTATAAGTAGAAAAAGACACTAAATGCATTGAATTTAGTATTCATTATTAGTGATCCATTTGGGTCTACTCCTTAAGTACTGGTAGTGACAGTTCTTAACTCAAATACCAATTGTTGGTATTTTCTTCCTTTCCCCTGTACTACACCCACCCAAAGGGAACAGGCACAGTGGAATCTTCATTCCCCATCCATTCTCCTCAGTCCTCTGCTTTTGGCTTCAGTGTCTTTGCCCTCAGCAACAATATCTCTCCCCTAGTAGCTGAACCCACCCCGGTGGTCCCTCCCCTCCTTTAGGAAAACGAAGTCCCAGGGAGGGGAGTGTTTCCAGATGGCATTTATAGGTATAGTGAAGACTCTAGAAAATGAGCCATCCTTTTCCCACTGTGGGAGAAGAGGAAATGGCTCTTCCTTGTTTCTATGCCTGTGAGTTTGCAGCCATAGGACTCACCTTTTTAAAATAATTTTAAAATATCCCTTTCCCTTCTCCCCATTTTCTTTTTAAATTACTTCTCTCTTTCTTGTGTTCACAAAACAGTAGGAATTTGCCATTCTAAGGGTTTTTTCCCCTCAGTGAGTGGAATATACATATCCCAAAGATTATGAAATGCTTATAATAATGTCAAAAAGTTAATTTTCCTGTTATTGACTGAAATTACTTTGGCACATTTTTGTTCACTTGTTCTCCAAGCAATGCTGATGTCATGTCTCTTGCGGGAGAGAGAATCCTGTTTTCTTCTGTTTCAGCTTGGCTGCTCTGATTTGGGGTAATGGACCCCAGTTAAATGAAAGAGAGGATGCTTTGAAGCCTTTTGCAATTTAAGATGATGAATTGAATACTAGTGGGTGCTCCTTTCCGTATCTCCAGGCCAGTCACAGCACACAGAAAAAAGTGGATTTTCTGACAAACAGTTTCCAGTACAGTTAAATATCACATGCAGTGAACATGACTGCCTGGAGTGTTTGTATTGATCAGTTTATAAATGGTTAATCACTGGGGCAAGTTAGATCATAGTAAAATATAGATTAATGTACAGATACTGTAGATGATAAATCACATAGAATACTAAAGTAACAAAGTGAATACTAAAGTTACAAAGATTAGGTATGAGTGACATAACATGGTGACTGGACCGTTCATATCACGTAGCATTAGTCTGCAGTAACCAGAAACCATTATCACTCTGGGGAGCAATTAGAAATAATGGTATACACTGTAACAGCACAGTATTATATTCCAGAAGTTAAGAAAATGTCTCAACTGCATTTCCAATTCATTGAGTTTTTAAACACTTTGGATAATTCATTAGTTTATTTATCACTTTATTTAAATTCAAATTATGTCTAAATATTTAGGTATCAAATAGGAAAGTAATACACAGAGAATATGTTAAAATAAGACTTACCAAAGTTCATAATATGTTGTCAAGGTTCCTTCCCCATTCTGAACTCTAGGGTACAGCTGTGGGGACCTGCATGAAAACCTCCTAAAGTTACTTTTACCAGCTTATATTAAAACTTCCCCAAGGTACAAACTATTTTACCCTTTGCCCTTGTACTTCCACTGCCACCACCAAATGTCCAGTTTATTTTTGAGAAAGAGTTGTTTGGAAACGTCTTTCCCCCCAAAATCCTCACCAAAACCTTGCACCCTCCTGACTGGGGAAGGCTTGATAAAAATCCTCACCAAGGTGACCACAGACCCAAACCCTTGGATCTTAAGAACAATGAAAAAAGCATTCAGTTTCTTACAAGAAGAATTTTAATATAAGAAAAGGTAAAAAGAATCACCTCTGTAAAATCAGGATGGTAAATACCTTACAGAGTAATCAGATTCAAAACATAGAGAATCCCTCTAGGAAAAACCTTAAGTTACAAGAAAGACACAAAGACAAGAATATTCATTCTATTCAGCACAGTCTAATTTCTCAGCCATTTAAAGAAATCATAATCTAACGCATATCTAGCTAGATTACTTACTAAGTTCTAAACTCCATTCCTGTTCTGTCCCCGGCAAAAGCATCATACAGACAGACCCAGACCCTTTGTTTCTCCCTCCCTCCAGCTTTGAAAGTATCTTGTTTCCTCATTGGTCATTGTGGTCAGGTGCCAGCGAGGTTATCCTAGCTTCTTAACCTTTTACAGGTGAAAGGATTTTCCCTCTGGCCAGGAGGGATTTTAAAGGTGTTTTCCCTTCCCTTGATATTTATGACATATGTCCAATAGGAAAATATTATATTCCTTCTATATTCCTCAAAAGATTCTTCCTTTAGATGATATTATAAAGATTTGTCAGTGTCACTTAAAAGTCCATCTGTAGAAGTGTCTAATATTCCCCCTCCCCTCTTCCCCACCCAGGAACTTAATGGAACTCACCCTGCAGGACATGAAGTCCCCTATAGGGCTGGCAGGCAGAAAAGACATGGACTGCATTTGAGTTATGCCACATTACACACTTTCTGTGACACACTCAGCTATAAGAGTCTCCACTGTGTGTTCAGTTTCTCCTGGTAAACTACAATGCAACAGCATTATGTCAGACTAAAAATAAATAAATAAAAAGATAAACTGAAATCAAATGAAATTAAACCTAAATATAATAATAGTATATTTTTATAATAATAGTACATTTCAAATTAATGATCAAAACTGAATTTAGAGCCTGATCCTGAGAGATGCTAAGTACCTGGAACTCTGAAGTACAGCTGATTGAAAGTTTACACAACCTAGCACTGTGTGATGTCCCCCTCAGAGTAGTACTCGACGCCAAGATACTATCCTCTTCTCCACTCACAAAAATCATGCACTGCTAGCATTGATTCCTTTGATCTCCCAGTCTCAAGCAGGAGAGAAAAATGATATGGACTCTTTTCATCTGCCAGCCCTGGTTCTTTGTCCCACAGTTGTCACAGATAACATACATTATTTCCCTCCCTACCTAAACTATGGCTCACTTAGGACAGCAATAGTACAATTTATTTTTGTCACCTATCCATGTATTAAGTTCAAGAATGTAAAAGTTAATTGTATATTTTGTAGAACCTGCCACAGAAGCATGTCCAGAGATGTATAGAAGAGACGTAGGCCAAGATCCATCATTTGAGTCTATCCTGTTTATTTTAAAACTCTTTAAAAATAAACTGTAGATTTTTTTAAATTATGTTTAGTTGCTATTTTTTGTTTAATGCAAGATAGGTGAGACTGATGACAGGTCAAGTTATTGTCATACAATATTACTATTTCTATTTTGGCAGTGCCCATAATGTACCTAGAGCTATTAGCACCTCAGGAAGACAGTCCCTTCCCAGAAAAGTTAGCAGTCAAATAAAGAATTAGAGAGACAGCATCACACATGCAAGATGAGAGAGTACAGCAGTGTGGAAGTTGTGAAAGTAAGTGGACATGTTCTTATATCATGTTTTATTTATCTATTCACTCTACATTGTCCATCTTTCCTCAAGTATTTCAATTATGTATCTAACAAAGGCAGTGAATAGATATATTTTTAAATTCTTTTATTTTTTGACATGGTGGAATTTGTTGTAACCACTGGTCCCAGTTATCAAAATGCTTCAGAATATGCTTAACTTACGTAAACCTATGATCCCTTGCTCTTCTCTAGCAACTCAAAATAATTCATAATGGCCTGCAATTCTCTACTTTCTCTGTACAAACTAAAGCCCCAATGCTGCAAACACTTAGGCCTTGTCTACACTATAGAGTTTTGTCGACAAAAGTTATGTCGATGACCAAAAAGCGCTATCATAATATCGCTATTGCATGTTCACTCTATGTTCCCTTTGTCAGTAGAGCGCATCCACACTTGGTGCTCTAGCATCGACAGAGAGAGCAGTGCACTGTGGGTAGCTATCCCACAGTGCAACTCACCACCTTATGCTGCTAGGACTTGTGGGTTGGCAGAATGGATTTCAGAGTATCATGGGTGTGGGCTCAACATCCTATGATATATTGTTTTCTGTCCCAACATTTCATGGGCTTCTGGTTGTAGTTTACGGCATTTTTCAATGGCCCTTCTGTGCTGTGTTCCTGCCATCTCTGTGTGAAAAGGTGGATCCTCCACTGCTCTCTGCTGCTTTGTTAAATGTCATTAACACATCACAGATGGTAGTGCAGTTATTCATAAAGTTCCTAACTGAACAGGATTCAGACTTGCCTGACCTGCTGTATGACATGGATATGAGCAATGTATGATTACTTTTGGGATTCATGGAGCAGCTGCACATGGTGGACCGTTGCTTTTGGGCTCGGGAAACTAGCACTGAGTGGTGCAATCGCGTCATTATGCAGGTCTGGGATGACAAACAGTGGCTGCAGAACTTTTGGATGCAGAAAGCCACATTCCTGGATCTATATGAGGAGCTCATCCCAGCACTGTTGTGCATGGACACCAAAATGAGAGCTCCCTCTCAGTGGAGAAGTGCGTGGTGATGGCAGTGTAGAAGCTGGTGACTCCAGACTGCTACCAGTTGGCTGTGAATCAGTTTGGAGTTGGAAAGTTGACTTTTGGGGCTGCATTAATGTAAGTGTGCAGTGCCATTAATCACATCCTGCTGCAAAGGACCATGACTCTTGTCAATGTGTGTGAAATAGTGGATGACTTTGCAGAAATGGGATTCCCTAACTGAGAAGGGGCAATAGATGTCATGCATATTCCAGTTTTGACACTTGACCACCTTGCACGGTGTTGCAGATGCTTGTGGATCACCCCAGGTGTTTCACTGACATAAAAGCCAGATGCTCTGGGAAGGTGCATGATGCATGTATTTTCAGGAACACTGGCCTGTATAGATAGCTGCAGGCAAGGACTTTCTTTCCAGACCAAAAGATTTCAGTGGGAGATGTTGAAATACACATAGTGATCCCAGGAGACTCAGCCTAATTACTCCCATGGTTCACGAAGCCTTGCATGGGAAATCTGAATAGCAGTAAGGAACGCTTCAACAATAGTCTGAGTAGGTATAGGGTGACTGTGGAACGTGCATTTGGCAGATTAAAAACACTGTCGATGCCTTCATGGCAGGTTAGACCTCAATAAGGGTAATATTCCCATGGTCATAGTCGCCTGTTGTATGTTGCACAATAGTTGTGAAGCTAAGTGTAAAAAGTATGCTCAGATACGTACTGATGAGGTACACCACCTGGAAGCTGATTTTGAGCAGCCTGATACCAGAGCTATTAGAGGGCTCAACGGGGGTAATTTGAATCAGGGACGCTTTGAGGCAACACTTTTAGAATGAGAACCAATAAAGTATTTTTCTATGCTGCAAACTGCAATGCTTCATTAAATGGAGTTTTGTTAAGGTGCACTTGTGGTGATTCGTGGTGTAGGATTTCAGTAAGCACATGACTAAACTGCCTGTGTATGTCTTGCTGTCACCTGTTGTCACAATTTGTAGGACACAAATAAAGATCAGTTATCTTTCAGATTCTTTGTTTTTATTAAACAAACACACACACACAAATGCTTGATGGGAAAACTAGGGACCAGGGAAGGGCAGATCATCAGAGCTATGCATAGGTCCAGCTATCATTTTGAAAGCTGTCCAAGGGGGTGGAGTGAATGGGAAACCAAGAAGTTCTGGAAAGAGTAAAGGAATGCACGAGTGGAGTTTGGGAAGTGGGGGGGAATGGAAAATAGTTCTGAATGTAATGCAGGGAAGGGCAGGGACACATCTGTTCTGACTGCAGTGTTATGAGGGATTTAAGCATCTCTGTTTGCTCCTCCATTCCTTTTTTCATCCTTTCAGTGGCTTCCTTAACAAAATCCTGATTTTCTTTTCTGTCCTGCCTTTCAATTTCTCTCCACTCCCTGCGTTCCCTTTTTTTCTGCATCAGAGTATTGCACAACCTCCCAGAACGTGTCCTCTTTGCTCCATCTTGGCCACTTTCTTATCTGGCGGAGGCACTCAGCCAATGTGTAGGGGATTCCCCTGAAGGCCACATCTGCAGAAGCACAAGAAATAATACACAGAAGCATCATTGTTAGTTCACGCACAGCACTGAATTATTACAGTTTAGCACACCTCTTGTAACATACCAAGCACTTTCTCACTGGCCCTTGGCAAGCACACATCGCAACAAACATCACAGGCATCGTGAGTTTAGCCCAGGGGAGTGGGGGAGGAGGGTGTTCTACCTGGGATAAACAGTGATGGTGCTTTTGAAAGGGTCGTGGTGCAGGGAACTAGGGACAATATTGTACATTCTCCAGTCTTTTTCACAGGTGGGGGTCATGGAAGCAGATATCTCATTCCTGAACATAACCAAGGAAGCAAGGCTGCATCTGGTGCACGCCTGCTGCATCCAACCCAATCCCTATGCTGCTTGCCTGTGTGCCACTTTGATCTCTGCACAAGTGATTTCAGAGTGGCATGGGAAAATTTCATTAAATGGGGGAAGGAACAAAGCAGCTTTGTCAAGGAACCTCTGGTAGAGGATTGCCAACTACCTCCAAGAAAGTTTCCTAGAGATCTGTCTGGAGGATTCCCATGAAATCTCAGTGTGTATCAACACACTGTTCTGCTGTACTTCTCAGCTGCACAGGGAAATGCACAGCACACAGAAACACAGCTAGCCTTGTACCTTCACCCACTTCCACAGTACACAAAGCAAATGAAAGTTGGATGTCATGTAACCGAACACCATCTACCTTATAAAAAACACTCTCCTGTTTCTTGCTCACCGGAGTGGGAGTGCCAGGACTGGCTAGACCAGTGACTCTCTACCTTTCCAGACTACTGTACCCCTTTCAGGAGTCTGATTTGTGTTGTGTACTCCCAACTTTCACTTCACTTAAAAACTACTTGCTTACAAAATTAGACATAAAACTACAGCACACTATTACTGATAAATGTCTTACTTTCCTATGTTACCATATAATTATAAAATAAATCGACTGGAATAGAAATATTGTACTTACATTTCAGTGTATAGTATATGGAGCAGTATAAACAAGTCATTGTCTGTATGAAATTTTAGTGTGTACTGACGATGGGCTCCACATCGTCCTCTAACTCCACCTCCTGATCCATGACTTTGTCCTCTGGGTTAGGCCCACTTTCTGCTGGCTCCAGCACTGCCAGAGTGTCCACAGAGCTCTTGGTGGTGGAGGTGGAGCTGCCACCAAGAATAGTGTGCAATTCTTTAAAGAACCAGCAGATCTTCAGTGCAACACCAGAGCAATGGTTTCCTCCCTTGCCTTATGGTACACCTGCCTCTGCTCCTTTATTTTTGCTCTGAATTGCACCATGTCCTGATTGTACTGCTTTTCACACAAGCCACAAGTAATCTGCCTGTAGATATTGAAATTCCTATGGCTGGAGTGAAGCTGGGACTGGACAGCCTCCTCTCCCCAAATACTGAGCAAATCTAACAGCTCTGCATTGGTCCAAGTGGAAGACCATTTGCCACATGGAGCCAACATGGTAAGCTGGGAAGATGCAATATGAGCTCTCCATGCCAAGCAAACAGGAAATGGAAGTGGAATTTCAAAAATTGGTGAGGGTTTAAAGGGGAAGGGGTAGATTGTTGTTTACCTGGCTGCAGAGCAGCAGAGTTCGAGCTGCTGACCAGAGCAGTCAGGATGGGGATTGTTGGATACCTCCTGGAGGCCATTTACAGTGACAAAATCAAGCGCGGTGTTTACACTGGCACTTTGCCGCAAAAAAATCCTGTCTCGCATCAAGGTGGTTTTATTTTGTCACTGAAACTGAAGACTTCTGTCACCAAAATTGGCATTGCAATGGATAAACATCCATTGTTTTGCCACAAAAAGTAGCCTTTTTCCAGGAAAACTCTGTAGCGTAGACAAGGCTTAATACTGGGACTGTATTTGCTGAGGGTTTTTTCCCCCCAAATCAGCTGGAACTTCTGCAGCCCTAAAATTTTTCTTTTAAAAAAATGTTAGAGTCCCACTCTTTGCTCTTCAAACACTGTAGGGTTAAATTAAACCATTTACAGAGAGCCTGCATAAAGTCTATGCAATACTTAAGCCCCTCTTAAGCTATATTTTGAAGATTTAAATGGTGCGCACACTCTCTCCACACAGGGGAATTTCCTCCATTAGGGACTACAGGCCAAAGCCTACTCACTCTGAGCATGATCCAGTGCCAGCTGAAGTAATGGAAAGACTACTCCCTTTGATTTCAAAACACTTTATTGTAAATAGTCTGACTGACATTGCTTTGGGACAGGAAGCTTGGGTCAAATTCAGAAGTGCTTATGTAAAGTGACATAGGTTAGACTCCCTTACACACACTTAGTTTCTTGAGACTTACTTACATCCATGTACTAACATGTGAATGAGAATAAAGGAATCTACATTGGTGTAGGTTAATGTAGGAATGGGAAACTTTAATTCACATTCTTACAACTTCCCAATCGTGATTTACACCAACTCTGACTTCCTTAGACTCACTGTGCAAGGTGTAGAGGTGATGCACAAGAGGATGTGTAAATTACATGTTGGTGAGTGTCGCTGAGTCTAAGTCCGTCTAAGTAAGCCAGTCAGTTTAATATAAACACATACACACTGTGGTGGAAGAAAGCGTAAGCTACACTAGTTTAGACTCCCATGCTGACATATGTCAGCAAATACTCTAGGACCCTTCAGGCACTATTTAAACAATAATGAGGATTTAGCCCTAGGTAGCTAAATAATCATATATCAAAGTATGCAGAACGAAGTTGTCAGAGTGGAATATTATATGTTTGAACTTCATTTCCAAGGGATAAAAGTCATTCATCAAAGAGGGAAGCAGCAGGTAGATTCAGGGGCAAGGAAACTTCTCGTGGCTAAATTCCCCAAGTGACCACTCAATTAGTGAACTACTAATGTTGATCCTTGAAACCTTTAATGTCTGAACACTGTCCAGAGTATATAAGATGTAAATGAACGCCAGCTAGTCTGAGTCCAAATCCCAGGGAAAATGCCTGAAATTGAGTACAATAGTCAGTTCAATTTAAAACAGCCTGCTGACACCATCATGTTTTTAAACTTTTTTAAAATGAGATGTCATTTTACTAAATATTGTAGTCTTTGTTTAAAAGTTGATCTTATACTAAACAGTACAGTTTTGTTCTATGGGCTAGCAGCCTTTGTAGGAAAGAGATGCTGCTCTCAGTAAAGAAGGAAGTGGCACAGCTGTCTTGTGCTACATCAACGTTGCTTTTCCTCTGCTGATAAAATGGTGAGGTTTCAAAATCAGACACTGCAGTTTGGGGAAGGAAATGTCAGGGTTGATTTGCATCACATATATGAGGTGTGTCATTGCAAGTGCCTCTAGAGAAATCCTATCAGGTCATCTGTCTCTGTGTGAAGCATAGTTGCATATCATGCAGCATATAGACTCCTGTTGGCCGCATCATAAAGTACTTTATGTAACTTTTATGTTCTGGGTAAATAAAAGATAAAACATTGGGAACAATTTGTTAGTATATTACACTCACTACGTACAGGTTTAAATAACTCTGCAAGGTGCAAGCCAGTGGTGATTCAGACCCATTTATCCAATGGCAGAAAGACCCAGAGGCCTTATCATTTTGTTTTTTCCCCCAAACATCTGGGCCATGACAAATCTAGCCTGGATAACCTCCTTTTAAGAATTCTAAAAAAACAACATTGTCCATACTCTGGGTCTTTTGTTTGGGGTGGAACTGGAATTGGTTGGGAGGTGGAAGTTACACCTTTCTTATGGACTGATTGTTAGCTCCTAAATGAGTATGGGGCAACCCTTTTCCAAGACAAAGGATCAGTTTTAATTGTCCACCAGGAATGCACACGGTCCTGCATAGAGGTTTTCTGTTTTTCAACAATTAACAGTTAGCAATATACCTACTGATGGAAATATTGCTTCATGTTAATTATTGTTGTGAAAACAATCCCACGCCAAATTACACTCTCTAATAAAGAAAGGCTAAATAGATAGAAAAACTCATCACAGCTTCTAGAACGCTATCCCCACAATTGGGATGAGTTCAGAGAGGAAACACACAGAAGGTTTGGGGCAACATCTCCATAATATTGCACATAATAATTAATACTTAGTATCTATAGCACATTACACTATCAGTGTTTTACAATCATTATCTAATGAATCGCCAAAGGGGCTCCCCTTCTCAGCTACATTGCAATTCAACGTTCCATGCTGGCATTGGCTGGGTCCACTCCCTTGCTGATTTGTAATCTGGATGTTTGCACAGAAATCTGGAGGGCCACAGGAGACTGTGCTTTGGTGAGTGATCAGTCATTTGTTGCTTCCCATTTCACAGAGCTCTGTGGAGCCCCAGTGGAAAAGCATCTGTAGGTTCCAATGCAGGGGTGAGCAGGGGGGAGGGATAGCTCAGTGGTTCAAGCATTGGCCTGCTAAACCCAGGGTTGTGAGTTCAATCATTGAGGGGGGCCATTTAGGGATCTGGGGCAAAAATTGGGGCTTGGTCCTGCTTTGAGCAGGGGGTTGGACTAGATGATCTCCTGAGGTTCCTCCCAACCCTGATCTTCTATGATACTATGGCCCGCGGGCCGGACTGGCCCATCAGGGCTTTCAATCCAGCCTGCAGGATTGCCAGCCCCATGGTGCAGTGGGCCTAAGGCAGGCTCCCTGCCTGCCCTATTCCACCAAGTCCCTGCGGCCCCTGGGGGACCACCCCACACAGCTCCCATTGACCAGGAACGGGGAACTACGGCCAATGGGAGCTTCAGGGGTGGTACAACTAACCAAATTGTATTTTGCAACTGCAGCTGTTTTTAGTACCAGTGGAAGGAGCTGCCTGCCCCACTCTGCTCCCAGGAGCCTGCCAGACATGCTGACCACTTCCAGGAGCGGCGCGAGACCAGGACAGGCAGGGAGCCTGCCTTAGTCCCACTGTGTGCTGCTGTGACCCCAGAGCCGCTCAAAGTAAGTGGTGCCGGGCTGGAGCCTGCACCCCGAACCCCTCCTGCAACCTGCACCCCAATCCCCTGCCCTGAGCCCCCTCCCGCACTCCGCACCTCCTCCTGCATCCCAGCCCCCTGCCCTGAGCCCCCTCCTGCATCTTGCACCACTCCTTCACCCAACCTGTTGCCTTGAACCCCCTGCCACACCCCTCCTGCACCCCAATCTCCTGCCCTGAAACTGCTCCTGCACCCCAACCCCTGGTCCTGAGCCCCTTCCTGCACACCACACCCCCTCCCACACCCTGCACTCCCTCCTGCTCCCCTGCCCCATCCCTGCATTCATGGCCCTGCATACAATTTCCCACCCAGATGTGGCCCTTGGGCCAAAAAGTTTTCCCCCCCCTGCTCCAGTGGAAGGGAAGAGTAGCATAGTGGTAGGGGAATGGCACTCCCCAGAATTTCCACATGGATGGGAAAAATCTGAATATAGAGATGAGGCACCATACCTCACGAGTACTTGATACAACTAATATACATTATTACAAGTTATCTTTTGAAGGAAAGTGACCAAAGATATCGAGCATGGTATGCATTACTCTTGTTCTACAACCCAAAGCTTTTGGATGAAATATTTTACAGGCTTATAATGTATTTTCTTATTTTAATTTGCTTCAAATTTGTACTTTTTTAAGAATAAAGGTTGTTTTATTAAATAGGATATTAATTTATTTAATATCTTTAGTCTGTACAAGTTTGTTACAATGAAACTAAGATTGAGCTTCAAATGGAAAGTAGGATACTGCATCTGCAGTGATTTCTAAAGGTCTGATCCAGAACAAAAGTAATCCTTCTTTGAAGTAGGATTAACTGCTCACATTCTGGTAATAGTTCTATGGGTTGTCAGAAAATTCTTTGAATATGAAAAGAATATTTCTGCCTCTAAAGAAAGTGTAAAAGTTGTATGCTGTACTCCTCTGTATCTTTAAATCAGTGTTTCCCAGCTGGCGTGCTGTCAGGCATGAAAAAGTGTGCCATGGAATTTTGGAAAAGTGACTTGTCAGGAGAAAAAATTCTCATTTATGTTAATTAGTGTCCAAATTGCATTTTCTGCTGTTGCTCTTCCTGGTGTATGTGTGAGAGACAGATGTTACACACAGTAGGCTCAAATGACTTTGCCATTCACTTAGTATCATGTGGTAGCTGCATTTTCTTATCAACCATTAAGTTACAGTGATTAATTAAAGACTCAAAAATGGACAAATCTTTAAAGAAAAGAGATTCTGGTGCATCCACATCAACTTTCAGTGGTTAAGCTGAACATGAACATAAGAAAGTCAAAGGGGTAACCCAATGCTACAGTGAGTGTTATTTGCAATTTGGATTTTTATTTAGAGATGAACCATCTTGCTCTCTTCACTCTGGTTGACAGTGGCAGATGAATACATAGTAATCTCAAATCATGCTATCTCCATTTTGTTGCCATTTTCAACATACCTGTGGAAGTTAAGTTTTTCAAGCCTGACTTACATCAAAACAAACAAAGAAGGCATCTCAGATCGATGGAGAAAGAGCTCTGAATTGCACTGTCAACATTTCCTGCCACGATTAAATGACTCTGCATATCAAGGCATGCTAAAATTTCTCATTAAAAATAAGTTTTGTTATGATAATTGTAGCACAGGATGTGGGTGCAGTGCACAAATATTTTATTGAAGTAAATGTGCCTTAGACTGGAAAAGGTTGGGAAACACTGCTTTAGATGAAAGCTTTCAGGATCATTACAAATGTAGTGTAGGAATTTTTTGTCCCAGTTCTGAGTTCCTTCCAAACTATGGCATTTCCACTTTGCAGTTCCTCCATGCCTAGAGTTATGGAGGGTCAAGAGAGTAATCTACATGTCTCATTATGTACATCATCTGGCCCAGCAATGGTCCCAATACACAAATAATCTGTGTTAGAATCTGGGGATGGGAGCCAAAACCATTGGAATACAGACACACATTAAAGCTGCAAAAGTAGCTATTTTGTGCCCTTATTTAGGAAGAAAAAATGAACAGAGCCAAAATTTAGCCTTTTACTATTTGAGTGTCATCTGAGCAGAGGGCACTTATAATGTCAGTAGAGAGCTCACTTGCCACAGCTAGGCCATAAAGGTCACACCTGTAGGTAGGAAAAATGCTCTTTATTGAAATCAGATGACTAAAACAATCAACACAGGACCATTGCCCAAGCAATGGGAATGGGCTGGGGTCAGTGCCAGAGGGAATAAAAAACACATTTGGGGCTAGATTCCCAATTGTATATAGTTCACTTTAATTTGCACTGGAGCCAGGCAGAGCAGACCACAAGTGCCGCCCCCCTCTGAAAGCCCCAGACTCCCCAATCCACTTTGCCTGATCTCTGTACAGGGATAATGGAGATTTGAGTTCCTGGGCCATATCTGGGCATTCCTTTTCCCCATAGATACCTGGTTCATTTCTCCTCCAACAGTTGTCTCACTGGCTGACTGTAGTCTCTGCCTAGTGGTACCTGCTGCCTCTGAGCTAGGGGCCACAGTTTGGGGGCCACTGATCTAAAGGGAAAAAAGAGTTCAGGAGAGCTGGCAGCTTCGAAAGGCAAAAATGCAATCTATCCCTTTGTGAAGGAAAAATAGTAAGAATAGTAAGAGTCCAATATGGCTCCATCAGGAGCTCTTTAATGACCTGAAAATCAAAAAGGAGAATCCTACAAAAAATGAAAACAGGGACAAAGGAGGAGTAGAAGAGAACAGCACAAGCATGTAGAGACAAAATCAGAAAGGTGAAGGCACAAAATGAATTACACCTAGCAAAGGACATAAAAGAGAATAAGAAGAGGTTCTTTAATTACATTAGGAGCAAGAGGAAGATGAAGGAAAGTGTAGGCCCTGTACTTAGCGGGAGCAGAGAGCTAATAACTGATTACATCAATAAAGCTCAGGTTTTTAATAGTCTGTTTTGCTTAAATCTTCACTAAAAAGGTTATTGGTGGCCAGATACTCACCACAATTAATATGAATAATACCGGGCGGTCAAGGGGGGGAAGGAACACAAGTCAGAAAAGGGAAAGAACAGGATGAAGAATGTTTAGATAAGTTAATGCATTCAAGTTATCAGGACCTGATATTTATCCTAGTTACTTAAGGAACTAGCTGAAGCCATCTCAGAATCATTAGCAGTCATTTCTGAGAACTTATGGAGGAGGGTGATGTCCCAGAGGACTGGAGAAGGCACCAATCTTTAAAAGGTTCTGATTAGGCCTCAGCTGGAGCATTGTGTCCAGTTCTGGGCACCACATTTCAGGACAGATGTGGACAAATTGGAGAAAATCCAGAGAAGAGCAACAAAAATGAGTAAAGGTCTAGAAAACAATGACCTATGATGGAAGATTGAAAAAAATTGGGTTTGTTTAGTCTGGAAAAGAGAAGACTGAGAGGAGACATGATAACAGTTTTCAAGTACATAAAAGGTTGTTACAAGGAGGAGGGAGAAGAATTGTCCTCTTTAACCTCTGAGGATAGACAAGAAGCCATGGGTTTAAATTGCAGCAAGGGAGGTTCAGATTGGACATTAGGAAAAAATTTCAAACTGGCAGGGTGATTAAGCACTGGAACAAATTGCCTAGGGAGGTTGTGGAATCTCCATCATTGGAGATTTTTAAGAGCAGGTTAGACAAACACCTGTCCGGGACCATCTAGATAATAGACTATCCTGCCATGAGTTCAGGGAACTGGACTAGACGACCTCTCGAGGTCCCTTCCAGTCCTATGATTCTATGATAAAGAAGACCTCAGGAATTATAGACCTGTCAGCTAAACTTTGATGTCTGGAAAGATACTGGAACAAATTATTAAACAATCAAATTATAAACACATAGAGGATAGTAGGATTATAAGTAATAACCAGCATGGATTTGTCAAGAACCAGTCATGCCAAAACAACTGAATTTCCCTTTTTGACAGGATTACTGGCCTAGTGGACAGGCGGAAAGCAGTAGACATGACATATCTTGATTTTAGTAAGGGTTTTGACTCAGTCTCATGTGAATATTCTTATAAGCAACTATGGACATGCAGTCTAGATTAAATTACTATAAGGTGGGTGGAGTGCACAACAGGTTGTAAGAACATAGTAAAAAAGCAGTTATCAATTATTCACTGTCAAAGTGGGAGGGCATATGTAGAGGGGTCCCAGAGGGGTCAGTTCTGGGTCTGGTACTATTCAATATTTTTATTAATGAACTGCATAATGGAGTGAAGGGTATGCTTATAAAATTTGCAAAGGACACTAAAGTGGGAAGGGTTGCAAGTACATTACAGGAAAGGATTAGAATTCAAAAGGGCCTTGACAAATTGGAGAATTGGTCTGAATTCAACAAGATGAAATTCAATAAAGATAAGTGCAAAGTACTTCACTTAGGAAGGAAAAATTGAATGCACAACCACAAAATGGGAAATAAGTGGCTAGGTACTTGTATTGCTAAAAAGGCTTTGGGGGGTTTAGTGGCTCAGAAATTGAATATGAATCAAGAATGTGATACATTTGTGAAATAGGCTAATATGATTTTAGGGTGTATTAACAGAAGTATTAATGTAAGACACAGGAGACAATTGTCCTACTCTACTTGGCACTAGAGAGGCCTCAGCTGTAGTACCATTTCCAATTCTGGTCTCGGCACTTTAGGAATGTGAGGAGAGCAACAAAAATGATAAGAGGTTTAGAAAACCTCACCTCGGAGAAAAGGTTGAGAAAACTAGGCATGTTTATTCTTGAGAAAAGAACACCGTGGGGGACCTGGTAACAGCCTTCATATATGTCAAAGGCTTTCATACAAGAAGGTGATCAATTGTTCTCTATGGATACATCTAGACTGTGATTTAAGAAAACCTATGGCACTGAGTTTCAGCGTCTGGGTCAGCTAACTTGGACTAGCAGGGCTTGGGCTGTGAAACTATAAAATTGCAGTTTAGATGTTAGGGCTCCCTCTGGAGCCAGTGCTCTGAGATCACTTCCACCACATCTACATTGCAATTTTATAACCTTGTGACCCCAAATCAGCTAACCTGGGATAGCCGCCACCATGCTGCGAGTCTTTTATCACAGTGTAGACATACCTGATGTACACTGAATGTAGGACAAGAAGTAATGCGCTTAATCTGCTGGCAGGGAGATTTAGATTAGATACTAGGAAAAGCTTTCTAACTATAAAGGTAGTTAAGTTCTGGATCAGGCTTCCAAGGGAGGTTGTGGAATCCCCATCATTGGAGGTTTTTAAGAACAGGTTGGAAAACCCCTCTCAGGAATGGACTAGATTTACTTGGTCCTGACTCAGTGCAGGGGCAGGACTTGGGGACTTCTCTGGGTCACTTTCAGCCCTACATTTCTATGATTCTATGGTGATGCCATTTTAGTTTAAACACATTTTCAGAGAATGTTAGATTCACATATGGCTTTCAGAAGTCTAGTTCCAGGGGAAAGCTAATCTGCATAAACCAACTGTATGTGCAGTATCTGTACCACAAAAGTTCCTAATGGAGTTCTTGATGTATTTACAAACATATTATGAGGTAAAAATATGCATATGTTTTAGTTCATAATGAGAATGTTAGAATTCAACAAGGACAATCCATTTATATTTCATAATCAGAGACTGTGACTTGCTGCAAACTTAGTTTAGGGATTTTTTGTAAATGTTGCTTAACAGTCTTCCTGGGAAAAGAGTCAGCAATGATGGAATTTAAACACTTTAAGAATAAGCAAGAATTATCTCCCTGTTTAATTTACAATTCAGATCTATGGATTATTTTAAACTAAACTCAGAGTTCTGATTTGTGGGCTATACAGATCCCAGTCATTGTTTCACGAAGACAGGGCTTTACCCAACCCATGAGCAGGATGACTGACAACAGATGTCTGCACTCACTCCAATGATAGCCAAGGAACCCAAGTGGGAAAACTGGAAATGATGGAACAATCAAAGAGTAGGAAACTCTGCAATAAGGAAGAAGTTATGGGTTTATCTCTCTCTCTCTCTCTCTTTGGCTGTACAAAGAGATACATGAAAGTGGACCAGACCATGAAACTTGAAGAATCAATCTTTCTCTTTATTCTATGTTTAAACATTGGGCCAGATTTAGCCTTGATGTATAATTCCATTTAAGTTAATGGGGATTTGCCCACTAATATATGGGCTAACTTTGGCCCAGTGGCTTGAAGAAGTCATTTGATTTATGTCTGGCTTTTTTTACAGGTATTTCTATTGTGGTAGCTAGTTATCAGTGAGACTGGGTCACCTTATGCCCACTGCATACCAACCAACCGCTTGCCTAATATAACCATATGAATCTTCAGGATGCTAATACACTGTTGATATGAAGACATACCTTGCTGTGGATTTTGTAAAACAGCTACCAATCCTTCTTGCACCTTTGTAGATTTTGCAAGATGTACAACATGCCACATAAGCAGCATCGCCAACCCAAAGCATTAAAACAATGAGGAGTCTGGTGGCACCTTAAAAAAGCATTAAAAAATCATAAGATTAGCTTAAAAGTTGAAACATTTAAAAATAATTTTTTCATTCTTTTTATTTATCTTCTTGTTTTTTGAGCCTTTAAGATGCACTCAGGTTACTTTTTCAATCTTTTCTCTGAAATCATGAGGGCTAGGAACTTGCTTTTTAATTAAGGAAGCTGAGATTCTCATGAAATATCATGACTCCAGGCACTGTAACTTTAAGAGAAATACCAAAAATTGCAACACTCGTGATAAAATTGCAAGTTGACAGCACTGGGTGGATACCTGGTAGCCATCTCAAAATGTTAAATGTTCATACTGGGACATGTTTGCTGCCATAATCCAGTATCCTTTTTCAATAGATTTGGATGGACACAAGTGAAGGTGCAACCAGAGATGGTGCCTGACTCCATTGGAGCTGCACTCATACAGAACTGGGATGGTTACTGGAGCTCATAACTGCTGAAGGGATGCAGTGCCCCCATAGACCTTGCTTTGGGGGACCGCTTTTCAGCAGGCAACAAACTCTGTCCCCCTAAAGTTTTGGAGCAATTCCTGTAAAATGTAATATAATGATATTTAGTTCTTATATGACACTTTTTATTCATAGGTATCAAAGCACTTTGCAAAGAAGGTATCAGTATCGCGATTCCCATTTTTCAGATGTGGAAACTGAGGCACAGGGAGGTGAGGTGATATGCCCAAGGTTACCTAACAGGCCAATGCCAGAGCCAAAAATAGAACCCAGGTCTCCCAAGTCCCATGTCAATATGCTAGCCACTTACACCACACCACCTTCTATATAGCTCCTCTAGTTGCTTTTCATATGGCAGGGGGATGACATGGCCCTTTATGAAATATGAAATATGGCCCTTCCTTTGCACTGTGGATAGGATGGTGAGACTAAGGCAAATTCTGCTTTGATAAATGTGTGACACCTTGTCTTCTGGTCTTCTTTAGGGATGGGTGAACTGGCATGGCTAAAATAAAAAAGCAACATAAATCACCACCTGAAAGTCAAACCTATGATCTCAAAAAAATAGCTTCTCTGTTCATACTAGACAGCTGGCTGGCAGGAGCTTTCCTAACATACTCAGAAACCTGATTTTACTGACCTCTACATACTGCGTGCTCTTGTCAGAGGTCACAGTCTAACATAGAAGTGGATTTTTTTAAGGTTTGTTACTTTTTTTTATGAGTGTAGATGAGAGTGAAGGAGAACTGGAAATGATGCCAGTGTGGTAACATTCATATTTCTGAGCAATAAGGGGTACATAGAGGAAAATGAACTGCCGTATATTACTAGTGGCTTGAGATTGTATGTTTGATGGTGTGTTCCTTTTCATAGGAAACAGCCTGTCACTGCTTTAAACTGATCAACAGTAACATGTCACTGCTTTAAACTGATCAAACCTTGTATGCCCACAAAATAATATTACAGCCTTTAGTTCAAGAAACTCAAAATTAAAATACATTAAAATTTCTGGGGGAAACCTGTAATGGTAATATAAAATGTGAATGAAAATAGATCTCAAATATGTGTATCAGATAAAGACAACTCAAGTGCCTTAAGGATCATTGTGTTGGAGTTGCTTAAAAAGAAAAAGGGGGGAAATGTCAGTTTCCTAGTGACATGTTGACAGCTTTCTGTTGTATTTTACTTTAGGGACTCCATCTCTTGCATATGGCATTTTCAACAACAGTGGCTTTCACCAGAGAGCTGCCTTACTGTTCTGTATGTACTTGGCTGTATGCAGAGCTGCTTCTGCAAGCTAAAAGTACCATTTTATACTAAAGTGTGGGTACTTCACAGAATTTTCTACTCCCACTATATTAGTGTTTCTTTAGGTTTAAGATGAGGGATCACAACTACACATACAAACCTGTTATCCACATCCTAATCAGGCTCCGAGAGTCTTGAAATTCACTTTTCAGGTAACTTGTGAATTACATTTTATGCTGTTCAAAGTTACAAATAAGTAAACGATGACATTACTGTTCCCAGGTCATGTAGCAGCATGTGTGACGCAACAACATGGCAAGTCAGCAGAACAGACCATCTTTTCATGCTATTTCCAACTCAGAAGTATAGGTGGATGCTCTCTCCCTCACGTTCCTATATCTGTTTAATCTATGTCTATATGCAGATGTAGTTAACCAAATATAATCTATAATATAATGTAAGAATATAGTATAGTAAAACCAAAATCCCTCATTCTAAACAATTAAAATTGGAATCACCTCTGCACATAGTCACAAATATAGTCCCACAGTCATACGGTCATCTTTCAGCACAGTGACAAAGGTTGCTGTTAGGGGGAGAAGTGCAATTAGCCCCACTGACCTCATCTAGAAGGAAATAATAACACCTAGCTCTTATATAGTGCTTTTCATCCATAGAACTCAAAGTGCTTTAGAAATGAGGGTAGAATCATTATTCCCATTTTATAGATGAGGAAACTGAGATACGGAATGATTAAGTGATTTGCCCAAGGCCACCGAACAGGCTAGTGGCACAGCTGGGAATAGCACTCACATCTCCCAAGGCCCAGTCCAGGATATGCAAGAGAAAACAGTGTTACTTTTTAAATGTATCCTTCTCCTGTAGCAACACAAAGAGTACAGGATTGTAGCAAATGAGCCTAGGAGTCAGAAAAACATGTAAACCTGAAAGAAGCACACAAGCTTCTTATAAAAATGTGCATACTGCTTAATTTGCATTAAGCCAGTACAGTTTTCTATCAGAGTTTGGCTACTCTGAGATGTTTTTCAGTTTTGGCAGCACTGAAACCTTTGGGAAATTTTGCAAAGCTAGGGCTTGCTTCTACAAAAAATGGCACACATCCACTTCCTCCTGAGACCAATGGGAATTAAGGATGGTCAGCATCTGACAGCATGTGAGTATTTGATGTTTTAACGTGCAGCTGAATTATATTTCCTACTAAATATTTATTAGAGCGGGGGGGGGGGGGTTTATTATAATAATGAAAATATATTAGTTATATCACAGTTTTATGTGTTTCAAAATTAGGAAAGAGCTCAAAATATATCCATCTCGTCATATATCTAAAGTAGAATAATAATATTGGGTTGTCTTTCATGGAGAACCAAACATTTTAATGGGCACATCTAAGAGCACTGTACTGCTTCACAAAAAGAAATGTATATGGGTCTGTAAGAATAACCAGTAGAATTAGTGTCTACTCTCCCTGTCATGAACCTTTACTTAGAACCTTTACTTATTACAGGTGTCTGAGGCCAGGAAACAAAGGTCAATGTTTTACTTTTAGAGTAACACATTTATTATAGGATTCAGAGTAGCAGCCGTGTTAGTCTGTATCCGCAAAAAGAAAAGGAGTACTTGTGACACCTGAGCATAAGCTACGTAAGCTTTCATGAGCTACGGCCCACTTCATCGTGCCCATGTTCAGACTTGGGTTAAAACTTTTCAGAATTCATAAATGTATAATATAATAAAAACAAAATTCCCCATTCTAAACAAAAGGGGAACCACATCTGCACATAGTCACGTATATGGTCCCACAGTCATACGGTCGTCCTTCAACACAATGGCAAAGGTTGCTGTTGGGGGAAAAGTGAAATTAGCCCCACTCACTCTCATCTAGAGAGAAATCTAGGGGGGTTGATTTAGGCCTATGACTAAGGAACATAAAATATGCTGCGTAAGCAACTGTGCTAATATTATTAACCCTGAATTTCTAAGACAATTGCACCCATACACTTAAACATTTTACCTGTGGGAGGAAAAAAAGACGCTTAAACTGATGAAATATGTGAAATAATTTATGCAAATAATCTGATAAAACATATTTTATGCTTGCAACTCCCAGAAGAAGTGTTTTTCAGAGTACATTCAAAAGATAATATTTCAGAGGATAATATTTCAAGCCACTGGGTTAATATTTATTTTCCCAAATGTGCATAAATACACACACACTACATTTACAGCAATATAATACTGTATTGGTGAGAACTTAGGAAGTGATGTTATATGTAACTTTATGCAGTGTGGTGTTACCCTGTGATAAAGAGTGATATTTATTTTCACCCTTTGTTACAGTGGAGCTGAATAGGAGAACTTTAGCAAAGTCACTACATTATCCCTTTCATTTGGTGAACAATTTAATCTGAATATTTTAGCATTTTTTCCCAATCAACTTCTTTCATATGGCTTAAAAACAGTATTGTTAGTCTAGGCTGGCAATCCAATTGACTGCTTCAGGTGATATGGACTGGATGGAAGAAATTCCACTGGTTTGTAATTATTTGGGATATCGGTTGATGAGATGTTGCATAGTCTGAAGTCCATTTCCATGTCAAAAATTGTGTTTCAGTCTCCATTTATGGAAAAGGTAGGCACTTCTGCCATGCAATGTGTGGATGCTGTTCAAAGTGGACCATATTTTGCATGGGAGTTCTTTGGCTGGGTCCTTGATGAGATGTTTATTTAGGATGTTGGTGTCCTTTAGTCTTGCTCACCATAGATCTTTGGGAGAACCCCCCCCCCCAATATCCAAGCTCTTGCAAGCAAGCCAAAAAGATTTGCTGGATTTGAGTTGGAATCTCTGAATGTCATTTAGCTCTTCATGTATTGGAAGATTCTTATTCCCTCAAATACAATGGAGCTCCTCAACAATTCTCTTCTTATGGACAAATTTGGGGCAAATAGATGTGCACCAGTATGAGAAGCCATTGTTGTGGCAGTGATTTTACAGGTGCTCATAATGATCCACATGGTGGTGTTGAAAACTGACAAGTGATGTATGGGAGCTGAGTTCAGATGGGTGAGCAGTAGTCTGTGAAACAATAGGTTCATAGATTCATACATACTAAGTTCAAAAGGGACCATTCTGATCATCTAGTCCGACCTCCTGCACAGTGCAGGCCACAGAATCTCACCCACCAACTCCTACGAAAAACCTCACCTATGTCTGAGCTATTGAAGTCCTCAAATCATGGTTTAAAGACTTCAAGGAGCAGAGAATCCTCCAGCAAGTGACCCATGCCCCATGCTACAGAGGAAGGCGAAAAACCTCCAGGGCCTCTCCAATCTGCCCTGGAGGAAAATTCCTTCCCGACCCCAAATATGGCAATCAGCTAAACCCTGAGCATATGGGCAAGATTCACCAGCCAGATACTACAGAAAGTTCTTTCCCGGGTAACTCAAATCCCATCCATCTAATATCCAATCTCAGGGGATTAGTCCTATTTACCCTGAATATTTAAAGATCAATTACTTACCAAAATCCCATTATCCCATCATACCATCTCCTCCATAAACTTATCCAGTAGAATCTTAAAGCCAAATAGATCTTTTGCCCCCACTGCTTCCCTTGGAAGGCTATTCCAAAACTTCACTCCTCTGATGGTTAGAAACCTTCGTCTAATTTCAAGTCTAAACTTCCTGGTGGCCAGTTTAAACCCATTTGTTCTTGTGTCCACATTGATACTGAGCTTAAATAATTCCTCTCCCTCTCCTGTATTTATCCCTCTGATATATTTATAAAGAGCAATCATATCTCCCCTCAACCTTCTTTTAGTTAGGCTAAACAAGCCAAGCTCCTTAAATCTCCTTTCATAAGACAAGTTTTCCATTCCTTGGATCATCCTAGTAGCCCTTCTCGGTACCTGCTCCAGTTTGAATTCATCCTTTTTAAACATGGGAGACCAGAACTGCACACAGTATTCTAGGTGAGGTCTCACCAGTGCCTTGTATAATGGTACTAAAACCTCCTTATCCCTACTGGAAATGCCTCTCCTGATGCATCCCAAAACCGCATTAGCTTTTTTCACAGCCATATCACATTGGCAGCTCATAGTCATCCTATGATCAACCAATACTCCAAGGTCCTTCTCCTCCCCCGTTACTTCTAATTGATGCATCCCCAACTTATAACTAAAATTCTTGTTATTAATCCCTAAATGCATAACCTTACACTTCTCAATATTAAATTTCATCCTATTACTATTACTCCAGTTTACAAGGTCATCCAGATCCTCCTGTATAATATCCCGATCCTTCTCCAAATTGGCAATACCTCCCAGCTTTGTATCATCTGCAAACTTTATTAGCACACTCCCACTTTTTGTGCCAAGGTCAGTAATAAAAAGATTAAATAAGATTGGTCTCAAACATGATCCCTGAAGAACTCCACTGGTAGCCTCCCTCCAGCCTGACAGTTCTCCTTTCAGTAGGACCCGTTGCAGTCTCCCCTTTAACCAATTCCTTATCCACCTTTTGATGTTCATATTGATCCCCATGTTTTCCAATTTAACTAATAATTCCCCATGTGGCATGGTATCAAATGCCTTACTGAAATCTAGATAAATTAGATCCACTGTATTTCCTTTATCTAAAAAATCTGTTACTTTTTCAAAAAAGGAGATCAGGTTGGTTTGGCACGATCTACCTTTTGTAAAACCGTGTTGTATTTTGTCCCATTTACCATTGACTTCAATGTCCTTAACTAATTTCTCCCTCAACGAGGGCGAGTGAAGAGATCTGTACAGTTTTTGCAACAGCTTCCCAGATCATTCCTATTAGTTTCTGGATGAGATTTAGATGCATGCTTATTTTATGTGAATATTTTTCAGGTGCTGGTGGTAGATGAGGCTTTGGTCTAACATCACAACAAGATATTTCAGGGTGAGATCCTATCTTATCAGCTGGCCACAAAGTCTATGTTCAGCTCCATTCTAGTCATTTGATTGTTTAGATCAAATGCTGACACAACAGTCGTAGTGAGGTTTGCCTTTTGCTGCCAATACAAGAAATATTTTCCATGTGTGATGGCATACACCCTTGTATTCATACCTACACACTATTGTAATAATCTTTCTACAAGGTATTCCTTGTGAGGTATCATCTGAAAACTCATAACTTGCTGATCGGTAATATCACGGTAAAATATTTGTAGCAGTTCTATGCATAAAGTTATATATTTCCCCTTTATAATGTTAAAAGTACATGTTCAGACTCATGTAGCACCAAACTGGTCAAACACACACCTTTATTCAAGATAGGTCCATGCTTGTCTTAATTTGCATTTAAGCAACAAATGGAGTCATCAAGCAGAAAGCGGAAAGGGAAAAACAAAGGAAGTTCACATCAGTGAAAAAGCCCAACTGGGAACACCCTTCCACACAAACTCTTTGTCAGCAGGTTCTGAGCTAGAAGTGCTTTTCAAGAGAAGGACTGAAACTATAAAAAGAAGGGGCAAATACCCCAAGACACCCCTCCTCTCTATCTCCCTGTCCATCTCACACTTTGCACCTGAGAAGACAAAAGAAGCAGCTATTAGAATCTGGGGGAGGGGTCCTGACCTGAAGAGCTTGGTTAGTAATGTTATTGGAAGCATGTGATGAAAAGGTTCACTTTAATTCTAATATAGTTTATTAAGTTAAGCACTAGAAATCTTATTTATATCTTTATTTTTCTTGTAAACATTTCTGACTCTTATACCTCATTGCTTGTACACACCTAAAATCTCTCTCCTTGTATTTAATAAACTTGTTTTATTGTTTTATCTAATCCAGTGTGTTTAAGTTAAAGTGTCTGGGTAACCTATTTAACATAACAAGTTAGTTTATATTATTCCCTTAAAGGAATAATGGACTTAATATATTTATATAGTCCTGGAGAGGGCTGGGTTGGAGAAGACAAATATTTATGGGAGGAAATCCGAGACAGGGAGTGTATTTGTGTCATCCTGCAATGTAACCAAGGCTAGTGAGAGTCAGGGTATGACTGGCTGGCTACAGTTCCACAAACACATCTGGGAGTGCCCTGCATGCTGGTGAGCTGTTTGTGAGTGGTGCAGATTGGGAGCTACCACAGTAAGGCATTGCAAGGCTCCCCAAGTTCCAGAGCCAGGGTGACACAGCTCCACACTGGTCTGGATTGCACCCCAGTATGTCACCACAATTTTAAAGTCCTTGGTTAGGATTTGTTCTCTAGTGCAGTGGTTCCCAAACTAGGGGTGCCGCTTGTTCAGGGAAAGCCCTTGGTGGGCCGGGCAGGTTTGTTTACCTGTCATATCCGCAGGTTCAGCCGATCGCAGCTCCCAGTGGCCGCAGTTCACCGTTCTTGGCCAATGGGAGCTGCAGGAAGCGGCACAGGTCAAGGGACATGCTGGCCGCCACTTCCTGCAGCCCCTATTGGCCTTGAATGGCAAACTGTGGCCTCTGGGAGCTGCGATTGGCCGAACCTGTGGACGCAGCAGGTAAACAAACTGGTCCGGCCCACCAAGGGCTTTCCCTGAACAAGCGGCACCCCTAGTTTGGGAACCACTGCTCTAGTCAGAGAAGTGTAGGCAGCATAGACACATTTCCCCAGTGAAGTTTGGGGAAGGTCACTGATATAGATTTTAAACAGGATAATGTGGTCGCCCACCACTGAGAGTGTGTGGCCTGCTGACCTGGTCACCAAGGAAAACATGAAACCCTGGTTAGTCAAAACTTCTTGGAGAAATTTTTCTGTTGTATTACATAGG
Source organism: Dermochelys coriacea (assembly GCF_009764565.3). NCBI lineage: Eukaryota > Metazoa > Chordata > Testudines > Dermochelyidae > Dermochelys > Dermochelys coriacea. Next base: position 138,769,967 of record NC_050070.1, read on the forward strand.
ATAATTTTGCTGTCTTCCACAAGAAGGCTGTTCCTCCATACGGCTGTACCTCCATACCTGTAGGCAGCAGGTAAATCTAACAAAACTGACCCAGTCTTGAGTTTTTGCTGAAATCCCATTTGAATGTGCATTGTTAATGCTAATATGTGGTCAGTAGAGCTGTAGCCTGGTCAGAAACCTGCTTGTTCATTCAGTAACACTGATTCCACAAGGGGCATAATCCTTGCCAGCAATATTCTCTCCATGAGCTTGTACCATGTGCAGAGGAGTGATTCGGACCTGTACAATGAAGGATTACTGGTTGACTTCCCAGGCTGGGCAATGGCAGTGACAATAGACGGGTGTCAGATCTTTGGGATAAGCCTGATGAATGGATATTGAGAGAACAGTGCTGCCAGCTATTTTTGGCCCTGGGCTCTGTGGCTTTTAAGAAATTGTGAAAAGGCAATCAGATCCAGCAGCTTTTGTGGCTTTTGTGAGACAGAGGGCCTTATTCACCTCCCCAGTGCTGAAGGGCAATGATAGTGGGGAGGAGGCAGGTCATGCACTGACTATTTGTCAGAGCTCTGCACACTTTGCATTTAGTGGACTTGTCCCCTGGTGCCTTTGAGTTCATAAGCTGTGTTCTTACGATTGCATCACCTGAATCTTCAAGGTTTCAGAGTTTCACTGGGTTTGCAACCCCCAGCTGATGAAAAATAGCCAAGCATTATGGGTGGAGTGAGCAAAGAGCTTCTCATTCCATCTTTGATGGCACTTCCCTCAGTGACTTAAGTAGTCGGGTCACCAGATGTTTGATACTCCTTGAATAGACATTCTGTTTCCAGTTTCAAGCTAGTGATGCATGCTTTTTGGTAGCCACAAGAGACGTTTTTCTTGCAACTATTTGGATGAGCCAGGTTAAACTATCAAACTTTGCACTAGAATCACATTAATGGTGGCTCAGTAGTTGCAGTGAATCCTGGTCAATTTGCCTTTTGAAAGTTCCATTGTGGTTTGGGTGATGACATGGTTACTGGGAGTTCAATCCCTAAATGGATTATCACTGTTTGATGCTGACTATGTGGAAGGTTGCCAAGAATAGTTCTAGAGGCATGCTGAAGGATTCTGAACTGGTGTCTGGTGAGGAAACAGATATCTTCATTTTAGTGTTTGTATCAATGGGGAGGATGAAAAGTGCTGATGTGTTTCCCATTGAAAAGGAGTGCGTCTTTGTTTGATGACCATTCGACAAGTGCCTCACTCACATTATGGTACTATGATAGCCCCACAGGTGGCTCTTGAAATCAACAACATACAGATGCTGGGTTATAGACTGTGGGTAAAAGGAAAGAAGGCTCATCTGTATTTAGTGGTTTATATACATTAACCCACCATTATATTGCAGACTCTTATAGGCATGGAAATATTCTTTCATTGATCTAGATTCAGAGATTAATAGATTCATAGATACTAAGGTCAGAAGGGACTATTATGATCATCCAGTCCAAACTCCTGCACAATGCAGGCCACAGAATCTTACCCACCCACTCCTGCGAAAAACCTCTCACCTATGTCTGAGCTATTGAAGTCCTCAATTCATGGTTTAAAGACTTCAAGATCCAGAGAATCCTCCAGCAAGTGACCCGTGCCCCATGCTACAGAGGAAGGTGAAAAACCTCCAGGGCCTCTTCCAATCTGCCCTGGAGGAAAATTCCTTCCAGACCCCAAATATGGCAATCAGCTAAACCCTGAACATATGGGCAAGATTCACCAGCCAAATACCTAGGAAAGAATTTTCTGTAGTAACTCAGATCCCACCCCATCTAACATCCCATCACAGGCCATTGGCCTATTTACCATGAATAGTTAAAGATCAATTCATTACCGAAATCATGTTATCCCATCATACCATCTCCTCCATAAACTTATCAAATTTAATCTTAAAGCCAGATAGGTCTTTTGCCCCCACTGCTTCCCTTAGAAGGCTATTCCAAAACTTCACTCCTCTGATGATTAGAAACCTTCATCTAATTTCAAGTCTAAACTTCCTGGTGGCCAGTTTATACCCATTTGTTCTTGTGTCCACATTGGTACTGAGCTTAAATAATTCCTCTCCCTCTCCGGTATTTATCCCTCTGATATATTTATAGAGAGCAATCATATCTCCCCTCAACCTTCTTTTGGTTAGGCTAAGTAAGCCAAGCTCCTTGAGTCTCCTTTCATAAGACAGGTTTTCCATTCCTGGGATCATCCCAGTAGCCTTTCTCTGTACCTGTTCCAGTTTGAATTCATCCTTCTTAAACATGGGAGACCAGAACCGCACACAGTATTCCAGGTGAGGTCTCACCAGTGCCTTGTATAACGGTACTAAAACCTCCTTATCTCTACTGGAAATACCTCCCCTGATGCATCCCAAAACCGCATTAGCTTTTTTCACAGCCATATCACATTGGCAGCTCATAGTCATCCTATGATCAACCAATACTCCAAGGTCCTTCTCCTCCCCCGTTACTTCTAATTGATGCGTCACCAGCTTATAACTAAAATTCTTGTTATTAATCCCTAAATGCATAATCTTACACTATTAAATTTCATCCTCTTACTATTTCTCCAGTTTACAAGGTCATCCAAATCTTCCTGTATGATTTCCTGGTCCTTCTCTAAATTGGCAATACCTCCCAGATTTGTATCATCCGCAAATTTTTTAGCACACTCCCACTTTTTGTGTCGAGGTCCGTAATAAAAAGATTAAATAAGATTGGTCCCAAAACTGATCCCTGAGGAACTCCACTGATAACCTCCCTCCAGCCTGACAGTTCACCTTTCAATAGGACCCGCTGTAGTCTCCCTGTTAACCAATTTCTTATCCACCTTTCAATTTTCATATTGATCCCCATCTTTTCCAATTTAACTAATAATTCCCCATGTGGCATGGTATCAAATGCCTTACTGAAATTTAGATAAATTAGATCCACTGCATTTCTTTTGTCTAAAAAATCTGTTACTTTCTCAAAGAAGGAGATCAGATTGGTTTGGCACGATCTACCTTTTGTAAAACCATGTTGTATTTTGTCCCATTTACCATTGACCTCAATGTCCGTAACTACTTTCTCCTTCAAAATTTTTTCCAAGACCTTGCATATTACAGATGTCAAACTAACAGGCCTGTAATTATCCGGATCACTTTTTTTCCTTTCTTAAAAATAGGAACTATGTTAGCAATTCTCCAATCATACGGTACAACCCCTGAGTTTACAGATTCATTAAAAATTCTTGTTAATGGGCTTGCCAATTCCTTTAATATTCTTGGCTGAAGATTATCTGGGCCCCGCGATTTAATCCCATTTAGCTGTTAGAGTTTCGCTTCTACCTCAGATATGGTAATATCTACCTCCATATCCTCATTCCCATTTGTCATGCTACCATTATCCCTAAGATCCTCTTTAGCCTTATTAAAGACTGAGGCAAAGTATTTGTTTAGATATTGGGCCATGCCTAGATTATCCTTGACCTCCACTCCATCCTCAGTGTTTAGAGGTCCCACTTCTTCTTTCTTAGTTTTCTTCTTATTTATATGGCTATAGAACCTTTTACTATTGGTTTTAATTCCCTTTGCAAGGTCCAACTCTACTTGACTTTTAGCCTGTCTCACTTTATTCCTACATGTTCTGACCTCAATAAGGTAGCTTTCCTTGCTGATCCCTCCCATCTTCCACTCCTTGTATGCTTTCTGCTTTTTCTTAATCACCTCTCTGAGATGCTTTCTCATCCAGCTTGGTCTACATCTCCTGCCTACGAATTTTTTCCCCTTTCTTGGGATGCAGGCTTCCGATAGCTTCTGCAGCTTTGATTTAAAGTAATCCCAGGCTTCCTCTGCCTTCAGATCCATAAATTCTTCAGTCCAATCCACTTCCCTAACTAATTTCCTTAATTTTTGAAAGTCAGCGCTTTTGAAATCAAAACCCCTAGTTGCAGATTTATTTTTGTTAATCCTTCCATTCAGTTTGAACTGAATTAGCTCATGATCACTTGAACCAAGATTGTCCCCTACAACTATTTCTTCTATGAGGTCCTCACTAGTCACCAAAACCAAATCTAAAATGGCATCCCCTCTAGTCGGTTCAGCAACTACTTGATGAAGGAACCCATCTAGGAAAATCTGAGCCCTATTATTATTACTAGCACTCATCCTCCAGTCTATATCTGGGAAGTTAAAGTTTCCCATGATCACGCAGTTTCCATTAAAAACATTAAAGAGGGCTCTATCCATATCCAAATTAGATCCCGGTGGTCTATAGCACACCCCAAGCACTATCCCGGGGGAGGCTCTAATAGTTTTCTTCTCCAATGTAATTTTTGCCCAGATGGACTCTGTCTTATCCATTCCATCGCTTCTTATTTCTTTACATTCTACCTCATCATTGATATACAATGCTATTCCACCACCTTTACCTTTATTTCTGTCTTTCCTAAACAGCACATACCCTTCAATATCTGTAGTCCAGTCACGACTACTATTCCACCATGTTTCTGTTATCCCTATAATATCTGGTTTCACTTCCTGCACCAGCAGCTCTAGTTCCTCCATTTTGTTACCTAGACTCCTCGCATTGGTGTACAAACATCTTAATTTTTGCTGTTTGGCCTCACTCACATTCTGTACCCTATTAGGCACGGTATTCTACAGCCAGTATAACCTATTAGACTGGTATCCACACTGCCCTTCCTCCTTATATAACTCTCCTACCCATGGCTGTATCCTTTCTTACTTCATTTTCTTCCCCCTCAATGCTAAAATCCATCATGGACATCTCCCCCAAATTCCTAGTTTAAAGCTCTCTTAATCAGTTGTGCCAGCCTTCATCCTAGAAGTTTATTTCCTTCCCTACTCAGATGAAGTCCGTTCAGAGAGAACTGTCCTCTGTTCATGAATGCCTCCCAGTGGCCATACATCCCAAAGTGCTCCTTATAGCACCACTGCCTAAGCCATATGTTGACAGTCATAATCTTGTCACACCTTTGTTGCCCTTCTCTAGGAACAGGCAGAATCCCACTAAAGATCACCTGAGCCTTGATTTCCTTAAGCGTCTTCCCCAGCCTAGCAAAGTGTCCCTTAATTCTTTCCAGCGAGAATCTAGCCGTATCATTTGTTCCCACATGAAGGATAATTAGGGGATTCTTTCCTGCTCCCTAGCTGCATCTACACTAGGGATTAGGCTGGTAAAGCTATGGTGCTCAGGGATGTGAATTTTTCATACCTCCTGAGTGTCATAGCTGCATCAATCTAAATTTCAAGTGTAGACCAGGCCTCAGTTGGTAGAGACATAGTGACTCATCATCAGGAGTCACATCACTGGCCACTTCAGTTTTTCAAGGGCTTGTCTACACACAATTTTTGTACAAATTTAACTATATCAGTTTAGAAACAGGTATAATTCAAGTGATACCATCCCCTAGTATGGACACAACTACACCGGTATAAAGGTGCTTATATCAATATAAACTAATAAGCGTGACAAAGTTCCTGCTCTACCTTGGTGAGTCTTGCGCTTATTGGAGGATTTGCTCATCTTGGAGCTTGGCCGTTTTTCTGAATTCACAGGCCAGATCGACTCCTCCTGTGTCTGATCAGGAGTTGGGAGGATTTGGGGGGAACCCTGGCCTGCCGTCTACTCTGGGTTCCAGCCCAGGGCCCTGTGGAATGCAGCTGTCTAGAGTGCCTCCTGGAACAGCTGTGCGACAGCTACAACTCCCTGGGCTACTTCCCCATGACCTCCTCCCAACATCTTCTTTATCTCACCACTGGATCTTCCTCCTGGTGTCTGATAATGCTTGTACTCCTCAGTCCTCCAACAGTCCGCGATCGCACTCTCAGCTCCTCTTGCTCCCAGCTCCTCACATGCACACCACAAACTGAAGTGAGCTCCTTTTTAAAACCCAGGTACCATGATTAGCCTGCCTTAATTGATTCTAGCAGCTTCTTGATTGGCTGCAGGTGTTCCTAATTATTCTGGAACCTTCCCTGTTACCTTACCCAGAGAAAAGGGACCTACTTAACCTGGGGCTAATATATCTGCCTTCTATTACTCTCCTATAGCTATCTGGCCCAACCCTGTCACATAAGCTAATGAGTCCACTCTAGGGAATTGTACTACTTTAAATCTGTCTATATCTAAATTGATATAATTAAAGCAGTACAAAAACTGTGAGTAGATCAGGTCTAAGATCCCAAAGTGCTTGAAGGCAGTGGCTAAACTAGATCATAATAGGATTGGGGAAGCTGACCAGTTTTGCTGGTCTTGACATTCTGTAGTGATGTGGGACTGCATCATCTTGTTACAGGGCACAGTAAAGGAAGGAAGATGTGAATGAGAGAAGAATTGTATCAAATGACAGTTCTAACCCCTAGCAGCGCAATGAACAGGTAAGTATAAGTGTGCATATATATACATGGACCTGCAGAGAGGGGCACCCCTCTGATGTGCCACTCCCCCATTCCTATAAATGCAGTCACTTAGACATAACCAGGATGGTGACTCTGTGCTGATGGAAAGGCAAATTAAAATGGGGAGCTAGGAGGAGTTATTTTTCATCCAAAATTTGAAATATGTAATGAATATTTTTGCATTTAAAAGATTTTAAAATATTTCAGAAGATGTATTTGTATAAAAGTCAAGTAAGTTTGACTTGTTTTTAACTTCTAACTGAGTCTTAGTTAGTTTAGATGATCAGGACTGCTAATCTACACAGGACATGGTATTGGTGATTCAGTAGGTGGTACTTCTCCATCTCTGTCCACGATCCTGCAATGAGCTCAGCATGTATGAATTCCCAGTGGATCCACCCATGCAGAGCTCACTGGACAATCAGAGCCTTTATTAATACTAAACAAATTATCCAAGATTCCCCTCCTTGTCTTGGGGAAGGAAAGCTGCTTCTCTGGTTAGTTCCTCCAAAGATCTTTCCAGCTAACAAGGAAATGTATAAACAGAGGAACATTAAGTAGAAGTAGCGACATTATATCACCTTTATGTTTGGCACTAGGGTGACCACTGCTGGAATACTATTTCCAGTTCTGGTGTCCACATTTCAAGAAGGATGCTGAAAAACTGGAGAATGTTGAGGCTCTGTATGAGAAGTAAAACGTACTTGCTTTTTATTTTCTCTTCAGTTTTTCTTTCTAAAAAATATGAAGAATAAAATGCATATTTTTTTAATATTGGCTACTTTTCTATTGCTAGTATATTGTATTCTATTCTGTGTCGGTTAAGAACCCTGAGCCATAGGTCCTGGTCCTGCATGGACTTCCTTGTGTGTAGGGTCCACGCACGTACAAATGTTTGCAGAGTTAGGACCATAATAATCAGCTGCTAAAGCCCATGGACCATAAGAGGGTGGGTAGGAATCTTGGCTGTTGGAAAGTGAAGGATTTATAGGCCTATCAAGACCCAACACAAGGGGCCATGTTCCCCCAGGGTGAAAGTCTCATCCCTTGCAGACACACAGTTTAAGGTCTACACACAGCTTACATCCCACTTAAGATCTATTTTGCAGGTGTCTGTTGGATGTAAGTGATGCATAGACTTTGTGCTGGAGTAAATTTCATCCTACGTGCAGAGTACAAGTAAGTCCTGTAAGGAGTCAGGCTGTATCCTATAGTGGGGTAATAGGAGCTCTGCTGGGGAATTTTGCTAATGGATTCATTTCTAACCAACTGGCAGATATAATACTCATTGTTAATCTGTCCTTCTCCCCCACTCCTCAAAGTCAATAAGCACTGGTTTAGAAATAGTGGGTCTAATCCTACTGTCACTGAAGTTTGTAGCAAAACTCCTCCTGAGTTCAGTGGTGCAGAGTCTGGGAGTTAATTTGCAGTCCTTCAGCTGGTGCAATGACTACCTCTGTGGCAGGCAGCAGAACCAAAAAATTACATGTCACTGAATTAACATGCACTAATGGTTTTGCTTTTTCTTACTTTATTTTTGGATGACAGTGATGGATCTTTGTTTTAAATTTAAGATGTACTCCACCAGCTCATGCTAGTTAGCTCAAATCATGTGTCTAAACTACTTGACAGTGTCTCTTTAAACACATACATATGGGCATACAACATTTCTGTTCAATAAAACAATAAATTATAATGAGTGAAGGGAATGACAGGGCAAAGAGGACAGAATCTATCTATTATAGAAATAGTCTAAGATTGCAAATGAAAAATAGCAGTTGCACTGCATTACTTAAGTGTTTTTCACATCTCCCTCTCTCTCTCTCTCTTACAGTTGTTCATCTGTTTAAATCAAAATTGTAGTTCTAAGTATTCAGGACAGTCCAGATCTTAAGGTCTGCCCTTACTCATTTTCAGCTGTGTTTGTTCTCTCTCCTTACTTTAGCAAACTCCTGTAGAAGCCAACAGGTCTCTGCAGGGGTTGGCATTAATAGATACTAATGCAGAACTGCAGCCTTAGGCTGTGTTACTGCTAAAGTGGATTTTCAGGCAGAAGCACACTCATCTCCCTTGTCTACTCCCTCCCATGTGCAGACTGTCCTACCTGAGTTCCAGACAGGGGCATGATGCTGCTGAGACCATTCATTCTCCACCTTTCTATCCTTCCCAACCCACTGACTGGATGTGGAGATCCATGCATAGAAAGATGGATGGGGCTTCCTGCCCTGAAGAAGAATATGAGCATTTGGTCCAATACAAATAAAGTCTGCCTTCAGCCCCCATGCAAACTTATTAACTTAGATGGGGCAGGGAAGGAGGAAGGGTATGCACAATGTGGCCTTGAGCTATTCAATGGGATTGGAAATTGCCATCAATATGAGCAGAGGAAAACTAACAAGGTACTAGATAAGCAGCCTGCCATTGCTAATACAACTTTGAAGGATACTTGCTAAAACCTTATCCTTATACAGAAAATGACTTTCAGATAATGAATACATACGACGAAGAAGGGAATTTAATTTTTTTTAAAGATCACTAGCCCAAAATGTCTCTAAGGAATGTTAGCAAGGGATAGTGAGTAACTTATATCAGATGCATCCGATGAAGTGAGCTGTAGCTCACGAAAGCTTATGCTCTAATAAATTTGTTAGTCTCTCAGGTGCCACAAGTACTCCTTTTCTTTATATCAGAATGAAGAACATTAATTTAAGAGCGTGTTTTCTTACAGGGCTTCATTAAATGGTATGCTAAGTGACATGCTGCAATAAACAATGGCATCCTCTGGAAATGATCTCTAATACAGATTATCATATCTTTGAAAAAATATCCTCTGATGGGGCCATGCTGCCTGCAGGCTGCAGCATACCTTGTAAAGTGACAGCCACCAAAAAAAGAGTAGCAAGGAATGCTGAGAGGGTAAACAATCTGGTTCTTCTTATTGGAGAGTGCTGCTGTAAACTGACCAAGTGTGCTCAAAACTTTTCATACTAGAGATCAGATCCTTTTGCTGAGAGACAAATTGCTGCTAACATTTGAGACCTACCAAAACATGTTTGATACAAAATCATCACCAGTTTGTGAATACATTGAATTTGGTGAAAGAAAAACATGCAGTGTGGTTAACCAAGGTGTGCCCACTGTTTGCATATTAGTGCACTTCAGATTTACCGATATTATTTGCTCTTTTTGATTGAAAATAAGATAACAAACCGCAAGCACCTACTTGAACAAGGGCAAGGACAAATAAGACCTATGCACCACTTAGGTCCCACTTCAGCCTTCAAAATGGAGTGTGATCTAAATGAAGCATAAGCCCGATGCTGGATCATTTGGCAAGGGTGAAAATGACCCTAAATTAGCAGGATGCAGGAAGAATTGTAACTCAGTCAGCTTGGTCTAGCAATTTTTATGTTTTTTTTCTTTTAGATCTTTTGCATTAGAATTACACTGTTGTTAATTTCAATCCAACTACAATATTTACTCTAGAAATCCCCAGGGTTTGAGTTTTACAGTTGTCAACATTTAAAGCAGAGATAAAGGAAGAATCCATATAATGGCTCGTGTTAGACCATTACATCAGGGAAATGCCTGCTCAGTGGGTTACCATTGTTTTAACCACGTGGAGCAGAGCTGGTCAAATAGGTTTAAGAGGGATGCAAGTAGTAAACAGGCCTGGTGCTGGACCTCTGGACAGGGATCAATTTCACCTTATAGTTGCAAAGTCACTTGATCAGCATGGAATCCAAGAGAAGTACAGCAAAGCTATTTTTTCCGCTTTGTTCTCACAAAAGAATGAGTTAGCATAGTTATCTAGTTGCTGTTTCTTGTGGATGTATCACATGATAAATATACAGTTAGCACTTATGTGCCACATACTTAGAATCAAATACTGCCTTACCACAGTATTTACAAGCAGCTTTTATTGACTTAAGTAGTGTAGAACATGCAGCTGAGGGCAAAATTTGGACCAAAATGTATTTGATGTTTGTTCATCATGAACAGTATTGGTACATGTATGTGACATCAAGGGGACGAGACAAAAACTGCAACTAGGAATATATTTTTTTCCAATCTTCATTTGCTTGAAAAATAATAGTACCCTCTCCTGTCAAAAGCAGACCTTGCCATAGCAATTCCTGCTTTTGTTTCCTCTAAAGAGACAAGGTGGGTGAGGTGATATCTTTTATTGGACCAACTGTCAGAAGATTGACCATTGTCAGATGATGGGATTCTGGGCTAGATGAACCTTTGGTCTGACCCAGTATGGCCATTCTTATGTTCTTATGTAACTTCTGTTGGTGAGAGAGACAAGCTTTTGAGCCACACAGAGCTCTTCTTCCGGTCTGGGAAAGGAACTCCTAGCATCACAGCTAAATGCAAGGTGGAACAGATTGTTTAGCATGAGTAGTTAGCAAATATTGTAAGGTACCATTAAAGGTGGACTGGCCCATTAACACCTCTAGAATCCTAGGACAAAAAGAGGGGATTATTGGGTTTCATTATAAACCATAAATCCCGTATTTGTTTTCTCTAGACTATAATATTGCAATGTGAAAATTACCTTAGGCTATTTGTGAAAGCCACTCAAGGTATGTCAATTACACTGCAATTAGATCCCATGGATGGCCTGTGCCACCTGAATCAGGCTGGCAGGATTTAGGCTGCGGGCCTGTTCAGTTGCAGTGTAGACTTCTGGCTCGGGCTGCAGCCTAAGTCTGGGACGATCCCACCTCACAGGTCCTAGAGCCCGGAAGTCTACACTGCAATTAAGCAGCCCCACAACCCGAGTCCTGTGAGCTTGTCAGCTGGCCCAGGCTAGCCGCACATGTCTAATTGCAGTGTAGATATACCTTCAAATCCTATTGTGGAATGCATCTGCCCCCCTCCTAAGCAATGTAGGTTGGCAAGAACAAACTAAACCTGTATCTCACACCAAGAACTGTCTGCTACTATCTGTCACCCTACTCCAGGGTGAAATTTAAAGTACTGCTATTACCATTCACAAAGGCTAGATGGTGAAAGACTACAAAGACTACAACATTTAAATGGTTTAGGCCCTAATTACTTCAGAGAACTCTTTCCTCTCAAGGGAGATGTGGGCAAAGTGTTCTCAGTAGAAGACCCTTGCCTCTAGAATTTGTATCTTCCATACATTTCTTTAAGGCCAAGCCTATGTGTGTATGGGAAGATAAGATACTTAATGATGTGATACATTTGATAAGATTCAAGAAAAATGGGAAGTTAAAAAATCAGAGCAATAAAATTGATAAATGTTTTCTCCAATTCCCATCATTGTTACACAGGCCTGTACAGCTTAACACCTACTGTAATTAGGAGAGTACATGCGATTTCAGAGAAATGTGCGAACACAATTACATCAGCATTATTGTGCATATGAACAAAAATTACCAGGTGAACCAACAAGCCCTTTCAAAGTTTGCATAGAAAATAAAAGGTCAGAAAACTGAAGAAAGAAAACTGCTAATCAAATATATCCTTACTTCTGGCATGCTATGCACACATATTTTGGGTATTTGTAGCAGAAGAGTAAATAAATCCTATATTTGAAGTATATAACTTTGCTATATTTACAATCTGAAATTCTGATGCTACTGTTCGTTCTTCTTGGGCAGACTACAGTGCCTTCACAGAAATCTGTGGGATTCTTTGTGGACTCAGCACTCTGTCTACATACAGGAATGGCAGGACTGGACCTGATTCTGTAGAAATCCTAATGGCTTTTTAAAATTAGATTCAGGAAAAAAATCATTAATATCTCCTATGTTTGTTCAGCCTAGTCCTTCCTACAGCTATGTCTCAGGCTATGTCTACACTAGCACTTTTGTCTGTAAAACTTTCATCAGCCAAGGTTGTGGAAAAAATACCCCACTGACCAACATAAGTTTTACCAACAGAAACACCGGTGTGAACAGTGCTACCGCTGCTTGTTGGGGGTGGTTTAATTATGTCGATGGAAGAACTCTCCCCATCAACATACTGCAGCTACGTGGGAGACTTACAGCAGTGGTACAGCTGTGCCCCTGTAAGGTCTATAGTATAGACATAGCCTCATATATTTGTATCACCACTTCACTTCAAGCACAGCTCATTTATTTCTCTATCAACATGCCACAAAAAGCCCATTAACGAAGACATGTGTCTGCACTTCCATAACACCTTATCTAACAAAGACAATCTTTTAACCTAACACTGTTCACAAGCCCAGCCATTAGCAAAGTGCAGGTTCTACAACACTGCTATTTGCTTTCAGAATCAGTTAACACTTACCGTACTTTTACATTTGCAGTGTTTGCTCCTCCATCTGCTGTATCTTGTGTTTGAGCTTTGACTGAGGACAGGAAACAATTTCAACTCTCTTGTACAGGAAAGTACCTATGCAATAGCCTCTCCATAGTTACAGTTGTAACCGACTTGCATTCTAAAGCCCTATTTTAGCTACCCTTGAAACTTTAACTTGGAAAATGAGCTCTGCCTGAAAATTGCCAGGCAATGTTTCTCCAAAGTCTAAGGAAAATCACTAAACTAAACTACTTTGAGCTACAAGTCATTAACAAAAAATTTACTTGACAAACTTTTGATTTTGTCTAATGTTTCTTAATCTACCTCAAATCTTTTTGAAAACTTATGAACCAGCTATATTTGAAGAAAACAGTTTTCTTAATTACAAAACTATTCAATTTGTTTCTGAATCACTGAAATCCAATACTTATAACACCATGGCAGCTTGGTTATTGCACTACATTTCCCAAAGGCCATGATCCTAAGGTCACTATTAACGGTAAGCTCCTGATATGAGAAGGGCCAGTATTTAGACCATATCTATATTAAAGGGAGCTCAAAACTATAAGGGAGGCATCCAGGTTAAGTAGTAGGACTCACCAGAAAACAAGAATTTTCTCTTTCATGAACAATATGAAAGTGCTAGAATTTGTTTTTGTTCTTTTGAAATTCACAAAAAAAATACGAGAGAGAGAGAGATTCTTTCCCCAAATGGCAAATAACCCCCTGGTTAGCGCACTCACCAGGGGCATGAGAGACTCGGGTTCAAGGTCTGGCTCTGAATCAGGATTTTGTTTTTTGCACATCCCCTTCAGAAATTCTACATCCCCTTCAGAATTTCTTCCCTGGACTAAGACACCTTCCTGATAAAAAATTAATTAAACTGATATATTTCTGTGAAAAGTATTGGTTTCAAAGAATCCACATATTTTTGTGAAAAAAAGTTTTGTATAACAATTCTCAGGCACCTCTAGTAAGTAGTAGCTTCTTATAGCTATACTGTTGTATTAGAAAAGACATGATTAACAATCAAACCAATACGTTGTTACCTTTTAACGTAAATACATAAATCAATGAACGGTGAACAACAAACCATTCCTTCATAGCTCAAAAGCCTTCTTAAAAGTACAGAGGGTCTTTATTCAGTCTACTCTCCTCCTCAGGGGAGATAGATGTGCTTCAGGGCTACTCCAGGGCATACCAAAAAACAAGCAAACAAAAAGAAAAGAAAAAAAACCTGTACCCAGCATATAGAACACACAGAAGTGATTCACACCCATTCATTCATACAACCCACATGTGTACTGGCAGTGATCAGCATTTCTTTTCGCAAGAATTTCTACCTCCTCATCCAGGCAGTTATCAGAAATGATATTTAAAACAAGCTTTTGGAATACAAACCTGATACCTACCTGACTGGCTAAATGCTCCCTGGCTGACAGTTCCAAACTGGCAGCCTTGACAATTGAATTCCTTCATACATACAGCAAGGACAAAGGCAGTTCCCTACCTATGTGTCTGTATAGGTAACTTTAGGGCCTACATAGCTATAGAATCTGAGTGATGCTGGAGTATGTAAGAACAATCTCTTTCATTTCCTTCCAGCTTAAAGGTAAATCATGGGAGGGAGAAAAGCTTGAGGAGCCAAGGAAAGGGGGAACTTTTCATGTGGAGAGAGAGTGAGCCTTGGCCTGAGGAGAGTGGGAGGGTGATATGTGAGACATGGTACCACAGGAGTTGGTCTCCCTCTTTCCCATCTCCTGAGGTGGACTCTCCATCTTTCAAGCCTAGGCAAAAGGTACTCCTAGATGCTTCACTAATGCTAAGCTCTTGTATAGTAGAATCCACAAATAATGCTTTCTTCTACCTCGGTTTGGCTTGAAGACTCTGTCCCATCATGGTAGATGATGACCTGCCTTCAGTTATTCACACTTTTGTTACCTCTCAGTTGGACAACAGCTATACAAATATTTCAGCACTTGTTTTTGTTTTTGGACACTCCAACTGGTACAAAATGCTGCAGCATGTCTCCTGAGCAACATGGACTTACTGAGAGCACATCAAACCTTTTCTCTTCTCTGTACACTGACTTCCCATAGATTATCAAATCAAGTTCAAGGACTCAGTCCTTATCTTCATGGTGCTGCATGGCCTGGGCCCAAGATATTTAAGACTGCCTACAGCTCTGGGATGAAGACTGTGGTTGACACGATGTAAAGTCCTACAAAAAGGATAAACCTCATCTGCACAGGAAACAGTACTTTCTTGGTGGCCTGTCTGAGATTGCTGATTGAACTCCCCCTGGAACTAAGGACCGTCACAAATTTCACCATCTTCTACTCCAATTGCAAAGTGCATTTCTTTCATATTGGCATCTCTAACATAAACACATAGCAACATGTATATTAAAAAACCCATAATAAAACCAAAAATCCCCCCTCCACATAAGAAACTCCACTGCACATAGTTCTCCTCCTGAGGAGAGAATGAGAACACAAATAACACAACAGATTTTAGTCACATCACTTAATGCACTACTGGAGGCACTCATATATTACAGTGATGAGCATGGTATAAGAACCTACATAGAACAGGCCTGTGATCCTCCTCCATGGCTTCCCAGCCACCAGGACATCAGTTCTTAGGGATCCCCACTCTGCATGTGCCATTGGCTCTCAGCCTCCTCATCTGGTGATCTTTGGACCCATTCTCATGCCAAAATCAAAATATCCCATCCTGTTTTCTGCTTCATTAAATCACTGCACACATGAAGCCTAAACAATTTATTTTGTATCACAACTCTGCCTATAGGTTTCCTGACCCACAGGGACAGCCTTCTGCAACATCACCTGCAGCTCTCTTAGTTTGCTACTGAGTTCTTCGACTCCCCATCCTGAGCTCAGGTTTATCCCTTTATAGTTCCCAAAGGTATCCCTTGGACACATGATCTCTAGACTCTGTCCCTCCTGAGGATCTATATGCTCCAGAATGCCTGCCATACCAGGCACACTTAAATGTTCACATCCTTCAAGGTCCAATGTGCAGGTCCAAGGAGTTTGGTTGTTTTGTTTTGTTTTTCACAAAACCTCCACATATTTTTAAATAGCTATTGCATGGGCTAAGAACTTCAGTAGCCCATTTTAGCTTAATTAAATAACTTGAATGCCTCAATTTCCCCAAAGGGAGTCAGCTTCGAATGCTGTGGTCCTTCTTCTGAATTTTCACAATGGCTTATTAGTTGAGTTGGTCAAAAATGCCATACCCTTCTACTCCCCATACCCCACAGGGAAATTTCAACTTTTCACTGGTGGAAGAAAAGTCAAGTGAAAAGTCAAAATTTCCCATGGACTTTGTGGCAAATTTCATTTACTTGAAAACCCCTTTTTCTGGGGAAAACCAGTTCTGACAGAAAATCAGCGACAAGCCCTATTCATCAGTATTGTTACTGTTTGCATACACAATTATATAGAACAAATGACAAATCATTGCCGTTTGTTATTAGCATTATAGACCCTGATATTAAAATCATATGCATGCTGCAAGGCAGCTGGGGGGCTGCCTGTGTGGATCTGATTGAAAGATTGAGGACATAATTACTAGGTTTGTAGGTTTAATAAGTGATGGTAAGAAGTTTTGTTGACCAATACCTCTTCCAATTCAGAGCGCAACAGAGGGTGGGGTTAACTAATTTGTATGTAAATGAGAAAGAAATAATTTTCTGGCTGCATATTCGAGATATTTTGTTAGCTTACGATTCTTTTTTTTTCTGTTTACAGGCCAGCACATGTTCCTAAAAGCAGCTGACTCATGTGTACTGTAAACTAAGACACATCAAATAAAATGATGTTTGGCAGCAAAGTATCTACAACATATTACCATTTAAATATTGACATTTGGCTTTCTGTCAATTTGCAGCTGTATATTTATTTTTAATAGATCTTTTCTCTTTCTTTTGATAATCAAATGGGAAGGAAAGCACAGCTACTGGGGGTGCTGTTAGTGCACAACATTTTGACTATTGCTGACATCTCCTTGACAGCTCCACCTCTCAAAGGTGGCATGGAAATGATGTAAACACCTCTTGCTATGCTTGTTAGTGGTGAAGCAGGATCAGAGAGATTTACCTGTTGGATGTACAACTGTGACTTGGATTATTGATGGAATTACTGCAAAATAGAACGAAGTATTCCTTGCTCTGATAACTGTCTCCCATATAGAAAATAGAGTTGTATATATATTTACAAGAGTTATATAGAAAAATGTGGGCCAAATTCTTCTCTGTTACATGCATGCCAGTTCAGAGGCTTCCAGGAGGTTGTATGTATTTACAACTGAGTGTAGAATCAGGCCCCATAACTCTTCTGGAAATAACTGTATCTTATGATAGCCTAGGGAGTGATTTTTCCCTCTGCAGTGTCTATTGCCATCACAGACCATCTGGGGGAAAATTGCAAACATTTGTAGGGTCACCATAAGTAGCCTCATGCTGCAAGCCCCAACACAGTGGGTGTGCAGGGGTGGGGCACAAGGTAAAAGGGGGCATGTCGCAGGAGTCGCCAGAGCACTACCAACATTTTCTGCTGCAGCACATAGACAGCCATGATAGAGTGGGGGGTGGCCCATCAATGAAAGCAGTCCTGCTTCCTCTGATTTATACCAGGGGCTGCACCAGCTCCCCAGAGTAGCCCAGAATCAGAAAGGTGTTAGGGTGATTTAAAGCGTTCTTTTTTTACCTGCCCCTTGGGCTGGTCATTCTGTATTGCATCTCCTAGAGGTGCAGCATGAAATCTCTGCCCTAATCTCTAAAGGCTTGGTTCTGCAAGGTCCTGAGCACCCTCGCTCCCATCAATGTCAATCGGAGTTAAGGGCATGCAGCAGCCTGAAGGATTGGGCACTAATGGGTTACATTTTCAAAATGGGTTCCATCTTGATTCAGAGACAGTCTAGAAATGCTGGAAAGCTTGTGTATGATAAGGCTTAGTGCTGCACATGGCTGATGAATACAGGCTTGTATAGCAAAAGTTACATCATTAAGGAAATTTAAAGAAAAGATTAATGGATTCTTCTTTACATGTGCAACTCTGGCTTCAGAAGGGAGGGGACAGAGAGAAAGATAAATATTAGCAATAGGCCCCTAAGTGACAAGCTTAGCGAGAATCTATATAGAATAGACCCTTAAGGGTTTTGTGTCTGTATCTATTATTTACTAGTCATGTTTATGTTTAAATCCCTGTATTTATGAACTCTATTGCATCAAAAATCATCATTCTGTAATATAATTGTATTTAACTTTTTGGACTTGGCACATGAATTTCAGTTCTACAGACGAAAAAACTCCAGCACAGTTTATGTAACTAGACATTAAAATAGCGCCAGCGTGACAAAGAGTGGCAGCTCAATCTGCTCCATGAAGGCTAGATTGTGACAAGCTCTAATGCAACCTTAAAGAGCAGTAATGCAGTTCTGTGCTGCCCATTGCACAGCACTGTCCTTGCAGGAACAAGCTAGCCCTGCAGAAACGTATAAGCTTCAGTGTAATGGATTGTAAAGCAATTTTAATTAGAAAGAGCTATTTTAAGACTTGTTTCAATAAACTGGTGTGTCAGTCTAATAATTGTAACCTCTGCATGGGGAAAGTGGTATCCTAAATCCAGCTGAAGCTATAATTTCCCTCTGTAGTTAACCTGCATTTGAAGAAGTGGCAGAGAGACCCTATAATTAATTAAAAAACTCATTTTGTAGCTAGATTGCTGACACATTCTGGGGTGCAATCCAGACCAGTAAGTGGTTGTGACACCGCCTGCCCTGTAACACTGGGTGCCTCACAATGCCTTGCTGTTGTAGCTCCCAACCTGGGCTGCTCACAAACAGCCCAAGAGCATGCAGGTTACACCCCAAGAATCTCTGTATAGCCACAGCCCTGGTGTCACAGCACCTCTGACCCCAGCAGCTGTTAGCAACACTCCAGTCACACTCTGGCTTCCACCTGCCTGGGTTACTGTTGCTGACTCCAACACACTTCAAGTCTTGAATTTTCTCTAAAACATCTGGTCTGCACTGTCCACCCATAACTTAATAAGATAGCCTTGGTTCCAGGTAAAATCCTTACCGCAGGTTCCCAGCACATTGCTGACCAAATTCTTAGGTCAGGAGCTTCCCCAAAGATCAAAGTGTTCCCCCTTTGTCTTCTTAGGTGAACAAGAGAGAACATAAGAACATCTATACTGGATCAGACCAAAGGTCCATCCAGCCCAGTATCTTGTTTTCCCCGACAGTGGCCAATGCCAGGTGCCCTAGAGGGAATGAACAGAACAGGTAATGACCAAGTGATCTATCCCCGGTCGCCCATTCCCAGCTTCTGGCAAACAGAGGCTTAAGGGACGCCATCCCTGCCCATCCTGGCTAATAGCCATTGATGGAGCTATCCTCCATGAATTTATCTAGTTCTTTTTTTAACTTGGCTATAGTCTTGGCCTTCACAACATCCTCTGGCAAAAGTTCCACAGGTTGATTGTGCATTGTATGAAGAAATACTTCCTTTTGTTTGTTTTAAACTGCTGCCAATTGATTTCATGTTTTTTAAAAGTTCGCATACAGCTTGCAGGGATTTCACTTTTGGGACTGTACCTTTCTTTTAATTTCTGTTTAACTAACTTCCTCATTTTTATGTAGTCCCGCTTTCTGAAATTAAATGCTGTCATGGTGGGCTGCTGTGGTGTTTTCCCCGCCAGAGAGTTGTTAAATTTAATTATATTATAGTCACCGTTACCAAGCAGTCCAGCTACATTTACCTCTTGGACCAGATCCTGTGCTCCACTTAGGACTAAATCAAGAATTGCCTCTCCTCTTGTAGGTTCCAGGACTAGCTGCTCCAAGAAGCAGTTATTTAATGTGTCAAGAAACATCTCTGCATCCTGCCCTGAGGTGACATGTACCCAATCAATATGGGGATAATTGAAATCCCACATTATTACTGAGTTTTTTATTTTTATAGCCTCTCTAATCTCCCTGAGAATTTCACAGTCACTGTCACCATCCTGGTCAGGTGGCCGGTAGTATATCCCTACTGCTATATTCTTATTATTAGAGCACAGAATTATTATCCATAGAGATTCTATGGTACATTTTGGTTCATTTAAGATTTATACTTCATTTGATTCCACACTTTCTTTCACATATAATGCCACTCCCCCACCAGTCCTGTTCTGTCCTTCCAATATATTTTGTACCCTGGTATTACAGAAGTAGAGAGATAGGAAAAGATAACTTGGGGTGGTTTTGCTCCTCACTTTTATAGTCCACTTACCCTTTGAAATGCATTTTCCTGAGGGTTAGACCTAGGTAAAGTTCCTTCCAGCTGTGAGGATGGAGACATGGAGTATCACGGTGAAAGAGGTTCCATGATGTTGTTTGCTGAAATGCCGATCGATCTGTCCCTACCCTCCTGCACTGCCAAAGAATGGCCACTTGACCAGTGATTGCCAGTCAGCTTTGATGACACCTGGGTAGAGGCATCAGCTTGTCCTTCATCTTCGAGAAACCGGTTTATCCTCTCCCCAGACTTGTCTGGTAAACACATTGTAGTAATAATTTTAGCTTATGTTCATAACTCTTATAGCACATTTTGTAC
The DNA here is from genome assembly GCF_009764565.3 of Dermochelys coriacea. Lineage (NCBI taxonomy): Eukaryota > Metazoa > Chordata > Testudines > Dermochelyidae > Dermochelys > Dermochelys coriacea. The sequence continues at coordinate 138,790,324 of NC_050070.1, forward strand.
GTACATTACACAAGAATATTGATGATCAGTGCAGTGTTAGTTTTTAAATTATACCTCACAAGGTACACTTTGTACAAAAATTATTACATTCATTTGTAGGGTAAAAATACAGGGTGCTTTCAATCACAACTGCAAATACTTATTTCTGATCCCTTTTTGGATAGCATGCTTCCATGACCTGACAGAGACTAGAAATCTATCATGGCTTCGCTGAACTATACTAAACAAAATATCACTAAATTAAACTGTATGATATCAGAAGCAAAGGTTTTTCTCCATAGATATGTAAGCCTGTGGCCTGGAGCATTAGAGAGTATTTAGATTGAGAGAAGAGAGAAGGGAGAAGAGAGGCCAAGAGCTGCTGGAGAACTCCAGATTGACAGACCCTATATAGTGAGCTGTCCGTTGACATCTGTTGGGGAAGAAAGAGGAAACAAGTGAATGGGCCAGGCTTTATCTGCATTTCTGTGATATCACAATTTAGGACATTTGGGGTCAAAATTCAGTGAAGTTTTAAGTTTGGGAGTAATAAAAATTATTGTCCTTGTTGCGGAGTGAGAGGACAAGAGATTTGCACCAGATGTGCCTAGGGTGAGGGATCATCGTGATCAAATCACAGTCTGTCACAGTTGGGCGGCAGAGTATGGAAAGGAGAAACGGCTTTCTATTTTCTGGTAGGGAGGACTCTTTTTAGCGACTTGTATGATACTGATCCCTTCTGAAAACTGCGAAGAGGAAGTGTAGACTTGGCTTTGAGGTAGTGGAAAATGAAGACGCTGCTTTACTATCATAGGGCAGTAGCTTAGCTGATGAACTCAGCAGAGGGTCCATTACCCTGCAGTCAAAGTTGTAATCACTACAGCTGTCCCCAGAGCAGACCAGGCAGCACTCTCCTTAGGGATTGGAGATGGATGGGTCAGATTTCTGGAGTCTACCATTCCCGAACAACAAACAGTGAGTGAGGGTGTAGTGGAGGAGGGAAATGGTTAATGCAGGAATGCCTTGCCTTATTCACCACTTATGCTGTGAGAGGACTGAGTTTAAGACTACTGCCAAGACACCCTGGGGGATACGAGTATTACTTAATAGATATCATAAATCAAAATATTTGTATATTACAGGCTTTATAAAGCTTATTCTGTGTTAATTTTTCCCTCTGTAAAAGTTTTCTTGGTTTTATATGTTTCAGAGTAGCAGCCGTGTTAGTCTGTATTCGCAAAAAGAAAAGGAGTACTTGTGGCACCTTAGAGACTAACAAATTTATTAGAGCATAAGCTTTCGTGAAATGCATCCGATGAAGTGAGCTGTAGCTCACGAAAGCTTATGCTCTAATAAATTTGTTAGTCTCTAAGGTGCCACAAGTACTCCTTTTCTTCTTGGTTTTATATAACAGACTCAGTGCATGTAAGGGAGAAGTATTGCCTGCAAGGACACCCAGGGAGATATTTAGTTTTCCCAGATTTCTGGATGGAGGCTTGAGCTGTTGTTGTTTGTTACGTTTTCAGAAGAAACTCCACAGATAATTGAACTGGGCCATATTTGCTTCTGACAACATCTGGCAGTAGGGTTACAGATATATATTGGTGAGAATATATGTATATAGTACTGTGTGTGTTTGTGTTTGAGCATATGATTGTAATAACCATAAAAGTCAGTATGTTACCAGATAAGTCAGCTTTGAATCAAAGTCCTTCATATGGGATGGAAGATGTGCAGAGCTGCAGATGAAGTGCAAGAATTGCTGCTGGCTTGAGGTAATACAGCTGCTACTTCCCTCAATAATAGGGTGGAGGAAACAAAGGTGGATTTAGGCTTGATAGTGACTTATCTGTATAAAATGTATCTGTTAAGTGTAGCTGTACTATTGAAAGTGGAGAAAGTGGGCACTTCCTTTGTCAGGGAGACAAATATTGAAAAACAGCTGAATACCATACTGCTTTCTAACCCTATTAGCTCTTGTGATATTGTACCTTAAAGTGAGAAGCACAGTTCCTGCCCAGCTCTTTGGTTATGTTTGGGGGCATTAATTTGCATCATCTCTTTACAGGGTGTAGCATACACCCTCTCTTGTCACCATAAGTGGCATGGCAGTGATAATGTGTGGTGGAGATGGAGCCAAAACTCTGTCTTCTCCCTAACCACTCTCTGTCCCATTGTTCCATGGGTGGGAGAGCATCTGTAGCACAGCCCTTGCACATGAATGGGGCTGTAATTTGGGGAGGGCTAACAAGAGCTGTATGACGGTGGAAAAGTCTTATTCGTATGCCTTTGCATGTTACAGGGGAATAATCTAGCCTGTACATAGTAAATGCATAGTCAATTCCATAGGTATTCCTGCTACAAGTACCTGCTTTATAATAAAAAAAAGTCTCCACCTTGGAAAATACAGCATAAAACTAATTAAACATAAGGTTTTGTGCAGCTTGGAGTATGGCACATGGTTCTTCTGTAAAAATTTACCACAGATTGTCTGCATAAAAATAATTATGCAGACAATTATTTTATATAATTATTTTGTATATGTGACAATAATTAAACACAAATGCAAGAAGCCTGGGAAAGAAGCAGGGAAAACTGGAAGTCCTGGCACAGTCAAGGAATCATGATGTGATTGGAATCACAGAGACTTGGTGGGAGAACTCACATGACTGGAGTACTGTCATGGATGGATATAAACTGTTCAGGAAGGACAGGCCGGGCAGAAAAGGTGGGGGAGTTGCATTGTATGTAAGAGAGCAGTATGACTGCTCAGCGCTCAAGTATGAAACTGCAGAAAATCCTGAGAGTCTCTGGATTAAGTTTAGAAGTGTGAGCAACAAGGGTGATGTCGTAGTGGGAGTCTGCTATAGACCACAGGATCAGGGGATGAGGTGGACAAGGCTTTCTTCCGGCAACTCACAGAAGTTACTAGATCGCAGGCCCTGGTTCTCATGGGAGACTTCAATCACCCTGATATCTGCTAGGAGAGCAATACAGCGGTGCACAGACAATCCAAGAAGTTTTTGGAAAGTGTAGGGGACAATTTCCTGGTGCAAGTGCTGGAGGAACCAACTAGGGGCAGAGCTCTTCTTGACCTGCTGCTCATAAACCGGGAAGAATTAGTAGAGGAAGCAAAAGTGGATGGGAACCTGGGAGGAAATTACCATGAGATGGTCGAGTTCAGGATCCTGACACAGGAAAGAAAGGAGAGTAGCAGAATACGGACCCTGGACTTCAGAAAAGCAGACTTTGACTCCCTCAGGGAACTGATGGGCAGGATCCCCTGGGAGAATAACATGAGGGGGAAAGGAGTCCAGGAGAGCTGGCTGTATTTTAAAGAATCCTTATTCAGGTTACAGGGACAAACCATCCTGATGTGTAGAAAGAATAGTAAATATGGCAGGCGACCAGCTTGGCTTCACAGTGAAATCCTTGCTGATCTTAAACACAAAAAAGAAGTTTACAAGAAGTGGAAGATTGGACAAATGACCAGGGAAGAGTATAAAAATATTGCTCGGGCATGCAGGAGTGAAATCAGGAAGGCCAAATCACACCTGGAGTTATCTAGTGAGGTGGTGGAATCTCCTTCCTTAGAAGTTTTTAAGGTCAGGCTTGACAAAGCCCTGCCTGGGATGATTTAGTTGGGGATTGGTCCTGCTTTGAGCAGGGGGTTGGACTAGATGACGTCCTTCCAACCCTGATATTCTATGATTCTATGATTATATATGATCATCTAGCAAGCATTGAAGTGCCACTGTCTTTCACATTAACAAGGTAGCTTCCATACCGAATGAGTAGCCATTTTTAACAAATGAGGCCAACGACTAGCTGCCTAGCATTCCAGTCATGGGACTTGTGCTTCTGTTCTCCTCCCTGAGTGCTACTTGCAGCCAAGAATTAAGGAAAAAGATTTTGGACTCAGTAGTTTGTGTAATAAAGTCTTCTGGCAAGGAGACAAATACACACAATTGCATATGGGGGAACAAAGTGAAAAGCCTACAAAAATAAATATTTAATGGCTGTAAAGAATCGAAGATAAAAGAATTAAGTTTTAGTAATTGTTTCTGATGTCTTTGTTTTTTGCCCTTGGTTAAAAGAAATCTGAACTTTGATGTGACTGAGATGAGACATTGCTGTTTGGTTCCTTACAAAATATTCATCCTCAAGTGCTTTAATAATATATTGTCAGAGATGTATATAAAAATTGCTCTCTCTTTCTCTTGTCAATATACTGTGTGAGGCAGGAAGTTGGAAGGAAATTGAAGTCTACTGCTGAACACTCATAAATCTGGATCTGTTACTCATTAATGAGCCCTGTGTCTCTTGCTTAACTTTATTGTTAGTGGATTTATTGCATGGAAAGGGTGTGGTTTAGAAAATCCAGGAAAGTGTACCCTTCTATCTGCAGGAGAGGCACAGCATGGACTACAGCAGTGTGAGCTACCTCAGCCTCCATACCCCGTGAATGTGTTTTGATCCTTAATTGAAAAGATGGACACCTATTGATGGAATAATGAGGAGAGAAAGTAGTTTGCTCTCCAGGCCCATTTAATTCTGGGTTTCCCTGCCAGAGAAGGTGCCAATGGTGCGGTTATCTTTCACTTGAGAAACTGGATGTTTTAGGAGATTGCTAACGAGTTATACAGGGCTCTTTCATCTCCAGGCTCAAATCCAACCCAGGATAGTAGCGACTGAAAATTGTTGCCATCTGCCTACTGTTCAACTGCCTATGTGAAATGAATTGTTGGCTTTGATCTAGATCCTTAGCCTGTCTACATCTCAGAAACATCCTCTGTATGGCCACGGTTTTTTCATTCAAAAGAAGTTATTTTACAAGCCCCTCCTCCCCACACACACATCAATGCAAGACACATTGTGAGTGGGCTTATAAGTGTATTTAAACAATCCCTAAAAATCTGTTATAATCTAGTAAAGTCCTATCGTTTGGTCTTTATAGCCTAGCACCTCATAAGAGGGAGGAAATGAACTCTGGAATAACTCATGGGATGCAAAGTCTTTCTTTCTTTTTGTTTTCTTGGTTTTTTTTTGTGCTGTCTGAATCTAGCATGGCTGGGAGTGACAAGACATTGGGTCCATCCCAGGGATCCAATGTCCTGTATCCATCAGTGGTCAGTATCATTTACCTCAGAGGAAGAAACTTTCCAGTGAGCAGTTTTTGAAGGTCCAAACATCTGAAAGCAATTTAGCTTTTATGTTCTACACAATCTGTGCCCACATGCAGCCCCGTGTAATTTGGCAGTGTGCTGGCAATCACCATAGAAGGCAGCGACAAGGATTCTTCCCCTCCCCCACCCCAGTAGCTCCAAAGCCTTGCTTTATGCAGCAATGACTGGTGGTTCTGCATAGTTATGGGGCACATCTACATCTCTGAGCATTCCCCTCTCCCAGATGGTTCTTAACATTTCAGGTTTCAGAGTAGCAGCCGTGTTAGTCTGTTTTCGCAAAAAGAAAAGGAGTACTTGTGGCACCTTAGAGACTAACAAATTTATTAGAGCATAAGCTTTCGTGAGCTACAGCTCACTTCATCGGATGCATTTGGTGGAAAAAACAGAGGAGAGATTTATATACACACACACAGAGAACATGAAACAATGGGTTTATCATACACACTGTAAGGAGAGTGATCACTTAAGATAAGCCATCACCCACAGCAGGTGGGGGAAAGGAGGAAAACCTTCCATGGTGACAAGCAGGTAGACTAATTCCAGCAGTTAACAAGAATATCAGAGGAACAGTGGGGGGTGGGGTGGGGGGGGAGAAATACCATGGGGAAATAGTTTTACTTTGTGTAATGACTCATCCATTCCCAGTCTCTATTCAAGCCTAAGTTAATTGTATCCAGTTTGCAAATTAATTCCAATTCAGCAGTCTCTCGTTGGAGTCTGTTTTTGAAGCTTTTTTGTTGAAGTATAGCCACTCTTAGGTCTGTGATCGAGTGACCAGAGAGATTGAAGTGTTCTCCAACTGGTTTTTGAATGTTATAATTCTTGACGTCTGATTTGTGTCCATTCATTCTTTTACGTAGAGACTGTCCAGTTTGGCCAATGTACATGGCAGAGGGGCATTGCTGGCACATGATGGCATATATCACATTGGTAGATGCGCAGGTGAACGAGCCTCTGGTAGTGTGGCTGATGTGATTAGGCCCTATGATGGTATCCCCTGAATAGATATGTGGACAGAGTTGGCAACGGGCTTTGTTGCAAGGATAGGTTCCTGGGTTAGTGGTTCTGTTGTGTGGTGTGTGGTTGCTGGTGAGTATTTGCTTCAGATGGGGGGGCTGTCTGTAAGCAAGGACTGGTCTATCTCCCAAGATCTGAGAGAGCGATGGCTCGTCCTTCAGGATAGGTTGTAGATCCTTGATGATGTGTTGGAGAGGTTTTAGTTGGGGGCTGAAGGTGATGGCTAGTGGCGTTCTGTTCTGTCAAGCCGTCAGGAACAGTATCCCCGATACTGTCACGGCTAACCTGGTGGCAGAACTTTGTGACTTTGTCCTGACCCATAACTATTTCACATTTGGTGACAATGTATACCTTCAAATCAGCGGCACTGCGATGGGTACCCGCATGGCCCCACAGTATGCCAACATTTTTATGGCTGACTTAGAACAACGCTTCCTCAGCTCTCGTCCCCTAATGCCCCTACTCTACTTGCGCTACATTGATGACATCTTCATCATCTGGACCCATGGAAAAGAAGCTCTTGAGGAATTCCACCATGATTTCAACAATTTCCATCCCACCATCAACCTCAGCCTGGACCAGTCCACACAAGAGATACACTTCCTGGACACTACGGTGCTAATAAGCGATGGTCACATAAACACCACCCTATATCGGAAACCTACTGACTGCTATTCCTACCTACATGCCTCTAGCTTTCATCCAGATCATACCACTCGATCCATTGTCTACAGCCAAGCGCTACGATATAACCGCATTTGCTCCAACCCCTCAGACAGAGACAAACACCTACAAGATCTCTATCATGCATTCCTACAACTACAATACCCACCTGCTGAAGTGAAGAAACAGATTGACAGAGCCAGAAGAGTACCCAGAAGTCACCTACTACAGGACAGGCCCAACAAAGAAAACAACAGAACGCCACTAGCCATCACCTTCAGCCCCCAACTAAAACCTCTCCAACGCATCATCAAGGATCTACAACCTATCCTGAAGGACGAGCCATCGCTCTCTCAGATCTTGGGAGATAGACCAGTCCTTGCTTACAGACAGCCCCCCCATCTGAAGCAAATACTCACCAGCAACCACACACCACACAACAGAACCACTAACCCAGGAACCTATCCTTGCAACAAAGCCCGTTGCCAACTCTGTCCACATATCTATTCAGGGGATACCATCATAGGGCCTAATCACATCAGCCACACTATCAGAGGCTCGTTCACCTGCGCATCTACCAATGTGATATATGCCATCATGTGCCAGCAATGCCCCTCTGCCATGTACATTGGCCAAACTGGACAGTCTCTACGTAAAAGAATGAATGGACACAAATCAGACGTCAAGAATTATAACATTCAAAAACCAGTTGGAGAACACTTCAATCTCTCTGGTCACTCGATCACAGACCTAAGAGTGGCTATACTTCAACAAAAAAGCTTCAAAAACAGACTCCAACGAGAGACTGCTGAATTGGAATTAATTTGCAAACTGGATACAATTAACTTAGGCTTGAATAGAGACTGGGAATGGATGAGTCATTACACAAAGTAAAACTATTTCCCCATGGTATTTCTCCCTCCCACCCCACCCCCCACTGTTCCTCTGATATTCTTGTTAACTGCTGGAATTAGTCTACCTGCTTGTCACCATGGAAGGTTTTCCTCCTTTCCCCCCCCTGCTGTGGGTGATGGCTTATCTTAAGTGATCATTCTCCTTACAGTGTGTATGATAAACCCATTGTTTCATGTTCTCTGTGTGTGTGTATATAAATCTCTCCTCTGTTTTTTCCACCAAATGCATCCGATGAAGTGAGCTGTAGCTCATGAAAGCTTATGCTCTAATAAATTTGTTAGTCTCTAAGGTGCCACAAGTACTCCTTTTCTTTTTGCGAAAACAGACTAACACGGCTGCTACTCTGAAACCTGTCATTATGCAAGGCACTGAATTTAGCCGTATAGAGTGGAAATCTGTCAACTTCATGAAAAAACTCGCACAGATACAGACAGACATCATCTTCCTCTCCAAATGCAAACAGATGGACATCATACCGAAAGGACTGAAGGTAAAAAATCCATTACAATCTACATACCACACAGACTATGCTGACAGCTTGTGCCACACACTCTCAAGGAAACTGCGGAACCACCTGATTAACATCCTCTACAGCAAACAGGGAAAGATTAAGAATGAGCTCTCAAAACTGGATACTCTCATAAAGAACCAACCTTCCACACAAACTTCCTCGTGGCTGGACTTTACAAAAACTAGACAAGCCATTTACAAAACACACTTTGATTCTCTACAAAAGAAAAAGGACACTAAGCTATCTAAACTACTATATGCCACAAGGGGCCACAACAATGGTTCCCGTAACCCACCCAGCAATATTGTTAATCTATCCAACTATACTCTTAGCCCAGCGGAAGAATCTGTCCTATCTCGGGGCCTCTCGTTTTGCCCCTCCACCCCCACGAACATGATATAGTTCTGTGGTGACCTAGAATCCTATTTTCGACGTCTCAGACTCAAGGAATATTTGCAACACACCTCTGACCAACATATTAACCCACAGAGACCTTCCTGCCAACACTACAAAAAGAAGGATTCTGGGTGGACTCCTCCTGAAGGTCGAAACAGCAGCCTGGATTTCTACATAGACTGCTTCCGCTGATGTGCACGAGCTGAAATTGTGGAAAAGCAGCATCGCTTACCCCATAACCTCAGCCATGCAGAACACAGTGCCATCCACAGCCTCAGAAACAACTCTGACATCATAATCAAAAAGGTTGACAAAGGAGGTGCTGTCGTCATCATGAATAGGTCGGAGTATGAACAAGAGGCTACTAGGCAGCTCTCCAACACAACTTTCTACAAGCCATTACCCTCTGATCCCACTGAGAGTTACCAAAAGAAACTACAGCATTTGCTCAAGAAACTCCCTGAAAAAGCACAAGAACAAATCCGTACAGACACACCCCTGGAGCCCCGACCTGGGGTATTCTATCTGCTACCCAAGATCCATAAACCTGGAAATCCTGGACGCCCCATCATCTCAGGCATTGGCACCCTGACAGCAGGATTGTCTGTCTATGTAGACTCCCTCCTCAGGCCCTTCGTTATCAGCACTCCCAGCTATCTTCGAGACACCACCGATTTCCTGAGGAAACTACAGTCCATTGGTGATCTTCCTAAAAACACCATCCTAGCCACTATGGATGTAGAAGCCCTCTACACCAACATTCCACACAAAGATGGACTACAAGCCGTCAGGAACAGTATCCCCGATACTGTCACGGCTAACCTGGTGGCAGAACTTTGTGACTTTGTCCTGACCCATAACTATTTCACATTTGGTGACAATGTATACCTTCAAATCAGCGGCACTGCGATGGGTACCCGCATGGCCCCACAGTATGCCAACATTTTTATGGCTGACTTAGAACAACGCTTCCTCAGCTCTCGTCCCCTAATGCCCCTACTCTACTTGTGCTACATTGATGACATCTTCATCATCTGGACCCATGGAAAAGAAGCTCTTGAGGAATTCCACCATGATTTCAACAATTTCCATCCCACCATCAACCTCAGCCTGGACCAGTCCACACAAGAGATACACTTCCTGGACACTACGGTGCTAATAAGCGATGGTCACATAAACACCACCCTATATCGGAAACCTACTGACCGCTATTCCTACCTACATGCCTCTAGCTTTCATCCAGATCATACCACTCGATCCATTGTCTACAGCCAAGCGCTACGATATAACCGCATTTGCTCCAACCCCTCAGACAGAGACAAACACCTACAAGATCTCTATCATGCATTCCTACAACTACAATACCCACCTGCTGAAGTGAAGAAACAGATTGACAGAGCCAGAAGAGTACCCAGAAGTCACCTACTACAGGACAGGCCCAACAAAGAAAACAACAGAACGCCACTAGCCATCACCTTCAGCCCCCAACTAAAACCTCTCCAACGCATCATCAAGGATCTACAACCTATCCTGAAGGACGAGCCATCGCTCTCTCAGATCTTGGGAGATAGACCAGTCCTTGCTTACAGACAGCCCCCCAATCTGAAGCACCTAGGGAGGTGGTAGAATCTCCTTCCTTAGAGGTTTTTAAGGTCAGGCTTGACAAAGCCCTAGCTGGGATGATTTAACTGGGACTTGGTCCTGCTTTGAGCAGGGGGTTGGACTAGATGACCTTCTGGGGTCCCTTCCAACCTTGATATTCTATGATTCTATGAAATACTCACCAGCAACCACACACCACACAACAGAACCACTAACCCAGGAACCTATCCTTGCAACAAAGCCCGTTGCCAACTCTGTCCACATATCTATTCAGGGGATACCATCATAGGGCCTAATCACATCAGCCACACTATCAGAGGCTCGTTCACCTGCGCATCTACCAATGTGATATATGCCATCATGTGCCAGCAATGCCCCTCTGCCATGTACATTGGCCAAACTGGACAGTCTCTACGTAAAAGAATGAATGGACACAAATCAGACGTCAAGAATTATAACATTCAAAAACCAGTTGGAGAACACTTCAATCTCTCTGGTCACTCGATCACAGACCTAAGAGTGGCTATACTTCAACAAAAAAGCTTCAAAAACAGACTCCAACGAGAGACTGCTGAATTGGAATTAATTTGCAAACTGGATACAATTAACTTAGGCTTGAATAGAGACTGGGAATGGATGAGTCATTACACAAAGTAAAACTATTTCCCCATGGTATTTCTCCCCCCCACCCCACCCCCCACTGTTCCTCTGATATTCTTGTTAACTGCTGGAATTAGTCTACCTGCTTGTCACCATGGAAGGTTTTCCTCCTTTCCCCCCCCTGCTGTGGGTGATGGCTTATCTTAAGTGATCACTCTCCTTACAGTGTGTATGATAAACCCATTGTTTCATGTTCTCTGTGTGTGTGTATATAAATCTCTCCTCTGTTTTTTCCACCAAATGCATCCGATGAAGTGAGCTGTAGCTCACGAAAGCTTATACTCTAATAAATTTGTTAGTCTCTAAGGTGCCACAAGTACTCCTTTTCTTTTTGCTTAACATTTCAAATACACGCATTGATTACAGCTCCATGGCATGCATGCTCATTACTTTGAGCCTTTGTATCTTGCCCCATCCTCCCTCACAGAACAACCATTCAGTTAAGATCCTCTATACCTGTGGAGGTGGGTAAGCAGAATTTGCCAAAATACCTAATTTTGGAACTGATTCTTTTACTGTTTATGTTTCTGTACTGCAACCACATTGACTATAATGACCACAGTTTTTGGATGAACAGGACTATGCACAAAATACTATTGAGAAGATTTTCATAATTTGGATAACCATACCTTTAAAGTAGTTGTCTATTCCGTGCAGTAACAGAGTCCATTCTGAATGAACAGCTTGTCTTGAAGCTGCAAAGTGTTCTTTTGTGGAAGTTTTGATCTGGAGATATGTGTTATGTTAATCTAAACCTTTTGGAGCTATAACACCAATAAACTTGGCTGTTAGTATTGTGAAGAAGAGAAATCCATTGAACTAGCATCAAAATAAATTTAAATACAAAAGCTAATTCATCAGTGCTCAATATAAATGTGTCAGGTGAAAATTCTTCCAAAAATAGATGTAAGTGGTAAATTGTTATAACTTAGAACAATTTGGCATTCATTAAATATGCAAAAGAGATGTAATTTATATGCTGAAGGAATAGAAGGGAGGGCTATAGCAGGAAAAGTACATTACCTCAGCTTTAAAATTCTACATGTTTAGCAGGAAGAGAGTGTATCTTTTTACAGGATATTCATGTCGTTCAATGGTATTCACTCTGCACCACAGGTGAATTTGTAAGTCTCTGGATCTATAAAATACAGTAAGAACCTATAGAGTATCAGAGAAAAGAATCCCAAATCTTGTGTTTATTTTAAAAATGTATCCCAGAAGTCTTTTGGATTCTAGACACTGTAACAATATCTGAAATCATACTCAGTGTGACAGTTTTACACAATTTTAGTTATAGCACTTGTATAGAGAATACAGATGTTTCATTGATTAAGCTTAATATACAAGGCTTCATATACAATTACCAATGCTAGTATACTGCAATATGCTACGCTTGGAAAAACACAAGGAAACTAAGATTGCTATAGAAGGTAACAGATGACTTCCTGTAAAGTGAACTGCCATCAGCACATAAAACTTGTTCTTTATGCTTGGCAGTGGCTATATTTTGCTTCTAGATGTAATTACAGTGTTGGCTATGATCTATAAAACAATAAATAATCTGAGACCCATGGGTTGGAGAGCTCCTTTTTCCTCATGTCCTGTCAAAGTATGGAAGATTTGATTTGTTATCTTTGGTGACAGTTCTTAAGATAGTTTGGCCAGTTCCTTGCTATAGAGATCCCAAACCAGTGACTGTGCATTCTCAATGGAGGGCCTACGCCTTTGGAACATATTCTATCCAGCAATCCGCCATAGTCCAAGGAAACATCTCTTTGCTCAATACCTTGACCAATGGGACCATCCTAAATTATTTTATTTAACTGAATCTGATACATACATATTTTTGTATGTATTTCAATAGGTGCGAGGTGTCAAGAGTAGTTTATAAGTTTAAAATTAAACAAATCCATAGAGCCACCTAGTCATATATTTAATATGACTAACTGTTTTTGTTCTTTATAGATACAACCAGATAGTCATAATATTGATTACAAATAAATAAATAAACCAAACAGAATCACTTGAAAAGAGCAGCATGAATTATTACATGGGGAATTTTCTTAGACCTACCATTGCAATTGCGCATTCAGATTGAAAATATGATACCTTGTGTCAAATGTTATAAAAAAATTTACATTTTAGACTACCATATGTTCCATGTTCTCTGATCTTGAATTCTGCCTCTAAAAAGAGTGGGAACTAGAGGTGAACATCTCTGAAATCCTTTATACTCAGATGAACTTCCATTGTCTTTTCCAAGTTCATCAATTACAATTTTTTACGAAAACATAAACCATTTTGATATGTGAAAAATGTGTTTCAGAGTAGCAGCCGTGTTAGTCTGTATTCGCAAAAAGAAAAGGAGTACTTGTGGCACCTTAGAGACTAACAAATTTATTAGAGCATAAGCTTTCGTGAGCTACAGCTCACTTCATCGGATGATGAAGTGAGCTGTAGCTCACGAAAGCTTATGCTCTAATAAATTTGTTAGTCTCTAAGGTGCCACAAGTACTCCTTTTCTTTTTGTGAAAAATGTGAACTTTGATTTCTAGATAGTTACATTATTTGGGAACAAGCTTCCTTATAAACTTCACCTAAATACAGCAGCTAAACTAAATACTGCCAGCTGTTGAATGTGTCCATTAAAATTTAATTGCTCAAATTAACATTATCAGCAGACTGTGCTTTATACATCTCAGAGATGATTAGTGTCGTTATACTTAAATACACTCATAACAAAATGGGACAATACAGTACACAATGAATGAAACAATTCAGCCATTCTTAAAGGGAAACAGAAGTAGCTGAAATTGGAGTAATAAAACTAGGACACCATAAATACGAGATAAACAAGACCAGGAAGTAGTATTAATTATGTGACTCATGTAAATCAAATATGTCTTCTTCCTGTTTTAAATCCTAGTATGCAACATGATTAGATAAGGTTTTCACAAATATTGGCTAGAAAATATCAGAAAAGTAGCCAGTTTAGAGGGATCCCATTCATGCTGTCCTAGACTTTGACAGGTCAGTCTTGAAACACTTTGCAAATGTGGATGAGGGGAATGAGACTGTTGCTGAACCAGTTTTAAATGCACTAAAACTGGTCCACATTAACATAGTTAAGTTTGTTTAGATATTTGGATGGGAGAATTAATAAGCAATCAGTTTGTAAGGACTGAAAGCAGTGGTGGGCAACTTGCAGGAACGGCAAACCGCAGCCACTGGGAGCTGCAGGTGGCTGTGCCTGTGGACAGTCAATGTAAACACTCTTGTGGCCCGCCAGCAGATTACCCTGTTGGGCCACAGGTTGCCCACCACTGATGTAGAGAATACTAAGGTAATAAGTAGGAGCCAAAAATTTGATAGTCAAAAATGAATCATGCCAAACGAACCAATTTCCTTCTTTTACTGGCCTAATGGATGTCATCCACAAGCGGGGACTGTTGTCATGATGCATCTTGATTTTATTAAGGATTTTGGCACAGTCCCACACAATATTCAATAAACAAACTAGGGAAAAGTGATCTAGATTGAATTACTATAAGGTGGGTGCATAACTGTTTGAAAAAGCATACTCAACGAGTAGTTAAATTCACCCTTATTGTGTAATCAAATTAGTGGTCATTCTTCCCTCTTGTTGGAGCAAATTGCATAGTCTAATTCCAGCCTTTGTGAAGGTTCTCTCTCTCATGCTGAAAGCCTCCATAAACAACAGTTGGGCTAATTTAACTCTTCATCAGTTTAAGCATAGTTTACTTAATCTACATAGAGTGACAGGGCAAGGCCAGATGGCTATGGAAGAGTAGTCCTTTTGGGATCCAGGAAGTGGGCAGGCGAAGCCCGTCCACTGCTAAAGGATCCCCTCCAGCCTAGAAGGGGGATCCACAGGACCTAGATGCCAATTAATTTCGGGGGACAACTAATGAAATAACAGGGACAGGAGTTCGGTCAAAGGGTCAAACGAAGGGAACCGGATGGGGACATCGAGCAGAGAACCCCGGACAGCGCCCACTGCTCCTCAAAGGCATCAAGGGAGTCAGAGGACGCTGCCCAGAGGAACTCTGCCCAGATATGTGAACGGACCGAGGATCAGAAATAGGCCCCACAGTCACAGGAGACTCCATCGGCCAACCTACTCACTCTGGTTTTATAGATGGCCATTTTTGCTAGGGCCAAGAGGAGGTTGACCAGGAGATCCTGTGACTTTGTGGGGCCACGGATAGGGAGTGCATAAATAAGAAGGTGAGTGGAGAAGTGCAACCAAAAACGTGATAAAATATTGGTGAGGAGCCGGAATAGGGGCTGCAGCGTGGCACACTCCAAGTATATATGTGCCAGGGTATCTCTCACGCCACAAAAGGGGCAGGTGTCTGGGATTGAGGTGAACCGCGCCAAGTACACGCCTGTGCTCACGGCTCCATGAAGGAGCCACCAACTGACATCCCCGGCGGGCCTTGGGACTAAGGTGGAATATAAGCTGGCCCACCGGGGCTCCTCACCCTCCAAAGGTGGCAGGAGGTCCCGCCATTTTGTATCGGGGCGGGACACGAGGGTGAGGGCGTGAAGGGTGTGGAGCACGAGCGTGTAGAGATGTTTTCTTGGCGCGGTTTGAAAGCAAACCGGCTGCATCTTGTGTAGCCGGTTTCTAGTGAAGGGGTGAAGGGGTCGGTTGGGTCCACGGGGCAGGGGTCCAATTAAAAGGTCCGGCGGGCCTGGGGTAGCGGGTGGGCGGGGCGTGCCCTCGTGCAGGACCCGGTCGAGATAAACCCGAGCAGTGGGTGGCAACGCAGCCTTCACCTCCTGAAGTATGCGCCGGGGAGTACAAGGTCTGGAAAGCCCCATGCGCTGAGCGCGTGTCAGGGGATCCAGCCAGTCTCCCCGGTCATAGTCCAGGAGGTCTCCGACTCTTGTGACCTCTGCCAGGATCAACCTCTGGCGCACCGAGCGGGACTCCACCACCTGCAAATGGAGCTGGGGTTGTGTAGCAGGGGCTCCACAAGGAGATCTGCCCCTTCGGTGGCCGCCATGGACCTGGTCATTGAAAAGAGTTTCCAGGTCCGGAGGAGGTCCTGGTAGAAGACCGGCAGCCCGGAGAGGTCTTGTGGAAAACCTCTCGGATGGAGATAAAGGAGCTGCCGGTCGTATCGGAGCCCTCGGAAGCGGCGCAGGAAGGCGTGCGCCAGTATGCTCCACACCGGACTACCTGCACCATAAAGGAGCCTCTGCAGGGTCTGGAGGCGGAAGACATGGACCTGAGTAAACAGACATTTTAGGCCCTGCCCTCCCTCCTCCAGAGGTAGATGAAGAACCCCTGCAGGGACCCAGTGCAGTCCTGACCAAAAGAACTCCAGAATCGATGTCCGGAGGTTGGCCAGGAAACCCGGGGCTGGGACCAGGGTGTTGAGCCGGTACCAGAGCATGGACAGGACTAGTTGATTAAGCACTTGCGATCTCCTTCGAAGGGAGAGGCACCGGAGTAGTCCTGTCCATTTCCAGAGCCGCTCTATCACCCTGCCCTCTAAATTCTGCCAGTTCTCCGGCAGAGAGGGATACGTGGCAGAAAGGTAAACATCCAGATAGAGCAGCGGACCCGTGCTCCACCGGATGGCCTGAAGCGTGGGTGGGAGGGAGCTCGCCTGCCGCCAGTCCCCTACCACCAAGCCAGAGCTCTTGACCCAGTTGACCCGCGCGGAGGAGGCTGCCAAATAGATAGCCTGGCAAGACTCCACCCGCGCCAAGTCACCCGGGTTCTGGACCATGAGGAACACGTCATCAGCGTATGCCGACAGGACCAGCCGCAGCTCCGGCTCCCGCAGCACCAACCCTGTCAACCTCCTTCGGAGGAGACAGAGGAAGGGCTCGATCGCCAGAGCGTACAGCTGGCCTGAGAGGGGGCACCCCTGCCGTACTCCTCGCCCGAAGCTGATCAGTTCAGTCAGGGTCCAGTTGAGCCTGACCAAACACTCTGCGGAGGTGTACAGCACCCGGAGAAAATTCACAAACCTGGGTCCAAAGCCAAACGCTTGCAGAGTGCTCTGGAGATACCCGTGATCCACCCTGTCGAACGCCTTCTCCTGATCTAAGGACAGGAGGGCAAACAACAGACCATCCCTACACCCAAGTTCCAATAGGTCCCGGACCAAATATACGTTGTCGAAGATGCTGCGGCCCGGGACGGTGTAGGTCTGGTCTGGGTGGACCACGTCCGCCAGCATAGACCCTAGCCGCAGCGAGATGGCTTTTGCCACGACTTTGTAGTCTGTGCTGAGGAGCGAGACGGGACGCCAATTTCGTAAATCGTGGAGGTCCCCCTTCTTCGGCAATAAGGCGAGCACGGCTTGCCTGCACGAAAGAGGGAGGACCCCGCTCTGCAAAGACTCCGCCCAGACGGTGACTAGGTCCGGGCCCAGAATGTCCCAAAACAAGCAGTAGAACTCTACGGTCAGCCCGTCCATGACCAGAGATTTATTGGTGGGCATGCGCCGGAGGGCTTCCGAGAACTCGGCCAGAGTGAGAGGCAGCTCTAGCCGGTCTCAGTCGCCCGCGCTGACTGTCGGGAGCTCCTCCCACAGCACTCTGCAAGCATTAGGATCGGTCAGATCCGGGAAGAAAAGGCTTGCGTAGAAGGCTCTCGTCCTCCCGCACATCTCCACCGGATCCGTGAGGGGGGTGCCATCTTCTGCCAGTAGGCAGATGACATCTTTTTTAGCCCCCCTCTTTTTCTCCAGGGTGTAGAAGAAGCGGGAGCCGCGATCCATCTCCTGAAGGAGACGGATGCGGGATCGAACAAAGGCACCCCGGGCCCGATGGTCCTCAAGGGTCCGGAGCTCCTCTCGCTTCTCCCGGCACGCTCCGCAGAGGGATGGATCCTCGGGGCTGGCGGCCAGACACCTCTCCAGCTCTAAGACCTCCCGTTCCAACTGCTCTATCGCCGCATCCCTCCGTCGGCTGGCGCCCCGGGTGTAGTCACGGCAGAAGAGCTTGGCGCACACCTTCCCTAGGTCCCACCACCTCCGCGCCGAGGGAAAGACACGCCGCTGCCCTCGCCAGGCCAGCCAGAACTCCCGGAAGGACGCCACAAAGCCCGCATCCTCCAGCAAGCTGTTGTTAAAATGCCAATAGGCCGGCCCCGGACTCTCCGCTCAGAGGGAGGCTGTCACGGTGGCTATATAATGTTCAGAAAATGGGGCCGGCTGCATGCTGGAGGAGTGGGCTCGTGAAAGATGAAAGCGTGATAAATAAATGCGGTCCAACCGGGAGTGGCGCGACCGATGGGCCTCCACCCGGACAAAGGTGAACGTGGAAGTGTCATCCGGGTGGTGGTCGCGCCAGACGTCCACCAGGGAGTGGTGTTCGACTATCTCCTGGAGGACGGCGACGGCGGCTGGGGCTCTGCTCGGTCCCCGAGTGGTCCCGCTCCTCGAGGGTGATGTTAAAGTCCCCTCCCAGGACCAGGCACTCCTGAGGATCCAAGGTGCCGAGGAAGGCGGACGCCTGCTGATAGAATTGCAGCCACCTTGGGCTCGCTGCTGAGACATAGATGTTGACGAGATTGACTACGCGCCCCTCCATGCGGACCCGGAGGTGCAGCAGGTGGCTCGGCACAGCCTCGGCGACCCCCAGCACCTCGGGCCGTAGGTCGGGGGAGAACAGGGTCGCCACTCCAGCCGTACGAACTGTGAGATGGCTAAAGTAGACCCTGTCTCCCCAATCCAGCCGCCAGCTGTCTTCGGTGTTTGGATCCGTATGGGTCTCCTGCAGGAAAACCACAGAGTACCTCCCCTCCTGAAGGAAGGAGAGCACCTGGGACCTGCAGAGACCCATCCTACAGCCACGGGTGTTCAATGTTGCGATGGTAAAGGGTACCATGAGGAGGGCTGGGGGAATCCTCGCCGGCAGGGATGATCACGGCTCCCGGCGGGCCGCGCAGCAGTCTGTGACCCACCCCATAGGTGAGTAAGGAGTCACGGAAGAGGCGGACCCGCTGGTAGGCCATGGTGCCCTGCCTCCTGGTCCTTTTACCCTCCCCCATGAGGGCCCTTGCGGCCCGGAGGATTTGATTAAAGTCTCCCCATTGCTGGAGGGCAAGCTGTACTTTGTTGCGGGAGCCACGGACGTCTTCTAGAAACTCCCGCAACTCCTCTCGCAGTGCATGGGGGGCTGGGGTTACGGTCTGGTTACTCCCCGACGGGGCCCTTGGTACAGCCCCGTGGCCCACCGAGACGGGCGGACAGGGTGCGGACCCCCGACGGGGCTCTTCATGGGTTGACCTGAATGCTGGGGTGATAGGGGGTGGCGGAGGGAGGATAGCAGCCCCTGGTGGTTCAGGACGGGTAAACACAAAGGCCACTCCCTGGGAGTCATCTGTTGGAAAGGGGAAGGAGACAGTCCCAGAGGTGGCAATAACATCTCAGGAGGTGGACGGGATAAGGGCAGAGGCAGGGGTAGAGGTGAGAGTCTGGGTGGGGAGAGGACTCTCAGTGATGCCGGGCGCAAGCTCTCCGGTGGATTTGGCAGCCACGGCATCAGGAGGTGGACTCTCTTCTGTAGGGCCCTCTCCCGGGAAAGAGGTCGAATGCTCCTCACCAGCGAGGGGTGCCCCTGGTGGCTCAGGTTCCAGCCGTGTGGCATTGGCCATCACCTCAACTGGCTCGGCGGCTCTCAGCGGGGTGCCCTCTGCAGCTGGGTTGATGGAGGAGTCCAGGGGCTCCTTGGAGGTGGGAGCAGAAGCAACTGTTAGGGGGAGGGAACATGGGGAAAGGGGGGCTGGAATGAAGTCGCCCAGATCGAAGCCCGCTGACATAGGATCGTCCTCCCCCTGGGTGACCGGGGTCAGACCCAGGCCCTTGATCTCCTCATATATAGATGGGAAATTGTTTTCCGCTACCCCGGGATTCTCCCCACCGGCACCTGACGCGACGGTTGCTTTGGGGCACACTGGGGTTTCAGATTGTGCCTCGGGGGTCTTGGAGGGGAGGGACTCCCGTGGAGGGGAGATACCACCTTCCAGTGCTGCCACGTCTTCCCCAGCCGACTCTGGTAGATGGAACACATCCGTGGGTAGAGCGGAAGGCTCGGCATCGGTGCCCCCCTTCCTGGTCTTCCGGGGGGCCTCCGCATCAGATGAAAGGAGCGGAGCTCGAGCCTTCTGCTTGCCCCGCTTCCCCTGGACTAGGGCCCAGCCCTCCATGGCATCATCCGGGAGCTGGCTAGCAGGGGTTGTGTCAGGGGGCAGAGGCGATGGCTCAGGGACTCGAGGGGGTGATGGTGGGGCAGCACAAGGGAGGGAAGATTCCCCTTGGGGCGGGCCCTCTCCCTTGCCCGGCGGTGTCCCTGCCGCACCCTCCTCCACAGGCCCTGCCAGATTGCAAACAGCGGGGGCGGGGCTCTCCCGCTCGTCTGGGCATAGTTGGAGAGGTGCCCCTTGGGCCTGAGCATGAGCAATGGTGGACTGGGAAGGAGGAGGGGTGGTTTCGGGCACCGGGCAGCCAGGGGCACCGGCGATGATGGGGCCAGTGCCCTGCCGGGGCTCGGGGGTCTCAGATGCCCCTCCTTGCCGGGCCAAGGGCGTGCCCTCCGGACGTGCCCCATCGCCCGGCAGAGGTAGCAGCGGGCCTTCCCCGTGGAATAATGCACCCGGTAATGGGCCCCCTGGTAGGGGACTAGGAAGGACTCCTCCAGCGCCTCTCCGTCACGTGCCGCCAGCGGCAGTTGAAGCTGCACTTGCCGGCGGAACGAGAGGATGTGACGGAGGGCGGGGTCTTTGCAGCCCAACGGGAGAGGCCTGATGACAGAGATGGGCTTCCCCAAGGCAGAAAGGGCGGGTAACAGGGAGGCATTGGGGAGAAAGGGAGGGACGGAGGTAAGGACCAGGCGGACGCCCAGGTCCTCTAGCGGCTCTAAGGGGACAAAGACGCCCCCTACTGCCAGGCCCTTCTCCACCGCCTCCTGGGCGGCGGCCTCCAATGTTAAGAAGAAGACGACCTTGCCATACATTTTGGAGGCCGCCACAATGGCCGTGGGCCCCACCAACCTCACCAACGCCCGCACATAGGTCTCCACGTGGGGTGAGGCAGGCACCAGGAGGCAACGGACGCCGTGCTTCCTGGTCATGGTGGGAAAGGGGCCCCGGCCGCTGTAGATGGTAGTGGAGGCAGTGGGCAGGAGAGATGACATAGCGGCAGGCGGGGGGGCTGCCGCCACCTGGGCGTACGCCCTGGAGGCCAGGGGAGGGACACCCCCAGAGCTGGTGGAGGGAACAGTGGGGAGGGACGCCTCAGCCGGCGGTGGGGCCAGGGCATTGGGGGTAGCCCCTGCCATGGAGGGCCTGGTCTTCTTAGAGGGGCCCTTCCCCTTCTTCTTCCCCTGGCCCTTCCCGCCGGCTGGGGGGGCTCCCCCCAAATCTCAGGGTGGGAGAGACGTGGCAGCAGTGGAGCTCACCCCAATGCCCATCGCTGCTGGTGCCCCAGCAGAGGCGATGGCAGATAGTTCAGCAGCGGAGGTAGAAGCTTGGGGAGGTGATGGAGGGGTAGGCGGGGGAGGGGGAGCTCGGGCTGCTGGAGGGGTCCCACCCGTCTCATCCCCTGCCATCATGAGCAAGGAGGGAAGGGGGGGACACTAGAAGGAGGAGGGGAGAGTGGAAGCAGGTCGACCATTCCTCCCCGCTAGGCTGCGGGAGGGGAGGAGGGCGCCAAAAGGGGTGGGCTGGACGGGGGGCAATCAGGGTTTAGGGGTCAGTCACCGACACAAGGTGGAATTCCGGCTCCTCTTGGTGTACTAGGGGAGGGGGGGATACAACAACATTGGGGGTGCAGTGAAGAGGGTTGCAACTAAAATGGGGAATTGCACAAGTGCATGGGAGGGGGCATGGGCACATGGAGCGAGGGGCTAAGCGGTTTGGAGGTAGAACAGGGAAACCAAGGGGCTAGCTTCAGAGGCTGGGGCGGGGCAAACAAACAAAGGCTGCAGAAGGAAATGGGCAGGGCAGGCAAACAAACTGAAGCTAGTATGGGGGGCTGGGACAAAACGGGGGGCAAAGCTACAAGTGGCAAATGGGGCAGGTAGTAAAGGGCAAGCTGGGGGGTAGACAGTCCGGGGGGGGGCCCGTGAACCCACGTGCGCTTGCACAAGTCTTTTTAAGCTGGCTGCTGCTTCTGGCCCAAAGGTTGAAAAGAGGGCGTGGCAAGCCAAGCAAGCAGCTGAGTCCTGAGGCAGGAGCTGAGGCAGATGGTATAGAGCCAGTGGGGGTGGTGTAGGGGGCAGTGGGGGTGGTAGTAGTGGTGGGGGTTGGGGGACACACAGATGGATTGGGGGGCAGCTCCACGCCACACTCCCTGTGTCCCTGGAAACACAGTCAAGTCCCCCACCACAAGAGCACAGTTTGAAAATTACTCAGTCTTAGGCCCCCTCCACGATGGTCTGCAAAGTCTCTAGGTGCTCCCCCACTGGTAGATGATCCTCTTCTTCTCCTCCTTGGGTTTCAGCAGCTCCAGCCAGCAGACTCCACAGCAGCAGCAGCTCCAGGAACTCCAGGTGGTGGTCCAGGCAGGCAGAAAGGACCACTATCAGGTGGTGGTGGTATCCACAACAGCAGTGGCTGGGGTCCCTCACTCCTCCTCTCTTGGGAGTGGGCTAGCAGCCCCCCCGGGGCTGCAGTTGGAGCAGTAGCAACACCCGAGAGTGGGGGTCCAGCAGCCAAGTAGAAGAGAATGGGGGGTGTCTGGCCCAGCCAGGGGAGCAGCTGGAGCAGCAGGGATAGTTTAGGGCCCAGCAGCAAGAGTAGCAGCTTCCCACCTCCCTCCAAGCTAGAAGGCTATGGAAGAGCAGTGGGAAAGAGAGAGATTTTCTCCACGCTAAACAAATCCCTGGTACCAGGGCAAGTGAAATGGCAGCTGCTCCAGGTCAATTAAGACACCTGGGGCCAATTAAGAACTTTCCAGAAGACAGGGAGAAGGCTATGTTGATTGGGACACCTGAAGCCAATCAGGGGCTGGCTGAAACTAGTTAAAAGCCTCCCAGTCAGTCAGTCAGTCAGTCAGGTGGGTGTGCCTGTCAGGAGCTGTGGGAGGAAGTTGCGCGGTTGGAGAGGCTGAGTAGTACACACCATAACAGGCACAAGGAAGGAGGCCCTGAGGTAAGGGTGAAGTGGAGCTTGAGGAAGTGAGGGCTGCTGTGGGGGAAGTAGCCCAGGGAATTGTACATGTCATGTTTCTAAAAGGTCAGCTACCATAGCTGATACTGTTAGGGTCCCTGAGCTGGAGCCTGGAGTAGAGGGTGGGCCCGGGCTTCCCCCCCCCCACCTTTGCCCCTGATTAATCACTGAGCCTGGGAGACAACAGAGACTGTGCAAGGTCGGATAACTTCTCCTCACCTCCCTCACTGGCTTATGGTGAAAATGGCTCAGTAGACTGTGACCCTTGTCTCTAGAGAAAGGGGTTACATGGAGGGTCACAGTGAGCCTCTGAGGCTAGCAAAATCCGCCAGGAAACTCAGGACCCACAGAGGCAAGGACAGAGCTTTGTCACAATAGATAAAGTTAAAAGTGGACTGAATTTAAATTTACACATACACAAGCTCACGAATGCTTATGCTCTAATAAATTTGTTAGTCTCTAAGGTGCCACAAGTACTCCTTTTCTTTTTGCGAATATAGACTAACACGGCTGCTACTCTGAAACAAAAATAAAGTTCACACTTTGTGAGTGTTCCTGTACCAGGTCAATTGAGGTTGCAAGACTGCATAGCTCACTGAGATAAATTCTTGAAAAAGTAAAGAAATAAATAAAGATGGTCAAAACTTTGAATTTTCATGACATGGAAAATTCCAACATTTTGAAAGTGTTTTGTTCCAAATGTCACTATTTCCTTCAAAATGAATATTTTTTCAAGTCAATTGAAATATTTTGTTTTGATAAAACCAAACATTTCATTTGACCTTTAAAATGTTATATGAACTAAACTTAACTTAACTTAACTTAAACTATGGTTTAATAAGAATTTTAAAATAATATAGTATAAAATATGCACTAATCAGTGATTGGTATTGTAATTAGTAATTACTTTGGTATTGTAACTGGTATTCTAAATGTTAATTGGTATTCTAAATTATTTTTTACCTGGTACTTGATTTGCTAATTTTCAGTAATAGGTATTCTAACTGGTATATTATAAAAATTAAGATTATAAATAAAATTAAAAATATATAAAAATAAATACAAACTGGTGAAAAATGTACTCTAATATTAAATGTCCTTGTATGTCATGTACTCCTACACCAGATATGGACTAGCTACAGAGGTTGCTTATTCACACCGGATGTGTCCATCATAACATCCTTTAATGGTCTGCCAGGTATGGCTGAGGTGCATTTTAATAAGGTACACACATTTCCACATAGTGGCTGGACAGTATAATACAGTTAATCATTCCATTATATCTCCCCCTTTAAATTCTACATTCCTACCATTCACAAAATATCCACCATCATGCTATCTTTGATGATCAGTATGAATCAGTCTGTTAAATGTCTCTGAATCATACTGGTTGTCTAATTACATAACCCGAACACAACTTGGTTATCTGACTGTCCCTTAGTTGCAACGACGGGCTGTGGAATTCTTGAGTTGTTGTCATCTTCTTCTACATCTGTAGAGTTTGCTCTGTTGATTAACTCTGGGAAATAAACTGTAGATATCAATGGTTTCTACTGTACTCTCTACTATCATACCTGATCAGATATGATCTGAATGCCGAATACTTTGTCTTTATGACAGCTGGAGGTTTCCATTCCTTTTCTCCATCCAATTTGACATGAACATAGTCATGGGGTTGTAGACCCGGCAGTTCTGTGAGTGACATCTGTTGTAAAAGTGTTTATAAGTTCTTTTAGCCTTTTTATCCAATTTGGATACTCTCTTCATGGCTGGCCACTTTGGAGGATGAAATAGAACGTAAGTTGGAGCAGTAGTTATGAGTTGTCTTCCCATCAGGAGTTGTGCTGGACTATATCCAATAGCTGCTATTGGTGTCAGTCTTTAACTCAGAAGAGAAAGAATGGATCTTTCCACAGCAGAATTTTCTTGGCTGTCTGTACAGCTCTCTCAGCCTCCCCATTCACTTGTGGGCTGACTTAAATTCTGCTGCATTGAACTGTGGTCTGTTATTCATTATTGGAATACTAAAGTGAGCAAAAGTGCACTTCAGTTTCTCAATAATGTGACATATTATGTCTTTCCAGTACATTAGTTCTATATATCTGTTAAAATAGTCCATGATGACAAGGTAATGATGTCCTCTGAATGTGCATAAATCTACATCTTATCTCTTCCAAGGTCTGTCTGTGAAGGGTGTTGTTATTAAAGTTTCTTTGTGTTGTGTTGGTCTGTTAGTTCAGATGCAGTTACTTTATTCTTTATGTCCTTGCTTGTGCCCAGCCACCACACTGACTGCTTGGAGCATTCACACCATTTAGTTAATGCTTGATGTCCTTCATGATGAGGTTTAGGATTTCTCCTCTCCTAGTTTGGAATTACAATGAATTTTTTTTTAAAAACCATGAGTCCATTTGACTTGCTTAATTCAAAGAAAAGTAGTCTCTTTTCACTTTCTTAATGTCCTTTAGATACTTGGGATCTTTTAGATACTGCCCTAATGTAACTTAGGACTTCTTGAAGTTGTGTGTCTGTCAAGGCTGCTTTTTGTACCTGGAGTGTTCCCTTTTCTGACACTGGTCTATATGTGTCCACATGTATGTCTTTACATCCTCTTCTAGCTCACAGGTACATGAGTGTGATGCTGATCTTCATGACAAAGCATCTGCTACTACCAGATTTTTCAAGTTGTTCCTGCCTTTTGTACTGTTGTTTGACAAATTCTGACTGCCTTGCTATCTGTATAGCTATGGCTAGGGAAATCTTTCTTTAGTTGTAGCTGCTAAGAAAGATTTTTATCTGTTAACTCAATAACTAGACAGTCTCTGATACTTTAATGTTTTGCATTTCTAAAATCACAGTTTTCAGACAATGCATGCAGAGCTCTTATAAAATAGCCAACATTTTCCCCTGGTTCTTGAATTCTCTGGTGAAAACATGTTCTTTCATAAGCCACATTTCTCTGAGACAAAGTATGCATCAAACATAGCCGAACCCCTTCACAGTCATCTTCTAGATGTTTCTAAATTAAGTCAAAGGATTTAAAGATATGCTCTGCCTGCTTCCCCATAACATAAATTAAAGATACCTCTATATCTCCAGTTTATTTGTGTAGCTTGGGAGCAATGCGAAATCTTGCAAAATATTGTTTCCAGTCTGGCCATTTTGTTATAGCTGAAATTCTCTGGATCCTTGAATAGTGGCATGTTGAGATCCTGCAACGTTGTTGCTGTTTTCTTTCTGTTTCTGTTCTTAATCTCACTACCAACATCATGCCATGTACTGGTGTACCAGATATGGACAAATGACAGAGCTTGTTTATTCATACCAGATGTGTCCACCATAAGATCCTTTAATGGTCTGCCAGGTATGGCTGAGGTACATGTAAATAATGTATTTTACACAGAGTTTCATCTAGTGGCTGAACAGTATAATACAGTTTAGCATTGCATTACAGTGTGTGTGTACATATGTCACAGGTGGCTGGCCCCCTGTGATTAAAACAGGTCCATTTCCCACATGCTGAAGCAGGTGCTCTGTTGAGTCTATTAAGGGGTTGACATTGCGCTTGGGCTATAAAGGGTTAGAAGGAGTTTCTGTGATAGCAGAGCTTGAAAGGGAACTGCAGAGTGAAGCTGCTGGGACAAAGGGTCTCCTGCAGTAGTCCCTAAAGCAGGGAGTTGGGTAATAGACCTAGATGGAATGTTTGTTTTTCCTTTGGGAGAAGGCAAAGAAGGCAGGCCAGGTCTTGACTTTTTTCCAGCTGCTCAGACAGCATGAAGGGATAATCTGAGGGAGGAGGTGTTGCACCCAATTTAAGGCTGGGTGGAAGATTTGGGGGTTTTGTGTTTATATTTTGAACTTCGTGTTAATAAATAAAACAGACACCAAGAAGGGCTCTGAGTGGATGAGCAAGAGTGCATGGAGTTGCAGTTTAAATTTGGTTTTCTTGTTAATGATCAAACTTCTGCTGCGCCAAGCAGAATTGACAGGGGAATCTATTTCCAGTGCTACTCCTCAGTTCTCACATTAGGAAGATAAGACCCAAGTGTGAGAATTATGGCAGAGGCTATCTGTAAAGAAATAATAAAAAACATTTCATAGATGGAGATGCTGAGGCATAAAATGTTTAAATGACTTGTCCACAATCACATAGCAAGACAGTGGCAAAGCCAGCAATAGAACTTAGAAATCCTGACTTTCAGTTCTCTACACTTGCCATTAGATCTCACTCCTTTCCACAGTTTGCATGTTGTTTAAACTGCCTGAATTAGGTTTTGAAATGACCCCATTAAGATGAACAGAAGTTCACATACCTTGGGGTGATGTTGTTTCATTCTATCTGGGTGCATGTTCAGTAAGTCTGTAGTGCCTCCATTCATACTTGGAGGCTTGCCTAAATCATGCATTAATACACACCAATTGGGGTGTAAATTCTAATGTGCTCGAATATGTCATGCACTAACTGGCCCACATGGATCCTGCTGGCACATACTAATACTTATGTGATGTGCTTTAATGCAGTTTCTTTTCAAACAGGACTATGTTACCCTCACTAGGGAATTTTTAGTGCATGCCAGCAGGGTCCTTATGGAGCAGTTATTGAGAAACACACTGATGTGTACTAGAATTTACGTTCCAGCTGGTGCACACTATAGACAAGCCCTGGGTCAACTCTTTCTTTGCAGTAGAACAGCTACTCAACACAGTCAACTGACAGAGAGACAGCCAGGATAGTCCTATCTAAAGTAAAAGATTAAAAAAAATCAGGAATAAAAATATTCTTGATAACAGTTTTTAATATTGTTTTCTAATTCACTGATCTTACTTCATATTTTTCCTAACTCACTTTTCCAACCCCTCCTTTTAACAGTGCTATTAGGCTACAGATTTTTGGTAAACCCTGTGATGGGATGTGTGTTCTACATAGAGTGGGAAAGGATTAATATGGACCTGAGAGGCCAATTAATCTGCCCGCTCACAGCTGGAGGGTGGGCCAGACCTAATCACAAATAAAGTCCAGCTGAGGGAGATCAGGGCTTGTTTCCAGAAAGAGTTGGGTGAAGTCTGTTGTGGGGGAGGAAACTCAGAGGAAAGGAGATAGGGGAGTGTCCTCTCATTGAGGAGTAGCCTGAATGATGACTGAGAAGAGTAGACAGGCTTTTCTAATAGCTAATGAGAGCCTGTCCAAACCCCTGAGTAAAAGGAGAAGGAAGCCAGCCCTTGGATTGTGGAGTCAAGGAAGCACAGGATAGTATGAAACAGCAGAGGTATAAGATGGCTGTCAGTTGAGTCTAGCGAGCTGATGGCTTGACTTTTATATATATGAAACACACATCCTGTTTATAGGATTGGTAAAAAGACTCTGGCCTTCAAGAGGCAGAACTCTGGAAAGTAGTCTAGCTGGAGGACTAGGATACTCTTCTGGCCAGAGTAGGCCAAATGACAGTAGGGAAGAAAGTTAGGTAAGGGTATTGTAAAACCATATTCAGCATCTTTGCAAAATGTACACTGAAATCTAAGCTTTACCAAATGTTTTTAGGTTGTTGAGGCCTGTGGTTTTGGTTCAGATCCAATTCACTCACAAAAATAACAAGTAGTCTGGTGGCACCTTAAAGACTAAGATTTATTTGGGCATAAGCTTTCGTGGGTAAAAAAACCACTTCTTCAGGTGCATTTTTTTTTACCCACAAAAGCTTATGCCCAAATAAATCTGTTAGTCTTTAAGGTACCACTGGACTCGTTGTTTTTGTGGATACAGACTAACACAGCTACCTCCTGATAATTCACAGTAATTTTGCAAGCTTGTATTAGTAAGATTGGTAAAGCAAAATGACTTAAAATCAGGATGTTAACAGATCTCTGCATGACAGAAAAATTTAGATCCAAATGTGAAAAGAGAGACTTGAGTGGAGATGTAGTATGCTCAGGAGAACCAGAGCTTTTGCACTTGTTAGTGCTTTAATTACACTGGGACTAATTTACTGGTGACTGACTAACTCTGCTTTTCTCAATCTACTTTTCTCATTTGGAAGCAAACAGATACAATTTTACAAGGTGTGACTGAGTTTATATCTGTTTTTCAAAGGTGTATGTGAAAAGAGTTTTAACTTTTGTGTTTAATGAGGTATATGCAGTTAGAGAGAAGGGATTCTAGCCTTTGTAATTGAAAATACAGTGACATTAAAGGTAAACAAGAAAAGACATACTAAATGCATAACTCTTGATAAATTAAAAAATCAATGATGAGCTGTACAGATTCTGAATACATTTAGTATTATGCAGGGAGGATCATAGCAGTTGCTTGATGCACTAATGCAAGTTTCAGGTGCTTGTAAAGTGTTGGGCTTCAATCCTTGTGGGGAATTTTTTTCCACTTGCTGGATAGGGAAGCTCTAGTGAGCAGATGGCTCTGCCTATCTCCTTTCCTTTGTCTAATTAAAATATCCTTGGTGACATTAAGATCTCAGAAGCTAGGTGAAAATCTTCCCCTTTGACTGGGGAAAACACTCCACTAGCCTCTGTGTTGGGTTGTGCACTACTGTTTCCTCCTCCTCCCTGGGTGCCACCTGATGTACTGGGGACCCACTGAGCCTGCCTGTTCCACCAGCCTGGGCTCCCGCACCCTGCCCTGATGTGCCAGGCCTTCAAGCATCCTCTAGCACACACACAGGGTGGGCCACACACAGCTGCAAAAGTACACAGACACTGAGAGCAGCTCTGTGAGGAAAGATTCAGCTCGGGAATAGCCTAGCACTCAAGGGCACACCTCCTCTGGAATGTAAACCCAAAATTGCATTGTCTTGCACTGTACAGAAATTTGTACAGTGTAAGCTCATGAAAATCATCCCCTCCCTCAATGTGGAGAAAGATGTGCATAGCTTTTCACCCACCCCAGTTATGAATTGCACAAACTGGTTTGTAGAAAACAAAAACAAGTTTATTAACTATAAAGAGTAGATTTAAAGTGACTATAAGTAATCAAAGCAGATTACTTTAGTAAATAAACGAACAGCAAACTGAGCTTAACACACTAGAAAGGTAGCAAATTCTCACCCTGAGTGATACAGGCTGGCAGATTCTTAAGGCACAAGTTCCCTTGGCTTCCCAAGTTTTCATACACAGGCCAAGGATTCTTCTAGCCTGGGATCATCACTTCCTACAGTTTAGTCCTTGCCCCTCAGGTGTTTTCAGGTGTGTGTTGCAGGGACAGTGAATTCCACTCATGATGTCTTTGTCCCCCTTTATATCTTCTTCCCACCTGCTGGAAAGTTCTTTTGCTGTGACCTAGATCAAACAGCTTCCATGGTGTAGTGCTATCTCAGAGAGGATCCGTTCCTATTGGACACAGCTCCTGGAGTAATCCTTGGGCTTGTGTGCATTTCCTCAATAAGCCAATAACATTGTTTGGCCTTTCTACTGTTTTACCTGTAAGGCTGCTTTGTGAGTGTTTTCTACCTCACAACATGTTTCAGTAACACATACATAGCCAGACTTCATATCCAATGACAGCACATACAATACAACGAGATATTAATGTCTAGCTGATCAAGACTTTTAGAACGATACCTCACAAGGCATACTTTGTACAAAACATATCCTAATTAAATGGCAGAGGTGAATATTGGGATGTGTCAGCCTCCATCTCCAGAATCATTTGCTTTGATGGTTATCCTTCTTATATGATTAGTGATTTTTCACAATATTCAATTTGAATGATCACTTAATTCTTATCCACATTTTCAGGGGCTTCCCACCTCTTTCTCTTCAAACTTCATATCATAGCCTTGGAGCTTCCTCTCCCTGCACAGGGCCTTCCAGTAACTCCTCAGCATCCCCCTGTTTCTCTAGAATCATACAACAACCAGCTCACAATTAGATCTTCCAGCCTCTTCTGCAGGATCTGAGTTTTAGTGGCAACTGGATTCAGGCAAAGGGTCTGCCAGACTTTCTGAGCCTTCTAATGGGAGGGAAGGTGGAATTTCATCCTTATGGTAGTGAACAATGCCTTTAACTGAACCTCAAAAAAATTATAGTTTCAGCTTGTGGAATGGGCCAAAGGCCAGTACAATCATATTTTACCATTTATCCAGTCTTTGCCTTTAAAACAACTCATTTGATTTTAAGTGCTAAATCAAAGGATCCATAACACTATTTTAGCCTTAACACAAAACAAACAAACATGTAAACTTAATAAGATTAATAATTACCTTTTGGTAATGCCAATAAAATATTATGTTCACATTTCACTAGCAAACTTTGCCAGAAGTGGCAACTGTTCACTATATGGACTAAATTCAAGTATTTCTGCTTGTGAAAATATAACTTTCCATGTTACTGTTTATTTTTAAAAGAGTTTTTAAAGGGTCCACTTAAAGGACAAGGGAGAGGATATAAAAATCTCTATTCAGCAACCTTTCCTCTTACTTAAGTTGTCAATACATGCCGTCAGCACTAGGAAAAATGTCTTGTGACAGCAAGAATATTGACTATCAGGTCCAAAGCAGCAGGACACCTTTATGCTTAAAGGCTCGCTATTGTTGTCAGGGCTGTGAGCCGTAGCAGCATATCATTAAGGCAGGTGTGACCAAACACCTTACTCCTCTGGGTAATCCCCAAAAGTCAAAGATATCTTCCATACCTTCAGTACCAACTGCTGTCTATACCAGGTCTGGTCATTTGTTCATGATGGGAATGTAAATATTTTACAAAAGAAGCAATGAACACATCTCACAAATGGAACTCATTCCAACTTCTTCATTAGAGGTTTTTACATTGAGCTCCAAGCACAAATCTTCTTTTCAATCTGAAACTCTTCAAGGTACAGAATGTATATGCATCTGTTTACATAGTGTCTAGCACAGTGGGGCCCCCAGCCCAGCTTTGGGCTCAAACAGCATTAATAACTTGATCCTAGTAGAAAAGCTCTCAAGTTCTGTCTGCAAAAAAGTGGGCCCAAGCTGTTAAATTCCAGATCTGGATTTCAGCCTTCTCCAGAGTATGGCCTGGATCCATGGAATTTAATTCATCCTATTGTAGGAATAGAATCCTCCTGTACACTTGGATCTGGAATCTGATTCAGAGTGCTTCCCTTATGCATAAATGTCAGGGATAGTCAGCTCCAGGGTTTTTGACCTAGGTCTTGTTGATAAGCAGCATAATGATTAGGATAAAGTGAAGGGATTGGTGGGGGTAAGGATGGCTGGGAAGGGAGAACGGGAAATGGTTTTAGTTAGCCTTTCTCCTAATGTGTTTCTCCTCATGTCCAAGACAAGGAATCTTTTGTGTATCTTGCCCTATAAATTCTCTACCAATGGAAAAACATGTTTCATCTGTTTGTAATCATTACTAGCCATCTTATAGCTTTTGCCACTAATGTTGATGAAACATGCTCACGTTATTTTTATTCACTTCTGATTTCTCCTCGTTTTTAAATTTTTTCCAATATATTTCTTCATAAAGGGGGAGATCTTCAAAGACTTAAAGAGGAGTTAGATGCCTAACGCTCCTTCTGCCTTAAAAATGCTTTCAAAGATCTTTATGTTGAAGCCATTTGGTGGCATTGAATTGTCAAACTGATTGTAGGTTCCTCACTATTAATTCCTTTCCTATGCTAGCAAAAAGGTTGGTCTTGAGGTTAAGGCACTGATCTGGCATTGGATCTCCTGAGTCCAATTCTTAGCACTAATTCAGATTTCTGGTATGTTCTAAGGTAAGTTACTTAACTTCTTTCTTTCTCATTTCCTTCTCTGTAAGATCAGGTTAACAATGATTCCTTTGTCTGCCTCTGTCTGTTTGTGCTGCATCTAGCAAAATGGGGTCCTGATCAGGGCCTCTAAGCACTACTGTCATACATGTAAGCTAGGATTTTAAGGAACTTGGGAGTTAGGCCCGCAATTTCTATTGAATTTCAATGGGATTTGTGCATCTGACACTATGTGGCTGAGATGTTCAGAGGTAAATTAATAATTCCTACCTATACTAATGGCCATTCTTAAGTCATTAATACTAGGTCACCTGAAACTCTTTATTAATGTAATGGATGATTACCCATTAAGGTTGATGTTCACAGAGGGCATGGAGGGAAGGGCGGGCAATATGCAGATAGGCATGATCAGATTCCCCTCAGATTATTGTACCACACTGCTACATTTCAGCTTGCCTGAAAGCAGCAGGTCTTCACACAATTTCTTGATGGCTGATATTTTTATATTTTGTGTGGCTTTAACATAGCTTAAAAAAAACTGTACGGGGTTCCTGGGTTCTTCAGAGCAATAGCAACAGCAATGCAGAACAGGAATGCAACACTTTAAAATGTTAAAGCCAATTCTTTTTTTATCCTCTTTAAAATAGTCAGAGAATGTCCTTGGAGTTGTGGAACATAAACTAGCTTTTCTCACTTTTGTTAACAACTCATCCTCTATCTTTCTGGGTACGCTTATAAACCAATACAGTATAATGTTCACCAGCCAGGCATACAATCTCAGGAATAGAACACATGAACTCTGGCTAAAAAAATGCAGGTCTTAACAGTACACTGAGCAAAATAAATAATTATATTAGAGCTCTGTCAGGACTGAGCCCAGTGAAATCAAGGCACTCAAGATCTGTGCCTGGTTATGTAACTTAGTCTCTTATACTGGTCGGGTCCTGACCTCACTTCCATTTGGCTGACAATGCCATCCACTGGTGTCCTATTCACCTGTTTCTCCCAGTGTGTCTGAGTTTTCCCAGACCACCCTATACATAGAATGCCCACTAAACTTTTACCCTCTTGTCTTTTGGATCTATCCTTAAGAGTCTCCTCTTCTGTTCCTGCAGGAAGTGAATTAATCAGTTGTATATTTAAAAAAACACTTTTTATTGGAGCATCAAGATGTGCAAATGCCTTAATACAGAGATCATAATCTCACTAGCCTTATTAATGACACATCACATGTAAATTTAAATTGTATGCTCTTTGGGGCAAGGATCATGTAGTTTTCTCTTAGAGTTTAGCATATCTTTGAGTTCTCTGAAAACAATAAATAAGTAACCACAGGAGATCCTGAAGGATTGCACTTCACACCAAAATCCATCTGAATTACATGGTACTCAGCATGTCTCAGGACTGGCCCTTTGGTAAAGAAATGAATGCACCAAGCTAACATGCTCTACTGCAGTGGTTCTCAACCAGGGGTCTGTGGCTCCCTAGAGGGCCACAAGCAGGCTTCAGGGGGTCCTCCAACTAGGACCATCATTACTCACTGGGGCCCAAGGCAGAAAGGCAAAGCCCTACCACATTGGTCTGAAGCCCAGGACCCTGAACCTCATCACATGGGGTTGAACCCTGAGCAATGTAGCTTTGTGGGGGGGGGCTGTAGTATGGGACCTCAGGCATCTATTCTGTTTTCTCCCCGCAACATTGGCCCTGGCTTTTATATGCAGAAAAACAGTTGTCGTGGCACAAGTGGGCTGTGGTGTTTTTATAGCATGTTGAGGGGGCCTCAGAAAGAAAAAGGTTGAGAATCACTGTTCTAATGCTAATAAATAGGGATCTACCAAATTCACGGTAATGAAATGCATCACAGACCATGAAATCTGATCTCCTCTGTGAAAACTGAATGTAAGGGGAGGGGGGGTATCTACTGTGCACTGGACTCCAGGTGCTAGTCCTGGCTGGGCTGGGGACTAATGGGATTTCCTCTTCCCCTGCAGGGGCAGCTCCCAGGACTGGGTCAGACCCACCTCTGGGAACATAGCCTAGCTCTGAGGGCAATGCAGAAGTGAGGGGACAGCCCCCAGCGCTTCCCGTTTCTGGCTCTGGTCCTAGTGCTTAGGGGTTAAAGGGGCCTTGGGCTGGCTGTGGGAAGGGGACCGGACCATGCTGCCACCCTGATCATGGGGGCCCTGGTTGGCCACCCACCCATAAGTCCAGCACTGCCTCCCCAAAAGTGACAACCCCCCATATCCTGTGACCTTAACTCCTGCTGATGGCAGTGCTGGCTTTAGCACTGGGTGTCTAGCCAGCAGCTGTTGCTTTCTGGCCCCCCATCTCTGAAGAGGGTGCCTCCCACCAGCAACAGCAGCACAGAAGTAAGGGCGGCACTCCAACAACCCTTCTCCCCGCCCCCAAACTCCATTACCCTCTTTTGGGTCAAGACCCCCACGGTTACAACACTGTGAAATTTCAGATCTGAAGCCATGAAAATGTGTATTTTTAAAATCCTATGATGGTGAAATTGACCAAAATGGACCATGAATTTGATAGGGCCCTACTAATTACTATTCTTAGCATTGATATAGTGCCTTTCATCTGGAAACCTTCTTGCTCTTTATAAAAGTAAAGAGTAATCTATAACACTGTTATCTTACAAGTAGGGGAACTGAGGCATAGAAGGGTAAAATGACTGTTCGAGAGCACATGGCAGATTAGAGTAAAACTGAGAATGGAACCCAGGGCTCCTAACTTAGGGCCTAGACTGGGATTCACTAAGTGGCTTCAGCATGTCCCTTGTTTTAAGCACAGTAGCACTGAAGACAATGGGACTATTTGTGTGTTTAAGTACCATGCTGAATTGGGATCCTAGGGCTCTTTCCACTCAGCCATGCAGCTCCTAGAGGGCAAAAGCCCATATACAGATACTTGTAGAAGTATGTGCAAGTAAGATACTGTACATGTTTGAGATACTTTGTTACTAGTCACTCCTTCCTAGAGCTGGTCAAACCTCTCATTTGAAATCTTTTGTTTGAAGTTGCCCACAGGAAATTCTCATTTCATTTCAATTATAAATATTTGTTTTCTTTGTTTTCAAAAAAAATTTTGAAATTGTCTATTCTCTCACTTTCCTCTTCCCCTTCCCCCAGCCCCAAATACAATACAATGAATTTCTAAGGGGGGTTTGGGGTTTTCTTTCACTTCCTCCTTTCTCCTACATTCATTAGCTTTTTACAGATCTCATATTGGAAATATTGTGGAGTGGCAAAAAAATGCCCCCTTTCATCTCCACCTTCCCCTCAAATAAAAACAGACCAGATCTAAATGAATGATGGCCATATGTTAGTGATGGTCTGGAGGAGGAGGAGTTGTAATATAAACTTCCTGGGTTCCCTGCCTGCCACTCCTCTCCGCTGTTTAGAAGCTTGTATGTATGTTACAACCTTTGAGCTAAGGAATTTGGGCTCTGTAGCTCAAAGAGTGGAGTCTCAATTTCAAATCCCAATCTGCTGTGGAGGATCTATCCAAGGACATTGTATTACATTATCTTATATAAACACACATTCTGGCTGCCACTACTATCCTGACATGAAAATCTAAAATATGCCTGATTGCATAGAAATGGATTAATGTATTTGTTTAGGGTTGAGTCCAGATGCTTAGTTGATGTAAGGGAACTGTCTCTTTAGTACAATAGCATTGTGGAACATTCAAGTCTTACTCCTAAAATTCTCATTGCAATTTATTTTCATAGTCTACAGTGACTATAGACTCTGTGGTCTATTTGAAAGTAAGTGAAACCCTAAATTACTAGCCCCGGCATGTCGCTAGTGTATACACTTGTAAAGAAAAATATTACTAGTGAAGACAACTCCTCCTGTGAAAGTGACGCACAAATCCCAACAATGCCAATTTGTTCTGTAAAATTTATTCTAGGAACAAAAAAAAATATCCAAATTTCCAGTTGTCCTAATGTTTCAGTTTGGATATCATTTATCTTAAGTAGGGAGACTTGGAGACTGAAGTATTGAGTTGTTAAAACTCTATTGTGTTTAAGTGACACTTCTGCAGTTTTCTCTGCCTACCTTTCTAAAGCTGGTTGAAAAATATAAAATTTCAACAAAAAAAAGGACCACTTCCTTTTAACAAAGTTCACAAAGTTGCGTTTCTGGTTGTCTCTTTTGTGTGTGGGGGGGGGAGGTGTTTTGTTTTTGTTTTTGTTTTAGAATAAGTTCTAGTCCTATATTATTCTAGAATAAATATTATTGTACTATTGCCCATAGGGGAATAATAATGCCTTAGTGTTTGGTAGATCTGGGCAAATCTTTTCAAATAGGTTAATCACTGAAAAATGCAGTTTTGGTGAACCCCAAGTTATTTATAAATTTAACACCAATTCACAAAATGCTTTTTGACAAAATAAATAATTTGGGCTAGAATCACAAGGGACTTTGGCGCCATTCACAAAACAGAGCAGCTTTATTACCTGGTGATTAGGGTACTCACCTGGAAGTGGGAGACCTATGATCAAGTGCTTGCTCCAGTGAATATTTTGTTATCCAGTGGAACAGCTTCAATAGGAAAGACTGAGAGCTCTGCCCCGAATACAGTGGCTATGGGGAGTCCCAAGTTCAAATAGTTTTTTCAAATAGACAATGGCAGAAGTCCAAAAACAAAATAGTGTTTCAATTCAAATGAAACATTTTGTTTGTCCTAAAATGGACTCTATCAATTTGCTGAGATTTTTGGCACTTTTCCGTTTCAGTTCAACCCAAACCATGTTTTTTTAACTGCCAGCCATCTGAAAAATCAATTATTCACCCAGTTCTAATGTTCAGTGCACATGCGGAGATTACAGCCAAAGCCCTGGGCCATTAATCAGTGAAAGCCATTTCTTTCCCTTTTCCACATCTTTTAATATGTAAGGGAGAATAGAAGGGTGGGTGGGGGGGGGGATTTGTGATTATGCCCATATAAGCCTGCCCTCTGCCCATTGTGTAAGTAGCTGAGCCTTTTTACAGTGACCATAGAAGTGAGAGAGAAGGCTTTGTGGCACTGGGAGGGATGTACCTCCAACTGTCATCCATGGGACACAGCTGCAGTCTATCAACTTCCTAATTCAGCAAGAGACCTTTCCTTTTCTTGCTGAGCCACCATCAAGTCGGCTCAGCGAGTTTTGGAATCCCAGGCTAGCACTGTCTCATTAATTAATCATTTGGCACTACAGTAAAGCTGAAACATATTGCTGGCTTGATCCACTCAAGGTTAGGAGAAGAAATTGTCATTTTGAGTCAGGGTTAAGTTGTGTTCGGTTCCACAGTGAATTCAGGTTAATTGGGAGGATGGCCTGTGATTCAGCAAGAAAACTGAAGTGGATAATGGAAGTAAACAACCCCTAAACAAATTGAATTAATATTTATTCACTAGCATGCATGGTCTGTGTTTGCTGAAGAGGTGTGGAACAGCTTCTTGTGGCATGAAAAGGTCACAGATACAGTTATACTAACTTTGAGGTTCTCACTGAAATATCTTGATTCTGTGATGTGAATCAGGAAGGCGGCGGGGGATCAAAATTGTCAATGAATCAACTGCAGGACTCTTCAATGGGGATATCCTCACCGATTCATCTCATTCATATGGTGACAAGCTTGCCAATCTCCTCTTCACCACAAGCTTCTAGGATTCCATCTACTTCTTTGTCCTTTCTGAATGATAGGAGGCTGGAGGAAAACTTCCACTAAGATCTGACTTTAGGTGAAGCAGGACTTGTGCTTTCTACATAACCAGTGGGAGCTGTGGGTTCTCTGCTGCTCTGAAATCTCTAGGTGTCTCAGGCATTGCACTTTTTGGGTGCCCAGTCTAAAATTGGTGGATCTGCTACAGGCCCACATTTTCTATCATGCTATATGGGCTCCTTCAGCCACTTTTTTTCCACTGTTAACATTAAGTATAGGAAAACTTGTGGTGGGGTCTTGCATGTATAGTGCATTTTTATTGACACTTGAATAAAACAACACAAGATGGGAACAAAGTATTGTTATGACTTTACGTTGGGACCAGTTCTAAACTGTTTTCTAATCTTGTGTATGGTTAAACATCTGAGTCCAGACCAAAAGGTGGCTGTATAGGTAAGATGCTATTAAGCTTTCCATAAAATCAGTGGAAGAGAACATTAGTAACAATGAACTAAAACACAAGGCAGAAGTCCAAAGCAAAACCAAATATAAAATGACTGACCATCATGTGTTGCAAATCATCAGAAATACTGTACCTCTAAATGATATAGAAAAGACTGCTTAAGTGACAGTCTAGGAACATTTCGATGCTAATTCCATTTAATTATATGATAACGTTGAACATTTATACATAGTATAATAGTTTTCATCATCAAAACACTGTATTTAATTAAGCCTCACAAATACTTACAAATGGGGAACCTGGGCAAATAAGTTAAGTGAGTTGACCAAGGCCACAGAGGAAGTCAGTGCTAAAACTGGGATTAAAACTCAGGCATCCCTAATTTACATTCTTGTACTACTACCATTAAGCCACAGGGATGTCTGGCCTCTGTAAAAACAAGCAACCTGAATTTATTCATAGCAAACTATTAACAGAAGCTTGTATTTACATTTTTGTACATTAAAGTTTCAGTTCACATAGACACAGCAAGGTCTCCTTTAATTAACCAAATATAATTATGGTTCAAATAATTATTTGCTTCAAATGCTGCCAGTGCTTTGTCCATTGGCACTTGAAAAAAGCCCCTTCCCAGCCCAAAAAACAAAGCCCAGTTTCTGTTCTGCACTGATGTACATCCAATTTAACTCCACTGATTTCAACAAATGGATTTGCATGTGTGTAGCAAAGCAGACTTTGGTCCCTAATGTGACAATGCTGGATGTCATGCTGAGATACTCAGTCATGATCTTGCTACTGGCATATCCTTTCTGTTCTTTCAAGAAGCAAAGATGATTTAATGACATCAAGAACTGAGGAATTGATGTCATTTATATGGTCTAATACTTCTAGCCCAAAGTCTGCCAACCACCTATAATAAAGGCTGGAGAATCTGATGGGGGATTGAGAATTCTACTGGGGAATGAGAATCTGAAAGGAGGGGAACATACTGAGTCTTGCTTAAACAGAGAGTTTTTCATGGAAGAAGAATGTTGCTATAGCTAATTTTAGCAAGAATTGATGAACTCTGTAATAATAGAGATTTTCTTTCTCCCCTTCATCCTCAGTTCCACTTTGGGCTGAACAAGAATGCTAATGGTTCAGCCCCTATGTGCTAGCTGAATTCTGGATCATCAGAACACACAATGAGCTCAGGTAGGGTGGGTGAACTTGAGAGAGTACATACCATGATTCAGAAATCCCTCACCCCTTCCCAGTGCTGCTTTAATCTCCTTTCTTTTGTTTCTGCATACTTTCTCTGTGTAGCTAAAGCAGCACTACCAATAATTACCAATTAATGTAGTAGTGGTGTAAGTATCAAGTCTGAAATACTTCATAAACCCTGGAATCGCAGTGATTTCATTCTTCTTGCATATGTTCATTGAGTTCTATGTGGTTTATTGTGTTGTGGGCTTTCTGGTGCAGCCTTAAAAATTGAGGACCTGTCATCTCTGCAATAGCTGCTGAAGCTCCCAGGGTGCTTTTGGTGAGGGTGGGGGTTTGGCTATGTATGTTTGGCTGAAGGTTCCACCCTCTTTTTGTTGAGCACCTTGCTGTGAGCTGAGTGCTCTTAGGCCATTGCTATGGGGACCATGTAATCACTTTAAGGATAAAATACTGAGAATGACATTTACTGTAGGTGTGTAGTTTGTAAGGATTAATGTATTTGTTTAGATTTGTTTCCAATGGTGTCTATTTAAATTCTGGACATGTTCCATACAGACAGAACCACATTTTTACAAAAATAACATTTTAAAATCACAATAGGACTTCTTTGATACTGCAGTAAATCCATCCAATCTATCAATGTGGCCTTCCGACATAACTTTCCCCCATTATCTCCGTCACTCACCTAGGAAAACCCTAATAACATAGATGAATCTTTCAATATGCCCTGCAGGTTGTCAAAAGTGAGCTCTGGCAAGTCAGACAGCAAGACCAATCACCAACAATATCCTACAACTACTTTGTCTTGAAGTGGCCAGGGAAAATAAACTTGTCACAGGTAAGGGCAACTGCACCTATGGTCCCTCTCTGTGCTCCAGGAAGGGCACCCACTCTCGGCAACTCAGCCATCACCGCTTCTGGGTAGAGGCTTCCATCTCTTCCTCCTGACTGATATTTCCAGACTGCACAACTCCCTGCCTATAGTGGGAGTTCCCTACCAGCCTGCCTAAGCAGGGCTGCTTTGCTTTTCTCCTCAGAGGCTATAAACAACATAATTGCCCACCGTTATGAGTTACCACACAGCCCTTTCTAAACATGTACATTTGTTCTTCAGGTGAAAGCATTATAGAGAAATTAATAAAAAACCTACATATGGGCTCATAAACTTACCAGGTATCACCACAACTCCAACCAGAGCTCTACCAGGTGGTTAGTCCCTCACACCTCATGAAGGGAGTTTTCTGTGTTTCCAAGTTCATGATCGCTTTTAGCTCAGAACCTCTTTTGCATGTGCACGCACACACTGCGGGGAGGTACACCCATTTCTTTATACACGTCTTTCCTTTTGATCTTCAGAATCTGGGCATAGGTTACCAGCAATATTCTTTCCCCAGGGTGTGGCTTCAAAAGGTTGAGGCTTTGCATTCCTGAATATGGTCACCTCCCCCTAGGTATTTCCTAGGAACCCCACTTACCTTTGTTTCTCCCCTACGTTTGTTGTCTGGCACATTTTCAAATTTGTCCTTTGAAGCTCATAACACTTCCCAGGGTTTACCTTGATCATGTGCCCCCCGCTATAGAAGTTAGTACAATTCCACAATGATAAATGTTTCATTTTATAATGCAATGGACTCCAAAGCTATTTAAATGTATTAAATTAAGATCTCCCAAAGATATTTCAGGAAATTGCCATTATCTGCACAGGGGTATGCCTCGGATGATAGCAGCTTTTGCTGGAAGACAGTGGCCATTTTAATAAGGAGTACTCAAGCTATTGAGGATTCTATGGGTCAAAATTCTGTTTTAGAAGGAAATATGGCTGCCTGCTGCTGACCCTAGAGCTGTTTTGGGGCAGGGCTTCCTCCTTCTTATCTGTTTCATTGACCATTGGCCATCATTACTGCCTCTCTGTCTGTTGCAGTCGTTCTGGGCAATAGCCATCTGTGGCCATCAAGGAAACAGCTTTGCTAAGTATATTTGTGTTGCTGCCTACCTTGTAGAGGCTGAGCCCTTGTTACTAGGCAGGGCAAACTTAATACACTTGTAAATTAATAACAAACCAAATAATGATCTACTGGTGGGGTTCTATGCCCAGATGGGACATGCTGTGCAATGTGCTCACCTAGAGTTCATGATGTCCTAGTTTCAACAACAGCCCTGTGCCCCTCTAGTGGTGGGTGTTTGTGAGTTTACTTCATGGTAAAAATGAAGTGCCTGGTCTTCATTTTTTTTTTTAACACCTGGAGGTAGTGCACAAATGACTGGCTGCTCCTGCACAAGAGCTACATCCTAAAACTTTAAGGCAGGATCAAGCTGATACTTAAAATAAGGAGCTGGCAAAGTGCTGGATGCACTAATTTCCACTGGAGCCAATGGAAGTCAGGATGCAAAGCACCTCACAGGATTAGCCAAGTGATTTCCATCACAGCGGGGTAGGATAAATGGATGAGAAAATAATCCTGTTAGAAATATTTTCTCCCCCATCCCATTACAGTTCCCCTTCCATTACACAAAATAGCTAGAAACAAAAGGCATAATATTAGGGCGTTTTCTATAAGAGAATTATCCCCAAGACTTGCTTTAGTGTACCTTCTACCTTTTCATCTCCAGTAGTGTTCTCTTTGATTTCATTTATTACAGGAATACCTTAATACCTTATTACTGTGTGTTGGCTTTCACTAGTTCTGTTTTACCTAGGGTCTGGAATTTATTTACAACTTGTTTTTATTTTCAGGATTTATAGTCTGACCCTTATGTCCCAAGCTGATCCTTGGATTATATACCCCTTGAGCAAACCAGACCTCCATTAAATTTAAGTGAGTTACAACAAGCCCACTGTAGACTACCCCTAGAATCTGGCATAGACAACCATCCAAAGGACCAACAAATTCACTTAGAAGGAAGAAATTGTGATGTAAAAGTGAAAAAAAACCCTATATCAAACTATGGAAATAATTCGCTGTGCTTGTTTAAGACAGGAACTTGCCCATTCCAAGTGACTTTTTTTTCCTTACAGGATTCACTGTGTCCCCTTTTACATTTCAATTTGTTAGTACAGTCAGTCATATGCAATTTTCTTTATGTAGTTAGATATTTTAGCCATTGTGAATTGTAAAAACACAGGTTTCCAAAGTTTTCTATAGAGTCCTATAACCTAAGAAAACATGAAGACTTCAGCTTTCTTGCTATCTGAATATTTACACCTGAAAGTTTTGAGCTGAATTTTCAAAAATCCTCCCTTTTTGCATGCACCTGATACATGCATGGTCCTCCACTTGTGTGCATGAATACACCCCTGCTTGCACATGCAAATACAGTAACTACATGTGAATCAATGCATGTATACAAAATTTCCACAGGCATAGAAATTGAAGTTTGGGGTCATCTTTGTTTGATGGAAAATATCTTGTTGAATCTGGGTCCTGGCTATCTCAACACATGCCTAATCCTGAACATGTGAATAGTCTATTTACATGCTTAAAGGTAGGCATGTGCTTAAGTACAAAGTTGAATCTAGGCCTGAGTGAATATTCCTTAAAGAATCTAAGACAATATATTGGAACATTGATGAAGACTAGATCCAGCAGAAAACTTGCATAGCTATCTAAACTTTTCATGCCTCAGAAGGCTTCATATAGCAGGCTGACCTTCTCCAGTATCCTCAACTCCTGTAACTATCATAAGTGTTGTTTTATTTGGTGTGGGTTTTTTCTGAAGGCCCAGGTGCTGGAATTATGTTAGGTAAGAATCTTGATTTGATTTTTAAAATGAAAGCTAAGTTTCTTACTGTCATGGATGCACAGAAAAGTTTGACAATGTAGCCCTCTAAAGGTTCACAAAAAAGAAGCCAAATATAATGTATTTAGGGGTCTTTTTTAAAAAACAAAAACAAAACTCTTCTAAGCCAAATGTCCTGATGTTGAAACCCTTAGGATTGCCAATCCAGTTAACAGATTTGCCTGCTGTAGAAATGCATACTAAGACCAACTATTGTAGACCATCTTAGGGAGCTGTGAGCTCGTTTGAATATTCTCCTTAGTCGCCACCCAGGAAATGACCCTCTTTCTCTGAGTCTGCTGAACTCACTGGATGTTGTATGTTCCTAGTTTTATAGACCCAGGCAACTGGTGTGTCATCTCTATTGTATGGTGTGTGTTGTCCATGCCTCTTCCCACTGATTCCTGAAAAAAATATGTAAATCTATTTGGCTTCACTCCCCAATAGATATATTAAAGTGCTGACATGTACTTAGACCTTATCTATACTACTCGGGTAAGTTCACCTAAATTAT
This sequence comes from Dermochelys coriacea, assembly GCF_009764565.3. Taxonomy (NCBI): domain Eukaryota; kingdom Metazoa; phylum Chordata; order Testudines; family Dermochelyidae; genus Dermochelys; species Dermochelys coriacea. The sequence continues at coordinate 138,834,739 of NC_050070.1, forward strand.
GCTATTCCAGCTACATGAATAGCAAACTGAAGTCAACATAATTTAGGTTGACTTAATGCAGTGTAGACACTGCCGAATGTCGACGGCAGATGGTCTCCCATCTACTTACCTTTCTCTTCTCAAGGAGGTGGAGTACCAGAGAGTGCTCTGCAATTGATTTTAGTGGGTCGGCAACAGACCCGCTAAATCAACCACCACCCCACCACCCTGCATCAATCACAGCAGTGCTTATCTCAAGTAAGCGTAAACATGGCAGTAGTTCTGTCTTAAACTTTTTGGGGTTCAGAATTTGTTGAAATGCTCATAAGTCACTGCACTCCATGGGCACATCAACCCTAAAAGACTTTTGGAGGGTTGAACTATTCTTCTCTTATTATGGATGCTAGTTCAACTGAATTGACTTCTTTTGACGCTGTGATAATAAAGACTTCCAGGAAGATGCCCCTCTGTTTCAGCTTATGCAGGTTACATAATCAAACAGATGAGTGGAATTAATATACATTAAGATTGAGAAACAAAGTACTCAAGTCCAAAAATACCAGCCTTAACTCTGCCCCCTTATGCTCATGCACAAAGAATGGTCTCATATTAAAAGTAATGTTATAATACAAACTATATCTTTTTGCATATACAGAGTCCTGTCCGCTCTAAAAATTGGCCTGTTTTTTAAGCTGCACTGCTAGCACAATACAATTAATAGCAAAAGCTTAAATATTAATGTCTGGTTAGAATTCCAGACAAAGATTTGCCTCAGAACCACTCCATGCCATACCTTGCTCTTGACTCCAATCTATCTCTCCAGAAACATAGTATTCTGCTTACCTGGTTAGGGCAACAACTGAACTAGTAATAACTGACTGGTTTGAGACAGAGTAGCAATTCAGAATTTAATTTCATTCCCTTCTACTGTGTTTTTTCCCACCTTACAGTGCTCTCAGAAGTAGAGCAGGGCAGCAGTAGGAGATGGAGCAGCAGAAGAAGCAGGAGTGAGAGTGAAATTAGCAGACTGATTCACTTGTGCTGAGTATTTTAATAACATTCACCTCTTGGGTTCAGCTGATTAGAATAATGTGACACAGGACAGTGCCATAGCAGGAGGAAGAGGAGTGAAGTAGACCATGAATAAGGGAGGAAACAGCCAGAGAACAGGTCAAGAAGGAAAATAGAAAAGTTGCCAAGGTACAGAATGGAGAGAACAGCCATTGAAGAGGAAATATGAATGGAAGGGGGGAAAGGGAATGGAAAAGTAGTAAGAGGAGCGTGAGGGAAAATAAAAGAGCAGCAAGGGACTGAGAAGGGAGGAGCTAAAAATGGGAGAGGAATGGAGGTAGCAATAAGAAGATAGAGGAAAGGGAAGTATGTATTGAAGAGTTAGAAGGTAAAAGGAAAGATGCTAAAGAAACAGAACAGGAAGTGAGGAGCAGCCACTAGAGAAATGAAGAAAGCTTAGAAAGGAAGAAAAGACACAAGCACAGAGAGAAAAAGTACTGAAAAGGATAAGAAAGGGAACAGAGATATATGGGGAATATCTAGCTTTTTATTGTGCTTTGTGAATGGGAGCACCTGGCCTCTGTCTACCATGAGAATGTTTAGCAATTTCCTACTAGTCTAGCACTAGCTCAATGAAAACACTATTGCAGCCTGGGCACAAGCAGTTATATTGTAGTTGGTTTAATCTTTTCACAGCAGTAATGTAGTGCATTCACAATGGGAATGGACTTCACTTTGAGGAAACTCTCAACAATGAAGTGTTCAGCTTGGTTTCAATTTGTTATAATGCTTCTCCCCCTCCCCCACCCCAAATACACTTTTTCTTCTATAGTCCTTTATGTAAAAAAAACCACCAAAAACCTTCCTATGGCTTGGTTCTGTCACTCTTACTCAGCATGAGTAATAGCTTAGCCTGCAAGTAGTCCAACTAAAATCAATAGGACCACTTGCCCAACAAGGGCTTGCTCCTGTTGAAGTACATGGCAAATCTCCCATTAACATCAATGAAGTAGGATTAAAATTTGTTTAAAGTCCTGAAATATTAACTCAGTGTGAGTAGGAGTGGAAGAATCAGTTTCTTAATATATACCTTATTTTACTGTATATTAATAAAAGCATACAAAAACCTGCTATTTTTTCATGGGATGTAATTTCCCATATGCCCTGTCAATCAGGTATAGAACTACATAGAAAAAAACCTTAACTAACAGTAATGTAAAATGTATTTTTATTCTTTTAATCTGTTTAATCAATATCAGTTATACACTGTGCCTAAATAATGTATAATATTTGTGCATATACTCCAAATTAGCAAATATAAGAATCACCTGAATTCTCTCTGAAGATTAAGATGACTTGTTCTGAAAAAGCATGCTCTGTTTGATGTTTGAGCCTTTGCCACTTGATACTATTTAGTGAGTGGACTTCTGAAGGAGATACCAAGCACATCCTAAGTTTCCCATTATTTTAACGAAACAATGATAAAATGGGTGTCGGAGATGGAAGATCCAGTCAAACTTCATTATCTCATTAACGTGTACAAAGCATGCCGAGATCCTAGGATGAAAAGGAATTCATACAGTATGGACTTTTTCCAGATCAGCAAATATCTAAAACACTCTGAATTTTAATAATTTATTACTGCATTCATCACTTCCAAGCAATTTTCAGATATTCTGTCCTGCACACATCTACTGTTTATACGGAATGTCCTCGTTATGACCTGTGAAAAAGAGACAAATTTTTCAGAACTGATCATTGGAGTGCAATGATTTTTTTTTTCCCCTTCAGGTAATCTGTATTTATCCCTGCACCCACTTTTTACGAATTACATTTTTCTTTCAACTTTCTAGGTAACCTCTGTGTTTTGTTATTTTTAATTGTCCATCTGATCATCAATCAAAGTATTCAGGTTAATTTGAGTAGGCAAACCTTTTGGAGTGGTATAATATAATAATTCAGATCATGAAAGGTAGGCTCTCCTTTCAAATTTGGGCCCAAAATGTAGGTTTTGTGAAAACACACTTTTAGAAGATCTGCCAGAAATGCTGTTAAAATTTTAAAAGTCACATTGTATGACTTTTAAATATTCCAGTATTCATTTCTTAAAAATAACTTGCCTCCACTGGTTGCAAATCAAACATTTCAGCTCTTAGAAACTGAATGTGAAAAAGCCATAAACAAAAGTAAAATAGACTTATTGGCAAGGGTGACTGTTATTCATAAACAAAAGAAGCATACAGTGAAAATGTAACATTTCAAATTCTTTCAGTTTTAATAATCAGTTATTAGAAAGCTAGGTAAACAAATCTGTATGTTTACAATATCTTATTATATACTGAGTATGTCCCTTTTAATCTGAATATACTGTTTTAGTGCTACCCACAATATGAAAAACTGAATTGTTTTATTAAAATGGACAGAAAATTGTACACACACAGCATATATTATGGCATGAGACAGAAAAATGATAGTGAACAAGATAAATGCTAAATAAAATAAGACATTCTTGGTACAAAGAAACTTTCTTTGCAATGCTCTGCTTCTGGCACTCCATCTTAAGGTTAAGCCAAATCTTTGAAAATGAGTCTAAAACTGAAGCTATTAATAAAAAATATTATTTTTTTAGTTTTTTTGTGATGTACCTACGTGGGTTCATTGTATATAATTGGGGAAAAAATAACTTAGTGTTCTATAATCATGTGCTACATGGCAATTAGTCAACAGTTATTGAATACATGGAGTAACACCCAGGATGAACTTAGCCCTGTGAGTCTGGTCATCTACTTTGCAGCTATACTGCCTTTGTCGGTGATCTTGTAAAATCACAAGTTAAATGAGGGTGGACCTAGCGTAACACACCCACATGATGCAAACGAGACAATTACGAGATAAATCACACAGACATCTTGAGGAAACAAGTATAGACTCCTGGTCCTGCAGTTCTAAAAACACCAGCCTCTACTACTTGGGCTAAAGAAGAACTCCTTAACTCGTGCTAGTATCTGTTCTTTTGTTCTGTGGCTCAGCCCCTTGAAGGTGATATCACTCATAGACACTCTGACATGAGGGAGTACTTGGATGGGAGAATAGAAATTGAACTCGAGTGTTGCAAGAAGTAATGTCAGGATTCAATAAGTGGTACTCATTGCATGAGCACTAACCCATTGTTCCAGGACGGTTGTGCTGGGGAGACTATGCTGCTGGACTTGCTCTCTTTACTAATGTTGGGACTTGAGTTTTTGACCACGTTGTCTTTAAATAGCCAACTAAACTTTCTTCAGAATAAAGTGTTAACACCACTGTTACCCAATTTCCAGTTTGAGTAATTATATTTTGTCTGCTTAACTGCCTTCTGCAATTTTAATTAGACATGGCATTCTTGGTCTTATACCACTGGGCAGTCTTGCTGCTTCATTTTGCATACAGAGCTCCATAAATATGTCATTTTTTATAAAGTTAAACAATTTCCATTTTATCCTGTACCATTAGTTATTTGTATCTTAATTCTTTTGGAAGTTACTAACTGAAAGAACTTATTACTCCTGTCTTCTGTGTTTTAGGCTCTAATCCTGGAAAAACATAAGCACATGCTTTTTACTTTCTGCATGGGTATACTCACAAGGAGGGCAGTTAGGAATGTATTTTAGTCTTTGCAGAATTGGGATCTTAATTGTTAAGATCTTTATGTATCAGTCTAGTGACACCCTGGGGTCCTGTTCCTAACTGAGGCTTTTGAACCCTACTATATATTATAAATAATATTAATTGTTGGACTACAGGAGAAAAGAAATTCCACTTTACCAATATCACGTCCTTTGCCACAAGAAATGCACCTAATGTCCGTTGTTTCATTAGTCCTAGAATTTGTGGACATTGTAGACAAGTGTCACAATAAGAACATAAAATAAGTAGTCTTTTAGGCTCATACCTTGACACTCTCTATTCTCATATGGCCACTTACATTTGTTTTTAAACATACAAGGCTAACAAATGGATGTTTGAGCAATCTAAAATATTCAACTATCCCAGCTAACCTCTCAATGTGCTCTTGCCAGGAACTAGCATTCACTTACTATAATATGAAACTCAGCCTCCAATTTTACCTTGCTCCCAGCTCTTGTATTCAGCCACTTTTTATAGAAATCCATTAATTGTTCTGGAAACAAGTGACCACACTATATCTGTAATTAGTAGATTCATACTGGCACCTACTATGCAGATATTGACTAAACAGTTGCTGTTTTAATTGTCTATTCCACCAAAAAGCCAGTGCCTGAGATGAACTAGGAAACTTGAAAGAATTTTCTTTCTCTTTTGAAAAGAAAAGGTTATAAACTTACAGAATTTTTTAGCCTTGAAGTTGTAATTCCATGTCAGTATGAAACAGAAGCAGAAGGACCAAAATAAAGTATCTCTAGAAAATCTGCTGAATATATTTGTAGATAATTAATATCTCTGATATTTTTGTTTGATTGAAAGTATGTGAAAACTTGTTCATAATTTGAAAGGTTTCCAAACTCTACAGATTGAACTAGTTTGGATAAGTTCTAGATATGTGTGCTGTCCAAACTGAACCTGAACTCTGCAAGACTTTTGAGATTAACACATAATGATGAGGCCTAAGTCAAAGTGTCCAGTTCCTCTCCCCAGGTCTATATCAAGCCTCATAGGGATTCCCCCATACCAACCCTTCCCAGGGAGGAAGTTAGGCCCAGATCCACAAATGCATTTGGGTTTTGAACTTCCATTGAAATCTGAGGAAATTAAGAGCTTAAATACCTTTCGTTGATCTAGCTATGGCAAAATCCTAGTGAAAATAAGGCCTTTGGCAGTTTTCACAGGTGTTGGCAGAGCGAGGAAAAGACTATTGGGAGCCCATGATTTACCTTAACCTGCTAACTCATGTTAATACTACTATTTCTTTCTAAAAATCACTAACGTTTTATTTCGTGTTTAGTTACCTCTTTTTAGCTAACAGGAGGAAAGAAGATATGGCCCCAGGGATGGTGCAAAGGTGGTATGGAGCATTTATACCAGCTCCACAGTGGACAGGGAGGCTCCCTGCAAAGGAAGTGTTCTCTAGGGGCTATTTATACCCACTTTAAGACCTAGTGATAGTGCCAGAGCCATAGTATAACTGAGAATTATGTTCATCATTACTTGAAAAAGAAACATATCTGATATGGAAATCAGTGAGACACAAGGAATGCAGGACCCCACAATGCCATTTCTACAGAATGACTTTAAGGTTAGAGCCATGCTTCCTGATAACTAGACATGAAGAGAGAGCCGTTTGGTGGGAACAATCAATGGTGAGTGCTTCTGAGAAACCCTGAATCCTGACAGCCCAGGGCAGACAGTATTATATGTGGATACCTACATTAGTACATGGTCATGGTTGAAGGGATTGTAACCCCAACAATGGTTAGCAAGTACCAGTGCAGGCACAGAGAGAATCTGGAAGGTATTAAAAGTTGTTGCAATATAAAATGGGACTGTTTCATTCACTGTTATGCCAGTGTAATTCTACTGAAGTCAATCGATACACGGATATAAGACTAAAATAATACAGTGATGAATCAGACATAGAGCTGGGTGACTTTAAAAAAAATGGTTTACTTGCCAAAAAATGAAGTTTCAGGTTGACCAAAACTCTTTGCAAATTTGACACAAGTTTGTTGACTACTTTGGCAAAACAAAATTGGGCAGTAGGGGGCACTAGATTAATAAAGGTGATTAGGTCCTATTCCTAAAATCAGGAGAGGCAGTTCCTATCCCTGTATACCTTACAGCCTAGCTGTTAGGGTGATCACAAGGAATGTGGGAGACCCAGGTACAAATCTCCATTCTCTCTATGCCTGCACTGGTACTTGCTAACCACTGTTGGGGTTACAATCCCTTCACACATCACCATGTATTTATCCACATAATCCACATAATAAAAAAGAAGAGCTATTACCAGCTGTGGGGGAGGAAGAAAACCATTTGTAGTAATAATCAAGGTGGGCCATTTCCAGCAGTTAACAAGAACGTCTGAGGACCAGTGGGGGGTGGACGGGGGGGGGGAAAAACATGGGGAAATAGTTTTACTTTGTGTAATGACCCATCCACTCCCAGTCTCTATCCAGTTTGCAAATTAATTCCAATTCAGCAGTCTCTCGTTGGAGTCTATTTTTGAAGTTTTTTTGTTGAAGAATTGCCACTTTTAGGTCTGTAATCGAGTGACCAAAGAGACTGAAGTGTTCTCCGACTGGTTTTTGAATGTTATAATTCTTGACGTCTGATTTGTGTCCATTTTTTTTTACGTAGAGACTGTCCAGTTTGGCCAATGTTCATGGCAGAGGGGCATTGCTGGCACATGATGGCATATATCACATTGGTAGGTGCGCAGGTGAACGAGCCTCTGATAGTGTGGCTGATGTATTAGGCCCTATGATGGTGTCCCCTGAATAGATATGTGGACAGAGTTGGCAACGGGCTTTGTTGCAAGGATAGGTTCCTGGGTTAGTGGTTCTGTTGTGTGGTGTGTGGTTGCTGGTGAGTATTTGCTTCAGATTGGGGGGCTGTCTGTAACAAGGACTGGCCTGTCTCCCAAGATCTGTGAGAGTGATGGGTCGTCCTTCAGGATAGGTTGTAGATCCTTGATGATGCGTTGGAGAGATTTTGGTTGGGGGCTGAAGGCGATGGCTAGTGGCGTTCTGTTATTTTCTTTGTTGGGCCTGTCCTGTAATAGGTAACTTCTGAGTACTCTTCTGGCTCTGTCAATCTATTTCTTCACTTCAGCAGGTGGGTCTTGTAGTTGTAAGAATGCATGATAGAGATCTTGTGGGTTTTTGTCTCTGTCTGAGGGCTTGGAGCAAATGCAGTTGTATCATAAAGCTTGGCTGTAGACAATGGATCATGTGATGTGATCTGGATGAAGGCTGGAGGCATGTAGGTAAGTATAGCGGTCAGTACGTTTCTGGTATAGGGTGGTGTTTATGTGACCATTGCTTATTAGCACCGTAGTGTCCAGGAAGTGGTTCTCTTGAGTGGACTGGTCCAGGCTGAGGTTGATGGTGGGAAGGAAATTGTTGAAATCATAGTGGAATTCCTCAAGGGCTGCTTTTTCATGGATCCAGATGATGAAGATGTCATCAATGTAGCGCAAGTAGAGTAGGGGCATTAGGGGACAAGAGCTGAGGAAGCGTTGTTCTAAGTCAGCCACAAAAATGGTGGCATACTGTGGGGCCATGCAGGTACCCATAGCATTGCCGCTAATTTGAAGGTATACATTGTCCCCAAATGTGAAATAGTTATGGGTGAGGACAAAGTCACAAAGTTCAGCCACCAGGTTTGTCGTGACATTATCAGGGATACTGTTCCTGACAGCTTGTAGTCCATCTTTGTGTGGAATGTTGGTGTAGAGGGCTTCTACATCCGTAGTGGCTAGGATGGTGTTTTTAGGAAGATCACCGATGGATTGTAGTTTCCTCAGGAAGTCAGTGGTGTCTCGAAGATAGCTGGGAGTGCTGGTAACGTAGGGCCTGAGGAGGGAGTCTACATGGCCAGACAATCCTGCTGTCAGGGTGCCAATGCCTGAGATGATGGGGCATCCAGGATTTCCAGGTTTATGGATCTTGGATAGCAGATAGAATATCCCAGGTCGGGATTCCAGGGGTGTGTCTGTGCGGATTTGTTCTTGTGCTTTTTCAGGGAGTTTCTTGAGCAAATGGTGTAGTTTCTTTTGGTAACCCTCAGTGGGATCAGAGGGTAATGGCTTGTAGAAAGTGGTGTTGGAGAGCTGCCTAGCAGCCTCTTGTTAATATTCCGACCTATTCATGACGACGACAGCACCTCCTTTGTCAGCCTTTTTGATTATGATGTACACTCTCCTGCTGGTAATAGCTCACCTTACTGATCACTCTTGTTACAGTCTGTATGGTAACGCCTATTGTTTATGACAGGTTTCAGAGTAGCAGCCGTGTTAGTCTGTATTCGCAAAAATAAAAGGAGTACTTGTGGCACCTTAGAGACTAACAAATTTATTTGAGCATAAGCTTTCGTGAGCTACAGTAGCTCACGTAGCTCACGAAAGCTTATGCTCAAATAAATTTGTTAGTCTCTAAGGTGCCACAAGTACTCCTTTTATTTTTACCCATTGTTTATGTTCTCTGTGTACATAAATCTCCCCACTGTATTTTCCACTGCATGCATCCGATGAAGTGAGCTGTAGCTCACAAAAGCTTATGCTCAAATAAATTTGTTAGTCTCTAAGGTGCCACAAGTACTCCTTTTATTTTTGCATATACAGACTAACACGGCTGCTACTCTGAAACCTGTCAGAAGACACACAAATTGAAGTCCTAAGTACTTGTGCTTACTTAAAACCTCATGGTATTTTGTGCAAGTGTAGGACTGGCATTGTGGCCAAATTCCACCTTCAGCAGTACCTTGTTCCACTATCTACTTATAATTCCTCCTGTAGTTTCCATTGGATATAATAGTCTTCACATGCTGTCCTAGGTCCCCATCCAGAAATACATTTAAACATGTTCTTGGTCATACTGTAATGGAATATCTTATATGCTTAAGTGTACAAGCTTTCCTGGATGAGGACCCTAAACAATTATGTAATATTGCAATATAGATCTGCTAAACAATGCCATGTTTCACCTAAAGGGTGGCTGCATTTTAGTGGTGAAATCAAGTTACTCATATCTATAGATATTGACCATTTGACTTCCTGAGTCTAATACATATTTTGATTGCATTCTCACTTTTCCACCAAATTAAGAAAAAATTTACTTCTCTCTTCAAGCTGTATTTTTCATTCTGTCGATAGCCGATATTGCAACAAAAATAACGAGGTGTCCTTGTGGCACCTTAAAGACTAACAAATTTATATATTACAACAGTTCATTGTTGGGAGGTATCTTTGCAACAAGAACCCCTATAAACTCTTATTTTTAATGTTTAGAAATTCAGTAAACAATCTAATGAGTAATATCACTAGGTTGCTGAAGCAAGCCTTTCTCTCCCCACTCTCATTGCATGATAATCTTGCGTCAACTTGCATTGTTTATGTTAAAAAAAATCTCTTTATCCCTTTTATCCTCTTGGAACAAATTCACACACCTATGGCATCCTGGCTGGGATTACAAACTGCCATCAGTCTTTAGAACCTGACACATGTCAGCCTGACCACAGGTGTTTTGAGTGCATCTCAGGAATGGAATACCACCCCCATGCAGATTACACAGATTTACCTCAGAACCTGCTTTCTATTGTTTTAGGAGGAATTTTTGGTAATTAAAAATAAGAGCTAGGGAGGGAGAGTTATGAGTTATTAGAACCTAATAAAGACATGAGGCAGAAAATCTGCTCTGTTACATCCGTGCAACCTCAAGAAGTCAATGGGGCTTCACAGACATAGTTGGGAGCATAACGTAATGTAGGGTGCACCTAAGGCTGGCGATGGTCCTTATATGTTATAACACACATTTACCTTTGCCCTGCTTACTCAATGCAGTGTAATTTGTAACTTTTGATATCTTTTCCATTAAATGTGCATGCCTGTAGGATCACATAGCATTGTTTCCATGGGAGCTGGCACTCATGGACTGGGGACAACATTTAACTCTTGACCAAAGCAACTTCTGAAGAGTCCAAAGCTGAGCCTCTTAAGCCAAAGTAGTACTTAAGCACATAGAGTCTCATTAAACAACGGCAGTAGTCACAGGAGTAAATATTCGTCTACAGCAGTGATGCGCAAACTTTTCCAGTCACACCTCCCACTTATCATTCCCAGAATTTGTCACGCACCCCTTTACTTCTGTGTTGCTGCTGGCAATGGCACTGCCCTCAGAGCTGGGCAGCTGAAGAGCGGTATTTGCTGGCCAGGGCATTCATGTTATTTGCAGCATGGAAGGACAATTTTTTTAATCCTGTCCTGCAATGCCCACTCTGTTTTTACCCCGCTCCTGCTATTATGGCAGTGGGTCCTGTGGGTTGGGGGAGGGGGTTCACCCCCTAATTTGCATACTACACATTACAGAATCCCTCCCAAAATACATAAGGAAACAAAACCTATCATCTGTAAGTCAACATACTAGCCTAGGCACACGTTTCTCCCTACAAGTCTCCTTTCTACTTGCACATTCTTTTAAAATGAACATGATCGGTGGTGTTTATAAAATAAGCAATGTCATTGCCAGCTGCCTGTGGTCACTGCCAACTTTACACAGAAAAAAGGTCTGCATGTTGCCACACTGAATAAAACACATTCTAAACAGGCCCCTACAATCAAAAGCTTGTGGGTACAGAATAAAAGCTAAATCTTCCTTTCACAGAAGAAACAGCTGTGGCACATTTTTGAACTATTTGGTTAGAACCTTGAGAGGAAATAAAGCCAACGGAGCTTCATTCTGATTAAATTTACACTGGTGTAACTTCCATGATTTCCATGGAATCATTGCTCATTTACACTTCTGAAAGTGAGAGGTGAATCAGGCCCAACTATCTTTTAGGGGAGAAAATTGTAAACCTGAGTAATGATATGCAGGCCGATGCTCATATGTAAGAGATTCTGTACGTACCAGGGATAGGGGGGATTCTCAGGCAATAGCCTGAGTAAGTCTATTACTCCCCTTCTTCCTGCAACTCCTCTTAACTCTTTGCTGAACCACAGGGCAGAGTACTTTTCAGGAAGCATTACAGAGAGGTTAACCTCATGGCTAGTGGATTGAAAATCCTGAAGAATAGGTGTTAATAGTTCCCAGACAATTTCAAAGAGTACCATACCAGCTATCAGTAACAATTACACAAGGAGTAAGAATGGGTCACTTGCAGGTTTAAATTAGTGTACATAGATTCTCTGTAACTTGAAGCCTTTAAACCATGATTTGATGACTTCAGCAATTCAGCCAGAGGTTAGGGTCTATTTCAGGAGTGGCCTGCAATATGCTGAAGGTCAGACAAAATGATCTTGATGGTTCCTTCTGGCCTTAAAATCTCTGAGTGTATGTGACAATATAGGATTGCAATTACAATTTCAAATTGGCATTATTGTTGCTTGGTGACCTATGCAAAATGAGAGAGTGGCCACAGTTCAACTGTCAGATAGAAAAGGAGGAACCTTGTGGTGAAGGTTGTGAAATGGGACACCGTAGACCTCCTAGTCTACAGTCATCTGGTTTGAAATTGGGCAAGTGGCTAAATCTCTCTGTGCCTTAGGCCCCAACTGTAAAATGAGGACAGTGGCACTTCCCTGCCTCACAGGATAAATGCATGAATAATTGTGAGGTGCTCAAATACTATAGTGATGAGAAAGGAGTACTTGTGGCACCTTAGAGACTAACAAATTTATTTGAGCATAAGCTTTCGTGAGCTACAGCTCACTTTAGTCAGATAGACATGAAGGCCACATTTGGTGCTAATTTTATGATGTGACTTTCCTGTTTTATAATTTTGTGGCTTACTGCCACTCTAATAAGCACTCTCAGGAGACCAGAAGTTGAATGCACCTTAAAAGATCAGGAATAACACTTGTTGCAGGGGGGAGTAGGAGTGGGTTAACAATTGTGGGAATTTTCCAAAATATTTACTGCTTATTTTGTTTTGTTGTGTTTATTGGTTGAATGTGGGAAGGGTATTTTTATTTCATTTTCAATTTTAAGCTCATTAAACTTTTTCTGTTGAAAAATTTAGACTAGCTAAACTGAAAAAAAAACCCTGAAAATTTCTGTTGGGCTAGTTTTCAGTTGAAAACTTGGTTTCAACAATGGAAAAACCTGAAAAGTGTCATAACTGCAAAAATTAGAAAATGTTGACCAACTCTAGTCGAAATTGGTCACATGGATGAAACTGCATAGGGTAATTTGCATTGCTGCTACCTGAACTATACCTTTTAGGAGGATAAATTTCCTAGAAAATTAAAGAAATTCTGGTGGTTTTTATTGAGAACCCAATATGTTATTTAGGCCTGATCCACTTATTGTTTTTATTGCCATATAACTGTCAGTTAGGGGTATGATATTTTTCTTACCAATTATAATTATACTTGCTAGACCCCTTAGTATGGATGAAATTATACTGGTATAAACATGCCTTATGTTGATATAGCTGATTACACTTCCCATACTGGACTAGCTATAAAAACGTAAAGCACCTTTATACTGGTATAACTATGTCCACAGTAAAGGGTTGTACTGCTTTAATTAAAGTTAAAGTGGTACAACTTGTGTGTGTGAACAAGGCCTAAGTAATGTAAGAAAGCAGAAGCTCTAGAAATAGAACAAAGGCTCTCTCTTCTTCCATAGCTGGGATGCTGATAGCAAAAATCTGAGGATCATCCCATCTCTAATGATTAAAAGAAAAGTAATGATTTAGTTTTAATAAGGGATTATTAGTGCTGCTCTGCAAAGCAGCAGCTGAGCTTATGTAAACAGTAGAGTCTTGGAGTTCAATGACTATCTTAAGAAATTGGATGAAAGAGTTAGTTTTCTATTATAATAAGGCCAGATTGCGGCTCTTGCAAGGGTGAGCAAAGACGGGAATGCAAGTGGAGCTTTTACTTCCTTAAGAGCATAAAAAGGGCCATAATGGGTCAGACCAATGATCAACCTAGCCCAATATCTTGTCTTCAGACAGGAAGTGGCAGGTTCCTGATACTTAAGAGAGAAAGAACAGAATAGGGCAATTTATGAGTGATCCATCCCATGTCATCCATTCCCAGCCTCTGGGAAACAGAGGTTAAGGAACACCCAGAGCATGGGATGGGATCTGTGACCATCTTGGCTAATAGCCATTGATGAACTTATTCTCCATTAACTTATCTAGTTCTTTTTGTGTGTGTGCTTTTGGGCTTTTACAACATCCCCTGGCAATGAGTTCCACAGGTTGCTTGTGCATTGTGTTAAGAAGTACTTCCTTATGTTAGTTTTAAACCTGCTGCCTATTAATTTCATTGGGTGAGACCTGGATCTTTTGTGTGATGTGGTAAATAACACTTCCTTATTCACTTTCTCCACACTATTTATGATTTTATAGCCCTATCATATCCCCAATTTAGTAGTCCCTTTTCCAAGATGAACAGTCCTTGTCTTTTTAATCTCTCTTCATATGGAAGCTGTTCCATACCCTTAATCATTTTTGTTGCTCTTCTCTGCATCTTTTCCAATTCTAATATATCTTTCTTGAAATGAGTTGACCAGAACGGCATGCAGTATTCAAGGTGTGGGCATACCATGGATTTATATAGTGGCATTATATTTTCTGTCTTCTATCTATCTCTCTCCAACTCATTTCTAACATTGTTAGCCTTTTTTCACTGCCATTGCACATTGAACGGATGTTTTCAAAGAACTAGCGACAATTACACCAAGATCTCTTTCTTGAGTGGTAACAACTAATTTAGACCCTATCATTTTGTGTGTATAGTTGTGATTATGTTTTCCAGTGTTTGTTACTTTGCATTTATCAACACTGAATTTATTAGTCTCTAAGGTGCCACAAGTACTGCTTTTCTTTTTGTGAATTTTATTTGCCATTTGTGCAGTCACCCAGTTTAGTTAGATCCTGTGGTAACTCTTCACAGTCAGCTTTGGCCTTAACTATCTTGAGTAATTTTGGCAAAGAGTCCTGTGGCACCTTATAGACTAACAGAAGTATTGGAGCATAAGCTTTCGTGGGTGAATACCCACTTTGTCAGATGCGGGTATCCACCCACGAAAGCTTATGCTCCAATACGTCTGTTAGTCTATAAGGTGCCACAGGACTCTTTGCCACTCTTACAGATCCAAACTAACACGGCTACCCCTCTGATACTTGAGTAATTTTGTATCATCTACAAACTTTGCCACCTCACTGTTCACCCTTTTTTTCTGGATGATAGCTGGATATGTTGAACTATACAGGTCCCAGTTGAACTCCTTGGGGGACTCTGCTATTTACCAGTCTCCACTGTGAGAACTGACCATTTATTCCTACCCTTTGCTTCCTATCTTTTAACCAGTTATTGATCTGCGAGAGGACCTTCTCTCCTTGTTAAAGGCTTTCTAAAAGTCCAGATAAACTATATCCACTGGATCCATATGTTTGTTGACGCCCTCAAAGAATTATAATAGAGTGGTGAGGCATGAATTCCTTTTTTAAAAAGCTATGTTGACTCTTCCCCAACATATGTTCATCTATGTATCTAATAATTCTGTTCTTTACTATAGTTTCAATCAATTTGCCTGGTACTGAGTTTAGACTACTGCCCTGTAATTGCCTCTGGAGACTTTTTTTAAAATTGGTATTACGTTAACTATCCTCCAGTCATCTGGTGCAGGGGCTGCTTTTAAGCAATAGGTTACATACCAGTTAGTTCTGCAATTTTATATTTGAGTTCCTTCAGAACTGTTGGGTAAAGACCATCTGGTCCTGGTGACTTATTACTGTTTAATTTATCAATTTGTTCCAAAACCTCCTTCATTGACACCTCAGTCTGGGATAGATTTATCACCTAAAAAGAATGTCTCTGATGTGAGAACCTCCCTTGCATGCTCCGCAGTGAAGAATGATGCAAAGAATTCATTCAGTTTCTCCAAAATGGCCTTGTCTTCCTTGAGTGCTTCTTTAGCACCTCAATAACTCAGTGGCCCCACTGATTGTCTGACAGGCTTCCTGCTTCTGATGTTCTTTAAAAATGCTGGGTTTTTTATATGATTTGCTAGTTGCACTTCAAATTCTCTTTTGGCCTGCCTAATTCTACTTCTATGCTTGACTTGCCAGAGTTTGTTCCTTTCTATTTTACTCAATAAGATTTGACTTCCAATTTTTAAAAGATGTGGTTTTGTCTCTAACCATGTCTTTTACTCTGTTTAGTCATCATGATTTTTATTTTGGTTCTTTTTATTAATATTTAATATTATTTTATTACGGGTCTACATATAGTTTGAGCCTCTATTATGGTGGTAGGGGTTTAAAGTTTCCATGCAATATGAAGGCATTTGACTCTTGTGACTGATCCTTTAAATTTATCTTTAACTTACTTCCTCATTTTTGTAGCTCCCCTTTTTGAAGTTAAGACCAGATCCTGCACAGATCCAAGAGGCAGTCATTAATGATGTCTAGAAATTTTATCTGCATCCCATCCTGAGGTGAAATGTCCCCAGTCAATATCGGAATAGCTGAAATACCCCATTATTACTGGGTATGATGATGGGGTATTATCTCTAGCTCTATTCAATGCTAGGATGGTGCCTTCTTCTGTCCATTCTAGGGATTAGCTTCATGAGGTCAATACCCCTTCCCAGAGTTGCACGTCATCTCTACATCCCTCTCTCAGTCTGCAGCCCCTCTCTCACACCACAAGCTGCTGTTGTTGCTTCTTCATGACTCAGCCCTCCAGTCAAGTCACTGTACACCTTTTCCCCTTCTGGGGTACCAAAGTCTTCCTTCATCAATTCTAGGTAGTCTTCCCACTCACTGCCCCAATGCTACTTCCTCAACATCTGGCCAGGAAACCCAGGCCCACCTTCTACTTTGGGTTCCAGCTCAGGGACTATCTTGTCGGCAGCGAAGGTCCCTTCTAGACCTTTCTGCCTTTCCCTGAACCCTTTCTTTACCATCTGGTACTCCCCCATCTCTGGGTTTGCCAGTGTTCTAGCTCCCTCCTCCCAGGGAGTGACTTCAGCCTCTAAACATTCCTCCCTTCTCCCAGGGAGTGACTACAGACTTCCTCAACAGCTTCCAATTTCCTGTCTTTATAAATTCAGCCTACCTCATTCCTCCTCAGATGGGCTTCCTCACTCATTCAGGCGATTACTTAGCCATCTGATTTCCCTCAGCTGTGCCCTGTCCAGTTAGTTAGCTCCCTTCTCAATTCACATTAACCCTTTCCAGGCAAATGTGGAGTGAATATGCTATCACACTGGGTTTTCTGTTTTTGTAGCTTCTCAGATTTCCCTGAGCCATTCAGCCACCATCACCATCCTGGGCCAGGGGTCTGTAGTGTATTACTACTGCTATATTCCTACTATTCAAGCATGGCATTTCTGTCTGTACAGATTCTATGCTACAGTTTGATTCATTTAATATTTTTAATATATATAATTCTATGCTTTCTTTCACATATAGTGCCACACTCTCACCAATGCAACCAACTCTGCTATTCCTATATATTCTGTACCCTGGTATTATCATGTCCCATTGATTATCATCGTTCCATCAAGTTTCTGTGATGCCTGTTACATCAATATCTTCATTTAAAACCAAGCACTCAAGTTCACCAATCTTAGTATTTAGATTTCTAGCATTTGTATACAAAATATTTGTCAATATTTGGTTGTCTGCCTTCATGTGATGTAATTGATTGGGACTCTTTTTTGTTTGACTGTTTTTCTTCAATCCCTGCCTGTACTTTATCAACTTCTATCCTTTTCTCTTATAATAAGATATAGATAATCCCCATTAATACATCGTCCTCTAAGAGATGTCTCTGTCTGAACAGTGTGCTCCTCCATACCTGTTGTCCTTCTCCTAGCCTGTAGTTTAAAAATCCTCTATGATCTATTTAATTTCACATGCTAGTGGTCTGGTTCCATTTTGGTTTAGGTGTAGCCCATCCTTCCCTTATAGGCTTCTCCTTTCCTCAAAAGTTAATATGATGATAATAAATAAACCTAATAATAATAAACCTAAATAATAAACCTAAATCCCTCCTCCCTACGTCATCGTCTCATCCACACATTGAGACCTTGTAGTTCTGCCTGCTTAATTGGCCCTGCCCATGGAACTGGAAGCATTTCAGAGAATAAAGATCCTGGACTTTAATTTCTTACTGAGAAACCTAAATTTGACCTCCAGAACGTCTCTCCTACTTTTCCCTATGTCACTGGTACCTATATGTACCACGACCTCCGACTCCTCCCACCTCGGCACATAAGCCTTTCTAGATGTCTCGAGAGGTCGCACTGGCAAACAAGTCACCATGCAGTTCTCCTAGTCATCACAAACCCAACTGTCTATATTTCTATTAATTGAATTCCTCATTACTGTTGCCTGTCTCTTTCAAATGATGGGGTCCCCTCCCCTGGAGGGGTCTCCTTAGTGCAAGAGGGTACCATGACATCATTTCGAAGGAGAGTCCCAATTGTGGGATTGGTTTCCTTCACTCCAGCTTGATGCTCTCCCTCTCTGAGAGTTTCATCCTTCTTAACAGGACAGAGGCTGTTAGATAGGAGTAGTACCACTCTGTGTCCTGACAAGTCTCAGCTATGTACATCTCTGTCTCCCTTAGCACCTTCAGTTCAGTCACTCTCGTCTCAAGAGACCATATTTGGTCTCTAAGGGCCACGAGCTGCTTGCACCAAATATACACATACACTACCTGCCTGTAAGGCAGGTAATCATACATGCTTCATTCAGTGAAATAAACTGGCTAGCCCTCACTCTGCTGATGGACTTTTGCCTGCATTACTTTTACTCTTGTCAGGTATTGTTTGTTTGTTTGTTTGTTTGTTTGTTTGTTTGTTTGTTCAGATATATATGTGAGTGTGTGTGTGTGTCTTTGGAGAGAGGGGATGGATTATTGGCCTAAGTTTAGAGAATGTTTGTTAGGTGTATCTGGCTCTCATGCTCCATCTCAAACTCCCTTATTTTGCTGCACCTGTTTACAAGCTGGTTATTTAAATCCCTGTTGTCCCTCAGTTCACACTGACCCCTTGTCAAGGAATCCTAAAGAGATTACGGTTCAAAGGATGGCAGGCTAGAGCCTTGTTGGAAATTCTTAGCCTTGCCTCATTCTCCACTAGGCTCTGCACACAGCCCCCCCAGACAGACTTCATTATAAACTTCAACCAAGCAGGCACTCAGCAAGGATGCATACAAACTAACAAACTCACCTCAAGGGTCAATAGTCACTTCTCCTTCACCAAGAGAGCTTCCTGGCAAAACTCCCCTATTTGCTGTTCCTGTTCACTAGCTCCCTTCTGCACCTGTGCAAGGACAAGCCATGGTTGCCATCCCTGTGTTCTCCTGGGATACAAGATAAATATAATCTTACAGTCAAACATTCTCCTGAGATACAAGATAAATATAATCTTACAGTCAAACATTCTCTTAAATTGTATATATTTATTTCCAGTAATTCTTAGTTATGTAGTTCTTTTCTCTGTCCTATTGCGGACCTCCTAACCTCCCTCCTTTCCCCCAACCACCCAGGCACCCTGCCCTTTGTCAGCAACATGGAAAGGGTGCTTATTTTATTTTTTAATACTGAGGGCAGCAAAGAGGCAAAAAGATCTTATAAGACCTCATTCTAAATAATACTAATTAGATGCTATTCAAAATGAGTAAATGTATCAAAAGCTGGCCCAATTGGGAGCAGGGGCTCCTCAATGTAAGTAAAGCTGAAGAATCCAACCTTTGGCAAATACTATTCAAAACATGTTCTTTCATTTTCAGTATTGAACTTGAGGCTGAGTGTATGAAAGTAGGAATAAATACTTTTTTCAACATTGCTGAACACCTGGTAAAACAGAGTGATGAACAATAGCGTTATAGTCAACATTTAGGAAAATCAGAAATGCACTTAAATGTAAAAGATTAATCTAAGTTGACTTTCTACATAAAATATGGTGTTTTATCAAGGTACTTTGTTACACTACTTTGTTGCATGACTCAGTGTCTGAAAAATAATGCTTATGATCATGTTGGATTATATATTAAATTTCTCTCCATTTGTATACATTTACATTGCTGTATCTTAAGTGAATGATGAGACATTTTTTCCTGGCTATATTTCTGATGAGGAAGTCAGCAGTTATGTTTGCTAAAGGTCATGGTAACATTGCATCTTTTTTCGTGCTTGATCCAATAATGGAGCCAACGGCGACAACAACAAATTCTGCAAAGCTGTTGACAGTTCTTAAGAAGCAAAACAATACCAGTGCTTTCATTCCCATGATATTCAGATCTTTTTCCAATTTGCTGTGGAGCCAAACTGATAACCTATTCATATTTTATCTGGTTTTAGAAACTTCAGTGACATTCTTTTGTGGTTTTAAGATTTACATTTTTTAAATCAAGGCAATGATCTAGCTACAATACAAGGTGAGGAAGAGAATGATAAAAATATGTTAATGCCTCTGTCCCCTTTTTCAGACTTCAATATAATATAGGCACTAGCAATAATAAACTCATCCAGAATAGCAGCCGTGTTAGTCTGTATTCTCAAAAAGAAAAAGAGTACTTGTGGCACCTTAGAGACTAACAAATTTATTTGAGCATAAGCTTTCGTGAGCTACATGCATCCAATGAAGTGAGCTGTAGCTCACGAATGCTTATGCTCAAATAAATTTGTTAGTCTCTAAGGTGCCACAAGTACTCCTTTTCATCCAGAATGTCTCTGATAAGAACCTATGAGGTTTGAAGTCACTTTTAGCATGAGTAGATAATTGTTTCCTTTTAAACCTTCATTAAAATGGTCAAAATTTTGAAACATTTATTCTCTTTCTTGTCTCAAAATTCCTGCAGGCCTGGTGCTGCAGTTCTTACTTAGGGTTGATTCTTTCTTGAAGTCAGTGGGAGGTCTGTAAGGTCACTGAGCCTGAAGTCCTATTTGTAAAAGTCTGAATTATGGGTGAGGGAGGTGTTTGGCATCAAATATAGATTGAGGACCAGATCCTCAGTTGATATAAATCTGCATAGCTCCTTTCAATGGAGCTGCACTGATTTACATCAGCTAAGGATCTGGCCCTGAATTTTACAACAAAAGTGTTTTTTTTAATCAAAGACAGTGTCAAAAAGTATGTTTTCCAATTAGCATTATTGACTGTCTTTGCCTTACAGGAGCTCCCTATGAGTCATTTGTTTAGAGACAGAATAATGGAGGTGGACAATAGTATGCTAATCAAGACAAGATACTAAACCGGCTTCCCCCGGGAAGCAGTCACATCACTACAATTTTCCTATCATATCCGAAATTCTGTCCTCGATACATATTTCAATTCTCTGCACACGTGTGTATGAAGTCTCCAAAATATTGCTTTGATCATAGTAATTGTCTTAATTCTTCACTAGTTTGTGCCATATTATTTGTGTGTCCCAAATCTTATTTTATTATGTGTTGTTGCTTAAACCAATGTAAAAATGTAAACACATACACACACACACAAAATGTTTTCCTTTATTTGTAACAAGAATCTCCTTGACAATACCATACATAAAATAGGGAACATATATGAAAAGATCAGGAAATGGGCCCACAGATTACAGGACTTGTCTGTATTTCCACACAAAGAAATATTTACTCAAGCCATCTATCTGCAATGGCTGGAAACTTAGGTGTTTATAAGACCTCAGGTGCTTTCTATGTGAGATAAACCAGTCTTAGAATTGGTTTCAGAAGTCACACAGTAAAGATGGCTATTCTAACAGCAGGGTTGGTGTTTCAAGTCCATCAACTGAGTAATCTTTCCTTTATGACAATTATGTCCTTTACCTAATGCACTGTATAGGGTGTATAGAATCTATTGCCTACTGACCTACAAAAACTAAAGTCTTAATCATGATAAAGATCTCAAGTCATGAAGGTCTGTGGGGAAAGTTCTGGGTTTTATCTGATATATTATCTATGAGTGCAGTTTAACTGGCAAACAAGTTTGTATGTGCGCACCTATGGATTAGTTGGGTTCTATTTCTTCAAGATCTTGGAGCCTTCCAACTTTTTCCTAACATTCACCCTTTTGCACCCAAATGCATCCAATGAAGTGAGCTGTAGCTCACGAAAGCTTATGCTCAAATAAATTTGTTAGTCTCTAAGATGCCACAAGTACTCCTTTTCTTTTTGTGAATACAGACTAACACGGCTGCTACTCTGAAACCATTCACCCTTTTGAGTCCCCAAAATATGGATGAATTGCACTCTTCCAGTTCACTTATGCTTCAGCACTGGCCATTTTGTTGGAAGATCCTGTGGAACTCATGTAAGGTGCCAGGTACAGATTCCCCCTTTTCCTAAGTTCAACGCAGTTCAATAGAGTTGAGGGGAAATATCAGGAAGCTGTTTACAGCTCCCTAATTCTGTGGGCCAGTCTGTGCCAGCCCTAGTCTCAGCATGAGTCTGTCTAGGGATTGCTTTAATTTGTGTGACTAGTGCCTGGTCCCTAAGGAACTGCACAGTAGTTGACATTTTCTCTCTACCAGGGGAATACTGTGCTGGTCAGAATCCATCCAGAATCCATGTCCAGAATCTATGAACAGAATCCAACATCTTTGTACCACCTGAATGGTGCAAAGCATCTGGATCTGAAACAAAAATCTGTCCTAAGACTGCAATTAAAATTTGAAGTAGTATACGGTCTGGGGGTGACATTTTGATCTCATTGAAGTCAATGGGATTTGTTCCTTCTGATATTAGTGGAGCAAGGATTTCACTCTGGATGAATGAACATCCAATGTGTTTTGGCTTAGAATAATACCACAACTGTCTTGTGCGATACAGTATGCTGACAATTCTTCTGTAATCTCTCAATATCGTTATTTTCTTTCAATCATGCTAAATATCTTCTAATATCCTTTTTATGATCAAATATTTCATTTCTGGTATTACCAGTTATGGACAAAATGTAGTCAAATAGAACAGAAAAATTATTTCAAGGCTATAGTTTGCAACATAACTGCATTTTTAGGGTGGAATTATTATAATATTGACAGCAAAATTATCAGACTATGGATATTTTATGCAGACAAGCAAACACCAGTTATGGTGATCTCTCTCAGACTAAAACTTGCAATTAAAATTTTCAAGTGCAATGATATTTACACCAACCGCCTTGGGATATATTTGTGAGGTTATTTGCAGAGATGTGATAGGAAATGAGCCCAATGAGATTTGCACCTTTACGAGGTACAGAAAAGAAGTTAGCAGCACTTGTATCCCAGCTCTACTGTAAAGCTTCACCATTACCTATTTTACCATCTTGCAGTCAATATACCAACTCAGTGGATGAAACCGCAAGTAGTTAATGACAGCAAATATACATTTTTTAACATTGTCAAATGCTTTATTAATAATTGTAACTTTTTCTACTTATAAGGTTTTTTCCTCATCTAGAAAAAATATCTTATGGTGAATCATTAAAGAGCATTTCTCAAACTTTAGTCACAACTGAATATCTCTGATTCTCCATCCACCAGGGAAGTCAATTGGACTGAAAGGGAATGGGGATGAAGTTAGAATATTGCTCAAAATATTAACTTCTGAGGTTTATTATAGGTACAGTAGTAGCAATGCCTAGTATTAAGATTAGAGTTGGTTGAAAATTTCCCATCAAAACTGATTTTCAGTAAGGAATTGTTTTGTTTTTTGACAAAATGAGACTTCCTGTGAAAATTTTCTGCTTTCCATAGCAAGTTTGGACTTTTAATTGAATGACCAAAACTCCCCAAACTAAATTTCATGGCTGAAAGCAAAAAAATTCACTTACAAAGTGAATTAAGCTAAATTGAATTAAGGCTACTTTAATTCTGAATAAACGCATTGAAGCAGGGTTTTAATGCAGTTTAACTAATCCACTTTAACTTTGCACCTTTTTTAAAATTCAGATTAATTTTCCTGAGTGTCCTCATGTAGACAAGCCCTGAGAGTTGAGAACAAGAGTCCTGGTGCCCTCAATTCAACTGCTGTTTAACTAATACTTGCATGGGATGGAAAGTCTTGGTTTCTCCATTTTTTCCTGTTCTTTTTTAAAAAGTCCATAATTAAAGATAGTATCATATTGCACAAGAAGGCAGAATTAAAGTTGCACTTTTCTTTGCTTGCAACAGTAATGTTCTTTCAACATATTTTTTATGGAATGTATGAATAATGTCATTGATTTGAGATTGCTGTCTTTTTTTTTGAATACCTTTGGGAAAACAAGAATAAGACAATTCAGCCTCAGAGGTCATTTTAATTCTGGAAAGTTAGAAGAGCATGAGAAATAGGGCTTAAGGTATAAAAATTGCTTATGTATAATATCCTTTTCCTCCTCAGCAATAATTATAGCATTGCACTAGCAATGCTATACTTCTATTTATTTAATGGCTGTTAATATATTTTTGTTATTTTGCATAATTTTAGGCTTGATATTCCTTCTGTGTAACATTTTCAGTCAGTTTCCCTATCATTAAATCATAACATTTCTTTTCACCTGAAGTGAACTATGATAGACTACATAATCACAGAACATCATGTATCGTGGTAGATATGAAGTAATCTTGTTTTAGCAGCAACCAGATGTTCATACTGGGGTTGATGTTGCACTTTGTATGATTCCGTGTTTATACCCTGGCGTATCTGTTTGAAATATCTAGTGGTAAACTCTGGAAATAGGTCCTCTTCACATTAGAAGCATTTACTGAAAATAAAGCTGAAATTACCATTAATTTATAAAAGATGCTTGAATTGTCCTTTAATAATAATGCATAAAACATCTTCGAGGAACCTGAACTTCTCTGGGCAGCATGACAAGTATGGTGAATTGGTCACTTTAAGGATTTGACAGTTATATTTGTTCTGAACAAATGTATCCTCATTTAGGAAAATATCTGATTGAGATGAAAATAATTCTGCAAACTTTCTAATAAAAACCCAGTCTGCAGTGCCATCTTTCTGAGAGACGAAATAGGGGGAAATACATATAAAACATCTAAATTCCAAAACACAAGTATGGAGGCTGTTTATCAGATTCCATAGATTTTTATGGAGAAATTATATTTTCCATGATTATGGCTGCACCCAGGCTCTGTTAGAAGCCCAATTTCACCCACCTATAGCTTTAGCTACAAAACTTGGTTTGGACTCAACTCTAAAGATAAAGACAAAGGAGGACACTTGTGCTAAGCTTGAAGAAAATCAGTCACTGTTTGAAGTACAGATCTTTAAAAATAGCCTTTTTTTGGTCTCCTCGTGTCTCTAAGAATGTGGCCCTGCTGTTGTGGGAATGGAATGCACTGTGTGAGGGCTAAACCCAGTGTGCAGTCTGTTCTCCAGTTTGTTAGCACAGCCATATGCCTGTTCAGCCCCTCCTGCCCGTCCTCCAGGTGGAGGATAGAGTGCCTCTATAGAGTTTGCTTTTCTTCTCACGCTGCTACTCGCTCTACAGCTACGCTTCTTTTTCAGTTTCTTTGTTTTTTATTTCTAGTAACAATCATCCTTAAGTAATGCAAAGTTAAAACAGGAGGAGGCAGCTTTCTTTCTACACCTTTCCAAACTTGAAAATCAAGATGATTCATTTGACAGAAAAATAATCTATGGTAGTTTTATTCATATACTAAGCTCTAACTCAGTAGGCCTTTTTAAAGTACTGCAGCCATGGACAATTAAATGCAAAAGTAGCATTGGTCTGATTTTTCAGTCTCCCATTAACTTGCCATGGGAATTGTGGTTACTCAACAGTGCTGAAAGTTAGACCACATGTTACTGTAATATTTTAGTTGAGATTAGACATGGACATAATTCAAAAATTCTTTTATATATATATATATATATATATATATATATATATATATAAGAGGGACACATTTTTGGCAAATATCCTGTTTTTTCAACCAGAGTTTTTGAGATTTTGTGCCCCACAAGTTTCAGCAAAACCAAAGTTGTGGTTCCCAAAGCAAATATATTTTGATATTCTTATCCCACACACAGTCCAATATGCAGTAATACAAATTACTATCTTCATCCCTAGTTTTTGTTAACAACTATAATAATTTAATGGGAGTTCAATGAGGTTAAAATATGGCTCAAAGCATTCACTTTTGTGCTTTATTTTTGTAAACAATGCAGTAGCAATGCCTTAAGGTTGTGTTACATTCCTTTATTATAATTCATGAGAGGTGGGTGCCACCCCATCGCAAAAACTAAGAAAAATTAGGCTCACCCCTGAAAGGGGTGCTCATGAGAGGCAGGGCTGACCCCATTACAAGTAGCTTTTGAAAGTTGATACCCATATAAAAAAATACATGGTAGGTGGGTGCAAAAGGGGTCTATAGATTGAAGGTATGTAGGGAAAACTTGGAAAAGTTAAAGTTAAGTTAAAGAAACTATATGAACTAGAAATGTATTTGAGTATTTGTTTACCTTCCCTTAACTATTCTTTTCCCTATTGTTAGAGGATTAGAATTTTTTTCAAAAGAATAACATTTCTAGGTATACTCTTGGTCAGATTTTAGGATCCCACTACTGTGCAGTCCTTGACAGTGAACTTTAAAGATTAGCCTGTAAAGTTTATGAATCATACTTTAAGAATTACTGTGCAAATGGATTCTGTACTAGAAGTGCCATTTAGTAGTGACAGCTTATCAATGGAAGTTTAGTTCTTTCAATTGATTATCAGGTGCTTCAATGCTTTAGTGCATGTAACTCATGTCTTGTATTGAGCACTCACTGCTTCCAACCTCCATGTGACCTTTAACTCAATTCTTTTTCCCCTCAAAATTGTTTTGAGTACGTAGATACAATACAAAAAAATACAGCCAATAAATGGGGAAAATACATATATAGAAATGCATATATATTTGTTACCTAAATACAAAACAAGGAAATAAACCTTTTGAAGTTATTAAAATTGCTATGTGACAAGTACTTCTCTCATTTGTGTAACTAAGCACGTGCATAGACACACATGTGTGTGCATGTAGATATATTATATATACACAAACTTCTGTGTGTGCATGATAGATCATTGGTTTGTGATCTTCCCAGGATAAGGGGCAGTGCATTATTGTGCTCTCTCTGAAGCAGCCCAGGAGGGAGATTGTGACCAGCTATAGTCAGTCTCCCTACAGCTCAGCAAAGGGAGTAAACTGTCAGGTCTATTCCTGTCTCAGCATATGCATGAAGCCAAGGTTCTGCCCCCTCTTCTCACTCATGTGCACAAGGGCAGAATGTCCTGCTACTTTGATGCCTGATGCTCTTCAAGGCCATCCATAAATTACAAAATATATTACAGAGTGGATGGGGGCTTAATTTTCTATAACAGTGTTTATTTCAGTGTTACAAGGCGGTGGGAGGGAGGGTGGGCCTTAATAGTCATCCAAAAATGCATACATAATAATGGCCCTTCTGCCTTCTAGAAGTGGCAATATAAAGCACATACACAAGGGAGTAACTGAGACCTGGCCTACACTAAAAGGTTAGGTCAACCCAGCTATGTCACTCTAGGGTGTGAAAAGTCTATACATCGGAGTGAGGTAGTTAAGCCAACCAAACCTTGGTTTAGTTCGGGCTAGGTCAGTGGAAGAATTCTTCTGTACATCTAGCCACCACCTCTTGGGGAGGTAGACTACCTTTAACGAGGGAAGAACCTCTCCCATCGGCACAGATACTGTCTACACTGAAGCATTACCAAGGCCCAGCTGCATCTGTGATACCATTGTGCTCTTTGTAAAGGGGCTTACTGTACTTTCCCTATGGTATAGGTTGAACTTCCCGGAAACTTAACCAATAACATGTATACTTCACTTGACTCTGCTTCTATTAAGGACCAACTGACATGGAAGGTGTAGCAATTTTCGGATGCATCTGACTTCGGCTGCAGGCAGCTGCTGTCTAACTGGTGATGAAGAGCCTTCCCCAAGGCTGCAGTCAGAGCAGTGGTTCTATTATGCATGTGATACTGTCCCTGCCAGAGTTATTTTCTAGTGAATGTTATAACCTCTTAATTTAACCCTAAGATGAGGTCAGAATACATAAATCAGGGAAGGGATTTTTCTATTTAAGTCTAAATTCTCTCAAAGTTTGCTTAACTACTTGGTGAGAAACATTTTTCCAGTTTTACTGTCTTTTGAGTTGAGAAGGGACAATAAGGGGTAAAATGTGAATTGTCCTTGAATTTGACAAATTAGGAGGATCACCAGCATCAGACCATACATTTTCTGGTGTTCTTACATCTCTAGCACTTTTTTGTGAACACCTTTGAAAATGTGAGTTTATTAAGCAGGGTGGGATCAATATTTCAAATTGGTTTACTTCCAGCTAGTCAGTTATATAAATAAATAAACTCTGAGTTTCAAAAAGCTTCAGATTTCTTGCTGACTGAACTGATCAAGATGCCTGCAGCTGTGACACATTAGCACACCCCTGTTACAGTAGACACAAGTTTTCTATAACATATTTTAGTGTTCTTTACAAAGCAAAAGGGGCCATTATTTTGCCTTTAGGCAAGCTCTGAGGGCCTACTAAGGACTAATGAAATGTAGAAGTACAGGACTTGCTTAAAGAAGGCAGGAGTAGTTATAAACTGAATGCCATCTCCAGAGAGCACTTTACTTGTTCAAAGGAAGATAAATTTTGAAATCACTTCTAAAATATGAGCCTGAAAAACCATAAATTCTAAAATGTACTGAGTTTACGCACTGCACAAGACATCTTCTGATCATTCCACAACTTTCATTTGATTCAAGCATAAACAAAATCTTACATGAGGATTGGATCAGCCTCTCAGTCACAAAGTACAGTTAAAGGGTATTCCTCCAACAATTCAGATTCAGTATTTGAGCTAAATATATTGTGACATTTAGTGTTCCAAATGTCAAAAAAGGTCTAATATGCCACAAATGGGAAACATACATCGCCCCCCAGTTAATATTCTTCTCTAGCCAGTGTCCTATTCTCAGAACCAGACTTTTCATCCCTGTTTAGTTCAGAGCACAGGCCGCACCTAATTTGCCTGACCAAAAATGTAAAGAGAATCTCAGCTTTTATTTAGGGGAAAGAAAATAATTTCTAGACCTTTTTCCTTGTAAAGATAGTCTTGAAAATGTAACCGAATATCTAGGTTGAAATCTTTTCTCTGAATGTTCCTAATGATCATGGGTTAATCATAGTTCTACCCATGGAATTGAAAGAGCTATTTAGCGCTGTGCTTTGGGGCGTGAAAACACCATAGATCCCTTGATTTCTGGGAAGACTCCAGATGACGATTATCATTGTAGGGTGCAGTATCCAAGCAACTGTTGATAGCATTAGGGCTTCTGCAAACTGCCTACAGCCAACTGCCTGACGCTGAGATGACTCCTCTGCTGAGCTGCCAGCGTGGCTTCCAGAAATGAGGGGTGGGGGCAGATCAAAGCAAGGAGACCTGAGGCAGTATTATTTAATGAATATTGTAAGGAATCTCCTGGCCCGCTCAAGTCACATAGGCAACACTTTTTGACTTGAGTGCCTGGGTTAGGCACCTAAATCCAGCGATGCATAACTTCATACACCCACATGTGAAAAGTGAAGCACAAAGAACTTGAGGCTAATATTTTGTAATTTGTAAAATAGTGATAATACTGAGGCATCAAAGGTATCTTAAAGAATTAGGTGAGAACACATGATCTAAAAATTCCTCAAACTTTAAGGCACCCAGATTCCTCATACAGTAGCTCCTGCTTCCTCTAGTGCTGATGACAGGGCCCTATCCACCAAAAGTATAGTTTTGTTTCTATTCCAATTCCCTCAGCTAATCTCTCAAACCATGCCCACCTGCAACCCAGCAAGTAGGGGTTAGAAGCCTATTAAAATACTGACTTACCTCAACAAGACTGTTAAAGTTTGTAAAGTGCTACAAGTAAAGTTTTTAGTTTTTACAGTTTGTAAAGGAGCCACAGCTGAAGTATTGCACACCACTAGAGAATCTTAATTTTATTGTGATGACTAGACTGTAGCGGATTTATGCTCACACAGTTGTGTAGCCTTTGATTTGTTTGGGGCGCAAATCCACTTGTCACAACTAACAGGTTCTTTATTCAGGCAGCTTCTTAGAGTTAATTAAGAAGATGAAGTTGGTGAGACTTCACACAGTCACACAAAGACTTCATGAGTTTTATTTGGCAAGTGTAGTTCGAATCATAGAAAAATAAGCGAGCACACTAATTATAACAGAATGAACCCCTTGATCATACATATTTACAGCCTTATGGCTGGTGCAGGATAGAACAATTCCCAATGTCGACATATTTTCAACATCATAGAGACTGGCAAAAGCAAAGATGGAAGAAAAAGTAAGCAGAGGTCATCACAAGAGGAGATGATATTTTGGGCTTCTGCCTACTGAATCAGTCCCAATATTCCACTTACGAATATTCATGTATCGGGTTTTATACATATATTTACATATACTTACAAGTCTCAGGCCCCTTATCATTATGGGGCTTTCCAGGTACCCATCTCTGGGTTCCAAATGCTGCATTAAGCTATTTGCATCAATACTGCATTAATACATTCCCCAATGTTTCCAATATGTTAATGTGGGTAACCTTATTTTACATATACTAAAAATCCCCCAGAAATCTGTTATTTCAAGCGTAAACTGTTCTTTTGTGGTTCATTTGTTTCTTACAAAGCATTTATTGCTAAATCTTATAATCTTGGGTCAAACTGCTTATGCTAACTCGTGTACCCTTTATGCTGAAACATTTCTAACTATTACACCACTATAGGACTGCACTGGGCCTTAGTTTATTGACAAGCCAACCTAAAATGTTAATTAATATTGTATGTTTCCCTACTTTCCTGGCAGCTCTAATAGCTCCTACTTTACTATCTTAAAGCATATAAATATACTTTAGTGCATGAGCTTGCACCCTAAATTCAGATCAGGGATTACAGGTCAAGAGTTGTATTGAGCATCTTCTTGACTGTGCTTATTGTTTTGGCTTCTGCAGAATATACCTTTTGAAACTTAAAGTTATCAAGAACTATGTGAGGTCCTCCCTGAGTCAAAGACCAGTATGTGTGATATCAGTCAAAGTCTTAAATATGACAGTTGAAAACACTAACTCCTTCACCCACAATCAAAAAGACTCCTCTAAAATATTGAGCTCCCCTTCCCTGCACATTGCCATGCTCTACCACAGTCTAGTGTTTGCCTTTTGATTCAGAAGATGTGAACCGAAGTATAGATAGCAAGCCCCTCAATATAGGGCAGTAGCTTCCTGCCTATGATGGTGGTACTCAGATCTCACTACTTAGATCAGTGCCAAGGATTTTAGAGTGAAATCCTCACTTAGTTAAAGTCAATGGGAATTTTGCCATTGCCTTTAACTAGGCTAGAAGACTTCATGGAGGCCACGGTGGCAATATTATTGAACAGCATACATGGGGTGTGCTCCTGAACTACATAGGTGCATTCAACCTGCTATCTATTTTCACCAGTTATGTTGGGCTGTGAGTCATTCAGATGGCCAGTCTGCTAGGGTTTGCAAACATCAGGACCAACAGTTTCTGTAAAACTTACAGGGACTAGCACATAAACTGGGACACTTCTGGTTTATAGGGGCACATGGCTATCTTATTTATAAAACTGAGTTTGTGGTGTTAATTCACATTCTTAGAGTGTGGTGCACAAGTGTTCGTCGCAATTTTTTTTATTTTTTTATTTTATTTTTTGGGAGTGGGGAAAAGGGAGTTGACAGCAAAATGTTTTACAAGCCTAGCAAAAATACTAAGGCCAGCACTGCTAATTCCGTCCTTTATGTTAGGAGGGCCAGGGCTACAGAAGAATCACAAAATGATTCGACATAGGACAAAAGGTGTCATCTTTTTCAGTGTAACTATCAAATCTACCACTAATCTTCCAGATTTCATGACCTCCTCATCCAGCTTTTTGTTATCAATACGTTGATGACTTTCCAATTTCCCACTGGAAGAATTAACACTAGAAAATTCTACCTAAAAACTGTTAAGCACTAGCTCCAGTGCCATACTGAATGAGAGACTACATTTATTGAGGGCTGTGAAGATGACTTGTGCCAATGCATGTGAGAAAATGAAGGCACTGAAAAAAAATCAATTTACAAAGCATTATATAACCTTCCATTCAGTGCAATAGATGGTTCCAATAAATCAATGACCAGGATATTTCCATTGATATTGGCAGAAGATAGTTACATAAAGGTTGCTAAATGTATTTATTGAATTGGCACCAAAAGTGTTTGCATCTTGGCTGCAATTCTTCTCTCAGGTAAGAAAGAAATGGTCTCTGAGCACTGATGAAAGTCCCAATCAGGAAAAGAATTGTGGTTACTTCTGAAGAAGACTCGATGGGATTATTATCATTTGTTTTCTGTCTCATGCCCACATTCAGTTGTGCAGTCCAGAACATTGCAGATGCAGGGAGTAAAGTGTCTTTTTCCTGTTGCGGCTCAGCTAAAACTTTCCCTTCCAGTAGCATGCCGGTTATATTGAAAAACGGAGCATAAATGAAGCAATGAGAAAAATTATAGGGAATACAAGTAGCAGATTGTTATATTGGTTATGTTTGTTACCTTATCTATTTAACCACTCTGCTGCACAATGGTTCTTTAGTGCAGTCCTTGTGCCTTTCTGTTCTGTT
This sequence comes from Dermochelys coriacea, assembly GCF_009764565.3. Taxonomy (NCBI): domain Eukaryota; kingdom Metazoa; phylum Chordata; order Testudines; family Dermochelyidae; genus Dermochelys; species Dermochelys coriacea. The sequence goes on from NC_050070.1 coordinate 138,867,060, forward strand.
GTGTTTCACCTTTTATTATGTTTGTCCCTTGTTTCTCATTAGTAAAGGAAGTGAGGGGGAGATACAGGTTATAAGAAGGGTGGGGGAGGGGAAGCAATGACTATCAGTCTTGTAGAAAAATGTATGTATCCTTTCTTGACTCAAATGAGTTGTAAGCTCCTTAGTGATTCCTAGCAGTTAGAATTAAGTAAATTTTCAACTGGTTTCAGAGAAACGAAATACTTCAGAGGCAGGACAAGAAACCAGATAATGGATTGTGGGAAAACAAGTCCATATGTAAAGTTTCTTCTGAAACCCAGAGTAAGTGGCTGCCTGTTACCCGAAAGCATAAGTGTTTGTATCTTTTCTATTTTTAATTTTTTCTATCCAATATAACAGTGATATTCTTATTTTCCATATAAATGTTGAATCCTTTTTTGAATCCTGCTAATCTACTAACATTAATATATTGTGGGAGTGAGTTCCACACGATAATTATGCATCAGATACTTATTAGGTTTTATTATTTCTTATCAGATTTGAATTTGTTGACTTTCAGTTTCATTGAATGTCCCTTTGTTCGTGTATCAGGAGAGAAGGTAAATAGGAGCACCTTCTTTCAGTTTCATTGAATGTCCCTTTGTTCGTGTATCATGAGAGAAGGTAAATAGGAGCACCTTCTCTATACTGTTCATTGGTTTTTATATCACTATTATGTCCTCTCTAAATGAAACAGTCCCAATCTCTTCAATTTCTCTTTATATGGAAGTTTTTCCATGATTCTAATAATATAAGTTGCCTGTCTCTGAACCTCTTTATTGCCTCTATACCTGTTTTCAGATAGGGTAACCAGAAATGAATACAGCATTACAGATGAGGTTATATAACAACATCATAACATTTTCATATTATTTTCTATCTCATTCCTGGCACATCCTAACATTTTGTTTGAATTCAACTTTCCAGAATTATTTCAGTAAAGTGCAGGAGTAGTTCAAATTATCCCTTTTTTTGTGCATTACCTTGAATTTTGGCCACAGTGAATTTCAGTTCCTAACACACTTCCCGTTCACCAGCCTGTATTAACTCCCTCTGAAGTTCTTTATAGCCTTCTCTAGTTTTGTTTGCAGTTCAGCCACTATATTCTTCAGAACATCCTACTGAAGTTACCTATAATTCCTCAGGATGTGCATGTGACTCTCACCACAGTAACACGCAGAACTGCAATATTTTCAGGGAATTGTGTGATGACATTTTAAAAAAACAATTGGCAGTTATGGTCTCCACTCTGCCATTGATTTGCTGAAGGGGCTTGCATAAGTCACTTTAACCTCTGTCTTAACTTCCCCATCTGTAAAACAGGGGAAATGTGAAGCATGTTGAACATCTAAAATGTTACATAAATGCCAAGTTTTATGATGTATGGAAGCCAAACTACATAACTTCTCCCCCTAACCCCCCCCCCACCCCACTCCCGCCTTAGTCTCAGCCTCAGCCTCAAGAAGCTGGGAAACAGTGCAGCATACCCTGGCTGTCTGACAAAACTTTTGCTAAAGGACTTCTAAATGGATGGCTCCCGTGCACTGATCCTGTCTCTTCTGCTGCTTTTCCTTAACTCCCTCACCCACATGTCCTTTCTCCAAACCTCATTGTTAAGGCACTGTGACTCCCCCGCCCATCTGCTTACCCAGCTGTACCCCTTCTGTACCCCTTTCCTCTTCTATAAGGCCATAAGCCTTTCTTGCTTTCCCACCTATCCATCAACAGTCCTTGCTGCTACTTCTTTCTTGACCCTCACAATGCTCCTCCCACCCAAGATCCCTGGCAATTTCCCTTACCCCTCTGCAAGCTACTGACTGACCACCTCACCAATTGTTTTCTCTTGAATCTTAATCCTCTCATGACTGATTTTTCTATTTAACACAGTGTTTATTCTCTCTTTCAAACCAATAATGAAGATACTAGGTAAGACCACTGTAGTGAACACTGAATCCAACAGTAACCCCTTTTACAGCTCTCCCAAATCGAATAGCATAGACATGTCTCTACCATCTCTTTACATTTTAGATTTCATTCCATGTGAGATACTCATATCTAAGTCAATGAGAAGTCGCTTTCTGTAACATTTTGCAAGACACTGTATCAAATGCTTTTCTAAAAACTCAATGCATTACATCTACCACTTTCACTTCATGCACCTATTTTGTAATTCTCTCCAAAAAGCAATCAAGCTAAACTCATGTTTACTGCTCAAACCTTTATTACCTTCTCAATGTTTAACTCTTTTCTTCTCCATTATTTTCCTAGGGTTTGAGTTGGGCTATATACACACAAAATACATATTTATAAAATATTGCCTATATTTCCTCAACATACGGTGCTCCCGCTGCTTAAATGACTCACAGATCACTGACTCAACAGTACTTTGATATGCAGAAATATTCTCTGTTTATCCTTCATACCACCCACTGCCAGCAAATACAATTATCATTTTATAATTGGAGGAGAGTTAGAGGGAATACATAGGAAAAGGAATTAAAATTAAATAAAGTGTATTGAATAATATTGTTGTGGCACCCTCTAAATCTAGCATAATAGCATCAAATTGCAGCAAATGAATATTAAGGTCTAAATTAACTGCAGCAATGATAATGCTCAAAATCCTCTTCCCTAGCTAGCTTCTGGAGAAGGTAAAAAACTAACTACTGGGGGATGCACTTTAATGGCTAGCCTGGTATTTTTTTTCCCCATGTGCAAACATACCTTTCTGTAATTTCATATCTTTTACCCAATTAGGATAATTATATCTAATCAAGAAACTAATTGTAGAAGATTCACTAATTAGATTGTATTCTACAGGAATGAATTTCAGCCTTTTTATTTTTTATTTGGAATAGTTCTGCCCTCAGACAATAGTATGCCATGGCATGTAATCTAGAGCAGCTGCTATGACATAACCACTGTGAATCATAGCACTATGAGCAGTGCATTTATGTTGACTCATCTTGATCACCACAGAACATTTTTGCAATGGGTATCTGTGCGGAGGAGTTGAGTTCTCCATTGGTTCTGTTACAATTTTTCAAAGGTACAGTGAAGTCCATCAGAATAGTTGGTTTGTGGGTGGGTAGGGGTGTGGTTATAGTGGAAATTACAAGTACAATGGTTGCTTTCAATCTCTTTAACACAGAAACAACATTATGCAGGCCAGTATGCTGTATAAAATGGGTTAATATGGTTCATGGTAGAGAGGTAGGTAGATAAGAATTCTACTTCAACAGACTGTAGTAAGAATTAGTAGCAAACATTTTACACTAAAAAAGGCTGCCTTGAATATGGCTATGAAACTACAATGTTGTGTGTGTATATTGTACCTTTATGGCCTGTTTTATTATTATTATTTGTTATTTATGTTTACTGACCTTGCAGCAGTTCCCATTGATCCAGAGGGATTTTAATCACTACGATCTCAGCATTACTGAAAATCAGACTACTTAAATGCCTCAATTTGGACTTACAGCCAGATATTTAAAGGTATTTAGGCACATAAAGTTGCAGATCAGTGCCTAGTGGGATGTCCAAAAGCACCTGGGTACATAACATGATCAAAATAAATGGAAATTAGGCACCTAGGTGCTTTTGTATATCCCAGGAGGCACCTATCTGCATCTTTAGGCACCTAAATATCTTTAAAAATCTGGCCCTCAGGAACTTAACTTTACACACTGTTCTCATTTTTGACACCTACGTTTTAAAATCCTGGAAATGTGATTGAATTTAAAGATTCATAAATGTTAAGGCCAGAAGGGATCGTTATAAGCAATTCATCCCTGTACCAGTGCTGAGTACAATACCGAGACTGGCAAGTACCACTTGTGCTTGCTTTATCCTTGTGGTTTGCTCTAGCTCATATCCAGTTTAGGGTGACCATATTTCCTAAAGTAACAACTAGACAGCCGTGGCCCACCAGAGCCCAAGCCCCCCCTGCCTCCTTGCAGGGCTTGCCAGAACCACGCCCCCCACCCCCATTACCCATGGCTGGGGCTGACCCCCCTGGGACCCCTGCCACTCTCAGCTGGAGCTGGGGCTGACCCCCGCGAACCTCCTGCTGTCCATGGCTGGGGTTGACACCCCCCAAGCTCCATGTCACCAGTGACTGGAACTGACCCGCCCCTCCACCCCAAGATCCATGCCGCCTGCAGCTACAGCTGGGGCTAAGCCCCATGCCACCTGGCACGGGGTCTGACACTTCAACACTACTGCCCGGCACCTCACATCGCTACCGCCACCAAGTTCCTTCGAGCCCCCACCAGGGGGGCGTGCCTGACTTTTTTTGTAAACTGGGCATTTGTTTGTTTGCTCTTCCCAACTGATTAGTTGGGAAGAACAAACAGGACAATGCCCATTTTTGTCAAAAAAAAAAAAGTCAGGACAGAGCTTAAAAATGGGACTGTCCCAGCCAAAATGGGACACTCTAATCCTGTTGCCCAGGCCCTTGTGGGCCTCAAGTAGCCAGAGAATAGCTGGATTACAGGACTTCCCCCCGCCACACTTCTCACCACCCATAAAATGTCCCCCAACATGCCCTCGAATTCCCCCTGCACTGGAGTTCTTTTGGTGCACAAAGATTGGCCTTCATCTCATGAGGAAGGCCCTCTGCATCAGGAACATTCCTCGTGAGGGGGGTGATCCATACAGCTGCTGAGAAGCCACTTGCCATCAGTTGGTGCAAAGTGCAACAGAGCAGTCATGAAGTGGATCCAGGGAGAGTGCTTAGCAATTTAAAAGCGCCATGCACAGAAGACAAAAGGCAACACTGTATTATAATGCATACATCACCCACAAGTTTCATAGTAGCCAACTCCACTATAGTCTTTACTGCCAACATTATTCCCCAAATTCTGGGTGGTTAAAGAAGAAAAATAAAATAGTAAATGGTCAGATTCTGCTCTCTTACTTTAATGTAAATCCAGAATAAATCCATTGGTGTATTTGTACCAGTATAACCTAAAGCAAGAGCTGGCCTGATGCAGCTACTAGAATTTGCTCTTTAAAAAGCCTTAAAGAGTTTAAGTAGTCAGTGAACAGTTTATTGGCAGGCAAATGCAGTATCTGCAGACAGCCTGTGAACAGAGGTTCTAATGCCTGCAAATCTCTGACAGCTCTTTCTTTTTTTGAAAAACACCATTTGCTCATTTGAGTTATTCGTGCCAAAGCATAGAGAAGGTGAGACACACTAATTCCACAGAAACCTTATGTGTTGTGTCAAAACCAGGGCCTGCAGGCTGCTCATCTCCAATAGCGTTCATTTCACACATCATCCATTGTGTGATTGGTAAAGGAAAATATTTTCCCATCTGTTCCCCCCAGTTTACATTGTCAGTGAATCAGTGTGTCACTTAATATATGATACAGACTTCTCCCCAATGAAGGCAATGAAGAGAGATCATCCACATAATAATTTTCATCAGTTTAAAACTGTGTGTCTTAGTAATAACTTGAGCATGCCAGGCATTTGCCAACAATTTTATTTAACATAGCACATCACGGGGGTCCTGCCAGAATGGTGGGGATTATATAAGCAAGCATCATGCACTGAAAGATACAGCCTGCGGGTGGACAGTGGAGAATGACAGTTCACAAAAGAGTATAGGATAGACAGCAGTTGTGCCACATCAACATGCTTCAGCCTCAAGCCTCATCTTCTGGGGTGAAAGGATGGATCATTCTCCATGAGCTACATCCATCCAGTGCTCTCTAGACTGCTAATATCTGAATGCAGTTAATGCATATAGTAGAGGTCATTTGTGATGTAGATACCTGTCCATTGGGAACTGCTTTCTCCATCTTTTCTTTGCCTAAAATGGGAGCATGGAAACATAAATTAGGAAAAACTCTAAATATAATTATTTACTTTAAAAATAGCTTGTAACTATAATATATTTGTACAAATACATTCCCAGTGATATTCCATAAGGAGGAATTAATGGGTCAAATAAATTGTGATAGTTTCTTCATAATTTCTTACTTGGAATGGTCTATATCCTCAAAAACTAGCACAACAAACAAAAACTGCTGGACCAAGATCACCAACCCATCTCACATAGATAGCTAAACAGCCATTATGTTTTAAATCCCTTCTGGCCTTATAATCTATGAACCTATATCTTGAATATCTTCTATAGCCAAACAGAGAGAGATGTTTATTAGGCACCCAGGCCCATGAGGCAACACCCCTCCTCTCAGTCATGTGAGTTAAGGAGAGGGAAAAATAACCTCTTGAATAGAGCCAGCTGGAGACTGCAGTCAGTAGGAACAGATGCACAAACAGCTGTAGCAGCAGATACCTTTGGAACCTTCAGACACTAATGATATCATCTGATGCTTTTCTCAGTTTTAACTCTGGATGTTCCCCCTCCTTGCTGATTGGCTGTTTGCTCTAACCCCCTGTTGGCTCCTCCCTCACAGCCTCTTCACTTCAGCCTCATTCCAAGCTCTTCTCTTTTCCTCCTTTTCCCTTCCTCTAAACCCCATTAGAAATTGAAAATGAAAAAAAGCACATATATTATCTTAACAATGACAGGTTTCACAGTAGCAGCCGTGTTAGTCTGTATCCACAAAAAGAACTAGAGTACTTGTGGCACCTTAGAGACTAAAAATAAATTTGTTAGTCTCTAAGGTGCCACAAGTACTCCTATTCTTTTATCTTAACAATGTCTCCCACTCGTGCCAGCCTACTTTGGGGGTGGTGTTAGCCTATCCTGTCTTAATTGCTGCAGACTTCTTTTTGGCTTAAAAAATGTACATATTCACCTTGGGTGAGGATATTTTAAATTGCAGGAGAAAGAGCCTTGGAAACTCTAATTTTATAAGAAAATAAACTCCAAAAGAAGAACTCCAAAATAGTTCATTTTATTTGCAAAACTTCTGCCTCCACCAGCGTCACCAGTGCCTTGTAAAAACTATATTTCTGTGCTGAACACTCTCCCATATCATGTGTGTCATTTATCACACAAATCTGTATTTAATTCAACTTTCATTTTGTCTTTTCAACTCATCTTAAGTACAAACTCCAGTCAGCTATTAGATTCACTGAAAAACTGGAACAGTCCCCTTTAATTAAAAGTCTTCTGTGTTTCCCATTACATTCTGTCTAGAGAACTACTGGCAACCAATGCTGAGAAACATAAACAGAAATCAGATAATATTCTGATGCTTTTTGAACACCAATTATGATACTGGGTGCTTCTTAAAACTCTAAAAGTAACCTTTTATTGGTATATATCCACCCTCTGTCTCCAAGAGAGACTTTGAAAGGTGTTTTTCTTTTTCTGTTGTGCCATAGGTTTTCAGAGCATTAATCCACACGATGTTTAGCTATGCTATAGTCATGCTACCCGATTATTAATTAGGAAGAGTCACTCTCATTATTAGAGAAAGGAGGCAAAGAAAGTCTTGATTATTTCTCATTTGTGCTCACATTGGGTCAAATCATGCCCCCAGTCATGCAGAAGGGTGAGTCTCATAGTAGGATGGATCTTCTTTTCCTGTGGAAGTCAAAGAGTGCACATTATGGTTCGGAATCCATGATCAGAAACTACACAGAAGCCAGTGGATATTAGAATGATGTGCACCTCAAGAGTCCCACCAGCTCAGCTACTCCCCTGCCAGCTCAATGGAGTTTATATGGAAAAGGCATTAGAGTCTGTAGCTGTATTCTCTGTACCTCATCTCCATCAGGAGCAGCATCACTTAAATGTGCCAGGACCCAGTGAGTATTTATTACAAATTCAGACCAGTATCATGTATTTGGATTTATCAGTTTAAACTTCATGTTGTGGGTGCAAGATAGTTTGGATCACAACCATAGTCACTACAAACCTTTTCCATTGAAAATAAATGATACACTTCTGCTGAAATGCATGTTGTGTGAAAAAATGTATGTCATGCTTGTCCAAAATTATGTAAATCAAGCATAGCACATAAACTAGATAAATCTCTGCCTCTATATTCTCTTGGAGCCATTAGCTACCTGTACTCAGTTGATCTCATTAGTCTCAATTGATATCCACTGTGGAAAGCAAAGTGTGGTAAACAACGAACAACAAAAGTAGGCCACACAGAAGTCTTGAGAAGGATTCAATCATTCTTTGTATTTCCAATGCCAATTTAAAGTGTTCTCATTTTTTTAAAAGTAGCAGTTTCTCTATATTATGCAGAGAAAATTGCTTAATTCCATAATTTCTGCTGAAATTCAGCTCCTGACAATTTCTCCTGGCCCTGTGAATAGTTAATAAGCCTGCTCCCTCTAAAAATCTTTGTTATTAAGAGTCCATATTAAAGTGTGGGACACTTGTTTTTAAAATGTGTCTTGTTTGATTTCCTATTAAATCAAACCCATTTCAATATTTTATGAGATCGTAAGTATAGAATTTCTCTCTGAAAATGTGAAGAATATGCTATGTGCTTTCTCCTCTCACACACAAACCAAGAGTAACTTTGTTTAATTCAGTTGAGTTACAATGCTCTCAAACCAGTATAGATGGTAAGAGAATCAGTCTACCTGTGACTACTACAGGGGAATTGTCCAGAATAATTAAAGAATTCCTTAGGGCATAATGATTCCTGCAGTTGTGTATTTCCTTGGGTCGTAATCCTGCAGAGAGATCTCTGCAGGTTTTCACATAATTCCCCTTAATATTAATGTAATACTGCTGGTGCCATTATAATTTTAGTCTCTGTTTTTCACTGGCTTACACAATGCATACTCAATTCTGCTCACAGCTGCACATGTGCAACTGAAAGTAAAATGTGGCTCTGACTTTTTTATATTTCCTTTCCTTTCTCAAAGTTGAGTTTGACTACATTTTTTCGTTGAAAATTTGGTTTTCAGTGTGGGGAAAAAAACAAAACAATTACAGAAAATGTTTCGGCTTTTTTATAAGCTAGGGAACTGGACAACACATTTCAATGACCAAGAAAAAAAACCCAACCCATAACATTTTGTCTATTTTATTTTGAAAAACCAGTAAACAAGATTTTAAAATGCCTGATGTTTTTACTATTTTTTTAACTAGGTCTAATGAATATACAGGAACTCCTCATTTAAAGTCGCCCCGGTTAACGTTGTTTCGTTGTTACGTTGCTGATCAGTTAGGGAACGTGCTTATTTAAAGTTGTGCAATGCTCTCTTCTAACGTCTTTGGCAGCCGCCTGCTTTGTCTACTGCTTGCAGGAAGAGCAGCCCGTTGGTTGTAGCTAGCTAGTGGGTGGTTGGAACCAGGGTGGACCAGCAGCCCCCCAATCAGCTCCCCGCTCCCCATCAGCAGGCTATCAATTGAGGACAGTTCAGCTATCCCTCCCCCCACTGCCATGTGCTGCTCCTGCCCTTTGCCTTGGAGCTGCTCCCCCAGACTCCTGCTTGCTGTGGGGAGGGGAGAGGAAGAAGAGGGGGGCTAATGTCAGGGTGTCCGCCTCCCCCCTGCTCCTGCACCCTGCTTATCCCATCTTCCATAGAGCAGGGGGGACATACAGACAGAGGGAGCTGTGGTCCAGTCTCAGCTTGCTGATCTAATTATCAAGGCAGTGTACTTCTGACCCCACTCTTCATACTTAAAGGGTAAATGCGCATCTCTATCTCTCAAACAGAAACAGGGTGTGTGTCTATGTCTCTGTCTGCCTTCCTCCTTTCCTGCTGCCTTGTAGAGTGTGAGAGTTAACCCTTGAGGGCTCAGCCAATTGCTAGTTCATCATTTTGTGGTAAGGCATTCCCTGGGAAATACCCCACCCTCTCACTCCTCCATCTCAATCAAGCTTCACAATCATTATCACTGTGTATCAGTATTAAATTGTTTGTTTAAAACTTATGCTGTGTGTGTATATCTATATCTATATAATATAGTCTTTTGTCTTGTGAAAAAAATTTCCCTGGAACCTAACCCGCTCATTTACATTAAATCTTATGGGGAAATTGGATTCGCTTAACATCATTTCACTTAAAGTCACATTTTTCAGGAACATAACTACAATGTTAAGTGAGGAGTTCCTGTATTTGCATATAATGCAACAATTATATTTTTACTAGAATTATATTGCAATTAATTTACTATGCAAGAAAACTACATTTTCTGCACAATTTGTTACTGATGTACCACAGAAATCAGAAGTCTTGACACAGAATGCATGTTAAGTGTGTCAGTGACTACATGTGGGCCCTGTTAATTGTATAAGGAGAGGCAGAATGATGCTCTGAAAACTGCCTACTGGCATATTTGGATGGGCAGTCCACAAACTGCTGAAGGGCCACAGATATGACCACTTTTTTGTTTTCTTTCTTAATTGAGCTCTTTCATTTCTGATCATTGCTGGTTAATATGTAAGTTTGGGGTCTAGTCACCAGACTAGCCTCTAGTGCTTCAGAAACTGTTTCCGACAAAAGATTTATATGCTATAATTTTCATTTGAATTATCGTGGCTATACCAAAGCTAATTTAACTACTACAGTTTCCAGTGCTATCCTATCTTCAGGCATTTGTCTGTACCCCCACTAATAATTACCCACCAAGAGTTGGCAACTTGATGATTAGTATGCAGAATAAAAAGGTTGTATTAACATTTATTATCCCTTTAGACATTATGATACTAGATATAACAGAACCTTGGTGCCTTGAACAGCTCTTAAAACGCTAATGCAAATATACCTAAGCTCATAACATTTCCTTCAAGATGAATGCACTCTGACTTTGCAAAGGTGCCTTAAATTGCGAGTAAATGATATTCACACCTAATTTAAGGTCTAAGTGATATAAAGGGGCCTTAGTGTAAATGAGAATCAGGTTCAGTCTGTGGTTCACACTGTAGAAAATTTTCAGAATGCCTGTATTAGTGGACTTTGTCAGAATCATACAATGAATGTGAAGAAATAGCCTGTAGTCTATTGAGCCAAAGCTGGACCAACACGGTTTAGTATAAATAAGTGTTATGTATCAACATCAAGTTGCGGGGGGGGAAGGAAGTTAGGCAGCTGTAATTACTGCTACTCTCATGAGCAATCTTCTTCTGAGGAAAACAATTCTATGTACAGGAGTGAGAAACCATAAAAGTGAATTGTAGCAGTGAGTAAAATTAACAAAGTAATAGATATAATGCAAGTTTAAAACAATTTATATATTTTAAAAAACACTTTAAAACTGCAAAGAAAACAGCAAGCTTATTCCAATATATCAAGCTAATATGTGAGCCTCCTTATTCTTAGTATGACTCATTAAAGCAGTGCAATAAATAATTATAATAAAAGACAGTGCACTCAGCAACATGTATCACAGAGAGACAAAGTGTCCACCTTCCAATTAAGGTTGTGGCAACCTCAATCTCAGGATCCATCTCTTCCACCATTTCATTTTGACAGGTCACATAATTTATCTATTGTTCTTGTCTTGCTCTAAGCACCCTTGTTATGATAAGATCATCTAAATTGGCAGAGATGGTTCAATTTCAATGAAGGTTCATTAGAAAGCAGGCAGGTTGCTAAACCATTGAAAAGCTGCCTAGTTTCAGCCAGCTTGCGGTCTCTTTCAGCCCTCTCCACCAGCTCTTTTGCAATCCACCTGTCACGTTGATGGGGAATAAAGAGTATGGAACTCCTGACTCCCAAGTTCCTCTGCAGCTGCCCAGGTGGGCAGACAGGGAGCCAGGAAGCCCAGGGAGTGGTAGCTCCCAGGCTCATGGCTCCTTGACAACTTGGGGTCCCAGGGCAGCCACAGTCAGCAGCTTCCGGGCAGGCTGCCAGGCAGACTTCCCCAGGGCTTTCTCTTCCATGAAGAATTTCAAAATTGGAATGAAACCAAATGTCACAATTTTTCTAAATCCTCCACAAAACAGAATGACCCTTATCCACCCAGCTCTACCCAAAAGTGGCTGAAAGTCACCTTAGTCCCTCCTCCCCATGGGCTGTGAAGCACAGAACAGAACCCTACCCAAAGAGAGACTACTCTTACTGTTATGACTGTAGTGTGATTGCATGAGGGGATGCTGTGTTTGGTACTGTGCATCTTAATACCAAAAAAGTATTGAAAAAATTGAGGTAATTCAGAGAAAAGCAACAAAAATGAATAGAGGGACAGAGTCTGGAAGAAAGATAAAGTCTTAAATGTATATTGATTGGATACGAGATAAGTAAGGGGTGGGAAGTAGGAAGCATAACAACCTACAAGTAACTGAAAGACAGAATGGAGAGAAAATTATTTAGGATTGTACAAGGAAGTATAACTAGGAGTAATGGAATAAAATTCAAAGTGAAAATTTGTTCAGATACTATGGAAACAACATGTAAAGTGTTGACCGAACTGAACCCAAGTCCCATAATGCTCTGTGGTTAGATCAAAGATAAAGTAGAAAACTCCCACGTGAAAAATGATAGTTCTAATGCTGCAGGGGTAGTTTTCTACCCCTCTTGCATTAGAACTATAGAAGGAATGGAATTGTATTAAGAACTGAGAAACTAGTTATCACAAACAGAGATATTAACTCTGTTATATATGTAAATTGCTTTAATACTGTAACTACAAGTGTGATTAACTAAGGTATGTTGTGCAATTAAAACAAAGTAGCTAGTAGTAAATAAGATATTATAGAATGCTCTGTACAAGAAAAGGAGTACTTGTGGCACCTTAGAGACTAACAAATTTATTTGAACATAAGGTTTTGTGAGCTACAGCTCACTTAATCGGATGCATTCAGTGGAAAATACACTGGGGAGATTTATGAAACAGAGAACATGAAACAATGGGTGTTACCATACAACTGTAACGAGAATGATCAGGTAAGGTGAGCTATTACCAGCAGGAGAGCGGGGCGGGGGAAACCCTTTGTAGTGATAATCAAGGAGAGCCATTTCCAGCAGTTGACAAGAACATCTGAGGAACGGGGGGGGTGGGCGGGGGGGTTGGAATAAACATGGGGAAATAGTTTTACTTTGTGTAATGACCCATCCACTTCCAATCTTTATTCAAGCTTAAATTACTTGTATCCAGTTTACAAATTAATTCCAATTCAGCAGTCTCTCGTTGGAGTCTGTTTTTTTGTTGAAGAATTGCCACTTTTAGGTCTGTAATCGAGTGACCAAAGAGATGGAAGTGTTCTCTGACTGGTTTCTTGACGTCTGATTTGTGTCCATTTATTCTTTTATGTAGAGACTGCCCAGTTTGGCCAATGTAGCGGCACTGCTATTGGTACCCGCATGGACCCACAGTATGCCAATGTTTTTATGGCTGACTTAGAACAATGCTTCCTCAGCTCTCATCCCCTAATGCCCCTACTCTACTTGTGCTACATTGATGACATCTTCATCATCTGGACCCATGGAAAAAAAAGCCCTTGAGGAATTCCACCATGATTTCAGCAATTTCCATCCCACCATCAACCTCAGCCTAGATCAATCCACACAAGTGGTACATTTCCTGGACTAATAAGTGCTAATAAGCGATGATCACATAAACACCACCCTATACAGGAAACCTACTGACCACTATGCCTACCTACATGCCTCCAGCTTTCATCCAGACCACACCACATGATCCATTGTCTACAGCCAAGCTCTACGGTACAACCCCTTTCGTCCACCCCTCAGACAGAGAGAAACACCTAGAAGATCTCTATCATGCATTCTTAAAACTACAATACCCACCTGCTGATGTGAAGAAACAGACTGACAGAGCCAGAAGAGTACTATTAGGGAGCTTATTCCTTCACCCACTTACTTCCCTGGTCCTTCTCGCATGAACAGAGAGCAACAATACCCAAAGTCCAAAGGTGCAAACAATTCAATGTTTATTGGGGTGAACTTCCAGCAAGCATGATTCCAGTTTCCTTCCTTAGTGTCCCCCTTCCCAGCTCTGACACCACAGAGCCTTACACCTGTGTCCCTGTTCCCATTCCTGCCATTAGCCAAACATGATTCCAATTTCCCCACCCCCCATTCCCTGTTGCCATCCTCCCACACACACACCCATTCACTTCCTGACTGACTGCAGACTATATAGTAAAACTTGAGTTCTGCATAGCTATACCTTAACCAATCATTTTTCTGAAATTTAACTAACCAATCCTAACATATTGTAACATGATTATGTAACCAATTATATCCCACCACCTTAATTAGTTTACACCCAGCAAAATTAATTATACAGCAGATGGGAACAATTATAGAACCAGACAGAGATTATACAGACAAACAATAGCAAAGTAGGAATATAATGACAAAACAATACAGAAGTGCAGATTTCACATCCCAGCTATTGATAAGTGAGTTCTTGCCAGACAGGATGCTATCAAACTAAATTTCCTTTTACATCTTCTAGGCACTTCCCTTTCTCTGGAGGCGATAGGCATTATCAGGTCAGGATTGTATTCCTAACGGCCCAATAGCACCTTATTTCAATGTGACTAGTTTGGAATGTGAGGATGTGACCAGTCGCTTCCCCACTTATGGCTGCGTCTGCGGCTTAGCCAAAGGCCTTAGCCTAAGAACAGGGCCTCAGAGTGTCACAGTAAGAGAAGGACCTTATGCTGGCAGACAGTGATTTTGATTCTTTTATACCTCTATAACTAGCCAAGTGATAGGAATACACCTAAAATTCTTAGAGTACAGGCCTTTACAGACAGGCCTGAATATCTATATACTAACAAGTACCCAGAAGTTACCTACTACAGGACAGGCCCAAAAAAGAAAATAACAGAACACCACTAGCCATCACCTTCAGCCCCCAACTAAAACCTCTCCAACGCATCATCAAGGATCTACAACCTATCCTGAAGGATCACCTATCACTCTCTCAGACCTTGGGAGACAGGCCAGTCCTTGCTTACAGACAGCCCCTCAACCTGAAGCAAATACTCACCAGCAACCACACTCCACACAACAAAAACACTAACCCAGGAATCTATCCTTGCAACAAAGCCCGTTGCCAACTGTGTCCACATATCTATTCAGGGGATACCATCATAGGGCCTAATCACAACAGCCACACTATCAGAGGCTCATTCACCTGCACATCTACCAATGTGATACATGCCATCATGTGCCAGCAATGCCCCTCTGCCATGTACATTGGCCAAACTGGACAGTCTCTACATAAAAGAATAAATGAACACAAATCAGGTGTCAAGTATTATAACATTCAAAAACCAGTCGGAGAACACTTCAATCTCTTTGGTCAGTCGATTACAGACCTAAAAGTGGCAATTCTTCAACAAAAAAACTTCAGAAACAGACTCCAACAATAGACAGCGGAATTGGAATTATTTTGCAAACTGGATACAATTAATTTAGGCTTGAATAAAGACTCGGAGTGGATGGGTCATTACAAAAAGTAAAACTATTTCCCCATGTTTATTCCTCCCCCCGCCACACACACACTGTTCCTCAGATGTTCTTGTCAACTGCTGGAAATGGCCCACCTTGATTATCACTACAAAAGTTCCCCTCCCCCCTTCTCTCCTGCTGGTAATAGCTCACCTTACCTGATCACTCTGGTTACAGTGTGTACAGTAACACCAATTGTTTCATGTTCTCTGTGTATATAAATTTCCCCACTGTATTTTCCACTGAATGCATCCGATGAAGTGAGCTGTAGCCCACAAAAGCTTATGCTCAAATAAATGTGTTAGTCTCTAAGGTGCCACAAGTACTGCTTTTCTTTTTGTGGATACAGACTAACACGTCTGCTACTCTGAAACCTGTATTTGTACTAACATTCACTGTGGAAACTTACTAGTTAAATTGTTGTAACCTCTGCTTGTGCAAAATCTGTCAGAAAATAGGATGTATGCTCTTACAAAATAAGTGCATTCTATGAGGTACAGATGCACTGGGATCTGATTGGTGTGGATGTCTCTGTCTTTCAAAACATCTATGGAACCAAATAAGAAAAAATACTAAAGATTTGTGCAGAGTAGAACATGGGGGGTTTCCATTTGTTGTAAACCAGGGGAGTATAAATGAGCAGGAATAAGGCCATGCTTTTGGGACAGACTGATACTGCAATACAGTTTACCAGAGTTGGTAATGTATAACCTCTCTGTATTGTGTTGATTTATCTTTGACTAAGAAACTGATTGAGATATCAGATAACCCAGGCTTGTGTTATTAACTAAAACCAAACCCATTACAAAAGTCAGCATTTTTTAACATTTTACAATCCCCCCTTTTTTTTAATAAATTCAAACCCACTATTAATTAGTGCATCAAGCCAACTCAATATCTTCTTCATGTGAAACTTACGAATATAGGAATTGCTATAATGGATCAGATCATTGATCCATCTACTTCAGTATTGTGTCCCCAAAAAGTGTCATGTACTGGACACTTCAGAAGAGATAGAGATAATTTTTAAGGTTCTTTCGTTCTTTTATTTCCCAAGGGGTTCAGTATCCCTTGTGCATTCTCTGTATAGGGATGGATCTAGACAAATGTTATGGCATTTTTAAATGGAGCAGTAGTTGTTCAAAACTTTCTAAAGGATGATTATTTAAACTGCCATTCCTACAAGACCTTGTTTACGTATCAGTACACACTCCCTCTTTCAGAATTTTTCAGCGTTTATTATATATGGCACAATATATTATATACTAGTAAATTAATAGCATTAAAAAGTCCAGAGTATGTAAAGAAGCTTTCTTTGTCTTCTTCCCTTCCTCACCCCCAAATGTCCAATGAAAGGAATATTTTTTGTTATAATGGGAATTTTGTGGTCATTGTAGTTAAGTACTGAATGGACAATGCAAAATATTACACAACTGGCTGAATGGAGTTTTCATATGTGACGTTCTTAATACCACCAGTTAATCAAGTTGACCAGATCAAGAATCCAATCCTGCTGTCATTGGCATGAATGACAAAACTCCTGTTGACAATAATGAGATCAAGACTGACTCCAAACCGGAAGACCTAATGTTCCCTTCTAGCCATAAACAATGCATAGAAAAAGATGCCACATCAATAGTTAAATGCCCTCTTTTATTGTATTCATTTCTGTTTTTCCCATCTGATTAGGCTGTGTCTGAACAAACTCTGCTAGGCAGATCAGCACAAATTCCTGTTTCACTGAAAATATTTATAAGGCTTTTGATTTAGCTTCTTTGAAAAATCTTGGCTTATAGACCAACTCCACCAAACTTTTAAATACTTTGCAGTAAATCTTAGCACAATCCTAACAGAAGTGGTAATAGCTTTTTTGCTAGGGCATGTCAATGAAGCAGGGTGCAGATTTACCAGATAGCCCTCTCTTCATTAAAACTTTTCTACTTCACGTCTTAAGTCTTCCTGACACAACATGAGCCAACCTCATTTACTTTTGCTCGACACCTACTCGGTGTTCCTCATAGGGCACCTGGTGGCCAACTCTGTGGATTCAAATTCTTATAGACATCACTTACATAAACTTACAGTCCCTTTAGAAGTCAGTTTTAAATAACTTTTTTTCAACAAATGATTTAGTGTTCAATTAACTTTAGCCAAAAATGAACCAAAGTACAGGATCTGCACAGGTCCTATACTCCACTTAAGTCCCAAGTTAAGGTGTTCACAGCTAATGAAGGCTGCATATGTGCAAGTATTCTCAAAAAGCGTACACTCTCAGACATATGGATGTTAATATATTTCTCCATTATGATCAGAAAACAATATTTGTATCACAATGGTTACGTTAACAAAATCAAATAAAAAAAAACATAAATTACAATTGTTTCCGTAAACCTGATATTTAACTGTAACCCCAGTGGCTATCTGAGTAAAAGTCTTTCTTTCATGGATGCTATTATTTCAAGGCCAGAAGGATCCATTATGCTAATCTATTCTGACCATCAGCATAACTTGAGCCATTGAACGTCTCCTGGTAATTTTACACATGAAGCCCACAACTTATCTTTTAGAAAGACAACCAGTCTTGATTTAAAGATTTTTTAAGTGATGGAGAGTATATCACATCTTTATGTATATTGTTCCAATGTTTTTTATCCTTACTGTTAAAAATATGGAGCTTATTTCTAGTCTGAATTTGTCAAGCCTTTGATTCCAACTATGAGATCTCATTATTCTTTTTTCTAATAAGTTGAAGAGATTTCTTCTTCATGTAGGTACTTGTAGACTGTGATCAAGTCATTTAATCTTCTCTTGAATAAACTAAATACATGGAGCTTCTTCAATCTCTGACTACAGGATATTCCAGACCTTGAATCATTCCTGTAGCTCTTTTCTGAACCCTTTCCAATTTTTCAATGTTCTTTTTGAAGTGTGGACACCCACAAGTGACAGAGTATTCTAGTAATGGTCTCACTAATGTTGTATATTGTTACCTCCCTGCTCCTACCTCATAGATCCCTTTTTATGAATCTAAGAATTGTTTTTCCCCCCTATTACTTACAGCATCAAACTGGGAGCTCAGGTTCATTTGATTATCTACCATTTCACCTAAATCTTTTTCAGTGTCCCTGCATTCCAAGGAACGTACCTAGATGTATGACATTGATTTGGATGTGTTAAAAAAATGAGCCCACCGACTAAGTGATCCACATTGATCTGTAAAACTGACCCATCCCATTGCTGTTTATCATGCCACTAATCTGTCTGCAAAGGTTGCCAGTAATGATTTTAATTTTTCTTCCAGATCATACATTATAAAGATATGAATAGTAGTTTTCTGAGAACAGATCCCTGCAGAAGCCCACTATAAACACCCCTTAGGATGATGTTTCCCCCCTTTTTAAGAGAGACAAGATAGGTGAGGTAATATTTTTTATTGGACCAACTTCTGTTGGTGAAAGAGACAAATTTTTGAACTACACAGAGCAATTCCTCAAGTCAGTGAAATGTGAATGCTTGTCCCATCCACCAGCAGAAGTCAGTCCAATAAAAGATATTACCTACCTTGTCTCTATCATATCCTGGGACAAATACAGCCACAACAACATTCATACAACCACTATTTAATCTCTTTAACATGGGCCACATTGACTTTTGTATAATGCTAACATTTTAATCCGAATGTCATGCATGTCTAAGTCAAATGCCTTACAGAAGTCTAAGTATAATATATCAACCCAGTTACCTTTATCAACCAAACTTATAATCTTATTAAAAATAAATAAAGACCTATTTTCCATGAAATCACACTGATTTCTATTAATTATGTCGTAGTATTTGGGTTCCCTCCTAGAGCACTCCCCAACTGGTCCCACAAACAGGTCCACTTGTACAGCTTCAAGCCTGAGAGCTGACTGGACTACTTTATTGCTGTCTACACTTTCTCGTTCTCCTGAATGTCATTTGCTTCACCTTTGATCCTGAGACTTTTAGCTCTGTATTCTTCCATTGGGTCTTCATGAGATCTGTCCACACAGTGCTTTCATTTTAAAAAGCTGGCAGCCTCTTTCTGTGGGACAACCTGTATAAATATCCCTCCAAATTTATTCCCTTTGAATGGAAAAAAAAATTATTTAGTCATCAGTGCTCACAGCTCTCTGTGTTATTGCACAATATATATATACACATCTTCTCTAGGACACCTAAAGTTAGCTTTTATTGTGTTAGATAAAACATTTGTACCTTCCCCACCACAGAAGACCTTTAAGTGTGATTGAGAACATTTATTCCTCAGCCAGTAATGAAGCATTTTGGTAGGCCATAAGGGAAACCTCACACATTGATGATCTTAGCTCCTTTTCCTTATTTTCTGTTAGGCCATTTTCTCATCAAAGAATAGCCAAAAGAAAAACAGATCTAAACATCAGAGAAATGGAAAATATTTTTTCTTTCTCGTAGGTTATGAGAATTGTTGTGGGTCCATGGAGGTGCATTCTTAGTAGAACTATATTTAGATATAAATTATATTCTCTTCAGATTGTTATGTGAATTTACTCTCTCTGGAAGTCCTTTTCATTTAATTTGTTCTTCTTGATTATATTCATTAATTTGCAGAAAAATTATCACGTATATTTTGCAAATCCAGTGGCTTTGTACTTGAAGTAACTGTGCAGCTTCTTTAATTTAAAAAGTCAAGATTTATCCATTACTTGGTTTAAAAGTATATTTCTTCTCTAAGAAGTGACTTTGTATAAACAGCATCATGAGTTTCCATATTTATCTTCTCTCCAGGATCTGATCAGATCTTTTCAATTTAGAAGCAAATAGGTGTTTGTTTTTCAAACCTCCAGTTCTGCAAATTTAACATGGAATCTGAAAGTCAAGCTGGGTTCTTTCAGGCTAACTTATCATCAACAATAAAGATTCTGCAGTCAGAAGATGTTTAACAAGTTTACATGAGGTAGAAGAGAACCCAGCTTGTCTCCCATAATTGTATTGGCTATGCAGTGCTAACAGGAGTTAAAAGTCATGAAAGCTTATCTTAGTCAGCAAAGTGAGCTATCTGTGTGGCTGCATATGCCAGGGTTTTTTAGAATAAGAAGGGAACATTTTTACATAGTCATTTGCAGACTAAAACCATTTTAAAGTAATTAATTTTTGATCAATTTAAGTAATATTTTTGGAAGTTGCACATTTCATATGTTTATGGTCTGGAAAGTGATTCTGGTAAATTATTACAACATAAAGTGAGTTCCAATTAAAATCTTGATATTTAATCTTGCACTATAAGTTGCTATCTTTGCAGTATTCCCCATTTTAAAGATACAAAATAGCTCAAATACTCTGATACAACAGTGGAATAAACTCTCATTGATTTCAATGGGCCTAGGATTTGTCCCTGGGATTTTAATGGACAACTGTTACATATATAATCATACATAATGTATATACAGCTATATTCCTTGGGAATTCTGCACTAGAAAATTAAAAATTCTGTTCACAAAATTTTAAAATTTTGCATATTTTATTTGTCAAAATAACACAATATAATCACGCCAGTTTCAATTATTTTGGTAATGTATTTCAAAATACCTGTCAGCAAGTATGTCTATAACAATACAGACAACAAAAATTATTAGGAAATGTGTTTTTGACAAATAGATTCCTTACTAGGCATATTAATACAAAACTTTGAGTACTAATTCATTTAAACTACTGTACAGAAATATTTTTCCTGCACCCATCAGAAGTAGTGCAAAGGTTTGGGAGAGTCAGGGGTAATGGAGGAGCTGAGGGACAGGGAAGTAATTGCTGGAAAGGAGCCTGGCAGTGAACCTGGAGGGTTATTGGGTGTGGGTGGGAGAAGTATGGAACAGGTTTTTTGGGGGAAAGGGATTGTTAGGGAGTTGGAGAGCCTCCCCCATGTTGACCCCTAGCCTCTCCTATTCAGTCAGGCACATCTGCTCCTGTCCCCATGTGTTCCTGCACCCCCACTCCCCATTCATCCAGGCATTACTGCCCTGTCTCCATGTGTCCCTGAAACTCCCTCAGCCACCGCCATTCATCCATCCCCATGTGGCCCTGCACCCCCACTCCCATTCAGCCCCTGTATCAATGTTGTCACCCCACTAGATCCTGAACCCCCACCACAGTCTGTCCCCCCAATAGCCTTTTTGAACCCCAGTCTGTGTGATCCCCACAGCAGTCATGTTCCCTACTCTTTCTATCCCGCTGATATCCCATGACTCCCAACCTGGCATCACGGGCAGGATGCTGTGAGGAAGACAGTCTCTGACCCCTCCCTCTCTGCAGCTGGTTGCTCCAGCCTCTGAGCCAGCTTCCTTCTCTTCTGATGCCACATCAGCTGTTGGTGGGTGAAAGGTGTAATCACAGCTTCCCTTCAGAATCAATGATTATGCAGGGTGGGGGAAAATCTGCTGGGGACATTAATTCTGCACTTGCACAGTGATGCAGGATTCTTCCAGGAGTACATATATAATCACCATATCCTATATGTGGTGTACTAAGGACTTTATTATAATTACAAACTATTACTTTAAGCAAATGGTGTTTCCTGGTCCTGCTTGTACACTTGGTGGCTCTATAGAGAAGCACAGATCTGGGTCTTCAGCCATCAGTCTGCAAAAAGCCTGTCTAGACCAAAGTGGGTTGAGTTGTACCTCTCTGCCTGAAGGAATAGTCTGCTGTGTCTCTTCCGTTTTGTTTCCTTCGTGTTAGGACTCGGAGTCTAAAAAATAAAGTAGTGTTAAAATACTGTGGAAAGTGCAATGTACGGGTTTGTTTTAATCTAACTTCTCTCTCTGTACTGTGTGAACATAACCTCATTGACCTTAATGGGAGTTAAGTGGTTAAACCCTGAGCAATTATTTGAATATGGGGTATAAATCAGTCAAGCCACAATTGCTTAGTTAATAGACCAAAACAAGTTTTAAGTACTTTCAGTGTAGAAGAGCTAACATATCACAGCTACAGAAGATCATTCTGTATTTGGATTTGCCATACGCCAACAAAATTTCTAGCTTATTATCTTTTTATTGAAGCTATCAGGAACAGTGAAACAACACTACATTTTCAGATAGCAGGTTGGTTGAACATAAGAATGGCCATACTTGGTCAGACCAACTGCCAACAGTGGCCAATACCAGGTGCTTCAGAGGGAATGAACAGAACAGGTAGTCATCAAATGATCCATCCTATGTCACCCATTCCCAACTTCTGACAAACAGAGGCTAGGGACGCTTCAGAGGATGGTTTTGCGTCCCTGCCCATCCAGGCTAATAGCCACTGATGGACCTATCCTCCAATAAGTTATCTCATTCTTTTTTTAAAATCCTGTTATAGTCTTTGCCTTCATAACATCCTCTGGCAAGGAGTTCCACAGATTGACTGTGCAGTGTGTGCAGAAATACTCCTTTTGTTTATTTTAAACCTGCTGCATCTTATTTTCATTTGGTGACCACTAGTTCTTGTGTTATGAGGAGGAATAAATAATACTTCCTTATTTACAGTCTCCAAACCAGTCACCATTTTATAGATCTCTATCATATCCCCTGTTAGTTGTCTCTTTTCTAAATGTAAAGTCCCAGTCTTATTAATCTCTCTTATATGGAAGCTGTTCCAAACTCCTAATTATTTTTGTTGTCCTTTTCTATATCTTTTCCAGTTCCAATATTTATATTTTTGAGATGGGGTGACCAAATCTGCATTCAGTATTCAAGAGGTGAACGTACCATGGGTTTATATAGAGGCAAGATGAGGTTACACATCCAGTTAGAAAAAAATTGTTTTTACTTATAAATTCATCAAGTGTAAAATGGTTAATATGAGCTTGTACCTGCAACCCATCTCATGCAGGTAATCTTTATTCACCCATCAGCTTTAAAAACATCTCTAATGCTTTTTCTATTTAAAGATTGTTCTTTGGAAATTGTTATAAATGTATGGTAAATTTGTGATGTCTTGGCATTATTTAGGCTGAACTACAAAGAAAAAATATTATATTTTGGAATATTTGAAGCTATATATTTGGTTGCAGAACTGAAAAGATGCAAGTCTTTGAATTACACTAGTCCTTTATGATGATATCTTTAACATATTATATAATTTGCCTTTCAGCAGTCCCTTTAAACAATTTAACAAGCCTATCAAAACTTTGCATAATTTGTTTGTCATCTAGGAAAGGCAGTAAGACTCCACCAAAGAAAAACATCTCTTGCAAATAATATTCATAATCTCACTATTGATGGACATGATTTGTTCTTTTATGCAGTTCTCAAAATACAGCAACTCTGACTAGTTACACTTATCTGTATCTGTAAACATTGGGGGAAGGGTGTTAATCTGCATTAAATCAGGTTAGTCTGGTATTTCAATGCCTGAGTACACCCAATGCAATTTGTTACAGCACACTGACTCTGCATTTATCACATTCTCTGGAATCCTCTTTCAAAGTGTGCCAAGTTTGATGCAAATTAAATTAATTAAATCTATTGCTCATATGAGTGTAATGCTGCCACACACTACTTTGGGAGTCCTTCAACAGCTATCCCACACTGCTTTGCAAGTGTCCATTACTGACCTGTTTACCTATGTGCCCTTCCCTGCTCTTGTGTCAAATTGACCAAATGTCTCTTCCTGTTTAAAAACTGGAGCAGGGCCAGAATTTGCCCATTTGCTCCTGGATTTGAATATATCAGGTTTGCTGCAGTATTGCTTCAGAGATCCTACAACATGCCTTGAGCAACTCCTTGGAGCCATGATGAAAACCAGGATCTTGTCACCAGCTGGGGAGAAGTGATGGGGCCCCATGCTCTCAAGACTAGTTACCAGAATAAAGATCTTTTTGTGTGGCCATTACTAGGCAGATGTCTGCAAGAGATGCTGACAACTGGGGTCGACCAGTGCCAGATAAGCAGCAAACTGCTCAGGAAAATGTACATTAAAACCAGGG
Source organism: Dermochelys coriacea (assembly GCF_009764565.3). Lineage (NCBI taxonomy): Eukaryota > Metazoa > Chordata > Testudines > Dermochelyidae > Dermochelys > Dermochelys coriacea. The sequence continues at coordinate 138,891,368 of NC_050070.1, forward strand.
GTGGCAGGAAACAGTCTTGCAGTGGACATATAACCTTTCCATTGAGGAGCTGGACAGGATTTTATGTAATTTCACCACTACCAAATCCAAGGAGGTTGTGGACCCTGCAGCTCCCCCTGAGGACAAGCAGCAAGAGCCCTCAGAGGAGGAACCAAGAAAGCCAGTGAAGAGTTCTTCAAGGAAAGCCAGGATTTCTTCAGGACTTAGGACCCTGATGGTGGTCACATGGGAAGCAACTCCAATTCTGGCCATGTAGGAAATGAGCTAGAGTCACAGCCAGTGACAGTCACTCAGACCAACCCTGAGGAGACAGAGCCTATGGAGGGAACCTTGGCACAGACATATCTATTTTTAAAATTTATTATTATGCTATACTGCTGTGCTATCTTCTGTTCCAGGCCCCCCACTATTACAACCATTTTTGGTGGATGTGAGCTGCCTGAGTCTCCAGCCCCACCCTCCTTCCCTCCCTCCCTCAGCCCACACTATCCATTTGTCCCCCCCCCCCCCACCAAGTACATGTGTTCAAAATAGCGGCTGCTCCAGCCACTTAATCAGCTTCTGTCACAGGCTAAAGACCTGACTATTGACCGTTTTTAACTCCATGCCATAGAGGACACATACCTATCTCCCTATTTGCTTTTCTCCTCCCTGCAGCTGTCCTACCCCACAAAATTGCAATGTCAAACCAGGAACATAATTCCCACTCCCATCTGCTGCTTCCAACTACAATGGCAAACTCAAACCCATATACTGCATAGCTAACTATCCCAATCAAGCCTCCTTGTGCACACGCCACTTAGCATCTCTGAGGTTTCCCCAAGACTGGGTAGAATCTCAGGGAGGTGAAGTCAGGAAGCATTTCTATATGTATGTCAGAGCCTCTCTGGAATAGGAACAATAACCACTTGTGGGGTTTTATTTTATTACTCCCCCAGCTGCAGCACCTGCAGCAGCCAGACTCTCAAAGACGGGGCCTTTTTCAACAGCTGAGTGGCTGGCTAACCTGAGAGGAAGAAACTCAACGCCTGGGAGCCTAGCTCTTTTGAGACCTCTAACACCCCTAATAACATTGAGCCCTGACATGCAACACCAGACCCAAGAACAAGAAGAGGCAGAGGCAAGGCCTGTACTTGCCTGTGAATTAGAGCCTTCTACTGCACTGTGTCACTTTAAAGTTTTGTTTAATGATTGTGTCAATTAAAAGTTTATATCTGGTTTCTACATATTAATTGTTTAATATAAACCATTAAACTTTAATTCATAGAGTCATTGATGCATTTTACACAGAAAATCTGTAAATGTGCATGAGTCATAGGTTTTTACAAAAGTATCAAGGCACAGACAAGATAAAATGATTATCACAGCATGCCACTGCTACCATCCATAAAAGAGACTGGACTGTTCACAATCCAATCTCCTCACCCCCACTCCACCTCCCTGGGCTAACAGCTGAATTTTAGGCCTCAGACTCAAAGTAAGAGCAATACATATCCCTAACAATATTCCCCTGGCTGTTTACATTTTCTAGTGGACACCTTGCAGGCTGCTCAAACAGCTGAGTATGTCTCTGCAGCTCAGTCTCCCACTCTTTATAAAGGCTTTTCTCCCAGCGAAAGATCCCAGCATCATGGTCCCTTCCAGACCACCTTGCATTTATGTTTGTAAACCTGCCCCAGTGGTCAAGCAGAACTTGGAGCACCATGGCAAAATACCCCATTTCTGTTTGTAAACTCTGAGCCCTGGTGAAGGGTTGGCAAACGATAGTCATGTTGGGTCCCATCACATGCCCCAATGCAATTTGGGAACCCCATGCATGCAAAGCCATCAATAATCTCCAGAACATTACCAAGCTTTGTTATCTGGAGCAACACTACCTTTTCCATGGCACTACACAGCTGTATGATAAAGGCCCCAGCAGTTGCTCTCCCTATGATGAATGAGTTGGCTACAGATTGGTAGCAGTCTGGGGTGGCTAGCTGCTAGATGGCAATGGCAACCCTCTTCTCTATGGGTATGGGTCACCGCATGTTGGCACCCTTACGCTGCAGCTCCAGAGTTAGTTTGGCACATACCTCAAAAAAAGTTGCCTCCACCATCCTGAAATTCTCTCACCAATTCTGGTCATCTCAGGTTTGCAGAACAATCCTTTCCCACCAAAGAAGCAGCACCGCACTGTGTGTGCAGCTTCTCCAGGAACAGCTCCTGAGTAGCAGTTCCTCCATGTTGCCCTCTTATTCCTCATCCTTGTACTCCTTTCACCCCTTCCAATGAAGCTGCTGCTGGAGGAGCCGCGGCTGCAGCCACATCATCTGGTTGGTGATGCAGTGGGCACAGTCAAAAATGGAAGCCACCTGGCTCTGAGAGCTGAAATACCACCCAAGCAGCCTCTGTGTGTTCACAGTTGCCATCATAGTGGCTTTGAGAATTGTGGGGTCCTTGCTGGCTGACAGCCATTCAAAAGTGGCACTGTCCACCCACAAAGAGAGGAAGTATGGGACAGAAAGAGTGCAATCATTGGATTTAAAAAAAAAATTGAACCCCCCAGTCCCATAATTCCACTATTCAGCAAAGCAAAGGAGCATGGAATACTCTCTGAGAATGCCACATGCTTAGTATGTAGCAAGCCCCACTGTGTGTACACAATGATGCAGACTGAAAGAGCACAGCCGTCCTGTGTGCATGCTATTAGTGTGGCTTTCCTATTGTGCGTTAACTAATGAGCATCGAGTAGTTGTGGATTAACACCCCGTCCCCCATTTAGCCAATGCCTAATGACTTCACATTTTAGTGTACCACCAAAGATTATGTGATTCTATGGTAATGATAACAACAGTTAATCTGAATGTCACTAATTTACGATGGCCTTTTTTTATTTTGGTGAGATCTGAGGGACTCAATAATATAAATAGTTTTACTCAATTTGATTGGCTGCACCCTTAATTTAGTCAGCGATGAATGCAGTTCCTAAAATTCTGATGAGGAGATAGTTGGGATTTAGCAAAATCCTTAAAACGCTGAAATATTGAGGAAGAAAAATATATATGGAATGAATAAGCATGATAACATGGCAAAAAAGGGCAAGTTTCAAATCATAATATACCCAATCATGTGTCTCAGTTGAAATCACATTGTTTACAAATAAACAATCAGTCTTCTCATAAGTGCCTAACTCTGCATTCCTGCTGCTTGGGTGATTTCGAAGAGAGTCCTGTACATGGAACAACTGCGTCCTTATTTCAAAATATGCCAAGTCATGTGGGCTATTGGATCAATTTACAGCACTCAGAACTTGTTAATGTTCATGATTTAAAAAAAAAAGTCTTTTGCTTTTGTGGGTTTTTTTGGACGATTAGTTCTTAATGAAAAGAAATATCATAGATACAGTCTGTGGTTTTTAAAGTGCAATTAATTATATGAAGCCAGAGTTGTGGTGCCCTTTCCCATTTGCTGCAAAACTGCCACACCCCACTCTCAAATGAGCTGCTGTTGGGCTATCACCTTTAACTTGTAAAAATCCCCTCCTGTGGCTCTTCATGCAGAATGGGATAATCTAGCCCACTAATAGCCATCATTATATACAAGTGTTATTTTTCTTGTATAATGTCTCACACTAACTGTGTTCAGGCATGTTTGATAGAGATAAATATTATGGGTGTAGGCACATCACCTTGGATAAACTGATCTTGTAACAAAGCCTTTACTCTCAAAAGAGGAACACCATGAAGCAAAATGTATAATGAGTAATGTTTTCAAGAAAATTCATAGCTTTTTTTAATTTGTTTTTGCTCAAGTTTAATCTGAAGAACCAGTTACTTTTTATATAGTCCGATTCTCCTGAGTGAGGGGTTTAGGACTAAGTTCCTGCAACATGCACTATAATTTAGCTTTGAGACACCATGGAAACAGGACCAACCATAATTAAGATGCAGGTTGTAGTGTGATTGCAGTTCTGACTGTCTGCGGTTTTTAAACTATTTTGTCCAACACTTCTCTGTAATCTTTAAAATGCAGGTATACTAGAGCAGAACTTCACTAATCCCTACTTCATAACCAAAACATTTTATAATCTAAACAAGAACATTTGGGTCCCTTATCCTCACCTCCCAGCAAAGTTTTAATAGTGAAAAAAAGAGGTCTCTTTATTAATACAGAGTAAGAATGGTCTTGGGGTTAAGATATATGATTGGGAGTTAAGAGACCTGGGGCCCAGTTCTCTACATTCTGTGCAAATCCTACCAACTTAGAATTTTAAAGTCATTTTGCACTCACTCTACATGACTATAAACAACTACATAAAGTGCAGGGCCATGGAGAATCCATCCACTGATTCAATTCCCAGTTGTAATACTGGCTTTCTCTATGACTATGAACAAGTTATGTTATTTCTCTCTGTCTGTTTCCTTGGGTGTAAAATTAGCATCATACTTACTGATACTTCCCTCAGAGGTGTATTTAGAAACACTTAGAGACCCTTGGCCAAAAGGAGATACAAAAACCAAACGATTATAATTTAACCCAGTTACTCCCTTCCTCTTTACACCCAGCCTCAATTAGGGTTGTTAATAACACACTGGAATGACCGGCATCCACCCATCTACACTTGCACACGTTTCTTGTACCTGAACCCACATCTGGGCCTTCACCTTTATTTTGCTTTGTCTTGTCCCTTTTATTTCTCTTCAGAAGGCAGTTATGACTCCTCTGCTCTGTTATGCCTTTAAGTTTTCATCTGACTGCATTTTCGTTTGTTTTTAGTAGATTCTGATAACCTGTTGAGACATGAGAGTGAAAATTGTAGTTTTCTATATTATCCCTACATTGTACAAACATTTACAGAGAGGTTAGAGCCATACATTATCTTTCTGAGTATCACTCAGGCTCTAACATAGGATATGTAATTTGATCCCAACATCTATTGCAGTTAACACATTATGCAGCAGCAAAAGTCAAAAGGCTCTATTCATGCAAAATTTGGCTTTTGGGTCACTGACAACAGCATTCAAATGAATTGGTTTTGGGGGCAAGCATATATTTAAACATCAAAGGCCCCTAATCATAGTGGGATTTGAAAAAAACAGTTCAAGAGACAAATAGATTGGAATGAAATAAGAGTTCAATTAGGACTGGGCCATTTAAAATGTGCAAAATAGGCGCTGTTCATAGGGCTCAGTTAGCTTTTAGCCTATCTATAAAGACATAATAACCTGTCTGGAAAAGTTGTCTGGTGTCAATGAGGATAACACAGGCTTATCAGGAGCAAGTGTAAGAACATGGAGGAAGATATAGCTAATAAATAGAATACGTAAGAACAGCAGTACTGGGTTAGACCAATGGGCCACTTAGCCCAGTATCTTGCCTTCCGACAGTGGCCAAAGCCAGGTGCTTCAAAAGGAATGAACTGGCAATCATCGAGTGATACATCCCCTGTCATCCACGCCCAGCTTCTGGCAGTCAGAGGGTAGGGACACCCAGACCATGGAGTTGCATCCCTGACCATCTTGTCTAATAGCCATCGATGGACCTATCCTCCATGAACTTATCTAATTCTGTTTTGATTCCCACTACGGTTTTGGCCTTCACAACACCCCTGACTACAGAGTCCAAAAGTTGACTTGGCATTTTGTAAAGAAATACTTCCTTTTGTTTGTTTTAAACCTGCTGCCTATTAATTTCATTGGATGACCTCTGGTTCTTGTGATATAAGAAGGACTAAATAACACTTCCTTATTCACTTTCTCCACACCATTCATGATTTCAGACACCTCTGTGATATTCTCCCTTAGTCATCTATTTTCCAACCTGAAAAATCCCAGTCTTTTTAATCTCTCCTCATATGGAAGCTATTCCATACCCTTAATAATTTTTGTTGCCATTCTCTGTACCTTTTCCAATTCTAATATAGCTTTTTTGAGATGGGGCGACCAGAACATCACACAATTTTCAAGGTGTGGGCATATAATGCCTTTATATAGAGGCAATCTGATATTTCCTGTCTTATCTATCACTTTCCTGATGATTTCCAACATTCTGTTAGCCTTTTCTGACTGTCACTGCAATTGAGTGTATGTTTTCAGAGAACTATCCACAATGACTCCAAGATCTCTTTCTTGAGTGGTAACAGCTAATTTAGATCCCACCATTTTGTATGTTTTCCAATGTGCATCACTTTGCATTTATCAACACTGAACTTCATCTGTCATTTTGTTGCCCAGTCACTCAGTTTTGTGAGGTCCCTTTGTAACTCCTCACAGTCTGCTTTTTCCTCAGCTCTCGTCCCCTAATGCCCCTACTCTACTTGTGCTACATTGATGACATCTTCATCATCTGGACCCATGGAAAAGAACCCTTGAGGAATTCCACCATGATTTCAACAATTTCCATCCCACCATCAACCTCAGCCTGGAGCAGTTCACACAAGAGATCCACTTCCTGGACACTACGGTGCTAATAAGCAATGGGCACATAAACACCACCCTATATCGGAAACCTACTGACTGCTATGCCTACCTATATGCCTCTAGCTTTCATCCAGATCACACCACACGATCAATTGTCTACAGCCAAGCTCTACGATATAACCGCATTTGCTCCAACCCCTCAGACAGAGAGAAACACCTACAAGATCTCTATCATGCATTCCTACAACTACAATACCCACCTGCTGAAGTGAAGAAACAGATTGACAGAGCCAGAAGAGTACCCAGAAGTCACCTACTACAGGACAAGCTCAACAAAGAAAATAACAGAACGTCACTAGCCATCACCTTCAGCCTCCAACTAAAACCTCTCCAACGCATCATCAAGGATCTACAACCTATCCTGAAGGACGACCCATCACTCTCACAGATCTTGGGAGACGGGCCAGTCCTTGCTTACAGACAGCCCCCCAACCTGAAGCAAATACTCACCAGCAACCATACACCACACAACAGAACCACTAACCCAGGAACCTATCCTTGCAACAAAGCCCGTTGCCAACTCTGTCCACATATCTATTCAGGGGACACCATCATAGGGCCTAATCACATCAGCCACACTATCAGAGGCTCGTTCACCTGCGCAATTACCAATGTGATATATGCCATCATGTGCCAGCAATGCCCCTCTGCCATGTACATTGGTCAAACTAGACAGTCTCTACGTAAAAGAATAAATGGACACAAATCAGACGTCAAGAATTATAACTTTCAAAAACCAGTCGGAGAACACTTCAATCTCTCTGGTCACTCGATTATAGACCTGAGAGTGGCTAACCTTCAACAAAAAAACTTCAAAAACAGACTCCAATGAGAGACTGCTGAATTGGAATTAATTTGCAAACTGGATACAATTAACTTAGGCTTGAATAGAGACTGGGAGTGGATGGATCATTACACAAAGTAAAACTATTTCCCCATGTTATTTCTCCCCCCACCCCACCCCCCACTGTTCCTCAGACGTTCTTGTTAACTGCTGGAAATGGCCCACCTTGATTATCACCACAAAAGTATTTCCTCCTTCCCCCCCTCCTTCCTGCTGGTAATAGCTCATCGGAAGTGATCACTCTTCTTACAGTGTGTATGATAAAATCCATTGTTTCATGTTCTCTGTGTGTGTATATAAATCTCCCCACTGTATTTTCCACCAAATGCATCCGATGAAGTGAGCTGTAGCTCACAAAAGCTTATGCTCAAATAAATTTGTTAGTCTCCAAGGTGCCACAAGTACTCCTTTTCTTTTTTGCGAATACAGACTAACACGGCTGCTACTCTGAAACCTGCTTTAGATTTAATGATCATAAGTAGTTTTGTATCATTTGCAAATTTTCCCATCTCACTGTTTACTCCCTTTTCCAAATCATTTATGAATATGTTGAACAGCACTGGTGGACACCACTATTGACCTCCCTCCATTCTGAAAACTGACCATTTATTCCTACCCTTTGTCTCCTGTCTTTTAACAAGTTCCTGATGCATGAGAAGACCTGCCCACTTATCCCATGACTGCTTATTTTGCTTATGAGCTTTTGGAAAAAGGCAAGGAATAAAGAGTTCTAAGTTCTGAATTCCAGCAATTTGGAGCTCAGGTGATGGTAAGAGTGCAGTATTTGTGATTTCTCCTTCTATGAAAAGAAGAGTAGTGATGTAGATTTCCTAATCCAGATCTGAGAATCAGCAGATAATCCCACATCCTTCAGAGTCAGAGCCAAAAGGAGAGCAGCACCAAGCACCGATATATATATATATATATATATATATATATATATATATATTCATACAAACAGGTGGTAAAGGAAACAGTTTTTCCAGATTGCATCTTCTTCTTCCAAAGCCTGATGCCAACAATATTTGCTAAAACCAGCATTTCATCCTCAGCATCCTGAGGTATACTGTGTGATCCCCAACCAGATTTGTGTAATTCAATGACTATCAAATAGAGCTGGTAGAAAAATGGGAATGATTTTTTGCAAAATATGTGAAACAAAGTGAGAATTTTTCATCATGTTTTTACATTTTCCTGAAATGTTCTGATTTTTGAAAAAAAAATTGAAAAGAAAAATTTCAATTTGAGTTGGTGGGAGAGGGAAAAATTCATTTTGATTCAGCTTGAATTGGATCAAAACTAAACATTTTTTGTATTCAGTGTTTGGGTGATTCTGGGTTATTGGTGGGGTTTCTTTTTTGTTTTGTTTTGTTTTGTTTGCTTGCTTGCTCACGTCTTACTTTAAAGGAGAAAGAGAGAGCAACAAAAGCAAAAACAAAACAATAGAAAAAAGAAACCAAAACAGAAAACCAATATTGCTCAATTTCAAACTGATTCTAAATTAAATGTTTCATTTCAAATTATTTCTTTGAAAAATTAGACTAATACTTACATGTTTTGCATAATTATTTTATTCTCCAAATAGACTTTTTTTGTTGGATAACCTTTTCAACAGCAAATTTTTGACCAGACCTACTCAAAAGCCTAACCATGATTTATGGTCTCAAAATTCCCTGGCACTAATCATATAGTTATTGAGATGTATTATATGATCATAATATGTATCCTTTGACAGTTATTTACACCTCAGGCCTAGATGTCTACAAAGTTATATACACTGGGCTAAACACTGAAACCACCCAGAAACTGAAACTAGTACAGAATGTGGCTGCCAACCTATTAGACAGAGCTACTCACCATGAGCATTTAACACTAGTCTTCTGGAAGCTCCCTTGGTTGACTACTGGATTTTAGATTAAAGTTAAGGGATTGGTTTTAGTCTATAAAATTCTAAATGGTTTGAGACATTCCTACGTGAGAGACTCTCTCTCTCTCTCTTCATGCGATACTGCCACAGACACAATAAGTGGAGTCTCAAGCAAGTACCTCCTTGGTTTAAACAACAAGAGGCTCAAAGGACGATGATCTGTTTGTGGTGGTGAGGACGGGGGGACCCTCTGCTTTTGAACTTGCTTTCCCACTTGGTCCACCAGACACTGGATTTGTTATTCTTCTTGAGATGCTATGAAGCCCTGCCTCTTCCCTCCATCTTTTTTTTTCCTTTCCCAATTGGCATTTGTGGAGATAGTGGATTGAAAGATATAGACTGAAATGTAGAGATAGGGCAGTTTGATGGTCATTATTATTAGCATGAGAAAAATTAATAATTTAGAAGTAGTGTGGAACAGTCTGCCCTTTTTAGGGCAGGGAGGCTGGTACACCCGGACTGATGATCAAACTCACCTGGGACTGGGATGCGGTCCGGTGATCCCTATAAAGAGCCTGAGAACTCAGGAGAGAGGTGTGCCTCCTGTGACTGCCTCTGTGTTGATCAGGGGAATAGCTTTGTTTTTTGTTTCTTTGTGAGTTTTGTTGTTCAAATTAATAAATTCTGCTCTGAGGTTAGGGCCTGAAAGAGATCTGAGTATGATATACATTCCTTCCTTAGCTGGGAAAACAGGCCAACAGCTTTACATGGTATAAGCATCTTTTGTGTATAGGGTTGTTGTATTGTGTATTGTCTCTTAATTTTTGTAAGCCTGCCTATATGTATCTAAAGAAAATTAAAAAACAATTAACTAAATGATTGAATGTTATGCAGTACCCGAATTCTTTCTTCTCCCCTATGTTTGGCATTTGATGATTCAGAAGACTTACCAGGACCAATGATCAGTCGGTAAATTAAATAAAATACATTTTCTAATTACTTAATGAAGTCTTTGAAGTTCCTATCACAACTAATTTGTTTCTTATTTGAAAAATGTATTATATTAGAAGTTAGAGAAGGAAAAGATCTCTATTAGGTAATTATATCCATTCCCTGGAGGCAAGTGCTGGATTGTTCCTATCTTATATTTTAGTGCTTACCCCAGAGCTCTTTCAAAATCAGTTAAGTAGTTTCTCATATTTCTATTTACAAACAAACTCTGCCTCTGATATATAAAAAATGAAGTCCCTTGTCCTGCAGACCTCACTCAGAACTATCTAGTAAGGGCTGAAGGCTAGACCCTAAATGTTGACCAAAATGTTTTTTCTCTTCTTGCCTATAGTGAAAGACAATGGTAAGTAATGCTAAATGAGCCACATTCATCCCCAATGTAACATCTTTGACTTCAATGGAGAGATGTCAGTTTATATCTGGGATGACTATGGTCCAATTAGCTTGTGCACTTTTTAATTTTACTGCTATATTTTGGTATTGTTTGGGAAAGGACATTTTTCAGTAACCATTTCCATATGAAATTTTCATCTAATCTGTGTGTTTGGCTTTGTCAGGACTGAGATTCCTGAGGATTGTGAAATGGTGAGTTATAACTCCAGTAATTTAAAACAAAAAGAGAAACAAACCAGGAAAGACCAGTGATTCTACCATCAGTTGTGGGGAAAAGTTGGAAACTATCTTAACTGATTTGGTATCAGTACACCTGAAAAAGCAATGTTTAATTAAAGACAGACTGTATGGGTTTAGGCAGTGAAGTTCATGTTTAAGTAACAGGGTGAAAATCTTAGAAGGGATTACTGCCATAACAATAGATAAGAGATATTCAATATATGCCCCATGCTTAGATTTTCAGACTGTATTTGACAATGTTCCAAGTCAAATTAATGGCTTAGGCAGAGACATGCAAGAGGAGGTAAAATTGAGTGCTTGATAGAAAATTAACTTAATAGCAGGAGATAGCAAGGGGAGGTGGGATGAGAGACTTGTACCAACAGGAAAATTGAGTAATGTTCCTTAGGGCATGTCTAGAATGGGATAAAAGGCCAGTGAAATGGCCCAGTTCAGCTTATTTGGGCTATAAATTGCTGTGTAGACCTTTAGGCTCGGGCTGGAGCTGTTGGGTTTTTATCCCCGTGTAGACATACTCTTACTGTCAAGGCAGATCTCAGCTTTCGTTATCATTTTTTTAAAAATGTTTATAATAAGGTCTCTTCTATGCAGACAGAGCCTGGAAAATGTAAGCAGATTGTGAGAGGTGCAACTTTGACAACTGGAATTTTCCAAAAATAACTGGTTATTTAGAGGCTTTACCTGATAAGCTTATCTGAAACAATCAATCCTCTGTATAGAAAAAGGGTTCCACGTTTAAATCTTATTGCAAGTAAAGGACGGTGCTGATACAGTGCAGTTAACCAAATGAGCTCCTCAAAGTAATGCATGGAGTAACAGTACTCTTAGCCATGCCACCCTCAGAGTGTCAGAAATCCCCTTAGAAAGCAATTCATTGATCCAATCCCCAGTAAGTTTCCTTTTCACTCAACTGATGCCTATTTAGTACTCCACAAGCTATAGAAAATGTAAGGGAAAATTCAATAACCATTTTTCCAACTTCTGGGTAGTAGTATGCATCAGTTGGATAGGCTGGGGGTGTTGAGGCACAAAAGCATTCTATGCAGATCTTCTGTTAAAATGTTCATTTGTACTATTTCTCCTGATAATAATTCTGATGAATATCTGGACCAGCCATAGTTATCTAGGTGCAGCTGCTCTGAATAGCTGGTGGGTCCCTAAACATGGAAAAGGTTGGCAGCAGGTTCTTTTACAATGGCCTAGCCGTGCTTCCTCTGCATGTGTGTGTGTGTGTGTCTCCAACTCGCAAGCCAGAACAATATCAGGCCAATCAAGGCTAATGATGATTTCCTTGCTGTTATCAGTGTAATTAGTAAATCCCACAACAGTAAATTGTGGCTTTGAAAAAATGGTCTGCATAATAAAAATCAGTGGGTCCAAATTAGGTTTGGACCTAGTTTCTAGGCCAATAACCCAGCCAGTGAACTAGCTGCCTCTGCCACTAATGGTGACTTCAAGTTCTTGCTATGGGAGATGTGCTTTCTTGATGATTTAATCAATGTCTCCATCAGAACAATGTAATGTCAACAGTTCCAAACAGAGTACTGTATACAAAAAGGTAACCTTCACTCGCTCTACAGTCCCTAATGTTCAGTGTTCTGTAGAGGGGAACTAGTGGCAGCTCTCAGTAATTCTTACCGCACCTGAGCTAGGAAGAAGTGACCCCAGATCTCTTGATTCCCTCTTTAGTGTCTAGTGCCAAGACCATTCTTCAGTTAGTACATTGTTTTGATATCAGAGATAACAGGTTAATATCTATGGCTAAGAGGTAGTTACTTTGTTTTACCACTATTAAATCAAACTGTGTTCTTGTTAGTTAGTTATAAGGATGCTGGTAGCCAATATAATGTAAAATGTTACTAACAGCAAGGATAAAAATATCTAAATCCATTTTTTTTAAAACTTAAATGGGACAATTTTTTCATGAAAATTTTTACAAACATTTTTTGATCACCTTTTATTTAATTTTATATTTGGGAGGCACCACTGTGACATCCTGAGGTCCAAGCAGAGATATTGAGTGCAGATAAATTTAAAATACAAAGGAAAACTTTCTCCTTTAATTCCATTTACCAGCTTCCATCAGCAGAAGTTACAACCACCCAAGCTTAGCATAAAGCGCTTGTTAACTTAGTGTCACAGTTAAATTGTGATAGCTCAGACTGGCAAAGAGTGAATGGTCTAGAAAGAGCAGAAGTTAGGTGCTCTGTCGACTTTTCAGAAATTGTTCTCACACTTTCATGGCCACAGTGAACCATCCCTGTGCTGGTGCTGTTTTCCTGTACAAAGGAAGCAGGATGCTGAGAGCTGTGCACCCACTTTGTTCCACAGAGATCAGCTAAAACCATATGAAACTTGGAATTTCTATTCCGTAGGGAAGTCTGACGCTTTGAAAAAGTCTTTGATCCGAATCAGAATGAAAACTTGAAATTTCCCATGGAAAGGATATTCCAATCATTTTCATTTCAGACAAACGGAACCATTTCAATTTGATTTTTTTTTTTCAAAATGAAAGGGAACAGCCAGCTATCTCCCACCCCTGGATTTGAAGGAGACCTATTCTATGGAATGGGAAGCCTAAGGATATGACTACACTGCACACTAAGTCTGGACTCTGATTCAGGTTTAAACCCAAGTCCCTCTTCTATACATGCATACACCTATCTAACTTGGGTCAGCACTCAGGACCCAGGTCCTAGGACTGTGCTGGGGTTAATTTGGAGCCCAAGTAAGTTTGCAGTATGGATGCGGCTCAAGCCACATACATGATTCAGAAGGATTGCATAGAGCATTATGGACCCATTACATGGCTGTGAGATCTAGGTCCAGCAACTGCAAACCGAAGTTTACAATGCAATTTGGACACTCAAATGTGTGGGCTTGGAAACATCATATCCACATGCCCTGGTCTCATAGACATGGGTTAACAATGCATTAAAAGTCCTGAGAGCACTGGTTCCAGGGCAGTTCACAAAGCTGCCCCAGAGCTAGAGACCATGAAAGCAGTGAGTGCTAGAGACCTACTTCAGGGTTCCCCAGCAACCTACCAGGTAAGCTAGCAGGAAACCAGGCAGGTTTCTGATAGAAAACTGCCTGTGTTTGGTGGAAGTACATCAAAGCTGGAAAGTTTGTGAAAATTTGAGTGGAAATTTTGGCTTTGACAAATTGGCATCTTCAGACTAAAACCCATTTCAGAAAATTTGTGACCAAGCTCTAGCCCCAGCATTATGAGAGCTCCTTCCATACAGCTGAAGGGAGCAGTAGAAGTTAGAAGTGCAGTGGAGTTGGAATAGAGCTGGTGTATTGGTGACTAGAGAGGAGCGAATAAGTGATTTTTCAGTTCAATGGCTAAACCAAAAAATTATAAAAAAAATGTATTTGAGTTGAACAAAATGTTCTGAATGTTTCAAAACAACAAAATGTCAATTTAAATGGACACTTCTGAAAAAAATGTCAGTTGGATTTGGCCAAAACTGTTCACCAAATTGGCAAATAGTCTTGGTGCCCCCAAAATGCATTTTTCAGTGAATTTACTAGGCTCTGAAATTTTTTTGTTTAGCTCTATTTATGACTACCTGGATCCACTACCAATCTGCCTCCCCCAACAGCCCTCAACAAACTCACATGCAGTTGGATGCAAGGGGAACACAAGCAAATGTAGTTCTATGCCTGCTGTAGATGAGGATTCTTCTGCTCCTCTCAGCTTTCAGAGAATGCATCAACACACAGCCCAGTGACTTGTGCTGTGAACTGCCACAAGGATTTGCCCTTGCGGGAGTGCTACTGTTCAAACAGGCAATGCCCCAGTTAAACATAAAATCACACATATGGAGTTTTCATTGCTGTTGGAAGAGTCCAACTTACAGTTTCTATTAAAATATAGTTAATGTATTTTTGAAAGGTGGTGTCATCCTAAGGAGGTGAATGGTGATTGTGGAGTGTTTAGGAGGAGAACAATTATGCAGTTTCTTTTTCCTTACACCTGATTTCCTTCTCCTCCCTCCCACACAAAAGTCGGCAGGATGGTCTCCTTTTCTTGGTCCCCACCACTTTTCATCAATACAAGATCATGAAAATAAACAAAGGACCCAATCTGTGCCTTGTACTTGCAAGGGGTTAAAATTGGGCCCTGATCTTGCAATTAGATCTACTAGTGCAGATTCACCTTAACTTCAGTAGAAGACTACATGAACGTAAGGGCTTGTATGTGCCTATGCATTTGCAGAAGAGCGTTGATAGTTTGGCTATTTTCCGTCCCTCACCAAAATCATGGTTTCAGAGTAGCAGCCGTGTTAGTCTGTATTCACAAAAAGAAAAGGAGTACTTGTGGCACCTTAGAGACTAACACATTTATTTGAGCATAAGCTTTCGTGAGCTACAGCTCACTTCATCGGATGCATTCGGTGGAAAATACAGTGGGGAGATTTATATACACACACAGAGAACATGAAACAATGGGTTTTATCATACATAAGGAGAGTGAGGAGAGTGATCACTTAAGATGAGCTATTACCAGCAGGAAGGGGGGGGAGGAGGAAAACCTTTTATGGTAATAATCAAGGAGGGCCATTTCCAGCAGTTAACAAGAATGTCTGAGGAACAGTGGGGGTGGGGTGGGGGGAGAAATAACATGGGGAAATAGTTTTACTTTGTGTAATGATCCACCCACTCCCAGTCTCTATTCAAGCCTAAGTTAATTGTATCCAGTTTGCAAATTAATTCCAATTCAGCAGTCTCTCGTTGGAGTCTGTTTTTGAAGGTTTTTTTTGAAGGTTAGCCACTCTCAGGTCTATAATCGAGTGACCGGAAAGATTGAAGTGTTCTCCGACTGGTTTTTGAATGTTATAATTCTTGACATCTGATTTGTGTCCATTTATTCTTTTACGTAGAGACTGTCCAGTTTGACCAATGTACATGGCAGAGGGGCATTGCTGGCACATGATGGCATATATCACATTGATAGATGCGCAGCTGAACGAGCCTCTGATAGTGTGGCTGATGTGATTAGGCCCTATAATGGTGTCCCCTGAATAGATATGTGGACAGAGTTGGCAACGGGCTTTGTGGCAAGGATAGGTTCTTGGGTTAGTGGTTATGTTGTGTGGTGTGTGTTTGCTGGTGAGTATTTGCTTCAGGTTGGGGGGCTGTCTGTAAGCAAGGACTGGCCTGTCTCCCAAGATCTGTGAGGGTGATGGGTATTGCTCTAAAGAAGAGCTGGAGTTTTTTGATTAAATGTTTTTTCGTTGAAAAATGATGATTTGTCAAAACTGAAACTGTTCACAAAACAGGGTCAGTTTGGACAAATCTCTCGGCTTAAACTTTTTTTTGAAAAGAAGCTTTGAAATTATTTACATTTTTTGGCAATTTTAAAGTGAGAAAATCCAGGTTTCTGGTTTAAAATGACTTTGTTTTGAAATTTAAGATAATTAAACCAAAAAAATAGCTAAAAGGGGGGGAAAGGGTCAAAATCAAAATGAAACATTTTGATTGACTCAAACCAATTTTTTCCAGTTTTTTTGGTTTGTGAAAATTTGAAGTGTCAACTTTTGTCCCAATTTGAGATGGTAAAAATTTTCAAACTCTGCAAATTATTCACAGGATGGGAAAACTGTTTCCTGCCTAACTTTAATCTCAATCAGACATCTTACCTTTTTCACTGTAGCCTTTTTTCAGACTAAGGAAATTAAAATTTAAAAAATACTCTTGACTCTTCTCTAATAGCATTGTCTAATAGCATGAGGTGAGTGATATTGCCTCATTTCTTCCAATGAATGCCAAAACACTAACCACTAACAAGTGTGGGGAGTTATAGTCTTTTAATTCTCAGAAATCATAACTGCTAGACCAAACAGAATTGCCTTGGATTAGCTGCCGTTTCAGAGAACTATGGTAAGATGAACAAAATTTAATAAGAGAGAGCCCTCAACCAGTAATCTAAGTGGTTCCAAGCATACACTGTTATGTAAGCACACAGACTGATGCACACTACACTGTACCTCCTTTCACCATGCCCAAGTGCTCTCAACTTAGTATTTACAATGAGTTGCCTTCTTTCCTAACAGCACTAACATAAGGAAGTTTGCTTTACTGTGCTCAGATTTCATGAAATAAGTTCAAAGATGTCCTTATTCTCACTGAAACAAGCAGGTTTATGTGTTCCTGTGCTAATGCAGTGGTTTGCAAATTCTGAAGAACAGCTGAAATTTTTTGTGATCCAGAAATAAAGTAATTGTGTGTGTGTGTATATATATATATTACTTTTTATATACTTTAGTACAGCATACAAGTATGGCAGCATTTCCCAGTATTTCCTCAGCTAAGACTGAGGGGCCATCACAAACATTTACTGAGAAAAGTATACTCTAGCCTTTGGTGAATGGTGAAGATGTGTTAACACAGAATTCAGGGCAGAGAAGAGTATGTCTGATCGTTACAGAATGGGAGTGGGTGTCAGAAATGACACAAAGATTTAAAGAAATAACTGAAGGTTTGAGGGGGCATAATCTAATGGTTAAAGCAATAGATTGGTGGCTAGTTTTATTTCTAGTTGTGCCCTTGACTTGCTACATGACCTTGAGCAAATCAATTGATTTGTTTTCCTGTAAAGATGGTCAAAAATTGTTTGTTTTTTTTCTTCAGAAAATATTGACTTTAGTTAAAAATCAAAAATTTCCATCCCCAAACCAAACAATTTCAGGCAAAAGCTTCTGAAAACAAAATCTTTTTTTTCCAACAAAAACTAATACTGTAATAAAAAAGTAAAACAGATACTTTCTGTGAAAAATTTCATTTGATGGAAAACTGGCTTTTTGACTAAAATTAACTTTCAATGGAAAATTTTTGACCAACTACTTCTGTTTGTTTCCCCATCAACCTCACAGGCTTCTTACTTAAAGGTCACAGGGGTTGAAAGGATGGGATTCCTGAACTCTGTGGATAAGTCCCATGATTTAAGCAAGTGAGTACACTAACAGGAATGGATACAATTCCATGATTATGCAGGCCTTTGTGACCACCATGGCACATTCATAGATACCTATATAGGATGCATTGACAGTGCAGTGCCAGTGTGTTTTGGAGGTCTGGTCTGTATCAGCATGGGAACACTGGTACTTTTTTCCTTCCTAGAGACACAATGGGTCGACTATGTTCACTGTGATCTTAGCCAACACAACCTGCCCTCTACTTATCCTGATTTCTGGCAACCTGGCAGGTAGCAATATGCGAACAGCACTGCTTGCAAACTTGATTGGACAGGCTGTAGCATGTATAATGCCATCCATGTGACTACGGCATGTTGTGTGCTTCACAATATCTATGAGGATAAAAGGGAATATGTGAGGGCAGAATGGACTGAGGACACAGAAGGCTTGGGGGCCTGCCTGCAGACAATCACATAGGGTATGTCTTGAGGCTCGCACAGAGTCTGTTACAGCAATGGCTATAAGGGATGCCTTGTGTTCCCATGTTCTCAGTATGAATGGGCAGTAAATTGAGACAGATTAATGGGGCTGGCACTGTACTTGGGGGCAGGGGGTGAAGTGAAATGTAGTCTTATATGATTTTTGTGAGAAACAAATATTTCTGTTCATTGTGGTTATTCATTGTAACTCCAGATCAAACTTTTTTTTGAAGGTAAACTTATTTGGGAAAGGTGTGCAAAACAGCAACAAGTGCTAGTCAGGATAAAAACATTCTAAACACCAGAGAAAAATGAACTGAAAATAATGGTGTGTAGTGTTATGTGTAATGGAACTGCATATCAACAGGGCTTCTGTTCTCTTTCCTCGGCATGGGAATGGGGATAGGCTGCAGTGGATACTGCTACTGGTGTGCACTTCCATGGCTTGCTGGCTGATTTCACCTACTCCCAAACCAGTGTTTTCCTTAGATTGCAGGACATGGTAATGTGGATGTGAAGTGACGGAACTGGGCATGGGTAGGTAGATGGCTTGGACAGGTATCAATCATCAGGAGTCATGATCCCCCAAAGTCTCTCAGCCATGACCCTCTCAAATGCCATGTCTCGCTCCCACATCTCCTGATCAGGGTGAAGATATTCTGTCAGCATCTCTGTTTCATCACAGGTTTGCTTCTCCTTCAATCTGAAGTGCTCCTGTCTTTGCTTTTCAGTCATCCCTAGGTCCTCCTCCTGATGTCTGAG
The DNA here is from genome assembly GCF_009764565.3 of Dermochelys coriacea. Classification (NCBI taxonomy): domain Eukaryota; kingdom Metazoa; phylum Chordata; order Testudines; family Dermochelyidae; genus Dermochelys; species Dermochelys coriacea. The sequence continues at coordinate 138,910,348 of NC_050070.1, forward strand.
CTCTATTTCATGGTGCTGATCTGCATTCCTGGAGCGGTCCTCATGCACCACCAGCAGCAGGGCAGCCCTGGTTCTCTATTGTTTGTCCTTCAGAATCTGCAGCCTTTGGCTCAGACACAGTAGTCTCATGGACATCCTCTCTCCACTCAGAGTCTAAGGCTGGCTCAGAGGTGCCTAACAAAGAGAAAAATAGTTAATGAATGTTCTTGATTCCCAGTATGGGTTTGTAACCTTTCTACATAAATAAAAATTTGCAACTTTTAACTCAAAGGCCATTCCTTTTGTTGTCTTGCTGTGCTAGCTACAACTTCTGCCAAGTTCTAAGCTTGATTCAGTCATATTCCCCAGTAAAGAATAATGAGGTACCAGAACTTTAACAAGGGAGATTTCTTTTAAGCAGGGGAAATCCACTGAAACAGAGTAACATTGGTGATTATTTCAATTTTATTCTCACCACAGTTCTCTTAGATGGCGTGGTTGTGATGGAAATCCCAGAATGGGAGAGAGTAATTATTTCAGGGGCAGAAACCTTAAGATTATGCAAGTTAAATCTTTCTATGTCTTGTACCTGATGAAATTATAGATGACTAGAGGTGTTTGTGAGTTACAGGGGAGACATTGCACAGAAATCTGATAATATCCCAAGTCTAACCACTAATTGCCTAACTTCATATTCCCTCCTCCCTTCATTTATAGGGAAAGTAATTTACTCTTACTTACTAAAAGATACTGCCCCACCTATTAAGGACAAAAGTTACATAATCTGTTATTAGTTTTTGAGCAGACAGTGAATAAATTTGTCTTTCTGACACTCTATACCTTTTGCTGATCAAAACATACGTGCTGGAGCCTGGGGTGCAGGAGGTGCTGCAGCATCCCTGCTTTGAAGTGGTTTGCATCGTATGAAGGGTTTACAGTTTGGTTCAGTGGCTCTCAGCACCCCTACTATACAAATTGTTCCAGTACCCCTAGATTAAAAAGTAAATTAAGGGTGGGGGAAGCATTTTACCTCCATGGAATCAGTGGATACTTGCCCAAGGCTGTGAAGCACCATTCAAAGTAGGGTCACAGCACCACTCTGGTTTTCCAAGCCATCTCTTCATCATGATGGAGGGGCAGCCAGGCCAAATTTGAGTGACTGGTATTGAGATCTGGCATCCGGGTTGCAGCACCAGTCTGGTTTGGCCTTGCCAGAAAGCAATTGGGCCATTACCCAGATGGCCTGTCCTCTGGCTCCCCAGCCTATGCTTGTGATCCCCATAAGGAAACTGACTATGTGATCCCAGTAGCCAAGGTTCACTGCAAACTGTGGTCCTGATCCTGCACTGATCTGTGCTTGAGGGGACCCCTGCACTCAAATGGGGCCCCACTGAAATCAATGGAGTTACCCCAACAGAGAATGTATCCAGCCCTGTGTAATTTCGGCAAACTAAAGTATTGTCTACACAGGAAAGTTGCAACAATTTTAATTAATTTAGTTGAATGGGTGCTAACACTTGTATGGTCACTCTCTTATTTCAGTTTGAGTGGCTTATTTTGATTTAGCTTCAACTGAGTTATAATAGATTATGCAAAACCAAAATAAGGCCTCATCTTCACTAGAGTTTTGTTGATGCAAGTTATGCCGACAATCAAAAAACAGTATAATTACATCACTTGTGCGTGTTCACACAATGCTCCTTCTGTCAGCAGAGCACATCCACACTTGATGTTCTAGCATTGACAGAGAAATGCACTGTGGGTAGCTATCCCACTGTCCTACTCACCACCTTCCACAACTAGGAGTTGTGGAAAGGCAGAATGGATCACAGTGCATCATGGGTCTGAGCTCAATATCCCATTATGCAGTTTTTTCAGTCCCATCATTCCATGGACTTCCGACTGCATTTTGAGGTATTTTTCAATGACACCCATTTACTGTGTGCCTGCTGTCTCACCTGAAAGGATGGATCCTGCACTTTGTCTACTGTTGTGGTCACTGTTATGAAAACGTGGCAGCTGGTCATGCAGTATAGCATTAGCACCAAAGCTGAACAGGAATCAGAAGGACCTGACATGCTCTGTGCCATGGAAAGAAAGAACACTGGATTATTTTTGGCATGCCCAGAGCAGTTGCACACAAATGGACCATCACTTTTGGGCTTTGGAAACAAGAACTGAGTGCTAGGATTGCATTGTTACATTGGTCTGGTATGATGAGCAGTGGCTGCAGAACTTTTGGATGTGGAAAGGTGCCTTCCTGGAACTGTGTGAGGAACTCATCCTAGCACTGCTGCACAAGGACACCAAAATGAGAGCTGTCCTCGTGGTGGAGAAGTGCATGGAGATCACTGTATGGAAGCTGGCAACTCCAGACTGCTATCAGTCGGTCACAAATCAGTTTAGAGCTGGGAAATCCACCACTGTAGCTGCTGCATTAATGCAAGTGTGCAGAGCCATTAATCACAGACTGCAATGAAGGACTGTGACTCTTGGCAATGTGCATGAAATAGTGGATGGGTTTGCAATAGGATTCCCTAACTGTGGCAGGGTGATAGATGACATGCATATCCCAATTTTGGGCCTGAACCATCTTGTGACAGAATTTCTACATCAATAGAAAGGGGTTCTTCTCTTTAGTATTGCATGCATTGTGGATCACCAGGGCTGTTTCACTGACATCAATGCACACATCTTCAGGAACATTGGCCTGTACAGAAAGCTGCAAGCAGGAAATTTCTTTTCAGACCAGAAGATTCCAGTGGTAGATGTTGAAATTCCCATAGTGATCCTGGGAGACCAGCATACCCTTTGCTCCCATGGCTCATGAAGCCTTCCGAGGGAAGCCTGCATAGCAACAAAATAGGCTAAGCAGGTGCAGAATGTGCCTTTGGCAGATTAAAAGTGTGCTGGTGCTGCCTTTATGGCAGGTTAGGCCTAAATGAGGAAAATAGCATCATAGTCATAGCAGCCTGCTGTGCACTCCATAATATTTGTGAGGTCACGGGTGAGAAGTTTGCCCTCAAAGTGAAGCGCAAAGGCAGATAGCCTGGTGGCTGATTTTGAGCAGCCAGGTGCCAGCGGCACAACGGGGCTATTCAAATCAGGGGCTATTCAAATCAGGGAGGCTTTGAGACACCATTTTGACAATGAGTCCTGGGAACATGTCTTTCTATACAGCACTGTGCCATGCTTTGTTAACTTGCTGTCTTTCATGAAAATTTTGATGATTCCTGACCATGCTTCGTAGTCAGTAAATGATCAGATTGCCACTGTGTATTAATTCCAGCTGCAAACACTGTGCATAGGAGACAAATAAAGATTGGTTATCTTCAGAGTATGTTTTTATTAAATGCCAATTAACAACACACACAAGTTTTGGTGGGAAGGGAGATAATGAAGGATAACATAGGCTCTTAAAATCGTGTGCAAGTCCAACTAGCATATTGGAAGCGGTCTTAAGGGGTGGAGTGAATAGCGTACTGAGATGGACAGGATCAGCTTGGGGAAAGGGGGAATAAGCAAAAGCAGTTTTGTATCAGCTTGGGGGGCACACACAAATGAATTCAGCATGCAGCATGATTAGGGACTTCAACATCTCCATTTGCTCCTCCATCACTTTTATCTCCTGGTCCATTAAAATAAATAGGCAGGACAGAAAGGAGAGTCTGGAACAAATTTTAAAGTCTCTATGCCCTGCATTCTTGTTTTTTGGCCTCTGTGGATTGGAGCACCTCTTAAAATACGTCCTCCTAGGTCACTTCTTTATCTGGTGGAGTAGGGGGTTCCCCTGAAGGCCATATCTGCAGAAGCACAACAAACAACAAAAGCATGGTTGTTAGTGCATGCACAACATTGAATCATTACAGTAAAATACACTTGATATACAAATCAATTTCTTGCGGTCCCATGGCAAGCACACAGCTTGGCGAATGCCCTAAACATGGTGAGTTCAGCCTGGGGATGTGCTCAATAATATTTTATTTCTGCAGGCAATTAGGAACAATATTGTAAATTCTGCCACCATTTTCCTCAGGTGGGGGTCATTGAAGCTGATCTCACTCCTGAAGGTGAGCAAGGATGCAACAAGGGTACATCTCTTGCATGCATGTGGCTTTAGACCCAGGCCCTATGCTGCTCACCTGTGTGCTGCTTTGGTCCCTGCACAAGTGATTGCTAATTGGTGCATGAAAGTTTCCTACAATGGGGGAAGGAACAAAGCAGTTCTGCGAAGGAACCTCCAGCAGATGATTAGCTATTACCTCCAGGATAGTTTCCTAGAGATCTCTAGAGAATTCCTATGAAATCTCATGGTGCACCAACACTGCTTAGCTGTACAGGGGAATGTGAAGCACATGCAAACACAGCTATTCACACACTTCTAGATTATACAAAGCAAAGGACAGCTCTGCCTCATAACTGAGTAGCATCAACTCAAAAAGATCACTTACCAGATCTCTCCTCTCCTGCATCATGTGCACCAGAGATGGATACCTGGGATTAGCTAGACCTTTCTGGAATGTAAAAGAAGTCCTGACTCGCCGCATCATTGAACAACCCTGCCGTGTCTTCCACATCATCCTTCAACTCTTTTGATCCATGGGGCTCTTGGAGGTGGAGGATGGTGTCTAGCTTCTTATAGAAGTGGCAGGTCTTTGGAGCAGCACCAGAGTGGTGGTTTGACTCCCTTGCCTTCTAGGACCTCTGCCTCAGCTCTTATCTTTAGAGGGCATGGATGTGTGTCCTGTTCATAGCTCTTATCCACATGCCATAAGAAATCTGTCCAAAGGTATCAGAGTTTCTATGGCTGGAGCAGAGCTGGGACTGCACAGCCTCCTCTCTCCACAGGGCCAGCAGATCGAACAACTCAGGTGTGCTCCAAGCAGTAGAGCATTTGCTGCATGGAGCCACCATGGTCAGCTTGGAAGATGTGATGTGAGCTCTCCACACTGAGCAAACAGGAAGTGGAATTTCAAAGTTTCCCAGGCCTTTAAAAGGGGAGGGGCAGAAGCCTGTGTACCTGGTGCAGCAGGGTTCAAACTGCTGACAAGATGGGCCAGGATGGGCATTGTGGGACACCTCCTGGAGGCCATTTACAGCGACATAACCAAGCCCGGTGTCTATACGGACACTTTGTCGATACAACTTTGCTGCAAAAAGCTCTACACCTCATCAAGGTTGTTTTATTTTGTTGGCAAAGCAGAAGAGTTGTCAGATGAAGGAACATTGCAGTATTTATACCTCCACTGTTTTGGAGATGAAAGCTGACTTGTCGACAAAATTCTGTAGTATAGAAAAGGCCTAAGGCTGTTTTAGGCCAAAAGTGTCCAAAAAGCCTTTTGCGTTAGTTTAAGCAAAGCCGATTTTATTTACACCTCTAGTAAAACTGGTGCAACTTGTTCACATAAACCAAGCCTAGGATATAATGGGCTTGAGTCTCCACTACATTGTGTAGTCATTTACAATGGGGTAAATTGGTGTAAAGTGCTACCATTCTGATTTGTTAATGTTTTGTATGCACTTTGCAAAGGCATAAATTACTACACAAAGTAGAATCAGGTACAATAAGTTTAGATAATGCAAGAGAAAACAGCCATTTGATTTGTCAAATCAGATAAATTATCACCTCTTGCAGCTGTACTGTTCGATTAGAAACAGCATATTTGCTCAGATAGTTTCCTAATCATTCCCTTCTGTTCTCATCAAAAGTTTCCTTTGAATGTTGGATTAAAGGCCTTTAGAGCAATTTATTACAAAGAGAAAGCCCCCAAAAAGTGTTGTCTGAGGAACCTGTGGCCCAACCAATACTATCTCTACCAACCAAATACCATTATGCATCTTCATCAGGTTGCTGATTACTTTAAATATCTGCAAGGCAAAGATCATCAGCACTCTATAATACACAGGTGAACTCAATCATGCTGTCTTTGTTAAACTGCTTGTATTACTAAGACTACCAGCATTGCTGCTACAGTTAACGGTTTGTCTGTTTTCTTATGATAAACCTTATATTGAAAGGTTTATTTCTTGTCTATTTCTATTGATCTTGAGTTTCAGCTGGGTGCAATCTATTGTTTCTGTTATTGTTGTAGTGGGTGGTGTTGCACAAGAATTTTACTTTTAGGCCATTTAGAGAGTGCCAAAAGAAAGTGACTTTTCTGGGGGCAGGGTTGTTTATTAAAAACATCTTTCTGTACAAGCTGATAATTTGATAACATGAGAACTTTTCTTTGTGAAGAGTTTACTCCTGCTAACTGGATATTATCTAATTTTGAGAAGCAGCTCTTGAATGTATATTAACTAATTAGCATAGCAGAATACTTGACTCGACTGATCCAGTCGAACTTTATTATAGTGGAGATATTTATGTGGAGCTTTCCTTAGAACCTGCTCACAGACAGCTGCTGTTGGAGAATTCACAGCATGAAAAGCTCAGTGGCCTTCTACCACGAGCTGGTGACAACTCTGAACTGCACTGGGTGCTTGTGATCCTGCATGTGTTCCAGAATTTTAGATTGAACCCATTATATCTAAGGCTTAAAGTTTTACTTGAGGGACAGTCTGCTGTCCTGTATCCTGTACTGATAAAATCTTGGTGATCATACTTAAGAGGTGGCATGGTTACTCATTGAGATAAGAGCGCCTCGGACTGGAATGCACACCAGAGTCATTACAGAATTCTTCAGTTTCCTTCTTAGTTTTGCAGGGTATTTTTGTTTTGGTTTGGGGATTTTTTTTGAGTATTAAGCTGGGTATCCAAAAATTGAGGCAAACAAAACTAGTGACAACTTCTGAAAATTTTAGGCCAGTAGAAAAATCTGGGAATTTAACATTTATCTCCTAAGTCCTAGTGCAGAGCCATCACCACATGAAAACCCTTCCAAATCCTGATCTCCTCCACCCCCCCCCCCCATTCAGCTCAACAGGAGACTGAAACAATTTCTGACAATATATAGAGAACTGCTGAGTGAGGCCCTGTCACAGTGTGGGACTCACCCCTGTGGCGCCTCTTGCTGGTCTCTCAGGGAATTAGCTCTTCCAGCCTCCAGAGCGCCTTCTGCAGGCTGGAGTCTCGCTGCTGCTGGGCCCCCCCATGTCCCTCCTGGGCCCTGCTGCCTCTTTTACCCAGGGTGCTGCTCCTGGCAGTATGCCCAGTCTGTGTGTCTCCCCTCCCCAGGGAGCCCCCACCCACTATCCCCACCTTGCCTCAGTCTTTGGCTACTACCAGTCACCATTGAGCCCCCACACACTGGGGCAGACTGCACTGTATAAGCCAATCATCACAGGCAAGGAGGGGTTGGACCTGCTGCCTCTGCCTATCTGTGGGCTGCCCCCTCAGTACACTTTTTGGCCTTCCACTAGGCCTGCAGCCTGGGGGACTTCCAGGCCGGAGCTCCCCCAGCTCTGGCCTTCCCCCAGCCCTGCTCCACCTCAGGTACTCTGGGATGCTCCCCAGCAGCCAGGCTTATCTCCCTCCACAAATGGGGGAGACTCTCTTATAAGGACCAGCTGAGCCCTGATTGGGGGAAGTAGGCTCGGCTGTGGCCACACCCTAATCAGCCTGGGAACTGCTTGCTCCCCGCCACAGCTTTCTCCTGGGCTATTTTAAGCCCTTTAAGGCTGGAGCAGGTGACCACCCCACAACAGGCCCACTTATAGGTTTCTAACTTGGCTGGAAATGAGTACATTGGTTTCCCTCACATCTAGCACAAATTCAGAACAGTAGGGAATTCTTCTTCTAAAGAAAGGTCACTATCTCTCCTATATAGTGGGTAGAAGAATTAAGGGAATAAATGCTGCTAGTGCAGTCTGTACCCGGTTTCTTTTGTATGCTCCCCCTTAGGGGTTCCATATTAAGGGGGCTGATATAATTAGGATACTCTTCTCCACTCACCCTTAATTAACTGCTCTCGTTGGGCTGTTTCTTTCACACTGGCACAGGTATGAATAAATGATGATTTACCAAAAGGGATTTTATAATCCACTGCATTCAACAATATACCCAATACAGTACAACATATTGATATTCTCCAAAATCATATTGATTTTGGTCAGCTTGCATGCTAAAATTCACATTACAAGGAGTTCTTTGGAGCTGTCAAAGTCTGCTTTGTTTCCCTGTCATTCCACGTGGAAACACAATGCCCAAAAAATCTGTAGAAACATCAAAATGGACAAGGAGTAAACCACCGTGGACTAAATTCTAATGTTTATATCTGCAAGAGTGGGCATAAAATGGCAGATATAAAGTTGAAGGCTGCTAGGCCGAGACTCCTTTAAAAATCAGGGGATATATTTATTTAATCCTTGCTATCCTGTAAAACTTCATTCCATCAACAATGTCACTGTCTGAACTTTTGCTTTCTATAATTCCTATCCACGTACTTAAAGGCCTACATTTCTGGTTTGGTTGCTTTTATAGAAACCCCAAATCACATTAGGGAAGAAAGTTGATGTCAGCGGTGATACCAATAATTTAAGTTTTTTTTTTTTTAAGCATTCAATATATCAGTTGATTTGTACTAATTTGTAGATTCCTGCTACATCACTGAATATTTTTATTTAACTGCATACCGTTGCATCGCTATCAATGTACATTTTTAGGCCCTGGCTTCAAATAAGCATGAAATCAAACACTTACAAAATACAAGCAATGGAATCCTCTGTTTGTTAGTGTCTTTCATGTCTAACCTTGGTTGATAATATATTCACATAAGTATCTGCATAATCATCTGCTTGCCCTCTTAAAAAACACTAAGGATTCAAAGGAAAAACAAAACAACAAAAAACTCCAACCTGCATATATCTTCACTCTCTCGTCTTTCAAATGATACAGCTAAGGTGAGTCCCCTGCTAATAATTGCTGTCTAGATAATGTTACGTGCACAGTGTTTTGAGAGAGAAGCACCATGAGCAGATGTGAGAGATGCTAAATAATAAAATGCAAGGTTATGTTGAGGTTAGGTTAAACTGCAGTTAGAATGCTCTAGGGAACAGCATTTGGGTCAAATTTCTGGTTTCCCTTAGCAAGTGTGTAAGGTTTGTTGGAAGGATTTATAAACATTGACCTGCCCCCTCCCCCCCGCCATACACCCCCCCTCCGCCCCGTACTGTATACCTAAAAATGTCCCTGACTTAATGGATCTTTTCATATTTGGAAGCACTGATCATTTTCCAATCACTGAAGAAAAAGACCTTTTATAGGGACACCACAGAAACATGTACAAGTCTGTCTTTTGACCTTTGGTGTGTGTGCAAGTACAGTCATGAACAAGGTACCTAGGCACACATGCATATGGAATCCATTATCTGCTCCATTGTTGAGAGTCTGTCTGATGCTGACACATATGAAAAAAGAATCTTCATTTCTGAACCTGGAGTACAGGATTCTTTTAAAATTCAGTGTGCTGCTAGCTTAAAAAAACCAACCTCTGCACTCATAAATGGCACATACTAGATATCAGCTTTTTTCAGGGAGCTCAAAGTTCTTCACAAATATTAACTGATTGTAAGCCATGATGATTTTTGATGCCCTTCCCCACTCCCAAAGCAAACGTTAGAAACAGATGTTCCCCAATCATACAGAATCAACCTCCCCGCTGGGTAGTCTCACCTTAATGCAAGAATCTTCTTAGACTGCTAAACCACAGTGCTATTGTCAGAGAGCACCTATTATAACTCACGGGAGAGCTGTGCTAATTAGTTAGTGCTTATGCTTCTGAAAATAAGGGCCAAGTAACTTCTTCACTGTTAATCTCAGAGTGTTCCAAGCAGGAGTGTCTTTCCTGCTGCTTTCCTGTTTACAGTGCCCTGCTGACATGCAAGCAGAATATTTGTATTTTCCTCTGCACTTGAGAATTGGAAAATAATTTGTTGTGAATTACCCATAAAAGGACACTATGGCCAACTGACAGAAAGCATATGAAAAGATCCTTCTGTAACAGGTTGGGTCACAGAAACACCCTGGGGACTGCCACCTGATGTGCTGGGACTATCTCTGAGCCCGTTTTCCCTGGCAGTTTGGGACTTCAGTACCTTGCCTTGTTGAACTAGACACACTAGCCTGCTACAAACACAGGCCCAGGTCTGAACCACAGCCCTCAAAAGCTGTAGGCTTAATTGAAAACAGCTTAAGAAGTGCTCCTGTCTCCAACACTCAGTTCCCAATAGGAGCCAAACCCTAAATAAATCCATTTTACTCTATATAAAGCTTATACAGGGTAAAGCCATAAATTGTTTGCCCTCTATAACACTGATAGAGAGATATGCACAGCTGTTTGCTTCCCCAGGAATTAATTACTTGCTCTGGGTTAATTAATAAGTAAAAAGTGATTTTATTAAATCTAGTAGGATTTAAGTGGTTCCAAGTAATAACAGACAGAATGAAGTAAGTTACCAGCAAAATAAAATAAAACACGCAAGTCTAAGCCTAATACACTAAGAAACTAAAGTCAGGTAAATCTCACCCTCAGATGTTCCAAGAAGCTTTTTTTTTTTTACAGACTAGACTTACTCCTAGTCTGGGTCCAGCAATCACACACATCTCGGTAGTTACTGTCCTTTGTTCCAGTTTCTTTCAGGCATCTCTTTGGGATGGAGAGGCTATCTTCTGAGCCAGCTGAAGACCAAATGAAGGGGTCTTCAGGGCCTTTTATATCCTCTTTCTCTCGTGCAACATCACAGCCACCAGATGGGGTCTCTAGCCACCTGGGCAAGTCACATGTCTATGAATGATTCAGCTTTTTGTGGGCCAACGCCATTCTTTTCATATTAGTTTGAACATTCCCAGGGAAGCTCAGATGTGGACTGGTGTCTTCTAAAGTTCGTTGTCAGTTAAGTGTTTCTTGATTGGGCACTTACTGATAATAGTTCTTTCTCAAGAAGCTGACCAAATACTTCACTGAGGCTACTTAGAATCAAACAAATAGCCGATATTCATGATTTCAAATACAAAAATGATACATGCATACAAATAAGATGAATATATTCAGTAGATCATAACCTTTGCAGAGATATTTTACATGGCATATCTAGCATAAAACATACTCCAGTTATGTCATATTTACACTCATAAGCATATTTCTATAAAGCATTATGGGGTGCAACATCACAGCTTCATTCTGGCTTTGAACTTATAAAATCAAGCAACCCCATTCATGCTTTTTAGAAGGAGAGATCTGGGCTGGAGAAGGCTTGGGATTTCAATCATTTGTGTTAAACACAGACACTTTCCCTTTCCTACTGTAGGTGGTAGCTAATTAACTCTTGCTGTATTGCATGTTTCAGGCTCATTACTTATATTGTGTTAGTGATTGGTTCCCTGAGATGTCTCAGAATACTTCTGGGATAGCAAACAGCTGGAGTGCAATTCGAATTCACCCTACAGGATATATTCTCACTTACACTAGCCTACATGATCCAGTCAGCTGTGAGGAGGAGAAAAAAATGTGGAAATCCTACAGAAAAGCTCTGTGTAGGGTGGGAGGTGAAACTATCAGAAGACAATTCATCTCCTGCTCTATAAAATAGTCTGCACAGATAGAAAGGGAGCTTAGGTCTTTGGGGAGGGTGGCAAAATCCCCTCTTTTTCCTCTCTTGTTTGAATTCTATAATTAGAAAACAGACATAATCCATGATTATATATGCTGCTTGAAGCAGTATTAAATCATCATATGTGTTATGTGGTCCTCCGAGGAGGGCACAATGCCAGCAGTCAATGGTAACACAACCAAATCTCAGCTATTCTTCCACAGTTGGGGTTGGGGTCTTGAATGAGATTGAGGGAGAGACACCCTCCAACCCCATCTCAGCGGAGATCTGTAGTGTTGGGGCCAGGATTTCTTGAAGATTCTTAGATATTGTGGCTTCCCTCCCACCCCTCCTTCTTCTTTTGGATCTTGCTGCTCTGCATCCTTGCAGGGGGAAATGCATTTTAATGGCTTCCCTTGAAAAATGATAGTTCTTGAATTAATGTTCATAATTTCATGCATTTTTGCAATGAAAGAAACCTCCCACATAACTCCTGTTTCTGAGTTGTGCTAGTATTTGTCCTGAAAAAAACTATTTGTAACATTATTGATAAAGACAATGCTAGCAGTTCTCAAAGGGGGAGTAGTGGGCAGCAAGGGGAAGTCTTGAAATACTACAATGTAAAGACCATGATCTTGCAAGGGCTTAGGCATATTGTAACTTTACACACGAGTATTCCCCTTTACTTCAATAGGACTCCTCACTGTGCATAAAGTTAAGCATGTGCATAAGCGTTTGAAGGATCGGGGCCTAGGGTAGGACTGCACATCTCAGAACAAGATCAATAAGACCCTTAGTTAATTTTGTGATAATCTCATTTTATTCTTGTTAACATTCTATTTCAGTCTTTAAATCATTGCATCATTTGCTTCTTGTTCAAGTGAAACAGTAAAACTATCTTTAATCCTGTGAAATGCTAGATCTCAGCTGCTGTTCAAAAACAAATGCAAGAGTTCAGCTTCTGTGAGTTTCTGTTCAATTATGAATACCAGTGGTTAACAGTTAGCTGAGCAATGTTCACCAAAGATGGAAAGTGTGATATAAGTGCTAAATTTGTTAATATTTTATTATTACCTCAAAAGTAAACTTAACAACATTGTGTACATTTTAGTTCTATAAATATCAAAAGTTTTAGATACTGGAAAAGAGATCAAAGGGCCTTAAAAATCTAACAATGATCTGATTTCAATACTTAGCTCTGCCACAGACTTCCGGTGTGACCTTGGGCAAGTCATTTAGGCCCAGATCCTCAAAGGTATTTCAATTATTTCAAGGGGAGTTAAATACATAAATACCATTGGGTCTTAGTCTTCATATGCAATGAATGTTTAAAAAAGTGCAGAGGCCCTCTAATGAAAGTTGCCAAATGTTTACTATTACAGCTAGTGGCTGTTCACCTTGAAAATCAATTAAAATATCATCTGTTTTAAACTCTGCACTTTACTAGATCTGAATAATTGGGTGAAGTTGTGGAGTCAAAATGCTTTGGATCTCTTAAATGCTTGGGCTTTATGCTGAGCAATATAATTTGCCTCTCACATTTACCTGCATGATTCTGGGAGAGTTTCTTTATCATTGTAACATCATTTATAGCTGGTTGATTGCCTTCCATTTCTTCAAACTCTGAGACTCGTGATCAGACTAGAAAAGTATCTCCAATTTTTTGGACAAGGGCTCCCTCTTCTTGGTCACCTGATTTTGAAAAGAGGACTGTGATTTACAGAGGAAGGTGAAAAAGGAAAAATGTTTTCCTTGTCCTGCTTTTGCAATCATTGAAAAGCAATTCTGGAGCATGACAGGTGATTAAAAATGCTTTACTATGAGCTACTCAATCTGTCAGGGCCATTGATCTAGCTTTCACTGAAGTGATATTCTATTTTTCTGCTCTTGCATAAGGGTTTCTTTCTGCAATAGGATAAATTCCACTGAGCATTCATTCCCTGGTTTGCAGAAATCTTATGACACGTTGGAGTTGCATAATGATGCATTAAATATGTACCTTTTACAGTCTGACTAATGCAGAAGTGTCCTGATGTCCTGAATCTCTTTCAAACCATGTGAACATTTATATGATAAAAAGGAAGTACCCTACAGCTGAATAGTACATTGTGGTGTCCTATTGAATATAACATTTGTTATCTGAATAACACATGTACACATAGACACACTTGGCAACAGTGAATAATTGGGGAGCTCTGTGCTGATTTCTTTCTTGCACTTCTAGACTGGCACTGGGAGTCTTTATAACTCATTACATTTGTTTTCTTCATTTTGTATGCCTCATTCAATTTTCGTGGGCTATAGCCCACTTCATCAGATGCATAGAATGGAACATATAGTAAGATATAGATATACATACAGATAAGTTGGAAGTTACCATGCAAACTGTGAGAGGCAGTTAAGATGAGCTATTATCAGCAGGAGAAAAAAACTTTTGTAGTGATAATCAAAATGGTCCATTTAGACAGTTGACAAGAAGGTGTGAGGATACTTAACTTAAGGAAATAGATTCAATATGTGTAATGACCCAGCCACTCCCATTTTCTATTCAAACACACGTTAATGGTATCTAGTTGGAATATAAATTCAAGCTCAGCAGTTTCTCCTTGGAGTCTATTTTTGAAGCTTTTCTGTTGCAAAATTGCCACCCTTAAATCTTTTACTAAGTGGCCAGAGCAGTGAAGTGTTCTCCTACCGGTTTTTGAATGTTATGATTCCTGATGTCAGATTTGTGTCCATTTATTCTTTTGCATAGAGACTGTCCAGTTTGGCCAATGTACATGGCAGAGGGGCATTGCTGGCACATGATGGCATATATCACATTAGTAGATATGCAGGTGAACGAGCCCCTGATGGCGTGGCTGATGTGATTAGGCCCTATCATAGTGTCCCCTGAATAGATATGTCGACACAGTTGGCAACGGGCTTTGTTGCAAGGATAGGTTGCTGGGTTAGTGCTTTTGTTGTGTGGTGTGTGGTTGCTGGGGAGTGTTTGCTTCAGGTTGGGGGGCTGTCTGTAAGCAAGGACTGGCCTGTCTCCCAAGATCTGTGAGAGTGATGGGTCGTCCTTGAGGGTAGGTTGTAGATCCTTGATGATACATTAGAGCGGTTTTAGTTGGAGGCTGAAGGGGATGGCTAGTGGCGTTCTGTTATTTTCTTTGTTGGGCCTGTCCTGTAGTAGGTGACTTCTGGGTACTCTTCTGGCTCTGTCAATCTGTTTTTTTTCACTTCAGCAGGTGGGTATTGTAGTTTTAAGAATGTTTGATAGAGATCTTGTAGGTGTTTGTCTCTGTCAGAGGGGTTGGAGCAAATGCGATTGTATCTTAGAGCTTTGCTGTAGACAATGGATCGTGTGGTGTATCCTGGATGGAAGCTGGCGGCATGTAGGTAAGTATCGCAGTCAGTAGGTTTCCGGTATAGGGAGGTGTTTATGTGACCATCGCTTATTAGTATAGTAGCGTCCAGGAAATGTACCACTTGTGTGGATTGGTCTAGGCTGAGGTTGATGGTGGGATGGAAATTGTTGAAATCATGGTAGAATTCCTCAAGGGCTTCTTTTCCATGGGTCCAGATGATGAAGATGTCATTAACGTAGCGCAAGTAGAGTTGTGGTGTTAGGGGATGAGAGCTAAGGAAGCGTTGTTCTAAGTCAGCCATAAAAATGTTAGCATACTGTGGGGCCATGCAGGTACCCATAGAAGTGCTGCTGACTTGAAGGTATATATTGTCCCCAAATGTGAAATAGTTATGGGTGAGGACAAAGTCGCAAAGGTCAGCCACCAGGTTTGCCATGACATTATTGGGGATACTGTTCCTGATAGCTTGTAGTCCATCTTTGTGTGGAATGTTGGTATAGAGGGTTTCTACATCCATAGTGGCCAGGAGGGCGTTTTCTGGAAGATCACCGATGGATTGTAGTTTCCTCAGGAAGTCAGTGGTATCTTGAAGATAGCTGGGAGTGGTGGTAGCATAGTAGGGCCTGAGGAGAGAGTCCACATAGCCAGACAAATCCTGCTGTCAGGGTGCCAATGCCTGAGATGATGTGGTGTCCAGGATCCCCAGGTTTATGGATCTTGGGAAGCAGATAGAATACCCCTGGTCAGGTTCTAGGCATGTGTCTGCACAGATATGTTCCTGTGCTTTTCCTGTGAGTTTCTTGAGCAGATGGTGTAGTTTCTTTTGGTACTCCTCAGTGGGATCAGAGGATAATGGCCTGTAGAATGTGGAGTTAGAGAGCTGCCTAGCAGTCTCTTGTTCATATTCCAACTTATTCATGATGATGACAGCACCATCCAATGAAGTGAGCTGTAGTTCACGAAAGCTTAAGCTCAAATAAATTTGTTAGTCTCTAAGGTGCCACAAGTACTCTTTTTCTTTTTGCGGATACAGACTAACATGGCTGCTATTCTGACACCTGTCATTCAATTTTATGTACCTTATTTGGGTTTGGGATATGCACTTTATAGCATCTTCCAGAAACTCAGCATGTTGGTCTACTATCTAGAAGATAAGAATCTTCTCTCTGTTTATAGAAACATGCAAACTTCTTTCTGTCCTATGGAGATGTCCCCAGTTTTCCAAGCAGAAAAAGAAATGAAGACTTTTGTCCTACAGACTATTATACAATTGAAAAAAAGTCTGTGCTGCATTCTCTGCTCACCAACAAAATATTTTACCTGTGATCCCGTGAAAAAATCCAGCACCCATAGTGTTCACATTTCTAGCTGTTTAGCCGCTCAAAAGTCTTTCACTATCATTTCAAATGCTTGTAATTGCTGTGCCACACAGCTGATTCATTATGTTTGCCCAATGTGTTTTCAAAATATCACTTTCTTAGCATCTGGACAATGTTTTCTGACACCAGTTAATTGATTCCACTTATCATTATGTGAAGAAGGATGACTTGGTAGCAATTTTGCAGTTCAGATGACAGGGAAATGTATTTTTTAAATAGTTTATAAAGGGAAGGAAAGTGAAGAAAAGCAAAAGACAACAAATGAAATGTGGGGCACTAAAAAACAGGTTGAGGTGAAAGTGGTAGACAAGGCAGAATAAGATATAGGGGTAAGGAAAGCCATAGAGAAGATGTTAGAGAAGAAATGAAGCTAGAAAGGAAATAATAGCTACTAGACACATTGTGCATTTATTTATGTGATCCTGCATGATATGGGGATGGACAGTCTGTGACTAAAACACAGGACTGGAACTCAGTAGCTCTAGGTTCTATAACTGTCTCTCCTTTTTGAGTTTGAGCAAGACAACCTCACCTTGTTTTATCTCAGTTTCACAATCTATTAATTGTTTATAAAGGTCTCTGAGATCCTTAAATACGAGTTTAATTCCGAAATTAAACTTATTGTGTATATTTTCTGTCAGGAAGATCTGTCATCGCAGCACTTGTTTCCCAGCCCCAAGCTTCCCTAGAAGATAAATTCACTGTTAATGCCAAACTAACCTCAACTTGCTTGAGAAGTTAAACATTTTGTGTTTCATATGATATATGCTACCTCACCTACTATACGCAGAAACCCCATTTCTACTCTGCAATTCAGAAATCAGTGTAATATTTGACCCTGATCGCCTAACACTATGATCTGACCATGTTTGGGTAAAGTCACTAAATAACTGTCAATTATTACTAAAGCATTAAGACAACCACAGAGTATTTTATTGTCCCATTAATATATGTCTCAAGCGAATGAAGATACTTGGCTTGTGGCCTTGTGCCTTGCATGTACTAATGGACACGTATGTATTACTGGACAAATAAGACACACCCTGTTGTATCTTACTGCCATAGCAACTTCAGATTAAGTAATGTATAGAGCCTAGTTAGAAAGTGTTTTAATCCTGAACTTCCTTCCTACTGAGACAACTTTAGGGTGTAATTTGTTTTTCTTTCATCGCAGAGTTAATCAATTAAGGAAGTTATGAGACTGTAATATATTATAACATGCTAGCATGTGTATTTGTAGGGTCTTCAAAAATGTAGATTTTTATCTAATACACATTATTGGTTCCTTTCAACTTGTTATAATTGGTATTAACTATATGTAAATCCATATTTGACTCCTTGTGGCATTATAAACTATCTTGTTCATCTGAAAGATGGAGACAGCTTAAAAGAATCTTTGACCAAAATAATAGGTATTGAATCCATATTGCTTTATTCCACAGTAAGGAGTATATGATATATGAATAGATGTATGTTATGAATGTATGGTATTATAGAGGTGTATTTAGAAAGCAATAGAAAATAAGCTATTATACTTATGCAGTACCCAATCTTCACCAATAACTATTCATGTATTTTAATTTAAAAAAATAAAAAGGCCAATGAGAAACAAAGACAGAAAAAAACACCTTAGTATGGATTAGTGGAGTATTTCCCTATGTAATTTCACTTCACAAACATCATTTTTATTGTTTTATTTGTTTGATAAAAAAAACCCTCAAATCAAAATGTTGTTGATTTTATCTTTGGGTACTTTTGTACTCTTAAAATGTAATGATACAGTGACTATTTGGTAAATGTATTAAAATATCCTCTGGGAATGATACCTTGCCATACAAACTTTATATATATAATAAAAATAATGCAGTTGGAGGGTTGTAAATGCTGCTTATTGCACTAATCACCACAATTTCACATGTGCCCCCATTGCTTCCATCCTCTCTGTTTGATGTATTCAGCTTTTGTCAGTCGATTTATACTTGCATTTAAACTGGTTAGGGCAGGAAAACAACATTTCAGTGTGTTTATGGATCCCTTATTTGGGGCCTCCATGCACTACTGTGCTAGGACACTAAATAACAGAACCAGAATTGGAATAGAATTGGAATGGGTATGGGAATCAACAGACTTTCAATAGAATAAGAATCGAAAGAAAGGAACAAGATGCAGTTGAAATGGAATAAAAATGGAGTAGAATGGACATGAAATAGAACCGAAAGGAAAAAAAGGAGTAGTACAATTAGAATGGAGTGGATGGAGCACGTGGAATGGAACTGGAACAGATTAAAATCAGAATAATGGGAGAGGTGGGCACAGAGTGAATTTGGGATAAATTCGAAAGGAGTTGGAAATAGCATTGGTTAAACGGAGCTGGAGTGGACCAGAACAGAAAAGAGGAGAGAGAATAGGTTGGAGTGCGATTGGCAGCGACCAGGAACTGAGTATAAAGCAAAAGAATGACCCAGGAATTCTTGGAGCAGCATGGAGTGGGGAAGAAGGGAATTAGAGGGGAAGGAGAAGAGTCTTGGAAATAACTGGAGTGGAGCTGCACAGGGCCGGGGCACAGCTAGCCAGGGGGCTGGCGTGGAGCGCAGCAGGTGAGCGGGAAAAAAGAAAACACAAAACAAAACTGGACTGGAGCTGGAGCGCGGACTGGGCTAGACTGGAGTGGGCAGGAGCCCAAGCGTGGGGAGCGAAGCCGGAACTGCCCGTGTGCGGGTCCCCGCAACTGAGGGCGCGCAGCGCTAGCGGGCGCCCCTATAATAAAGAATCCCTCGGCGAGGCCGGCGGTGGGCGTGAGCGGCTCCCGTGAGGTCAGCGGCGGGCGAGCCAATGAGCGGAGCGTCTGCGAGCTGCCGGAGCGCTGGGTCCCTGCGCGGCGCGGCGCGGCTCGGCGGCGGCGGGGGGGGAAGCTGCTGAAGCGGCAGCTCAAGACATTCCGGCACTCGGCGGAGCGCCGGCGGCTTCGCCGTGTGGAGGGGCTGCAGCGGGGCGCCCGGCTCGGAGCGCGGGAGAAGAACGTGAGGGACGGGAGGTGGCGCTGCCGCTGCCCGGGCACAGGTGCTGCTGCTGCTCCGGGCGGGAGGAAAGCAGCTGCTGCTGCTGCTGCTGCTGCTCCCGCTCTGCGGGCGGTAGGGGTGCGACGTGCCCCCCGAGCAGCGCCGCCCGCAGGGGATATACCGGCCGCTTGGCCTCCGTTTCCCGTGAGGAGCCGGCTCCCAGGTCGCGCCGGATTCAGCGGGGAGCGGCGGGAGCTGGACGCCCTGGCGCTGCGGGCGAGGAGGAGGTCGCTCATCAGAGGCACCTGGGCAGCCAGGTGAGCGCGGACCCCGCGCGCTGTCGTGCAGAAGCGGCCGCGGAGAGAGCCCGGGCGCGCCGCGCGGGTTACCCCCCTGGGCGAAAGTTTTTGGTAAAGTCAGTCTGGGGGGAAGGAGGGGGCAAGGCAAGTCGAGGAAGGAACCGAGGTTTGCCCTGGGGCCGCCGTGACGGCTTCCCGCCCGCTCTGCCACTGGGGGGGGGGGGGGGGAGTGTGTCGATGTGAGCGCGAGTAGAGCCCTAGAAGGGAGCTCCAGGCTTTCCATCACCGCGCTGACGGCGGGAGAAGGCGTGGGGCCGTTCTCCGAGGGCTGCGGGGGGGGGGGGGGGGGACGGACGGACGGACTCGCTGTTGCTGTTTGTTTGCCTTAGAGCCTATTGCATCGCCTTCCTCTCCCCGCTGCCCACCCAGTCTGATCCCACGGGGCAGCGTGGGGGGCGCATCCAGCTCCAGACACTTGCACACCTAGGTCAAGGCCCTGGGTGGGGGGGGGGGACGTGGCCCTGGGTCTCTCGGCAATGTGATCCAAGTGCGGGGCAGACGCTTCGCCTCGCTTCTGTTGGAGAGTAAATGCCAAAGGTCCGCGGGGGCGGAACTGCATCCCAATCAGACACCTGGCAAAGTCCGGCTAGGAGTTGATGCGGAGCAGTAACGTTTCGTGTGGCTGCCCCTCTGAAAACGCCTATGCGGAGGTGTCGAATTCTCCCGGAACGCCCCACGGCAGGGATTTTACGCACGGGGCCCGCTCTGATCCGCGATCGGGGGCGCCGGTACGTTTCTGCAGCTTTTCTCCTTTGCAGTGACTAAACGGTCACCCCTGGCTGTGGGAAGGTATAGGCTGAGGGGACCCGCGCATGCTGGTGACTAATTCGGTGGCGAGGTTATTGTTTGGGCGCTTTAAGAGGACAGCCGCGGCCGCCTTTCAAATAGCCCCTGTGTCAGAGTCTCTCTCCCGGTTGCAGAAGCGCAACCTGCGCTTACCCTGGCAGCGACGGGTGGTTAGGATATAAATCTTTCAGGGATTTATGAAGGCTTCAGGCGCACTACGATTTACTCCTGCCGCTTGACCTCGTCAGTGGCGAATTGGTCTTTAAATCTTGTTCTCTTCGATAATGATTCTCATTCTACGAATTTACCCATGTTCTGCTTTTTTATTGGCGTCTTTTTAAGTCTAGGTTTTCAGGCAAAATAAGTTCTGGGAGATTTGTGGGCAGGGTGTGTTGTGCCAAATATAATATCAACACTGCAAGTGTTTAAAATAGATCCCAAGTATTTACTTTTAAAAAGTGTAGTTCACCGTGAGAACTGAATAGTGTTTAAATCTATGAACATAGAAACTCAAATATGTTAATATACACTGGGCTATATATCTCACCGTGCTAGTTTCTTTACTGACCGAAAGAGTTCTCATTGCCTGGGATTACTTTCTCATTTTCTGTCCCTCTTTTGTAAAGCACAAATCCAAATCGTTATCTGTATTCTCCATATATAGAAGTAGCCATAGACATGTAAAATACAACCTCAAATGCTGCTTAAAATATTTAATAATTAAAAACTAGAATGGCTGTTTGTGGGTGTGTTGTGGGGTTGCTTTCATTTCGATGGTATTTTTTTTGACATATTGCTTTGCTATCTCACCCTGTGTCTACCATAATGCTCATCACTTCTTTAGACATCAAAGGCAGTGAATAATGTGCTATGGTCTGATTTTGTTTGCATCTGTATGTTTAATCAGACATAATGTTTAGTTTGCTTAAGTTGTGTTGGAACTGAACTACAGTATGAAATACTGTTATTTCCATAATGGAAGCCAATGTTGTAGCTTTCAAAAAATGTGCCTCAGCATTCAAGCATACTGGTTACTTGTACGGTAGCAATTCTTAGTGGCATGGAAGTGGTGTTTCAGGATCTTCTGATGTATTGTACTGAAATGTTTGTTTTTTTTCCTTTTTAAAAAGGAATATATAAATCTCAATATGATCAGTTATGTAAGTGTTTTTGGTTACCTTGTAGTTCTTACAGTTCTTGATGTCATTCAGTAAAAACAATGCGTTTTGACTCTAGTGTTGTACCATTGTTAACTGGGTAACTTGGATTCTCTTTGAACAATTTGTTAAATTGAATTGAAATATTAAAACTCATCCTCCTAACCTGTTTGGAATATTAAAATCTTATTGGATGATAGTAGCAACTAACAGCATAATCCTGGCAGATACTAATTTAACATATTTGGTTTGCTTTTAGCTACTGAGATTTCATCAATGCAGGTGGTAACTTTTTATGCCTCCCATTTTGGTTATGCTTTTTAAGCTTAATGCCCTTTGGCACCGCACCCTGAAATTCAATTTTATGTTCTTTCATATTGGATCAGGCTTGGGCAATATTTGGCTTGTGTCTAGGCAAGTTGGTTTTGATTTTGAAGTAATGTATCCTCCATTTACAGTAGAAAATGTTGTAACATGTACATTCAGAAACATTCATCTGTCTGAAAATACATTCATATTAACTCAACACCTTCCAGAATGTTATTTCCTTTGTATAAAATAACATCCAAATGCAATCTGTTGTATTGCATGGAACTGAAATTTTATGTTGTTCTACTATATAGACAACTGGTTGGAGTAGAATATGTATTCTACAGTTCTATTCCCAGAACCGATCATGATCATATGATTGAAAATTGCAAATAAAGTGTTATACCTAAAACTACAGTTTATCAGATGTGTTAAGTATTGAAGATTCATTCACCTTGGACAATACTTCCAAGCAGATAAACTTTCCATCTATGAAACTCTTTTCTAGTTTTAAAGAAACAATCATAACTTTAGAAGTATTCTTGCTCCCTTTAATTACAACTGAATATTTTGTTCTAGCCTGATATATTATAAGCATTGGCAGAACCAAACTTGGGACCTAATACTGAAATGATTATATAGACAAAATTTTCAGTGAGGAAAATAACTGGCTAATCACGTGGTGCTTTCCATCCTTGTTTCCAGCAGATAAATTGCATTGAAAGACATCTTACAAACGCACAATTACTTTTCACTTAGGCAACTGCTGTAATAGTCACAATGATATTATGTGATTGCCTTCTAGATCACCTTCCCTCACATTTACAACTATATTAAGATATGGTTGACTCTATTAAAAAAAAGCCTGAGAACCCCTTCACTACAACCAAAATGACTTGATTGACATTAAGACCATGACTGCTAAGAAATAATGAACCATTTGCAATAAAGATGGCTTGTGTTCTGAGCAGATTACTTCAGGATGAGATAAGTGATCTGTGAGGCATATGACCGTGATAGAGGCTCTAATCTCTGTGTGTAAATAAACTGATGCTATCTTTAATTATATAATCTAATTAAAATAATAGCTTATTTGTTACCACTGTTACCAGTGATATTAGTAATCTTTTAGCTAGAGAATAGTTTGTAATGTGTTCATGCTATAAAATAGGGAATAATTTGAATAAGAAAAACTGTTATTGAAGGGTGGATCATTCTACAACCATATTTTCATGAAATTCACACAGCATGAGACTTCTGAATACATGATACATATCCACAGGTGTTTTGTAAACTTTTGTATTCACAAAGTGAAATATTAATAACACTACCTGTAGCTTATAGCTGTGCAAGTTTTTCTCAACATCTCTGCTAATTTTATTCCTGACTTGGCAATATTTTTCTCTCTTCTGTTCAATAGTGTTGGTTGTATCAAACTGTATGGTGGTTGTGCTGTGGGCCAGTGTCCAGCAAAGTATTTAATGAATTTATTCTACTAGCTTTTAATCAAAAAAAGTGTGCGTTTTAACAAAGGGACTAGAAGAGAGGGTAGCCCTACTTCTCAAAATGCTGAGTAATAATACTATATAATAAGCTCTACACATTCTGAGTATTATAGAACATAAACTGAAATAAGTGTGGGTTTTGTTTTTGTTTTTTAAGTAGGAGTTATGGATGCCACACTCTCACAGGAGCATAGACTACTCCAGCATGTGTTTGTTTGTTTTTTTTAATAGGAAGGAAAAATAAATGCATCAATTTTAATAGCTTTTTTTGGACACAATTATTGTTTATAGGTTCTGTAAGTGGAGGGTCAGACCATGCCCTACTGAGTAGAAATCAGTACAACTACTCTCCCAAAATAGCCAGTGTATATGAAAATGAGGAGGGGTGAAGTTGTATTGTTATGCTAATAAGAAGCACATGGGATCTTTTTCAGGACAAAAGGCAATACGCCACATTTATTAAAGATGCAACAATTAGCATATGCGCGCGCACGCACACACATACAGTCCCGCCAGTCGATGTTATAGTTACCAGTCCAGAGTCTGGATCAACATAGTGGCCAGCTAGGTTGATCATTGGTAGGGAGGAGCCGAGTTCCATTGGTTATGACATGATGCTTCAGGGAAGTCTTGACAGGACAAACCCAAAGTTTTATGGCAAGGCCCCCTGTTTATATAGTGATTTTCCTTCATTGGGACCAATGAGTTTTGCACCATCATGCTGTAATGATTGTTTGATGCATACTTGTTTGTTTAATTATTTTTTTATTATAGCTATTTTGTTCCCATCGATAGGTGCCTGTTTTATTTTTAGAGTTGATAATTTGCACTCCTCTGACATTTCAATAGGGGCGTGTTGCAGCCTCCTGGCACCTGTTTCTGGTTCCTTTCTCATACATCTGGTTCAGCGCTGGCCTTCACATTTCTTTTTTAACACTTACATTCCTCATTTATACACAAAACAGAATTAATTTACACAGAACATTTTGAACAGGAACATTAAATTGCAGTGCACAAGAAAACACTCATGGCATTCTTTTACTTATTTTAAAATGCTAAACCTACAACAAAATAACAGGTTTCAGAGTAGCAGCCGTGTTAGTCTGTGTTCGCAAAAAGAAAAGGAGTACTTGTGGCACCTTAGAGACTAACAAATTTATTAGAGCATAAGCTTTCGTGAGCTACAGCTCACTTCATCGGATGCATTTGGTGGATCCGATGAAATGAGCTGTAGCTCACGAAAGCTTATGCTCTAATAAATTTGTTAGTCTCTAAGGTGCCACAAGTACTCCTTTTCTTTCTACAACAAAATAGTGACCTTAAAACATCTGTTACTGCCTTGAAATCAGCCCAGAAACGGATTCCGGCTGATGCATCTTTACTAAAGAGCCCATTAGGCCATTCCTTTTTGCTATTCAAAAAGGGTAGCTGGCAGGATATGATCAAATCATACACCAATACATTTAATACATGCTACGTTATTTTTTCATTATTTTTTACCCTTTGTTTTAAATTACAGAAAATACAAACAAAATCCTACTACTACAGTATCACCTACTCATTCTGAGTTTGCTGATTCATGTTGTCAGGGAGGTGGCGCTAGTTGGTGTAAAGAGGGTGGATGACCATTTTGCTTGTCTTCTGTTTAAAAACTTTGAAGGGTGGGGGGGAAAGCTATATCACTACCAAAATTGAAACTATAATAATGTATAGTAGAAAATTTAAATATTTAATCACTAGGGACCTAATGGTAGTTTAGTTCTCCTTTAAGTAAAAATCTCAATGCAGTCTTGTCTACAGAGTCACTACTATTACTTCCATAATATAGATATTTTTATATGGGCACAAATTTTAATGCTAGCAGGAAATTGTCACTAACTGATGATTAAATCCACTAGAGGTCCAACCCTGTAAATAAAGTGCCAGGAGTAGTTCTTGCAAATAGGCATAGTTTCACTGAACAGATTAATGAGATTATGCCTGGTAGCAAGCGTTTCTTGGACTGGGCCCTGACAGCCAGATTTTTAAATGTATTTAGGGTCTGAAAGATGTAGATAAGTACCTAGTGGGTTTTTCAAAAGCACCTCAGCGTCTAACTCCTATTAATTGATCATCTTTACAATGCCTTAATTGAGTAGCAGGTATTTAGCACTACTGAAGGGGTTTTTGTGCTTCATCTTTAAAAGCCATCACAGGTTCTGGGGGAATAATCTCATTAAAGATTCTCTGCTGGTATTTCCACCACAAAGTTCTGATGGGGAGGCAGGGTTCCCCACCCTGCCTACAGAAAGCTGTCTAATCCCAGGATCTGCGTTAGGCTGGGGCATTCTGTGCAGAGGTCCTGTCTCTCTGTTGTCTCTGGCTCCCTGTGTATGCTCTCCACTACTTGGGTACCTGGCATCATAGCTGCACTAGCCATGCTATCAGGGACCTTTCATTGGCCCCTGGAGCCTTGAGGGGGTCTAGGAAGAATCTTTACAGATAAGGTCTGTAGAGCCAGAGGTAGACAGTGTGTTACCTCCTTGTCTTTCAGTCTCCCTACATACATGTCTCCTAGCTCATCCCAAACCATGTAGAGAGGGCTCTGCAAGGTTCTGGTTGTGGTGGAGGAAGGTACAACGGAGGTGGCAGAATCTTTCTTTCCTTCCACATGAGGAGCTCAGAAGGGAGAGATCGACCAGTGCAGGACCTTCCTTTTTCCCCCCCACATGGAGATGTTAGGCAGTGATTCTCAACCAGGAGTCTGAGGCCCCCTGGGGGGCCATGAGCAGGTTTCAGGGGGAACTGCCAAGAAGGGCTGCATTAGACCGCCTGGGGCGCAAGGCACAAAGCCAAAGCCCCACCACCTGGGGCTGAAGCCTGGTGCTCCGAGGCCCACCACTTGGGGCTGCACCCGAAGCCTGAGCAACTTAGCTTTGTGGGGCCCCCTGTGGTGTGGGGCCCAGGCAGTTACCCTGCTTGCTACCCCCTTATGCTGGCCCTGGCTTTTATATGCAAAAAAACCAAATGTTGTGGCACATGTGGGCTGTGGAGTTTTTATAGCATGTTTGTGGGAGGGGGGAGAGGGGCTCAGAACACCTGATCTAAGGAGTATGATCTAGCTCAGGAATTAAACATAAAATTCCTGAAAGCAAATATATCTGCTGTATTGATGACTCTTTTGACAATTTAATGTATAAATCCTCATAAGTCATTCCCAACTGCAGCCCCAGATTCTGAAACAATCACACTTAACATTTTTAAAAGCGTACCAACTCTTTTAGGATTTATTATTATATTTTAAAAATATAGAGTTTTACAGAAGTGGATGGAGAAATAAACAATTCAGAATCATATTATTCTTTATTGAAATACAGGCTTTGAAATATCGGAATAAACTGGGTGCAGGGAAGGGGGAAGAGCCTAAAATTCAAAATACTCCAGAGAACTTTTAATAGAACTACCTCAAAAAAGATCATTGTAGTCATGTATTGTAGTATGGTACTCACAGTTCTGGTGTATTCAAATACACATTAATTCTATGTTCTGTTTTAGCTTTTAAATTTCACATGTATTTAAGATCAATTTTTGTAAAACAGGTCCTATTAGGATTTTGTTTTGTCTGATCTTTGAAGAGAGGTAGGTGGGGTGAGGTACAAGCTGATGGGCGGGGGTGTTATTATTTAAATATGTGCTACTGCTTGTTGGAAGGAGTGATTAGAATGTATTGTGTATTGATTTTTCAATTTTAACTAATTTGCAGGGCATTCAGAGCTTGTCCATGGGTGCTTTTTATTTATTCTAAACTGTAAGTAAATAATGAGTGTCTGCCATCCAATGTTACATCTGAGACACTATGTGTTGAGTTGAAAGGTTCTGCAGCATGTGTGACCTTGGTTTATACATGCAAGGACACTTATTGGACCTTTCATTAGTTATAAAACATTCAGAGAGCAAGCATAGTGCACATAGGTGTTTTTTGAGCTTGCTTGATAGTTTGAGAGTAATAGCCCAGGCTGCAATCTTGCAAACAGTTAGGCATGTGCTTAACTTTACTCAAGTGTTTTGTAATATTGCCAGGAGCTCCAACCCTGGAAAGTAAATAATCCTCCTGGCTATTGCCCAGTAACAACAAAGAGAGGGGCATAAGGGTAATATGTGACTTGAGGTTATCTGTTTTTACAAAAGGAAAAGCCTATTAGAAACTATAGGGGTCTGCTCCCATATTATCAAAAAACTTTAATAATTAAAAAAAGTCAGCAGGACCCTATCCAACTCTAACCCTCATCAAAAGGATATCCATAAATATAATGAGAGAGAGAGAGAGAGAGAGTACACTCTCTCTGCTTTGCAGAACCTGAGACACAGTAGAAGAAATACTTTACCTTGCACACAGTGGTGAGCTGGAGCCGGTTCGCACCGGTTCGCTAGAACCGGTTACTAAAGTTAGAAGCCCTTTTAGAACCGGTTGTTCGTGAGGGACAACCAGTTCTAAAAGGGCTTCTAAATTTAACTGGCCAAAAGTGTCGGCTTAGGCACAGACTCCATGGGTGCTCCAGGGCTGAAGCACCCAAGCGGAAAATTTAGTGGGTGCAGAGCACCCACCAGCAGCTCCCTGTCCCACCCCCAGTCCTAGCTCACCTCCTCTCCGTCTCTTCCTCCTCCCCTGAAGGTGCCGCCCTGCTCTGCTTCTCTGCTTCCTTCTCTTTTCCCCCCCCCCCCCCCCGGCTTCCTGCGAATCAGCTGTTTGCGTGGGAAGCTGGTGCAGGCTGAGAAGCAGCCTGCAGCTTCTGCTCAGGCCCAGGGAAGCGGAGGTGAGCCGGGCGGGGGGCGGGGCCGCCCACGCCACAGCAGGTAACCCAGGGGGGCACGCAGGGCAACTGCTCCCCGCCCCAGCTCACCTCCACCACCCTTCGTCTGAGCCGGAAGCTGCGGCCTGCTTCTCAGCCCTCCCAGGAACGTGGGGGGGTTGGATGGGGAGGGTGGGCAATGACGCCTTCGTGGGGTGAGGAGGGAACCTGTTAAGATTTTGGCAGCTCATCACTGCTTGCACATGTAATTTTTATCTTTGGGCATTAAGGCATCAACTCTTTTGCCAGACTGTTAATGAATTAAATCTGATTTTTTGATGGCACAACCTTGATCCTGCAAATAGATGCCCTAGCATGGACTTCCCTTCACCTGAGTGCAGTCTTATTGTCTCTTTGAGCAGAAGTGTTTCGCTACTTTTTCATGCTTCTGTAGTAAAAAATCCATTGCTCTGAAACTCTGCTCTTTCCACATTGCCACTTTATTTGTGTTTGTTTTTTACTGCTTTCATCCAATACAAACTATTGAAGCAACAAACAATCAAACCTTCAGACAGCAGGTAAAATAATTCTTAGTGTACAACAGCAAAAATAACTATTCAAAGGAATATGAAACTTGCATTAAGGGAAATAAGCAGTGATGAGCTGCCAAAATCTTAACAACCGGTTCTCTCCTCACCCCATGAGGGGGTCGTGGGCGCCACCCCATGACTCCTGCTCCATCCACCCCCCCCATCCCCTGACTGCCCCCAGAACTGGGCAGGAGGGTCTCATGGGCCACCGTAGTGGGTGCCCACCCTGCCCCTAAGAGCCAGAGGGACCTGCAGGGGGACAAGGTGGGGAGTCCCAGTGGTGCTTACCTGAGGCAGCTCCCAGGAAGCATCCGGTAGGTCCCTCTGGCTCCTAGAGGTGGGGGAGCGTAGCTGGGGGGGAGCAGGGGGGAGCGGCCACTCCCCCACTGATCACATCAAAAGTGGTGCCTTAGGCGCCGACTCCCTGGGTGCTCCGGGCCTGGAGCCCCCATGGGGAAAATTTGGTGGGTGCAGAGCACCCACCGGCAGCTCGCCACGCTGTGTCCGACCCCAGCTCAGCTCAGCTCAGCTCACCTTCATTCCGCCTCCTCCCCTGAACACGCCGCCCTGCTCTGCTTCTCTGCCCCTCACCCCCCCAGCTTCTCGTGAATCAGCTGTTCGTGCGAGAAGCCTGGGAGGGCTGAGAAGCAAGCGGTGGCTTCGTGCTCAGGCCCAGGAGTTGAGCTGGGGTAGGGAGCGGTTCTCCTGGCCCCCCCCCAACCCCCTGGGTTACTTGCTGCGGTGCGGGAAGCCCTGCTCTTGCCCCCCTGCCCTAGTTCACCTCTGCTCCACCTCTGCCTCCCTGGGCCTGAGCATGAAGCCGCCACCTGCTTCTCAGCCCTCCCAGGCTTCCCGCACGAACAGCTGATTCGTGGGGAGGGGGCAGAGAAGCAGAGTGGGGCAGCGGCGGAGCAGAGGTGAGCTGGGGCCGGGCGGGGAGCTGCGGTGGGTGCTCTGCACCCATCAAATTTTCCCTGTGGGTGCTCCAGCCCTGGAGCACCCACGGAGTCGGAGCCTAAGGCGCCACTTTTGGCCGGTTGTTAAGGGGGACAACCGGTTCTAAAAGGGCTTCTAAATTGAACAACTGGTTCTAGGGAACCGGTGCGAACTGGCTCCAGCTCACCACTCGAATAGAAACTTAACAAAACTCAGGAATAACAGAATTTGAAAAAAGGCTTCAGAAGTCTGTATCTCTTTAAATATCCTCAATCAATATCTCTTCCCGCTGATGTTAAATGCAGAGCCATAGCCAAAAGATTACTGTATATTCTTTCCCTGGCACAGAGTTCGGAGGCAGAGACTCTCTTCATCCTATGAAATAGATTATGGATCTTGCCTCCAATCCAGGAGGTTAGTTTGTATTATCCCCTTTCTGGGAATCCTTTGCAAGATTGGATTGGATGAACTGTTTCCCTACTCTGCCTCTTTCTCCAGCATTGACTGTGGAGCTGTGGAACACCCTTTGTGGAGTGCAAAAAAGGTTGGCAGGAACTGAATCTGACACATGAAGTCTGCAGCAGACTCTTCTTTATCTCTGCGCTGGCTGGCTGCCACTCCTCATTCGGCTCTCCCCTTATTAATAAACAGCAGAAGGAGGTAATAAGGAACAGCACCCATACTCCGCTTCAGTCATGGCAGCATCCTTTAGTGTAAGGCAGATGTGTGGGACATATATGCAAGGAGTGTGGAAGGCAGAATGTCAGGAAGAGGGGTGAATGGCTATGGGAATATTGAAGAATTGTGGGTTTTAGGGATTGTGGTGGACTGAAGATACTTAGATGCTAAATGGTTGTGAAATGCTATAGGGTGCTGGTGGGAATGGGATTGCAGAGAGGAGTTTGGGCAGAGAAAGCGTAAAGTGGAGAAAAAAAAAGACTTCCCAGGACTAAAAGTGAGATGCCTAGCCCAAAGGATGAAGGGGAGATCTAAAGGGCATTTGGTGGGGATAGAGGGGAAACAGTACCTTAGGGGGGAGAGAGATCACTGTAGATATGGAGAAGGAGAGATAGGGAGAGCAGGGTAAGAAGAACACTGGCTGCTGAGGGAGGAAGAAATGGGGAGATCTAGGATAGGAAGTGAGGGAGCAGTAGATGCTGGGGGATGAGCAATCACTTTGTGTGGGAGGATGGTGGCTTTCATCTAATACCATGACTTGGGTGGATGTCACACCTGATTCTAGCAGCATTTTTGGGGGCATAATTTAGATCAAAATTGCTTCGCCTGACCAGGCCCCTAAACTTGTGGTTGATAATCAATAGAGACAAACATTTAAAATGAAAAACATCTGAATTTTATTGAGGAATATTCACACAACATAAGAAGCGACCTGAAAACTCTTCTGTTTCCCCTCTGATAGTCTACTACAGCCAACTCAGTAACAGCAAGGTTATTACTTCCTAGCCTCAAAACTCTGCCCATTCCAGCTATCCCTTAAGATGAATCCCTATCCTAATAAAGGGGTAAGCTCAGCCTATCAGATCTGGAAGAAAAAACCCAACTAGCTCATTTATACATAGAGCCCTGCACAGAAACATACTTTGTATCCACCTGATCTGCAACTCGCAAATATGGTCTGTGGATATCTGCAGATTTGCAGGGCTCTTTCTACATTCAAAGTACATTAAAGGCTGCACTGAAGCTAACTGCTGACATCCAGATTTTTTTGGCAGGACGTATGAAATTTCATAACTAGCTTCAGTGAAATACTTACTGACAAACTTTTCCAGAAACACTACAAATCAAAAGAGAGATTAAGGTATATTTATCAGCCACCCTATTGCATGCCTTACTAGTCAGAACCTACCTGGCTTTCACTATAACTTTGTTTAGACTATAGGATTGCTAAACCATGTGTCCATTTTATAACCAAGGATTGCTTCATGGTCCAGTGTTCAAACAATGCTTTTATGAAGGAATATCTAATGTTTTTGCTTTCAAAGTACACTGAGAACTCTGTGCGTCTGAAAGCATGCTGCTGGGGACAAACAGCTCAAAAGTATAGTCGTGCTTTTGGATGTGCCATGTTCCTTATTGCATGGTTTTCAAACCAGAAATGTGGAAACCTCTTTCTGACATTAGCTTGCATACCTTTATTGTGTTTTGCTTATTCTTATGAATGGCACCAAAAATGTGATCTTTTATGATTAGAGGATTGCAGGTAAAGAAATTGGCAGCAACCATGTGCTATACCACAGACTTTCAAGGGACATCCCAACAGTGCATCTCTTTGCTTCATATATCATGGTATTTAAGTAAATAGTAATTCTTCATTGATTTGATATGATGTACACATTGCATGCTCATTAAATTGTTACATATTTTTGTTGGAAGTTTCAATTGACTATCTGAGCAGTCACAAATAATACTGTGCAACAGTCAAGACTAGCCAAATTTTATTCAGACTTTTTGGGCACAAGACCATTGTGACAGAGGGAATACCATCTGTCCAGAAATAATAATTTCCACTTCTGGGAATTATTGAGAAATTAGAATTATGGAGAGCATATGGTCACTATATCTCTAACACTATGACTGAAAGTGGTATGCTTTGTTCTGACACTCAAAGGGAACAGTCAGCTATTGACCTTAGAAAGGAGAGCATTATAACTATGCAAAGAGCTTTATTCTGAACAAGGTGTCAAGCAATAGGGTATACTTCTGACACTTAGGAACTTTTGAAATGCTCATAAGACGAGTCAGAAAAAGAGATCCCAATGGTTTATTTAAAAAAAAACATTTCATATCATGTGGAAATGACTTGACTGTATTCGTGAATAAGTACTGGAGGACCTAGAGGTCCAAGGAGTACTGCATTAATACCTTTGCTAAAATGCTAATAGTGGGTATCTCCTAGCTTAGCATCATGGTGAGCAAAGTCATTAAGTCAAAAAGACTCTTAAGGGTATTAAAGGGAGAGGGACCTGAGGGAATGAAAGGATTGACAGGCAAGGACTCTAATAGAGAGACTCTTCCAATTCCTTTTCTGCAATGTCAGTGATTTAGCACTAGCTTGGCAAAATGAAGGAGTCTTAGATCCAACTAGGTAAGTTTTGTAGCGTTTAATTTTGAGTTTCTCCATCTTTTTTTGTTTGTTTATTGAAAATTTTCTTGGGTCTTAGACTGTTTTTGGAATCATAAACCATAGTCCAGTCTTAGAGATGACAATAATTTTGGTTCTCTGGTGAATGGGAAACTGATATCTGACCTGGGGCACATAGTCCCATAGCTATTACCTACAGTCTGGTTAAGTCTACAAGATGGATGAGAAAATCTTGTGGACCATAAGGGGTGAGAGGACTAGGGAAATAAAGGAAACAAACATGTTGTGGTAAGGAAGAGGTCTGCCTTAGATTTAAAACTAACACCCACCCCCTCCAAAAAATCCCACACCTGAATGAGAGAAGAAAGCTTTCAGAAGCATAGCTTTAAGGGAAAAGGCGTGTCTCTGTGAGCAATGGCTGGTAAAGAATAGAGATGGCTGAATAGAGAAAACCATTTTGGGATGATTTGTAGGCACACTAGTTAGTAAAAACAGCTGCAGCGGCACAGGAGCTAGCAAACAGAGCTGTAAACAAGGGAGTTTGAGTGGGAGTTCTGTTGAAAGAGAAGGTATTTGTACTTGGTTTTGTATTTCCCAAGGTTCCTTGAGGACCCAATACAAAACCCAACACAAAACCTAAGACATTAAATTAGTTTAGCTACTTTTAAAGTTATTCAAATCCATATTTGCAGTACTGTTCATGTTATGGTAGTGAAACATCACAAACTATATTTATTCAAAACACAA
Organism: Dermochelys coriacea; assembly: GCF_009764565.3. Lineage (NCBI taxonomy): Eukaryota > Metazoa > Chordata > Testudines > Dermochelyidae > Dermochelys > Dermochelys coriacea. The sequence continues at coordinate 138,943,851 of NC_050070.1, forward strand.
CCTAAACCATCCATCAGAAAAAAATATATTTACAAGTAACTAATAAAAACCATTTTAAATCTGTTTAGTTTTCTCATTTGGGAATATGCCTAAAAATAGTAATTGTAAAACATTTTATACCCTGAGAGTAATGTAGGGCTTTAACTGGAATACTAGGCTTTCTTGTTTAAAAAAACTCCCACAAGATTAGGTTATAAATTTAACGTAATGATGCAGGAATGACCAGTTAAACATGGGTTTAACAGTGTGTAATAGGGTGGCCTGCCCCTTTTTAAGGACCAGGGGGTCTCGGGCCAGGCAGCCTTGGTCCGTTATCAGATCCAGCTGGGAAGGAGTCTGGAGATCTTTATAAAGGGTTGCAAGAGCACAGTTTAGGGAGCTGTAAAAGGGCGATGGGCTCCTCCTGTCATTCCTGAAGCAGGGGGTTTGAAAGAAAGGGTTTGTCCTGCATTCAGCACTGAAAGAGGCAAGCCTCTCTGAGAAGTGTAGCCCAGGCTTGGCAAAGTAACTGTCTTTGTTTTTATTATCTTGCTTAAGTTTTATATTTGAAGAATAAAATTGTGTCTAGAAAGTGTCTTGGGCATGGCCGTGAGTCCTTACTGGGAGTCCGGTCTGCATGAGGGAAAACTGAGGCAGCAGCTAACCTGAAGCCAGATAAGGTAAGGCAGCCGTGCTACAATATGCTTTCCTGAATCAGAGTTAAAATAAATACACAATATAGTATTGACACTCATTGTGTTCACTTCATATTTAAATTAAAACACATAACATGAGGCAATTAGGGACATATTCAACAAGTTTTATATTAAATCTTCCATCAAGAAATGTGAAAGAATAAAATGTGACAAAACCTCAAGAAACAGTGTTTGATCACATCAAATCTGACTCTGTGTACAAAGTAACTCATCTGGAGAGTTATTTGGAACATTCCGTGACTGATCCTCAACTGGTGTAAATTTTCATGGCTCCATTGACTTCAGTGGAGCTATGACCATTTATATCAGCTGGGAATCTGTTCCTCCAAACTAAACTGTGGACATTTCTGAGGCATTGGAATTGACAGACTGTCTGAAAACAAGCATGGACTTAAGCCACTCTTGAATCATGAACACAATCAGGTCCAACTTTTTGTAGCACCTGAAAGAGAAGAATGATGCATCCTCCAACTAGATCCATGCAGATGGTCTGGTTCGGTAACTTAGATGTAAGTGAAGTTTTTCAATCTTAATTTAAAAACCAAAAAAATCTCCCCTCCTCCCACCCGCCCCTTTCCATCATAGCTCCAAAATAAGATACATCAGTTTCAGGTAGGAGTTTATATTGTTCATATATGCTATGTCCAAGAAGAAAACTTCTTTGAAATGAAACTGCTAAATTTAAGTCTATTAAACTAGTGACAAACCAATATTGCTATGCACAGATGTTGAGCTTCTTGTCACATCAGTGTTTGAAACTTTTCTGTGATATAGTAAATCATACGGTGACTAATATGTCTCTTTTTAGTCTCATCTTATCTATTCATCTCCCTTGATCCACTTTGGTATAACTTATTATCAGCATGACAATGGGGAATCAGTGAGATTTATTGCCACATACGTTATTTCTGGTACTGTTTTTCACCTTTCTGCCAATAATACTAATATTTACTACTTGGAAGATCCACGTGATCCATGTTGTCCTCTTTTTCCTTCCCACTCCCTCTTTAGATCATCATTAATTATTTTATAATTCCATTAATATTAGGCTTCTGTGGAGGTCATAGTTTCAATTTTTTCTATTTATTTCCTTACCAGCCTCCTTTTCAAAGAAAAATCTTACTACTTTCTTTTATGTAATAAACCTACTGAGATGGGCAAAAATGTGTTTGCATAGTGTATTGATTTATATGCTGAAAACGTTCTGTCATGGTTTAACATGTTTTGTGTGGTTTGCATGACTTTGAGACTGCATAATCTCTTCCAGTTAAAATGATATGATACAATGCTGTAAGCCATACACTTCCTAGTAGAAATGTTGGGCATGCTGAAACACTTCAGTTATTTGGTTGTATTATTCAAAATTCTTGATAAAAAACTATGGTTGAACTCAGTTTCATTTCTTCTCATATTTTTTTATAATTTGTTTATGTATTTACTATCTGTTTTATTTATATATATATATATATAAATATATATATAAATAGCTATCTAGGAGATACGTATAGTGTAAACTTCCATTGGGATATTCATTCATGATAACGTTTAGCAACAGATTCTGGTCCTACTGAAGTCCAGTGCAAAACTTGTTGATTCAAGGGGAAGGATTGAGCGCATAGAATTAATGTTATCCCTCCCAATTCTGCAATTCACTGTGTGTGTGTGTGTGTGTGTGTGTGTGTGTGTGTGTGTGAGAAAGAAAGAGGAAAAAAAGAAACACACTGCATTGAAGGATCAAGGCCCAAGCTTGTGTTAGTGGCTTATTACTGGGAACATACAAAGTACCATACCTTTTAATATTGTTTCTGCATTATTCTTGAACAAAATATCTGTAGAAATACTTTCATAAGAAGTTTACAAAGTACATTTTAAGTTGCTTGAGTTATTTTCTTTGAATCTGAGTTTGAATGTTAGAGACATTCAAATGTCTTTTATTTGTGGGGGAAACAATTTTAAATTGTAGAAGACGACGGTATCAGGTTTGAGGATTTGGAAAAAAAAAACTAGATACAAACTTCCTTCACTTACTATCTTCTGCAAATTGACATCCTAAAGTTAAACTCAGAAGAGATATGATACAAGAATGTGATGGAGATTTAAATTAGAGGCTTTACCAGATAATGTGTAGGTTTTTTAAAAAAAATCTGTCAATAATGCCTTCAGTTTTTTTAAAATGGAAATAATTTTAAAGATCTGAGCTGAAGTCATGGCCCCTATTGAAGTTGATAGAGGTTCTGCCATTAACTTCAGCATCAGGATTTCATCCTGATCCATGTTTGAGCATTTCTGCCGTTTGCTTTACTTTTTTTAAACTTCATTTAGGCTTGGACAATCAAAGCATACTTGTCAGGTTCTTTGCATAACACTGCTCTGTTTGGGGTTCTCTATTTCTGTTTGGGATTTTCGATATTGCTCAGGAATTTTTTTTTATATGCATACATATTAAAATACTAATTCAGATTAGGTTTAAGTGAAGTGTTTGGCCTCAACTTGTTTTAATGAAAATAAATTTGAGCCTTAGAAATACTTGACCAATGTCCCTGTACAATGCTTTTAAATATAAAGTTGTGTGTGTATACACATATACATACAAACAGACCTTTTAAAAAAAATCTCAGTGTAAGTTATGGAAGCTTGTTTTGTTTCCTTTATCCTAGCAGGGGTGCTGGAACAATTTTTATCATGGGGGTGCTGAAAGCCATTGAATCAAACTGTAAGCCCTGTATATAATGTAAACCACTTCAAGGCAGCATCAGAACCCTTAGTTCCAGCACCTGTGTATCCTAGTACTCTTAACACCATTGAAGGGCTTGTCTCTGGTAGCCCTGGCATAATTTACAGTCTGAGTTTTATATCAATATGGTTACATTGGTGCAAAAGGTTGTATGGACACTTTTTTATTTCACTGAAAGACCTGTTCCTAACTGACTTAAAGTAAGAGTGTCCACAAAGCTTTTTGTACTGGTTTAACTATATCAGTTTAAGAAATGAGATGGGCTTACCTATACAATGAAGTTGCACTGGAATCAACTTAAGTCAGTGGTTCCCAGACTTGTTCCGCCACTTGTGCAGGGGAAGCCCCTGGTGGGCTGGGCTGGTTTGTTTACCTGCCACATCCACAGCTTTGGCTGATCGCAGCTCCAGGCCAAAGGGAGCTGCTGGAAGCAGCGTGGGCCAATGGACATACTGGCTGCCGCTTCCAGCAGCTCCCATTGGCCTGGAGCAGCAAACTGCAGCAACTGGGAGTCACGATCGGCCAAACCTGCGGGCGCGACAGGTAAACAAACCAGCCCAGCCCACCAGGGGCTTTCCCTGCACAAGTTTGGGAACCACTTACCTAAGTGATAGTTCTCTGTGATTCTAGCTAAGAGGAGTGATCAGTCCAGAGTCTTCTGAAGATTCCTCTAGCCCTTCATTTGGGGAACCATGAAATCCCCCTTCTGAATTTCCAATCCCACTCTGACTCTGCATCCATTCCTTCTAAAGGGCTATGCTGTGATAGACTGTAGGTCCACAGAATGGGTTTCTAAACTTCCTTGTACCAAGGTTGTTTACAAGTCTGGGTCAGCCTCAATGAACCATATAGGGCCTAAGCCAAAGCATGTTGAAGTCATGAAACTCTCATTGATTTCTCAAAAAAGAAAAGGAGTACTTGTGGCACCTTAGAGACTAATACATTTATTTGTTGTTAGTCTCTAAGGTGCCACAAGTACTCCTTTTCTTTTTTGCGAATACAGACTAACATGACTGCTACTCTGAAACCTGTCATTGATTTCTGTGAGCTTTGGATCACGGCCAAAGAGCAGTTGAATTTATCCAGGATGTCGGATGTATTTATATCTGTGTTTTGAGCTTTTAACATATAAACAGTTTATCCACTCTTATGAGAATCTATAAGGCTCTAAGATGTGCACCTTTTCATGTCAAGAAAGCCAAGTTCCTAAGTGACACTAAATGTAGCTAGACCAAGTCTGACCATGGATGGCTGTAACAAAATTGATGTTTACTCTTGCAAACTTCACAGCTCTTGTGGAGGCAGAAAATAAGTACAGTTATGCTGGAGCCCTAGGTCAGGTCGGGGCAACAATGACTCAGGCTCTCGGGCAGGGCTGCGCAATAATACTATAGCAGTAGCAATATAAACAGTAGTAAACCTTGGCCCTACGGCAGGGCAGGGTAATACCGAGTCAGGAGCTCAGGCCCTCAGGCAGGGATGAGTGTAACAGTAGGCCCAAGCCTCCAAATGGTTTGGGATCCTGCTTTCTCACCTGATTCCTGAGCCCTGCCTTCTAACCCTATTCCTGATTTCTACCTTGCTGCCTTGTTCCTTGTTCCAGATACCTGCTTCTGTGCCCCACCCCTGGCTATTGATTCTGGCTCTGACCCTTGGCACGACTCCTGACTCTGACTCCAACTCCAACTCTTGGTATAATGATAGAAATGTTGGAGTAGGAATCAAAGTTACCCTACTGTTGTATAGAGGGGATCATATAGTGGGCCTTATCAACAGAAGCACTTTGCTTGCACTTAGAGCCAGGCATGCAAATCTGCAACACCTGTCTGTACAGTTCTCTGCAAAAAGTTAAATAAAGTGTTTTATTGTCATTTAAGAAGTCTCTAGTATCTTTTTTTTTTTTTATGGTATAATAGCAAGTTGGCAATGGTGTCAGGACAAAAGTAAAAGTAAAAAGAGTAGAACAAATCTGAAAAAATAAATAAAATAAGAAATAAAAGGACCAAATAAAGCTTCTAGGAAGCTTAGTATTTGACAAAAATGCATCAGAAAACTGGACAAATTGGAAGCAAGAATTTGAGCTGTACAGCATCACAAGTGGTACAGACAACAAAGATGAATGGCTGCAAACAGTATTATTTCTTCATTTGGCCGGTGACAAAGCAGGAGAGGTATTTAACACTTTTCAATTTTATGATGCAGCAGATAAAGAAAAAAAATACAGGTCTTAAAGAATACATTTGCAGCATACAGTGCACTCAAAAAGAAATGTGCCTCTTTTATGCGACAAATTTTTCACTGGCAGTCAGACAGAAGGGGAAAGTATATATCAATATGGGACTGATATAAAACTGGCAGCACAATCTCATGAATTTGGAAAACTGTGGGAGTCACTCATTAAAGAACTCCTCATGTATGCTATTATATCAGACTCAGTGTGAGCTAGATTGTTGAGGGTGATTAATTTAACCCTGGAATGTGCTGTGGCCATAGGTCGTGCAGCTGAAATGACTGCAAAACAGTTGCAACTAAGGGCTGGGTGAACCAGAAAAACACATGCATACATTGCAGTGTAAGTCTGCCTTTAGCAAGCACCCAGTCATGGACTGGAGTGTGTCCTGCTGCTAATAAAACCCTGAGATAGAGAGAAGTGGAAAAAGGAGCAGGCAAAGGCAACTAAGGGTTGTGTGGATGTAGCCATGCTGTAAGGAACAGTCCTGTATATGAGTAAGAACACCTTTCCAGAGTTTCACATTTAGGCAAAGTCCCAGTGCAAGCAGATATTTACTCTCAAAGTAGCAGATGAGCAATCATAAGATCTGATTCTTGGTATTCTGAGAACTGAGCCACCCATGGCTGAGTGGAATATGGATTTGCTCATGAACGATCACAAAACTGTCCATTTTGAAACCCATACTGGGGCATAGGCCAATGTGTTGTCTCTAAAGTTTTTTTTTTTTATAACATTTTAAGGTCCGAACCAATTTGCAGATTGATTATCTGGCTGATAAGCTACTCAGGAGAAAAACTGCCAGTATGTGGTAAATGCAACTTGGACTTTATCAGGATAAGAAAGCATGGCTGGAATTTCAGGTGGTGGAATTTGACTCTCAAGCCATATGGGGGTTTAGAGGCTGTGACATCTTTAAACTTAGTTCAAAGAGTAAGTATGGTAAAAGAAGAACCAGAAGGTGCCTGGTATATATTTAAAGAATTCTACGATGTATTTTATAGGTTGAGAGTGCTTGCCAGGTAAACATACCATAAAGGTGAACTCACAAGTACCACCTGTAATTCTTGCACCTTGTAAAATTCCAGTGGTATTAAAGGACAAACTGGAAAAATAAGTGTACCACGCAGAACAATGTGAGTAATAACAAAAGTGTAAGAATCTATGAAATGGATCAATACTAGACAAACCAATTCAAGATGAAATGAGAATATATTTGGATCTGAGATACATGAATAAAGCAATATGAAGAGAACGCTTTCAGTTGCCTACAGCCAAATGACAAAAATTCTAGATTCTCTGTTCATGCAACAAACCCTCTGGCAGGTACAGGTTCACCAGACTTCCCTTTGGCATTTGTTCAGCTCCAGAAGTATATCAAAGAGTAACCCAACAGAGATTTGAATGTTATATAGATGACATACTGGTGAAGGGAAATACTGGACAAAAACATGATCGAAGGCTTGAGAGTTCTACACAGGTGTTGTGAAAGGAAATGGCAACTGAACAAGAGCAATTGCAAATTGCCTCTGACAGATAGATAAAATATTTGGAGCATTGCTTGACAAAAGAAGGTCTAAAACCTGACAACTTAAAAATTGCTGCAATAACTGAAATGGTCACACTGACCTCCAAGGCTGAATTACAAAGATTTCTTGGAATGGTTATTTACTCTGGGAAAATTTATCCTGAACATGTCAACAATAGCAACTCCTGTAAAACAACTTTTGGGAAAAAATGTTGACTTTGCCTGGATGCCAAGGCATGAAGTGGCATATGAACACTAGAAGGAACTGCTTACAAGGGAACCCATGCTGAAGTACTTTAATGTGAAAGAACCAGTTACTGTGTCAGTGGATGCAGGTTCAACTGGAGTAGGGGATGGATTGCTGCAAAATGGGGCTCCTGTTCCTTATTCCAGAAATGTTGGCAATAACATTTGGTGTACTCCATTTTCAGCAATTTATCTATGGAGGAAAAATAGCTGTGGAAATAGACCACAAAGCCTCTTGAGGCCATGTTCAGAAAACCTTTGTACGGTGCTCCACTAAGGATTAAAAAATGGTTTTAAATGCTCCGGCAATATCCACTGGAAGTTGGAAACAGACCAGGGAAAGAGTTAGCAATTGATGATGCTTGATCCAGAGAATACATGTTGCATGGTGAAGGAGGAAGTAGATGTTGCAGTACATCTTATGAGGTCTTATTAAGAACATCATACTGGGTCAGACCAAAGGTCCATCTAACCCAGTATCCTGTCTTCTGACCATAGCCAATGTCACGTGCCCCAGAGGGAATGAACAGAATAGGAATCATCAAGTGATCCATCCCCTGTTGCTCATTCCCAGCTTCTGGCAGGCAGAGGCTAGGGACACCATCCCTCCCCATCATGCCTAATTCAAAACAGAAACTGAAGGAATTTCAGCCAGGAACTGAAATAGATGTTGTCCTGCAAACTTTAAGATGACCTATTTTACAATGACTGGTTTCAGAGTAGCAGCCTTGTTAGTCTGTATCCACAAAAAGAACAGGAGTACTTGTGGCACCTTAGAGACTAATAAATTTAGTTGAGCATAAGCTTTTGTGGGCTACATCCACTTCATCGGCTGCATAGAATGGAACATAAAGTAAGAAGTGTGTGTGCGTGCGCGCACACACACAGAGAACATGAAAAGATGGAAGTAGCCATACCAACTGTAAGAAGCTAATTAATTTAAAATTAACTATTATCAGCAGAAGAGAAAAATAAACTTTTGTAGTGATAATCAAGATGGCCCATTTTGACAGTTGACAAGAAGGTGTGAGGATACTTAACATGGGGAAATAGATTCAATATGTGTAATGACCCAGCCACTCCCAGTCTCTATTCAAACACAAGTTAATGGTATCTAGTTTGCATGTTAATTCAAGCTCAGCAGTTTCTCCTTGGAGTCTGTTTTTGAAGCTTTTCTGTTGCAAAATTGCCACCTTTAAGTTTGTTACTGAGTGACCAGAGAGGTTGAAGTGTTCGCCTACTGGTTTTTGAACGTTATGATTCCCTATGTCAGATTTGTGTCCATTTATTCTTTGGCCAAACCGGACAATCTCTAGGCAAATGTACATGGCAGAGGGGCATTGTTGGCACATGATGGCATATATCACATTGGTAGATGTGCAGGTGAACGAGTCCCTGATGGCGTGGCTAATGTAATTGGGTCCTATGATGGTGTCACTTGAATAAATATGTGGAAAGAGTTGGCATCGGGCTTTCTTGCAAGAATAGGTTCCTGGGTTAGTGTTTTTGTTGTGTGGTGTGTGGTTGCTGGTGAGTATTTGCTTCAGGTTGGGGAGGGGCTGTCTGTAAGCAAGGACTGGTCTGTCTCCCAAGATCTATGAGAGTGAGGGATCATTTTTCAGGATAGGCTGTAGATCTTTGGTGCTCTGGAGAAGTTTTAGTTGGGGGCTGAAGGTGACAGCTAGTGGCATTCTGTTTTCTTTTTTGGGCCTGTCCTGTAGTAGGTGACTCTTGGATACTCTTCTGGCTCTGTCAATCTGTGTTTTCACTTCAGAAGATGGATATTGTAGTTTTAAGAATGCTTGATATCTTGTAGGTGTTTGTCTGAGGGATTGGAGGAAATGTGGTTGTATCTTACAGCTTGGCTGTGGACAATGGATCGTGTGGTCTGGATCTGGATGAAAGCTGGAGGCATGTAGGTAAGTATAGTGGTCAGTAGGTTTCTGTTATAGGGTGGTGTTTATGTGACCATCGCTTATTAACACAGGAGTATCCAGGAAATGTACCGCTTGTGTGGATTGGTCTAGGCTGAGGTTGATGGTGGGATGGAAATTGTTGAAATCCTGGTGGAATTCCTCAAGAGCTTCTTTTCCATGGGTCCAGATGATGAAGATGTCATCAATGTAGCGCAAGTAGTGGTATTGGGGACGAGAGCTGAGGAAGAGTTGTTCTAAGTCAGCCATAAAAATGCTGGCATACTGTGGGGCCATGTGGGTACCCATAGCAATGCCGCTGACTTGAAGGTATATATTGTCCCAAATGTGAAATAGTTGTGGGTGAGGACATAGTCATAAAGGTCAGCCACCAGGTTTGCTGTGACATAATCGGAGATTCTGTTTCTGACGGCTTGTAGTCCATCTTTGTGTGGAATGTTGGTGTAGAGCGCTTCTATATCCATGGTGGCCAGGATGGTGTTTTCTGGAAGATCACTGATGGAATGGCTGGGTCATTACACATATTGAATCTGTTTCCCCATGTTAAGTATCCTCACACCTTCTTGTCAATTGTCAAAATGGCCATCTTGATTATCACTACAAAGTTTTTTTTTTCTCTTCTGCTGATAATAGTTCATTTTAATTAATTAGCTTCTTACGGTTGGTATGGCTACTTCCACCTTTTCTTGTTCTCTCTCTCTCTCTGTGTTTATATATCTTCTTACTATATGCCCCATTGTATGCATCCAATGAAGTGGGCTGTAGCCCATGAAAGCTTATGCTCTAATAAATTTGTTAGTCTCTAAGGTGCCACAAGTACTCCTGTTCTATTTTACAAAGACGGCCAGACAAGAAACCTGAAGTATTGGAGGATCTCTATACTTACTGGCCGTATAGAAAGGAACTAAATGTGCAAGAAGAACTTCAATTTTTAAAAGTAACGTAATCATAGTCCTGAAAAGTCTCAAAAGAGATCTGGTGATTATTCATGGGAGTCATCTCAGAGCAGAAATATGTAAAAGGAGAGCTCAAGATGCTGTCTCTTGGCCAGGCATGTGGAATCAAATTGAGGACGTATCAAACCTTCAGAAACAATAATCAAAAGGAACCAATGCTACCACATAAGGTCCCAAACCGACCTTGGCAGAAACTTGGCATGTACCCGTTTGCACTTCAAGGTGGAAATTTTCTTAATCTGGTTGATTTATTATTCAAAATACTTAGACTGGCTGCTTCAGGACATAAGTGCATCTGTCCTCGATGCTGCATGCCTATATTTGCAAGGTATGGCATACAGTGACAATAGACCACACATTTTTCCAGATACTAAAACTTTTGCAAAGCAGTGGGACTTTATTCACAAAACATCAAGTCCATTCACACAATCAAGTGGAATGGCTGAAAGAAGTTCAAAGTGTAAAAAGGATTCTAAAAAAAAATCAAGCTTGGATAACCCACATCCCCGTTTTAGCCTGTTAAGCTATTGGAATACACCTATGGGAGATTTAGAATCACCTGCTCAACTCCTCATGGGAACACATCTAAGGACCAGATTGCTGACTTCATCAGTGTTGCAATCCAAGCTGATATAAAGAGACATAGAAAATAGCCTAAAATTGAGACAAGCAAAGCAGAAGAATTTCTTTGACAAAGGTACCAAGCTTTTTTTATCACCACTGAAAACTGGAGACTTGTTTATATTAATCAAAAAGGACCATGGAAACCTGAACAGTTGACTGACCAACACACTGCTTCAAGATCTAATCTTCTTGAGACAGAGGAACGCGATGTCTATAGGAGAAACAGAAAGGATTTGATGAGCACTAAATGAATTGTGCAGATGGTGAATGAAAATATGGAAGAAACAAACTATGTCAACATCCAGATCAGAAATACAAGCAATATCAGACTGGACTTCTGAATCTACTGTGTCTCAAGCAGTCAGTTCATTACAGGGGGAAAAAAAAACAGGACACTGATTCTCTTGTTACTACCTCTAAAGCAAAGTGACAGGTTTCAGAGTAGCAACCGTGTTAGTCTGTATTCGCAAAAAGAAAAGGGTCTATGCTCTAATAAATTTGTTAGTCTCTAAGGTGCCACAAGTACTCCTTTTCTTTTTGCGAATACAGACTAACACGGCTGCTACTCTGAAAAAAAAGAAAAGGAGAACTTGTGGCACCTTAGAGACTAACACATTTGTTTGAGCATAAGCTTTCATGAGCTACTCCGATGAAGTGAGCTGTAGCTCACGAAAGCTTATGCTCAAATAAATTTGTTAGTCTCTAAGATGCCACAAGTTCTCCTTTTCTTAAAGCAAAGTGCTAAGAGAACCTACTAGATACATAGACTAATTATTCGCTTTAGGGGGCTCACATTAGAATTATGGACACTACAGTAATTTGATACCAATGAGTAAAGCTGAAACTTACGTACAATTTTAACTATCTATTTTTTTTAAAGATGAAATTATGATAGGAACTTTGGAGAAGGAACCAGTAGTGTTATATGGGGGGAACTGTTATGCCTTATCAGCAGAATTACATTGCTTGCATTTGGAGCCAGGTAGGCAATCCAGGAACACCTATTTGTTCAGTTATCAGCATAAAGTGAAGTAAAGTGTTTACTGTTACTTAAAACGTCTTTAGTGTCTTACATTATAATAGCAAGTTGGCGATAGCTATTACCCTTGGCTTGACGCTGACTGTCTGACCCTCAGCTCTGGTTCCTGGTTCCCAGCCATTGCTGGTCTGACTGCTTACGTCCTGGATCATGACAGCTGGCTTTCATCAGCAGAGACTCTGCCAGTGTCTTCTGATCAGTGTTTCATTGAAATAAATTGGCTACTAGAATGTACTAGACGTTGATAACATGGTAGGTACATTCTGCCTGGATGTAGCTGGAATGTTCAACAGCATATTTCATCTAATGATGCAAGTGTCACTGAAAACATCAGCCTTATGTATTTTGTATATGTTTGTGGAAATAGTTTCACCAGTAATGTAGGTCAAAATATGTTTTAAAATGAGTAACAGGTTTAGTCTAACAAAGCTTTAAACAAACTCTGCACAGCAAAATGTGTGTATTAGTTAAATTAAGTATACAAATTTAACTAGTGTCCTTGCCCACAATTTATAATGCCTATTAACTAAAATTTGTAATTCAGAGATTTAAAGAACTATTAACCCCTTAAACTGTAGTTGCTCATGATTCACCAGTGCAATTAATGGAAGTATAGTTAAATGTATAGTATAGCATGCTTGACTGAAAAGCTAAACAGTTTTCTTTGCAGATGGTTGCAAATATCTTGGTATAGGCCTGTATGGCTGTATGATTTATCTTTTACTCTTTAATACTTAAGAGGGTAATACAAAAATCTTTGGGCCCTATCCTCTGTCTAATGATGTGTAAATTAGTAGAGCTTCACCGGCTTCTGTGTATTGACACCACCTGAGGATTTGGGTCTTAGTTTTAGTGGTAATCCTATACAATATATCTGAACTGAATTTTGGGTACCTTTTAAAGATTCAGATACTTTTTTAAATTAAATTTTGATATATTTGCATTGTTTGTGAGTAATTCCATGATTTAAATAACTTCATAAACAGAGAATTTAGGTCTCTTGAAAGGGTAAGCAGATGATTATACCAGCTGCTCTGCATAGTTCCGCAGAGATGAAATAGGATACTACATTCCTGCTATTAAAATTCTGCCCTAAAGAGGTGCAGAAGCTACCCCAAGTGCTAACTGCTGTTGCAATGTCATGGTGTGTTCATATAAGTACTACTTTGAGACTATCAGACTAACTTTGTTTCTTGCAATTTGACCAATGCATTCCTTTACTTAGCTTTGTATTTATACACTAAAGTCCAACTTTTGATGTTGCAAAGTTTCTAAACTACTGGCTAACCATAGAGTTCTTACAAATTCCTTGACCTGCAGCCATTGATTGTTCTGCAATGACATAGCAGGACTTGGTGTATAATACTGCAAGTGCTCCAGTGTGACTTTACTGTATAAAGACTTCAGTGCAGAAACCTGAGAGGAAGTCTGGATTAAGGAATTTGTGAACTCCTGCTAGTAAAGCCTATAAATAGGTTTGCAAGGATTAGATTTTTTTATCAGTAAATGCCAGTAAACACTGTACACACGTAAACCAATGGCAACATATTTCCCATAATAAAATCAAAATTTACGGATAAGCAAAGTAAGGAAAATGCTGCTACTAGAGTTTGATTTAAGGATATGTACTTTCTTTTGACATATGTTGACAATTTGTGTTTTAATGGTTACAAAGCTTTAACTTCTTGAAACTCGGTGTCCATTGTCATTTAACTAATTAGTGCCTATCACTCTCCTCCCCACCATAGCTTTGCACACCTAGGACCATTTAAATTGTTAAAAATAGAAAAAATGCTTGAATCGATTTTTTTTAACATAAGTACAATTTTGCCAAGCCTGTCTATAGACTCCATTAGCCAAGTTCTTCAGACATACACTGTGGATCTCTTCAATTCCTTCATACTCTAGCCTGCCTCAGCTAAAATTGTGCTTTTGGATCTTGGGCCACGGGCTTTGTTCACCCCTGTGTCATCTGTGGCAGCTGCTTCCCACAAAAGATTATCACCAAAGCAAGTGGGATGCTGCTGCGTTTCCCCTGGGCTCTGGCAGAGGAAGTCTATTGTAAACTGGGGCTGTGAGATCACAGCACTCCAGTCACCATGCTTCCTAGCCATGCTTTTCTTGTGTAATGCTGACAGATCCCAGTCGTCGGCGGGCAGGATTGAACCGGAGATCTCTGGAGCTTGGTGCATGAGCCCCTACTATATGAGCTAAAAGCCAACTGCCTGTTAGCTAAGGCTGTAGAGCAGACTCATTTAGCTCTCTCTCTCCCACAGACATGAGCTTTATTAACCGTAGACAAAAAGTAGTGCAATTAAGGTAGAGTTAATGGGTTGAGAAGATCTGGCACCTCCTGATCACACTTGCACCTACTGTTGACTTTGACATTTGAAACAAATCCCCTCACCCACCCTTGTGCCACCACAATCCCTCTCCAGTCTGATTTGTCTGCCACTAGACTATCAATAGAAACTGTAATAATCCCAGGCTAAATCAAAGCTATTATGCAGAGTGGCTGAGGCGCAACTGCTCAATATCTGAACGAGTATGATCTAAGATTTACATGACAATATTTAATAGTACTATTTCCAGTCTTTGTAGGCTAGGCAGATGCAGTAGATTGAACTTTGTTTTATAGTGGATTGGTGGATAATAAAGCACTATTGTCTGTTACCTGCATGAGTGAAAGATGCAGGATAATCTCAGTCCCTGTAGAGAAGCTGGATGGGGAAGAGGGGTAAGTGTCTCTTTCCTCTATGAATGGACTGTAGGAGGTGAGAGAAGTATCTCTAGCTCAAAAGGACAAGTGCAGTGGAAGAGGCCTGCAGTTTAGTTAATGGTGAGCTCTGGTATGAATGTAGGAGAGGACAATGAGGGTCTGTGGTCAATATTGGAAAAACTCAGGTAGATTAGGTAGGTATAATGGGGTCTCTTGCCTATAAGTGGAGGCTAGAAAAAGTTTTGGAGAAGAGATGAAGGGCAGAGTTGAGGTTGATGTGGGAAGCTTAATGAATTTCCTCCTTAACAAGTTGTCTTTTTTTTTTTTTCTTAACTCTATGTGAACAGATAAGTGACATATTCCCTCACTATATTCTTAGTGAGGAAACACACTACCCAGTTGCATAGGAATCTGAACCTGTTGGTCACAGGAAGAGGGCAGACTGTTCTTATTGCATGGAACTTCCAGAGTTTTTCTCACTTCCAAGTAGCAGCACAGGCATTCTCCATAGTTCCTTCTGTCTGCAGACTAGAAGAATTTCTTTTCATACTCTGAAAAAATTCAGTCCTTTTTCTCTTGGGGGAAAATAACATAACTTGTTTAAAGACCCTTTCATCAGGAAGGATTCCTCTGCTCTACTCCTGCAGCAAAGCCTCTCTGCCAAAGATGCACAATGACTGGCAACCCAGCTGAAAGGAACAAACTGTGGTCAGGAGGTGCCAGATCTTCTCAGCCCATTAACTCTACCTTAATTGCACTACTTTTTGTCTATGGTTAATAAAGGTCATGTCTGTCTGAAATGTTGTAGATCTACTGGTATATTTCACAGAGACAAGCTTAACTCAAAGTCATTGTAACTTTGTGGTTGAACAATCATCTGGTTAATGAGCGTCCTTTAACTTTGGGGTGTGTTTCCAAGAAGTCCTAAAACGTTTTTTGGTGGGCGTGCAGCGGGCAAGTTTTCTAGAGAGCTAGTAATCTTGTGCAAATAATCAGTTTATCTGAATACCAGAAAAGAGTGTACAAGAGATACTTTAGAAGTATTCTGTTTAATTTATTCGAGAGACGGTTGAGATGACTTGCTACATGGGGAGATGATTTCTGAATGGAGGGCTCTTTGGCTCCAGTTACTCTTTTGTCTATTAAACTAATGGATGAAAGCTGAATCTAGACAAATTCAGACTAAAAAGGCATATTTTTTTTATCAGTGAGGATAATTAATAATTGTGACAGCTTATCTAGGAAAATGGTTGACTTGGTCAATTGAGGTCTTTAAGATTGGATGTAGAGCTGATTAAAGACTAGGATTTTTTCCCCCACAGAAAGTTTTGATGACAATGGGAGTGGGGAGGGAGAAGGATGGAAAGGAATCATTTTCATCTAAATTTTCCATGGAAGTTTTTCTTCTGGAGGAATTTGAATACTGAAAAAACTCTTTGGCCAAAAAGTTTCTACTGGAAATTATACTACAGTATCTCATGAGAGCAGTAATTCAGCTACTTCATGCTCTTTTTCTTGTCTCTTTCTCTTCTTTGGTAGAGCTCTATCTTCCCTGGTGCACCGTGGTCTTCACTTGTGAAAAGGGGAGCCATTGTATCATGGGAATTCTCAACCATGACAAATCATGGAAGATGTAGTTCAGCTGAGAAGCCTGACCCATAGAGGAGAAGGAGAAAATAAGGCAATTGAACTATGACTCCGACAGGAATAACGGCAGCCTTTCCAAATGAAATCTTTTTTATATATAGGCATTTGGGCAAATGGGAATCCATGAAAAAAGATTTTTTTTTTGTGAAAATTTTTTTAGTAGAAAAAACAATTTTCCAACAAAGTTTCAATGGAAAATACAGTCCTAATTGGGTGTCTTTCTAAAAGATTACGAACTACATGTTATAATCACTTGGTGAAATTCTGTGGCCTGTGTTACACAGAAATACTAGATGGTCACAATGGTCCCTTCTAACTTTAAATTCTGTGAATATATAGAAGATCAAGAAGTGTTGTCTGAACATATACTTTGTTCTCTACAGTACTGAAATTTGAATAATTCATGACAAATTTACACTTAAGAGGAACAGTTAATATTGCTTGAAAAACAAAGTTTTTATTAATGTATCAGATGCTTGTAAAACATACAAGACTAATATTTCCGAGTTTCTCATATATGTTTATATAAGAAACAATGCAGAGAGGATTAAAAGTTGAGTCACTCCAGGACATGCAAAAGCAAATTAAATTCTTTGCTCATGAAGTCACAACAGAAAGGTATATAAAAGCTTGTGATATAAAACACTGGCAGGATTAGGACTAAGATTACTCGTGTGTGTGTGTGTGTGTGTGTGTGTGTATAATATAAAAAAAAATTCAGGAAATTTATATTTTATATATAAATATAAAATATAATAATTTTCTAATTATGCAAACCCCTACCAAATTCCTAAAATACT
This sequence comes from Dermochelys coriacea, assembly GCF_009764565.3. Lineage (NCBI taxonomy): Eukaryota > Metazoa > Chordata > Testudines > Dermochelyidae > Dermochelys > Dermochelys coriacea. The sequence goes on from NC_050070.1 coordinate 138,961,003, forward strand.
AAAAAATTAAAGTAGAAGCCTAAACAGTGGTTTTGGTTCTCTTATGTATTGGATAAGGCCCACTGTGTTTTAAAACTTTAAAAGTCCCTGCTTCCCTTTATAACAGTTCTTCAATCAGCATTAGCATGTAGTGCTCATAGGACCAGATCATAGCTGAGCTCTGTCGGGATGGACAAGTGGACTAGGGGAAAGGAGCCGCCTTTCTTCTACGCCCTCCACATACAAAATTGCAGAAGAGACCTGAAAATAGAACAAGTTGCTGACTGGGGCAGCGGTATGTGTGTATGTATTCAGTTGAACTCCTGTACCATCAGTTTTTCATATATGCCTAGTTAAGAAATAATGCTCACAAATCTGTGTAAGAATGCGGTGTTCTCATATTCATGTATTGACTTACTTTCTGCCAATGGCAAAAAAACAAAACCCATGTCTACCTGTGAAGTGCTTGCATAATTAGTCCATGAAAGCGTTCTAGTCTCTCATGAACAAATTATTCCTTGCTTTCATATCTGAGGAATTTTTCTCTTGTTGGAAAGAAAATGGAAAATGTTCTCTGCTTTGCCATTTAAAAAAACCAAGTAGTGTTTGTGTGGGTGAATCCAACTGACATTCAACTTTTGGTCTCTCATCTGCTTTTGTAAAGGACTTTATTTTTTTAGTGGAAACCTCTTTACCAAGCTGCTGCTGCACCCTTGGTAGCTCTCACTCCGCCTCCTCAACTTCTCATCCCTCCTTCCTGTTTCCTGTCCTTTCAGACTCCCAACAGCCAGTGCTCCCAGTTCTAATAATTATAAGCAGCATCTAAACACCACAAACTGGCAGTACATCTTTCATTTTCTCCATCTCTCAGTATCATGCTCCACTGCTGGATGAGAGTATTTGTTGCAAAACATTTTGATCTTTAAATTAGGTAAAGGGGGGATGGGTATATCAAGTGTGGCGTGGTGGAGGCTGGATGTAGGTATGGTTCGGCTAGGTTTGGAGACTGTGAGGATCCAATATAAGTGGCTGGAATTCTTGGATTCCCTCTGCTGAATTTCTAGGTTCTCCAATGTTAGGTATCTAATAATGGCTAGACAGGTGGAAGTTGCAATTACTGCACTGACTGGCTAAGAATTGTGCAAATTCGACTACTTTTGACACTGTTTTCCCTACCCTCACTTAGACCTGCTTATTGGTCTCTGCTAGCTAGTATGTCTTGGGGCAGTGCCTCCCGTTGTCTCTGATATGATTGGCATCTAGGTGCTGCTTGTAACGAACTGGGAAATGTATGTATTCTCTTTTTATTAATATTTTGTGTATGCACGCTGATGGGGTCAGAAGTTGCTAAGGAAATCAAGCAGGAAAGGTAAAACAATGAGTTAGCTAAAGAACATCCCAACAAATACTCAAACACAATGACCCAGGCTTATAGCCATGGTGAGGTGACTCCTCAGTCCCAAACCTAATGACATAATTGTTTTGGTAGAGCTGAGAAGAGAACTCCAGGGGAACACTAAGCCATTACAGGATACCCGGGGCTAGAAAAGGGTGGGGTTTAGTGAGTGGTCAGAGAATGCCCAGAGAATGCCAGTGAAAGCTAAAAGGCTGGCAAGGAAACACAGACAGAGTGAGCCTACTGTGTGCAGGACTGTTTTTCTCCTAACCAGAGGCAGAAGTTGGCTGGGTTGAAGGGAATTTACACAAGGTGACAAGGAAAGATTAGTGTGTAAATTAGACCCATGTATATAGAACTTTTATTGTTTTTACTCCTTTACTCTATTTTACTCCTTACCTTTGGGGGAAGATGTTAACAGGACTCTCAGAGAATATGTTTATAAAATGTGTGATTGGATGAGGGAATGGGCAAAGGACTGAGAATTATGACCAGTTATTTGACCTTTTTGCACAAGAGCATTTTCTGAGTATATGCTCTGAAGAAATCAAAGCTGCTCTTTGGGATAAATCCCTGAAGCCTGTGCAAGAGGCCAGCAATCTGGCTTATTCCTATGTACATGAGCAAGGGAGCCCCCCAATATCAATGGACAGAGGGCATACCGTAAGTCTTATCAGGCTTGACGTACTCATTGCCACAGCTCACTGTTGTCATAATCCGTATCTAAAAGAGGCTATGTAAGATGTCATGTGAACTGGTAACACACTGGTCATTAATATTATTGTGTGATGTATGTAATGGTGGTGTATAAAGAATTATAGATGTGTGCTGGAAATAAGGTTCTCAAATGTGTTGGGCAGACTATGCCCAAGCACAGCCTGCCTGAGACAAAGAAATGTTGTTTTGCAAGTTTGACATTGCCTCCATTGTAAATTAAGCAAGGTGTGACTTAGGACAATGAAAAGGGGATGAAGACTGCACCCTCAAGAAGCCTTCCTGCATTTTGGAAACGGCCAAAATATTGGGGGAAAATATAAACGGAGGCAAAAAGCCATTTTGTCATCCTTCACCTGAGGAGATAAAGGAATCAAGCGCTTGGGCTCTGTATTGGACTTTGGCTAAAGACTGGCCAGTTGTGCTGGAAGAATGACTGGTGAGAACTACATTGAACTACATTTGTTATGCTTTTAAGAATAAAATGTAACTTATTTTTACGTGTGTGTGTGTAACAGTTTCTATCCTTATTCCTTCTACTTGGTATCACTTAAATCTAGGTTCTGTTGTTAATAAACTTGTTTTACTTTTACAAAACCATCTCACTGCTATAGTAAACTGAAGGTAAAATCCTCAGCTTAACTAGCAGGCTGGTGTGTATTCTGTGACTTTGGAGGTAACAAATTTGATAACTTCAACAAGGGTCTGGACACTAGGTGGGAGACGATTTTGGGGAAACTCAAGGCTGGAATGGCTGTCAGTGTCAAGGAGTAAAGAGGCTGGTGGAAGCCAGGGTGAGGCCATTGTGCTGTAAGCAGACTATTGTGGCAGGGCTCTGAGCCAGAGCTGCACACAGCACAGAAGCACTCAGCATTATGAGGCAGAAGTTGACACAACCCCTTACTGGGCTCGGTTAACTCCTGCTCCCCCCACCCCAAAGCATCACAGAAGGAATGCATGCTTTATTTATTTTAAGACTCTGATTTCGAGTCATTTTAATCAACTTGCTGATAGTCTCAGGCTCCTGGAGGGAAAGGGCTTATAGGTGCCAAATTAAGTTGGTCCTATTGCATTAACAGTGTTGGGAAATGGGGACCTGCAGCCTAGAGTTCCAATCTCGGTGACTGGACTATGTAATACTGCTCTAACTGAGGTGTGGGAAGCCAGGCCCCTGAGGAGTCTAAGGGACAGTTTGTCTCATAACCATGACCGTACTGTAATATAAACATTTTTAATAATGCCCTAGAGAGAGTAAAATCACAAGGTGCTGGCTTTTCCTGGGTGTTCCCTTTTTCAATGTAGACTTGAGACTCTCTTTTCTTGACATGTGTGTGTGTTGTGTTTTATATAATGTATGTATGACTGGAGATGTGGAAGTCCCAACACACCCTGTTAAATTCTCCATAGTAGTCTGCCTCAAAGTTAGCATTTTACTATAGGTGCGAAGTAAGACCTGCTGGAGATAATGGGTTGTAGAACAGCTGCAAAACAGGCGGTTCAGTATATACTGCATACAGCACATGGTGATTCTACCGACTTGCCACTTTGGATACTAAACAGCCTGCTATTTCAGCATGGGTATGTGAGAAATATGATGAGCACTTACGTTGATCTTCATATGCTGAACTGAATGAATGAATCTGAAACGGACTTGAATGCTGTGCCTCCTTTCTGCTCTTAATGCTGATCCTTCTCCCATCAAAGTGAATGGCAAACTAATTACCTTGAGCAGGAATCTCCTCCTGCTTGTTACTACCAAAAAGACTGAAACAAGTGGGCCCAACTCATCGCCATTAATTATAAATGTAGTGAAAACCATGTACTTACACCAAGGATAAGTGTCGCAGTATGTGATCTCTCTTGGGCAATTATAAATAGACTAGATATGTTGGGTGATTTATTGCCTTTTGCATTACTGTCTGGCTTTTTTCAGAGTAGCAGCCGTGTTAGTCTGTATTCGCAAAAAGAAAAGGAGTACTTGTGGCACCTTAGAGACTAACAAATTTATTAGAGCATAAGCTTTCGTGAGCTACATCCGATGAAGTGAGCTGTAGCTCATGAAAGCTTATGCTCTAATAAATTTGTTAATCTCTAAGGTGCCACAAGTACTCCTTTTCTGTCTGGCTTTTGTTTACCAGTAAATAAAGACAGTATAAAAATACTTAGTTCTTCAGCATCTTTCATCCAAGGATCTTGGCATTTTGAAGACATTATCATGCCTTTTGAAATAGGTATAGGTTGGTTTAGACTTGAAGTGTTTTGGTTCTGTTGCAACTCCAGTTAACTGACAACTAAATAAAGTTACAAAGTCATTCCACAAGTCGTCATCGTTTTTTACATGGCTTGGGTAGGTAGCAACAATTACAAATTTATATTGGAGGTTGTATAGCCAGCACATTGCCTCAACAGTGAGCTGGTGAATGTCTTGCAGGCCCCTGGTGAAAGAACGAAGGGGACGCTCAGAATTGATGTGCTCCGTTGTTGCGCTGGTGACCACAGTCACATACAGGTGTATGCCTCATTTTCCTTTTAAAGAGGGTTTGTCCACATTTCCAATGTGATTTAATCTGCACCAGTCTTTCTGATATACATCAAAACCTGGTGGTTCCTTGGCAGGGTCAATGTCAAGCTGTTTGTTTTGAGTAGTCAGCACTCCATGTGACTCTCCATTCAGTCATTCTGTGTCAAAAGTGGGTATAAGGTATGCAGCTCCGTAGAAGGTTGCAGGATTTTAATCTTGTCTTTGGCAGAATCTGCAGTTCATTGTGCAGTGGGATCCTTATGTTTGCATTGACTTGGTTAAGAAAGCATTATAATAGAGGTCTCACTAGAAAACGTCTACAGATATAACCATCTAACAAAGGTGTAATTTCTTTTTTAAACTAATATACTGTAAGGCCTAGTCTGCATGCAATAATACTGGGTATAAAGGTGCCGCTATACCAGAGTAGCTTATTATGTTCCTCAACTGGAATGAGATAGAATGGTGTAACTGGGCCCATACTGGAGATGGGGGAGTGTCATCTGCCTTAATTAGACCAGTATAGTTAAAATAAGTTTTAAGTGTAGGCAAGCTTCTAGAAACAGGAGTATTCTGTTAAGTATAGCATCCTCTGACGTATAACACAGCAAATGTGATGCTATGTGACAGTTGAATGAAGCTTAGTGTATCCAGTTACATTGCAGCGGTGATGCAGTTGCCTGACCTGGAATTTAGCTGTTACACCAGGGTCAATATTCATTCTCATAGCATTCTTATTAAGATCTCTATTGACAAGTAGTGAGGGTGGTAGTTTTTACATTATAGTCAAAACCCTCCAGCTATACGGGGCCTTACAATTCCACAGAGGGGATTTGGTTCAGTACCATCTACTGATTGGAAAAATATCGCTTTTTTCACTACCTCCATGTTGCTTGGTAGTCTCGCATCCAAATACTTACCTAGCCTAATGCTTTTTTTAACTTGAGAAATATAAAGGGATTGCACTGTGAGGTGGTATGGTTGAAGGCAATCATACATAGAAAATTAGAATTTGACTTCAGGTTTAATGACGCTAAAACGGAGTAACTTTCATTAGACTTGGAGTTATAGATGCTCTATATAATAGGAAGATTTAGCATGTATAGGATATATCAAGCTGCAAGTTCATATCCTGAGAAAAACAGATCTGAGAAATTACCCTATATCAATTCACATCATGTAAGTAGTTTAGAATAACTAAACTTAAATAACTACATTTAAAATATTGTGCAGAAGTATGTCTTTATATGTAAGCAGAGTCTGAACTGAACTCTCCCCTGACAGTAGTTTGGGAGGGGGAGAGACTTCAGAAGCAAACTGTATTTACATGAACACACCTGCTCTGCATAGGTATCTAGCATACAGGAGCTGTGTAGCTCCAAGTGATCAGCTTTGGCTGGTGTTGGGTTACAAATCACTTTAGTACTGAATGCAGGGGTATTGAAATTTTGTTATGAATGTTATCTTTATTGTATGATTAAAGGGGAGCAGAACTGTGCTGAGCTTGTCCTGATTGAGGGGTCACCCTCAGTTGAAAGGAATTTGCTAAGCCAGAGGGTTGAAGGCCAGATCCCTGTGAAAGTAAGAGGGGTGGGGACAGGTATCCCAGCCAGGAGAAGTGAACTGTCCCTAAAGGTCCTCAGTCTGGTTTAACCTGTTCTTCCCCACTGTTCAAAGACAGAGCTAAATAGGCTTCATTAGGAGCCTTTTGTTACATTAAAGTGCTCAAATGAGAAGTGAAATCACTTGTGGTTGGCCAATGTTTCTGCCCAGCCTGTAAGGAGCTGAAAATCACTAAAAGACTGATGTACAGAGGTCACAGCAGAAAGTCAGGTGGGAGCAGAAGATGACTGATAGTGGGCCGGCGAATGAGTGTCTGGTGAGGCGGCCAACCCGAGCAAGTGCTCAGATGGCGAAGCAAGCAAGGTGCCTTCTTCCCTGGATGGGAGGTAAACTCACACAGGTGCACCTCTGCACCGGGGTCCTCACTGACCAAGGACAACCACTGTTAGTGCAGGATGGTGAGGGAGCATAGAGGAGCACAGAAAACGAACTTTTGGTTGTACAATTCAAGAACGAGGCAGAACGCACTGCCCCATGCACTCTGGCGTGGGTGTCCTGCTTACAGTTTTATGATTGAGTCCTGCTTGTGGCATTTTCCCTAATTAATGTCGGGTGACTTCCCTCCTTTTATTAAAAGTTTATTTTCTACACTCAGACTCTGTGTGCTTGCGAGTGGGGAAGTATTGCCTCTCAGAGGTGCCGTGGGTGTTATGTAATTTTCCCAGGTTACTAGGAGGGGGCTTGTGCCGGTTCTGTGTTTGTACTGTTGAAAAGGAACCCTTGGATATTGAACCTGGCCCTGGTTGCTGCTGGCTCCACCTGGCAGAAGGGTTACACATGATTAAACTACATTTTTATGTTTTAAAATTAAGAATTTCAAAAATTTGTTTGTGGAATGGTGCATAGCCTATAGATTAGAGCTTTGCAAATAACTGATTTTTTCAGTTTGTTGGTATCAGAGAAAAAAATAAGTTCAGTTTGAACCCAAACAATTTTGTCCCCCAGAAATTAATAACAGAAAAAGTTGGAAAAAATTGTTTTAGGTTGAAAGAGACAGTTTGTCTCTGAGCACTTTAAAAAAAAAAAAAAGGCAAAGGGAACGAAGGGCTAGGTTCACAAACTAGTGGAGCTAATGCATCCCCTTTCCCAATAGCCCAAAAGTTAGGGCAGGTACCTGGAAGCAGGGAAATGCAGGTTTGAATGCCTCCTCTGGAGGGATTGGAGACTGGAAACCAGGTCTTCCACATCACAAATGTCCTAAACACTGAGTTAAAGGTTATAAGGACACCACTTCCACCTCCATAAATCTAGCCCCGAAAAAAATATTTGGTCAAAACTATTGATTTATTTCCTTGTCCACTGAAATTACATTTTGCGGGGAATAAATTATTCATCTAAAAAATTTCACCCAGCTCTTTATAGGATGTGAAACATTCAACCTCCCTAATCTTAGAAATGGTAGTGGTTTTTTTTTTTAAAATGAAGTAAAATATATAAAAGTGCAAATTATCTCAAGATATTTATATAGCTGAGGGAATGCTTCCAGTCTTTGTATGTATGTGATTCCCATAATGCTGATGGGGGTTATGCCTGTATTTGGAAGGAAAAATACACCTAAGCACTAGTATTTCACAACTGGATTAAATTTTATACATCAAGTTTTGCACGTCTTTTAAGTATTTTCTCTTATCTGACCAAAGTGTTCTGTGCCTACCACAACAATGCCATGTAATTAGTAACTAGTCTGAATGCTGTGGTGTTGTTGCTTTTCCCCCCATTTCTAAAGCAATTGATACTTCATCTTTCAGGTTTCAGTTCAGCTATACTTTTAAGAACATGAATACAACTACTGCAGTGCCTTGCTGCTTTGGATACTTTAGCGTTCCATTTATGTGAGTAAATGTGAAACAAAAAGTGATGTTCGAAAGGGCACCAAAACTGATGAAAAGTATGGGATTATTTCCCTGTCTCTGATGTAGTTGCCTTATGCCAGAGAGGATTTATCACTGTGATTTATTTAAACAAACAAAAAAAAAGGCTGAAAACAAATGTTCTCCCTCTCTGAAATAGACAATTATTTTCAGATAGCCAATATCCTCAATAAATACATGGAGGAGAATCCTGGATCTTCCAGCAAAGTCTTTTTACCTCCCTACCCAACACACTTCAAATTATTATTAAAATATAGTCAGCATACTTTTTAGTAACAAAATAAAAAACACTTCTACCAATAAGCAAGTGTTTTTACCTCCCTCTTGGGTTGTGAAAGAACACTTGCTTAAATAGGAGAGCACACAACCAAATCTTCCAGTCCTTCACCTCTCTTCTTTATGAACTCGTACGGTATTACTTTGTTACTCACAAAAATATGTTCACATACCAGATCATGGACTGGAGTTAAAAAAGAGGCTATGTTGTGTAGAAAGTGTCTGGGAAAGTTCTTCAGGTGATTTCTGGGTCTGAAAGTCATGCTTTTTCTTTCATTGGATTAACTGGCTTTAAAGCTGAAGCAGCTTGCCTTGAATACATTCAGAAAACAAAAGTGAAAATATTTTCTAAAGTCCATAGACTAAAGACTGGAAGTTATAGGAGTAGAAGGTATCTAGCGTTCTCCCCAAAGGTTAGAGAGATGAGGTCAATTTTTTTGCTTCATATTGAAATGAACAGGTTAAACTTCTTTCTTAAAATCTATGACTATGTAAGCGGAGTCAGGATGAGCTCTACCCTGACATTTTTGGTGGCTCGTCCGGGATCCCTGGGTCGGTACCCCTCGCAAGCACCTGTTGAGTGATCCGCTACATTGGGAAACTATTTATATTTTGTTTTGTTTGTGCTTATTTTGAGGACATTACTGTTTGTGTAATGGCTAATATGTCAGGTTTGTTGGGCCCCGGCTCAGCAGCTTCTAGCTCAGAGGCTGCAGCCTCTGATGATGATTGGACGAAAGCTCTGGGGCAAACATTGGAAAAGGTTGTGCTGTCCCATGCTGCGTCAAACTCTTGTTGTAAGTTAAGGTTATTTGCTGGGGAGGAGGAGTTTGAACCCTGATTAGAGCATACCACTGAAATGCTGCAAGAATGGGCCGTACCAGATGCAGAAAAGTGAAGATGCCTAATAGAGAGCCTTGGCAGCCCAGCATTAGATGTGATTCGCACCCTGAAGCTCGTTGATCCTGCGGTCAGTGTGAAGGACTGCCTAGAGGCCCTTGAACACAACTTTGGGAGCGTAGAGGGTCCTGAAGACAGCTACTGTAAGTTCCTTAATTCCCAACAGCAAAAGGGCGAGAAGGCTTCAGCCTACATACAGAGACTGGAGAGACTGCTTCAGAGAACTGTCATGAGGGGAGCAGTGACTTCTGAGCAGACTGGCTTAAATTGTAAGAGACACTCGGTATCAGAACCTGATTCTACTTCATCTCCAGCTAAGAGAATGACAGGAACATCCCCCAAGTTACTCCCGCTGATAAGAGGTCAGAGAGGAGGAAGAAAGGCACTGAGTTTTGGGAAGCCCAAACATCGGAGCCAGCCAGCACAACATCATTGCAAAGGGCCAGTGTACTGATGGTGAGCACCAGAGAGGAACTTGCCCAACAAATGCAGGTCCTGACGGAACGGATAGCTGAGCTGCAAAGCACCGTTGATTTAAGACTTCCAGGAATAAGGAGCCTCAAACTGTGGTGATTGAGAAGCCCGCACTTAGAGCCACCATCCCAGGCGAAGGGGGAAAGGTCAATTCTTCTGCTACCGATGTGGTCAGGATGGACACAGTGCTGCCAAGTGCCATAATGAAGAAAACCCCTCCTTGGTGTATGGAAAGCTGAGGATCAGTTGGGAGAGATCCGGCAGCTGCCAGAGGGTCTGGGGACGGAGACCTCCCAGGCCTGCAGGATTTGAAGATTTCCCCCAGAAAAGACCGTCCAGCTGGGATCCCCGCAGGACTGATAGGGCTTTGAGCAGAGGTCACAGTGAGGATTGAAGGGGTGGAGTGTAAAGCAGTGCTTGACACTGGATCTCAAGTGACTATTATATTTCAGTCATTTTACCAACAGATGCTTAGGCACCTGCCTATACAGCCATTGACTGGGATTGGCCTTGGCCTGTGTGGCCTCAGCATGGATGAATACCCTGACCAAGGGTACGTCATAGTGCACCTGGAATTCCCAGAGGAGGTGGCTGGGGTAAGAAAATAGGTAGACACAGCTGCCTTAATATGCCCTGACCCTAAAGGGGCCTCTGATGTGTCTGTGTGCTGATAGGGACCAACTCCAGTCTCTTCGAGGTACTCGCGGATTACTGCAGAAGACGGGCTGGGGACCAGAACCTGAATACCCTGATGATCCATATGCTTTGTGCTGAAGCCTATAGGAAAACTGAGAGCGCTGAAAGGGAGACATCTGAGCTACTGATTGGGACACTGAAGTACACGGGCACGACCCCCTTAGTAGTGCCTGCAAGGACGGAGCTAGAAGTGCTTGTCATGAGTACCTGGCTGAAAGGCAGTAAAGGGACGTTAGCAATGATAGAGCAGCCGATGGGAGGAGAGCTCCCTTAAGGAGTGCTGGTCCCCAGTGGAGTCATAACCCTACCTGCTGAAGCTCAAGAAAGGGTGACTATAGTGATTGCTAATGAAACGAGTCGTGATGTTGTTGTGAAGCAAGGACAAAAGATAGCAGATCTCTTTGAGCCCGAGTCGATTGTAAAACCCCAGTGTGAAACTCAAGTTCCAACAATAGACGCAGCAAAGTTTGACTTTGGAGATTCACCAGTGTCCAAGGAGTGGAAAGATCGCCTAAGGAAGAAACTTTGTGAAAAATCCAAGGTGTTCTCACTGCATGAGTGGGATGTGCAAAAGGAGTAGAGCACAATATCAGACTACATGACTCTCGACCTTTCAGGGAGAGATCTAGGAAGATTGCTCTCTCTGAGATGGAAGATATGTGACATCTTCAGGAGCTGGCTGCGAATGGCATCATTACAGTCCCGCAGCCCATACACCTCATCCATTGTGGTAGTCCGTAAAAAGAATGGGAAATCCGGATGTGTATTGACTACCGCACCCTAAACAGCCGTACTGTGGTTGACCAGTACACTATGCCTCGAGTCCAAGATGCCTTAGACTGTTTGCTGGGAAGCCAACGGTTTTCTGTGTTGGATCTTCGAAGTGGATACTACCAGATCCCTCTGGGAGAAGAAGATAAGGAGAAGACCGCCTTCATCTGCCCATTAGGGTTTTATCAGTTCAAATGCATGCCCCAATGGTTTTCTGGAGCACTTGCCACCTTTCAACATCTCATGGAGAAAGTTGTGGGAGACATGAATTTACTGCCAGTGTTAGTTTATTTGGATGACCTAATTGTGTTTGGAAGAAGCTTAGAGGAGCATGAAGAAAGACTTCTAAAGTGCTTGATAGGTTGGAGGATTATGGTCTGAAGCTTTCAATTGACAAATGTCAGTTCTGCAGAACCTCAGTGAAGTATGTGGGTCACATCGTGTCCCAAGCGGGTGTGAGTACTGATCCTGGTAAAATAGAAGCACTCACTACATGGCCATGTCCAAGTAACTACAGATAACTCTAGACCTTTCTTGGATTTAGTGGCTACTACTGCAGTTTTGTGAAAAACTATGCTACGATTGTAAAGCCTCTGAATGATCTTACCCGGGGACACCAGTCCAGCAAGAACAAATCTAAGACCAAGAATAAGGGGAGACACTATGGCCCCTTCGAACCATTTGGGCCATGGTGGGATGAGAGATGTGAAAGGGCTTTTCAAGAAATCATTACTTGCCTAACTCATGCTCCAGTCCTAGTCTTTGCTGACCCAAGCAAACCATTTATCCTGCATACTGATGCCAGTTTGGAGGGTCTGGAAGCAGTCCTGTACCAGGAAGTGGAAGGCAAACACAAACCTGTAGCCTTTGCCAGCCAAGGGTTGTCTGATAGTGAAACTCGCTATCCCACCAACAAGCTGGAATTCTTGAAATGGGCCATCACTGAGAAATTTCTAGACTACTTGTATGGTGCTAAGTTCCAGGTGTGGACAGACAACATCCACTGACTTATGTGTTAACAAGTGCTAAGCTGGATGCTACAGGGCAGAGATGGGTGGCCGCCTTGGCTAGCTGTTAGTTCAGCATTCAATATCTATCAGGAAGAAGCAATGGAGATGCAGATGCATTGTCCAGGCGTCTGTAGGCACCAGAAATTGCTGTGATACCCACGGATGGAGTGAGAGCTATTTGCAGTGTGAGTCGCCGAGAGCCAGAGGCCCATGAGAGCCTTCAGGGATGTGTTGCAGAAGCTTTGGGCCTGCCCCCTAAAGGCGTGCCTTCTGCTTCAGTGAACTATATTGCATTGGACCAATCTCCCTTGCCCATGCTCAATGTGACTGACTGGCAAGAAGCCCAGCTGCAAGATATTGACATTTGTGTTACACTACTTGTCAAAAGGGAGGGGCGAAGCCCAGCTGCGGTTGTCCCACCTAACCTGGAGGGTAAACTACTATTGAGAGAATGGACCAAACTAAAACTGGTTCAGGGAGTGCTACACCAAATGACCACCGGGCCTTTACAAAAGCAACGAGCACAACTAGTGCTGCCAAAAGAGTACAGAGCCCTGGCATGAGGGGTCTGCATGATGATTTTGGACATTTTAGGGATGGAGAGGACCCTGGAACATATTCGTAGTAGGTTCTATTGGCCCTGGATGGCTGAAGATGTTCGCAGGAAATGTGAGACTTGCGCTCGATGTGTTCAAAGGAAAACTCTGCCTGCGAGGGCTGCATATCTCAAGAACATCACCAGCAACAAACCTTTGAAACTGGTATGCATTGATTTCTTATCTTTAGAGGTAGACGAGGAATGTTGGGAACATTCTAGTAGTGACTGACCATTTTACATGGTATGCGCAGACATATCCCACACGTGATCAGAGGGCCACCACCGTCGCTTGAGTATTTTGGGACAAATATTTCTCAGTCTATGGATTCCCGGCTTGGATACACTCTGATCAGGGGCGGGATTTTGAGAGTCAGCTTCTGAAGGAGGTGCTGAAGATAGCAGGAATTAAAAAGTCTAGGACAACGCCTTGTCACCCCCAAGGTGATCCTCAGCCAGAGAGGTTCAACCAAACCCTATTAGATATGTTGGGAACTTTGTGACCAGAGGAGAAGGCAACCTGGAGCCAGCATGTCGCATTTCTGGTGCATGCCTACAATGCCACAAAGAATGATGCTACGGGAATCACCCCATACCTCTTGATGTTTGGGCGAGAACCAAGATTACCCATAGACTTGTGCTTTGGTGTATCAGAGGATGGAGATAGCTATGAAATTCATCAGCAATATGTATCCCGACTAAGAGAAAAGCTGCGGGATGCTTATCACTTAGCTACCTCTGCGGCTTGGAAGAACGCAGACCGCAACAAACATCGATATGATGCTAGAGTGCATTCGCAGGAGCTTCAGCCAGGGGACAGATCCTGCTGCGAAATTTGTGTATTGCTAGCAAACACAAGATAGCTGACAGATGGAAGGCAATACCTTACCTGGTGATGGAAAAGCTGGGAGATCTGCCGGTCTACAAGATCAAACCTGAAGAGGGTTCAGGGCAAATAAAGACGGTGCATAGAAACCTTTTGCTCCCTGTCAGGGAATCAGTAAGCACCCCTTATGAGATGGGCCATGACAGGGCAGCCGGGCAGAACAGAAGTGCTAGACCAAAGTCGCCATCCAACACGGACAGCGGGCCCCCTGCAGCTAACCTACCCTTATTCAGCACATCCAAGAGTGAGTCTGAGGAGGAAGATACAACCATGGTGTATCCTGGAATGGAGACAACATTTCAGTCTCAATCAGCTGAACCAAGAGAGAGCTCCCTTCCTCCGCCCTAAACCCCATGGCAGAGGTATTTAGGCCCGTTACTGGCACCCCTGTGCCCCCGATGGGGCCCCCGTGTGATGATGCACACAGGCTATTGGACAGTGGAGACCTCTAGGGGGAGGGGCCCCTAGTCACGTTGGACCTTCCATGGTCAGAACTGGAGATGCAGGGGCCTATGCCAGTAGCCAAGGGATCCTCAAAGGAAACCTCTCCATCCATCGCTCAGGAAGATGTCCTGCCTACCCCTGCAACAGAAATTCTCAATAGACGAGTCAGAGTAATAAGACCAGTAAAATGGTTAATTTATGAGGCACCTGGGGTGACTAGTGAGGAGCCAATACACTTAGCACACAGGCTTGTGAAAGCAGAAGTGGGCTTTCTGAGGTCCTTTGAAGGGAACCAGTGAATTGATATAGTAGGGAGTGTGATTTGTCGGGACGACAAATTCTCGGCTGGGGGGAGGATGTAGTTAGGATGGTGACATCTGGTGGCGAGTCATGGTGGGTTGTGGAAAAGAACTTTAGGGGCTAATCTCATTTGCATAGGCACACCCACCCTGCCTAGATGGTCACTTTGGCTGCTGTAGGAGCCCCAGTTTCTCTGTTATTGGGGCAGGAATAAACTGTTATTATCCTGATTATGTGAATCAAGGACAGTGGAACTGTACTTGCCCTTTTGTTATGATGGAGGGACTCATCATCAACAAGCAGCACTCGCTAGGCAAGGGTCATGGGTTCCAAAACCCAGTGAATGGAGGGAGGCTGGGGACAGGTATTACTACTTGGTGGTATGGGCCTCCTGGTGAGGGCTTTACATGCTAATTGCACTTCCTCCTCTCTCCACTGTGGAATATCAGAGCTAATTTTGATTCCATTAGGAGTCTAGTTATAGGCTGCTGAGCTGAATTCACTTTGGGCTAATGGTGCACCAGCACTGAAGCTCCTCTACTACAAGCTGAAATCACAAAATAGCTAATTTACTAAGAGCTGAAATCACTGAGTGTTGTAGTGGGGGAACTTAAAGATGTATTGCGGAGCAGTTTGTGGGATGGCTGGCAGAGCAGAGCGGCTGGTGGAGCAGACAGTTTGCAGGACGGCTGGCAGAGCAGAGCGGCTGGTGGGGCAGAGCAGTTTGTCGGATGCCTGGAGCAGCTCATGGGGGTGGCTGGCAGAGTGGTGCCCCATGGAGCTTTCGAACTCTGGGGCTACCCTGACCAGGGACAGAGACTTTTGGGTTGTTGGACTTTTGGGACTTTGGGTGATTTTGGGTTGCTGGACTCAAGAACCAAAGGGAAAGGACACAGCCCAATTTGCTTGGGGTGTGTTTTTGCTCATGGATTGTGTTATGAATCCTGTTGATGTTTCCCCAACATAATGCCACATTGTTTCTTTCTGTTATTAAAAGGCTTTTTGCTACACTCAGACTCTGTGCTTGCGAGAGGGGAAGTATTGCCTCTTGGAGGCTCCCAGCGGGGGTGGTATATATTTGTCCCAGGTCACAGGGTGAGGGCTCGAGCCGGTTTTGCATTGTATTATTGGAATGGAACCCCTAGATACTGACCCTGGCTCTTGTTGCTGCCAACTCTGACAGGCAGAAGGATTACAAATGATTCTCTGAACCAGGATTTTGAAGCTTGGGAGACCATCATCTTCAATGCTGTGGTTTTTTGTTTACACACATTTTGCTTTGTTCCCTCCCCTCACTTTCCTCTTCTCCTTAAATATTTTTAATTCTCTTTTGCACGCTCTCTCTTTTCTCTTCTTTTTTAAGAGAAAGTTGATAGGAAATACACTACTTACTATGATGCATCTAACAATGTCCATAATCTAGAATAGGGCTGGTCAAAAAAAAATGAACAAAACACTTACCTCTGTGAACATGGGCTCTTGTTGAAAATTTTCATGGGAAGATACTGATTTTAATGAAATTTTCCATCGGTAAAATTGAAATTAAATGGGTCAGTTGGGGTTAGGTTGGCAACCTCTGAGTCTGTCTGTCTGAGCCACCGCAATGCATTATGAAAGTTGTCATTCTGGGTCTGTCATGCCCCCATCCTCCTCCATGGATCACGCACCCTGAACAGATTACATTTTCCATGATGCACGATGGTCCTCATAGAGTGATGTCTGATGGCTCTCTCGGAAACGTTGACCTGAAATGAAATGATTGATCATCTCATTGAAACTTTTCAGAACTTCTTGTTCTATGAAAAAATTTCAATATATTGACATTTCTGTCCTGATATTTTTTTTGTATAAAAACAAATGTCAAAATGTAATCTGTGGGATAGAACATCCATTTTTTAATCTCTATTCTACTCTCATTGTATAGTGTTCTGTAGTGGAAAAGACACTATATAGTAAAGGGATAGTCTTTCATCCATGAACACTAAATATTAAAATCCTATTTAGTCATTTTCCTTTTTAAGACAACTTTAATGTTTTTGGTCTCTGAAAGAGAGTGAATAAAGGAGATTGGCGGACTAATACGTAAACTATGTCTCCTCTAGTAAACAAGCCTGCTACAAAATGATTCTTTGAGTATATGAACCAGATCTTGGTATGCATTAAGGCCAGTGTAACTTGTCAGAGGAGGGTCCCTTAAAGAGAAGGAGGATGCTCCTTCTCTTGAGGCTATTACAGAGGATATATCAGGGAAAAATGATATAGCCAGGTTGTCCACATGTCCTGATGACCCCTAGCTGTTATGAGGGTCTTTGAGCCATTACAATAAGGCTGCTTAAACCCACCTGTGCATACCATTTTCCAAGCATTTATCAGTCACAACTTAGAATCTGTCTTTAAGTGAATGCAGTCAAATGTATTCAGGTTTTTTTCCTATCCAAGTGCTTCTATCAATCAAACTACAGTGGAAACCTTTTAAAAATATCCTGAAATGTGCGTGAGGGGTGGGGGGAGAAATCACACCTTTAAAGAGATACAATATAGCTTTGCCAACAAAGAATAAGTTAAAAGAATAAGGTCTCTGATAATATTGGTAGTAATCAAAGGTCTTCTCTTGTCTGACTGCTGCTTGATACTAAAATAGATGGATTGCCAATCTGAACTGGAATGACAATTCTTATGTTAATTGTGTTTGGTTGATAAAGATAACTGCGTAGATATAATATACTTTTCTATGGCATTTGACTTTAATAATGCATGACGTTCAGATTAAAAATTTAACAGACTACACGTTAAATGGATTAAGAACTGGCTAACTGACTGATCTCAGAGAAGTTGCTAATGGGAAATCATCTGGTGAGGGAGAGAGGTGTACCAATGCTGTTCTCTCATAATCCTGATGCTTTTCAACATGCTCATCAATGATCTGGAAGTAAATATTAAATCACTGCTGATTTAAAATGTGCAGATAACGCAAAGATTGGTGGAATGGTAAATAATAAGGCAAAAACAAAGCAGTCCAGATCTCTTGGTAAACTGATCCCATTCAAACAAAATGCATTTTAATTCAGCCAAGCGTAAAGTTACACACATAGGAACAAGGGATGAAGGCCATAATAGAGAATGGGGGACTGTATCCTGGAAAGTAGTAAATCTCCAAAGAAATTAGGGGACATAGTGAATGAGCAACTGAACATAGCATCACGCTGGAAGCTCATGGCAAAAAAGGGCTAGTGAAATCCCTGGATGTATAAACAGATGAGTAGGGATAGGGAGGTGATTTTACCACTGTATAAGGCATAGGTGAGAGATAATACTGGCCACCAAAATTATTTAAGGTTCAGAAACAATGGGTCTTAGTGAGACATTTAAAGAGCTCAATCTGTTAATTTATCAAAAAGAAGGTTGAGAGGTGACTTGACTGTACGTACCTACACAAGGAGAAAATGTTGGGGTTAAGGTTTCTTTAATCTAGCAGAGAAAAGTATACCAAGAATTACATGCTGGAAGCTGGAGCCTGTCAAATTCAAATTAGAAATTAGGCATGCATTTTTAACAATGGGGAGTGATTAACCACTGGACCAAACTATCAAGGGAAGTGACAGATTTTCCATTTCATGATGTCTTCAGTTCAAGACTGGATGCCTTTTTGGAAGATGCTTTAGTCAAACAACAGTTATTGGGCTCAATACAAGGTTAACTAGGTGAAATTTAGCCTGTGTTATGCAGGAGATAAGATTAGATGACCTAATGATTCCTTTTGACCTTAAAGTCTATCAATCTATGAATGTTCTAGCCAGGAAACAGTTATTTATTCAGATTAGCTGTATATGTAGGAAAAAAGCTTGATTAAAACAACAATACATTTAGATGTTTTCATCCTCCTTTTAGGCTACAACACAACTTGGTTATTCAATGTCATAAATGGTTTATATTCAAACTTTACACTACATTTCTTGTCTGTGTATATGAAGTACTGTTACTTAATTGTAGATTAAAATATGTCTGCACATGCTCCCGCGCCCCCCACCCCCATACGTTGGCTTTGTTAAAATGATGAGCTTTGAGTTATTCTGTGAAACGACTGTTCCTACTAAAAATTCTTTGGCAGGTCTTGTGATTAAGGTACTAGACTTAGACTCAGGACATTTGGGCTCTACCCAGATCTGCCACAGACTGAATGTGACTCAGGGCAAATCACTTGATCTCTCTGTGCCTTGGTTTCTTATCTGTAAAATGAGAGTAGTAATAATCTCTTTCTTCCATGCTTTGCCTTGTCTATCTAGATTTTAAACATTTCAGGGCAGGGACTGTCTCTATGGTGCCTTGCACAATAGGATGCTACTGTAATATAAATGAGGATATATTAGCCTTTTGTGTTTTGGTTTTTTTTTAATCATCAAATATTTTAAAAGCCTCTGCCTGAATACTGGATTATAGATGGGAATTAGCCAAAGTGTGTTGTGTGGGTTTGTTTGTTTTTTTTAACTTTTCATTAGAGCAAAGTTACAGTGAAATGTGGCCATGCTATCTTGTACAGGATAAGGTTAATAGGGGAAGAACTTGGCTAAAGATTCTGGCTTTGCTGGCTGGGAAGCCCTCCTCCTTCCCTGAGTTTTCTATAAAGAGTGAGCACATTTCTAAATACTTATTCTCTTTTTGGTGCTTCCCTTGTATGTGTACTTGGTGTGAAAGGTTTTTTTTTTTTCCATTACCAGTACAGTCCATATTTACTATGTCATAATTTTTCATAGGAGGAGGGGTCACATTTTTCCAGTTAAGTGCAATACAGAGTCTAGCTGATGATGACAAAAATAAATGGTCATTCTGTTTAAAATGCACATCCTTTACTGGAGCATTAAGTAAGCAGGTCAGGGGATCTCGAGAAATCCAGCATTTACCCAAAATATTATACCCACTTTTGTAAGCACCATATGTCAATAGAGCTTTAATGCAAACAGTTCAGACAAAAGGCTTGATCCACTGCCGTGTTGCAATTTTGTGCTGGATAACTGCATTGAAATTGCATTGATGTAAAACTGGAGTAGTGCAATGTTTTAAGTTGTGCCGAAGGTTCTCAATGATGACCTCCAGATTGGATAAAATAATATTGCCCCAAATATTTTTAATTTTTTTTAAGTCTAAGGTCCTGAGATAATCTTTTTGAGTTGTTTTTGCTCAGTGTTTTAGTCTGTAAATGAGGAATATACACTGTTTATAATGAATCTGTTTGAATAGATACAATAATAAAAAGAAGCACCTAACCAAGACTGCAGGTGCCATGACACAAGTTACAAGAACAGAACAACATTAATAGTTCCATTCTCCCTGACAGTCAACAGAATTCACTAGGCCTCATTGTTCCTGTAGTGGAACACTCTTCTGAGTATTGTCATACTTTAGCTTAAGGTTGGGGAAGGAGGGGTGTTTAATCAGAACTCTTCTTCCACACTCTCTCTGTAGGATGGTTAAGTTGAGTGTTAGCAAACAAACAGTCGAGATTCTGTGTCACTTTATCAAATAAAACTTGCATTGAATTCGTTAGGAATTCTCCTTTAATTAAGTCCACAAAATGTGTCTTAAATTTAAGTAGTTTGAGTTAAAACCATTTTCTCTCTCAAACAAACTTGTTTCATTTGCTTTTTCCTGGAAAATTCTATGGGCAAGTAGAGAACCAGTGACGAGCAAAGTTGGATAAGATCTGACAGTTTAATATAAAAGGGGAGAACCTCTCTTAGGCCTTCTTTTATACGTGATAAAGAAGCCGCCTCATTGTCTGCCCTCCATGTGTACACACATACAAGTGCGTACACGCTTTTTCCTAGGTGTAGTCTTCACCTCTAAAAATTGTACTTGATGGGGTTTATAAATCGGCTAGAGAGGTTATGAATGGTTTCCTCACCCCATGCCAGCCATTTTGTTAATGGCAAGGACCCCCATCAATCTTCCAGTGGCTTATTGTATCTTCATCAAGACCCACTCTACCCGTCTGATGAGTTAGGCAGCCTACATGCCCATTTTCTTTTTAGCAGTACAAGTCTGTATGACCAGGCCTGCTGTTTCCACTGTTCTTAGGCACCAGAGTGAACCAGGTTTCCATCTCCAGTAGTCCAATGCTCTCCCCATAGTGCAGAAAAGCCTTTGAGGGATCTAATTTTGAATGTATAATTGTTTAAAGAATAATACAAATAATAATTGTTTAATAAGCAATGAATTTGTAAAGATTTTCAGATATCATAGTATGTCTGTGTTCTTTTTCATCCTCATTAAGGCTATTGAAAGAGCAATCATAAAGCCAATCCTTTTTAGTAAGATTTACAAGTAAATTTTTGAATGGTTGTTTACCTTCACACTAGCTCTTCCCTACAAATCAAGCTATATCTTGAATTTGTATCTGGGACCTAGTATTTAAAAGCAACAGAGTATTAATGTTGTTTATTTCTATTTGTTTCCTTTAATTTTCTTTTTCAGTAATAACTTCTGTAGTAATACCCATTGGTTGAGGAAAATTTAATTGGCATAAAGGTTCCTTTAGCAGATCTGTCAAATTATGGCTAGTAATCTGGCAAAAAAATTGAACGTTGCTTTTACTTGCCCCCACTTGTTTCTTTTACCCCCATGACTGTACATATTAATAGGCAGTATTTTATTTGCTCAAAACAAAAAAAGTGGGAGGTGCGGGGAGAGGGAGGATAATCTGGAAATCTAGATTGATTTATTTTCAATGCTCCTGATGATTCTCAAGTTTGTTTCACCACCATGCTATAACTCAAAATATAGGGATGGACAACTTGAACCTTTGCCCTAAAATACAAAAAATATATGTGAAGTCTTAATATGTTCATGTAATTTCCTTCATTATTTTTAAATTTCATATGCTGTGGTTCCTGGTTCCAGTAAGTAAATATGATGACAGCTTGTTCTTGCAGCATTTACAGCCCAGTTTTACTGACTTAAACTTTGAAAGTTACAAAGCCTCATTTTCGTCACAAATGCCTCAAGCAGTGCTTATGGGTGAGATACTAGAAAAAATAAAAACTATATATTTTTTTTTTTGTGGGGGCAAAACTACTCCTAATATTTGAATTAATTTTAAATATGTTAGGGCAGCCTAGAAGCAAACTGGTAAAGCAGTGGGTGGGGGGGAATAAACATGGGGAAATAGTTTTACTTTGTGTAATGACGCATCCACTCCCAAATCAGACGTCAAGAATTATAACATTGAAAAACCAGTCGGAGAACACTTCAATCTCTCTGGTCATTTGATTACAGATCTAAAAGTCGCAATTCTTCAACAAAAAAACTTCAAAAAAAGACTCCGAGAGACTGCTGAATTGGAATTAATTTGCAAACTGGACACCATTAAATTAAGCTTGAATAAAGACTGGGAATGGATGTGTCATTACACAAAGTAAAACTATTTCCCCATGTTTGTTCCCCCCCACCCCACACACACACTGTTCCTCAGACGTTCTTGTCAACTGCTGGAAGTGGCCCACCTTGATTATCACTACAAAAGGTTTTTTTTTTTCTCTCCTGCTGGTAATAGCTCACCTTACCTGATCACTGTCCTTACTGTGTGTATGGTAACACCCATTGTTTCATGTTCTCTGTGTATATAAAATCCCCCTACTGTATTTTTCACTGAATGCATCCGATGAAGTGAGCTGTAGCTCACGAAAGCTTATGCTCAAATAAATGTGTTAGTCTCTAAGGTGCCACAAGTACTCATTTTCTTATTCCTATTTCAGGATA
Organism: Dermochelys coriacea; assembly: GCF_009764565.3. Taxonomy (NCBI): domain Eukaryota; kingdom Metazoa; phylum Chordata; order Testudines; family Dermochelyidae; genus Dermochelys; species Dermochelys coriacea. The sequence goes on from NC_050070.1 coordinate 138,983,211, forward strand.
CCATTGCATTGTCACTTCTTTTCTTGCTGTAATCAGCTCACTCTCATTTTTCTGAATGAACAGCCATAAATAATCTTTTAAAATGTTAGATTTTTTTTATCATAACAAGTAGCACCCATCCAAATACTTTAGGGGAACCTAATGCAAAATGTCACTCATTTATGTCACCTACAGAAGAGACAGAGCTCTGTCATAAGAACTAATCAATATCTGGTGCTTCCGTAGACAAAAATAATAAAATTTGAGAATTTAAACTTGATACAGCCATTTGAGGTCATCCAGGGCTTGCATTCCTGTCTCTAGTGCCTGAATGCTGTGGGGATGTATGGAATGTGAACTCTGTATTATACAGCACTCTGTTCTAATCTTACTCCTATGCCAGTTAAGACAGGTGGAAAAATGGAGGAAAAAATTGGAAGCAGAGATAGCCACTCCTAAATATGGAACGTTTTCACTGCCAAATTTCATTATTTTTCCCTTTTTCCAAGAGGTAGAAGGTGTTCAGATTACTGTTTTAAAAGTCCTTTTCACAAAAGATCAGTTCTCATAATGTTCTACTTTTCTCTCTCCCCCCGCCCCTTTTTGGTTCCTTATATTTAATACCACAGGATATCTATGTCTGGGAATACTGTCTGATTATGCTGTCACTGACAAACATGTGTATCCTCAAATCATGTAGTTACTGTAACTGTTCATAGCCTATTTCTACGTCAATTTGTCTGCCTTGCCTGTACTTGCTTAAGGTTTATAGGAGTAAAAAGTAGTATACCTCTACCCTGACATAACGTGACCCAATATAACACAGGTTCGCATACAATGCAGTAAAGCAGGCCTCCGCCCGCCCCTGCCAGGGTCTGGGAGGCAGAAGCTGTGGGGGGACACTTTTGGGGGTCCCGCAGGCCCAGAGTAGCCTGGGAGATTAGCAGAGGGCCAGGAGCAGCCCGCTCCACTTCCCTCACCCCGGCCCCAGCCATGTTGCTCGGGTGAGAGGGCTTGGAGGAAGGGATCCCACCCCTGCACTCACTGGAAGCGGAAGCCCCAGCCCGCTCCACTCTGCCAGCTCCCAGCCGCGGCGCTCCGCTTCCCGCTGCTGCCGGTGAATGCCTGTCAGGGGGCGGCAGTGTGGATGGGGTCGGGGGTGGGGTCCTGGGGTGATTAGAGATGGGGGGGGTCTCTAGAGGGGCAGTCAGGAGACAAGGAGCGGGGGGCCAACGCAAGTTGGATACAACGCAGTTTCATCTATAATGCAGTAAGATTTTTTTGGCTCCTGCGAACTGCGTTATATTGGGGTAGACGTGTAACAACTTTCTTGTCTCTAACAGACACGGAAAATGTCAAGCATTTCACATGATATGTTCAGCAGGAGAAGGAAAGTTACTAACCTACAGAATGCTGTTTACTGCAGTGGAAAATGCAATGTGGGAGGGGGAGGAGCCAGGAGACCATGTGGTCTGGTCTCTCCCCATCCACTGATTGGTGTCTATAATTCTATGCAGTTCACAATCTCTGACTAAAGCCTTGTACATCATCTTTAGCCTTTTAACATATAAGGTAACTGAGTGGTTGTATGAAGTCCGCTCAGTGAGCGCTGGAAATAGGACCCAAATCTCAGCCACTCTTCAATGTGGCCTTTTGGAATCAGTATGCCAAATATGTATTTTTGGCTAGCTAGTTGGTGACCATTGCTTCCAACAGTTACTCCCGGGTCCTTTTATACCAACTTTTATACGCTGGTTATTAACAGGAATCAACTTCAGATGCACAGCCCAGACCCCTTCCACCGCAGCTATAAAAGCAGCTGATGAAGAAAGCATGCTGGAGACTGTTTGTACATGACATTGCAACACATGTTACTAGTGGGTTTACACAAGTATTTGTGAAACAGCAGTGGAATGCTAGGCATCAGGAGTCTTGATTTCTATTTCTGGCTTTGGGAGAAGAATGAGGACTAGTCGTTAGCATAGTCAGCTGTAACCACCCTGCTTATTTTGTCTGGTGAGGACCTTTGTATATAAAAAGAGGAGTTTCTACATGTTGAACTAACTTAGTATGGAACCAGTAGCAGAGTCATAACTTTGTATATGTGGTCTAGCTACTAATGAGTGACATACAGCTACATTATGTTAGTGTGAACAATAGAAACACCTAATTTGCCATAGGTTTCAGAGTAGCAGCCGTGTTAGTCTGTATTCGCAAAAAGAAAAGGAGTACTTGTGGCACCTTAGAGACTAACAAATTTATTAGAGCATAAGCTTTCGTGAGCTACAGCTCACTTCATCGGATGCATTTGGTGGAAAAAACAGAGGAGAGATATTTATACACACACACACACACACACACACACACACACACACACACACACACACACACACACACACACACACACACACACACACACACACACACACACACACACACACACACACACACACACACACACACAACATGAAACAATGGGTTTATCATACACACTGTAAGGAGAGTGATCACTTAAGATAAGCCATCACCAGCAGCAGGAGGGGGGAAAGGAGGAAAACCTTTCATGGTGACAAGCAAGGTAGGCTAATTCCAGCAGTTAACAAGAATATCAGAGGAACAGTGGGGGGTGGGGTGGGGGGGAGAAATACCATGGGGAAATAGTTTTACTTTGTGTAATGACTCATCCATTCCCAGTCTCTATTCAAGCCTAAGTTAATTGTATCCAGTTTGCAAATTAATTCCAATTCAGCAGTCTCTCGTTGGAGTCTGTTTTTGAAGCTTTTTTGTTGAAGTATAGCCACTCTTAGGTCTGTGATCGAGTGACCAGAGAGATTGAAGTGTTCTCCAACTGGTTTTTGAATGTTATAATTCTTGACGTCTGATTTGTGTCCATTCATTCTTTTACGTAGAGACTGTCCAGTTTGGCCAATGTACATGGCAGAGGGGCATTGCTGGCACATGATGGCATATATCACATTGGTAGATGCGCAGGTGAAGGAGCCTCTGATAGTGTGGCTGATGTGATTAGGCCCTATGATGGTATCCCCTGAATAGATATGTGGACAGAGTTGGCAACGGGCTTTGTTGCAAGGACAACTACAATACCCACCTGCTGAAGTGAAGAAACAGATTGACAGAGCCAGAAGAGTACCCAGAAGTCACCTACTACAGGACAGGCCCAACAAAGAAAATAACAGAACGCCACTAGCCATCACCTTTAGCCCCCAACTAAAACCTCTCCAACGCATCATCAAGGATCTACAGCCTATCCTGAAGGACGACTCATCACTCTCACAGATCTTGGGAGACAGGCCAGTCCTTGCTTACAGACAGCCCCCCAATCTGAAGCAAATACTCTCCAGCAACCACACAACAGAACCACTAACCCAGGAACCTATCCTTGCAACAAAGCCCGTTGCCAACTCTGTCCACATCTATTCAGGGGATACCATCATAGGGCCTAATCACATCAGCCACACTATCAGAGGCTCGTTCACCTGCACATCTACCAATGTGATATATGCCATCATGTGCCAGCAATGCCCCTCTGCCATGTACATTGGCCAAACTGGACAGTCTCTACGTAAAAGAATGAATGGACACAAATCAGACGTCAAGAATTATAACATTCAAAAACCAGTTGGAGAACACTTCAATCTCTCTGGTCACTCGATCACAGACCTAAGAGTGGCTATCCTTCAACAAAAAAGCTTCAAAAACAGACTCCAACGAGAGACTGCTGAATTGGAATTAATTTGCAAACTGGATACAATTAACTTAGGCTTGAATAGAGACTGGGAATGGATGAGTCATTACACAAAGTAAAACTATTTCCCCATGGTATTTCTCTCCCCCACCCCACCCCCCACTGTTCCTCTGATATTCTTGTTAACTGCTGGAATTAGCCTACCTTGCTTGTCACCATGAAAGGTTTTCCTCCTTTCCCCCTCCTGCTGCTGGTGATGGCTTATCTTAAGTGATCACTCTCCTTACAGTGTGTATGATAAACCCATTGTTTCATGTTCTCTGTGTATGTGTGTATATAAATCTCTCCTCTGTTTTTTCCACCAAATGCATCCGATGAAGTGAGTTGTAGCTCACGAAAGCTTATGCTCTAATAAATTTGTTCGTCTCTAAGGTGCCACAAGTACTCCTTTTCTTTTTGCTAATTTGCCATGTTTCTTTTAAAAGACTGTGTGACAAGTAGACGAGATATTTGTCTTGCTTTAGAGACATGGGTTCTATTTCCAGCCCTGTACAAGCTCTCCCTTATCTTGTATGTGAAATAGGTGAATGATTGCATCCCCATGAGGTAGCAGCATAACATCTTGGTTTATAGTAAGGTTTGTGACATGGACAGAAATATTGACTGCAGTCAGTGGAAGAGCAAGGACTTGAATTGGTCCTTGGGCTTGCAGTTTCATGCACCTTCCCATAGACTATACGGCATGAAGTGGGGATGGTTTGCACTCTCTTGTTTTGCTTTCCCCAGAAATCATGACAACCAGAACTTTTCATGTCCTCCTGAGCCTGCCTGCAAAAAGGCTCAAAACTCAGGAATTAGTGTTGCTGTGTCTGGTTACATCAGCTTACAATAATGGGATCCTGACCAATGGTTGGGACCTCTAGATACTATTTCAATAATAACTAGTAGTAGTTCAGTATGGCGGCTTCTTGGTCTTCCCTCACTCATCATCACAAAAGGGCTCCTGAGCGGCACTCTCTTTGGGTAACACCCAATATTTGAAGTTTCTCCACTTGCATGAATGACCTGTAAGTAAAAAATCTGAACTTGCAAAGTCTGAGTATGAATTTGCTCACTCAGAACTGGTTCATAGTCCTGCCTGAACGATTTCTCTCCACTTTCTATAGTGGACTGGTCAATAAAAGCTCTTAATACCTGTCATATTCTGAATTTTCTTCAAAAGAAAGGAAAATAAAAACCTTATCTTTTATATGGACACATTTTTTCCAATTCCTTTAGAAAGCATCACAAAAGTAGGCTTTCTCTTATGCAAAATACCCATGGAATACATAGAAATACCACTATGTGTACACACTGCTGAATAATGAGCAACCTTCTGTAGAGAAGCCTTATATTAGAATGCAGGAGACTAGTAGTGGGATCCTAGAGTTATATCGGGGCTGCTTTGGGGGAGAAGAAGAGATGGGAAAGGTTTTAGTACAAACTAGAATATTGCTCTAAATAAGATGAGACTGAACGTTGAAAGAGGAAATTCATGTAATAGCATGCATGCAGAAGTACTACATTTCTTTTTAAATAAGATGTTATCACCTATGCGGACATTGAAAGCTCCTACTTCAAATATCAGTGCTGTATATACATCTGATATTCTAAGTGGCTTTGATGTTTTTGAACAAGTATTTAATACCAACTAAATAGTTGATAACTCTTGATGTCAGCTAATAAACCCCTTCTCTCTCTCCCTTTTTGTGGGAGAAAACATCTTCTGTCTATCAGGTTTTAAGGAATTTTTCAATGCCTGAACTGAATGGGAGGAAGGGTTTAAGGCACAAAACTGGGAATCACGAAACCTGTGTCATCCCAACTCTCGCACAGGCTTCCTGTGTGACTTTAAGCAAGTCACTTAGCTTCTCTGTGCTTCAGTTTCTCTATGTAAAATGAGGCTATTATTTCCCTACCTCAGAAAATATGCGGTTTAATTCATTCATGTTTGTCTCTCTAAATCCAACTGGCCAGTCATGTCTAACTAGAATCACTGACTGACTTTTTTTTTTTTTTTTTTCCTTGTTCTTCTTCTGATCCCGTTAGGGATGACAAAATAATCAAGTGAGCGTTGTGAAAGATATGCTTATTTACAAGCTACATTCAGTTCCACTACTGTCTTAGGGCTTGTCTACTCTTTTTAAATACTACAGTGGCACAGCTATAGCACCTCAGTATAGACACTGCCTTTGTCAACAGGAGGGATTCTCTCATAATTGTAGGTAATCTGTCTCCCTGAGAGTCTACGCTGGGGGTTAGCTTGGTATAGCTACATCTGTCGTGTATTTTTCACACCTCTGTGAGATGTAGCTATACCGATTTAAATTCCTAGTGTAGAGCAGGCCTCGGATTCCATCTCCACCCAGCTCCTACTGCAATCAACAAGCCTTTTCAAGTCTGCCACACAGAATGTTTCAGACTTTTAAAGATGCATTCACAATTCTCACCTCATGGATCTTAAAGCTTAATATACCACAGTGAAATGGTCAGATATGGTACAGAATGATCAACATAGTCTATGTTTTACACATCAACTTTGATAAATGACAATGTCTCAATATATTGCTGTGCTGTGACATTACTTTACAAACTAAGACCTTTTCTACATGAGAAGCATGCTGTGGTTCAAGTTAAATGGGGTTTAAAAACATTAAATTAAATGGGAGGACATGCTTTCTTTTATTTAGGTTTAAGAGTAGCTTGTTTTCTTAAATTGATTCCTAATCTAATCTAAACTGAAATGAGCCTGATTTAAATCAAAACAAGTGTCCACACAGGGGCTTGAGTCAATTAAATTAATCCACTGCAACGGTCTCCTATTCACAAGCCGCATATGATGCATGTGGTATGCATTCCAAGAAACATATGATTGATGAAAATCTATGAATAGCCGTATTTACATCTGTGTCTACACAATGAAAGGCAGATCCAGTGCACATTTGAAATGTGAGTGAAGACATTTAAACTGTAAAGGCCTAATCTGGTCTCATTGAAGTCTATGAGAGTTTTTGCTATGCACTGACTCCAACAGGGGCAGTCTCAGACCTGGAATAGAAAATCCTTGATACTTAAAGACCCTGCTTCTTCCAAGATCAAGATTACTTTAAGTGTGTATGAAAATACTGGTCACTTTAGTATCTGTGCCAACTTAGTTTTGATATCTACCTTGGCTAGAATAACTACTGGAGTCCCCAAACTGTGTATGTTTGTATAACTGACCGCATTCTGGTTGAGCTGTATATAAATTAATGCCCCAATTCTGAAAACCTAAACCTTCATGCCCAATCCTGTGAGGTTCTGAGTACCACCTGATGGATGCTGGTTGCCCTCAACTCCCATTCAAGACAGGCTGTCAGTGAGGGCACTTAGTACTTCTCAGGAATGGACACACAAAGCTGGCCTTAAACCATAGAGAAAAAATCAGTTTAATCACCTTGCCATCCTCTTAAAAAATATTATGGTGCAAAGCATTATTGCATGACACTTTTATAACTGTGTGCTTCAGGGTGAGATAACTGTGCTTATTTTATTAAATTTTATGGTGGGTTGCAGAAGTCTGAGGTAATCACTCTATTTAGCTTGTTAAATACACTTTGCATATACTAGGGTGTTTATGGCTTCTGGTAAAGTCAAGCTAGGGAGAGAATGCAGGCAGAAATTCCTTAAAAATTATCTTGTGGTGGAATAATGTAAATATTTATTTACTGTGAGTAAAAAGTACTAAATCTTTTTAAGTTCAGAAGTAGCAATTGTCTTTTTTTTTTAAACATAAAATAATAGGATCAGATATTTAGTGTTAGTGTGGAACCTGAATCTTTTATTTTTAAAAGAAAAGCGGTGAACTGTTTAATAGAGAATTGTTTAGGAAATCACTGACCTGCAAAATAAGACTTAATTCAGCATGAAGTTTTGGTGTTTACTGTGGACAAGTCTACACTACACGTTTGTATCAGTTCACCTGCACCGATGCAGCTGTGCTGCTCATAGACATTAAGGTCAGATGGGATCATCATGATCCTCTAGTCTAACCTCCTGCACGTTGCATGCCGCAGCACATCACCCACCCACTCCTGTAATAGACGCTAACCTCTGGCTGAATTACTGAAGTCCTCAAATCGTGGTTTAAAAACTTGAAGGTACAGCGAATCCATCATTTACACTAGTTTAAATCTGTAAGTGACCCATGCCCCATGCTGCAGAGGAGGGCAAACTCCTCCCTCCCCCCCAGGTCTCTGCCATTCTGACCTGGGAGAGAGATTCCTTCACGACCCCAAATATGGAGATCAGTTAGACTCTCTGAGCATGTGAGCAAGACCTACCAACCAGGTACCTGGGAAAGAATTCTCTGAAGTAAACTCAGAGCCTTCCTTATCTAGTGTCCCATCACTGGTCATTGGAGATATTTTGCTATTAGCAGTCGCAGCTCGGCTATATGCCATTGTAGGCAGTCTCGTTGTACCATCCCCTCCATAAATTTATCAAGCTCAGTCTTGAAGCTAGTTAGTATTTTTTCTTCTATTGCTCCCCTTGGCAGGCTGTTCCAGAACTTCACTCCTCTGATGGTTAGAAACCTTCACCTAATTTCAAGCTTAAATTTGTTGGTGGCCAATTTATATCCATTTGTTCTTGTCTACACTGCTGCTTAACTTAACAACTCCTCTCTCTCCCTGGTATTTATCCTTCTGATGTATTTATGGAAAGCAATAATATCTTCCCTCAGCCTTCTTTTAGTTAGGCTAAACAATCCAACCTCTTTGAGTCTCCTCTCATCAGGTAGGTTTCCCATTCTTCGAAACATCCTAGCAGCACTTCTCTGTACCTGTTCCAGTTTGAATTCATCTTCTTTAAACACAGGAGACAAGAATTGCACACAGTATTCCAGATGAGGTCTCACCAGTGCCTTGTATAATGGTACTAACACTTCCTTGTCTCTACTAGAAATCTCTTCTGATGCATCCTAGGATTACATTAGCCTTTTTCACGACCGTATCACATTGGTGGCTTGTAGTCATCCTATGATCGACTAATAGACCCAGATCTTTCTTCCCCTCTGTCACTTCCAACTGATACGTCCCAAGTTTATAGCAAAAATTCTTATTTGTCTCTAAATGCATGGCCTTGCACTTTGCGCTATTAAATTTCATCCCATTTCTATTACTCCAGTTTACAAGGTCATCTAGACCTTCTTGTATGATATTCTGGTCCTCCTCCATATTGGCATTATCTCCCAACTTTGTGTTAGCTGTAAATTTTATTAGCGCACTCCCACTTTTTGTGCCAAGGTCAGTAATAAAAATGTTAGATAAGATTGGTCCCAAGACTGATCCCTGAGGAACTCTACTAGTAACCTCCCTTCAGCCTGACAGTTCACTTTTCAGTATGAACCACTGTAGTTTCTCCTTTAACCTGTTCCTTATCCTCTTTTCATTCCCATATACATTCCCATCTTCTCCAATTTAACTAATCATTTCCCATGTGGTAATGTATGAAATGCCTTGCCGAAATCCAGGTAGATTAGATCTATTGGATTTCTTTTGTCTAAAAAATAGGTTATCTTTTCAAAGAAGGAGATCAAGTTGGTTTGGTAGATCTACTTTTTGTAAAACGATATAATCTGATGAGGACACTCTCTGTCAGCTTAACTCCACCTCCATGAGAGAAGCCCTCCCACGAACATAGCGCTGTCCACACAGCGGATTACAGTTGGTACAGAGGTGCTGGAACAATTTTATAGTGGGGGTGCTGAGAGCAACTGAATCAAGCTGTAAACCCTGCCTATAATGGAAACTATCTTAAGCAGCAGCATCCCTACTTCCAGCACCTATGGGATGGTATAACTAAGTCACTCAGGGGTATGGATTTTTCATTTAAACATTTAAAATACAAACATTTCAAATGTTGAAATGGGACATTTTGACGTGTGTTGCCTTTTTTTCTCAAACAATACTTTTGTCAATGCTATTTTGCGAAGCATTTAGATTTTGATGGAACTATTTCAACTTATGGAAAATGGCTCTATAGCAGTTTTTCTAGCCAGCTCTAGAAGTTGCTTGTTTGTTCCTATTTTTTACTTTAGTACTTTTTTTTTGTTTCATCTCAGGAGCTTCTTGGCACCCCTTTCACAAGGAAGATATCCACATTTTAGAAGGAAAGACAGATGACTTAATTAAATTGAGTAGCAGGGTTGGGAATAGAATCTGGGAGCACTTAGTCCTCATTCACTGCTCTAATCTACTGTGGTGAAGGAGTCTCAGGTTTTCTTCTATTACTTTGACCATAGATAGGCCCTATTAAATTTTTTTTCCCATTGAAGAGAAGTTCTAATGTTTCTAGTTTTAATTTAGTTAAGGCAACATTCCTTCCAGTACCCTGCTTGTTTCCATAAATCACTAGGAAGCATCCCTAATGTGGTGGTAAGCAACCTAGGCACTGAAGTTGCATGGTGTCCCTATCGAAGTCAGTGAGTTTTGCCATTTGATTTTGGGAGCGGGCAGGATTTTGCCTGAGAATATTATTCAATTACAGACTAGAAATGTTGCAACTACATTGAAAGGCACATACTTTTTAAGAGCCTTCAGAAGATGTTCTCCACAACTTTGACATCTTAAAAGTGGTCTGTCTGATTAACAAGCTGGAAGTGGCCTTCTGTGGTGCAAATTCTGTGGCGATAGGATATCTGGATACCAGGATATCTGGCTACTGACGGAATGTTAAAGAAAAGGAGAATATAAGAATGGCCATACTCTGTCAGACCAAAGGTCATTCAACCCGGTATCCTGTCTTCTGACATTTGCAATGCCAGGTGCCCCAGAGGGAATGAACAGAACAGGTAATCATCAAGTGATCCATCCTCTGTTGCCCATTCCCAGCTTCTGGCAAACATCCCTGCTCATCCTGCTCATCTTGGCTAATAGCCATTGATGGACCTATCCTCCATGAATTTATCTCGTTCTTTTTTGAACCTTGTTATAGTCTTGGCCTTCCTCTGGCAAGGAGTTCCACAGGTTGACGATGTGTTGTGTGGGGGAAAAAAAACTTCCTTATGTTGGTTTTTAAACCTGCTGCCTATTAATTTCATTTGGTGACCCCTAGTTCTTGTGTCATGAAAAGTTAAGATAATCATTCTAATAATAAAATATAAACTTGCTACTGACACTCAGAGCAACCAGAGAGCTCTGAAATCATAATCATATAAAAATGTAGAGCTTTACCCAAACTCAATCAGAATTATTTTTCTGAGGTGGTTAGGTTTTTATTTCTATATGCCTCTGCAATTCCTTCATCAGGACAGAAATGTTGAAATATTGTGACAGACTGATCCTGTGCATGTTCCAACACAATTGTTTAAAACAATGTGGGTTCTTATTCAAACAGGCCTTCCTAACTGTGTGAGATTCTCTAATTTTGTGTATGTTTGTGGAGATGGAGCAAACAGAGCTCCTCCTCACACAGTGTAAGGAGTGGCTGGCCAATGCATTCTCTGTGTGGGGGCGAGTGAGGAGGCATGATCAGGGACTGCTCTCTCCATGTACTAAGGCCCCACTTCCACCCCTTGCGAAAGCGTTTCCTCAAAAACCTGGAGTTTATAAAATACCCATAACATCCTGAACAATTTGCCCTTTGGGCTGAAACTTTCTATGCTTTGTCTGAGCCTAAAGCTGAATGTTTATGGAAAATTTGAGAACTTTATTTGGGGGTTGAGAGGTGGGGAAAGAGAGTGTTTTAACGATAAACATTTATTTTGTCAAACTGAATGCCTCATTCCTTTATTTCTTTTCAGGGAACGCTTTTAGATTAGCATAGCTTGGGTTTTAAACTGAACGTCAAATATGATTTAACACAGCATATGTGCAGTGTGCTGGAGACCTTGGCAAATACCTGACTGTCTGTGTCCAAAACAGTTGTTACAATGAATAGAAATAGTTGTCAGGTAAGCATCTGCTGCAATCGTCTGCTTAGTATGATGTAAAGAAAAATTAACGTAAGTACAAAGATTTTTATTCCTCTCAAAGATTGTTATCAGATTTCTTTTATGGAAGAAGTTGTCAGAGCTCATTTTGCAGAGACACATTATATTGGGGCAGTGTATTTAACTGAGGAATAGCATTGTTTGCTTCCTTTTTCTTGACCAAATCTGATTTAAAAAATTGAACAAAGCCCTAATAAAATGGCTTTTTAGAAAATGTTAAATAGAAAACGGGGCTGAGGGAAGGAATCCTGAGTCCTAAAAATGTGCTTTCAATCAGACTTGGGCTCCTTACTGCCCACCAAACTTCTGAAAATTGGACTTCCTTCTTTGTGCTCAAGTCTGTGGATTCATTACAGTGGGTATTTCTGCTGCTTGCAGCTTGTGGGAAGAACTAGACCTGTCAGATGCTGGCAGCAGGGGAACAGCATGCCTCCTGAAGTTCCCTCCAGTCTTTTTGACTTTCCTCAGTGGCCAGCAGCTCAGCCAGGCCTTCACTCTGAAGAGCTTTTCTGAGGGCAATTAAAAACTTTATTTGAAATTTTAGATTAACAATGCATGTCAGTATGTCTCTGATTCCCTCCCAGGACTGCATTTGTTTTTTGGGGAGATTGTCACCTCAGCTTTTCTTTCCCTCCTGAGGCATTTGCAGAAGCTGGTGCCCCTTCAGACCTCCAGCAGCAAGCTGGGCTGAGAAAAGCTGGCGGTAAAAGAAATCTGTCTCCTGACCACCAGCCTCTGTTTGGGTGTCTCTTTGAGGAGCTCAGCTAGTTCTTTGTGCAGAGTGCAGCCCAGGCCAGGTGGGGTTACCTGAGCTGTACTCCCCTTGTCAGGAGAGAAGCCAAGCAGGACTGGAGATGCTAGTTTTGCTGTGGAAGATGAAGCTCATGTCCATCAGGGTTGCCTCAGTCCCTTCTCTGGGCAGGTAAGAAGGCAGGATGTGTTGGAAAAGAACTGGCTGCATGGCACCCTATGAGGGTAATGAAGCTAGAAGGGCAGTGCATCAGATGGAAGAGCACACCAGGTAGGCGATTGTATCTGAGTCCCTATAGCTTGCATCAGTAGCCACCCCTCTGACTCTGGAGCTCAGTTCTCCTCTTCTCCTGCCCCTCTGCCAGGGCTGGGATTAGGGAAAATGGCACCCTGGACGAACTTGTATTTAGCACCCCTGGTCCCGCTGCCTCCCCCGGCCACCTGCTCATTCCCCCACTTCCCCAGACTTCCAACCCTCCCATTGCCCCTGGACCGCACTGCCCCCCGTTCCCCATTGTCCTGACCTCCCTTCCATGGCCTTGCATCCTTGTCTATTGATCACAGTGCCCCTCCTGACCACGGTGCCCACCCATAAGGCCAGCCCTGCCCTCTGCTTCCCCAGAGGTCACAGATGGAGGGTACCAGTCAGCAAAGACACTGCCAACACCAGAGTGTTGTAAGGGGGTTTGGGGCCCAGCTTCCTTCCCATACTGCCTCTAAACATTTCTTGTCCATTCTTCTTTCCCCTGCCTGGATCTTCTACTGGTGTCCCAAGCTGAAGCCTCAGAGGTGTGAGGTTGGAATAGATTATTTGGCCTGTGGGAATCCCTGCAGTGGAGAGTGATAGAGCTTTTGAGGAGCCATTTCTTTAGCCCCAACCTATTACTTTCTATACGATCCATGTATTGGAGGGGAGACAAATAAGCTCAGCCTCTTTGAGGGCAGGGAGATCACTAGCGACCTGAAATATTTTCAGAGCGATTTCTGAACCCAATTTCATTTCTTCCTCCAAAGTAGGTTTAGGGATATAAACTCCTAAAAAGGTGGAAATTAATAATAATCAGTGTGGTGGGGTTTTTTTTATGTATTTATTTTTTCCCCTCCTCACCTTCCTGGAATGCAGCATGGCAGATAATTCCCCTTCTCACGTTTATGGAGTTGAGGCATGACAAAACAATGCCTAAAAGACCATGTCATAGACCTATGCAGATTCTTCTATGTGTGTATATATACACACACACACACACACACACACACACACACACACACACACACACAATTCTTTTTCCTTAGGGCAGGAATTTCAGTAGTCAAAACTGGAGTTGGAGAAGCAAACTGTAAAATATAGTTACAAAAACAAAATAACAGAAAAGAAGATGGTTTTTGTTTTTGTTTTGTTTTGTTTTTCAGGCCAGAGAGTACTGAGTATTGTGAAACTAACCTTAGGAGGTTTGCAGCTGCTTTAGACAATCAACAGTTACATGTCCTTCCTTCTGCACCCTGGGAACGTGTAATAAAGGGATAGGGATTTCCTGTCACATCTAAAAGACTGGGAAAGTATCGAGTTGTCATTCCCAGCTGCTACTGTGGGTTGCTATGCTCTAATGTCGAGATTATTGTTCTCCGCTTCTGTTGCAGGGTGCCATGCCTTGCCAACACCTCCCCCTCCACCCTGCAGCAGATGGCTCTGGAGTGAGGAGAGGGACAGCAGCCTAGATATGGAAGGATCAGCAGGCAATAATGGGCCTCTGGTCCTGCTATTTATCTATTTCTACCCTGGCATCCATTTTATAAGACCAGAAGTCTCCTCAGTGTGCACCAGTCAAAAATGTAACCTGGTATCTCAACAAAGATAAATGTGCCTATTTTCCCTGGTACTGGGGAAGTCAGAATTTCTAACTGGAGGAGATTTTTACTTGAAAGAGTGTTTTTTTTTTTCCTCATTGTCCAGGCAGGCATAGTCTTAGCTCCCTCCTCTGGGCATGAAATCAGGTGGCATCAGGCCAGTTAAATAAACAAATGTGAACTATGATGTAGTACCCAAAGTGTCCCTTTGTGCCTTCTCAAGCAATGCTAGCATGGGTGGACAGTATTGCAAGTAAATTCCCTCAGCCTAAAAACCGTATGGCCTAAGGCAGTGATACTTAGATTGAGACTTGTGAGTAGCAAGTGGCTCTTTAATGCGTCTCCTCTGGCTCTTTGCACACTGTGTGATATAATTATTAACTAGTCAGGATACTTTTACTAAGTTGTTAACCAGTTGTAGTTGATAAAATCATAATACTTGGTCAATCATTTTACATTGAGAATTGTATATAGAAAGCTATATATATATATATATATAATATATATATAATATAAATTTCCCCTGTCATATTGTTTAAATATGAATCTATAGTAAATGAAACCGTGAATTCACAGTACTGTGGGTAATGCTATTGGGTAATGCTAGTTGCTAAGTTGGCTCCTGAACCACTGAGGTCTGAAGTATCACTGGCCTATGGGCTTCTCCCTGGGAAGAAGAGAGAGTGGGATTGAGATCTATTTCATGTCATCCAAGGCTTTGGGATTTGGAATTGGACGCTTAGACAAATCAGTTCCCAGCTAGTAATACACTAGGAAACTTTATGGAAAGCTGAGACTATTCAGATTCATTCTGACTCCTGTATTCCTTATTGTAGCGTCTGGCATGTCCTATGGACAATTGAAGCAATCATGAAATGCAACAGGTAAAAATACCTCTTTGCAAGTCATAGCTAGAACAGGTGCAGGATCAGTAGTTTCCCACTGTTGTCTAAGAGCTATCTACAGGTCTTCCAAACGGATCTATCTGGAGTTAGACCTCAGAATGATGCTGGGACTGTTAAATTTGGGAGTGAAAGGGCTACCAGTAGTTAGGCTTGGCAAGATTCAATTCTTAGTTTTTCCATAAATTCACTGGATAATATCAATGTTCATTTTTAAGAATTTTAAATTTTTTATCAATTTTAATTTTCATAGTTCAAAATAATTGATTTTTAGCATTTTTTCAATTTTCATTTATTTTAATTTTCACAGTTGAGGGACGTTATAGTGGGTCAGATAATGGGGTGTGTGTGTCAGACACTAATTATTTAATGACAGATGTTGAGTCAAAAAGTTAAAGCTTTATGACCATTAAAACACATTGTTATCATCACATGTCAAAATATACAAAATAAATATCTTTAAATCAAACTCTCATAAGTTATTAATCAGCATTTTTCTTACTTTGCCTCTTTGTAAATTCTGATTATTGATGGACATTTTTTTTTTGGTCAACTTTTGTGTTTTTACAGTGAAATCAACATTTACTGACACTTGCGGTTTAAAAAGCCAAATCTTCTAAGCCTACTTATAAATGGAATGAAATAAGATCACTGTACAGAGGGGGAACTTTATGGAGCTGTGCAAGAATTATAGAAACAGTTTTGTCATATTCCCAGTCTCAGAAACCCATGGAAAGAACACAACATGAATGTAATTCATTGTCCTTTTCAGATCAGAGCATTATAACCTACTTCCCATACTATTTCAAGCCTCAGAGAAGTGAAGACTAGCAGAATAGGCTCAGTGGAGGTTTGTCTTTAAAACATTCCCATTTTATTATCCTCTGACAACTATGTTTTGCAGATGGATGTCAGCCTTTTTCTTTTGCCAACTTTGATCATTACCACTTGATCTTATGTGTTTTCTCTCAGGATCGCTCTCTAGGTGCATGGTAGCAATAATAATAATAATGAAAAAAGAGTATTTGTCAAATTTTGCCAAGCTCTACTCATTACTCTATTTTATACATCTCAAAAATAGCTCTGGCCCTTTTTGCCACAGCATAACACAGAGAGCTTGTGTTCAGTTAGTTGTCCACTGTGATCCCTAAATCCTTCTCAGTTTCACTGCTTTTGAGGATCCCCCATCCTGTATTTATGGCCTAAATTCCTTGAAAATGCTTACATTTCTTTAACCCCCACCCTCAAAACCAAACCAACAACAACAAAAAACACACCCTACTTTGAAAGATCATTAGGCTTGTAAAGTAAAGAATTCAAAATTTAGAAAATGCCTGTGCAACCTTAGTTTAGCCACCTTGTGTGTATGCTTATCTTTAATTACATGATCCTCACATACTGTTCTTTCCACAGGATTCCTGCTTCATTCATTGCCGGGGATGGAAGGTGCTCAGGAACTTAAAAAATGAATCATAGAATATCAGGGTTGGAAGGGACCTCAGGAGGTCATCTAGTCCAACCCCCTGCTCAAAGCAGGACTAATCCCCAACTAAATATCCCAGCCAGGGCTTTGTCAAGCCTGACCTTGAAAACTTCTAAGGAAGGAGATTCCACCACCTCCCTAGGTAATGCATTCCAGTATTTCACCACCCTCCTAGTGAAAAAGTTTTTCCTAATATTCAACCTAAACCTCCCCCATTGCAAGGAGACCATTTCTCCTTGTTTTGTCATCTGCTACCACTGAGAACAGTGTAGATCCATCCTCTTTGGAACCCCCTTTCAGGTAGTTGAAAGCAGCTATCAAATCCCCCCTCATTTTTCTATTCCGCAGACTAAACAATCCCAGTTCCCTCAGCCTCTCCTCATAAGTCATGTGTTCCAGTCCCCTAATCATTTTTGTTGCCCTCCGCTGGACTCTTTCCAATTTTTCCACATCCTTCTTGTAGTGTGGGGCTCAAAACTGGACACAGTACTCCAGATGAGGCCTCACCAATGTCGAATAGAGGGGAACGATCACGTCCCTCGATCTGCTGCCAGTGCCCCTATTTATACATACCAAAATGCCATTGGCCTTCTTGGCAACAAGGGCACACTGTTGACTCGTATCCAGCTTCTCGTCCATTGTAACCCCTAGGTCCTTTTCTGCAGAACTGCTGCCGAGCCATTCGGTCCCTAGTCTGTAGTGGTGCATGGGATTCTTCCGTCCTAAGTGCAGGACTCTGCACTTGTCCTTGTTGAACCTCATCAGATTTCTTTTGGCCCAATCCTCTAATTTGTCTAGGGCCCTCTGTATCCTATCGCTACCCTCCAGAGTACCTACTTCTCCTTTCAGTTTAGTGCTCTCTGCAAACTTGCTGAGGGTACAATCCACACCATCCTCCAGATCATTTATGAAGATATTGAACAAAACCGGCCTGAGGACCGACCCTTGGGTCACTCCACTTGATACTGGCTTCCAACTGGACATGGAGCCATTGATCACTACGTGTTGAGCCTGACAATCTAGCCAACTTTCTATCCACCTTGTTGGGGACACCGGGCATGGTCACTAGGTAACTCAAGGGGATGGAAGACCACGATTGTCGATGAAGCCTCCTCGCTCTAGGCCCAGGTGACCCCCCCTTCCCTTCTCTTTCTGCCCGGAGATACTCACAGCAGTCACGCTGAGGATTTCGCAACAGTTTGTAGCAGGCGCAAACTGGTTGAAGCAAGATTAGGCCGAACAGGACAGAAATGTTAGACAATGCTGAACAAACAACTCCATATATGGTGAATAGATAATAAGAGGAAAAAGGGGGACTGGCTGGTATAGCCAATCCAGTATATGGGTACTCAGGGCAGCTTGCTATTGGACAAGTATGTTAAGGAAAGCATGTATAAAAATATGTGTAACTGCTTGCACTAGTGTGCAGGATTTGAGATTATGGTCTCCCTGTACCGCTTGAAGCTTCAAATAAACTTTTCTACTTCTCCACCCCGTTGTGGTTATTGGGCTACGCACACCGGGCAACGAATCCAGCTGTTACTTGCCTTGGGCACTCTGTGCCGGCAACATCCTCATAGTCCATTCATTCAGCCCATACTTCTTTAACTTGCTGGCAAGAATGCTGTGGGAGACAGTGTCAAAAGCTTTGCTAAAGTCAAGGAATAACACATCCACTGCTTTCCCCTCATCCACAGAGCCAGTTATCTCATCATAGAAGGCAATTAGATTAGTCAGGCATGACTTGCCCTTGGTGAATCCATGCTGACTGTTCCTGATCACTTCCTCTCCTCTAAGTGCTTCAGAATTGATTCCTTGAGGACCTGCTCCATGATTTTTCCAGGGACTGAGGTGAGGCTGACTGGCCTGTAGTTCCCAGGATCCTCCTTTTTTTAAAGATGGGCACGACATTAGCCTTTTTCCAGTCGTCCGGGACTTCCCCCAATCGCCATGAGTTTTCAAAGATAATGGCCAATGGCTCTGCAATCACATCCGCCAACTCCTTTAGCACTCTCGGATGCAGCGCATCCGGCCCCATGGACTTGTGCTCGTCCAGCTTTTCTAAATAGTCCCAAACCACTTCTTTCTCCACAGAGGGCTGGTCACCTTCTCCTCATTCTATGCTGCCCAGTGCAGCAGTCTGGGAGCTGACCTTGTTCGTGAAGACAGAAGCAAAAAAAGCATTGAGTACATTAGTTTTTTCCACATCCTCTGTCACTAGGTTGCCTCCCCCAATCAGTAAGGGTCCCACACTTTCCTTGACTTTCTTCTTGTTGCTCACATACCTGAAGAAACCCTTCTTGTTACTCTTAACATCTCCTGCTAGCTGCAACTCCAGGTGTGATTTGGCCTTCCTGATTTCACTCCTGCATGCCCGAGCAATATTTTTATACTCTTCCCTGGCCATTTGTCCAGTCTTCCACTTCTTGTAAGCTTCTTTTTTGTGTTTAAGATCAGCAAGGATTTCACTGTGAAGCCAAGCTAGTCTCCTGCCATATTTACTATTCTTTCGACACATCTGGATGGTTTGTCCCTGTAACCTGAATAAGGATTCTTTAAAATACAGCCAGCTCTCCTGAACTCTTTCCCCCTCATGTTTGACTCCCTCAGGGAACTGATGGGCAAGATCCCCTGGGAGAATAAGTCTGCTTTTCTGAAGTCCAGGGTCCGTATTCTGCTACTCTCCTTTCTTCCCTGTGTCAGGATCCTGAACTCGACCATCTCATGGTCACTGCCTCCCACATTTCCATCCACTTTTGCTTCCCCTACTAATTCTTCCTGGTTTATGAGCAGCAGGAGGTCAAGAAGAGTTTTGCCCCTAGTTGGTCCCTCCAGCACTTGCACCAGGAAATTGTCCCCTATGCTTTCCAAAAACTTCCTGGATTGTCTGTGCACCGCTGTATTGCTGTCCCAGCAGATATCAGGGTGATTGAAGTCTCCCATGAGATCCAGGGCCTGCAATCTAGTAACTTCCATGAGTTGCCGGAAGAAAGCCTCGTTCACCTCATCCTCCTGGTCTGGTAGTCTATAGCAGACTCCCACCACAACATCACCCTTGTTGCTCACACCTCTAAACTTAATCCAGAGACTCTCAGGTTTTTCTGCAGTTTCATACTTTAGCTCTGAGCAGTCATACTGCTCCCTTACATATAATGCAACTCCCCCACCTTTTCTGCCCGGCTGTCCTTCCTGAAGAGTTTATATCCAACCAAGACAGTACTCCAGTCATGCGAGTTCTCCCACCAAGTCTCTGTTCCAATCACATCATCATTCCTTGACTGTGCCAGGACTTCCAGTTCTCCCTGCTTGTTTCCCAGGCTTCTTGCATTTGTGTATAACTCGCTGATCGTCCCTCTTTCTCAGTATGAGGCAGGAGCCCTGCCCTCTTGCCCGCTCCTGCTCGTGCTTCCTCCTGGTATCCCACTTCCCCACTTACCTCAGGGCTTTGGTCTCCTTCCCCCGGAGAACCTAGTTTAAAGCCCTCCTCACTAGGTTAGCCAGCCTCTTCCCTCTCTTCATTAGGTGGAGCCCGTCTCTGCCTAGCACTCCTGTTTCTTGGAACACCATCCCATGGTCAAAGAATCCAAAGCCCTCTCTCAGACACCACCTGCGTAGCCATTCGTTGACTTCCACGATTCGACGGTCTCTACCCAGGCCTTTTCCTTCCACGGGGAGGATGGACGAAAAGACCACTTGCACCTCAAACTCCTTTATCCTTCTTCCCAGAGCCAAGTAGTCTGCAATGATCTGCTCAAGGTCATTCTTGGCAGTATCACTGATGCCTATGTGGAGAAGCAGGAGGGGGTAGCGATCCGAGGGCTTGCTGAGTCTCTGCAGTCTCTCCGTCACATCGTGAATCATAGCTCCTGGCAAGCAGCAGACTTCTCAGTTTTCCTGGTCAGGGCGGCAGATAGATGACTCGGTCCCCCTGGGGAGAGAGTCCCCAACCACCATCACCCGCCTTCTTCTCTTGGGAGTGGTGGTCATGGAACCCCCAACCCTAGGACAGTGCATCTCATACCTTCCAGTCGTGGAGTCTCCTTCTGTTCCCTTTCCTAAGATGCATCATCTAGTCCACTCTCTGCATTAGTACTTGTGGAGAGAACATGAAAATGGTTACTTACCTGTATCTGCGTTGCTGGTACATGGACGTTCCCCTTTCTTCTTCTGGAGGACACATTCTGCCAAACTTCTTCACCATCCTCCTGTCCGCGCAGTGCAGCCCGCTCTGAATTTTCAGAATGTTGTGTCTGTAGAAGCATATCCTGACATCTGTCCAGGAAATCTTCAGTTTCTCTTATGCAACGCTGCAATGTGTAGTGTGTCTGTCTCATTTGTTGCAGAAATTGGAAATTGTGTGGTGAATGAGGGAGGGACAATAGGAAAAGAAAATATGGTCTTGTGATTTAGGGAACTGAATGCCACCCTGAACTAAATTCTGTCCCTTCCCCTGTCACAGAGTTCCTGTGTGATCCTTGACAAGTCACTTAAACCAGACTCTTCACAGGTGGTCACTAATTAAGTTCATTTTCCAACTAGAGAAAGCTAGTGCTAGATTTGTAGAAGTGCTGAGACTCACACCTGTAGGGGGAGTCATGAAGATTGTGCTGAGTACTCTGAAAAATCAGTCCCGCCTAGGCAATTCAGCTCGGACATCCAAAATTTGTCAACATGTGACAATTTGGCCTTTGTCCTGTGTGTCTCAGTTCCCGATCTATAAATTTGAGAGCTAATGGTGTTGTCTTGCCTTACAAGAATGTTGTAAAGATCGTTACTTATTTAATGACAGGTTTCAGAGTATCAACTGTGTTAGTCTGTTTTCGCAAATTTGTTAGTCGCTAATGTGCCACAAGTACTCCTTTTCTTTTTACTTATTTAATGTTTATAAAGCACGCAAATACTAAGGTGATGAGCACCACAGAAATGTCCACAAAGAAATGAATGACTGTGTATTTACTATAGGGTTTGGAAGGCAGTAAATATGACGGGCCAGGCAGGAAGTGTTGAGTATAAAAGGACATATTAGATGGTGCTCACTGAATAAGCAACTACCCTGTCTGTGTACTGAATGTGGCAGGGTTCCTGTGGAAAAAATAACAGGTTTCAGAGTAGCAGCCGTGTTAGTCTGTATTCGCAAAAAGAAAAGGTTATCCGATGAAGTGAGCTGTAACTCACGAAAGCTTATGCTCAAATAAATTTGTTAGTCTCTAAGGTGCCACAAGTACTCCTTTTCTTTTTGTGGAAAAAATAGAATATGATCGCATAATTTCAGACTGTATCACAATGCATAAACATATTAATATGCCACAGTCAACCTTAATTCTGGCATTTCCCATCCTTCTGAGTGCTTGACTTTGCAACTTTAACATGCTTTTAACATAGTTTTTTGGATGTGATTATAATTATTTTGGTTTTGCTGTTTTATTGGGACCTGTATCCTGACTCATAGCTTCAAGCCAGCCAAATTTCACCAACTATCTACTCTTGAATTGAGAATATTCCATAAAAAAACTGAAATTGAAACTGCGCATATGTTTGTTAGTGGATTGTTTTTCATTATTTCAAAAAAGGTAAAATAGCTTTGGGGAAAAATACCTAAACTCTAGCATCAGGTGGTTGTTGGGTTATTTTTTTTTTTTAC
The DNA here is from genome assembly GCF_009764565.3 of Dermochelys coriacea. Classification (NCBI taxonomy): domain Eukaryota; kingdom Metazoa; phylum Chordata; order Testudines; family Dermochelyidae; genus Dermochelys; species Dermochelys coriacea. The sequence continues at coordinate 139,005,528 of NC_050070.1, forward strand.
TAGTAAAAGTATCAGTGTGTGCTAGTTCATATTGAATTTTAACATGAGAATTGTTTATTATAACAGTTTGTTACCATAGGAGTATAAACTGAAAGGTAGCAATGATGAGTTAGTGTAATATATTACATTAAATAAACTTGTCCTGTTAGCGCTGCATGCAAAGCTTTGTTTACATTACAGTAAGCTGTTTTCTGCTGCATTTACAATTCTGCTGTACAAATAAATTAAGGGAGCTCATGACAGCATGATTTACTTTGTTCATACAAATGGAAAGGTGTTAATATTTTTTTAGCGTATTTGCTTGCAGGTGGGCGTTCTTTAAAGTTGCTGTATGGGCATCATCAACCCTATCATCTAAAAAAGAAAAAAGATGAAAGGCTGTCTTATCTCCTTGTTCCCATACGTAGAAGAAGGGCAAATATTAAATGTTATATTTAGAATTCAAAGACATAGCAAACAATATTGAAATAACCTTTATAAATACATCCCTCTCCTTTTAACAGGAGGTAAATTTCCATTAAATGAAATAAATTAAAAAACGGAGTTTAATCATATGCAAAGATTTGATTGCATATAGGGAGGTACCAAATTCTGCTATTAAACTGGAGTTGCTCTGCTGAAATCCAGTGAATTTATATTGTACAGGTGTAACTGAGTGATTTTGCCTGCAATGTCTTTATTTTTGGTGATGGTTCATGAGATGAGAAGGGGAAAAAGCCAGCCTGAATTTCAGATCCAGGCTAAGTTTGCAGGGCTAGTAAGTAGAGGAAAATATCTCTACTTGGTAATGGATTAAATGTTACCTGTGGACAATGAGAGAAGAACATTAAATTTCAAATTTGCTATTTTACAGACTTTTTTAAAGAGTGCACTTGAATCATGTAAGAGATTTACCTGCTCATATGAACATACTATTGATAGGTTTCAGAGTAGCAGCCGTGTTAGTCTGTATTCGCAAAAAGAAAAGGAGTACCCGTGGCACCTTAGAGACTAACAAATTTATTAGAGCATAAGCTTTCTATTGATACTATTTCTATACTATTGATATTTTTTTTTTTTTGGTTTGGTTTTGAGACTATTGTTAATAGGGGTTAGGTGGGTGGTAGTCAAATTTGTCATTCCTCCCTCTCTACCCTTCTGAGGTACAATCTGCATCACTCAACACATAGCTGTCTATTCCTCTCCTCCTTTCTTTTTATTCTCCACCTCCCCTCTCTAAAGATATGAGCTCACAACACAGGGACCTGGCAACAGAGGGATGGTATTATGGAAGCAACCGATGCCCTTTCTGTGTGTAGGTCTATGTTGCATGATCTGACCCATTAAAAGGACACGGTGGCAAACACTTTAAGCTCCCAAATTTAACACAGGTGTGAAGCTGTAACATATCTTAAGAAATATGATCCTTTGTAGGATTTCTAATTAATATTCCACTGATAAATATTTTTATAATGTAGTACTTAATCTGCAGTAACCCCTACATGTAAACAAAGCAGAATGAACAAGGAAGAATACCATATTATTCATACACAGCTTTGCTTATACATAGAATCACAATAGAAACTGAACTTCAACTCTGTAACAATCCATTACACTTTCTCACACTGGAGTTTACTTCTATGAATTGCATTTTCACGTCCTCCCCCTTTGTATACCATCTGGTAAACTACAGATATCTTACTTATAACTTTATGCTCTGGAAGTATGAGGTATGGTATCTTAACTTTGGTGAGAAAGCACTTTCTTAGATTGAGAAGGGAAATGTACAGTTCAAACAGTGGCTTAAAAGTTGTGGAAGGTAAGCAAACGTGTGTGGGGAAAGTGTGTGTATGTGGGGAAATCCAATGAGATCTGCAGACATGGATTTATGTAAAAAAACTGTATTTGGAGACATTTATTCTAATGTATTTGAAATAAATACACAACTTTTAGGCTGTGCTAGAAATTCCCTATGAAAACTTCTTTTTCTAATTGTCCTTACCTTCTAGTAAGGAGGAGAGGATGGACGATAATAAAATACAGGGAGGATCTGATAAAAAAAAAAAAAAACAGTCAAATGGAAAAAACAAGTCCCAGTTAATTACATCATGTAATTGCAGATAGCTAAAAAGTGGCAAGTTTGTAAATGACTTTTATATACCAGTGCTAGTAGTCTAAATTAATAAGATGGGTGAACTAGAGTGCGGTGTATTAAATGAGGATATTGATCTAATAGGTATCACAGAAACTTGGTGGAATGAGGATATTAAATGGGACACAGTAATACAATGGTACAAAATATATTGGAAGGACAGAACAGATCGTGCTGATGGGAGAGTGGCAATATATGTGAAAGAAAGCATAGAATAAAATGAAGTAAAAATCTTAAAGAAACCAAACTGTACCATAGAATCTCTATGGATAGTAATTCCATGGTCTAATAATAAGAATATAGCGGTAGGGATATATTACCCACCTCCTGACCAGGATGGTGATAGTGACTGTGAAATGCTCAGGGAGATTAGAGAGGTTGTAAAAAATAAAAAAAATTAGCAATAATGCGGGATTTCAACTATCTCCATGTTGACTGGGTACATATCACCTCAGGACTGGATGCAGAATACAGTTTCTTCACACCTTAAATGATGGCTTCTTGGAGCAGCTAATCCTGGAACCCACAAGGCAATTCTTGATTTAGTCCCAAGTGGAGCACAGGATCTGATCCAAGAGGTGAATATAGCTGTACAGCTTGGTAATAGTGACCGTATTATAATTAAAGTTAACATCCCTGTGGCAGGGAAAACACCACAGCAGCCCAACACTGTAGCATTTAATTTCAGAAAGGGGAACTAAACAAAAATGAGGAGGTTAGTTAAACAGAAATTAAAAGATAGTGTCAAATGTGAAATCCCTGCAAATTGCATGGAAACTTTTTAAAGACACCATAATGGAGGGTCAACTTAAATGTATACCCCAAATTAAAAAACAAAACAAAACCAAAACATAATAAGAGAATCAAAAAAGTGCCACCATGGCTAAACAATAAAGTAAAAGAAGGAGTAACAGGCAAAAAGACTTCCTTTAAAAACTGGAATTTGAATCCAAGTGAGGAAAATAGAAAGAATCATAAACTCTGGCAAGTGAAGTGTAAAAATATAATTATGAAGGCCAAAAAGAATTTGAAGAACAGCTAGCCAAAGATTCAAAAAGTAATAGCAATTTTTTTTTAAATACATCAGAAGCAGGAAGCCTGCTAAACGACCACTGGATGATCAAGATGCTAAAAGAGCACTCAAGGATGATAAGGCCAGTGGGGAGAAACTAAATGAATTCTTTGCATCAGTCTTCATGGTTGAAGATGTGAGGGAAATACCCATACCTGAACCATTATTTTTTGGTGACAAATCTGAGGAACTGTCTCAGATTGAGGTGTCATTAGAGGAGGTTTTGGAACAAATTGATAAACTAAACCATAGTAAGTCTCAAGGACCAGATGGTATTCACTCAAGATTCTGAAGGAAGTCAAATGTGAAATTGAAGAACTATTAACTGTAGTCTGTAGCCTATCATTTAAATCAGCTTCTGTACCAAATGACTGGAGAATAGCTAATGTGATACCGATTTTCAAAAAAAGGGGGTCCAGAGGTGATACCGGCAATTACAGGCCAGTAAGCCTGTCTTCAATACCTGGCAAACTAATTGAAACTATAGTAAAGAACAAAATTGTCAGACACACAGATGAACGTAATTTGTTGGGGGAGAGTCAACATAGTTTTTGTAAAGGGAAACGATGCCTTACCAATCTACTAGAATACTTTGAGGCGGGTCAACAACCATGTGTACAAGGGAGATCCAGTGGATATAGTATACTTCGATTTTCAGCCTTTCACTTTGACTCACCAAAGACTCTAGACTTTAGGAAAAGTAAGCTGTCATGGAGTAAAAGGGAATGTCTTCTCTTAAATTGGTAACTGTTTAAAAGATAGGAAGCAAAGGATAGGAATAAATGGTCAATTTTCAGAGTAGAGAGTGGAAAATAGTGGTATCCCCCAAGGGTCTGTACTGGGAACAGTCATATTCAACATATTCTTAAATGATCTGGAAGAAGGGTTAAACAGTGAGGTGGCAAAATTTGAAGATGATTCATGATATAAAACTATTCAAGATAGTTAAGTCCCAAGCAGAGTGCAATGAGCTACAAAAGGATCTCTCAAAACTGGGTCACTAGGCAACAAAATGGCAGATGAAATTCAGTGTTCATAAGTGGAAAGTAATACACATGGAAAACATAATCTCAACTATACATATACAATGATGGGGTCTAAATTAGCTGTTATCACTCAAGAAAGAGATCTTGGACTCATTGTGGATAGTTCTCTGAAAACATCCACTCAATGTGCAGCGGCAGTCAAAAAAGCGAACACAATGTTGGGCATCATTAAGAAAGGGATAGATAAGACAGAAAATATCATATTGCCTCTATATAAATCCATGGTATGTCCACACCTTGAATACTGCATGGAGTTGTGGTCAACTCATCTCAAAGAATATATTTTGGAATTCGAAAAGTTTCAGAAAAGGGCAACAAAAATGTTTAGGGTTATGGAATGGCTTCCATATGAGGAGAGATCAATCAGACTGGGACTTCTCAGCTTGGAATAGAGATGACTAAGGGGGGCTAAGATTGAGGTTTATAAAATCATAATCGGTGTGGAGAAAGTAAATAAGTGCTATTTACTCCTTCTCATAAAACAAAAACTAGGGATCACCAAATGAAATTAATAGGCAGCAGGTTTAAAACAAACAAAAGGAAGTATTTCTTCACGACAACTCACAATTAACCTGTGAAACTCTTTTTGCCACATGATGTTGTGAAGGCCAAAATTATAACAAGGTTCAAAAAAGAACTAGATAAATTAATGGAGGATAGGTCCATTATTGGCTATATATGGGCAGTGATGGTATCCCTAGCCTCTGCCAGAAGCTGAAAATGAGCGATGGGAATGGATCACTTGATGATCACCTGTTCTGTTTATTCACTCTGGAGCAGCTGGCAATTGGCCACTGTTGGTAGACAGGATACTGGGCTAGATAGACCTTGGTCTGACCCAGTATGGCCATTCTTATGTTCTGTTCTAAATCTTTTTTACAATTTTTGCCATTCTCTTTCCAGGAAAAAAAACTTATTTACAATTCGTACAATTTGTTTCAATTACATACATCCCAGAACACCTAAACATTACTTCTAACTGCCCTTTCTCCAGTACATGTCTTCTACTGTATGGAAACGGAGACAACTTACTGAAAATGTTGATGAATAAAAATAGGCAAGCCTTATCGGGGGAACCAGAAATTCCCTGAATCTGTTTTTCGGACCTGCATAGAATGACCTGCTTTATGGGTCTATGTTGTAGATGGGTTTACAATACACTCTTACATAGTGCGTGAGTTCTTTCTTTTTCTCTTTTCTTTTCTTTTTGTAGATATGTTCTTTGTATCAAATACAAAATAAATAAATAAAAGTTCAGTTGACTATACATTTATTTTTAAATGAAGGAATATTAGGCTGTGAGAATACATACTATTTAACCTTCTTTCCTTCTGTTAAGATCCATTGGTTTACATTTTATAAATAGATGATCATAAATACTACTCTAATGTATGTTGCCAGTTTCTCTCCCAGTGGAAAATTGACCCACCACAAAGTCACAGAGTTGACAGCTCTCAGACTGGGGCTACCCTGGTGGTAGAAGAAAGCTAGAGCCAGAAGCCTGAGCTCCAGGTAGAAATTACTAAGTATGGAGACACCATGAAAAACAGATGCTGGCAGGAAAAGAACTCAGTGTGAGTGCCAGAAGAGCCTGAGATAAATGAGAACTCTTGATTTCAATGGTGAACTTTATTTTTGACACTAAGAATTGTGTGGAATTGTTTGCGGTCACTAAAGCAGCTCCAACCAGCGGGTGGTATTACTCATAATGGACACTCTATATATCTTATAAGGGTCCATCAAGAATGAGAACAGAGGGAAGGGAAGGCATTGCAGGGGAATCTTGTGGCCATGAGAAGGCGCTCAGTAAGTCGTAGTACTGTAACAGTTGATGAAACTCTGACCTAGTCCATCTCCCTTCCAGTACAGGATAGTTTACTACTGTATATTTACTGGTGTTTTTCCCAGTCTCTTTTTTTAAATGTGTCAAGTGCTGTGGCATCCACCACTTACTATGGCCTATAATTATCGTGGTTAATAGGTAGATCTTGCTGTCGGGAAGCATTTCCCTATTCTCGGCCTCAGTTTTTCTCTTTCCTAATTTTATCACATTACTCCTAATTAGCCCCAGTTGTATCACCTTACACAATGCTTTCATGATTGTCAGATAATTTTATATTATGTCTTCCCTTAGTCTTCACGTAGCCAAACAGGCATGTTTAACTTTCTGAAAATATTTTCTTGTCACAGTAAATCCTTCAAGCCCCCTGCTCAGGTTTGCTGTTTCTCACTGATCTATTTGCCATTCTCCCCACAACTGTCTGGTAATATGGTGCTCAGAACAAAACCTGCTCTTTTGAGTGGGGTCAAAAGATAGCCAAGTAGAGAGGATGTATCATTATTTCTGGGCTTCATAATGTCATGTTAGGGCAGTGGTTCTCAAACTTTTGTATTGGTGATCCCTTTCACACAGCAAACCTATGAGTGTGACACCTCACCTTATAAGTTAAAAACACTTTGAAAATGTTTAACATTATTATAAATGCTGGGAGCAAAACAGGGTTTGGGGGTGGAGGCTGGCTCGCAACCCACCGTGTAATAACCTTGTGACCTCCTGAGGGGTCATGACCCCCAGTTTGAGAACCCCTGTGTTAAGGCATATGCCACCTAAAACTATGTTGGCTGCTTTTAGTGTCCTACTGCATAGCAAATTAGACAGGAATTTGCAATCATCATCTCTTCCAGTACTACTGCTTCACAGGCGTCTCCTTGGAATATATTTAGGACACTCAAAGTAAGATGCACAGGCAAGACAGTGAAATGGTGAGAGCTGAAAGAGCAGGGAAGTCAGTCAGACTCCAGTAGGAGAGAGGGAAAAAAAGTTTCTCTGTCAAGGGATCTGCTATAATCTGCAAGAAATACAGGAATAGAGAGCAAGGTTTTTTGCCATCTTAGTAGCAACTTGCACATTTAAATCACATTTAACAATAGGGATTCTCAAGTAGTTTGAAGAGAAATCTATTTCAGTCTTTTCTATTTTAATTGACTATTCAATGATCTTTGGGGAAAAAAGGACATGTCACTTGTTAAATAGGAAATTTAATACACAAACTAATATTAAGGAAATAACACTGAAAAACTTGAATAACTTTTATTCACAATCAATTACATAAAAATCCATTAAAGCTGTATAATTTACTGGTGTAAGACATGGAGTGTCAGAATGGGGATGGTTTGTGTAACTTACGTAAAGTCTAGAGCAATTGCTCAGTTTTCATGAGATGCTCAGGAATTCCCCAGGCTGCAGCAGCCTCGTACTTGAGTGAAGATTTCACCATCTGAAAAGCAGCTCTGGTTATTTTAACATGTATGATGTAATTGAAAGAACTTTTTCCTCTTTTCTTTAAAATCTATGTAATTGTCAGTTTTATGCTTTGATCATCTATCTGAATTCCTTTCATAACATTTAAACTTCTTTGGCCAATTGCCAGATCTTTGAAAATGTTTGTCAATAATGAAATGGGAGAGAAAAATAGTTAACCTTTAGAACCTGTACTGAAATGGTATAATTTTTGCAGTCTCCTATACCAAGGCCATTCACAAAAGGACATATTTTATGTTCCAAGCTAGTGAAAGTTGGATGCTTGTAGGCCTAATAAAAGTTTACTACTCTATTCTCAGGTACTTGCAAATAATTAGCTAGGCTCTTCTTCCAAGGTTCCCATTTTGATTCCACAAATCTTAAAACATTGTAATTTTAAAATAAGTACATCTGGTTGTAGCAATCCATCCTCCTATTTGAACTGAAGTTAGTTTTGCAAAATCTTTGTCATGCTTTGTTTTTCAAGTGAAAAATACACCTAGATTTTGGATTCATAACCTGAAAGATACAGTGAGAAGCACCAGCCTTTCCTTTCCTAGGCAAGTGCTACAGAGAAGGAACAGTAGACATAGGACATGATTCAAAGAAGAGTATTGGTTTTAACACATGAATTAAGCAGTTAAAGGAAATAAAAGAACCACAAATGTATCAAGTACCTGTCATGTTATCACAGAATTCAAATGAAGGTTTGGTCTTCATTAACCATCTTTAAGAGGTGGCATATTAATGACATTTGAACTAAATTACAAGGCATTGCACATATCAGTGAGAAAAGAGAACTCAGCATTTTTTAGGATTTGATATAGTATAGATACTTCGGTACATATTTTTCAATTAAATTTGATTTTATTTAGCTTTTCTATCATACCATATGACTTGACTAATGCAAGGTATTCTTTGTTCATTCAAAACAGGAGTTGTAGGAAGGCCTCGGTGTCGGCAATGTTGAGAATTTTTTGTGACATTTCCTTAGTGTAGACCAGACATGAGAGCTTGCCTTGTGTGAATATAATTTTGGCAGTTGTTGGCCACAACTCCCATTGAATTACAGTTGTACACTCTAATACAATGGGATCTACAGTCCTGGTGAGTTCGGTGGGAGCTGAGGGAGCTCAGCTCATCACAGGGGTAGTCAGTACTTTCCAGGTTCATGTGCTAAATCAGTCCCAAACTTGGACTATAAATTGGTTTAAATGTCTAGCTTGCTTTGGACTGATTCTGAGATGTTTTTGGTAGCTCAGTAGAAACAAGCTTAGTGTATCTAATGCTTTAGGCCCCCTTCTACCCTCAGATACAGTTTCTCATTATGATTAATGGAAGTTGTGTTTGTATGTCTGAGGGTGGCATTGTACCCTATGGACCATATCCAGTACCTAGCTCCATAAGAGGTGGAGGAAGAACTTGCGGAAACATCCTGTACGGGCCCTCTTTCGGATCGTTGCATGGTTGATGACGGGAAAATCTGCATAGTAGTGGATGTCCTGCCTATATTCTGACTCTTTTGCATCCAGGACCTACCCCCACCTGCAAGTTAAATGGTCATCATGACAGTCTGCTGAAATGTATAATTCCTGCTTCTCATAATTCCTCCATGACCTGGATTGTGTGAAGTACATTACGTTAACATACAGCAGTCTACAAAATTATGAAGGTTAGTGACTAAAATGAATGTACAACTGAATCCAGTGAGCTTTTTTTTTTTTTTTTTCAGAAAGCTATATTTGTTAACCAAAGAATATATTTAACTATACATAATACCAACATTTTTTTTTTAAATCCTAGAATTCTTTTAATTTGCCAGTCTGGAAATTGGGCTATATATTTTAACTAGATGCTTTATTTTTGGTATTTTTTTTTTTCAGAAAGTCTCCTCCTGCTTTTTTCCCTCAAAGCTGATCACGTAAAGCAGTTTGCAAAAGTGATTTGTACGTGACTGCTATCATCTATAAAGCTTTAAGTGGAAACTTTAGTAGTTTGCACTAGAAAGATCTTGCCTTTCTATTATTTCCAAGTGGATGCCTTATTATCTGTGAAAACTGTGGCTGAGATTTTTTGAATTAGACTTGTAGTTATAGACCCAGTTGAATTCCCATTGAATTTCATTAGGATTTGGTCATCACAATCACTTAGGGTCCTTTGAAAATGCTAGGCTATGTTTTATTGTTTTGTTGTTGTGGACTTGGTCCAAATTCTAATTTTTTAGCTTGTGAAGAAATGTGGATTTCTTGGTGTCCTGACTTTTGCCATTCTGTAAATGTTAACACAGGGTGGTGGTGGTTGTTTTTTTTTTTTTTTTTTTTTTTAAGTGTGTGGGGTATAAATATTTGGCTTTTTTAATCTTATCAAACTAATTATGTGAAGTATATACACCATAAAGTATTCTAATATGGGACAAGAACTGTAGTGTGTCAGTGTGTCAAACAAAGGAGAAACGTTGTTAGTTTACATGAGCACATATTCTTGTGCCAGGTCAGAAGGTTTTAAAAATAAGTTTTATATTTGCTAGAATGCAACCCTAAAAATATAGTTCTAGACTGGCCTATAGGAAAAATTCCCAGGAGTGTGTCCTCACTTCCAAGGTCCTTCTCAGAAACTGACAGATAAGCATATGTAACCCTGCCCCAAGATGTCAGTTGAGTCTCCTCCCCTCTTGTCATATGGGTCATGGGTTCTTTCTTTTTTTTTTTTTGATGTGTGGTGTTTCTATCTAAGGTGACTCCTCACGGTTCCTTGGAGACAAGGGGTGTTATTTTTTAGGAAATGAAAATTGCTACCACTGCTGGCAAGGTGTATAAAAGCCAGTAGACAAGAAACAATAACATACGTCAACACAAACCACAGCAAAAGAAATGACATATCCCAAAATAACAATATAACGAGGAGGACTTTATTGGGATCTGGAGAAGGAAAGGGTTAGGATTAACTAATAAGTGCTTACATTTCAACTAATTGCCCACCTCCCAACACTGACAATTTATCTCGATCCCAGCTCCCTCCTTGACACCTTCCCAGGCAGATAGTACACTGAGGAGGAGCCTGGAGGAGATGAGTGCTGCAGTGTATTGAACATCTCTGGATACAAGTCCAAGCTGGCAAGAAGACCAGGGCCAAATAGAATTTTGATCCAAGCATCTGCCAGGGGGAGAGGGCCCATTACTGGGGAATAGTGGATTTATGCTCTAGACATGTTCCTGCTTGGAATAGACAGGAAGTATTGGATCTCCTGGGCCTGTGGGGAGAAGAGGCTGTGCAGACACAGCTACAGACCAGTCATAGAAATGTCTATGAAAAGATTGCACAAGGGATGCAGGTGAAAGGATATGACAGGGATAAGAAGCAGTGCCGCGTGAAAGCGAAGGAACTGCTGCAGGCATACCACAAAGCTATGGAGGGTCAAGCTTTAGACCTGCTGCTTTTACAATGACCTACACATCCTGTTTGGTGGAGTCCCCACCAGCGCCCTGCAGACCACCATTGATACCTTAGTGGAGCCCGAGACAGAGACCCCTGTCATGAACAGCAAAGAGGAGGAGGAAGGACATATGGCAGGGGAGTGCAAACTGCCACAAGCCAGGATCTTTGAGACTCCACCGCAGTCTAGCTAGTCCCTCTAGCTGACCATGGACAAGCCTGATCTAGAGGATGCAACTTGGGGTAAGTATATTCACCCTTAAAAAGTTTAAATTTGAAGATGGCACCCAGCCCAACCCCAAGTTAGCAGGATACGGGCATCTTCTTTTAATTATTTTACTCACAGAAGAAGAGGTAGAGGGTAAATACACTTAGAGGTAGAGCTGTTACTGGCTTTTCATTTCCCCTGTAGGATTGATTTCCTGCAGAGCAGTTTGTTTATGTACATAAGGATGGCCATTGTATCCTCCTGAGAGAACTCAATGAAACTTCGATGGAGGTACACTGCAATCCTCTCCCAAATGTTTCTGGGGATGGCTGCTTTATTTCTTTCTCTGCAGTAGGATGCTTTCCCATGACATGCCAACATGATTTCAGCAGGCACCATTGCAGTAAACAGGCCAGTGTCATATAGACCTGGGAAGCTTCAGGACACCAGCAGCACTGCGTCTCTATGCTTTTGTTACACTCGGGTCTGAGATGTCAGCTAAAATCACCTCTACCTGTGGAAAATAGTACCTGTTCTCTGTACCATTGCCCTTTAGTTGCATAAAGCAAAAAAACTGACCTACATTTCCCTGGGTACAGGTAGACAGTTTGGTCCTCCCTATCCCTCCCACCCTGGCAATGGTGTGGCCACTGGTCAGCAATCTTGTGCAGAGGCACTGAAGCTGAGGTATCAATAAGCATGTCTGACTTAAAGTTTTATGGAAATAAGGGAATTGAGTTCTGAAACTATTCTTTTGATTTCCTTTGACTGCAAATCCAATGATATATCTGTCTGTTTTATCTGTAGCTGCTGCCGATGAGCCTTGAATGCCTGACCCTGATGAGGAGAAAAAAGAAATAGACTAGGGAGGATGGGATATCAGGGTATGACTTCACTTGAGGGATGATACCTGAGCATGTAACCAGAGCCCAGGAGGGGGCTAGGGCCAGGTGACACCTTCTGTCCGGGAAACTGGACAAAGGCTGGAGGAGGAGCCAGGGGGTATGGCTGGAGGAGACTGCTGGAGGGGATTTCATTTTGGAGCTGGCTAGGGAAACTGAGGGAGACCTGGACTGGGGTCCACGCTCCCTTCCCCCCAAGATTGACCTGACTGAGGGGGTCCTATTGTCTGTACCTACAAGCTCTGTTTTGGACTGTGTTCCTGTCATCTAATAAACCTTCTGTTTTACTGGCTGGCTGAGAGTCACGGTGAATCACAGGAAGTGAGGGTTGCAGCTCCCTGACTCCCCCACACTCTGTGACACCTTGTACACAGAGTCTGAAGATGCAGAAATACAAGAAAGAAGTCAAATTTTTATTTCTGTACGTCTATTCTTATACAGCAGCCTTCAGAGTTCACATAAAAATAACTTGGCTAAAACTTGCGTTGTTTTGGCAGCTTGAGATATCAATATGGATGATAAATATTAAATTATTCAACAGTGTTCCAAGGGAGATAAAAACTTTTTTTTTAATTTGTGGGCCACAGAAGCCACTTAGATTAATGATATTGGATCAGTTAATATACACAAGAGGTGTTTGGAGCTCCTAGTGGCTCTGAGATTGTTTGAAATCAAATTCTTTTAATGCTAAGAATTTTATTTTATTTTTGTCGTCGCTTGCTGAATATATTGGGTCATGTTGGGAATTTTTTTTTTTTTTTGAACCCTCTACAAAATATTCATCCCTGATATGGGCATAGTATTTGAAAAGCTGCTATTGTATAAAACATACTGCATTGGTCATATTCTGGCTTCAGATATGTGCATGTAATTCCAAAGACTATTTTCTCCCTTTGTCTGAATGAAATTTTATTAGATATATAAAAATATCAATAATGGGTACAAATGGGGCAACTTCTTTGAAATCAATGGGTTTGCACCAGGGCTGAATTGGCTTAATGTACTTAAATCTAGTTAAGTCCTAAGATGCTAGTATGATAAGGCACAATGTTGATAACTGTGTCCTTATTCCCTTTGAACATAGAGCATAGTCCAATTGGAGTACTTGAGCACTCCATTTTGTCAAAGGGTGTAACCATCTTTTAAATATTTTCTGGACACATTTGGTCCCTTACCATTCAACATCAGTAAAACGTGGCTATAAACAACATCTCCACAGAACCTCATTTAATTAACCTGCCTGACTCTGTGCTTAGGGGAAGAGGGAAGAAAAGACCGAATTTAAATAACAATCAATATTGCATTTAAATTTTAACTTTGTGAATTATTTTAGTATTTCGTCACTGTATCTTTCTTATTGGAATTCTGATTACATTCTGTATTGCATGCCTCAGGAAGTACAGTGTATGTGTGCTTTGCAGGGGCATTGATATGCTGTGGACATGTTCTGGTCACCCTATGGCCAGTGCAACTACTATAGAAGTTGGAGAAATTCTGCTTGATTTCAATAAGAGTTTTGCCTTTAATTTCACCTCATAGAGCTTGAAGTTTATATGGGGTTGGTAGTACCTTTTAAAATTGTTTGTGAGGCTTCTAATGGTGCTTACTGAGTTCTGTTTGAAAAACCAGCCCGAGCATGGTGGGTGCGTGTGTGCGTGCGCGTGTGAGAGAGAGGGAGAGAGGTTTTATATGGTTAGGAAACATGGTTATTTTGAGTCAACAATGCCTGTGTGGTTTCTTCAGATTAGGTTTGTAGTATAAAGGGCAAATGACACAACAAAGCCTAATTACTTAGGACAGAATTAACCTGAAAACGATAAAGAAGTAATTGTAATGTGCAGTTACTACACCACAAATCTCTTGAGATTCTGGAGTTATTTCCTACTAAATATACAGAAATACTGCAGTATTGTGATAGTGTTATAGCTGTTTGTAAATGTTAACTTTGTAACAGCAAAGACTGTATTTCAGAAAGATTTAGTTTAGATACCAGATTGAGTAAGTCACATTGCTGTAGGTTAGGTTTCTTGTCACGTGCAAATGCTTTCATAGAATATCAGGGTTGGAAGAGACCTCAGGAGGTCAACTAATCCAATTTCCTGCTCAAAGCAGGACCAACACCAACTAAATCATCCCAGCCAAGGCTTTGTCAAGCCAGGCCTTTACCATAGTATTTGAGCAAATGTATATACAGTCTAAATTATCACACTTATATGAGTAATTCTGCTAATGTAGTGTGCTGTACCAACGTTTCCATAGCTAATAGATTCCTTACAGTAATTAAAATGCATGCTTTTATATGGTGTCTTCCACCTAATGATCTGAAAATGTTTTATCAGAATTCAGGGCCATATTCTTTTCAAGCATGGAAAACATGTGGCTAGTACCAAAAAATCACATTCCAATAAGAATTTTTCTATAAAAAATTAAGGCCATATGATGTAGCACACTACAAAACAGTGTCTTAGTGAACTCCTGGTATGGTCCTTTCAAGTTCATTTTAGGAACTAAAGTTTGTCTCCTCTGCCAATTAAACCATAATAAAATCATTTTTGAACATTAAGGGAGACATCCTGGCTAAATTTTATATCAAACCTTGATCCTCTAAAAGGATCGAGAAGACGATCAAGTGGGTGCAATTTTGCAGCTTGGAAAACTCAAGAATTTGTCTACCAAGATGATGCAAGAAATAATTTTATCTAAATCTACAAGAGTAGACAGTAAGCTTTCAAAGGCAATCACTTGCCTAATATATTATTTGTAGGGTATTTATAGTAGTATATATGTTGGTATATTTGTGATGAACAGCAGAGGGACATGAAAGTTTGTCATTTAAGATTTTTAACTATTATGTTAATTTGTAATGAATAGTAAGCATTCATATGAACGGAGTACTCATATGATGCATTACAATTTTCCTTTTAGTTCTTGCCTGATCAGTGCTCTGACTTCCCGTATCTGTTCCTCCTTGTTTATCTTGACTGCGGTAAAACAATAAATTAAAACACTTAAATAATTATCAGAAAGTGTATTGTGGCAGCAGCTTCAATGCCATGGGTATTTGTTAATTTCATTTTAATCCCTTGTATTGAATGTTTTAGAACAAGTCATTGATGCTAAGCCGACTGAAAAATTGATTCTTTAAAAGTGACCTGCAAAGTGGAAAATAGATTTTATGGCTTTTAAAATTGATAGATGAGGAAGGTTTGAAAAGTGTGTGTGTGTGGGCTTTGTTCTAGAAAAAGTGTGGGGGGTGGGAGTAGAGTGGTTTCTACCCTTTATAAAATATTGGTGGACTAACTCTCAATAAATATTTCAGAGTTGTCCAAGTCCTTAACGGTTAAGAAGTGGGACTTGAATTATGAACAAAGACATTTTCTTCCAACAGTTTCAGTTATGTTGATATTAACAAAGGAGGAATAATAGTTTTACACTGTTTGAATAAAAATAATTTATCTCCATTAATTAGGTTTCACACCCTTGGCTATGACATCTCAGATACTCTGCTTGCTCTTCGGTTGTCTGAGAGACAAGATCTAAATTAGTTATGTAAACTAACAAAAACCCTTTTGGCCTTCTCTAGGTATCATACAGGGTATAAAAGGCAAAGAATGCATCCTGTGGACTTGACTCAATATATGTTGACCTGTCAAGTTTTTAAAATATAGTGTACATAAAATTAAGTGAAATAGTAGAGATTAAAATATTAGGTTTCAGAGTAGCAGCTGTGTTAGTCTGTATCCGCAAAAAGAAAAGGAGGACTTGTGGCATCTTAGAGACTAACAAATTTATTTGAGCATAAGCTTTCGTGAGCTACAGCTCACTTCATCCGATAAATTTGTTAGAAGTAAGCTGTAGCTCATGAAAGCTTTTGCTCAAATAAATTTGTTAGTCTCTAAGGTGCCACAAGTCCTCCTTTTTTTAAAAATATTAGTTTCTCTTTGTAGATTGAAAGGAGGTGTGAAGTGATAGTCTTGTATCTGGGATTACCATCATTTAGGAGACCGATTGGATGGGTAGGCTGGTGGGGGGGGGGCAAGGGGTAAGAGATGAGGAATGCTAAGAAAATTATTTAAATTGAGATAAATACACGTATATTAGGAACTTAGCAAAATATTATCTAATTCTGCTAACATTATCATTTAAATTTTAGAAATTTGATAGAACAGCTGAACATAATATTTTCATAAAGCAACAACAAATGAGTAACCTATCCTGAATGATTATTTTCTGCATCACAATATTGATGCTTGTTGGAGTGCATTTTGTTATATATCCAAGTAATCTTTTGTGGTCCTTCCCCTATTTTGATATCTTAGCTTTTTATTCCAGACAACTTCATTGCAATGGTTGAAAACATTTCTATGCAAGTGATGATCTTTGTGATGGGATATTTTTATTGTTTGTAATTATGCTAAATATATACCCTTAGAGCTGATTGAGAATTTTCTATTGGAATGTCTTTACAGTAGAAAATACTGTTCTGCAAAATCAAATATTTACATGGGAAAATTTCAGTTTTGCTGATAACTTTTTTGATTTTTTTAATTGGGAAAGTATCAATGAAATATTTCTTTTGGGGGTTGGTTTGACCTAAATTGGAATATTTAGGTTTTTTTTAACTAATCTGAAACATTTAAAGAAAACATTAAATTACATTTTCCTATTGTGCCACATTGCCAAATGGGAGTTGTAAGCATCCAGGGAAGCTGGCCCATGGGAGAGAATGGGGGTCAGAAAAGTATCTTCCCATAAAGAAAGAAATGTCCCAGTTACATCAGGTTACTCCTGGGAAGTGGTGCAGCATGGCTAAGGCAGGCTCCCTGTCTGCCCTGGCCACGCGCCGCCCCCAGAAGTGGCTGGCATGTCCAGCCGCAGCTCCTGTGGGGGAGGGGCAAAGGGTCTCTGCTCGGGGCCCTCGCCTGCAAGCACTGCCCCCGCAGCTCCCATTGGTTGGGAACAGGGAACTGCGGCCAATGGAAGCTGAGGGGGCGGTGCCTGCAGGCAAAGGCAGTGTGCAGAGCCACCCTCCCTCCAGGAGCCATTGCCTGATATGCCGGCCACTTCCAGGAGCGGCCCCGGGACAGGGCAGGCAGGGAGCCTGCTGTAGCCATACTGCACCACTTCCCAGGAGTTACCTGATGTAAGCAGTGCCCACCCCAACCCCTTGCCCCAGTCCAGAGCCCTCCCACACCCAAATTTCCTCCCAAAGCCTGCACCCACTGCTGCAGCCCAGCCCCTCACTCCAGCCCAGAGCTGCCTCCTACACCCTCTCCCAGAGGCACCTCCTCCTGCACCTCAAATTCCTGCACCAGCCCCTTCCCAGAGCCCACACCTGCACCCCAACTGCTGCCCAAACCCTGAGGAGCCCTCCAGAGCCTGCACTATGAACCCCCCTTACACCCCAACCCTCTGCCCCAGACTAATCCTATGGCTCCCCCCACATTCTGAACCCCTCGGCCCCAGCCAAGAGCCTTTCCCCCCTCCCATACCCCAACCCCCTGTCCCAGCTCGGTGAAAGTGAATAAGGATTGGGGATAGCGAGTGACAGAGGGAGGGGGGATGGAGTGAGTGGAGTGGCGCCTCAAAGAAGGGGTGGGGCAAGGGCATGGCCTCAGGGAAGCGGTGGGGCAATGTTTGGGTTTTTGTGATTACTGTTGTTTCTGCGTTTTCTTTGAGATAGATCCTGGGTTGCACTTAAATTCTAAAAGTGATCTTGTGCTTAAAAATGTTGGAGATCACTGCTCTAAAGTTTAGCCTGAGTTTATACATCTGCATTATTTTTAGGTATTATTTCAAAAAAATGTCCATGACAGTGACTAGGTAACATTTCAAATATTTTCTTGTTAGCATATATTAATTGACCCCATCTAAGATTTTTGTAATGGCATTGTCTCTTGGATCTTTTTTTCAAAGACTGGATGTGGTTAAATTCAAATAATGTTTGATAGGAGAAAAATTATGTTGATATCCTTTTTTTTTTCTTCAGATACTTTTCTCAGCTAGTTTCAAAGTATTTTATTGTAAAAATTTATTAGCACTTTATAAAAACATAATTCAGGTACAATATTCAATATTAACTTCCCGCTTATTTGCTTGAATTTCTTCAGTTTATCCATTGTTAATATCCAAATCTAAACCATTTAATTAAAATTAATATGTTCAATGTTGTGTATTAGGAAAGGTTGGTTGGAGGCTATTAAGAAGAATATTATAATAATTTATTATTATAATATTAGATTCCATTAATTCTGCTATAGTAAATTAATTAGCTAATATTACATAGCCATCGCATTTGCTATTATAATCTTAAAATTCTGCTCTCTAGGTTTTCTTAGTGAAAACAACAAATATTGGTTTAATCCTTTTATTCATCTAAGATATTTATATATTCCCCAATACTTACATCTGAGCACCTGCCATGCTTATTCTCACAATACCTTTGTGAGATAGGGAAATACTACTATTCCATGTTACAAATGGGGAATTGATTCACAAAGAGACAAAGTTAATACTTTGTCCTGCCTTGAATGCAGGGGACTGGACTAGATGGGGTCCCTTCCAGTCCTATGATTCTATGAAAGAAAGGGCCAGATTTTTAAAGGAATTTAGGTACCTAAAAATGCATCTATGACTCTAGTCAAATTTTCAAAATGGGAGTGAGGCACCTAGTCTCTTCTGAAAATCCCAGGAATGGCCTATTTCAGGGATTCACAAACTGGGGGTCGTGACCCCTCAGGAGATAGTAAAGTTATTATATGGGGGGTTGCGAGCTGTCAGCCTCTGCCCCCAAACACTGCTTTGCCTCCAGCATTTATAATAGTGTTAATTATTTTAAAAAGTGTTTTTAATTTATAAAGATGGTTCACATTCATTGGTTTCAAGTATCAGGGGGTAGCCATGTTAGTCTGTATCCACAGAAACAACAAGGAGTCTGGTGGCACCTTAAAGACTAACAGATTTATTTGGGCAAAAGCTTTCGTTGGTAAAAAGCCACTTCTTCGGATGCAATAGGTTTCCTGTGTGAAAGGGGTCACCAATACAAAAGTTTGAGAACCACTGGCCTATTTGCATCTTTACATGCCTAAATACATTTAAAAACTGGCTACAAATGACTTGCTGAGGATCACAAAGCAAGTCTGTAGTAGTGCAAGAAATTGGATCTTCTGAGTGCCAGGCTAGTGCACGAACTACAGGATCATCCTTCTTCACTTTCAGAATGTATGTTTGATGAAAACTAATGTATTCTTCACAACACAATAATAAAACTGTGTAGGAGTTATTACTAACACTAGGTTTGTCACTTGGGCCCAGATCCTGCACCAACTTTTGTTGTGTGTAACTTTTAACCCTGAGACTGGTCCCACTGACTTCAGTGGAACTGCTCATTGGCTTAAAGATAAGCATACACATAAGTGTTTGTTGGGCCAGGATTTACTTTAGGTGCAGTTCCAGTATGTGTTGCAACATTGTGGGGTGAGGTAGGACATCTAGGAGTAACATTAGTCCTCTTCTGAGGAAAGTTATTTCTGGGTCATTGAATGGTTAGAAGATAGTAAGTGTTGTGAAGGGAGACTTTTAAAAGGCTGCTTTCTTCTTATTAAAACCTCTATTGATGGAAAGATCCAGGTCCCCCTTACAACTCATTGCAATCAGATTAAGTCAGATGATTTAACCTAGCAACTTTGTGTTTAATATCAGAGAACTGGCTTCTTATGCAGGACAATTGACCTGTCAGGTCAGAAATCAAAACATTATTAATGAACTAGGCTCTGCGGCTATGGTTTTAGTATAGTGAACTACAAACCATTATTAAAGTTGACGCCATGTACTCATCCAATATATGGGATTTTCCATATCTTTGTTCAATGCTGATGATGGTCATTTGAAGAGTGGTTTAAGGCCTAATCCACAAAGGAAAAAAAAAGCCATTTTGCCTCTTTGCTTTTAGTAAAGCAGAAAATAGTCAGGAAAATATTTGACTGGTCAGAAAAACAGGGCAGAAGAAATCCATAGACCTGAATTTGGGTAAGAGCCATTTAGTCTGCGTCACTGTCTCAGATGTCAGAGCCATGTTCTTTAAGTTTCTGTTGGGCAAGGAAAAACCCTTGACTACATGCTAAGATTCCCTCAATAAAAAGGAAGCAGATAAACGAAACAGTTTTATTCAGTCCTATCCTTTTTTATTTGAATAAAATCAGTGTATTCTGAGTCTTTCCTAGCGATTTAAAACAAATCAGTGCTGATAACTATCAACCAGAGGCTCATGCATTCCTGTCAAATGTTATAAAGTTACTTTAAGTTTGGTACTTTTGGCAAAAACAGTTTTAAACTTATTTTACAAAACCAGAGTTGTATTAAAATTTTCTCGGTTATATAGTTGCACTAAAATAGTTTGGTTTATGAAGGGAAAAAAGTGTGCTTTTGCATTGCCTTTTATCAAGAACATTGGACTACGTGTTGCCACTTCATGGCTTCACAGTAATTTTTTTATCCGTAGATTCCTATTTTCAGAAGACCGTGACACATCATTCAGAAGATTCATTTCAAATGAAAATGACTAAAGGTAGTCCTTTTAGCATAATGAGTTCATTTAACTGGGCAATGACCCACAGAGATACTGGTTTGCGGCAAAGCTTTACAGGTCTATAAAAGGTTTCCCTTGTGTGAGAGAAGATTAAATACTCATGTTTTTGAAAACTCACTGGTTTTAATTCTGAGTTATAAATGGGCTGCCTCCTCACATGCAAGAATACCCAGACCTTACTTTCTTCTATGGAAAAAATGTTGAATCTCTAGCAGAAGCTGGATGCTATTATTTATTTTTATTATTTAATGTACATTGTGTGGAGTATTTCACAAGCCCCCAGGAAAATAAACTATATATCATGGAGTGGTTGTATGCAGTGTTTGTCTCAGAATTTCTAAAGAAGTGAAACTGATGAGTTTTCATAAAAATACATCTCTATGTTACTTTAAAATGAGTATTTTTTCTTTGACAAATGGAGGTATTGTATTTATTTATCCCTACATAACCCCTCAGTATGTTTCTCCTGTGACATAATGTACTGTGCCCTATATTCTGATCATTCTTCTAATTTTCCTGTGTTTTCAGAGTTTCTGATGTCCTTAGGACTGTTATTGCATCTCTCCACATTCTGTTTTTCCTTCTAAATTTTGACTGTGATTCTTTGTTGTACTCTTACCTCACACCTTGGATTTCTAATTGAAATGGTTGATGATGTATTCCTCCAAGTTTTTAAGCACTGTGGTCCATCAGTAAATTAACTAGTTGCTGGAATAATTCTCAAAATGTTCTAGGAAACACTTTTCTATTCTGGATGTCTGCTGTTGCTTTGCAAAGAAAGATTGAAGAGCTTGTTGTTAACCAAAGCTAGAAAATTTTATTTATATACAAATACCATAAAATTTCTAGGTCAATGTATAGGCCTGATAACCTTGTCATTGTCCTTTTTTTAAAGGAAAATGAAAAATAATCAGTTAGGAGCCTTGTTGACAAAATAGAATAATGCATTCAGTGACTTTCCTTTAAAACCTGGGTTCAAATTTATATTGAGTTACAAATGAAAATAATTTTTGCAGTCTGATTTTAATCTTTTCTAAAATTTTATTGCTACAGTAACACACTTTTCAGAATAAATGGCAAATGGCTAGAATAGCAGGGATATTGCAAATCAAGGTTGAGGTGCATGAGAGAAGCTATGTAAAAACTTACTCAGCACATGACTCCAAATAGACTTATCACTTTAAATTAATATATGTTTACCCTAAAGACCATTTCAAATAAAAAGAAATCATGAAGAGCCCAGCTCAACGGGAGAAAAAGAAAAGAAACATTCCACTTCTATACTGCTTGAAATCTGAGAAGCATGAATAATCCATTTAGGAGTCCTTGTGTTGGCTTCCACCATATTTTTTGTTGAAATGGGCTGTAATAGTATAATTAAAAACTTCTGTAGTTTGGTTAAGAAATTGAAAACCGTGCTAGAGGTTGCAATTAGTTACTTTTCTTCTGCTACCCTGGTATTTTCAGAAATAAATATTATCATGTTAATCTACTAAATGTGGTTTTGTAACAGCAATAATCTCCGTTAAATGCCATCATCTTGGGTCCTTATGAAACAGTTACCATGTGTGGCAATTCATTTACTGTAATAGCTTAATTATACAATTCTGTATAAGAAGCTAGTTATACATAGTTTACGATCGCTGAACTGTTATAAAACAGGTCAAACCTATTAATGTTTGTTAGACAGCAGTCCTAATACTCATACATAGTGCTAAATTTAAAGTGGCTCTGCAAGGTTGTTTTATTAAATGTAATCTGCACTTCTTATGTCTAAGAATCTCAAAGTCCATTGCAAATAATGATTTTAAGTCTCAATAACATGCATATGTGGGAGGTAAATATCACTATCATTTTATGGAAGGGGAAAATAAAGAACCAGAGGTTCATAAATTTACACAAGAATAGATTGTGACACCCACTTCTGTATCTTAATTGCTAGAGTTTGCTCTTTTAGTAATCTGCTTTTATCTATTACAGAAAATGTAGCTATTGTCATTTTGTATTGAAAGGTTTCCTATTTAAATTTCACTGAACAAAATTGACACCTATACGGATGTAGGTGCTAATGCACTCTGTTTACTTCAATCTGATGGCACCTGAGGAGAGATCAAGGTTAATCTCTTGCATGAGTGTTCTCTGTAATCCTAGCATACTACCTGTTTTCTGTGCCAGTTTTTTTCCGTGACTTAATGATTTATACTTGCAAGCACTGGATGTTTAGAGCTGCTCAGAATCTTTTGATTAAATGTTTTTTCCACTGGAAAATGCCACTTTGTTGAAACTGAAATTTAGTGAAAATATATCAGTTTTGACAAAGCTTTTTGGAAGATTTCTCAGGTTCAGGATGAAATTTCAAGAGAGATCCCAGAATAGTCCACTGGTTAGGGCATTAATCCCTCAAGTCCCCTTTCAAATCCTCAAATTCAAGTCCCTACTCCAAATCATGGAGAGCATGAGTCTCTCACATGAGAGCTGTAACTACTGGGATATTGGCTATTCTGGGATGGGGGAATCTCCCTCGAGATTCGAAAATGCATCCGATGAAGTGAGCTGTAGCTCACGAAAGCTTATGCTCTAATAAATTTGTTAGTCTCTAAGGTGCCACGGGTACTCCTTTTCTTTTTGCGAATACAGACTAACACGGCTGCTACTCTGAAACCAGAGATTCGAAAGGTTTCATATTTTTCTACATTGGAATGGAAACAACTTTAAAAAACCCCAATTTTTCAAGAAACAGAATTCTTATTTTCTAGCCACCCTATTGGTACCTTCTTTCACTACTTATTCTCAACCTAGCATTTATCATTTCAGGTTATCTTCACTTCCATCTGCTGATAACAAATGATGATTGTTGTATCCTATGGAGAAAAAGGATCATGGCACTAATTGCAATGTATTAGCTTTATGTTTATTGCTCTATATAAAGTATGTTGATTTTGTCAGAGAGAGAGAATCTATACTTTTGGGTAGTGGGTTGAGTTACAAAGTGGGTGGAACCAAATTTTGGAGAGGGTCCCTTGTATTAAACCCTTGTGGTTCCAAGAAAGGCTTGTATAGGGCTTCCTGGAATGTACTAGAATTTGTCCTGAAGGCCTTCATTTGGCCTTCAGGACAAATTGCTTTGGCTTAACAGTATTCTGAGACTGAGCTGAGGATTTTGTCTGAAAACGCATAGATTTTTTTTTTCCATCGAGAAGGTGACATTGAATTCATAACCAGGACCCATACAGTTCAAGGCCTTTCAGATCTTCTCTACTGTCAGCAGTTGCAAATATTTCTATACTATTGAAAAGTAAAAAGGCTATTTGATTTGTTTCAATAATAAGCCTTCAGAGCTTCTGATTACAATTCTGTCCCCAGATATCCTATTGGCGTTCAAAGAGGATTGTGCGTATGTGATTAAATTATATTAAAATCCAGCCCATGAAGAAGCTCCAAAGCCGTTTGAACATTTCTAGTTTGTCATGGTCCAAGTTTTAGTGAAGACTTGACAGTGCAACCCTGGCGCTCTTCCTGATTCTACTATGAAAAATGTTAAAGAAATCTGCTCCCTGCATATATGGATAGTTGCATCTGCTTTCTTCAGTGACTAATAGAGGAAATATGATCCACTATTTAGGCAGCTAGTCTGGAATTCAGGGAACCCTGGGATCAGTTCACTACATTTTCACAGACCTCCTTTGTGACCTTGGCCAAGTCACTTATGGCCAGGTATTTAAAGGTATTTAGGCACCTAAAAATTCAGCATGATTTTTTTTAAAATAAGCATTAGGTGCCTAACTATCATTGAAATCAATGAGCGTTAAATGCCAGTGTCTCACTGTCATGTCTGCAAAACAGGGATAATAGCAATCCGTACCTCACAATGGTATTGTGAGGTGTTGAGATACTACAGTTATGTGGGACAATACAAGTATGTAAGACTGTTATCCTTGCCCTGCTCTGGAGCTGTCTAGCTTTGGTTGAAAGGTCTCTTAAAAATAATATTTTCAGATAGCACAGTCTAAAATAGCACAGCCTAAAATACTGGTATGTACAAGGTAACTTGATCAGGTAGCACATGTTAAATTACAATTTGAAGCCCAGGCTTTTACAGGATTACCTGTCTGAAGATCTTAAAACCCATTATCAACATGGAGTTGCTAGTAGTGATTGTATAGTTAAGGTGGAGTTCTGTTTTATGCTTAAAGCAGGAATTCAACCTTTTATTTTCATAGGAATAATATACATATAGCATTTATTTACATTTTATGCCTCATATTTTGTGAGGTACCTAAAGTATAATTTTACAGTTTTAGAACATGTTCTAGAATGTTAGCTAGTATATTTTATCCTAGTCTAGAGGTACCATAAGAGAGAGTGAGTGGGGTTCTATATCAACAAAAATAGTTTATAAATTTTCAATAGGATAAAATATTAATTTTAACAATTTTGATAGAGGTACTTGGGTCTTAAAAGAGTCTTAAAAACACAATTTAATATGGAAATACCATAGAAGCAACTAGATCGGAAGTAAGTCATAACTGGGCACTTGGTCTAGAAAGTGACAAATTCCCTTATTTTTTCATATTTACATTATGCCATGCCACTTTTATTTGCAGCTATTTTACAGATTACTCTAGATAACTAACAGCAGGTTAATTTTGTAAAGGAGACATATTTTTCACCTATACGTTAAAAATACTGTAATTGGAGAATATTATCATTTCAAAATTACACTTCTAATTGACTTGACTTCATTAGTCCTTATTTCCTGAGTTACATCACGTAATAAATGTGTAGTCTTAAAGGGAGCCAACTTCAACTTTTAAGCTAATTTAAGCCAAAAATTTGGAGACCAGAAATTAGTAATGTTAATGGAAGCGTAGACAAATAATTGAAAATAGTCATGTATCTTGGAGTAGTACTAAAATCTACAAATTCTTACCTGCTGAAAGTAGCATCAAGCAATAAGCTTAATAGAATTGAGCATTATTCTGCCTTTGATGTTACATTAAAATTCAGAAGCAAGTATTACTTGTGCATCATTATCCATTAAACTAGAGAATTCAGCAGTTCAACTTCCATCAGAATCATGAAAATTTCATAGCATGTATTAAATATATCATACACAACTGGTATATTTTTTTTCTGATGAAGAGTGTTGCCCATATTTATGTATTATTGTTAACCCAAAATTATACTGCAGTTAGAGGAGGAACAGCATCTCTAAAACATGCTATTGGTTTGCCAGGAATGATTAAATCAAATGTGATGAGTGCAATTTCTGTCACTTTAAATGATCATACTTTTCCCTCTAAAGGAAGATGTTTCATGAGTTGTGTCTGGCACAGGAGAAATTGTAGAAACCTCCTAAGGTGACCTAATACACAGAATACCATGTTCTAATATAAGATCTATGGACTGTGCTCTGGCTGTCCCTGGGTAAACTTGTATCATAAGTAAATGAATACTCTAAGTGGTAACAGAAGATTTGTATTCCCCTCTGCTCCAAAATTTTTGCTTGGGTTAGGTGATGCATATGGTGTTGAACTGAGTGTGTTTACTTCCCCATGTAGCAATTCTTAGCTACTCTATGTAATCTCTTTATTTTAAGTTCATCAACCACTGTAATACTTAGGCACAAAAATTATAAGATGAGTCCATTCAAATACTTTTTGTATGCTTAACACTTCGATGTTTTTGTATGGTCAGAAAAAGAAGTGAAGTTATATGCTCATTAGTATGAGATACAACTCTTTTATGAAAGCCTTTGTTTTCTTGACCGAGGAAAGTACGTGTATAGTGAACACCCAGGGTTCCTTTTTTCAGAATGTTATGAAAAGGCTTGGTGTTCCCCTCACTGAATTCCTCCCTCCCTTTGCAGAGCCTTTCTCTTTTAAAGAACGAATAATTGTTGTTGTTTTTTAAAGTGCTGGGGTTTATTTGTTCTAACATATCGTTTGGAGACTGACCTATTTAAGGGGGTAAGATTGACTTAAAATTACACTTCTGGCTAAAACAACGAGGAGTCCTTGTGGTAACCTTAGAGACTAACAATTTATATGCCACCATGTGCCAGCAATGCCCCTCTGCCATGTACATTGGCCAAACTGGACAGTCTCTATTCAAAAGAATAAATAGACACACATCTGACATCAAGAATTATAACATTCAAAAACCAGTAGACTAATACATCCATCTTACTGGACACTCAATAACAGACTTAAAAGTGGCAATTGTTCAATAAAAAAAATTTCAAAAAGACTCCAATGAGAAACTGCAGAACTGGAATTAATTTGCAAACTGGACACCATCAAATTAGGCCAGAATAAAGACTGGGAGTGGATGGGTCACTATAAAAACTAATTTCCCCCTGCTGATACTCGCACCTTCTTGTTAACTGTTTGAAATGGGTCATATTGATTATATTAGCCTCATTAGCACTACAAAAGTGATTTCCACGCCTTCTTGTCAACTATTGAGAATAGCCCACTTTCACCTTAATTGAATTGGCTCTTTAGCACTGACCTCCCAATTGGTAAGGCAACTCCCATCTTTTCATGTGCTGTGTATTTATACCTCTCTACTGTATTTTCCACTCCATGCATCTGAAGAAGTGGGTTTTAGGCCATGAAAGCTGATGCCCAAATAAATGCATTAGTCTCTGCGGTGCCACAAGGACTCCCCGTTGATTTTGCTGATACAGACTAACACAGCTACCACTCTGAAACCTGTCACTTCTGGCTAAATCTCTTGTATGCCATTGTCACAATTCACACCACACATTTTTGTAATTGAAATAAATTAGAAGAAAAATGTTTCTAAATTTGTTTTGGCCATTGGGTGTAAACTCTTTTTTCTGTTATTTACCCCTTCTCCCAACAAACATTCAAAAAAAAATAGAGCATAAGATTGTGAAACCAAACTTGGGCAAGGGAACTGGGAGGTTGGTGATGTATCTTTTTTTAGTTTTGTTAAAAAATAGATTTCA
The DNA here is from genome assembly GCF_009764565.3 of Dermochelys coriacea. Lineage (NCBI taxonomy): Eukaryota > Metazoa > Chordata > Testudines > Dermochelyidae > Dermochelys > Dermochelys coriacea. The sequence continues at coordinate 139,033,183 of NC_050070.1, forward strand.
GGTTGGTGCATAATTTAAGTGTGAAAGGTCTCAATTAACCCTAATTGATTTGAAAACCTGTGACTGCTAGAAGGGGAACATTTCTGATAGCTGAGCCTTATAAAAAGACATCAGTTTAATTATCTTTCTTTGGTAAAGGATGGCACAGATAAAGGAAGAGCAGGAAGATGTCAGCTGAAGGTTAGAATTAAAATCCACAACAAAATTTAGTGCACATGCATATATGCAGTGTTGTAGCCATGTCTGTTCCGGAGTATTAGGGAGACAAGATGTGTGATGTAGTATCTTTTATTGGACCATCTTCCATTGGTGTGAGAGAGAAGCTTTACAGCTTACACAGAGTGACACAGCTAAATACAAGGTAGAACCTAGACATAAAGAAGAACTGTGTATAAGCTCGAGAAATTGTCTCTCATCAAAAAGATGATGATCAAATAAAATATATTGCCTCACTCTCCTGGTCTTGCTAATGCACCTGCATATTTTTAAAAGCTTTGACCACCAGGCTTTTAAGATACAATGCTGTTCTCTTTTACTGTAGAAAACCTGCAGTACTAGAGGATAAACTTAAAACAAGCTGAGAGTCTGTATCTGTCTCTTCACACTTTTTACAAAACTATAATGGATTTTGTTCCAAGTATGCTGTCATAAATCTAAAGGGAAGTGTAACAACCTTTATGTATACAGTGACATAAAATCCCTCCTGGCCAGAGGTACAGAATCACTTACCTGTGAGGGGTTAATCAGTTCAATTAACCTAGTTGGCACCTGACCAGAAGGACCAATGGGAAAAGAAGATACTTTCAAATCTGGGGGACGGGGGGGGGAGGTTTCGTTTGGGCTCTCTTTGTTTTGTTCCCTCTCGGGACAAAGAGAGAGACCAAGCAGGTAAACCAGCACCTAAAAAGATCCTGAAATAATACATCTAAAATTACAGAAATTGTAAGTAATTGCAAGAAAATGCGTTGATTATCTTTTTTTGTTTTAATTTTGTGAATTTTCCCTATGATAAGAGGTAATTTTATTCCTGTTTTGTAACTGGGAAGCAGAGTAAGAGGGGAATTATCTGTGTTTTTAAATCTTTTTATTTACCCTGTAAAGTTATCTTCCATTCTGATTTTGTAGGTATGATTCTTTAACTTTTAAAAAAAAATAAAATTCTTCTTTTAAAAACCTGATTTGATCTTCAGTGTTCTAAAAACCAGGGATTTGGTCTGTGCTCACTTTTTTAACCTATTGGTTGGTATATTATTCTCAAGCCTCCTCAGGAAAGCGGGTGAAGAGGCTTGGGGGATATTTTGGGGGGATAGCGCTCCAAGTGGCCCTTCCCTGAATGTTTGTTTAAATCACTTGGTGGTGGCAGCTATACTGTCCAAGACAAGGAAAGGAATTCGTGCCTTGGGGAAGTTTTTAACCTAAGCTGGTGGAATATAAGTTTAGGGGGCCTTTCATGTGGGTCCTCACATCTGTACCCCAGAGTTCAGACTGGGGAGGGAACCCAACATATGCCTTGTGAGGTATCATTTGAAAACTCATAATTTGCTGAGCATTATTGTTCTGGTAAAATGTGTGGCAACATTGTATGTAACGTTATAAGATTCTACTGTATGACTTTACAGAGATATGCTCCAAGTTTAGAAAAGATGGTGCAAACCATTTCTTCAGAGACAAAAGGCAAACTGACACCTCATAAGGTGTCAACATAATTAAATGGACTATCTATCCCCTGGTTAAGTGGCCACTCTTTGGCAGGAAAAAGGGTGTGAGTGAGAAATTTACTTCTTGAAAATGGAACAGCTGGAGGTTTCCATGCAAACAGAGTTTGTCTCTCCTGAACCTTAGCTGGAGATGATTTTCAAAGAGGAAAATAACTATAAGAAGGAAAAACAGATGACACAAATCATCTCACCCTTCATCTGTACTTACGGCATCAGCAATATCTGAAAAATAAGGAAATTAACATTGAACTGAGGGAGAGATCCTGTGTGAAAGGAGTTTAGTCAATAGGACTGCTAGAGCGTGTGGGGTGAGAAACTTTTGCTTTGATTAAGTTTGCATTTTACCTTTTATTTCTTCATAATCAATTTTAACTTTTTATGCATCATTATGTGTAATCACTTACAGTCTATCCTTCTGTAGTTAATAAACTTGCTTTATTTTATCTAAAGCAGTTTATTTAGATTGAAATGTTTGGGGAAACTCCATTTGAGATAACAAGGTTTGTGCTTATCATTTTCTATGAATGAAATGATGGACTTAATATGAACTTGTATTGTCCAGGAGGGTGCTGGGCAATACAAGAGACAGATTTTTGGGGACAAGTTTGGGACTGGAAATTTGCTGGTGTCACTCTAAGATAGTTCAGGAGTGGTTGGCTAAAGCACTCAACTGATGGGAGTAATCTACATGGTAGAGATTATGTGTGAGCAGACCATGAGTGGTTGCTCTCAAAGTGAAGCAGCGTAAAAGACACTCCAGTTTGGAGAGTTGAGCTGACACAGCTGTTCAACAGTCCAGATAGTACTTCAGGGAATATCACACAAGCTCATATATATCCAATATCCAAATTTTCAACATCATTTTAAAAAATCCAGATATCAGAACTGCTTGCAGGATTCCAGTCTCGGTCTTGTTTTAATTCAGAGAGATGGGTTGGCTAAAAATTCACTCTTTGAAAAATCATCATATTAAGTTTGTGTTTAAGGATGTATCGGTGTTTGCAGAGTAGTATGGCCATATCTTCCAAGCCTGCTATGTGATTAATATAGCCATTAAAATATATCAACTCTTTCACATGCAGATTTTCATTATTTATTTGTACATAGTACAAATAACAGAATAATAATCTAGCAGATGAGCTAGATCTGTTACTGTGCTGTGGTATTCTAAGAACACACAGTAATGCATACATATATTTTAGGATATTTTTATTCCACTAAACATTAGTGAACAAATACATGGCTTGTGTGTGTTTTACTTTCAAATTCTGACCCATAAGGGTTATCTCTGGATATGCTAATGATACTCAAAGTTTCCATGAAATTCTTCTATTGGGGATTGGGAGCAAGAAGTTTGAATCCTTGTGGAAGAGGCCAGCAAGTATCCACAAGGCAACAGTGTAGGTTTTGAGATCCAGGTGCTTCTTAAAGGATTTCATATATGCAAGGGCCTTCTATGCAAAGGCTCTGTCATCTTACTACTACATGTAATTTTCCCTCCCACAAGCTCCTGAATAACACCAATAGCTTCACTGACTACCAAGGGTGCTGGAATAATGTGTAGAGTCGGAGTGCTTAATGCCATTGGACCAAACTCTAACCCCTGTATATGATGGAAACCACTTCAAGCCAGGAGGTGCAGTAGCATCCCCAGCATGTCTAGTTATAGCACCTATGCTGACTACTGCTACCCCAGAACATCGCTTCCTGGAGGGTTACGTAGTGCGGAGAGAGGATTTGTGCAAATTATTGCTGACACTGTCTGGTAACTCATTTGGACTTACCTATGTGGAAATTTTTGAAGGGGAGAACTTACACCCCCCCCTCTCTTTTTCTGAAAATCTGGACCCTTAGGTTTAAGCAGAGGTAAAGGGATGGAGAAGTACGTCACAGAACTGGATTCCTTCCCTCTACCACATCTTCCCTGGCAGATGTGGAGTTTTGGGCTCCTTTGAATATGCAGAAGTGGAGGGCGGTAGAATGCCTGTCTGTGCAAAGATGTGGTGCTATGTGGCACGTATATGGCATAATCTGTGATATGGGGTCAAGGCTTAAGGTTTATAGATCCCTTCTGTCAATCTACAATGTTTATTTTCATCACTGGTTATGATTTAACTCTATCTTTTCCTTCTTGGCAATTTTTATTTCCATGTTTTATTTTAATTACCAATTTTACACAGATGATACTCAACTATACATAACCCTTGATACCTTTTAATGACTTCTCTCTTTCCACTTTCTTTTCCAAGTAAACTTGTTGCTTCATCTACAATTCTTTTTTTAATATTTCAAAGATAATTCCTTTTTTAATATTTCAAGGATAATTCCTTTCTTTGGACAAGAAGACAGTCTACAAACTCAATTCATTATCTTACCTCTTCCTTCTCAAATCAGAAGACCGCATCTTGTTTTTAACTATGCTGCCATCTTTGACTTGGGACACTCCTGCTTTTCTCACAACTTTTATCTCTTCAGAACTTTTTACTGCAGCCATGACAACATTCCTGTTCACAGTGCTGCCACAAGTTAATACTCTGCTGAAACGCCGATCTATGCTTTAATCTCCTTTCATCTTATCTAATGCAGTTAATTTCTCAACAGCCTCTATGGTTTCTGGTCTTAATTTATAGAATGTGGCTGCCAACCTGGCCCTGAGAAACACAACAGCAATTCTATCCGCACTTCATTCATTTCAGGATCAGTTAAAAGTAGCTAACGCTCAAACCTACCTCATGGAATTTTTCTCTCTACTTTCCTTCCCAAACTCACCACAAATATAGCATTGGTATCATCTCTACATTCACACAATTTTGCTGTTGCTGGTACAAAAATCTTCTGCTCTGCCATGCTTGTTTCCTGGAAAAGTCTTCCTATGTGTGTCTGCCTTGTGAAATTTCTTTTAATCTCTCAGTGGAAACACATTTCTTCCTTGCCTTTCATTGTAATTTCTCTTGTTTCATTTATTATTTAACTCTGTAATTTTATTATTTAACACTTAAAATCATATTAGAATACAGTATATCTGACAGATCCATTACAAAATTGTACTGTATTATTAGTAGATAATATCTCAGGACAAATCACCATTTCTAGAGCTCATTGTTCAGTATCCCTCAAAAATACCACTGAACTAGTGATAACTCACTCACTGCTATGATTTGAATCCCATTGCACAATAAATAATTGCATTATGGTTGCAAGGCCTGAACACTTTACAAGAGAGAGATTAAATAACTGCAAAAATCCAACTTTGTTTCCTGCACAGAATCTGGAACATCAAACAGTAGAACGAAGTGAGTAGTGTTAAAGAAGGATTAGTACTTGGCATTAAACCCACTCTCCTGAAGGCAATGTTTGTCTAGTCCCAGCAGGGATAAATGATGATCACATCCTAAACCAGTGGCAAAATATCAGTGCATACTGAGGGTAATGTTAAGCCCCTGTGTAAGCATTTCATGAGGAGTTACATCAGCTTATGCCATGGCTGAATTTTGGTCCACAGGACTTCATATACCAGGGTAGATCACTATTCACTGAAATCAGGTATCCTACTTCTGGAAGGGATTGATAGAAGATTCTTTCAGAAAAAGATAAAAAAAACACATTGCACCTGACCAATAATACACTGCCATTCACAGGGGAAACTCTGACTCGCTAGTAAATACCAAGGCAAAAAGAAGGCAAGTGTAAAGTCTTGTAAGACTTTTTTACAGAATCCAAGTACTGTCTGATAGAGAGATCTAGCTGATCTGTTTAGAGGTAGATTAAAACAGGATTTTTGGCTTTGGGGCTGCTGCATCAGAGGGAACTTTGTATGGCACTTATGGAGCAGCAGGTACCATGTTACAGTACTGATTGTTGCCTGGCAGTTACCTGCTCTAAGACAGAACTTAGAGAAGATGAAATGAGCAATCCATGGTAACTCACTCAAATCATCAAGTTATTAAGGAGAGGGTGGTCAGTTGCTAAGAGTCACGAGCTAAGTCCTCCAACACTTATTCATGTGAGTTACCCTTGCACCTGCATGTAGTCCCAACAGGATCATATTTTTGCTTGCTTGAAATCAGTAGGACTAGTTGCATGAATAAGGAGTGAGCCCTATGTGACTTCATTTTATCTGGCATGTGCAACCTCCAAGGGATTTAGGTGAATATGGGCTCGGTATAGTCTTAATCCACATCTGAATCTTTGAACAGTTTAGGATGCTTCTCCATTTGGCATTGTGTGACAGATTGTTAATAAAGCAACAGTAAAGTACTACATGTGAAGTGTAAATATATTCCCATGTCATCAGAAAATCTGGTATTAAACATATGTACAATCATACTAGTGGATTTATCAAGTGTGTAATAATGCACTCTTAAAACTAGTATATATCCCAATAACCATATATTTGCCCAGTTTGCAGTCTTGCATTGCTCTAACTAGCTGTCTCAGGTCCCACATCGAAAAGGGTTATACAGCCGGATATACAGCAGGGTGGCTATCTACAAAAATCAGATTACCTTCCATGGCAATGATGGACTGTGATTATTTATAATGATCGTATTTTCATTATGGCTGTCAAGCGATTAAAAAAATTAATCACGATTAATCACGCTGCTAAACAATAATAGAATAACATTTATTTAAATATTTTTGGATGTTTTCTACATTTTAAAATGTATGGATTTCAATTACAACACAGAATACAAAGTGTACAGTGGTCACTATATATTTTTATAACAAATATTTGCGCAATAAAACAAATAGTATTTTTCAATTCACCTCATATAAATACGGTAATGCAATCTCTTTAGCATGAAAGTTGAACTTACAAATGTAGAATTATGTACAAAAAAAACCTGCATTCAAAAATGTAAAACTTTAGATCCTACAAGTCCACTCAGTCCTATTTCTTGTTCAGCCAATCACTCAAAGAAGTTTGTTTACATTTGCAGGAGATAATGCTGCACGAATCTTGTTTAAGGTGTCACCTGAAAGTGAGAAGAGACGTTCACATGGCACTGCTGTAACTGGCGTCGCAAGATATTTATGCGTTAAGTGCCTTAAAGATTCATATGTCCCTTCATGCTTCAACCACCACCCCAGAGGACATGCCCATGCTGATAATGGGTTCTGCTGCTGATGGGTTCTGCTCAATAATGATCCAAAGCAGTGCGGACCGAGACGTTCACTTTTTATCATCGGAGTCAGATGCTACCAGCAGAAGGTTGATTTTCTTTTTTGATGGTTTGGGTTCTGTAGTTTCTGCATCAGAGTGTTGCTCTTTTAAGACTTTGGAAAGCATGCTCCACATCTTGTTCCCCTCAGATTTTGGAAGGCACTTCAGATTCTTAAACCTTGGGTCAAGTGCTGTAGCTACCTCTAGAAATCTCACATTGGTACCTTCTTTGCGTTTTGTCAAATCTGCAGTGAGAGTGTTCTTATAATGAACAACATGTGCTGGGTCATCATCCGAGACTGCTGTAGTATGAAATGTATGGTAGAATGCAGGTAAAAGGGTAAAACAGAGCAGGAGACATACTATACTCCCCCAAGGAGTTCAGTCAAAATTTAATGAATGCATTATTTTTTTAACAAGTGTTATCAGCATGGAAGCATGTCCTCTGGAATGGTAGCTGAAGCATGAATCATAGAATATCATGGTTGGAAGGGACCTCATGAAGGGGCATACGAATGCTTACCATATCCGGCACGTCAATACCTTGCAATGCCAGCTACAAAAGTGCCATGCAAATGCCTGTTCTCACTTTTAGGTGACATTGTAAATAAGAAGCCAGCAGCATTAACTCCCATAAATGTAAACAAACTTGTTTGTCATAGCGATCAGTGAATAAGAAGTAGGGCTGAGTGGACTTATAGGCTCTAAAGTTTTACATTGTATTTTTTTTTGAGTACATTTGTAAGTTGCACTTTCACGATAAAGGATTACATTATGGTACTTGTATGAGGTGAATTGAAAAATACTATTTATTTTATTTATCATTTTTACAGTGCAAATATTTGTAATAAAAATAATATAAATAATAAAGTGAGTACTGCACATTTTGTATTCTGTGTTGTAATTTAAATCAATATATTTAAACATGTAGAAAAAAATAAAAAAATAGTTAGTACATTCCAATTGGCATTCTATTGTTTAACAGTGCGATTAAAACTGTGATTGATCACAATTAATTTTTTTAGTTAATTGTGAGTTAACTGTGATTAATCAACAGCCCTAATTTTTATTTGTGCTATGTTATTTATACCAAAATAACTGAGTCTATTTCTGTAGATTTAAATCTAACTTTATTCTCATATGATCTTTGAAAAACAGTTATAGCAGGATTACTTATATCAAATTCCTCTGGGTCAATTCTTTCCTATAACAAAGAATATGTAGATGTACATATTTTTCATGTTACGGGATGATGTAGTAGTTTTGGGGATGTTACATAGTCTATCCGTTGTGTAGTATGTATATAAAGATATAAAGGTTTTTCTTTACAATATAATTATATGTTATAACATTTTATTGTGTTGGTAAAACTAGAAATTATAATCTAAGAACTAAAGATTATGGCACAAGGTTAAAAGCTCAAACCCTTGTCTGCAAGGAAGCACAAGATCTAGTAAGGTGACTCATTTCATATTGTTTTGGATTTATGGATAGTTGTGGGGGGGAGGGAGAGGGAGATATTTAAGTGAAATGAAGAATGAAACAGATTTGTTTCATTTTAGGTTGCTTTAGTTTCACAAGAATCCTCTTAAAATACCTGAACATCTACACAAGATTTTGGATTTTTTTTTATTTACATTTCTCAAAACCTGGCCATGTCACACACTTAGTTTACTCAGTCAAATATCCTTCTCATCTTGTATTACTTCTATAATTTGATTTAATTTATTAGCTACTACTTCAATGAGAAATTCGTTTTGTCCCCTTGTTTTCCAGCTTTACTATCATTTCATTATTGCAATAAAAAAATGCTCTAACAGATGTACTCAGATTGAGGCTCGCAAGGTGCAAGTGACTCTTTAATGTGTCTCCTGCAGCTCTTTGCAGCACATGATATTAAAACAGTGTGATTTTAATTAATAACCAGTCTAAGTTATTCATCAATCGGGGTGCTTTTACAATGCTATTAATCAATTGTAGATGAAAAAATAATAATGCACATTTTGCTGTGAGAATTATATATATGATAAAAATAGTAAATGAAACAATTCACACAATGGTGGCTCTTTTGGGTAATCTTGATTGCTAATTTGGCTCCTGAACCACTGAGGTCTGAGTATCACTGTGCTAGGAAGTACCAACTAAGTTTGTAGGGTTTGATTCTATGCTGCAACTCCAGGAAGAGCAGACCAAGGGAAAAGGACTACAGGGTACCCCATAATCCCCTTAGTGCCAGGCAGCGTGGGTATTCCCCCATCCATCCCCAGCACATCTCCTACACTTGGATTTGTGATGGGGAAACATAGGGCTGATGATAGTGGCCCTACAGTGTGCCTATGCAGGGAAATTCTTCCCCAGACCAGTTGACTGTATATTTGAGGCCCCTAGTTGCTGCCAGAATGGGGGACAGAATCTATCCTTTTTGTCTCAATACCCTCCATATTCAGAATGTCTTAGTCTCCTGTCCTTCATCTGTGTAATTCATGACTTCCTTCTGATGAACTCTGCATGGAGAACCAGAGCATGCTGATCTCTCTGGTGGCACTGAATTTTCAGCACTGGCTCATGAAGACCCTCTTAATATGAATTAAAAACAATGATGGACAAACTGCAGAAATTGGAAAAATAATAGCACAGATACTGGCAGCAGCTAGTAGACATATATTTTAGCTTGGCAACAGGTATGTTAGTTGGAAATAAGAGTTTTAAATCACAGGTATTACTTTTTCTAAAACCAATTTAGGACGTGCTATTAACACCCTAGGCCATGTTAAACATTCTCTTACTTTGTGAGAAGTTCCAGTGAAATGCAGGTACTTTCCCAGTGTGCACAGGTGGTACCATTGAATCGTTAATTGTACTCACCTGTTGTCTTGAGGGGAGGCATGTGATGAAGAACCTAATGGCTTAAGTAAGGGATGAAAAATGGTACAACATAAGGGTACTCCTTTTAAATGTTGTAATTAGGGTATAGTAATTTATGGGACACCGTGCTTTTTAAGGACTCTGCTTACAGTTGCAGTTTCACCAATTCAGACACTAGCTTCTGCCTCCATTCCTAGCTCTAGCTAATAAATCTGAACTTAAGCACTAATGGGGAAGGGAAAGGGAGTTTGCATGCCAAAATTCTTACCAACTAACATCTCATGCATTGCCTTTCTATATGGCATCTGTGAATCCAAGACTCTGCCTTTTTAAATACTCAAGGCTTAATAAGCCTGAGCTCATTGATTGTAAGTAGCACAAATAATGGAGGAAAGCATCTGCAGGTAGCAGAATATTTTGCCTTGTTTTCTTCCAAAACTACCAAATCTTTAAAAGTTATTAATTACACTTACTGAGTATTCAAGAAAATCATGACGGGCTAAGAAGCAGTTTTGCAGAGAAGGACCTTGGGATTACAGTGGACGAGAAGCTGGATATGAGTCAGTAGTGTGCCCTTGTTGCCAAGAAGGCAATGGCATATTGGGCTGTATTAGTAGGAGCATTGCCAGCAGATCAAGGGAAGTGATTATTCCCCTCTCTTTGGCATTGGTGAGGCCACATCTGGAGTATTGCGTTCAGTTTTGGTCCTCCCACTACAGAAGAGATGTGGACAAATTGGAGAGAGACCAGCAGAGGGCGACAAAAATTATTAGGGGGCTGGGGCACATGACTTATGAGGAGAGGCTGAGGTAGCTGGGTTATTTAGTCTGCAGAAGAGAAGAGTGAGAGGGGATTTGATAGCAGCCTTCAATTGCCTGAAGCGGGGTTCCAAAGGGGATGGAACTAGGCTGTTCTCAATGGTGGCAGATAACAGAACAAGAAGCAATAGTCTCAAGTTTCAGTGGGGGAGGTCTAGGTTTGGGGGGGATTGGGCTAGATGACCTCCTGAGGTCTCTTCCAACCCTAATATTCTATGATTCTGTGTGTTTCTTTTGAAACAGAATTGCTTATGCACAGTGCATCATAAACTAATTCTTTCTCATATAAAAGGAGTCCCTTTAGAGACTGGTTTCAGAGTAGCAGTCGTGTTACTCTGTATTCACAAAAAAGAAAAGGAGTACTTGTGGCACCTTAGAGACTAACAAATTTATTAGAGCATAAGCTTTCGTGAACTATCCGATGAAGTGAGCTGTAACTCACGAAAGCTTATGCTCTAATAAATGTGTTAGTCTCTAAGGTGCCACAAGTACTCGTTTTGTTTTTGCAAGAATAATTCTTGGTAGGTGGCTTGTTCATGAGCAGTTCATTGTGAGTATTTGATAGAAACACAAAGCAAAACTTTGGTTTGGGGTATTGGGGGGTACGTGAACAAAGTTTGATACGAAATATAACCATGAACGTACTATAAAGAGAAACTACCAAGTATCACAGCTTGTACCAGCAGAGTCCACTGTAGAAGGTTTCTATACCTTCTAATTGCAAGCATTTAAGGTTCCAAAATGCCATTATAACAGGGTTGAAAGCATGCCAGAGTCAAAGCAATAGTATTTCGTTTAGTCTCTTAAAGTATTGGCAAGTTTACATGATTTTTTTTTCATACATGTGCTAATTGAGGATTTTCTTAAAGCTCCTGGAAGAATTTGATTAGGTGAGAATTTCAGTTTTTTTAAAAAATATTTCTTGGCTTCAGGCTGTAGGAAAAAAGCTTGAAAATGTGACTCAAACATATCCTAAAGGCTCAAATCCAAATAAAAACCCATTAAAAGTAATCATTTTGTTTTTCTTTTTCCTTTTTTTAGTGTGTGTGGGGTTTTTCTTTTTTCTTTTTCTAAGTACAGAAATAAATGGCAGTTACCGTGGGTACATACAATGGAAAACAGAGTTTTATATTGTGAGCACTTTTCAGTCAAGAACTATACTGAGACTTATTTCATCCCGCTGTGGGATATTGGATAGTGATAACTTCAGATAACTACTGACTTGGGTTAGTTTTAAACGGATAAATCAGAAGTAGAAGGCTTCACATCCCATCATCAAGTCTTAAGCTATCTGATACCCACAGAAGATTTTGATTTATATAGTTATCAAAAGAAGAAAAATTGAAAGAGGAGCTTCAGTGGGGTTCTGAGGTTCTACACAGTTTTTATGATGTACCTAGTAATGGGGACCCATGTTATATAATTGCTTTACAGAAAATCAAAGCCTCCAGGAACATCAAATAATGATAGAATCATCACAATGAATGACAATGTGTTAATATTTCCATCAATTAATTCAGAGTGGCAAAGTTGGTTGGCAGTACTCTGTAATTCCTGCATAATTATTTCTGAGAGATCATTGTTGTGTTAAAATGGAATTTCTTTCCAAAATAGATTCATAGATTCATAGATACTAAGGTCAGAAGGGACCATTCTGATCATCTAGTCCGACCTCCTGCACAGCGCAGGCCACAGAATCTCACCCACCCACTCCTACGAAAAACCTCACCTATGTCTGAACTATTGAAGTCCTCAAATCATGGTTTAAAGACTTGAAAGAGCAGAGAAGCCTCCCTCAAGTCACCCGTGCCCCATGCTACAGAGGAAGGCGAAAAACCTCCAGGGCCTCTCCAATCTGCCCTGGAGGAAAATTCCTTCCCGACCCCAAATATGGCAGTCAGCTAAACCATGAGCATATGGGCAAGATTCACCAGCTAGATACCCAGGAAAGAATTTTCTGTAGTAACTCAGATCCCATCCATCTAATATCCCATCTCAGGGGATTAGTCCTATTTACCCTGAATATTTAAAGATCAATTACTTACCAAAATCCCATTATCCCATCATACCATCTCCTCCATAAACGTGTCGAGTAGAATCTTAAAACCAGATAGATCTTTTGCCCCCACTGCTTCCCTTGGAAGGCTATTCCAAAACTTCACTCCTCTGATGGTTAGAAACCTTCATCTAATTTCAAGTCTAAACTTCCTGGTGGCCAGTTTATACCCATTTGTTCTTGTGTCCACATTGGTGCTGAGCTTAAATTCCTCTCCCTCTCCTGTATTTATCCCTCTGATATATTTATTCAGAGCAATCGTATCTCCCCTCAACCTTCTTTTAGATAGGCTAAAGAAGCCAAGCTCCTTAAGTCTCCTTTCATAAGACAAGTTTTCCATGCCTCGGATCATCCTAGTAACCCTTCTCTGTACCTACTCCAGTTTGAATTCATCCTTTTTAAACATGGGAGACCAGAACTGCACACAGTATTCTAGGAGAGGACTCACCAGTGCCTTTTATAATGGTACTAAAGCCTCCTTATCCCTACTGGAAATGCCTCTCCTGATGCATCCCAAAACCGCATTAGCTTTTTTTCACAGCCATATCACATTGGCAGCTTATGGTCATCCTATGATCAACCAATACTCCAAGGTCCTTCTCCTCTTCCGTTACTTCTAATTGATGCGTCCCCAACTTGTAACTAAAATTCTTGTTGTTAATCCCTAAATGCATAACCTTACACTTCTCACTATTAAATTTCATCCTATTGCTATTACTCCAGTTTACAAGGTCATCCAGATCCTCCTGTATAATATCCCGATCCTTCTCCGAATTAGCAATACCTCCCAGCTTTGTATCATCTGCAAACTTTATTAGCACACTCCCACTTTTTGTGCCAAGGTCAGTAATAAAAAGATAAAGTAAGATTGGTCCCAAAACCGATCCCTGAGGGACTCCACTGGTAACCTCCCTCCAACCTGACAGTTCGCTTTTCAGTAGGACCCATTGCAGTCTCCCCTTTTAACCAATTCCTTACCACCTTTTGATGTTCATATTGATCCCCATCTTCTCCAATTTAACTAATAATTCCCCATGTGGCACGGTATCAAATGCCTTACTGAAATCTAGGTAAATTAGATCCACTGCATTTCCTTTATCTAAAAAATCTGTTACTTTTTCAAAAAAGGAGATTAGGTTGGTTTGGCACGATCTACCTTTTGTAAAACCATGTTGTATTTTGTCCCATTTACCATTGACTTCAATGTCCTTAACTAATTTCTCCTTCAAAATTTTTTCCAGGACCTTGCATACTACAGATGTCAAACTAACTGGCCTGTAGTTACCCAGATCACTTTTTTTTCCCCTTCTTAAAAATAGGAACTATATTAGCAATTCTCCAATCATTCGGTACTACTCCTGAGTTTACAGATTCATTAAAAATTCTTGCTAATGGGCTTGCAATTTCAGATGCCAATTTCTTTAATATTCTTGGATGAAGATTATCTGGGCCCCCCGATTTAGTCCCATTAAGCTGTTTGAGTTTCGCTTCTACCTCTGATATGGTAATATCTACCTCTATATCCTCCTTCCCATTTGTCATGCTACCATTATCCCTAAGATCCTCTTTAGCCTTATTAAAGACTGAGGCAAAGTATTTGTTTAGATATTGGGCCATGCCTAGATTATCTTTAACCTCCACTCCATCCTCAGTGTTAAGCGGCCCCACTTCTTCTTTCTTAGTTTTCTTCTTATTTATATGGCTATAGAACCTTTTACTATTGGTTTTAATTCCCTTTGCAAGGTCCAACTCAACTCGACTTTTAGCCTGTCTCACTTTATCCCTACGTGTTCTGACCTCAATTAGGTAGCTTTCCTTGCTGATCTCTCCCATCTTCCACTCCCTGTATGCTTTCTGCTTCTTCTTAATCACCTCTCTAAGATGCTTGCTCATCCAGCTTGGTCTACAACTCCTTCCTATGAATTTTTTCCCCTTTCTTGGGATACAGGCTTCCGATAGCTTCTGCAGCTTTGATTTAAAATAATCCCAGACCTCCTCTACCTTTTAGATCCATAAATTCTTCAGTCTAATCCACTTCCCTAACTAATTTCCTTAATTTTTGAAAGTCAGCCCTTTTGAAATCAAAAACTCTAGTTGCAGATTTATTTTTATTTAATCCTTCCATTTAGTTTGAACTGAATTAGCTCATGATCACTTGAGCCAAGATTGTCCCCTACAACCATTTCTTCTATGAGGTCCTCGCTACTCACCATGTATAATATTAGATTTTCAGTAAGTGCGTGGTTTATGTTTCTTTACTAATGCAAATTACTTTAGGTAATGTTGTTGTTTACTGTTTAACTGAGTCATCACATATTTCAGCATCGGTACAGAGTGCTCCGCTAGATGTATCTGTGGCTCCATGGTTCCGATCCCTGGTACCAAAGAAGAGAGACAGACCTTCTTTGGGCTCAGTGTCTCATTCTTCCATCTTGGTACTGAGGCAAGATAGGGGCAAGAACTCTACAAACTGTGTGGCAGAGAGACCCGCCCCAAGAGTTTTGCCTATTGAGAGGGTTCATTGGCTCCAGAGCCTGTGGCAGGTCTCTCGAGGTTGTCCCCTGAGAGACATCTGAGGAGCCAACAATTGATGCTCCTGCCATTTACCCCAGAGTCATATGCAGCCACAAGAAACTTGCTTAGCTTCTCAGTACTGATTTCATCATCACTGGAAACTGTCCAACCACTTCTTGCCCCTGCGGTTCAACTCTCACCGCACTGAGACCCCCCCAATACCACTGTCTAGACCTCCTCTCAAACCAGTTGTTTTGAGAGGGACATCTCCATTGATTTCTCTGGTACCACCATCCCTGGGTTCAGGTGACCTTTCTCAGGTACAATCTGTAGCTGCACCTCCACTGTCTGAAACTTCTGACTCATCCTGGGACTCGGAAGTGCTGTCTTCTGTATCTTGGGTAAGACATAGCACTTACAAGGTCATCTGGGCCATGGACAATGCAGCATCCCCAACGGTGGCCTTTCCCTTGTGGTAATGACCTGCACAAAGATGGGTCTTGGGTGCATATTAGTGGTCACAATGTGTTGTAGGCAGGACTCTGAGGTAAATTCCCTTCAGCATGTCAGGATCATCATTTGTTGTTTTTTGGAGGATTAAACAAGTTTACTTAGACCTAGAATGGTAGTCCTGCTGCATCTCTTGGATATATCTGCTTCCAGATTATGTAACCATTTGTGTAACAATTTGATATGATATGAACCAGGATGACTTTGATGTTCTGGTCGAAATAACAGGGAGAGTCAAGCAGGGAAAGACAGTGGCTATATCAATCCCTAAGTGTTCAGAGTTTCACCAGATTTCACTTCAATGGGAATTAAATTCAATGGAAGTTGTGTGGCTGAATCACATGCTGCTTTTTGAAAAAGTTCTGATTTGTGTTTGGTTTGCTGTTAGCATCTTTCAGTCATCATGTATGGCGTTTTCAGAAGCACGCAGTATTGACCTAATCCAGCCCTCCTTGAAGTCAATTGTAAAATTCCCAGTTTAGGCCCATGCTGACTGCTTTTGAAAATCCTCCCAGAAGCCCTTAGAACAGTGACTCTCTTAGACATAGTTATGGACCTTTATGTTCATATGAGTCTGTTTTATTTAGCATGTAACTCAGAGCAGAGGTTCTTCCTTCTGGAAATGGGCCTGCTTGGATATGATTTTTACTCTCCTACTTTGCCTTTTGTGGGACACTCACAGAATTCCTTCATCTGCTCTAATAGAGACAATCATAAAAGAATTTGGATATCTGGTAGAACTGTCCTTACCATTGAGTTAACAACAAAGCCAAACCCCAGAAAGTGAGGAAGAAGAGGAGATTTAACATTATGAAATATATGTAGACTTTGGACCTCGTTCTTGGGTATAATCAAGTTATGCTCCATACAGGACTCATTGCTGTAGCTTCCCAATTCCCCAGTTTGCTCCCCCAGAATCAGTTAGAGACTCTTAGGGCTGGCAGGAATAGCTGGAGCATAAAAATGTTTATGCCTTAGCCTGATGTGCTCTGGGGGTTGCAAGCAACAGCGAGGTTCTAAGTCATCATGGTTTCCTTGAACTACAGATTTCCCTATACTTGAGGAATTCCCAGCAACCTAAATCTGCTGGCTCTAAGGCCCCTTCTTGTTGGCTGAGAAGGCCATGGGGCTGGATCAGAGTGGAGAATCGGGGTATTTGGATCAGGGTAGGAATACTACCTATTCAAGCAAGTCTATTGCTGTTCATCTATGCCTGGTAACTGAATCTCTTACTAATTTGAGCTTGGAGGTCTGATTACCAGCTTGCACAGAAGTATCTGCACTAGCTTTGCTTGAGTTAGCAAGCTAAAAATAGCAGCATAGCCCAGGGTAACATAGGCAGCAGCTTGGTCTAGCCTTCCCAGTATGTACCAACCTGGATCCCTGAGTATCACACCTCCCAGCTTAAATGTAGACATAGGCAAAAACTGCCAAAGGCATTTGTTGTTGTAAAGCAGAGCCCTGTTTGTGAAATATCCTTTACACTGTATGAACTGATATGGAAAGAAAAGTGTAGTGTGTGTGAACAATGTTTTTGGAATGGTCAGTCACGAAGCTGTTTTTCAAGAAATTGAGCGTTCAGAAACCAAGAGATGAATTTATAACTGCAGTATTTTTACACTAATCAATACGCTTAATAACATACATTCTGTGCATAACAATTAAAAAAGTGAACTTTTAAAGGATTCATTAAACTACTAATCAGTGCTCCAGCCACAGATCTGTTCTCTTGAGTTAAGACATCTACTTGCCCTTCCAGCTGTGGGTTGAGGCAGCTAATTTGATGCAATATTTCTTGATGCTGTATTATTTTATTTAAATCTTTTTTTTTTTAAAAAAGAAAAGGGGCCACACATTGGGGCTGCACAGGTTTAGCATGTTCCTTTTTAAAATCTTTCTATCATACCTCGGTACTGAAACCCATATGGTGTGTTCACTATGATGTAAGAAGAATCTGGAAAAGCAAACAGGAAAAAAATATTTTAAAAAGGATTACACTACAAAACGTAAAGAATTTTGTTCTTGGAATCAATAGGGCATAGAGTGAAACTAAGGGGTTGTCTATACCAGTGGTTCTCAAAGCTGGTCTGCCGCTTGTTCAGGGAAAGCCCCTGGTGGACCAGGCCAGTTTGTTTACCTGCTGCATCTGCAGGTTCAGTCGATCGCAGCTCCCACTGACTGTGGTTTGCCACTCCAGGCCAATGGGGGCTGCGGGAAGCGGTGTGGGCCAAGGGACATGCTGGCTGCCCTTCCCGCAGCCCCCATTGGCCTGGAGTGGCGAACCTCAGCCAGTTGGAGCTGCGATGGGCCAACCTGTGGATGCGGCACCGGTGCAACTGTGCTGCTGTAGCGTTTTATTGAAAATGCTACTACACTGATAGGAGAGCTTCTGCCATCGATTTAGTTAATCCACCTCCATGAAAGGTGGATGCTATGTTAAAAGGGGAAGCTCTCCCTTTGACATAGTGCTGTCTACACAAGGGATTAGGTCGGTATACCTATGTGGATTTTTCGCTCCTGTGAGCGACGTAGTTATACTGATGTAAGTTTGTAATGTAGACCTGCCCTAAGGGACGATATGGAATGAGGAGGGTTTAGGAAAATGGCTTTAAGCAGGGGTAATTTTTAGTTAATTATTCCCATTAAAGAGAGCAGAGAAAGAGACAAAGGTGAATGCATTCAAAAATGAAAAACTCACTGCATACATATGGAAATATTGTAGGTGGATGAGTCCTGTTGCCACCTCCTGTCTAAAAATAATACTGTGGGTCTAATTCTATGTTAGGACTGCAACTGAAATTGACTTTAATAGGAGTTGTACTCATGTAGCTGAAAATGGAATTGGGGCTGATTTCTAGTTTCTGTCCTATGCTTTTCTTGTACAGAAGGAATCTTCAAAGGGACAAAGAATGTGCCCAACTATATTGTTCATAGACTACTTCACTGTGAAGTATGGTATACTATGAGCAGTGGCCACAACTTGATACTTTAGAGAGCGATTTAATCGCTCTGCTTTCTCTTTCCCCGGACAATATGTTAAAGTGTAATATAGTGAATGCTGTACATGGAGGGGAAGACAGAGGTGTATCTATGAATCGTTCCTGACTCTTGTGACAATCAGATTAAGCCCTAAAGCATGACATTTAGCTAATCTCATGTCAGCATCTCGTAGGTACACAATTAGGGTCAAAAATAAAGTTTGAACACTTAATTCATAATCTTTTTGAAAAAGACTGCTAAAGCAGTGTTCATGGTAACACATGTAGTTTCCTCTCTTCCATCTCTGGAAAATCTAACTTTAGGTTCATGTTTGAAATTTATTACTTCTGCATGTTTGGCAGCTTTAACTTTTGGTATTTGTTTCCTAATAAAGTGGGCAGAGTTCAAAAGGTTGCGTCCATGTTGAAAGTCCAGTTTGTGAGTTTTCTCTACAAATATAATGGGAATCTATTGAAACGTTAACTTTTTAACCAATAAAATTTTCAGTTGCATGCAGTGGTACAGGACACTTTAATAAATTATATGACATAATGCTTTTTTTTTTCCAAAGGAGTTTTAATGGAAAATGTATTTCTTTGATTGTTTATACAGAGGATAGGAGACCAGATTTTGCTTTTCATTTGGGTTGGTCTGGATATAACAAATTAAATGTTAGTTTTTTATATTAGTCTTTGATCAGATATAAAAGTTACATGAAATGAAATGGTGGGTTAATATTCTAGGAAGAACCATAATGCTGCCATAACACACACACTTTCATTAAACAGATTAGGCATCCTTGGTCTTGTTTCTATTTTATTTCAGAAAGTAATTGCAATAGTAATGAAATGGTTATCCCAAACATTGTATCGAAAGTTTCAATTCATTTTTGCTTATTTAAGGAAGGTGAGGAGGGGACATTAAGAGATGACTTGAATGCCAAGAATGGTTGAGTGGGGATGAATCATCAGCTTGCCATTTAAAGGGCAAACAACTGTCTTGATCTATAGCGTTCAAATATTTTGCTCAGTTAATGTTCAGGATACATGTTAACAATGATGTAATGGGTTAGTACAGTGCTTTTATTCCTCTTCAGGACACTATTTTGAATCCAGTTTAAACTGGTAATGTCTGAAGCCACTTGATGACTCATCAGTCGAGCCCTGCAAGTCTGTGGATATCCACTTCATATCCACGGATATCTGCAGACCGTGTTTGCAAATCGTGGATTGGATGCAGATACACATTTTTTTATCCGTCCAGGGCTCTACTTATCAGTGGATTACATGAAATGTTGAGTTGATGGTCTGTCTCCTCCACATTGCTAGTAGGCAGATATCCACACTGGAAAAAAGATGTTTCAGAGTAGCAGCCATGTTAGTCTGTATTCACAAAAAAGAAACGGAGCACTTGTGGCACCTTAGAGACTAACAAATTTATTTGAGCATAAGCTTTCGTGAGCTACAGCTCACTTAATCGGATGCATTCGGTGGAAAATACAGTGAGGAGATTTATATACACACACAGAGAACATGAAACAATGGGTTTTATCATACACGCTGTAAGGAGAATGATCACTTAAGATGAGCTATTACCAGCAGGAAGGAGGGAAACCTTTTGTGGTGATAATCAAGGTGGACCATTTCCAGCAGTTAACAAGAACGTCTGAGGAACAGTGGGGGGTGGGGTGGGGGAAGAAATAACATGGGGAAATTTTATTTTATGTAATGACTCATCCACTCCCAGTCTCGAGACTATTTCCCCATGTTATTTCTTATTTTTTTTTGTGCACACGGCCTGTCAAAAATTAGAGGGAACATTGGCTGTGGTCCACAATGTATACCTTCAAATCAGCGGCACTGCGATGGGTACCCGCATGGCCCCACAGTATGCCAACATTTTTATGGCTGACTTAGAACAACGCTTCCTCAGCTCTCGTCCCCTAATGCCCCTACTCTACTTGCGCTACATTGATGACATCTTCATCATCTGGACCCAGGGAAAAGAAGCTCTTGAGGAATTCCACCATGATTTCAACAATTTCCATCCCACCATCAACCTCAGCCTGGACCAGTCCACACAAGAGATCCACTTCCTGGACACTACGGTGCTAATAAGCGATGGTCACATAAACACCACCCTATATCGGAAACCTACTGACCGCTATTCCTACCTACATGCCTCTAGCTTTCATCCAGATCATACCACTCGATCCATTGTCTACAGCCAAGCGCTACGATATAACCGCATTTGCTCCAACCCCTCAGACAGAGACAAACACCTACAAGATCTCTATCATGCATTCCTACAACTACAATACCCACCTGCTGAAGTGAAGAAACAGATTGACAGAGCCAGAAGAGTACCCAGAAGTCACCTACTACAGGACAGGCCCAACAAAGAAAACAACAGAACGCCACTAGCCATCACCTTCAGCCCCCAACTAAAACCTCTCCAACGCATCATCAAGGATCTACAACCTATCCTGAAGGACGAGCCATCGCTCTCTCAGATCTTGGGAGACAGACCAGTCCTTGCTTACAGACAGCCCCCCAATCTGAAGCAAATACTCACCAGCAACCACACACCACACAACAGAACCACTAACCCAGGAACCTATCCTTGCAACAAAGCCCGTTGCCAACTCTGTCCACATATCTATTCGGGGGATACCATCATAGGGCCTAATCACATCAGCCATACTATCAGAGGCTCGTTCACCTGCGCATCTACCAATGTGATATATGCCATCATGTGCCAGCAATGCCCCTCTGCCATGTACATTGGCCAAACTGGACAGTCTCTACGTAAAAGAATGAATGGACACAAATCAGACGTCAAGAATTATAACATTCAAAAACCAGTTGGAGAACACTTCAATCTCTCTGGTCACTCGATCACAGACCTAAGAGTGGCTATACTTCAACAAAAAAGCTTCAAAAACAGACTCCAACGAGAGACTGCTGAATTGGAATTAATTTGCAAACTGGATACAATTAACTTAGGCTTGAATAGAGACTGGGAATGGATGAGTCATTACACAAAGTAAAACTATTTCCCCATGGTATTTCTCCCTCCCACCCCACCCCCCACTATTCCTCTGATATTCTTGTTAAGTGCTGGAATTAGCCTACCTGCTTGTCACCATGAAAGGTTTTCCTCCTTTCCCCCCCCTGCTGTTGGTGATGGCTTATCTTAAGTGATCACTCTCCTTACAGTGTGTATGATAAACCCATTGTTTCATAGATTCATAGATACTAAGGTCAGAAGGGACCACTCTGATCATCTAGTCCGACCTCCTGCACAGCGCAGGCCACAGAATGTCACCCACCACTCCTATGAAAAACCTCACCCATGTCTGAGCTATTGAAGTCCTCAAATCATGGTTCAAAACTTCAAGGAGCAGAGAAGCCTTCCTCCAGTCAACCATGCCCCATGCTACAGAGGAAGGCGAAAAACCTCCAGGGCCTCTCCAATCTGCCCTGGAGGAAAACTCCCTCCCGACCCCAAACATGGCAATCAGCCAAACCCTGAGCACATGGGCAAGATTCACCAGCCAGATACCCAGGAAAGAGTTTTCTATAGTAACTCAGATCCCATCCATCTAATATCCCATCTCAGGGGATTTGGCCTATTTACCCTGATTATTTAAAGATCAATTACTTACCAAAATCCCATTATCCTATCATACCATCTCCTCCATAAACTTATCAAGTAGAATCTTAAAACCAGATAGATCTTTTGCCCCCACTGCTTCCCTTGGAAGGCTATTCCAAAACTTCACTCCTCTGATGGTTAGAAACCTTCGTCTGATTTCAAGTCTAAACTTCCTGGTGGCCAGTTTATACCCATTTGTTCTTGTGTCCACATTGGTGCTGAGCTGAAATAATTCCTCCCCCTCTCCTGTATTTATCCCTCTGATATATTTATAGAGAGCAATCATATCTCCCCTCAACCTTCTTTTAGTTAGGCTAAACAAGCCAAGCTCCTTAAGTCTCCTTTCATAAGACAAGTTTTCCATTCCTCGGATCATCCTAGTAGCCCTTCTCTGTACCTGCTCCAGTTTGAATTCATCCTTTTTAAACATGGGAGACCAGAACTGCACACAGTATTCTAGGTGAGGTCTCACCAGTGCCTTGTATAACGGTACTAAAACCTCCTTTTCCCTACTGGAAATGCCTCTCCTGATGCATCCCAAAACCGCATTAGCTTTTTTCACAGCCATATCACATTGGCAGCTCATAGTCATCCTATGATCAACCAATACTCCAAGGTCCTTCTCCTCTTCCGTTACTTCTAATTGATGCGTCCCCAACTTGTAACTAAAATTCTTGTTATTAATCCCTAAATGCATAACCTTACACTTCTCACTATTAAATTTCATCCTATTACTATTACTCCAGTTTACAAGGTCATCCAGATCCTCCTGTATAATATCCCGATCCTTCTCTGAATTGGCAATACCTCCCAGCTTTGTATCATCTGCAAACTTTATTAGCACACTCCCACTTTTTGTGCCAAGGTCAGTAACAAAAAGATTAAATAAGATTGGTCCCAAAACCGATCCCTGAGGAACTCCACTGGTAACCTCCCTCCAACCTGACAGTTCGCCTTTCAGTAGGACCCGTTGCAGTCTCCCCTTTAACCAATTCCTTATCCACCTTCTGATGTTCATATTGATCCCCATCTTCTCCAATTTAACTAATAATTCCCCATGTGGCACGGTATCAAATGCCTTACTGAAATCTAGGTAAATTAGATCCACTGCATTTCCTTTATCTAAAAAATCTGTTACTTTTTCAAAAAAGGAGATTAGGTTGGTTTGGCACGATCTACCTTTTGTAAAACCATGTTGTATTTTGTCCCATTTACCATTGACTTCAATGTCCTTAACTAATTTCTCCTTCAAAATTTTTTCCAGGACCTTGCATACTACAGATGTCAAACTAACTGGCCTGTAGTTACCTGGATCACTTTTTTTTCCTTTCTTAAAAATAGGAACTATATTAGCAATTCTCCAATCATTCGGTACTATTCCTGAGTTTACAGATTCATTAAAAATTCTTGCTAATGGGCTTGCAATTTCAGGTGCCAATTCCTTTAATATTCTTGGATGAAGATTATCTGGGCCCCCCGATTTAGTCCCATTAAGCTGTTTGAGTTTCGCTTCTACCTCTGATATGGTAATATCTACCTCTATATCCTCCTTCCCATTTGTCATGCTACCATTATCCCCAAGATCCTCTTTAGCCTTATTAAAGACTGAGGCAAAGTATTTGTTTAGATATTGGGCCATGCCTAGATTATCTTTAACCTCCGCTCCATCCTCAGTGTTAAGCGGCCCCACTTCTTCCTTCTTAGTTTTCTTCTTATTTATATGGCTATAGAACCTTTTACTATTGGTTTTAATTCCCTTTGCAAGGTCCAACTCTACTCGACTTTTAGCCTCTCTGACTTTATCCCTACATCTTCTGACCTCAATTAGGTAGCTTTCCTTTCTGATCCCTCCCATCTTCCACTCCCTGTATGCTTTCTGCTTCTTCATAATCACCTCTCTAAGATGCTTGCTCATCCAGCTTGGTCTACAACTCCTTCCTATGAATTTTTTCCCCTTTCTTGGGATACAGGCCTCCGATAGCTTCTGCAGTTTTGATTTAAAGTAATCCCAGGCCTCAACTACCTTTAGATCCATAAGTTCTTCAGTCCAATCCACTTCCCTAACTAATTTCCTTAATTTTTGAAAGTCAGCCCTTTTGAAATCCAAAACCCTAGTTGCAGATTTATTTTTGTTAATCCTTCCATTTAGTTTGAACTGAATTAGCTCATGATCACTTGAGCCAAGATTGTCCCCTACAACCATTTCTTCTATGAGGTCCTCGCTACTCACCAAAATTAAATCTAAAATGGCATCCCCTCTAGTCGGTTCAGCAACTACTTGATGAAGGAATCCATCAGCTATCGCATCTAGGAAAATCTGAGCCCTATTATTATTACTAGCACTGGTCCTCCAGTCTATATCTGGGAAGTTAGTCTCCCATGATCACGCAGTTTCCATTAGTATTTACTTTATTAAAGACATTAAAAAGGGCTCTATCCATATCCAAATTAGATCCCGGAGGTCTATAGCACACCCCAAGCACTATCGTAGGAGAGGCTTTACTAGTTTTCTTCCCCAATGTAATTTTTGCCCAGACAGACTCTGTCTTATCCATTGCATCGCTTCTTATTTCTTTACATTCTAACTCATCGTTGATATACAATGCTACTCCACCCCCTTTACCTTTGTTTCTGTCTTTCCTAAACAGCACATACCCTTCAATACCTGTAGTCCAGTCATGACTACTATTCCACCATGTTTCTGTTATCCCTATAATATCTGGTTTCACTTCCTGCACCAGTAGCTCTAGTTCCTCCATTTTGTTACCTAGACTCCTCGCATTGGTGTACAAACATATTAATTTTTGCTGTTTGGCCTCGCTCACATTTTGTACCCTATTAGGCACAGTCATTCTACAGCCAGTATAACCTATTAGACTAGTATCCACACCGCCCTCGCTCCTTATATACATTCTCCTACCCATGGCTGTATCCTTTCTTACTTCATCTTCTTCCCTCTCAAGGCTAAAATCTGGCGTGGAGATTTTCTGGACATCTCCCATCCATCTCCCCCCAATTCCTAGTTTAAAGCTCTCTTTATCAGTTGTGCCAGCCTCGATCCTAGAAGTCTATTTCCTTCCCTACTCAGATGAAGTCCATCCCGAGAGAACTGACCTCTGTCCGTGAATGCCTCCCAGTGGCCATACATTCCAAAGCCCTCCTTATAGCACCACTGCCTAAGCCATCTGTTGACAGTCATAATCTTGTCACACCTTTGTTGCCCTTCTCTAGGAACAGGAAGGATCCCGCTAAAGATCACCTGAGCCTCAATTTCCTTAAGCGTCTTCCCCAGCCTAGCATAGTCTCCCTTGATACTTTCCAGCGAGAATCTGGCTGTATCATTTGTTCCCACATGAAGGATAATTAGGGGATTCTTTCAAGCTCCCTTGAGGATCCTTTTCAACCTCAGGTCTACATCCCGTATCTTAGCACCCGGAAGACAGCACACCCTTCTATTCTCAGGATCAGCTCTAGTTACAGGCCTGTCTATTCTTCTCAATAAGGAGTCCCCGATCACATAGACCTGCCTTTTCCTGGTGACAGTGCTATTCTCCAGTCTCTCCCCTGTTCCCTCTGGCTGCAAGTTCTTTCCATTCCTATTTTCCCTTATAATCCTCTTCAACCCATCCTGTATCCTCCTGGGGCTCATATTTGGTGTAGTCTCCCTTGACTCTTCCCCTTTTTCTATAGGGCTAGCCTCTCTTCTCTTCTTCCTTACCCTTCCACCTTCAGCGACTACCTGCTGAGCCCCTTCATTTTCCAACTC
The DNA here is from genome assembly GCF_009764565.3 of Dermochelys coriacea. Taxonomy (NCBI): domain Eukaryota; kingdom Metazoa; phylum Chordata; order Testudines; family Dermochelyidae; genus Dermochelys; species Dermochelys coriacea. The sequence continues at coordinate 139,059,230 of NC_050070.1, forward strand.
TGCAAACCTGTTCCTAAGCTCTATTTCTCCTTCACTAGCCCGTCTTTTTCTCTGCCTGGTTCTTTGAGTCACATGTTTCCACTGACCACTTTCCTCATCCAGTCTCTCCTCAAAATTCCCCAGCCCTGCTTCCATCCGTGAGTCTGAGCTTTTCCCTTCAGATACCTCATATCTTTGCTCCATCATCTGCTCAAACCCCTTCCTAAACTCAACCAGACTTTCCACCTGCATCTCCAAACCTCGGATCTTTTCCTCCATCAGCTCTATCAGACGGCATTTCATGCAGACAAAACTCTTACCGGTTCCCCCCTCCAGGATCATGTGCATACCACAGCTTCCACATCCAGTCATCCTCAATGTGTCTTTCACTGCAGGAGTCACTCCCACAGCTGCCTCTGTATGTGTCATCTCCTTCCCACCTAAATCCTGTTAATCTGGGAAACACAAGCCACCCCCCCAGCAAAAGCAAATCCCAAACAAGCACCACAATACAAAAACTCTCACTCAAACTCCCCTGTTTAGAGCTCTGTTTGCTAGCTCCTGTGCCGCTGCAGCTGTCTGTGCCGCTGCCTGACTGGCTGGCTACCTTTATAGGGCCCCTAGTCAGAAGCCCCACCCCCTAGGCAGGGCTCAGCTGCTCTCAACACAAAGCCCCACCCCCTAATCAGGCTCAGCTGCTCTCCCAGCACAAAACCCCTACACACACACACACAAAGACAAATACTAAAAATACAAAACCAAGTACAACTACCTTCTCCTCCAACAGAACTCCCACTCAAACTCCCCTGTTTAGAGCTCTGTTTGCTAGCTCCTGTGCCGCTGCAGCTGTCTGTGCCGACTTTCATGTTCTCTGTGTGTGTATATAAATCTCTCCTCTGTTTTTTCCACCAAATGCATCCGATGAAGTGAGCTGTAGCTCACGAAAGCTTATGCTCTAATAAATTTGTTAGTCTCTAAGGTGCCACAAGTACTCCTTTTCTTTTCACCATGCTTCATTCACTCTCCTCTGTGTTGAGCCCTGGGCACTTCTTGCAATGACCTGATTGCTCACTGAGGGGAGCAGAGGGGATGGCTTTAAAATGTGTTATCACAGACAGAACAAAGTTGGGAGAGGGGATATATTAAAACATCATGGGCTAAATTCTGTCTGTAAAATGATCCCACACAAGTAAATTGTGTAGTGGAATGCAAATGTAACGTAGTAGAATAAATGTAGGATAAGTGGTTTCCAGAGTGTGAAGGTGGTTTGCAGCAGCATGTTTGATGGTGCTGGTAGGCAGAGTGTGATGTGTGTTTTGAGGATGATGGGGAATACCCTAAGTGTGTGTTTAGAAGGCACACCAAGCTTCAGTTAAGTGCCACCTTTCCATCATTGCTCTATAACCTCTTTGCAGCAGTGCTGTCTTCACACTTCATGCTTCAGGTACCATATCCTGATAGCTGGAATGTCTCCTTGGGAGATCATTCTGATTCCTATCCTTCTGGTACCTGTTGGGAGGTGGCATTTGCTGCTTTATGTAGGAACAGCATCCCCTTAATGTCTTGCACATTAGCTAGCAACAAGGCAGCTGTTATGACATTAACAAGTATGTTCGGGACTTGTACGTTTGGATGGCTCACACTTTTGGGGGAAAGAACAGCCTGCATTTTGGGGCACGCTGCATGTTCATCTTCCATTTCCCAATCCTTTAGTACAGTTAAATCTATTCTTGCCAACATAATTGTAGATGTACTGTTAACATTTACCTCTAATTGGCTAGCTCATATGTCATTATCTGCCGGTTGCTGATTCTGCCTGTTCCAGGCACTCCTATCATTTGTGTATATGCATCCTGTCAGTGCCCTATAGATGAAATCACACTGGCCTTTCCTGTGTAGTTATGGCTACTGCGTTCCTGAATGAAGGCTTCTATGATCAGACCCTACTTCTCTTACTCTGCACAGTTCAAGGAAAACACATTTTGAATCAACAGTGAGTATTCCTTAGTAACAGCAGGAGTTTGTATGGCTCTGTGTGGTGTGATTATAGACCTGGGGTGCAGGCATTATTTAAAGGAGGAGGCTGCTTTACTTTTCACTGGTTTCAGAGTAGCAGCCATGTTAGTCTGTATTCGCAAAAAGAAAAGGAGTACTTGTGGCACCTTAGAGACTAACAAATTTATTAGAACATAAGCTTTCGTGAGCTACAGCTCACTTCATCGGATGCATTTGGTGGGAATTTATTAGAGCATAAGCTTTCGTGAGCTACAGCTCACTTCATTGGATGCATTTGGTGGAAAAAACTTTTTTCCCACCAAATGCATCCGATGAAGTGAGCTGTAGCTCACGAAAGCTTATGCTCTAATAAATCTGTTAGTCTCTAAGGTGCCACAAGTACTGCTTTTCTTTTTACTTTTCACTGTTCACTAATTCAATGCACTGCTAACTCTTCGGACATTGTTTGCTATCTGCAACACCTCTAATTCACCTCCTTCATGATGGAAGTATTTTGTGTCTCTGCAATCTCTGATTAACAGACTTTTCCAGCACTGGGAATCCTGGACCTCACTTTGTACCAGGAAAAGCCAGTATAAACCGGGAATAAAATTCTTCTTAAAGTGCTAAATTCTTCTATATTACAAAGACTGTTTTTCTTAGTGCTAGTAACTGAAGGGTCAGGGGACCTAGTCTCCTATGCATAATTATAAAATTGTATTTGTTACAGTGATCAGTGTTAGGAGGTTTTTAAAAAATAATAATAAATAGAACTAAGCATGGAAACAAGCATGATCATAGCACAAATGCTATGTGTTTGCATGTTTTCATGATTTATGTTCAAGCTGCATAGTATGTTCTGGTAATGTTTTTCTTTAATGATAATTCTCTGCTTTAGCAATATGTGGCAAAGAGAGGAATATTGTAAAGAATTGATGTAGCATGGCCCAATGGATTGGGTACCAGATTGGGAGGGTGGAAAGATGGGTTCTCTTTCTGTCTTTGCCACTGATTTGCTATGTGACCTTGGGCTAGTTAGTTTACACCTGTCTCTTTCCCTATCTGTGAGATAGGGATAATAATTCCTGGTCACCTTTGTAAACTGCATTGAAGTCTATGGATCAAAAACACTTTCAGTATGATGTATTATCGTTTATTTATCTTTCAGTGGAGGAATCACTTCTGAGTCCTGAGAATTTGATAGTGTCACATTGCTGATATTTAAACAGCATGTTTGTTTATTTAAATAGATTGTTTTGGTGATTGTACCACAATGGAATAGTACCTGAAGAGAGTGCCCATCAGTAGAGTAATTACAAATCTGGCAATTTTAGGAAAAAATTATCAGAGGAAACTGAATATTGGCAGCCTTTTCAATATCTTCTTTCTGCTTCTTTCCACAGTGCAATATTGTGTAAGGTAAAACAAAAATATGAGTAGAGGAAATGACTACCTGGAAGTGCAAGTTCTATTGACATAGATTAATATGTAGAGAGAACTGCAATACATTATATAATCCAATATTTTTTTTAAAAAATCCCTCTACCACCATCAACCCGCAATTAATAAAAAGAAAAGGAGTACTTGTGGCACCTTAGAGACTAACAAATTTATCTGAGCATAAGCTTTCGTGGAAGTGAGCTGTAGCTCACGAAAGCTTATGCTCAAATAAACTTGTTAGTCTGTATTTGCAAAAAGAAAAGGAGTACTTGTGGCACCTTAGAGACTAACAAATTTATTTGAGCATAAGCTTTCGTGAGCTACAGCTCACTTCCACGAAAGCTTATGCTCAGATAAATTTGTTAGTCTCTAAGGTGCCACAAGTACTCCTTTTCTTTTTGCAAATACAGACTAACATGGCTGCTACTCTGAAACCTCCATTAATAGTAGAGGATTCAAAATACAAAATAAATATGAAGTGTAGCATTAAAAAGTAGAAATAAAGAAAGCTCCATCTGTTATCCTACATTGTGAGGCTAAATTCTCACTCTCATGTGCTGGAGATCATTATTTTTGGCTTTCAGACAATATTGTTAGTCCTGACTGCTTCCAAGAACAAAAGGAAACTGATTTGCTGTGTTTCTGAATGTTGAAGAAAAACATAATACAAGAAAAACATGCAAGGTCAATAATAAAGATAAAAACGGGGGTGATTGATCATTTTCAGCCATCAGAAGAGCACTCTTTATTTTATTGATGGTCAGAAAAGAAGCTTTCTAAAAACTATTTAGAATTTGAGACCTGATTCGCCTCACGCTGGTGTAAATCAGGAGGAACTCCATTGAAGTTACACTGACTTTATACCAGTAGGAGCTGACGCAGAACCAAACCCTTTTTTTTCACTTGTGGATTACTTTTGATTGTGAAATAAATTCATTTCCCTCAGTTGTATTTTATAAATTCTTACTTGTGATTCATTCAACCCGTATGCATTGGTTGTGGGCCAGGGTTCTATAGAGACACCCAGAGATACCATAAGCTGCTGAAGAGAAACCACAGGGTATAGCTAGATTCTTTCTTGGCCTTCTATTCCCTAGAGATGAGTATTCTTCTCTGTGGAATTCTGGCAAAGCCTGGGAAATACAAAGGTGGTTCACGAGCTCATCTATGATTTTATAGTAAGATAGGTAGAAAAATATTCTCTCTCCGCTCCCCCCCCACGTGCTCCAAAGACAGGGTGGTAGGCCTTTAGCTTCCACAATCCTGGTTTATTAGGGTTGAAATTCAGAGTAATAAAATGGGGATGAATCATCTGTGCATTTGATGAGATAAATGCAGTCTTCACACAACTTTTATTTTAATTGCCTTTTAGGGAACAGAAGCAATTCTAAGTAGTCAGATGAGCTTCTCACAGCCATTTGTGATCAGCAAACGTAATTATTCTCATACAGTGATAAAGAGGAGAAAATTCACAGTGTAAATATTTTGCCAATAGAAAAAGGAAAACACAGTTTTGTATGATCTCTGGCCCACTTCTGCCAAACAAACCCTTTTAAACTTAAATGTTTCAAATTGTTCAGGACAATAAAAATATGTAAAAATAACTGAAAAAGTCAGTTTGCCTGACTTTGTACAATCTCCTATGGCAGAAGCCAGGCATTTTCTTTTAATTACAAGTCCTGTTTGAATAAAACTCTGTTTTTCTTTTAAAAATATTGTAAAAAGAGTATTTCTCGCTACTCTGGAATCAATCTGATCTACTTGGGCACTATAGTAATGATGCATGTTAAATGATGCATGTTTTACAGTAAAGCCCATTTTACAGGTAGGGAATTCAGGTACAGAGAGGTTCAGTGATTTGCCCAGTTACACAGAAAGCGTGTTTGATGGATCAAGGAATAGAACTCTGCACTCCTGAATGATAGGCTAGTTTCAGAACCATAAGACCATCTTTTGAGCAAGTAAATGGAATCTCCATTCTTTTTTCTAACACTGTTCTGGTGTATTGGTTCCATATTGGTGCTGAGTGAAATCTGGGTCTCTCATGGCCAGAAAAAATTAAATTAGTTCATGAGATCGGAGCAGATGACAGGCAAAATTGGAACAGCTACAGACTCCTATGTGAAGTATTTCAAAGACTTTCATTTCATTCGACGGAAGTCCCAGAGGTTTTTACAGTCTTCAGTTGAGTAGAAAATGCAGCTTTAAGTTGCAATCTTGCATAAGAACGGCCATACTGGGTCCGACCAATGGTCCATCTAGCTCAGTATTCTCTCTTCTGATAGTGGCCAATGTGAGATGCTTCAGAAGGAATTAACAGAATAGGGCAATTATTGAGTAATCCACTCCCTGTTGTCCAGAAGTCAGAGGCTTAGGGACACACAGAGCAAGAGATTGCATCCCTGACCATCTTATTTAATAGCCACTGATGGACGCTATCCTCCATGAACTTAATTCTTTTTTGAACCCAGTTATACTTTTGGTCTTCCCAACATCCCCTGGCAATGAGTTCCATAGATTCATAGATACTAAGGTCAGAAGGGACCATTCTGACCATCTAGTCCGACCTCCTGCATAGCGCAGGCCACAGAATCTCACCCACCCACTCCTATGAAAAACCTCACCTATGTCTGAGCTATTGAAGTCCTCAAATCATGGTTTAAAGACTTCAAGGAGCAGAGAAGCCTCCCTCAAGTCACCCGTGCCCCAGGCTACAGAGGAAGGTGAAAAACCTCCAGGGCCTCTCCAATCTGCCCTGGAGGAAAATTCCTTCACGACCCCAAATATGGCAGTCAGCTAAACCCTGAGCATATGGGCAAGATTCACCAGCCAGATCTACAGAAAATTCTTTCCTGGCTAACTCAGATCCCATCCATCTAATATCCCATCTCAGGGGATTAGTCCTATTTACTCTGAATATTTAAAGATCAATTACTTACCAAAATCCCATTATCCCATCATACCATCTCCTCCATAAACGTATCGAGTAGAATCTTAAAACCAGATAGATCTTTTGCCCCCACTGCTTCCCTTGGAAGGCTATTCCAAAACTTCACTCCTCTGATGGTTAGAAACCTTTGTCTGATTTCAAGTCTAAACTTCCTGGTGGCCAGTTTATACCCATTTGTTCTTGTGTCCACATTGGTGCTGAGCTGAAATAATTCCTCCCCCTCTCCTGTATTTATCCCTCTGATATATTTATAGAGAGCAATCATATCTTCCCCTCAACCTTCTTTTAGTTAGGCTAAACAAGCCAAGCTCCTTAAGTCTCCTTTCATAAGACAAGTTTTCCATTCCTCGGATCATCCTAGTAGCCCTTCTCTGAACCTGCTCCAGTTTGAATTCATCCTTTTTAAACATGGGAGACCAGAACTGCACACAGTATTCTAGGTGAGGTCTCACTAGTGCCTTTTATAATGGTACTAAAACCTCCTTATCCCTACTGGAAATGCCTCTCCTGATGCATCCCAAAACCGCATTAGCTTTTTTCACAGCCATATCACATTGGCAGCTCATAGTCATCCTATGATCAACCAATACTCCAAGGTCCTTCTCCTCTTCCGTTACTTCTAATTGATGCGTCCCCAACTTATAACTAAAATTCTTGTTATTAATCCCTAAATGCATAACCTTACACTTCTCACTATTAAATTTCATCCTATTACTATTACTCCAGTTTACAAGGTCATCCAGATCCTCCTGTATAATATCCCGATCCTTCTCTGAATTGGCAATACCTCCCAGCTTTGAATCATCTGCAAACTTTATTAGCACACTCTCACTTTTTGTGCCAAGGTCAGTAATAAAAAGATAAAGTAAGATTGGTCCCAAAACCGATCCCTGAGGAACTCCACTGGTAACCTCCCTCCAACCTGACAGTTCGCCTTTCAGTAGGACCCGTTGTAGTCTCCCCTTTAACCAATTCCTTATCCACCTTTTGATGTTCATATTGATCCCCATCTTCTCCAATTTAACTAATAATTCCCCATGTGGCACGGTATCAAATGCCTTACTGAAATCTAGGTAAATTAGATCCACTGCATTTCCTTTATCTAAAAAATCTGTTACTTTTTCAAAAAAGGAGATTAGGTTGGTTTGGCATGTTCTACCTTTTGTAAAACCATGTTGTATTTTGTCCCATTTACCATTGACTTCAATGTCCTTAACTAATTTCTCCTTCAAAATTTTTTCCAGGACCTTGAATACGACAGATGTCAAAGTAACTGGCCTGTAGTTACCCGGAACACTTTTTTTTCCCTTTTCTTAAAAATAGGAACTATATTAGCAATTCTCCAATCATTCGGTACTACTCCTGAGTTTACAGATTCATTAAAAATTCTTGCTAATGGGCTTGCAATTTCAGGTGCCAATTCCTTTAATATTCTTGGATGAAGATTATCTGGGCCCCCTGATTTAGTCCCATTAAGCTGTTTCAGTTTTGCTTCTACCTCAGATATGGTAATATCTACCTCCATATCCGCACTCCCATTTGTCATGCTACCATTATCCCTAAGATCCTCTTTAGCCTTATTAAAGACTGAGGCAAAGTATTTGTTTAGATATTGGGCCATGCCTAGATTATCTTTAACCTTCACTCCATCCTCAGTGTTTAGTGTCCCCACTTCTTCTTTCTTAGTTTTCTTCTTATTTATATGGCTATAGAACCTTTTACTATTGGTTTTAATTCCCGTTGCAAGGTCCAACTCAACTCGACTATTAGCTTGTCTCACTTTATCCCTACATGTTCTGACCTCAATTAGGTAGCTTTCCTTGCTGATCCCTCCCATTTTCCACTCCCTGTATGCTTTCTGCTTCTTCTTAATCACCTCTCTAAGATGCTTGCTCATCCAGCTTGGTCTACAACTCGTTCCTATGAATTTTTTCCCCTTTCTTGGGATACAGGTTTCCGATAGCTTCTGCAGCTTTGATTTAAAGTAATCCCAGGCCTCCTCTACCTTTAGATCCATAAGTTCTTCAGTCCAATCCACTTCCCTAACTAATTTCCTTAATTTTTGAAAGTCAGCCCTTTTGAAATCAAAAACTCTAGTTGCAGATTTATTTTTGTTAATCTTTCCATTTAGTTTGAACTGAATTAGCTCACGATCACTTGAGCCAAGATTGTCCCCTACAACCAATTCTTCTATAAGGTTCTCGCTACTCACCAAAATTAAATCTAAAATGGCATCCCCTCTAATCGGTTCAGCAACTACTTGATGAAGGAATCCATCAACTATCGCATCTAGGAAAATCTGAGCCCTATTATTATTACTAGCACTGGTCCTCCAGTCTATATCTGGGAAGTTAAAGTCTCCCATGATCACGCAGTTTCCATTAGTATTTACTTGATTAAAAACATTAAAAGGGGCTCTATCCATATCCAAATTAGATCCCAGAGGTCTACAGCACACCGCAAGCACTGTCGTAGGAGAGGCTTTTCTAGTTTTTCTTCCCCAATGTAATTTTTGCCCAGACGGACTCTGTCTTATCCATTGCATCGCTTCTTATTTCTTTACATTCTACCTCATCATTGATATACAATGCTACTCCACCACCTTTACCTTTGTTTCTGTCTTTCCTAAACAGCACATACCCTTCAATAACTGTAGTCCAGTCATGACTACTATTCCACCATGTTTCCGTTATCCTTATAATATCTGGTTTCACTTCCTGCACCAGTAGCTCTAGTTTCTACATTTTGTTACCTAGGCTCCTCGCATTGGTGTACAAACATCTTAATTTTTGCTGTTTGGCCTCGCTCACATTTTGTACCCTATTAGGCACAGTCATTCTACAGCCAGTATAACCTATTAGACTAGTATCCACACCTTCCTCGCTCCTTATATACATTCTCCTACCCACGGCTGTATCCTTTCTTACTTCGTCTTCTTCCCTCTCAATGCTAAAATCTGGTGTGGAGATTACCTGGACATCTCCCAACCATCTCCCCCTAATTCCTAGTTTAAAGCTCTCACAGATTGACTGTGCATTGGGTGAAGAACTTATTTCTTTTGTTTGTTTTAAACCTGCTGCCTATCAGATTCATTGGGTGATCCCTGGATCTTGTGTTATGTGAACAGCTAAATAACACTTCCTTTTTCATTCACACTAGTCATGATTTTATAGGTCTCTAACATAGCCCTCCTTACGTATCTCTTTTCCATGCTTAACTGTCCCAGTTGATAGGTACACATGCATCACCCTTGTTTTCATGCACGCGCACGTGCGCACGCGCGCGCGCACACACACACACACACACACACACACAAGGGAGATAACTCAAAGTCTTACTGGTCTGTCCTTCCTCATCTTTCTGGGGCAAGGAGAGGAGAGAGAATGATGAGTGGCTTGGCTGTAACAATATCTGAGCTCTGAGCCTATCCCACCCATTCCTGCTGCCATTGGATGATTTGGGTCAGGACAGAGTGACTGACTGGGTCCCACCTGCAGAGAGAGAGAGAGAGAGAGAGAGAGGAGTTTTTTCTGCCCAGTACTGGCCTACACACATTCTGGCTGTATTCTAGCTCCATCCTCACTTAGTATGCTGGATCTCTTAGAAAGCCAGGGGCTATGCTCATTATCAGATTTTATTTGAGTTCTGGAAGGGATTTTTTGCCATATAGTGATTGTGTTTTTTTTCATCTCCCATCTGGTATCCCTCAGGTCTGGTTTAGGGATTTACATTATATTTGTTCCAACTTTGATGGGTTTCAGTGTGGCTGGTGAGTTAAAAATGGGTCTGATGTTAGGCCCTTGTAACCTAAGAGGCTGCTTAGATGTGGGTCCCAAGCACAACACCACATGGTCAGGAGATATACCTCCACATCTTGCATACAACGGAGCTCCCCTCAACTCATCTTTCCTACTTCCAAGCCTGGAGGAGGGGAATGGGTTGGGACTCTGGCTTCTGGCCATAGGTCCCGAGTTAAATTCTGCACTACGATGGCCTGGCTGGGTAGTTTGGGAAGGGGTTCCTTGTTGGCCAATAGTTTATAAGTTGCAGCCTCTGTATTTAACTGTGGCATGTGTCTCATTGCTCCATGTCTGAATCAATGTCCTTTTCCGTATGAGTCCTTTTGACGTTTTTTTTTTTTTAAATTCATTTTAGGCCTGTATGACTTTGATCTAAATTTTCATTAAAGGAAATAAATGAATAAAATCAAAAGTCGCAGTTTGGCAGTAGTGTTTGTGGAATGGCTGGCTGTCTCTGTTGCAATTTTTGTTAAGGGATATCTGAAGGGTGCAGAGTTCCATAGCCAATGTGCATCAACACTGTCCTGAAGACTTGTGAGGGTGAGAAATTAATTCAGTCTTCATGTCTATTCAGTCTTTGCCCTTTCTGCTGAGACTGCTAACCAAAGGGGCACATAGGGCCCAATTCTGCAAACACTTATGTATGTGCATAACTTTATGCATATTAATAGGTCTTCTGAAATGAATGGGACTACTCATGCATAAAGCGAAGAATGTGCATAAGTGTTTTCAGAACTGGCTTCTTCATGCTGTTTGTGATTGGTTCAGCGATTTTTCATATTAAAGATTTTATTCCTCTTTCTAGTTTTTGCTGGAGGTTCTGTTGTACTTTTTTTTTCTTTTTCCCCATTAACCATTAAGCTTGATATTTAGTGTCCTTAGTGCTCAGAAATAATTATTTAAAATTACCATCTCTCCATGTAAATTAACTTTAGCTGCTCATTTTTAACAGTAATTTGAATTCATTTTCTTTGGTACATATAATGCTGTGGGTTTTAGCATATTACTGCCACTGGTTCAAATTCATCCCTGTTGTAACTTCACTGCAATCAGTGACTGAATCTGTCCCATTATTTGGATAATGGGAAAAGTCGCAGATTGCTTTAGCTATTGAAAGCACAAGGTTTAATGCAACTTTTACTGAAACTGGTAATATTGCTGTACCGATCTATAAGAGGCATGTATGCTAGCCTGTATGAATCACCCAATTTTATTATTGTAATAGGTTTGAGCCCCTGGTTTGGTGGAGTCTCAAACATTATATTTGGAAGTCTTCCCTAGAAAGTACATGTGCTATTTGGGGCCAAATCTTTGTTCTGTTAAAGTCCAATGGTTCTAGAATTTGGGGCTTATTTAGAGTCTTAATAATGGTATTCTTCAATTCTACTAGCATGTTTATCACATTTGCAACCATGTGTGTCTGACAGGCAGCACTTATAAAGGATGTGATGAAATAAGGCTTGAAGGTCTAGAGATTTAGCTGTATTTGAATACAATTTGCATACAAGTCTCATAGTGCCCGGGGCACAATAAAGATGTCTCCATTGTGGCAAGATGGCCATCACAGTCTAGCTACTCAGGTCTATAATTTAGAATGAGAATAATTCTAAATTACAAGTGATGGGTCCGATTGTGCTACCCTTAATCAAAGTGAGGGTTGCATGATTGGGCCATGCACTTTCAATTGGATTTCGCTTACAATTCATGATGGCAAATTGTTCAGATTCTTGGAATTTGTTGTTCTTAAAAAAAACCATTTTTATTATTTTGGGTTTATGTATCAGCAGATATAAATGGAGAACAATGCTGAAACAATTTTCCAAAGTTCAAATTAATATGCGGTTTTACAGTAGAAAGCATTACATCCTCAGACCTACAGGCATGCTTAGCTTTAAATCCATGAGCAGCTCTGCAGAAGTCAGTGGAATTACTTAGGTGCTTAAATTTAAATATGTACATAAGTGTTTGCAGGATTGGGATGGTGGCATGAAAGTTTAACATTCCTAGTCAAACTAGATTACAGCTATTTAACTAACATGGGGCAGGAGGAAAGAATGCAGATGATGAAAGAGATACATCCCTCAATTTTATTACTGTTCCAGGACATGTTTTATCTAGACTCTTTTTGCTTCTTGTTGCTTTATTCAACAACTTCAAAATAAAATCAATTCTTTGGTTTCTATTTTGATTTCTTTAATGACACGGTCTCGGCTATTACAACAGAAGAGTTGATTTCTGAAAGTGAAATAGGAGATGAGAGGTACCTAAGGACTAACGTTTCAGCTGTGATGAAGCACTGCCTCCCAAATTGTGGGTGCAAATTTAATTAATTGTATTGCTAACTGTCCAAAGTGGTCAGTGGTTCAGGTAATCACATTTGAAGATAAAACTGAACTGTTGCCACAAAATGCAGATACAAATGTTTGTGGTGCTTTGGAGGTTCAACCAGACCAGTAAGAGGTTGCGTCACTACCTGTCCTGTAAACTTGGGTGCTTCTGTGCTGCTCAGCTTCCACCAGCCTGCTAACTCCTTGCAGTTTGACACCAACACCTCCTCTAGTCCCAAGTCTCCCCAAGACCATCTCCCCTGCCGTGCTCAGCCTCTCTCTCTGTATGACTCACAAAACCTCATCAAGTTTGCTCTTCCCTTAAAGAGTCAGTGCACAGCACCAGCCTGTTAGTTTGGCTGAGTATTTTATTCTTCAGTTTGGAACAACACTGCATTGAGACAATTGTGTAATAAAACAAGATAAAGTTTATTAACAAAGAACATATATTTAAGTGACACCAAGTGTGATAGACCCAGGCCAGTTGGGTACAGCAGAGTAGCAGAAAGCAGATATACTGGCCACTTTATTAACAGTTTTCTGTTCCCTGACTGACCAGAGCAGGGGCTGCTCCAGGCTAATGAGAGCACCTGACTCCAATTAACCTGCAGAGAGTCAGGTCAGGCCATTAAGCTAATGTGACCACCTGACTCTAATTAAGGCCCCTCTGATAATATAAAAGGGCTCACTCCAGTCAGGCAGAGAGGAGTCAGGGAGCCAGAGGAGAGGAAGTGTGGCTGAAGGGCTGGTTAATGAAGACACCCTCAAGTCATTGGTAAGGGAGCCCTAAGGTAAGGGTGAAGAAGGGAGAAACAGGAGAGCTGTGGGGAAGTGGCCCAGAGAAATGTAGCAACTCTGGCAGTGAAAGATTGGCTTCCATTAGCTGCTACCATTAGGGTCCCTGGGCTGGAACCCGGAGTAGAGGGTGGGCCCGGGTTCCCCCCAACCCACAACTACAGAAAGGGAAAACAGGCCCCTGTCAGGACAGGAGGCTAAACTGTTTTGGCATGAGACTGTAGGAGCAACAGAGTCTGTGGGAATTCTCTCACCAACCTCCATTGCTGGCTTATGGTGAAAAGGGCTCAGTAGACTCTATCCCTGGCCCTAGAGAGAGAAGGGCTACATGGAGGGTTGCAGTGAGCCTCTAAAGCTAGCCTAAACCACCTGGAATTGTGGGACCCACGGGGACAAGGTCGGAGCTCTGCCACACAAGTAAAAGGAATAGTGCTAGCAATGGTTACAAACACACACAAGTAAAGATACACTTCTAAGACTAAATCCTAACTTAACAAACTAGAGTTTTTGGTCAGAGTAGTTTTCTCACCCCAGTTGTTCTTCCAGCATGGTTGGCCAGTCCGTAGCCAGGATCCAACACAAAGCCCAAAGCACTTGGTTGGTTTGTCTCCTCAGGTGAAGGGTACCAAAAGGGCTTTTTCTCTCTCTCTGCTTATATTCTCAAAGTTTATCTTTGTTTTCAACGTCAGGAAGTTGCCCTATGAGCTCAGCTTGCTGTGTTCACCAGGCGGCTGATACTGCAAAAATTAACAGGGTATCCTTCCCCACCATAGTTAAGTGGCTCTCTCTCCAACTCACTAGTTTCATGGCTGTGTTTACTTCCATTGTTTTTCCTTGCTCAATTTACACTGGAGATGCATTCAAGCAGGTGGAACCACATTCCTTTGTCTAAGGGATCAAGGCACCCCACCAATCAGCTGAATACATTTTCCATATTTCACGTATTTCCAGCACACATTTATAATTTTCATATGTCACCATATGTACACCACAAAATAACATTAACGGCCAGCATGTTACCAGTTCACATAAGATACCTTACATGATCCCTTTTAGATACAGATTATGACAACACTGAGTTGGGGTGCACTGAGCTGGTCAGGCCAGCTGAGACTCATTGTTATATACCAGGGAGCCCCTTGCCCTCTGGCATTGGGATGCTCTTAGGGTCACAATGTTGCAGACACAGTTTGAACCTGCTAAAGGCAGGCCACCTCCCTGAAAATATGCCCCTAAAATCAGTCTATTACTGCTCTGGATCAGGATCTCATCATCTTCCCTGTACTTTTCTCTACATGCTCCCACATTCTCCTCATTACCCTTTTCTATATGTAATGTCCGCTGCACAAAACTGAAAAGCTCTTACCCACTTTGCCTTTAGTCCTTCTGTATCCTCTTCAGAGCTACATCTTTAGAGAAAAGATGTACATGGATCATTTTGTTCATTCATTCAGCAAATTCATTCTCCTCTCCCATAACCTCGTATCTTTCTAATGAGCAGGAAGCTATTTGTGACTGGTGACTCACTGTGAAATTTTACGAGGGATTACACTGAACATTGTTGATTTACTTTCTTCCAGCTTTGTCAGTGGTCAATGACCTAGCAGAATTCCTTTGTAAATACTTTACAAGTATTGAGCCACAGAAATCACAAGGTTTCAGCCTTTCATGGTAATGGTGATTTGTCTCATTCCAGGCAAATGCAAATAGAGAGAAGAGTTGACAAATTCTGTACCTTCATTTAATGAGGAAATTACTTGGCATTTAATTGGTCATGGACCTCCATGTAATAATCTCCCATCCTTCACCCCAACACTGTATGCAAACTCGAATATATTAATGTATTTCATTAAAAATTCAAAAAACGATCAAGATGCATACATAAAGCATTCAATAATCACTTGAGCACCACAAGAGGTCTAGATCCTTGTAGCTCTTGCCATGAAGAGGACTTCCCAGCTGGCATCTGCCTCTATGACCTTTCATTCAACTACAAAAGTATGGAGGCTGTATTAACTTTTAAGTGAGTTTCTGCTACGTGCCAGATTGGAGTGGAATGAAGAGCATTCCTCTGACTTGCCCATCTTAACCTATATATGGAACACCAAACCCATGGAAGGTCTCTGTGAAGTCCAAGGGGAGGGTGTGTGTCATATGTACCATGGATACAGCAGACCCTCCCCTCTGAGGAGATGCTACATCCATTCATACAAAAGATCCTTTCTTTGGGTGAATTTAGGAGGACCAATCCTTCCTCCATTTCCCTCTTCCCCACAATAGTGTCTTACATTTCTATCTGACATCTTTTCCTACTAAAGGGTCAGAAATCTCTTCACAAACTTTATCAAATTATATACACCCACAGAAAAATAATTGTATGCAATACTGAAATACAGCAACATTACGGCTGTTTATAAACTGTTAAATTATGTGGTTTTATTCTTCTGTTTTTGGATTTTCACTTTGGGTCAGATTTTCAAAAGTATTCAGCACCCAACATGCTGAGTTAGCCTGAAATCTGGCCACTTATTCTGGTGCTTAAGTTGAAGCTGGGCTCTTTTCTGAAAATCAAACCCCTGATTGTGTGTGAGCCCTTTTGAAAACTTTGTGCGTAGTCTTTTAAGATTAGTCAGCCAGGAAATGGTGGAAAATAATACTTATAATCTGCACCTTGAAAACCAACTACATTCAACAATTTGCAGAATACACCCACACATGTATTGCCTTAATAGTACATGCATCTCTTTGTAAATTAGAAATAAAATTCATTTCTCAGTTTTGTTGTGAAATTAAGCACTTTTCTCTCTGTGTTACTGTTATTCATTTATAGTTCATATTCCAGATTTAAAAAAAAAAACCACTGGCAAGAGGGTTGCCTGTACATGTAAGTGTATATTTCCTTTCCAAAACACTGAATTTAAAAAAATCCAAAATGTTACCAAAAAAAAAAGGAAAACTACATTGTCTCAAACTTGCTGGAGACTCAGAGAGAGGGAAGGTCTGAGAAAAGTAACAGGAAAGATATATTGGCAGGAGAAAAGTCTTTGAGTACAAATTGGAAAATAAGATATATACAATATATATACAAGAAAATCAAGCAACTGGGGAAACGATGCAGTGAAAATTGTTATGGGTAAACTTTGTGTTTATGATTAGGTAGTTTTTAGGTATCTGACCTCAGTGAGCCCTACTTGGCTTTATTAAGGAAAACTTTAGCATCTTTTGGGGAATCAAATACTTTCAGGTTATTGGGCAGGAAAATCTTCGGTTTGGCTGGATGTATATAAGTAAACTTCAGCAAAAATACTTAAAGATAGGATTAAAGTTGCAAATGTTAGTTATATCCACAAGAAAGTTTTGGTGAAACAAAATCCATTATAAAAATTGTTTTTCCTGGAAAAAGATAATATAATTACAGTTCCCATATGCTCTGGTATCTGAGGAGTTATTGAATCTTTCTCTACATAGACTAGTGAAATACTGTAGAATTTCAGGTTTCAGAGTAGCAGCCGTGTTAGTCTGTATTCGCAAAAAGAAAAGGAGTACTTGTGGCACCTTAGAGACTAACAAATTTATTAGAGCATAAGCTTTCGTGAGCTACAGCTCACTTCATCGGATGCATTTGGTGGAAAAAACAGAGGAGAGATTTATATACACACACACAGAGAACATGAAACAATGGGTTTATCATACACACTGTAAGGAGAGTGATCACTTAAGATAAGCCATCACCAGCAGCAGGGGGGGGGAAAGGAGGAAAACCTTTCATGGTGACAAGCAAGGTAGGCTAATTCCAGCAGTTAACAAGAATATCAGAGGAACAGTGGGGGGTGGGGTGGGAGGGAGAAATACCATGGGGAAATAGTTTTACTTTGTGTAATGACTCATCCATTCCCAGTCTCTATTCAAGCCTAAGTTAATTGTATCCAGTTTGCAAATTAATTCCAATTCAGCAGTCTCTCGTTGGAGTCTGTTTTTGAAGCTTTTTTGTTGAAGGATAGCCACTCTTAGGTCTGTGATCGAGTGACCAGAGAGATTGAAGTGTTCTCCAACTGGTTTTTGAATGTTATAATTCTTGACGTCTGATTTGTGTCCATTCATTCTTTTACGTAGAGACTGTCCAGTTTGGCCAATGTACATGGCAGAGGGGCATTGCTGGCACATGATGGCATATATCACATTGGTAGATGGTATCCCCTGAATAGATATGTGGACAGAGTTGGCAACGGGCTTTGTTGCAAGGATAGGTTCCTGGGTTAGTGGTTCTGGTGTGTGGTTGCTGGTGAGTATTTGCTTCAGATTGGGGGGCTGTCTGTAAGCAAGGACTGGTCTGTCTCCCAAGATCTGTGAGAGTGATGGCTCGTCCTTCAGGATAGGTTGTAGATCCTTGATGATGCGTTGGAGAGGTTTTAGTTGGGGGCTGAAGGTGATGGCTAGTGGCGTTCTGTTGTTTTCTTTGTTGGGCCTGTCCTGTAGTAGGTGACTTCTGGGTACTCTTCTGGCTCTGTCAATCTGTTTCTTCACTTCAGCAGGTGGGTATTGTAGTTGTAGGAATGTATGATAGAGATTTTGTAGGTGTTTGTCTCTGTCTGAGGGGTTGGAGCAAATGCGGTTATATCGTAGCGCTTGGCTGTAGACAATGGATCGAGTGGTATGATCTGGATGAAAGCTAGAGGCATGTAGGTAGGAATAGCGGTCAGTAGGTTTCCGATATAGGGTGGTGTTTATGTGACCATTGCTTATTAGCACCGTAGTGTCGAGGAAGTGGATCTCTTGTGTGGACTGGTCCAGGCTCAGGTTGATGGTGGGATGGAAATTGTTGAAATCATGGTGGAATTCCTCAAGAGCTTCTTTTCCATGGGTCCAGATGATGAAGATGTCATCAATGTAGCGCAAGTAGAGTAGGGGCATTAGGGGACGAGAGCTGAGGAAGCGTTGTTCTAAGTCAGCCATAAAAATGTTGGCATACTGTGGGGCCATGCGAGTACCCATCGCAGTGCCGCTGATTTGAAGGTATACATTGTCACCAAATGTGAAATAGTTGTGGGTCAGGACAAAGTCACAAAGTTCAGCCACCAGGTTAGCCGTGACAGTATCGGGGATACTGTTCCTGACGGCTTGTAGTCCATCTTTGTGTGGAATGTTGGTGTAGAGGGCTTCTACATCCATAGTGGCTAGGATGGTGTTTTTAGGAAGATCACCAATGGACTGTAGTTTCCTCAAGAAGTCAGAGGTGTCTCGAAGATAGCTGGGAGTGCTGGTAACCAAGGGCCTGAGGAGGGAGTCTACATAGCCAGACAATCCTGCTGTCAGGGTACCAATGCCTGAGATGATGGGACGTCCCGGATTTCCAGGTTTATGGATCTTGGGTAGCAGATAGAACAGATTGACAGAGCCAGAAGAGTACCCAGAAGTCGCCTACTACAGGACAGGCCCAACAAAGAAAACAACAGAACGCCACTAGCCATCACCTTCAGCCCCCAACTAAAACCTCTCCAACGCATCATTAAGGATCTACAACCTATCCTGAAGGACGACCCATCACTCTCACAGATCTTGGGAGACAGACCAGTCCTTGCTTACAGACAGCCCCCCAATCTGAAGCAAATACTCACCAGCAACCACACACCACACAACAGAACCACTAACCCAGGAACCTATCCTTGCAACAAAGCCCGTTGCCAACTCTGTCCACATATCTATTCAGGGGATACCATCATAGGGCCTAATCACATCAGCCACACTATCAGAGGCTCGTTCACCTGCGCATCTACCAATGTGATATATGCCATCATGTGCCAGCAATGCCCCTCTGCCATGTACATTGGCCAAACTGGACAGTCTCTACGTAAAAGAATGAATGGACACAAATCAGACGTCAAGAATTATAACATTCAAAAACCAGTTGGAGAACACTTCAATCTCTCT
This sequence comes from Dermochelys coriacea, assembly GCF_009764565.3. Lineage (NCBI taxonomy): Eukaryota > Metazoa > Chordata > Testudines > Dermochelyidae > Dermochelys > Dermochelys coriacea. The sequence continues at coordinate 139,078,444 of NC_050070.1, forward strand.
GGTCACTCAATCACAGACCTAAGAGTGGCTATACTTCAACAAAAAAGCTTCAAAAACAGACTCCAAGGAGAGACTGCTGAATTGGAATTAATTTGCAAACTGGATACAATTAACTTAGGCTTGAATAGAGACTGGGAATGGATGAGTCATTACACAAAGTAAAACTATTTCCCCATGGTATTTCTCCCCCCCACCCCACCCCCCACTGTTCCTCTGATATTCTTGTTAACTGCTGGAATTAGCCTACCTTGCTTGTCACCATGAAAGGTTTTCCTCCTTTCCCCCTCCTGCTGCTGGTGATGGCTTATCTTAAGTGATCACTCTCCTTACAGTGTGTATGATAAACCCATTGTTTCATGTTCTCTCTGTGTGTGTGTATATAAATCTCTCCTCTGTTTTTTCCACCAAATGCATCCGATGAAGTGAGCTGTAGCTCACAAAAGCTTATGCTCTAATAAATGTGTTAGTCTCTAAGGTGCCACAAGTACTCCTTTTCTTTTTGTAGAATTTCAGATACTGCAGCATGGTAACTGAGGGAATATTTACATTTTAACTGTGATCATAGCAGTTACAGAGGTAGATATTAATTGGTGTGTGTTGATTTTTATTGGAAAACCTTGGAACTAAGATCCAGATAGTTAATCCACTTTAAATGTTTTTTACCTTCTAGATCTTCCACTTGTAGAAGTCAGGCTTCAGAGGAGACAGCTGCATCTAGAATCCCGATGATTTTGCCTTTTTTTTTTCTTCATCCACCCTTTTCAAGATTGTTGAGCTTCTTTTCCAACATCTAAGTTTTGTTTTCTACTCTTTATTGGTAACTTTTGGCAGCTGCAATGGCTTCTTCAGAAAGAGATATGTGCTCCTCAACTCCTTTGTCTCTTCTCCAGTGATTGGTAAATTGCTTGACTAAACTGTCAGTGTAGGCAACAAACTTATCAACATCACCTTCAATGAAGATTAGTTGCAAAGGAAATTTCCTGAGTGTGTTGTCAGTTAAAACCAAAACGATACTATTCTCTCCATCTAGAACAAAAAACATAGTGCAATCAAAAAAGGAGTACTTGTGGCACCTTAGATACTAACAAATTTATTAGAGCATAAGCTTTCGTGAGCTACAGCTCACTTCATCGGATGCATTTGGTGGAAAAAAGTGCAATCAGTTACCTTATGCCTCTCTTTCTCTCCCCTATTCACATCCACTTTCTCAGGATAAAATCACTGGAGCTGAGATTTTTTTTTAAAGAAAGCTGAAAACCTTCTTAGAGAAAATGAGGATTAGCGCTAAGTAAATATATTTTTCTTACTTTTAAACCTACATGAACATAATGGGATCTAAATTATATATTGACAAAAGAGGGGAAAATGGAGCACATTCTAACTGAATCAATGCTGTAGTTTATTTACTACTAGCCATTCATTTGTTTTAGTTCATAATTTCCAAATTTAAGATGATACTTTTATTCTTTGCATGGTCATGGTTTATTTCTGGATTGCTGAACTTCTGTGTTCAGTGGTGTGATAGTGCTTAGGTACTGTAGTAGTAGACACAGAAGAAATGCCTAAGACAGAAGACAGATCCTTATTTTATATTTGTTTCTTAGTTATTGTTTACAATAGAGAACTAGGCTTAATGTAGGACTATACTTCTGTGTTTTATGATTTATAAAGGTGTTCTGGATTTATTGTATTTCAGATCTTGCCTTTCCGTGATTTATGCATCGACGTGCTTAATTTTTCAGTTTAAAAAAAAAAACACTTACTAGTGACTACGGAAGAGTGAAAAACAAATAGCCTTTGAAAAATGAAGGGGAAACAGAAGTGAGAAATTCTGATGAAAACGGAAATGCCATTTAATAAAATATGTAAGGCATTTCTTGTTATGAGCTTAGTTTTTGAGAGCAGTGTTTTATTTCTAATACAACAGAAGCTTCCCTTTGTCTAAAAAATCATCTTGTTTTGTTTTTAAATCTGACTCAGTCTTTGGAAAACAAACAACCTGGTTTAAGATTTCAAACAAAATGGCTCATGAATCAAATTAGTTTTGCAAAACTCCAAAATAGTTTGCAAAATGACAGGCTTTGACTGTCCCCGCTTAAGCGGAATCTCTCAAACAAAACAAAAGAAAACAAAAAAAACAGAAAACTTTATCGTGTCTGAAAAGATGTTTATTTATAGGAGATATGGCAAGAACTCACAGACAGCACCACCAAATTGTGTTCAAATGACAAGGATGTAAATCTCCATTTACTATTTAATAGTAATAAAATTTATATTAATGTGCTCTGAAGGAGAGCAACTACTTTTGTACCAGGAAGAATTCCTGGCTATCTCTTTGTGCCCTGATTAAAACACTTCAAGATAAAATGTTACAATTCAGTGTTTTGTAAAGGATGTATTAGGAACACAATTATATTATTATTTTTATAAAACACAGTTATAAATTTACATTCCTTTGTGCATAGTACAAGATAACTATCTTGAATAATAACTATACAGGGATAAAGTTGTGACCACACACAGCATTACATTTAAATCAAAGCATTTTTCTTTGTTGGATCAGATTTTATTAAATTACAGTAATTGTTTTGTTAAGAGATTTTTAAATTGATAGGACATAGAGAAAAGAGTGGTGAACTATGTTTTACATTTTAATGTCACCAGCCTTGAAACAGTTCTCTGCTCATATGTTTTTGGATGAGTTAATTCATAAGTGGCAGCTGGCATAGTATACTACTACCCTTGGCAGTTGCCTAATTTTAAAGGGTGGGAAAGGTGGTGTAGTAATATTGATTATTCTACAAGCAGTGCTTTGGAGGGTCAATTAAAGACCATTTATTTGCAAGCTGACAAGCAGCCAGTATTGAAAACTGGAGCCATTGGCCTTGTTATTACCAGTAGCTCAGCACCAGAGCCATGCAGCTCAGTAGATGTGACAGGGATATGGTTGGGGGAAGAAGGGAATTTCTAATCACTTACCCCCATGCAGCAAAAACTTTGTCATCTGACAAGAAAACATGTTTGTTTCAGCTTTGAAGTTGTGGTCTCGTTTTTATAGATATTTTAAAGGGAAATATTATTGCTGCTATGACTGTCTGAAGGCATTTCTCTGCATTTTGCTTTTTGCTGTTTTGGGCTATTGTGCCAAGGTTCCTCATGATTTTATTGTTTAGTGTGTCTGACTTTCAGATTGATCTCTGCCTGGTTCCTCCAGGATTCACCACTGGATTTGTAGACTGTGCATCCAGCGATGCAACAGCGAGTGACAAGTGCCAATCAATAAACCTGTCTCCTCTTGGGAAGCCCCAATGGTGCACAAGGATAGGGTACTGGAACCCCCTGGGTGTAAGAATTATCCCCAGAAAAATGAGCCAGAATCCTGTTGGCCAACTGTACCCACGCTACCGGGACCACAGCCATTTAGAAAAGGCGCAGTTGCAGATGCGATAAGGCAGATGCTTCCTTCATCTCAAAGTGGTGGTCCAGCTAGAAGCTGCAGCAGGCCTGTACCAATCATCTTAATCTTCATCATGCCATTGGAGTTCTATAGTCCCTGCTAAGAGAGAAGGTGGAAGGCCTATGGCAACCCCTTCTTTGTTTTGCCTAGGCATACACATCAAAAATCTGTGCTCGATGGTTGCTCGGCCTGGTGGGGAAGGACCCAGGCATTCGGCAGTGGCTCAGATGTCCAAGCAGCCCTATGTAGGGGTGGCCTGCATATCCCAATTCATGGAAAGCCCCAGAAAAGGTGGGCTAAAAAAGCTTCCTTCCAACTTCTTTCCTGGTTCTAAACTAATAATTGCTTGTTGGAATGTTTCCACTATGCTAACCGGCCTTAAACTGAAAGACTATGCATTTCAGAAAACAGCCATAATTGACAGAGAACTACTGGAAGTTGATATTGCAGCCCTCAGTGATATGACTCTTTTTGGAAACTGGATCACTAGATGAAGTAAATTACCACTTCTGCTGGTCTGGGAAACCTGAAAATGAATCAAGGTTATACTGTCAGTTTTGCTGTCAAGAAGTCTGTCCTCTGTGCATTTACCCCTCTGGTATTTATCAATGAGAGGATCATGTGGCTGGATGTGAATATGAACTCTGGAACCCAGACTCTTCTGTCCATCTACCGGCCAATACTTGACTACTCCAAACAGCAGAAAGGGAAGTTCTATTTTCAACTCAAGAATGTCCCTCTAAGGAACAGACTCGGTGATTTTTTTCAAGAATCTCCCCCTGAGGAACAGACTCTGTGATTTCAGTGCCCATGTGGGTAATCACTGCGAACATTGGGGACACATCATTGGCTAACACAGCAGAGGTAGCATCAACAAAAATGGCCTTGAGCTTTGCATCTCTTGTGATCTGATAGTCTCGAATACCTATTTTGCTGGCAACAGTAGCAGCAAGATCACATGGAGGCAACCTGCTCAGGGCACTGGCATCAACTTGACCTCATCTTGATCTGTCACAGAAACATTCACAATGTACCACATGCTTGATCAATGCATAGCGCTGATTGCAACTCTGGCCATGCTCTTGTCAGGACGAAGCTCCAATTACATCATAAAAATATCCATTATGTGAATTCAAAAGATGAATCTCACCTCAGCATCACTAACATGAAGGACTCTGACACATATGTAAAGTTTCAATGTGCGCTTGAGCATGTTTCTGAAAAGGATCAACTTGATTCCCCTGATTCTGACACCTTGTGGGAAAATGTCAAGAATAAGACACTGGCTGCTGCCAAGGATTTCTTTGGAACAACAAAGAAAAAACAACCTGACTTATTTGCAGCATCAGAATATCTGCTGCTCCCACTCATAGGAAAGAAAAAGTAAGCTCACCTAACTTTACTTCAACAACCAAATAAGTCCAGAAATCGTAAGTTCAAAGAAGCTAAGGCTGCAGTCCAGAAAGCCACCAGAGAATGTGCCCAGAACTATTGGCAAGGCCTATGCAAAAAAGATTCAGACCTGCTTTGAAAGAGGGTAACTTCATGGTACCTATGATGGAATCAAAGAGGCATGTGGTCCAATTTATAAAAAAGACTGCAAATCTGAAAACAAAAGATGGTACCATCCTGACTGACAGGCAAGAACAACTTGACCAACGGACTGAGCATTACTAAGAACTCTACTCAAAGGATGGCTTTATCTGTCATACTGTCTTAGTTGCCATTCCCTGGCTTCCAAAGATGCAGAAGCTGGACCAAACACCAACCCTTGAATATGTAGAGCAGCAGTTCGCAACATGCAGCCCAATTAGCACACAGCTGTGGCCCAGCTCAGTTGTATGCTAAAGGCTGGCTTGCGTGGCGGGGTCTGGGTTCCCAACTGCCTGGCATGGTGGGCTCTGGGCTGCCATGCTGCCCAGCATGGTGGGGTCAGGGATCCAGGGCTGCCACCCAGCCCTTCAGATTTGGGAATCCAGGACAGGCAACTGGCCGCCCCTTCATGGCAGGAGTCCGGGGTCCAGGACTGGAGTCCAGGGTGCTGCTGCCCTGCCACCTGGCCCCTGTGGCCCAGATAACACATTGTGGTCTGCATGTGCTGCACACAACGATAAATAATTTTGTGAGCCACTGATGTAGAGAAAGCTATCAAAGAGGTTGCGCCTGGGAAAGCAGCAGGCAACAATCAGATATCTTTGGAGCGCCTAAAAGCAGGGCAGGAAGAAAGCCTGTGGGCGACATCCAGGAGCTTCTCTGTGCCTCCTGTGAAGAAACCCCCAAGGTCTGAAAGATGCAAACATAATCACTTTTTACAAAAATAAAGGGGACAGAGCAGACTGCAACAACTACTGAGGGATATCTCTGCTCAGTGTGGTCAGCAAGGTGCTTACAAGGGTCCTGCTGAAAAGACTCAAGTCCTTGCTGAGAGAACTTATCCTGAGAGCCAGTTTGGAAGCCAGATGCTCCATAACTGACACGTCCTTCACAATGCGCTTGTTGCAAAAAAAAAAAAAAAAAAATGCTGTGAACAGACACCTCTCTATGTAGCAAGACCTTTGACAGAGTTGTCAGGAATGGCATATACTTGTCGAAAACTGGCTGTCCACACAAAGTGCTCTCCCTAATTAAGGAGTTCCATGAGGGAATGAAGGCAACTATCCAGTATGAAAATGAAACATCATCTGAGTTTAGCATTAATACTGGCATGAAGCAAGGCTACATCTTAGGGCCTATCAGTTTTGGCATCTTCTTCTCAATTCTCCGTAAGTATGCTTTTGGAAACAGTCAATCTGGTGTAGTAATTGAATAAAGGCTAGATGGCAGCTTGTTCAACATCATAGTATTTCAGAGCAAAAGGCATGTCACCCAGCTCACTATTCGAGATTCGCTCTTTGAAGATGACGGTGCATTTGTCTCTAACTCACCTGATGAATAAGTTCTCTGATGCATGTATTCAGATTTGCATGGTAACCAGTATCAAGAAAACAGTTGTCATGTCACAGGGTACCAATATCCCACCTAAAATCTATGTCAATAATGAATCTCTGGAGAATGTGGATCGCTTCTGTATCTTAGCTCAACCTTAACCAGCTCACTTAGCCTTGATGTGAGAATCAGCAAAGCCTCTGTTACCTTTGGCAAACTTACCTCACATGTCTGTATCAACAAGCTGCTAACCCTGAACATGAAGGTCTCTGTTTATCAGACTTGGGTCCTCAGTACTCTCCTTTATGGCTGTGAAAGCTGGGTCACATATTCCAAGCAGGAGCAGAGATTGAATAGCTTGCACATTCACTGTCTCAAAAGTCCTTGGAGTCACTTGGGACCAATGGATGGCAAACAACAAGGTCTTTGAGGGAACCAGCCTACAGTCTATGCAGGCTTCGCTGGCTGAGACACGTGGAGCATATGCCTCAAGATAGTCTCCTGAAGGCTGTACTCTGTGGTCAAGAACTGCCTGTGACGCAGAGGAAGGCCAATTCACCGATACAACAATAAGGTCAAAGCAAGGTCTCAGGAAATTCAGCATTCTGACTGACAACTGGCAGAACCCTGCCCCACAACAGTCTGGAGAAGCCAGGACAAGGCTAGTGCAGTAATCGCGGAGAGCTATCAGAGAGCCCAGGCTGAGGCTCTTTTCCTACACTACTGTCAAGCACCATTGACTGACTGACTGACTATGACTTTGTCATGTTTCTTTTCATCTGTCAAGATGTTGGATGGATGTAGTGTCCGACTTTCACACAATTTTTGCCCTCAAGACTCTCTTTGGGGATTTAATGTCTCATTTATTTCTTTTTTAGCAAACTGGAAAAAAACCAACATCATAGCAAACAGAAATTCTATCACATAGAACTATGTTGACCCCCAGCTTGATTCATCAATAGGATTTGGATTTTCAGCTCTAAGCACAGAACTCTTCCATTTGAGCTAACAGATTAACTGGTAGCAGTAATGGGCTGAATGTGGATCAGGCACTAGAGGATGATAAAACACAGATTGACAGTGGATTTCACAGTTATTTGCTGACAGCAGAGGAGTGGCTGAGACTCAGGGCTCAAATTCCAGGTTCTGGAGGGGGTATACTCTTCTAATTATCTTTCTCCCACTCCAGCCAACCCATTCAAACCTACAGACACTGCCCATCTGTCTCCCTCTGCTCCCCCCGCCCACTTCTTGCTACTGATTCTCTTTCCCCTTCTGCTTCTCACCACCCTCTGACTCACGCAATCTCTTCCTCAGGAACCCCTACCCCTGATTGGTTTCTCCTCTTCCTCGCTGACTGGAAACCCTGAAGTGAAGTACTGAGAGCACAGAAGAGTCTTCTAGCTATCTGTTCAGGAGTCTAGTGGCTTTTTAAGACCCGGATTGACAAGGCTGGGATGATTTAGCTGGGATTGGTCCTGCTTTGAGCAGGGGGTTGGACTAGATGACCTCCTGAGGTCTCTTCCAATTCTAATATTCTATGATTCTATGGAGCAGCAATTGCAGGGAAAACCCTGCTGACCACCCTGTTTCCCCTAGATGGAGTCTGTTGAGTTGCTCTGCAGGCGATGATACATGTTCAATCCAGACTAATGTAGGAGCTGTGTGGGGCTGGATAAAAAGTGTAGCAGCATTAGAGCTTCTAAAAAATAACTTTCTTGCAACCAATTCATTAATGAGGGCAAAACAACATATTTTCCCTAATTTAACTCCTAGAAACATATCTGAAACGTTTTTGCTAAAACTTTCCAAAAAAACAAGACTCCCGGTATGGCAATCTTCTCAGCAAAGAGTTTAAAGTTTGGCAAAGTTTTAAGTACAGTTGAACCTCAGAGTTAGAATCACCATGGGAGTGGAGGTTGTTCATAACTCTGAATAAAAAGTTAAGGTTCTTTCAAAAGTTTACAACTGAACATTGACTTAATACAGCTTTGAAACTTTACTATGGAGAAGAAAAATGCTGCTTTTCCTCTATTTTTTTAATAGTTTACATTTAACACTGTACTGTATTTACTTTTTTCTTCTTCTCTCTCTCCCCTTCTGCCTGATTGCGTAGCTCTGGTTCCAAATGAGGGGTGTGGTTGACTGGTCAGTTCATAACTCTGGTGTTTGTAATTCTGATTTCTGCTGTAATTGAAATGGTTTCATACTTGAAAGTATTGGGGAAAAACTAATTTATGGGCTTCTCCCTCTGCTCCACCTATAATAAAGGCATATGTAATAATGACTATATTTAAAGAAAAGTGTCCTTCTAAATGGACCAAGTAGTCACATTTTTTGTAAAATAAAGCAGAAATCATATACCTTTTAAGACATATTCTTATCTAATGTTGTTTATATTGTAAGTATTATCTCATACGCAGTATACTGTTGCTTGTTTTTGGAAGCTTCTTCAATATTTAGGCCTAATGCGGTTATTTAAGTGTTAGCTTTTATAGGTTTAGGATAAATCTTTGAGAATAAATTACATATAAAAACAATTAATTACTGCTAATAAAACTACCACATGGCAGAATACAGTACATACTGCAGTATCAGAATCTATCTTATTTGTTTTTATCATATTAGTAGAAAAATATTCCCAATATCTTGTTAGTCCCTGAAATAGGACATTCTTAGGCCCTATAATAGCAAAGGATGAGAATAGTGTAGAGGAGTACATTAAGTTTTGGCTGCCAGCATCTTTTGGTCAGCAGAGCATTGTGTTAATTTTGTTGGGGGGGGGATACTGATTTTTCTCATTGCCTGGGGTTAACTTGCAATGAGATGAGATGTCCTGCTTTGAGCAGGGGGTTGGACTAGATGACCTTCTGGGGTCCCTTCCAACCCTGATATTCTATGATTCTATGATTCTATGTGGGTTAAAATGTAATAAAAATATATTCTCAAAAATCTAGTTTTATTGGTTATATGAAATCAGTAACATGATTTGAATATTGTGGTTTTTTTGTAGACATATCATGTTTTAGTAAGTGAGAACATCTGTTAGGTTACTTTTTTTAGCAATTTGAAGGCTCACATTTGTTATCAATTGACAAAAAAAATGTTTACCTTCAAGCTATTTTAAACTTTAAAGCCAATTTATATTGTTTGCATCTTAGTCTTCCTTGCAAAATTGCTCTTTTGTTTTTGCAATCTGTTTGTAAACATGTCTATTTCTAGGAAAACATTCTGAAAACAATCCCTTTTTGTCCTTGTTTCCTCTGATTTCCATCCTACTTTCAGGATGCCACTTCCAGTACTATTTTTTGGCAGTGAAAAGGAAATAAGTTGCAGACTCTGCAGCCCGTATCTCCATTGTTCTTTGACCCATTGGAGAAAATATTCTTATAAATGAACTAGATGGTTCCCTATCCCCAAGAGACAGAGCCATTTTCTATTTCTTGTATCCTCTGATTTGAATTGTTAATTTTTCACCAAAGCTATCTTTCTAAACTGGCAGCCCCATGAATTGGTAGTGTATCACCAACCTAGATTTAATGTTAGTAAAGTTGCACTTATATTTCATTTACTCACTAAATCATCCCTTATAATGTAGAAGATAAGGATCATTGAATATTAAAACTCACATGAATGAAGTAAAATAATGTTGGTCTGATCTGTGATTTTTCACACTGACTGCCTCTCCTTTTATTTATTCTTATCTTTTCTCCAGAGCTCTCATCTATAGTGCTGTCAGAACCCCTTATGTTTATTAGCTTTAACCTCCACCTGCAAATTCCCTTAGTATTTCCACTAACTTTCTGGCTGAGGAAGTCCATCGTGCTATTCATTAATCAAGCTGGTAGAGTCATTTAGTGAAGTGAGACACTCAGTACCCATAAAAGTTGAGCGCATTCCATTCCCTACAGGGCAGCCTAGCAAGATGTGCTGTCTGGGAAGCATGCGACTCTTCTGTATGGCAGTGGTTGATGAGCACCAAGAAAGCTAAAGGTGCAAGCAACTGTTGTGCACTTGTTTTAGTGTTATCTCAGACTTGTGCACCTGGCACATATTTTATAGTTTTTTGATGTCCCGTTTTCTCTCTCATAATGTCAGCCTATTGACAGTTTACCTCACCTTATACGATAAGATTTTATCCAATAACTCAAATAGATTTTGAAGCGTCTATTATTTTTCTTTTTTTCTTTTTCTTGAGAATTCCAGCTCCTTTTCAAGTTTCATAATCCCAATTAGTGTGCGTAGCGGGTATTTGCTGCATCAACTTGGGTGTTCTACGTAGCGGTGAAGAGGAGAATGAATGACCCTAGTGAGAAAGTTAAAAACAGAATCTGAGCCATCCCTGCACTTCTCAATCCAAGTGCACATAGCTGAAGTTGACATGCATTAAGAAGAAACTGCCATGAGGAAGTTGGCTGTTTCAACTGTATTTCTCCCAGGCAGATAATATTACAATATAATGTCAGATAATATTTTAAGCTCTTTTTTTTTCCAGGAGAGCTGATATTTTCATTGTGTCCCAGTTATTTAGACATTTATTGTCAATTAACTCCAATTCAATGACAATTTACTAGTTGCTCTCTAGGAACATGCTGAGACACTTTGTTCTTGAACCTTAGGGAAAGGTAAATTCATCATTTTCTAATTGTCTTCCTTCTTTCACTTTAATAACATAAGTGTATCTCAAATATTAATGTTCTGTAGTACAAATACTGCTTGAGTTTTTCACCATTTCCTTCTCTTCTTCTACATATGACCCTACCACCTCCAAATCCACATGCATGTAGGAGAAGGCACACTTTTTGAGGGATATTGATTTCAGGTAAGTTACATATTTATAATAAAAAACATGAGAATATCAGTAGCTGCATTGGATATTCTTGAATGTCATTCCAGAATAATCAACAGCATATAGGGGAAAGGTCATGTTCAGTAGCTGATACTTTCGAGTAAAATAAATATAAATGCATGCAACTGCCATTAAACATATGAATGCCTACTTTTGCAAGACAACAGAAACTACCAGATTTTTTGCTATTATGTCAGCTTTCTGCAAAGTGGTGCAAAGTAGCAGTATTCTGTTGGGACATGGCTATCAAAGAATTTTCTTTGTAGAGGGGAAATTTGGTATAAAGCCGACAGAGGTGGTAAGAACAGCTTCACTACCTCTGGTATGGAGAGGAGTAGGGTATCATAGATGAGGCAGAGTGGAATGACAACTAACTTCAGGTTTCTTGTACCTCTGGTGTAAATTAGAGCAGGTTCTCAATTGCTCTAACTTTTGCAAGAAATAGATGGTGCAGGGTTGTAGAGCCACTACTGCCTGCCTGAGGTGACTCCCTTATTACACTCCTCCCTCCACTCTCATTACACTGAGTGGAGCTTTGGCCCAGTTAAAAATTTACTCCTTTGACTTCACTTAATGCCTTAGTGATGGAAAAGAACTGGCCTACCATGACAAAGTAGAGACATTGCCATATATTGATTTGAGGAGGAAAAAAGATAGTCCTCTGTATCAGTGGCTGCGTCTTCCTTTATTCTTAAACAGATAAAAGAAACAATAACTTTGAAAGCATTGTTAGCCAAATCACCGTGATTATTCAGCTTCATACAGTACATACTATATGTTGAAGATATAGCTGAACAATCAGGTTCTTTGAAAATGCATTACATGTTTTCTACCAACATTCCTTTCTTCCGGAAAGAGAAAATGTGAAACAATATTGTGCTCTTCAATCTCTCAGCAGTTGATTTTGTGTTCAAAACCTTGAATGATAGTTACTCTTTGGATCACCCAGTGACCCTTTTTCCACACATTGTCACGCATTATCCATTTTAGTTAATTCATCTTATTGCTAAAATTGTATAGACTTAGCCAGCAAGTTAATGGTATATTATAGTACAGCTATTAAAATATGTATACTTACATTTAAAATCAATAAAACAAAGTTAATTTCTTGGTGGTGGGGTTTTTTAACACTTGTGCTGTGGTAGTGCCTAGAAGCCAAACAGGCTGGGACTGTACTGTGCTAGACGCTGTACAAACATGTAGAAAATCACAGTCCCTGCATAAACAGTTAACACACAGTTTAAAAGACAAGGTGAACCAGATGGCTGATATAAGCACACAGGTCAGACTAAGGGTTTAGGGGGAGACAGGATTACAAATAATAGAAGTTGCCCAATTCTTAGCCATTCAGAAGCAGTAATCATAACTCACCAGTTGTCTCCCTTAAGGTTTCAGTTTACTGTATGCCTTATAGACAGCACTTATCAGAAAATGGAGCCTTCTTCCACAGAAAATTTTGAGTTTTAGTCAAATAAACACTTCCCTGAAAACTGGGGAGGGGTGTGGAGGAAGGAGGGGGTGACACTTGTGACTCTATGAATACTACTACTACTCCTCCTCAGAATATGGAAAAAAAATGCATACAGTGGTTACAAATGAAAACATTTACCGCACAGAGGTATATCTGACATAATTGAACCTGTTATTTCAGATAATACTCTGTGTGTGTGTTTGCAACCCTAGTGTGCACAATTTTTCATAATAGTACCATTATTTAACATTTGTTGATAGTGCCATAAGCATGAATTGTGGTTTACATAGTGACAAGTGAGTAAAAGTCAAGTCTCTGGATCAGAGATTGTGATCTGTTTGTTTTCCCTCTCCCATCTCATTTTTCATATTCTGTAATTGGTAATTGAAGTATATATTTTCAAACATATATTTTATAGTATGTATGATACCTATACCTACAATTTACTTTATCAGTAGGTATTGCATACATTTTCAATCTATCATAATTTATATGAGCAATTTTCTTATTGTTTTCACCTATACGCAATGTTTACACTCAATTAATATAAAGGTTTCTGAGTAGCAGCCGTGTTAGTCTGTATTCGCAAAAAGAAAAGGAGTACTTGTGGCACCTTAGAGACTAACAAATGTATTTGATCATAAGCTTTTGTGAGCTACAGCTCACTTCATCGGATGCATTCAGTGAGCTGTAGCTCAAGAAAAACTTATGCTCAAATAAATTTGTTAGTCTCTAAGGTGCCACAAGTACTCTTTTCTAATTAATATAAAGTTATTTCTAAGTAACTTGTATCAACGTTTTCTTGGATTGTTTTTTTCAATTAAGTTTATCTATACTATAGCTTTCACTGATGAGAAGGTGAGATTGCTATCTATACATGTTAGTGTAATCTTACATTTGATTTAAAGACACCATCCTCCAGAGTTTTTTAGATCTGTACAGTGTGTGGCAATGCAGTTTTTTTTATACATGGACCAATCTGAAAGATGTGTAAAATCACTTGAAGCCACAGAATCATGTGTTGAGTATGTATCTTATGAGGCTCTTGTGCATTTTTATTTCCACAAAGGTCTGGCAGAAGGTACTTTTAAGAAAACTATTGTGGTCTTATATGAATAATTGGTAACTTGGGTCAAAACCTGAGTCTGATCCAGATTTGTTCATTATCAGTGGGATAAATTCATTCTCCTTTCTTGCTGTGTGCAAGCAATATGTTATTTCTCAATGTGTTTTTAATAAATTGAGATTTTACTTGGAATATCTATCTTTACATATGTAAACATAATATGTATGGAAGATATTATTTATAAATATAAGAGAGCATCAGAGATTTTTAAAATGATTTGAATAGCATAAACAAAGCTTCTAATGCAGACCATTTCCATAAAAAGGCTGCTAAGCACGTTACATGGACACGCATTGTTTTCAGATTTCCACAACCAATAGCTGGCAAATTCTAATCTGCTGTACCTTTGTGGCAGTGTTCCAGTTGTTTGTTTTAACACCTTCTCCTCCGATATCATAAGGTCAGTAATGATACCATCTTTGATTAATGCCACATTAATTTTCACCCCTCCCCCCATATTTTTAATCAGGCTCACACCTATTGGAATCAAAATTACATATTTATTTTCTTTGATGTTACATTTTGGTGAATAAAAACTGATGCATCAGGTGGCTAAATATATGTTTTGATTCAGATACATACTCAGATACATGAATGAATAACTGCTTGAGTGAATCACATGTCTTGTTACCCAGGCACCTTGGATGTGCTTGGAGAATAATTATATAACTGCTAGAGAGAGAACAAGCAAAGAACTCCAGTGTTGTCTGTATGACTGTTGAATGCTTGAAATTAACTACTCAAAGGTTATTTAATTGATTTTGAAATGCATACAAAATGTCCATGGGTTTCTAGTTAATTGTCAGTGTAAGATACTTGTTGGAACATATTATACCAGGTCAAATTGTTGTATATATTTTATAGACATTATTTGTTGACTACTTTTATCATTAATGATGATTTTACCATGAAATAACTTATCTAATTAATGAAACTAAATCAGTTGCTCCGTCACATTCTGTCTACTATACTTGTATTTGTAGAGGACAGTCCAGCATTGGTCTTTTTGAATTTTTCAAAGTGTTTGCATTGGTGGTGTCATATGCAGGGTCTACAATTTGTTTCACCTTTTGAACAAAGCCAGAATTGTCCAGAAGAGGTCCAAGATACAGCTGCACCTTTGCCTTGGAGACTGTGTGAATCACTCTGGACTTCAGTGCCTATGTGGAAGCCTGTTGAGCTTGCTGGAGCTCGTCATAGGCACTAGAGTCGACCTAAGCAAATCTGATGGCTGGATTATAATTTGTGTGCAGGAGTCTCTCCCGTTCATGTGGTTCTGTGTATTACTTTGTTTTTATACATGAAACACGAGATAGCAATTATACATAATAAATCCTATATTCTTATTTCACCTCTGTATGTTAACTAGCAGACAGAACAATGTTTTGACTACAAGTAACTTTTTTGATATGTTAAAATGTGTGTTTAAAAACATTTGTATTTCAAGCATTCTATAAAAATAAGATTGTTTATTTTAATTGCTTTACTAACAGTAACGGGCTAATATTGAATAAATCACTATTATGTGGTAAATGAACCACTCCCATATGAAAGTGCTTTTTGTTGGTGGTTAATTCATGCTTTCCTGTATTGGTATTTATTTTTACATGGTTCATTTTTCATTTAATTTTGTTTTCTTAATGCATCCAGGAGTAGTGAGATCTTCTCATGGTATTTCAGCTCCTGTACAGTGCAAATACCATGGAAAGATCAGATCTCATGTGGTTTTGACCCTGTAAAAATGTTTTTGAGAAATTAAAATAGTAAAAAACATAAGCACCAATACCTTGAATCAGGTTACAATGGTATTAAGATGTAGAGATTGTGAGTCTGCTTCTACAAACCCTCGTTCTTATGAGTGACTTGTCCTTAATCACATGAGTATTCCTGTTAGCTACTGATTCCTAGTTTACATGACTATTTATTTACTCTACTCACTTCCATTTCTATTACTGTGAACCAGAAGATGCTTTTGAATGTGTAATGTTTAGTGAAAACTAAAGTGAAGGTATTGCTTACTGCATGTGTAATACATATCACTATAAAAAAGACAAGTCTAAAAAGTACTTTTAACAGATCTAAATGGTAAAGGCAAATATTTTTAGTATATTTTGCCATCTGACATTTATTTAATGGACCATAAATCTGTGTAACCATTTATGGTTCTTATGTGGCTTCTGTGATAGGACCTTGTTTTATAACCTTAGTTCAGTTTTTAGTGGATAAGTGTCCATATTGCAGTTAGTACTAGCTGGCACCAAGGAATGGGCTTGGAGAATGGATAATCCTCTTATCCCTTTTCTCAAAATCATTCAGGCATTTTGAAGTGGCCTTGGAATAGGCCAAATCCTGCTTTCCTTGCATCTGTTTGTGCAAGAAATGCAGTTGAGGAGCTGTTGGTTAGTGATCAATCTTCAATCTGGCACCTTTCATGAGGGCTGAATTTGCTTCACTCTGTCATTCTCTTTTTGCTATTTTAAAGTAAACAACTTTAAGAAGCAAAATATTTTAATCCACATGTACGGAGATTAAAGGAAGGGCTGTTACAGAGCGATCACATACAATTGCTTCTGTACACACTTTCAATATTTACATGTTGTTTTGGAGCTCCTTGGGTGAGCTGTAGCAACTTTGCACTGCTCTGTTCCTAGGTACCTGAGGATTCCCCTTGCATACAACTAAGGACTTTTTTTTTTAGTTTACATGTACAAATGTTGAGCCTCAACAGTAAGTTCTGCTGTTTCTGTTCCTAAGGAAAAGAACTGAAAGAGCTCAGGATAAATTAGTCTAAATTGAAATATGTCTTGGGAAAAACACTGATTTATGAATCAATTATTTTAAAACAAATCGACAATAAATGATTTGAATCCTGAAAGGTAATCTTAAAAATAAACATTGGAAAGAAGAACTGTATTTAAGCATAACACTACTTGTAAGATGGTTTCCTGCCAGATGATGGTAATAATCAAATAGGTTATAGTGCAACAGTTTTGAAAGGTGTTTTTAAGCAACTGGGAGATTTAACGTAATATATTTAATAAGAAATGTGTATTTTTTTATTGTCTCAGTATCTGCATGTTTTTGTTTTTTTTTTATTTTTGAAGATTTTGGCGGTTATGGCGCATCTTACAGCAGTGAGTGGTATAATGGGCTGCAGGTTGGATGAATTACAGTCATCTGCAACATGACATACAATACCAAACTTCTTCCTTGTCATTGGTAAGTTGTTGGTTTTTGTTTTGTTTTGTTTTGTTGATTACCATATGTCTATTAGATGCTGCTTATTGACATCATAGAATTAACTTACTTGGAGAACAAGTATGTTTCTTGAGCTGTGAAAGCATGAGAACTTTCGGAAAAAATTCCCCTTTGACATATACGTTAAGAAAAGTGTAGCCATTTTCAGATGTTTGTACATTAAGCATCTTGGGCCTGATTCTCACACTAAAGCCCCTTTACACTTCCAGAGTTTTATAAAGAGGCCTTAAAATAGGACAATTGACTTTTGGTTTAAGGCCGTCTACACTACTGTGAAGGGCCTTAAAGTAAATGAGAATAAGGTCCAAAGAGATGCAATTTTTATGATGTATTGGATCAGAGATATCACAATGTTAAAGAACAAAAAATTTAGAAAATAGATTTTTAAAAGTAAACGCGAAAACATAAATATTTAAATGGGAAAAATATTTGAGGGGGAAAAAGTTTTCCCTTATATTTTGTACCGTCTTTGTTTATTTTTATGTCCACAACTAATCTGCTTACAGAATTTAGAAGCAACATTACATACTGCATAAACAATAATATTAAAAAAGCACCCCAAAACAAGGCTCCATGAAGTATAACTGAGACCTTATTTCTGGTTTACACAGTGTCCAGATATGCAGTAATGAGATCCAAAGTACTAGTTGTTCATTTGACTCAGCTTGAAGTTAAACATTGACAAACCAAAATCAGATAGCAGAAAGTTCAACATCTAACTCACCAGAAATAGAAAGTCAGTCTCGTACCGAAACTTCAAATTAGGTACAAGAGGTTCCCCTTTGTAGGGAACCTAATGGTTCTCTGTACCAAAAGATGGAAGTCTAGTTAAAATAAATGCTTAGTTTGTCACAATAATAGATTATCACTGTTAAGATTTGCCTACTGAAGATTGTTATAATGCTAAGTCTGTGCAATATGCCACATGGACTCAAATTAGAAAATAGATTCATTACTATGTGAAAAGTACCTTCTCTTTCCTCTTGCTATTTAGATTTCAGGATCCTGTCTATACAAAATGTAGCTAAAAATATTAACAAAGGAAAGAGACTAACAATCTCAGAAATGCTTATATCCAGCATAGGAAGAAAACAAAAAGTAAAGGCATTAATCAAAATTTGTACTCAAGTATCACTGATGTGCAGTAATAAATTGTTACTGGCATTGGAGTTTTCAATATCCTCATTTACGCTTGCCAGTTCTGAGGTGTGGTAGCACTCTGTTCCTTTTCAGTGTTGAATACAAATAGATCTAGATTTTTGCCTGTGAAATTCTTTTGCTAGAAGTGTGTTCTTTGCGATAGTGAAATAAAACATTTTTGTTGTAAAATTATGAGATATGTGAACTATGCCAGTTTTATAGTGTATTCTGTATTTTGCATAGTTCTACTAAATAGCATATATACTTATGTATTGTGCTAAAATGCTATGTATATTCTTAATTATGTATATCTACATACTTTACATATGCTATCTATGTACATGCAAGATTGTGGGTGCAATACAGGGTCAGGAGAGAGTCTGTATACAACAAAGCTTCTGGTAACTTCATGGAAACTATAAAAGTGAATCTTGTCAATCTTGATCATGCAGGACTTTAATTTATCATTGTATTTAATAAGAAACTTCTTCTTAAAGGAAGAACATAATTTTGAGTATTTTGTTCCTATGGATTAGTTTTAATTTTTTTCTGGACCATTTCATTATGAAGTGGAAGGAATTATATAATTTATGGGACAACTAACAAGCCAACAACTCAATATTAATTAATTTTACTACTAAAATATAAAGTCATATTTCACTAGCTATGTTTCTTTGTTACTGCAGTTGTCAGTGGGGATTTTTTTTTTTACCAAATCTTGTACATGTGTGTTGATGACCTAGTTTTTTTATCACAAAAACTATCTATTTTACAAAGTTAAGATTTCTGCACAGAGCACTTTACATCCAGTATAGTGGCAGAAATGTTGTAGTTGCCTCAAATAAATAATCCTTAATTATACATAAAGTACGCATCAGTCTTGGAGGAATAAAACCACTTTAGCGTTTTCCGGAAAGAAAAGTGTCACATTAAAATAAACAAATAAACCCTCAGAATTTCTTTTTAGAGGAACTACCACTGCTTTTGTTTTTGGGTGCGTCACTTTCATGCATGAGTTGGCAATATGTTCATCAATCCTTGAATATCGTCTGGTTGCCTGTTCTTAATCAGCACCTGCCGGATTCTCTTTTTCAAACGCCACAAATGCAGTGTTGTCTCCCAGGTACTGAATGTACTACAACAAACCAGGGGACTGGTTAAACAGCATAGACAGCATCACCTCATTTGTCTCTTCTGGAAAATTATTAAGCAAAATGATATTGTTTGATGGGTTATCTGACACCTGTTGATTCTGTGATGCAGTCCCTTGGACATTCATTGATTTCTGTATTTTTTCCTGACCAGGCTTTTTATTTGCTGCATTAGCAGAGTGCTCCAGAGGCTTGACCTTGTTCTTTCCTTTTTCCGTTTTCAGCAAGTGTACCATGTATTTCCAGCTTCTGTTTTTTGCGTACTGACATCATGAAATGGAAAGTCTTGTGACATCATTGGTGAAAGAGCCATCTTCCTTAAATTATAAAAAAAAAAAAAAAAGTCTGTCCATCTTCCTAGTTATTAACACCACAGGACCTTACTATGATCATTTTTACAGAGGTATGATGCTTTACTGAACAGAACTTTACTGAAATTACTCCTTCTGTACACTAGTATGAGATTAGAATTAGTTTTTTGTGCATGGTCAAACTGAGAGAATAGCTAAATTAACTCATCCATGTCAAAAAAAAAATCGTTGTTTTCTACTACTGATGAAAACAGTACAATTTCCCCAAACACATAATTTCTATAAGAATATGCAATAAGTCTAATACCTTGCTATGTTAAATCTGAGACTCTCTTAAGTCAACCTTATCAAGCAGGGAGGCATTTTGTGATGTGTAAAAATGGGGATGGAGAATCTTCATCCCCAAACTCATTTTTACTTGTGGTCTAAGATATGAAATCAGGACTACTGTGGCAAAAGTGCAAGAGTGTAAACCACTGCACCAGCCACCCTAGAGCCAGACAAAATCTGAAGACAGTTTTCAAGAGGTAAATGTACTTCCAGAACAAATGTAATTAATTTTATTGATTTTTTTCCTCTCTCTCCATTATTGGAAATTGGGCTGCCTTTGTTTATAAAATACCAAATCCTAGAGGACATGAAAGGACACCTTATCCAATATTTATTTATTTCAGAGCCCCAGTTTGGTCGCAGTTCCACCACAATTACTCCATTAATCATGCCACTGAAATAAATAAGACTACTAATGGAATTAACATACATGAGGGTGGTGGAATTATGCTCTTATACTAAATCCACACCATGAGGTAGGGGTGTGATTCTCAGTTTGTGTATACATACTCATGCTAACTTGATGAGAGCTAGTGAAAGTATAAATAGCAGAAGTAGCCATGAACCCTGTGGGTACATACTCGGCATGGCTAAGCCGTTCCGCCACTGTGTGTGCTACCTTGGCTACACTACTGTTTATACTCATGCTATCTCTCCTTGAGCTAGCACGAGTATGTATAGGTGAATTGTGAATCACATCCTTACCTTGTAGTGTGGACAAAGCTTTATTAGATGAACTTCACTGAGGTTGTGAGAGAAGGAGGGGAGCCTAAGTAAAAGGGGAAAATCAGATTTCTAGGGGGTAAGGAATGAGAGAGTCTAAGATGCTTCCACAGTACCTTATACCTAGCTCATTCAGTACCTAACTGGGCCCAGCCCTCATCACACTTGACTGGTAAACAAAGCCAGTTTGACAGATGCTGTAATTTTGTTTGAAAACTGCATTTAAATTTTGGTCTCCTACTACATATTGAGTAACTTTATAAAAACTTTTTAATATTGAACAGATTTTTTAAAATATTAAATGTGTGACATCTTTACATAGGGATGAATCAAAAGCCATAAGGAGAGGAAGACAGATGCTGTTCATCAGTCATTTATGATCATTAAGAAAATAATATATAAAATGGAAAACTCAGACTTTACAAACAAGATAATTCATCTCGTATGTTAAGTAGTAAGGTCAAAGAATAAACAAGGACTTTTTACTGGATAATCATAGTATTGTAGCTTACTTTGAAAGTATACTGACAACAGATCTGAAAAGATGCTTTACTAGCAAGGTGACAACAAATCTATTAAGAAAACTTTACACCTTTCTTTTTGAGACACAAAATAATGAAAAAATAATACAAATGAATCAACATTTTTCCTAACTAACAAACAGAGGTTACCCCAAAGTGTAATACTTGCTACTTGTGTTTCTTTAGTACCAACTAGGGTAACAACTATTATGGCTAGCATCAACAGTTATAGCCAAACATTATGGACCCATCACCAAAACCACCCTGGAACTTTGGGGAAGCATAGACCTGGATAAAGATTCACATTTGAACTTCACAGCTCATGTCTGTCTCTATAAAGATCCTCTACTAAACCTCCCAAATCTAACAACACTAAGTGAGGAGAGGTTTGGATTTGGTTCTGAACTCTGGCTTGAGCCTGTCTTTACTCTATCAGAAGTCCTAGATACAATGGTTAATCATAGAATCCTAGACTTTAAGATCAGAAAGGACCATTATGATCATCTAGTCTGACCCCTGCACAATGCAGGCCATGGAATCTCACCCACCAACCGTGTGATTCAGGTGGAATATTTCAACTTTGAACTAAATCACTGCCTGTCAAATAGTAAAATGCTCCATTTTGTTACCTACTTTAATGTTTTCAATGTGGTAATTCAAAAGTCCATGTCATGTTCTCTTTATTCCTTTCTCTTACTTCATTGGTCCACTAGAGCTAGCACTGATTCACTTCATGAATGATACCACTAGGTGGATTTTACCTGCCAAGCTAGTAGCAGGACTGTCCTAACCCATCATAACTGGTAAGTTAGCAGAATGGTGATAGCAGAGAAGGTGCATTGAATGAATGGCAGCAAAACAGATGAACCTACTAGTGCATTATTTATGGAAATAATGGTAATGCTACTGATGTATACTGGGGTGAGATGCCTGCAACTAATAAACACAACGGGATGAATAATTGTTAGTGTTTGTCCTTAAATTTCCTGATTTTATAATTAGGATTTAGTTAGGTCATTAATATTGCCTCAAGGGATTGGCACAACAATTCAGATAATATAAGAACTGACCAGGAAATTTCCTTCATTTTTACGAGCATCTCTGCACTTCCAGTTCATGTTGAAGTTGAGAAGTGGCAGCACCAAAACATCCCAAGAATCTTGTGCAAAGTACACAGCAAAAATTTTCAACAAACTACAGCCAACCTCAAAGTTGGGTGTTAGTTAAGGGAAAACCAGCAATCTGGTAACCCAAGAAGAGTAGCTACAACTGTGTTTTATGGTAAGGATGGTTAGTCCTCCACACTTCCTTGATAATATTGCAGGCCAGATTTTCCCATCCTTACACTGATCAGTAGCATAGGGCCTGATCCCAAAGCCCATTGGGAACATTTCCATTGATTTTACTGGGCTTTGGATGAGACCCAGAGCCCACAAATATTCCCATTTTTTTCAGTGCATTGTGAGTTCAGGTGGCAGAATCTGGCGTTAAAGGAGGTACCTCAGGAAGGTGCTTCCTTTAAAACAGATAGTTATTTATATTTAGATGTTTATTTTATATTTTTAAGTTATTTGTTTGATGCAGCTCCTTCCTGTTTTGGGCAACAAAAGTTATCCTGGAAAAGGTTTAGAGTCTGAACAAAATGATCCATGGAGTGTGGAACGAGGCTTGCAGAAAATTATGATGATGCTTGTTTTATAAAGTCTATGCAATTTAAATAAGCAGGGACAAAAAAAAGCTGTGGTACCAGATTTGTTGGTTTCAGTCTCAACTCAAATGGAATCATATTAATATGTAGCCAGTGGATTAGCATTCAGTGTTTTTCTGTCAGTGTAAAGTCTATTTTATGGATTATGAAAATTAGTCAAATGTATTTGTTTCTTGTTACAGATTAATTTCTTGCAAAGCTTTACTAGAAAAAAAGGCTATTTGTGAATTACAGGAAAGTACGCACAAAAAAGTTCTTGAACTTAATTTTCTCATTCAGAATTGCTAGTTGTTAGTGGTATAAGAATATCCCCTTGTCTTTGGATCAGATGTTTTTTTGTTATTCAGCAGCTATTTAATGACCTGCATGATGTTCTAGTATCCTGTGGGCAAGTTATCCTGATCCAGTATTTTGGCATGGATGGCCAGAAGATATTTACTCTGTTATACTATAGCACTGGTACTGGTCACACAGCAGTTATCCTAATAAAATTCTTCAAATGCTTCATACTTTGCTGGTGTGTTAGTGCAACATTTCCAGCAAGCTCAAAATTTCAGCAAGTGACTCACATGGTTTACTGTTGCCTATAGAACTGCAGTGCAACCTACAAATGTGGATCTGGATCCAAAGCCCAAGTAAGTCAGTGGGAGTCTTTTGATTGATTTTAATGGGCATTGCATAAGCACATTAAAATGGTCATACTGGGTCAGACCAATGGTCCATCTAGCTTAGTATCCTGTCTTTCAATAGTGGCCAGTGATCCATGCCTTGTCGTCCATTCCCAGCTTCTGGCAAACAGAGGCTTGGGACACTCAGAGCATGGTGTTGCATCCCTGCCCATCCTGGTTAATAGCCATTAATGGACCTATCTTCCAGGAACTTACCTAATTCTTTTTTGACTCCTGTTATACTTTTGGCCTTCACAACATCCCCTGGCAAAGAGTTCCACAGGGTGACTATGTGTTGCATGAATAAGTACTTTCTCTTGTTTGTTTTAAACGTGTAATCTATTAATTTCATTGGGTGGCCCCTGGTTCTTATGTTATGTGAAGGAGTAAATAACATTTTCTTACTCACTTTCTCCACACTTGTCAAGAGTTTATAGACCCCTATCATATCCCCTCTTAGTTAGGTTCTTGATGTTTTATGCCAGCAAACAAGTAAAAAAAAAAAACAGGTTAGGAAACTGTTAACTCAGACAAGTCATGATGCACAGAACTACAAATATCCTCTGCTGAAACCCAGATCCCATTACTCTGGAAAAAAAAACCACAGAATTTAGAATTAGGCAAGTCATTGCTGCCACAATGGAGGTAATATTCCCAGTGGAAAGCTGAGGTATAGGAAACCTAATCGGTACCATTGTAAATTAAAAACAAAACAAACAAACAAAAACAAGTAAATATTAAAGCTGCCCCAGACCTCTTCCCGACTATATGTGAACTATCTGTTTTCTAGCATCTTGGAGTGTAGGTAAATAGGATCACTGATGGTAAGCGAGTGTGAAAGAAAGCACTACCTTTTCACCTCTGGAGAGCTAGGTTCAAATCCCATGGTAAGTCACAGGTGAAAAAGTGTTGCTGTTTTTGTCCCTGTCTTTCCTAGGTATTGATTCACATCTTAAAACAACTCCATAACTTGGTACAATTTGCAGTCCTGTCATAGAGAAGGATGAGGATTTGGTATGACATGGATTTTGTGCAAGTCCATGACTGAGGTATATTGGCAGCTTTATAGAGAAGTTTGCACAGTCGCTTGTCTGTACAAAAGTTAGACACTAAACTCCAATTTCCTACTTAATTCTATGTTCTCTCCTACACTAGTCTACTTGTTTGGGGGGAGGTGAAGGACCTTTAGGGTGCTATAACTTATGACAGCTAGCCTTAAGGGGACCACATGTCAACCTTTAACTGGTGAATCAGACGAATATCCCTATTTTTTGTGTCTCCTATCACTTCGTATTGCAACCCTTAGTCTAGGGGGAAGTTGGCATAAGATACACCAGCTGAGAATTTCTCTCTGGGACATTTTGAACTGGCCAGCTGCATCCAGATTTCAGCCACTTTGCACTGCTTAATTGGTACCAGAACATGTGCAAAGAAACTAGCCCTTGTTTTTTATCAGAATGGCAAAGACCGTACTTGAGACAATAATATGAGCATGTAAAAATAGTAAATATGGGGAAATAGGGTGATCTAAAGATTGTCACTGCATCGTTCAGGTCACAGAACGTATAGAAGACTACTTTAAAACTTGTAAGGCAGTTCCAGTAGGTGGAGCTAGTAATTGGGGAAAATCATTTCACATTCTTGTATGGTATTCAGAAATAAAAGTTGAAATGATTTAATCTGCTCTCAGTTAGTGATACATGCACAGTTAGTGAGGATTGGCCTAAGGGCTTCACAGAAAAATCATCAAGTAATTTTAGCTTGACTCCACTGTTTTGTGAAACCTAATTCCTATCTTGTATTGTAATATTATAATTGCGATTGGTAGATTCTATGTGGACCCACACAGCAGTCTGGAAGAAGATTTTCTTATTTGGCTCCTTGTCAGTGCTCATCATCAGCATTTTAAACCATTGTTTTCTTGTTGTTTTAGCTGAGCCTACATGACATATAATAACAAACAGAGGTTCATCACATATGTCGTCCTCTTTGTCTTCAACAATCTGCATCTTTATTTTTCTGCTCTTGCAGTTTGAAAGCTTTTAAAATTTGTCTCTATTTATAGTGAATGTGAGGGAGAAAAATGTTGAGCATCCACCCACTGAAAATCAGGTCCCTGGGGGAAGGTGTCTCAAGTTGAGGACTAAAAAAAATGGAGGCATCCAAAATCACTAGTACCTTCTGAAAATCAGTCCTTTGATCTCTTCAAAACTCTATCCCTTGGCAGCATTTACAAGGTCTGGTCAGTGGCCATTTAAAGTCCATAGAAGTCTGATGGAGCATCCTGATGTTCCTAATCTTTTTTGTCCAAAATAGCCTAGATTTGGTGATGCTCTGCTTTTGTGAGGGAGCTGATGGTATGCTTCCCAAAAATGATGAAGGGCTGGACAGGAGCTTCTTTGTAGGTGGCTGGTGGCAGAGTTCTTAACTAAATGACAATTTTAATGATGTTGGGATTATATTGCAATATTAATAATGTGTTAGACCACCTAGACCAGGGGCAGGCAAACATTTTGGCCTGAGGGCTGCATAGAGTTTCAGAAATTGTATGGAGGGCAGGTTACGGGAGGCTGTGCCTCCACAAACAGCCAGGCGTGGCCTGGCCCCCGCCTTCTATCCGACCCTCCCCCCGCTTCTCAACCCCTGACGGCCTCCCCAGGGACCCCCTGCCCCATCCACTCCCCCTGCTCTCTGTCCCTGGACCCCCTGCCCCTAACTGCCCCCCACCGCCCCATCCAACCCCCTCTCTACTTCCTGACTGCCCTGCCCCATCCAACCACCTCTTCTCCCTATCCCCTGACTGCCCCTGATACCCTATCCAACCCTTCCTCTCCTTCCTGACTGCCGCTGGAACCCCTGCCCCCACTCAAGCCCCCGGTTCCCTGCCCCTACCCCTATCCACACCCCCTGACCACCCCCCCAAACTCCTCTGCTCTCTATCCAATCCCCCTCTCCCGCTCACTGCCCCCTTACTGTGCTGCCTGGAGAACCGTTGGCTGGCGGCATGGCTGCACCAGAATAGGCAGCCGTGCCGCCCAGCTGGAGCCAGCCATGCCACCACACAGCACGGAGCACCGGGTCAGGCCCGGCTCTGCAGCTGTGCTGCCACAGGAGCTCACAGCCCTGCTGCCCAGAGCATTGCACTGGCTGAGGGTGCGGGGGGAGTGGGGGAGGGGCTGGGGGCTAGCCTCCAGGGGCTATGGGGCCGGGCAGAATGGTCCCGCGGGCCGTAGTTTGCCCACCTCTGACATAGACCCTTGTTTAGGCATCTTTATTGGTATTTGCATTGATATAAAATAAATAATCTGACAGTGAATAGCTTCAAAAATATTCCACTCTAACTGGGAATGAAGCGGGCAGGAGAAACACAGTTCATCCATAATCAAAATAAACACAAAAATAAAACCTATCTATCTGTAGTGAACTTTTGAAATAAAGCAGAAAAAGCCAAACCTAAATTTAACCAAAATTTAAAAGGATCAAGAACCCTGAGGTCCTTCTGAAAGTGAGAAAGATGAGAGTTCTTTAAAATTAGAATGAGTTTGTAAAGAGTGTCAGCACATACATTTTTCAATGGTGTAGTTGACTATCATGCTTCAATAAAATAAGAAGTAAGGCTATATTATTTTTAGTGTGACTAAGCAATTGTCCCTGCAAGGTCCGAATTACCTACTTTATAACAAGGAGCAATTTTAGTAAGAAGTCCTATAATTAAACTGACACATTTTGAAACCAATTCACAAAAGTCCAAAATATCTCCCCCCTCCCCAAACACT
Source organism: Dermochelys coriacea (assembly GCF_009764565.3). Lineage (NCBI taxonomy): Eukaryota > Metazoa > Chordata > Testudines > Dermochelyidae > Dermochelys > Dermochelys coriacea. The sequence continues at coordinate 139,105,858 of NC_050070.1, forward strand.
GAATTCAGGAAAAAAAAATGAAAAAAAAATCAGTTATTTCATGACTTTCCAGATGATCAGATGCATATACAATGTTCAATACTCCTACTTTGATTATGCTCCTTGTTTGAGTAGCAATGGGGTTGGAGGGAGGAGTATTGGATGAAAAGAGAAGGATTCTGAAAAGCAATTTACATCTTTCAGCTAAGGGAAACAACATAAATGTTAAAAGGACTAAAAATATTTTGGAAGGGGAGAAATGAGATTCATAATTATAATTCACACCATGAAAGCATGCATGCAAAGCTAAATATTCATTTATTGCTTATAAATAGGGTATAAATGAAAGCTGAGTAAATGTTCAGGATTATAGATAAGATAAGGTTATTTTAATTGCTTTCAATAAAGGTGTCTAGATATGGAAAAATTGTTCATTTAGATTGAAACCACTGATGAGAGGTTCCTAACAAAGCTAAGAGAGATTTCTTTGGTCTTCCTCCCACCCCACCCCATAACTTTTTAGAGGGAAGAAGCCTTTATTTTGTGACTGACTTTTCCCATTTTGTTTCATTGCGAACACCAACATTTTGTTGGATACTCCAGAGCTTGGCAGGTGTTCTTAAAATCTAACTTCATAACAACAAACTTAAAGGAAAGCAGTGTTAGTGCTTCAAGCCTCCGTGGAAACTAGCTTTTGTTGGATTCTCATGACACATGGAAAAGCAAATCTTTATTAGGTAGACCCTCATATTGTTTGGAGATTTGTTGAACCAAACCATTTTTTTCTACAACTGAAAAAGATTTAGTTTGAATCCTGGACAGAAGATGCATTTATCTATGTGTGGATGTCTTTACTTGATTGAAAGCAGTACATCCATCACTTCTCTGTCCTTTTGGTCTAAAATAATACTTGTACAATATTGTACAATTAAAATACCATTTAGATTGTTGTGTGCCTTTATATATTCATTTAATTCATTCATTCAGGGGAAATAGAAGGCACAAAATACAATTTGAGATTAAGGAGACACATAATTTGGGTTCTCCTAAATTCTACTTCATGAAATGTTAGGGAGTATGGGCAGTTGTGTGCATAATGCAAAATAAGCACACACATCAAGCAACAAGAAACCACAGTAACTGGAAACAGAGGGTGGTAATATGCCTCGAGATTCTAATAATTTCTTATACTGCAATAAGAATATTGTGTACCTATTTGTGTCCTATTATCCTAATTTCTGTGGGTCAGAAACATTTGTTATTTGTTCAGCACCTTTTATTTATTTTGCCCTTTGACTGCTACATTCTGACTGAAAATCTAACCAAGAGTAGTTCTTTTTCTGTGATGATATAGTCCATCTATTTTTAAAGTTTTTTTCATGTAGGTATACAAGGCATAAGCTTAACTTTTTCAGTGTTGTGTAAATAATACATAGTTAGAATAACCTAGCACTGTTTGATTTAGTGAATGACGAGCCTTATACTAGTTATTCAAACCGATACATTATTGACCCAAATTATACATAAATTGGTCTGACATAAACATGGCCCTATTTCAGGGGCGGGCAAACTTTTTGGCCTGAGGGCCACATTGGGTTTCCAAAATTGTATGGAGGGCCAGTTAGAGGAGACTGTGTTTCCCCAAACAGCCAGGCGTAGCCCAGCCCCCACCTCCCATCCAACCCCCTATTTCTCGTCCCCTGACAGCCCACCTGGGACTCCTACCCCATCCACCACGCCCTGCTCCCTGTCCCCTGACCACCCCTGGACCCCCCACCCCTGATTGCCCCCTGCCCCATCATACCTCTTTGTTCCCTGCCCTCTGATTTTGCTGGAGGATTTGTGGGTGTGATGATGCTCTGGGGAGCTAGGAAGGAAATAAGTAATCTGCATCAAAGTAAGAGTCCTGTGAGAATCCAGGCATCAAACAAGCGTGAGCCTGGAGCAACATATTAGCATGTACAGCAGGTGAAGCCAATGAGTCTGAAAAACTTAGATTAATTGAATGCAGGTGTTGGAATTTCAGGATTCTAAAAAACAGTGCCAGCTAGTGTCAGAGTGCTGTTTTTGCCAAAAGTATTGTGGAAGTAGGCTTTAATTGCAGTACAATTCTAAGTACGCTGCATTGACTCAAATTATGTCCATGACTATTTTATTATTTTATTTATCTTTGTATGTTGGGCTATTATGGGATAAGGGTATATGTATTTTATGGCAGATTTATATGTGAATATTGCATATGTGACAACCATCCCTTTTCCAGAGAAGTGATAACTAAATATTTAGCAAAATATGTGGCCATTTTTATTCTTGGATTCTCCAACTCCTCTACTCAGATGTATTTCAGGACGGTCAAAAGATATGTCTGTCTGTTTCTCTGTTTACTTATTGGCAGATATGCTGTTGCTTTGAGGCAAGATTGTGGTAGACAGCTTGGATTCATGATAGCAGGATTAGTATATCATATGCATAAAATATGATATATAATTCATCAAAAATCCAAATGTATAATTCATGTTGGACTTTAAATATTGCTTGCAGTGTTTACACCAGTTGTAAGTTGTATTGGTACAAGTATAGCTATTGGTGGCATACTGTCACATCTTATTCCGAATTTTCCTTTAGATGCAGTCATGGGCTTCCGTTGACTTCATTAGGAGCCATAAGGAAATAGAAATACATGATTTGTTCCCAAATGTTTCCTTTTTATGGATAAACATTGTGGAAGTGTATTTTCACTATCATAGTGATACTCAGCACTTACATAGTGCTTTCCATTTTTCAAAGTACTTTAAATTCATATATTATTTAACCTTATGACATCCCTGTGAGGTAGGGATATTGTTTTTTTTTAGGGTTCAGGATTAAAATCCGCTTTATGCCAACTCTGCATTCTTTTGAACTTGTTTTGGTTTTTTTCTTATTGCAGATCTGGAAAATGTGGTTGCTGGTGTACATTTGTGTTGATATTTTTATGAGATACCACACTAGGAACTCCAAATGTAAATGGCCATAAAACATTGTAGATTTTTTTCAGAGGCCACTCAAGCCTTTCCCAGTAAGGCAGGGTGTTTCAGGCAAACATTGCCAGCCAGTTACAAGGTAGTTTAACTGCACAAATGCAGTATTGAGATGGACATACAAAAGAGCTAGAAGAGGTTTCAAGGATAGGGAGAAATGGGATGAGTGTAGCGGGGTTGTCCTTAATCAAATCAAGTCCAAACCTTAAACACTTTGAGAGAAGGAACTGAAAGTTGAGCTGCAATTTCATGTAGTCACAAGCATAGTAGTGAAGGGCGAACCTAAAAGATTTATAATTTGGATTCAGTTCAGTTGGCTTTTTCAAAAGCCTCTTTGAACTATACAAACATTCAGAATCTGCAAGAGCAGGAAACGTTAGAGGAACAACTTTTGTTGTAGGATTTTTACATTTATAGTCCAAAACCTTGATGGACTTGAGTTGGTGAGAAAGGAAGGGAAATTTTCAGAACATTAGTTTTTGGACAGAGTTCTGATTTTAGAAAAGGGAGTTTGGTCATCCCTGATACTTAAACAGACACTAGAGTTGAAATAAGTAGTTTGAAGAATAAATGTCCCAACCTTTGATTGACTCCATAAAGAAAGAACTGATTACTTGATGAGAGCAAGGAGCACTTTTAGCTCAGATTTCATCCAATACAGGGCTGTGCACATCACCCAATACAGCCCTTCTTAGCTACTTTCAGCATAAGAGCTGATTCACTCATCATTTATTTTAGGTTTTGAGTATACCGCTGTCACATTATTATAATTTCACTGAGTATTCTGAGTCTGCCACCACGGTTTTAGCTCTGATTGGCTAGTTTAAAAAGCCATAAGTTTTGCATGTTCATTTATTATAGTTACATTTACAAATATTTGTGTGATCTGTATCACTATTGATAGAATGTTTGTTATATTTAGTTTTAAGTTCACTTTCAAAGCCCGGTTACCCTGAGTTGAAAACATGCTAATAAGTTGCCAAATTACTGATCAACTACTTACCATTCAAAGGTTAGAAACAAAGCTGTTTTTCTGGGGTTTTTCTTCTTAGATTCATCATGAAATAAATCAAAAGAAGTAATTTAAGAAAAAGCAAGGTGTTGGCACTCATGAGAAAAAATATTCGTCATCATCTGGTTATACTTTTGGTGAGGGTGCTTTAAGTGATATAAAACATACAATTCAGTACATTAAAAACATCTCTGAGCTCAGGCTTTACTTAGCTATTGGGATAATTGGAGACTTCTCCAAATTGATAAAATACATCATTTTATTTTTTTTAAGGAAATATTTGTATCCCTCCTTAAGGATTTGAGTTTCTTGAAATAATGGGTGGAAAGCTTCAAAAATGTGTCAATGAATGTTACATGAAAACCACATAATGGGTCAGCTGCACAAAAGAGAGTGGACTGTAGATTTATATAAACTGCTTGTAAATTGGGGTGCTTGAGGAAAGTTTGCACTTCACTGAGGTGCAATATCCCCAAATCTCCACATGAGGTGCTACAGCTCCACAATGTCTCCTATTCCTGGCTGAGTTTAATTTGTAGAGCCCTACCCAGATACCAAATGTGTATCTGCATCCGATCCACAAACAGGATCCATGGATACCCACAGGGCTCTATTAATTTGCACAGACTTGTCTTTTAGAATTAGGGATCGTGAAAGTCATTGGAAATGGAGGTTTTGCAAGCTTCACAAAATATTTTGAAATGTTTTTGGTACCACAAATTGAGATTGGATTTTGTGAATCTTTCCCTCTCATCCATTAATTGAACCCAAGTTTATTTTCAAAGGGATTAATTTAAAATCCATATTTTTCTTACCAGAGGGAAAGCTTGTGCTATGCACATAATGAAGTAAACCATGAAAGACCTTTTTATACTGATGGCGGTTCTCTTCTAAATAATGTCTATAAATAATACCTCACCCATGATCAGGTATCTTGAACATGGTGTAACAGCTACAATGAGCTACAAATTAATGTGCCACACAGAAAATGTATTGGAAGATACACTAAATTAAGCATCTAGGCCCATGGAAGTTGTCTACCTATGCAATGCAAAATGTGTACGTGTACATTTTTGCATACACAGAATCAGGCACTACAGGTCTTCGACCCAAGCCTGCCGGCTTGCTGAGTGAGAGTCTTATATTCTGTGCCACTGGGCTACAAAGGCAAATGAGGAAACTGCCGCTGATAATCCACAAACAGAGGCTGGACCCATTTACTTAGCAGGATCAGCTGACTAGCAGCAGATTGCTGACTAGACGCATCCTAGCATAAAGCTTACTGTTTCTGCCGTGTCTCTTTCTGAGCAACTAGATGCTAGGCCTGCTGCTGACCAGGTCCTGAGACAAAGTTCCTGCCTCCTTGCTGGCTTCCTGCTCCTTGTTCCTATTACCTCCTCTTGATCCTGCTTCCTTGCCCTAACTCTAATTACTGACTCTGGGTTGACCATTGGCATAACCTCTGATTCCCACTCTGGCTGTGACCCTTGGTGCGCCTCCTGACCACAACCCTGAAGCTATTCTGGGCTCTAGGTCAGACCACACACATTATGAACTGTGACACACACCCACTGTAGCAGTTAACCCTGTCTTCAAGGTGCCAAATCATGTCTCAGGTCAAACTGTCACAAATGAGCAGTTAAGATTATTATTATAGGTCAGACCTGATTGTGCTGTGCTCTGTACAAGCACATAATGCACTGTTCCAGCCCTGTAGCGTTTACAGTTGAAGTATAATGGAAGAGACAGCAAGATGGGGTGAGCACAGGGTAACAGCGAGACAGTAGTGGTCAGAACTATGGAGACAACTGAGCAGGAGCCCCATGCATTTGAAAAACAGGTCAGCTGGCAGGGCATCTCTGTGAGGGCTCCAAACATGCTTTCAAACATGCTCCCCCCCCATTTTGATACAGTACTAGTTTATTGATATTCAGGTTGTTACAAGGCACCCTTGTTTTCTGTAACTGTGAGAGAATGGGAGGACTTTGATGAGAATATTTAGTATGTTTTCAATGATTGGATGATATATTTACTGGGCAAAGCGAATTACTGGAGAAATTGGTTTATAGTTATTTATAGTTGTGTGTGTGTATGTGTGTATATAGTTGTGTGTGTGTGTATATGGATTCTATTTATGTAAATGCTCTACAGGCTCCTTGAGGCAAGGAGAAATGCTCCATTTTATGGAATGAGCATGTAAATCAAAATAAATGAATAAAATAATAAATAATGAGAAGGATCTGAATGTTTAGTCTCTCCTGCTGACAAATTTGGCTCACCCGAAGAGGTAACTCTGATATCATAGGTGCTAACCAGTTGGAATGCCAGTGAATAAATTAGTGGCTAGATAATGGTCCACTACAACAAAGCATGGCAGGGAGAAACTAAAGTGAAAACTGTGCTTTAGAAGCCACAAGGATTCTACTGGATCATGCTTCCTCCCACCTACCCCATTTGAGAGGAGCTTATCTCCTCATGGAGGGGCAGGAGGCAAGTTGCGAGAAAATGGATGTAAGGAGATAAATACTGTGACTGCCACTGAGGTGGCATTAGGTGGGTGTGCAAACCAAGAATAACATACAATCGGCAAATAAGAGTTGCAGCCTCTTACTTCAGGTTGGAATTTGGCAGAGGAGGTAGGGGAGTAAAATAAAAGAAGGTGTTGCTGTGTTTGACAACTGCCTGGCAGTTGCTTTTCCTGCCACACACCTTTGCAGTCCCCTTCAGTGTATGCATTAGAAACCTACTGAATACTGGGTTAGTATAATCCTACTTTTGCCCATTTTGTGATCAGTTTACCCAGATGAATAGCAATGTATGATCAAGTTACATATCATGTGTTGCATATATCACCACTTATGCCACCATTCAGTTTGGCCCCGAGACTTGCATAGGTATTGGTGCATATTCCAAGCTGTATGTTCTGTTAGGTCTTTAATAATCTTGTTACATTTGGTATGACCATGTACTAATGATGTAACTTGACTCAGTAAAGCTGACTCAGAAAACATCTCTGTTAAGAGAGTCTGAAATGGAATGTTACAGCGGGTATGTAGCAAATTCAATGGGTGGGGGAGGAGAAGGGAGATTGTGTGAGCAGTTTTTAAGCAATATCCCTGTACAACTTTTCTCTATTCATTAAGGTGCTCCAACATAAGCAAAGAAGAATTATTCTTGAAACCACATCCATTTTTTTCTTTTGGGCAGTATGCTTTTTAGGTAAATAGGATATTCACAGCCTTGGTAGAATGTCTAAATTGACCCACAAGTTTTCTGGCGATTAAAACTAGATTCTGTGCCTGCTATTCATTTTCCAGGAAGCCACTTCTACAGAAATGAGACACTGCAAAATTTATTTTGTTTAACCATTTAAGTATTTTAACAATGTTTGCACCATTTTATTGACAATGCATCCTGTTCTCAGACCTTCTGAAGAAGAAAACCACATTCTTGTCTATGAAAGACTTTCTTCTTTCAATTTAAATGTCATATGTAGTTTACCAGAGGCTTTCAGATACAGCCGTGCAATTTTCAATGGGGCTTACAATGGATAAAGATAATGAGCAGTGATAGACATGTAATTTTGTCCCTGATAGCTTGTCTGTGTGTCAGTGATGAACTTTCTCTGTCTCTCTGAGTGCATGCAAGACTAACAACACTTATAAGGCTGCATAAATATGAAGAACTTGAGCAGAAGACAAATGATGCCTTGAAGGAAAGTGTATAGCATGGGTCTATGCGATGTGGTGTCTGGAAACTCATAGGGCAGATTCTGTGCTGTGTCTCCTGAGAGTATGGAAGATGCAGCTCCAGGGGAATGGGGACAAAGGTGACTTTAAGCCAACTTTCTGCTGCCTAGATTCAAGGCTGCTGCAGTGGTCTAAACTGTTACCTGCACAAAAGTCTCTGTTTCTCACACACTCTAGGGCAGGGGTGGGAAAGCTTTTTGGCCCAAGGGCCCCATCTAGGTATGGAAATTGTATGGTGGGCCATGAATGCTCACAAAATTGGGGGTTGGGTTGCGACTTGAACCCCCACCCAGAAACCAGTTAAACTATATACATCACCCTGTCCACCCCTGCTTGGCAATTCTTCCTTACTCACAAGCACTGACTCTGGAGTAACAACAAAGAGAACTTCATTTGGGGCGGCGGGGAAGCAGGAAGATAACAGAATAAATTTTGGAAAACCATCAATTATCAAATTTGGTGATATCAGACTCCCAACAGGCATGGTGTCCTTAACAGCCATCCTAAACTTTGTCGTCCTTTAGCCATTGTGCGTGGTTGATATGTTCTGGCCTCTTCCCTTGCCCTCAGCTCACCGTTGGACTTCTCCAACAGGACAGCTAAGGATTCTAGCGGGGAAGTGCTGCCTGGCCTCTCTGGGGTTTTACTGCCTAACCCAGCTGGAGTGATTTCAGTTGTAATTTCTGGGTAGGGAGGCCGACACTGGAGTCCTTTATGTATGGTGGTGCTGCTGCTCTTTCTGTGGCTTCAGGCAAAGTTGCCTAGTGCTGCTGTCCCTCTGCACCTTGAAGGTGCCACCACTGCTCTGAGCCATCCGTCACTTTGGAACTGCTGTTCCGCATCATCTGTCTCCTCAAAGCTGCCATAACTGCCTGGGTACTGCCACCATTCTGCACTGTCCAGTGGTCTCAGTTCTTAAGGAGAGATCAGGGGTATCTAGGACCCTTGACAGAGTCCACCCAAGAGGCACTTCCAGCAGAAACCAAGAGCTTTGTCCCTCCCCACCCCACTCTTCTCCCCCTATTAGTTCTGTCCAGATTCCTTTACTTAGCTGTTCCTGACATCAGTTTTGGGCAGTGTGACCCCAGGCAGATTTAGGTGGGATGTCTTGTCCTTTTCAGGGGTGCCACATGGGTAAGGGGGGATGGAGAGGGGTGAAGTCCCCCTTCTCCTGACATATTTGGTAAAATGTTATCCCCCGGTTGGTAGTGCTGGTGCTGCTCAGTGCAGCCTCAGAGGCAGGATGGCATTGAGCCAGCCAGTCTCCCCCTTCTCGTAGAGAATGACAGCATCAGGGTGCATCATAGCCTCTTTGCGGCTCCCCATATACTGCCTGTGGTGGAGGGGGGATGCCAAGAACTCTGAGCTGGCTCTGGGGGTACGATTGATGAGGGGGATGGTGAGGTGCTGGCTCTGGGGAAATGGCATTGCCACTGCCAGGCTTTTTTGACTGCACAGCTTGTGTTGGCCCCATTCGGAACCCCAAACTCTCTGCTCTGCCCTGGCTCAGTCCCAGGTGTCTGGACAGAGTGAAGGGTCCAGCCCCGCTGCCAGGGGCACTAGGACAGAGTGGCAGATTGGCACAGAAAAGCACCAACCCTACCCAACAATTCAGCTCGGTGGCTCAGGATCAGGGCTGGTAGAGTGCATCCCCGGTCCTGCCTTGACCCACCCAACTCGAGCCCCTAAACCCTCCCTCCCCTACCCACTGGGTGTTAACCCCAATCTCCTGTCTCTACTGCTGATACTATTTGGTAAAATTTTGGAAACGGTTAGTAAATATTTTAGTCTTCGCCCTTTGCTGGAGCCCCCAAGTTGTGCCTCTGTCTTTAAACAAGCTCAGTTGCAGTTTATGGCATCCAAACTCAAAATTTAACTGTACTTTCACCAAGATGCCCCAAACTGTCATGTAAGCAAAATCCAAATGAGGCCTGGCTCATTTAGACAACTCTTCTTTCTCTCAAGAGATGCTGGCAGAGATCTCCCTCACCAGTGGAGCCCTTACCATCTGTAGTTCTTAAGCAGCTCTGGACCGCACTTCTCCAATTTTACCAACAGGTGACAACACTGAGGTCCCTTTTCTGTCATGCATCAGGCCATAGGGTTTACAATGGGGAAAATAATCTTTTTTTTTCCCTCACAGCACTAGTAACATTTTCTACTTCATTTTATCCTGTGTGGAGCTTTCTTTTTCCTCCATTCTTTACTCAATTCGCAGCACTTCCTTTTACATGTGGGTTGTTTCAAACATGTTTTGACCCTCTTTCCTGTCCTGACTTCTTTAAATGTAAAGGCTTCCAGCCATGGAGTGGCTATTTTATGTGGGCCTAAATTTCGTTTTCTACTGTGAAAGGGAAGGCACATTTCTTTTAACTCCAGGGGGTAACTTGCATTTTGAAATAGAAAGCAAATGTGATTTTAAAGCTAGAAAGTAAATTAACAATAGGCAGAATGCAAGACTGGAAAAGCTTTAAAGGCTTTTGAATGAAAACATTTTGGGATGAAAAGTGCCGTATAAGAGTCTGCTTAATTGTGACACCCTCAGTGAATGGCACTGCATCCAGATTTAGTAGAATTCCTGTTTAATAGTCATTTCAACAGTAGTATGTCTGTTGGGTGAACTACAAAACTGTGGGAAGTTTGCCATATAACTAGACAGACCCACTGTCTAAATGAATTTATTGCTTCAGGAAGCAGAGTACATATTTATTAATAAAAACAATACATTATCATTAATTTTAGAGAGAGACACAGTTTCTCAATACTTATTGCTTCTTCATAATCAGCACTAGTGATCGAATGATCTCAAACTGCTTTAAAAGAAAAATTAGGCTTCAACCCTTTAATTTGTTTTATTATTCCTATTTAACAGATGGCTAAACTGAAGCAGAGTGTTTATGATTTGCATAAGGTTATGCATTAAGTACATGGCAGACTCTAGGAGTTTTGCTCTAACCCCTAGATAACATTCCTTCCCAAAATAATAGAAATATATGGGGAGATTTTGAATAGCACAGATAGCAAGCATCTCCGTCTGTAGTGGAGGGGTGGTATGTCAGACATACTCAGATGTTTTAAAGGCATGAAATATTACTGGAACCATTTGGAGTATCTCATCATTTTAGAATTTATTTAGGAGTCCTTATCTCTACCTGCACAATGGTGGTTTTGTGTATGTGAATGAGTGTTGAGACTGAGAATCCAAACAGAAGTTTGAGGATTACTGTCATAGATAAGGAAACTTAAATCATTTGTGGCTTTTTACTTGAAAATTTGGTTATTTTATCAATAAAATGTCAAATAACCACAGTCAACCAAATATATTAGCCAGTGAGTGTTAATCAAAGAGTAATCAGCATAGCGAGAGATGGGTTAAATACTTTACCACTCCAACAATCTGGGGTTACAAAAACTGCACGACGGACTGCTCCAGAATTATAACCCGTCACTGAGGAGTGTATATGCCTTAGGCTGTTACATGGGCACAAAACTACCTTAGACCTTTACTGTGGGCACAAAACTGCCCAACATTAGTTTTCAGCGTTCTTTCCCTCATAGTTCCATCCTCCTGCTGTCCAAGATTGCTAGAAATTTGTACTTAGTTTCTAGTAACAATTATATCAATTGCTTATTGTTTTCACAAACCTCAGCAAAATACTACATTATCTCAGTGTTCACCAAGAGCAAAAGCTTACACACAATTTTCATATAGGAGATGCTGAGCAAGATGGTTCACTTTAGTGTAAGTATGAATTTCCTTAAATACATAGTATTGGCTAAATAATTTTGGTAATAGGCTATATCAGTTCTGAGAAACATCCCTCTTATCTTTGTAACGGCTCACAAAACAACTTCAGAAGAAACATTGTAACACCTTTTGAAGATTCTCAGAAAACAAATCTTGTTATATAAATGTTTACAAGCATGCACCTAACTGCAGCTAATATACATGATATATGGTACAAAAAAGTAAGCTGCTGAGCTGAACTAGTTGACTTCTGTCTTAGTATTGACTGAGGGCAGAAAAAAATAATCAGAAATCATCAAAGGAAAGAATACAGTTCAATAAAACACAGTGAATCATAGAATATCAGGGTTGGAAGGGACCTCAGGAGGTCATCCAACCCCCTGCTCAAAGCAGGACCAATCCCCAACTAAATCATCCCAGCCAGGACTTTGTCAAGCTTGACCTTAAAAACTTCTAAGGAAGGAGATTCCGCCACCTCCCTAGGTAACACATTCCAGTGTTTCACCACCCTCCTAGTGAAAACGTTTTTTCTAATATCTAACCTAAACCTCCCCCACTGCAACTTGAGACCATTATTCATCGTTCTGTTAGCTACCACTGAAAACAGTCTAGATCCATCCTCTTTTCAACTACCTGAAAGGGGGTTCCAAGCAGCTATCAAATCCCCCCTCATTCTTCTCTTCCGTAGACTAAACAATCCCAGTTCCCTCAGCTTCTCCTCATAAGTCATGTATTCCAGTCCCCTAATCATTTTTGTTGCCCTCCGTTGGACGTTTTCCACATCCTTCTTATATAGTGTGGGGCCCAAAACTGGACACAGTACTCTGGATGAGGCCTCACCAATGTGTAATAGAGGGGAACGATCACATCCCTCAATCTGCTGGCAATGCCCCTACTTATACATCTCAAAATGCCATTGGCCTTCTTGGTAAGAAGGGCATACTGTTGACTCATATCCAGCTTCTCATCCACTGTAACCCCTAGGTCCTTTTCTGCAGAACTGCTGCCTAGCCATTCGGTCTAGTCTGTAGCAGTGCATGGGATTCTTCTGTCCTAAGTGCAGGACTCTGCACTTGTCCTTGTTGAACCTCAGATTTCTTTTGGCCCAATCCTCTAATTTGTCTAGGGCCCTCTGTATCCTATCCCTGTCCTCCAGCGTATCTACCTCTTCTCCCAGTTTAGTGTCACTTGCAAACTTGCTAAGGGTGCAATTCACACCATCCTCCAGATCATTAATGAAGATATTGAACAAAACTGGCCCAAGGACCGACCCTTGGGGCACACCACTTGATACCGGCTGCCAACTAGACATGGAGCCATTGATCTCTACTGTTGAGCCTGACAATCTAGCCAGGTTTCTATCCACCTTATAGGCCATTCATCCAGCCCATACTACTTTTACCTTACTGGCAAGAATGAGTTTATTCAGTTGCATATGAAGCCTAAAGGTCTTCCCCTGCTATGGGGATTAAAAATGTACTCGGTGCAACAATTTATAAAGACAGGCTAGTACGACTTTATATTACAGGCGCTGTCACCTATTTCCATTATAAAACACTTGTTAAAGCAGCGGGTGATCTAATATCTCCTCACCTTTGTCTGTGGGAGACAGTGTGAAAAGTTTTGCTAAAGTCAAGGAACAAAACGTCTACTGCTTTCCCCTCATCCACAGAGCCAGTTATCTTGTCATAGAAAGCAATTAGATTAGTCAGGCATGACTGGCCCTTGGTGAATCCATGCTGACTGTTCCTGATCACTTTCCTCTCCTCTAAGTGCTTCAGAATTGATTCCTTGAGGACCTGCTCCATGATTTTTCTAGGGACTGAGGTGAGGCTCACTGGCCTGTAGTTCCCAGGATCATCATCCTTCCCTTTTTTAAAGATGGGCACTACATTAGCCTTTTTCCAGTAGTCAGTTATGATATGCTTTATGAATTTTAAATCATCCACTCTAAATTTCAAATAAGAATCCACTACTGAACCTACTGTCCGATCTGTGTTCTCCCTTCATGCTTTACACAGCCCTATCTCTATCGCGGATAATGCTAGAGGTGGAAAAAATAGGCCAGAAAGATAAGGATTTCTAACTCACTCACATTTTTCTCTCTCATATCTACAGAAGCTACATTTGCTTGTTTTTGAAACCAAATTAAATGTTTTTGCAATCACTGGTACATTTAATTTAATCCATATACGTCTGCACTTCCTGGTTCTCTCTGGAACTGGGAGTTTCAGAATAATACAAGGAAACCTGATCTCTTGCAGGAGAGAACCAAAGGTGTATATAAACATGGGATCTAGATCCCTTAAAATGTTAGAGGGTGGATAATATGGGTAGGTATGTCCACAGAAAGCACTTGTCCTTCTGACCTCTCTGGGCAGCAGCAGTTTGCAATACTGAGTTGGCATTGTACAGTTCCAGTTTGTTCCCTGCCCCTTGTGTCATGTCCTGAAGGGCGGACAAGGACACTGGCTGGGGACCTCCACTCTGGGTCCAGCACCTGGATCTCCAGATGACTGGATGACAGCATTACTGTATCCCAACAACTGATATTGACTGCTGAATCAGAATTGCACCTGGTTTTCAAGAATCCCTCCTTACCCAACCGCTGTTCTTGTGAGATTTTTCACCAAAGTGTGCAGACCCAAGAGGTTTGGATAAACTATGGGTAAGCATGAGAACTGTGGATGTTTACCAAAGAGGAACCCCAAATCTGATCATTTTCAGGTTCACGCATCATAGATCAAAACTGTATTGAGAAATGAGCACCACACTGAGATCACCAGATTTTGACATTTCTCCAGGTGGAGCAGACTGTTGGTCAGTAAAACTCAAAGATTCAGAATCTGGGTTTGTTTTAGACAGAGACCCCAACAATTTAAGAGAACTATTACACTGTATTTCCATCTTAAATTATTAATAGCATTTAGGAAAAAGAAAATCCTCCCAACTGCACTATTTGAAGCATTGCAAAGTTATAATTCTGATTTTAATAACATTTGAATGTTGCTGGAGATCAAATGAGTTTATCCAGTTGCATATGAAACCTAAAGGTCTTCCCCTGCTATGGGGATTAAAAATGTACTCAGTGCAACAATTTATAGACAGGCTAGCACAACTTTATATTACAGATGCTGTCACCTATTTCCATTATAAAACACTTGTTAAAGCACAGGGTGATCTAATATCTCCTCACCTTAGTCTGAAATTCATCACAGAGGTTGTCAGCCCATATGCGAATTACTCAATGTTACAATTATTATTTAAATTCTTTCAGATGTATTTGAGTAAGAGATCAGCAAAAGAATGTAAAATTTTCCATCTTTAAACACTGATCTGCCAATCCTGACATTAAAAAACAGTATTGTTGTCAAATAAAATTGGTATGTCAAGGAAAATGTAGCACTGTTTGGGAATAAGTGATAATAGAGCACACCAGTAGTTTTAGTGCTAATTCATTTGTCCTGTGCTAAAACTAGGTTCCAACACCTAAATAAAGATGCTGAGCACTCAAAAATACCTGGTACTCTGCAAATGTAAATTTCTGTCTACAGTTTATTAGTAGCCACAGCATAATTTTAACACCACAATAAAGTGTTAGTAACATTACCTGGAGAATAATTATCCAGTTCAGTTGCCTATGCTACCGTCAGGAAGAGAAGAAATTTGTCTGGCTTAATGCAATAGGACAGTTGTTAAAGAATGGCAGTGGAGAATTGAACAACAATTTGAATATGAAGCGTGTACCTTAAGGCTTAGAGAGTACCATGCTCCATCCTTCTGAGAGGAGTTGAGAAGATCCTTAATTTCTGCCTCCACCCTCTGCCCCTTTTTGGAGACAGTGGATGGTATTGACACTGCTGAACTTGTACCTGAATGTTTAGAGCAAACACAATGATGCCTCTTCTTAGTTGACCGGTTGAATACCACACCTGGGTTATGAATGGACTTTGCTAGGATTTTTAACCTTTTCTACTACAGAAAAGACAATCTGACATAGTATTAATGTTTTTAACTGTACTTTTTTAAAAAAAAAAAAAAAAAGGCCGGTTTGCTTCTGGACATAATCTAGCTCTGTGCAGACTGTGACTTTATCTGCTGATTTCCACAGGACGGCTCATGCATTTAATTTTAAACACTTGCTTGCATGGGTCAGGCCCAAAGTATTCATCAGCTTGCATGATTGAGCCTTAACTGGTTTCTGCACTATTGCATTGGCTTAGGTTTTACTAGTCCAGGGTGTGCCATGAATAACTCAGCTGAAGTCAGTGGGGGTTATACACGTGTAAAAATGTCGTGAGAGGAGACTGGTTCATAATATGTTTATCATCACATATTAGACAGGCCTGTTATACAGCAAAAGGGGTAAAGAAAGAATCAGTTTCTGTGAATTGTTTAAGTTGAATTGAGGGAAAGGCATAGGTTTGTTTTGGTTAATGAGTTGTTAATTTAACTTTCACATCATGATGTTTGTATTTGATCCTGTTATACAAGACTATTATTTTGCTTTTCACATTTTCCTGAATACTAAACTGAATTAATCTTCTTTTCTTTTCTCTCCTATTATTAATGTATTCATGGTCCATAACGTAGAACAAATGCCGATGAGTAGTGTGCATTTAACACTTCATAGCCGCTATTGGAAGAAGGTGAGGAAGTTAGGGAACTGGAAGAAATCTTTTTTTTCCTCCTCATGTAGAGACTCTAAGGACCTAACCAGTGAATGAACAATTCTTGCACAGCTTAGTTTGTGGATACTTATATATAAATTGTAATGTGCTTATAGTTTAGTCTTGTATATATTTTAACAGAGTGTAATTTTCAAAAAAGAAATATACTTTTATGTACTGTACAACATTGACAGGTTTCAGAGTGGTAGCCATGTTAGTTTGTATCAGCAAAAACAATGAAGAGTCCTTATGGCACTTTAGAGACTAACACATTTATTTGGGCATAAGCTTTCATGGGCTAAGAAGTGGGTTTTAGCCCACAAAAGCTTATACCCCAATACATTTGTTAGTCTCTAAAGTGCCACAAGGACTCCTCGTTTTTGCTGTACAATATTATGTATTTCTTTTTATACTGACCAACATAATATCCTGATTTGTTAACCAGCTGTGAAAGAGAGCTTTTCTGGGAATATAGAGAAGTATACATTTAAAAATTTTTTATTTCAAATGAGTTTCATCTTGATAAGCTTTAAAGTAATGTTTCTTCTGTTAAGATGAAGATTCCAAAAGGTAGAAATGAGTGATAGGTCAAAACAATTGAAGAATGAGCAATTGAGATGATGAAACTGGTTGTAAGTTTGAACTTGTTTTTAATTTTGCTGATGAATGAAAATTGAGTGACTGGTTTTGTTGCTAGGGTTTTTTCAAGAAGCTATTTTTTATAAGACTTTTCAAAAACGGGTGCTATAATAATGTCATTTTGAGACCTGTTTCTCTGACATGACTATGCAGCTTCCTCAAAAATAGTCTTATACCTGTATTTTTGATATTTTGGGGAAGTCAGAGATTCAGTCTCTGTGGTAGGCAAAACACTAAATATTTTTTTAAATTGATGACTTAAGTGGATCTTTTCTAAGTTGACACTAACTAAGGATGACCTAATTCAAACTTGATTGGCTCAAGTTGCATGACTCTAGTTTAGGTTTCAGTCCTGATTTGTCCAGAGACCTTGGAGGGGGCTGCTGCAAGGCTGAAGAGGTAAAATTTGCAAACTGTAAGAATCAAAAGGAAGGCAAACAAGCCATCTCAGGGAAAACTGACACTGTAAATTCTGCAAGGCCGATCACCTTGGGAAGAGGAAGTCATGATATAGACTACTATACCACTCCAGCCCTTTACCAGTCTCTCCCAGATCCAGCAAAATCTCACTATCTGGCTCCTTGACTGCAGTTCCAGTTCCTACGCTGACAGTCAAGAAGTCTGCAAGAGCTGAAGTGTTTGCAAACTCTGCTAAAGTAGCTTTTCTCCCTTCCCTCTCCCTTGTCTCTTTGTATTAATTGTGAAATGAAAGGGATAGAGAAGGGGGTGGACAGGATAAGGGCAGAGGTATGCTATGGGGGATGAAGGCTAGGGGACAGGGACAGGGAAAGAAGGGTCTGTAACCAGTCAAGCAAACTCCACTCCAGAAGACAGAATGGAGCCCAAAATTCCTGAGTCTCAGCATTCCTCTGCTGCCAGCAAATAACTATGAAGCCATGCTGACAAAGTGAATATTTCATCTACCCTCTAATGACAGGTCCAGCTCAAGTATAGCAGCTTGCAATTGCTACCAGTTACTCTATTAGCTGAAGAAGAAGAGGTTTATACTGTAGATCTAAAAATTGTAATCCTCCAGATGACCCTGCTGGGGTCAAGATGATGCCACATGAATGAATTTCTGTTCTATTCAGCATGTGTTTGTTTAAGACATTCCCCCCAGGAAACTGTGAAAAGAAAGTTAAGCTTGCAAAATCAAATACTCAAAAGTTAGGAAATGGCATAATTAAGATTGCAGAGGCAATTCTAATTTGGGTCGCTCCTTTGCATGCATTATGATACAGCCTTTATTTACATGATCATTCTATTTTTTCCACAGGACCTCTGCCTCATTCAGTGCACATAATGGATGGAGCTCACTGAACGGGCTATCTCTGTCTATTATCATCCAATGTGTGACCCCTTACCTTATTTACTGTACAGTATCCAAATCCGGTCCTGAATACTGAAATATTGATTTCCTCATGGGCTTTTCTGTGGTATTCATCACTATAGTAGCTGAGTGTTCACTCATTGTTTGAGGTGAAGGGGTGGCATAATCCCTGTTTTACAGATAGGGAACTGAAACACAGAGATTATGGCCAAAATTATCAAGAGTCTGCTAATTTTTAGGTGCCAAATTTGAGAAATCTAGGGCCTGATTCTTTAAAAAGTTCTGAGCACTTTCATTACAGTTTATATGGTTTATATGGTCCCATTGGCTTCAGTTGCAGCTCTGAGTGCTTAATACCCAGATATCTCCAGCTGGGCACAGCTAGTGGCCAACTATGAACATAATGATTTCAGTGATTTGCCCAGTATCACACAGGAACTGTGTGTGTGTGTATGTGTGAGAGAGAATCCTATTATCCAGGGTGTCATTCAACTGCCTAAATCACAAGGTCATACTTTCCCTTCCTGAGTCCCTTGCTTCACTCACCTTAGTTTCCAACTTCTGCAACAAATGATGCCAGGGTACCACAGATAGCAGTCTCATTCACCACACAACTCTTAATCAAAAAACAAACATGTTAAAGAAATATTAAGATAAAACAACTAGAGCAGAACTAAAATTCCTCACCCAAGCCATCTTTCAGCTTGAACCTTTATATCATGATACTAATTGTGATTTCATACCTTAATGTGTTTAAGTTTAACCATAATAACTACAACATTCTGCTAATGATAATTTACCCAAAACTTCTGAAATGTACTCTCCACCTTAACTCCATTTTCATTTAGTTTTTGTCTGAGAATTGCCTATCTAATGCTATAGCATAGGGGTGGGCAAACTTTTTGACCCAAGTGCCATATCTGGATATGGCAATTGTATAGTGGGCTAGGAATGCTTATGAAATTGGGGGTTGGGGTGCAGGAAGGGATGGAGGCTCTGGTTGAGGGTGCAGTCTCTGGGGTGGGACCAGAAATGAGGCGTTCAAGGCTTCGGGCTGGGGCAGGGGTGCGAGTGGATGGATGAAGGCTCCGGTGGGGGGTGGAGGCTCTGGTGTGAGAAGGATGGGACTGAAAGGTTCGGAGGTCGGGAGGGGTTCAGGGCTGGGGCAAGGCTTTGTGGTGCAGGAGGGATGCAGGGGTACCTCAAGCAGCTCCCAGAAGAAGCAGCAGCATGTTCCCACTCTGACTCCTACCTTGAGGCACAGTCAGGTGGCTCTGCGCACTGCGCTGTCCTCAGGGGCAGCTCCCATTGGCCCTGTTTGCTGGCCAATGGGAGCTGCAGAAGTAACGATTGGGACAGGGTAGCCTGCAGACCCTCTGGAAGCCCCTATGCCCCACTCCACGGCAGGAACTTGAGGGCTGGATTAAAATGTCTGGAGGGCCAGATGTGGCCCTCGGGCTGTAGTTTCCCCACCCTTGCTATAGCACTTTGTAAAGGAAATACAGGTTCACTGATCAGAACAGCTCACGGTTTAGGATCAGAAAAACAGGGAGATAAAAGTCCACAGGATGGGAATGGGGAAAGGATGGGTAGGATGAAGACTAGTGGAAGGTTGCTAGCTCTTAAAAAGTGAATAGCAATTGTTTCTATTTGATTAGCATTGTAGTTCATAAGGAAGCATGAAGAAGAGAATTCTAAGAAGAGACTTGGAAGAAAGAGATGAAACATAGAAAACAGAGTTAGGAAGGGAGATCCACTTTTATGTGGCAGCAGAAAAGACGACATGGATGTGGGTGTGGAATAAGGACAAGAAGTAGCACAGCTTGATGAGCTGCTTAGGCTAAGTGAAAAGGTTGGGTGTGAATAAGAGGATTCAAGGGCAGAAAGACAGGAGGGAGAGAAGTTGTGGAGAGCCTTGATGGTTGGATGAGAATAGGCACTGGAATGGAATTAAACATGGCTATAGTAGATGAATTTTGCAGTGGTTTGTTTATGATGAAACAAAATGAACTTGCATAAAATCCAGTTATTTTATACCAAGCTTTCATCATCATTATTTTAACTAACAGCTAAAATTTGGTTGCTTTGTGAATAATATTGCTTCTGTTCAAATATATGCATTTGAAGAAAATCTTCAAAAGAGGGTTTGTGCATGTTAGAACAGGTTGGAAAGGGGGATACATTTTTCATGATAGTTTTCATCACAAATTTGAAATTAGATTTTTTTTTCAACTAGATCGAGTGCAGAATTATTGTCGCTACAAAAACTGCATTTTCATATACTAACTGGGTAATTATATATAAATGTGGGCAAAAAGCTAGTTATTTCAGACAAAATGTTCACATATTTTTGCTGGTGTTCTCATTTCAACTGCATTTAACCATTTAGTCTTTCTGGATTTAACATCAGCTTTATAGTCCCAGGTGAAATCAGAGTATATAGAAGTAAAAAAATATTGCAAAGAACGTCATCAATTCAGTATGATTAGAAAAAGTTTCTTCAGATTCTCCTCATGTGAGAAGGCATTTTTCGCTTTTGCCCTGCGTACAAATCTAATTCCCTCTCTAACAAGTACAATCCAATCTCCAGAATATCTAACCTACAGCCAGGCAAATGACTTGATTTCTTAGATTTGCCTTTCTTTGTTGTAATTGATAGATTTCTCAGAATATATGATAAAAGATGTGCTTTTTCAGTGTAGTATGAATCGCCTCAACAAGGCATCTTTTCTTCCTCTTTCAACCATTCCCCCATCCCCCCCAGCAGCTAACAGTTACATGTTTCTAGTTGGAAAGCCTGTCAGAACCCGATAAATGCAAACTGTACAATGACAAATAAAAACACTCTAAATTGAGCATAATTTTATCCTCTTTCCCTCAGATACTAGAGGTAGAGGAATAACAATTGCTAAGCTATTTTTGTGGTTTTTGCATCCTGTGTGTTTTGTATGTGTCAATCACATCTAATTCTCCACAGTAATTCTGAAGGTCTATTACTTATCTTTGATTTTATCTCAATGATTTCCTCTGTCTCAGCACAGATCTATCCTCCTTTTCTCCACAACCTGCTGTTACAGAACACTTGACATTGCTTTTGTACTTAAAATTTTAGTTGATTGTGTTTTAATAGATTGCATGTGCCACAGACAGACCAGGACATTGTACAAAATATACACTTTCAGCTCAATGCATTAAAAATAAAGGAAAACTCAGCTGGATGAAGAGGAAAAATGCTAAAATAGGAATCATTGCAGGGGGAATAAAAAAAGACAATGAAGGAAAAACTGAATTTTTTGATCATGCTATTTGATGTGGAAAGTCTGATCTCCAATCCATCTGTTTCCATACCAAATTACAGTTTTATTTGGAGGGCATCTAATAAAGAACTTCACATATCTAGTAAGATGTTCCTATGGACAGTCCAGTCAGAATTTAAGCAGTCCTTGGATAAAATTATTAATATTGAGATCCATGTAGTGTGCGAAATAGCTCTAATTTGTTGCAACACAACAAAGGAATTGGCCCCAAACCACTCCTTTTAGGCTTTTCAGATGGAAAAGACTTCAACCACTCAAATGCTGCCACCTAGTCCACTGAGAACCTACTCAAAAGTTAATCATTGCTTCCTTGCTGTAGATGAAATACCACTCCTTTTGCTACAGGTGCTGAAAATCAGCTGCTTTTAAAGCTTCTATATATTGTTCTATATATTCTGTTAATTAGTCAACAATGTCTTTAGAGCAATCACTTTTACAGGGACTTACCATTTATTCTTTACAACAATTGAGTCTATAGAAACTGACATTTCCCATAGGGTGGTGGTTTGTTGTTCAAAATAAACAAGCAAGCAAACAAAATCGTATTAAATTGGGAGAACTATAATATTTAATTTTTATGAGGCTACATTTTTCATACAGCTATGATATGGCTTCAAGATACTATATATGGAGGCTGTCAAGTCAGTCTTATAGTGAAATGAAAAGTTTTAAAGGTGAGGGAGACTGTCATTTCTATCACCATACTGTAAAGAGTTATGCCCTGGAGGTAGCCTGCATTTAAGGTCAATTCACTTCCATTTAAGCTCTGGTTTCTGAGACTAATTGGGGGATATATAGCTGGCTATAAACACATTATATTCAATCACTTTATATTTGTTTGACAGCACAAGCATAGATGTCTTTTTGCTCGTTTATTTATTTTACATGAGCTAAATACCAGTGGTTAAAGAATTTTTCTAAAACATATATGAATAAAAAATGAGGCAGTATTACTGATGTAATTATATTTAATATGTAATACTTTTGCTTCTGGTATTAGAATTATCCTTTACGTATGTATGAGTTTGACTCCTACTGACAGCTGGGGAAAATGAAAGTAAGAACATCTCCTGAAATTCTAAACCTTGGATTTTGGTTTTCTTGAGGAAGTTTTGCTGTAAAACGTAGAAAAATGTTAATTGTTCCTAATAGGTGAAATTCATCCCAGTGCAGAGGACCAGTATAAGCCTTGTATTGTCATTTTAAGTTCTCCAAATAGGGCTTCCATAGTTCCTAAGTGGCTCACAGGTCCCAGTGAGCGTATGGGCCCTGACACAGTGAGTTCTGAGTGAATGAAAGAATATTATTGCAGAAGACAGAGGGGAAAGTGTGGATGTGGAAATGACAATAGAGAGAGGGTGAAGAAGATTTCATAATTTGCTGCTGATTGTCCCTTCAAAGTAGTGACGATTACATATATGAACAAGACCAGACCTACAATCTTTGGTCAGGCAAAACTTACATTGCAGCTAACAAGAGGTTGTGCTAAATGAGGATTTACTGTCCTTGCAGCACTTACTGATGTTGCAACTAATGCAATCACTATTAAAAAAAAACAAATTTGTATGCAATATATATTTGAGCTGGTAAGTAAAGATTGTTCTGATTCAGTGAGTTTTTTGCTTCAGCTGGGATGCATGTATAATATCGCAATATGTAAAATGATAATTGGTCTTTACGAGCTTCAATCTTGATTACTTCTGAAGATGAGATTTAAGAATATTGAAGGGTACTGTGGTACAATGAAACCTTTGCAGATCACCCTAATGGGAAATTAGTCAATCTCCAAATGTATTGATTCCAGCTCCACCTTTGTTGGCAACACATCACTCTTAACTGGGCTATTTTTGTTGGTTCTTTGAAAGACTGAAAACAGACATCCTATGCTGTAATTCATAGTGGTTCAAAGTGATTTACTGTTGTGTTAACATGTTTTAAGAAGTATATGGAGGAGTTGGTATTAAAAACCTTCACATTTACTAACACTTATCACACCACAGTATGAGAGGTACCACGATGCTTTTAAAAAAAAATGCCGGGTCGTAAGTAATATCAGGCAATATTATGATATCTGACATACCTTAGTTTGATAAATATTGATAAATGCTGACTTCTTAATAGATTCATAGATACTAAAGGTCAGAAGGGACCATTCTGATCATCTAGTCCGACCTCCTGCACAGGCAGGCCACAGAATTTCACCCACCCACTCCTACGAAAAGCCTCACCTATGTCTGAGCTATTGAAGCTATCCTCAAATCATGGTTTAAAGACTTCAAGGAGCAGAGAAGCCTCCCTCAAGTCACCCATGCCACAGAGGAAGGCGAAAAACCTCCAGGGCCTCTCCAATCTGCCCTGGAGGAAAATTCCTTCCTGACCCCAAATATGGCAGTCAGCTAAACCCTGAGCATATGGGCAAGATTCACCAGCCAGATACTACAGAAAATTCTTGCCTGGGTAACTCAGATCCCATCCATCTAATATCCCATCTCAGGAGATTAGTCCTATTTACCCTGAATATTTATAGATTACTTACCAAAATCCCATTATCCCATCATACCATCTCCTCCATAAACTTATCGAGTAGAATCTTAAAACCAGATGGATCTTTTGCCCCCACTGCTTCCCTTGGAAGGCTATTCCAAAACTTCACTCCTCTGATGGTTAGAAACCTTCATCTAATTTCAAGTCTAAGCTTCCTGGTGGCCAGTTTATACCCATTTGTTCTTGTGTCCACATTGGTGCTGAGCTGAAATAATTCCTCTCCCTCTCCTGTATTTATCCCTCTGATATATTTATAGAGAGCAATCATATCTCCCCTCAACCTTTTTTTAGTTAGGCTAAGTAAGCCAAGCTCCTTGAGTCTCCTTTCATAAAACAAGTTTTCCATTCCTCGGATCATCCTAGTAGCCCTTCTCTGTACCTGCTCCAGTTTGAATTCATCCTTTTTAAACATGGGAGACCAGAACTGCACACAGTATTCCAGGTGAGGTCTCACCAGTGCCTTGTATAATGGTACTAAAACCTCCTTATCCCTACTGGAAATGCCTCTTCTGATGCATCCCAAAACCGCATTAGCTTTTTTTATAGCCATATCACATTGGCAGCTCATAGTCATCCTATGATCAACCAATACTCCAAGGTCCTTCTCCTCTTCTGTTACTTCTAATTGATGTGTCCCCAACTTACAACTAAAATTCTTGTTATTAATCCCTAAATGCATAACCTTACACTTCTCACTATTAAATTTCATCCTATTACTATTACTCCAGTTTACAAGGTCATCCAGCTCCTCCTGTATAATATCCCAATCCTTCTCTGAATTGGCAATACCTCCCAGCTTTGTATCATCTGCAAACTTTACTAACACACTCCCACTTTTTGTGCCAAGGTTAGTAATAAAAAGATTTGGTCCCAAAACCAATCCCTGAGGAACTCCACTGGTAACCTCCCTCCAACTTGACAGTTCGACTTTCAGTAGGACCTGTTGCAGTCTCCCCTTTAACCAATTCCTTATCCACCTTTTGATGTTCATATTGATCCCCATCTTCTCCAATTTAACTAATTCCCCATGCGGCACGGTATAAAATGCCTTACTGAAATCTAGGTAAATTAGATCCACTGCATTTCCTTTATCTAAAAAATCTGTTACTTTTTCAAAAAAGGAGATTAGGTTGGTTTGGCACAATCTACCTTTTGTAAAACCATGTTGTATTTCGTCCCATTTACCATTGACTTCGATGTCCTTAACTAATTTCTCCTTCAAAATTTTTTCCAGAACCTTGCATACTACAGATGTCAAACTAATTGGCCTGTAGTTACCCGGATCACTTTTTTTCCCTTTTCTTAAAAAGAGGAACTATATTAGCAATTCTCCAATCATTCGGTACTACTCCTGAGTTTACAGATTCATTAAAAATTCTTGCTAATGGGCTTGCAATTTCAGGTGCCAATTCCTTTAATATTCTTGGATGAAGATTATCTGGGCCCCCTGATTTAGTCCCATTAAGCTGTTTCAGTTTTGCTTCTACCTCAGATATGGTAATATCTACCTCCATATCCGCACTCCCATTTGTCATGCTACCATTATCCCCAAGATCCTCTTTAGCCTTATTAAAGACTGAGGCAAAGTATTTGTTTAGATATTGGGCCATGCCTAGATTATCTTTAACCTCCACTCCATCCTCAGTGTTAAGCGGCCCCTCTTCTTCCTTCTTAGTTTTCTTATTTATATGGCTATAGAACCTTTTACTATTGGTTTTAATTCCCTTTGCAAGGTCTAACTCAACTCTACTTTTAGCTTGTCTCACTTGATCCCTACATGTTCTGACCTCAATTAGGTAGCTTTCCTTGCTGATCTCTCCCATCTTCCACTCCCTGTATGCTTTCTGCTTCTTCTTAATCACCTCTCTAAGATGCTTGCTTATCCAGCTTGGTCTACAACTCCTTCCTATGAATTGTTTCCCCTTTCTTGGGATACAGGCTTCTGATAGCTTCTGCAGCTTTGATTTAAAGTAATCCCAGGCCTCCTCTACCTTTAGATCCATAAGTTCTTCAGTCCAATCCACTTCCCTAACTAATTTCCTTCATTTTTGAAAGTCAGCCCTTTTGAAATCAAAAACCCTAGTTGCAGATTTATTTTTGTTAATCCTTCCATTTAGTTTGAACTGAATTAGCTCATGATCACTTGAGCCAAGATTGTCCCCTACAACCATTTCTTCTATGAGGTCCTCGCTACTCACCAAAATTAAATAGAAAATGGCATCCCCTCTAGTCGGTTCAGCAACTACTTGATGAAGGAATCCATCAGCTATCGCATCTAGGAAAATCTGAGCCCTATTATTATTACTAGTACTGGTCCTCCAGTCTATATCTGGGAAGTTAAAGTCTCCCATGATCACGCAGTTTCCATTAGTATTTACTTGATTAGAAACATTAAAAAGGGCTCTATCCATATCCAAATTAGATCCCAGAGGTCTATAGCACACCCCAAGCACTATCGTAGGAGTGGCTTTACTAGTTATCTTCCCCAATGTAATTTTTGCCCAGACGGACTCTATCTTCTTCATTGCATCGCTTCTTACTTCTTTACATTCTACCTCATCATTGATATACAATGCTACTCCACCACCTTTACCTTTGTTTCTGTCTTTCCTAAACAGCACATACCCTTCAATATCTGTAGTCCAGTCATGACTACTATTCCACCATGTTTCTGTTATCCCTATAATATCTGGTTTCACTTCCTGCACCAGTAGCTCTAGTTCCTCCATTTTGTTACCTAGCCTCCTCGCATTGGTGTACAAACATCTTAATTTTTGCTGTTTAGCCTCACTCACATTTTGTACCCTATTAGGCACAGTCATTCTACAGCCAGTATAACCTGTTAGACTAGTATCCACACCGCCCTTGCTCCTTATATACATTCTCCTACCCACAGCTGTATCCTTTCTTACTTTGTCATCTTCTTCCCTCTCAATGCTAAAATCTGGATGGAGATTACCTGACACCTCCCAACCATCTCCCCAAAATTCCTAGTTTAAAGCTCTCTTTATCAGTTGTGCCAGCCTTGATCCTAGAAGTGTATTTCCTTCCCTACTCAGATGAAGTCCATCCCGAAAGAACTGTCCTCTGTCTGTGAATGCCTCCCAGTGGCCATACATCCCAAAGCCCTCCTTATAGCACCACTGCCTAAGCCATCTGTTGACAGTCATAATCTTGTCACACCTTTGTTGCCCTTCTCTAGGAACAGGAAGGATCACACTAAAGATCACCTGAGCCTCAATTTCCTTTAAGAAAAGGAGTACTTGTGGCACCTTAGAGACTAACAAATTTATTAGAGCATAAGCTTTCGTGAGCTACAGCTCACTTCATTGGATGCTGTAGCTCACGAAACCTTATGCTCTAATAAATTTGTTAGTCTCTAAGGTGCCACAAGTACTCCTTTTCCTTTTGCGAATACAGACTAACACGGATGCTACTCTGAAACCTGTCAATTTCCTTAAGTGTCTTCCCCAGCCTAGCATAGTCTCCCTTAATACTTTCCAGAGAGAATCTAGCTATATCATTTGTTCCCACATGAAGGATAATTAGGGGATTCTTTCCCGCTCCCTTTAGGATCCTTTTCAACCTCAGGTCTACATTCCGTATCTTAGCTCCTGGAAAACAGCACACCCTTCTATTCTCTGGATCAGCTCTAGTTACAGGCCTGTCTACTCTTCTCAATAAAGAGTCCCCTATCACATAGACCTGCGTTTTCCTGGTGACAGTGCTATTCTCCAGTCTCTCCCCTGTTCCCTCTGGCTGCAAGTTCTTTCCATTCCTATTTTCCCTTATAATCCTCTTCAACCCATCCTGTATCCTCCTGGGGCTCATATTTGGTGTAGTCTCCCTTGACTCTTCCGCTTTTCCTATAGGACTAGCCTCTCTTCTCTTCTTCCTGACCCTTCCACCTTCAACAAGTACCTGCTGAGCCCCTTCTTCATTTTCCAACTCTGCAAACCTGTTCCTAAGCTCTATTTCTCCTTCACTAGCCCATCTTTTCCTCTGCCTGGTTCTTTTAGTCACATGCTTCCACTGACCACTTTCCCCACCCAGTCTCCCCTCAAAATTCCCCAGCCCTGCTTCTATCTGTGAGTCTGAGCTTTTCCCTTCAGATACCTCATATCTTTGCTCCATCATCTGCTCAAACCCCTTCCTAAACTCAACCAGACTTTCCACCTGCATCTTCAAGCCTCAGATCTTTTCCTCCATCAGCTCTATCAGATGGCATTTCATGCAGACAAAACTCTTACCGGTTCCCCCCTCCAGGATCATGTACATACCACAGCTTCCACATCCAGTCATCCTCAATGTGTCTTCCACTACAGGAGTCACTCCCACAGCTGCCTCCATATCTGTCATTGCCTTCCCACCTAAGTCCTGTTAATCTGGGAAACAGAAGTCACACCAAAAAGACCACCCCACCCCAGCAAAAGCAAACCCCATACAAGCACCACAATACAAACTTCCCTTTCAAACTCCCCTGTTTACAGCTCTGTTTGCTAGCTCCTGTGCCGCTGCCTGACTGGCTGGCTACCTTTATAGGACCTCTAGTTAGAACCCCCACCCCCTAATTAGGGCTCAGCTTCTCTCCCAGCACAAAGCCCCACCCCCTAATCAGGGCTCAGCTTCTCTCCCAGCACAAAACCCCTACAATCCTTTACACACACACACACAAAAATACTAACAATGCAAAACCAAGTACAAATGCCTTCTCCAACAGAACTCTCACTCAAACTCCCCTGTTTACAGCTCTGTTTGCTAGCTCCTGTGCCGCTGCAGCTGTCTGATAGTGGCTACTATATTATAATTCTGATTTTAAAATACATAGCATGTACCATTAAAAGCAGGACATGCTAATGTTCACTGTTTGAGAAATGCTGAAGCAAACAGACTTACTATTAAAACTGTCAGGTGATGTCAGTTCTTTAGAGCCTGCTTTTTATGGAATATAATAGGCTTTCATTTTATTCTTCAGTGGACCCGTCTGCAAAGAGTTCAGCAACCCATGGATCAATTAGTCAAAAGGCATGTTTCTAGTTGACTTGTTTCCTTTGCTTTTGTTTCTTCACTTAATTTTCTTTAAAACCCTTCTGAATGCTTCCATTGTTTTACCTGCACATCTTGGGCTGTGCTCTCAAACCCCTGGAGATGCTTGCCTGAAAGCAACTTTTTATTGAATCAGGACCTAAGGAAGCATTAGCTAGGAACCTAAGAAAGTTATAGTACTTCAGAACTGGTGAAGGAGTCTTGTTGTAAGGGTGGAGAATCTCACAAGGCTCTGCACTGTAAAATATACCAGAACCACAGAAAAACAAAATTTTCTTAAATGGAAAAAGTTTTTTAATTTTCTGGGCATACAATTATTTTTTCTCAAGTAGAATATTAGTGAAAAGAGAGAGTAAATACAAAGTAAAATATTTTGTATAACGTTTGTAATGCTTGAAGTCATCCTGCCTCTAATCCTCATATTAGATGTGAACTTCTGTGGATTAAAGAACAGTAAGTTAAACTTTTGCTGCTAGTTGTGCATTGCCAGGTATAAGATGTAATCTGCCTCATTACTCTAGCAAGCAAATTGGTTATAATGGACCAGACTCTGACAATGAGAGAGAGCCTGAATAGAAGATGGCTCAGAGCCATACTCCCGAGCAGAAGTTGCAGAGGTTATTGTGCCTCAAAAAGGAACAGGGCTTGTCAAAGGTCTCAGATGCACAATGTAGTATGACCTCTGCATCACTTCCTCAGAGGGTACAGTATGCACTCCCATCCACATTTAACCAATTTGATGACCGATGCTGGGTGGCAATGTTACCCGGGGTTCTTTCAACCCAAAGCTCTTGGTAACTTTAACTCTGTGCGAGGTGGTGTCAGGAAATAAATCAGGGGAGACACGGCCGTCCGACCGATAGATGGCTGGCACAAACAGGACAACACAAGAGTGCTTTCACTTAAAGCTAAACTTTACTTAGTCTCAAGCACTTGTACATGCGTCCACAAGAGGTTAGTAAAAAACCCCCAACCTTTGATAATTACCAAAGCTGAGTGTGGCTCTCAAGTGGCACAGCGGCAGCCCGTCTGCCGCTGGGAAACACTAGATGCATCCAGAGAGAGAGTCCAGTCCTGAAGATTACCACTACCTCAAACTTTTTCCCCTTATTTATACATTAGTATTAGAATGACATGTCCCTTAAAGCAAACTTGTTAAGTAAGCAGTTTCAATGGTCAAGCAAGAGGTTCCTTCTGATTATCGATTAACCAGGTGTGGGTTTTTCCAGAGTTTGCAGCCTTGAGGCCTCAATAGACATTCGTGGGGCACATCCTGCTCTTCTAAGA
The DNA here is from genome assembly GCF_009764565.3 of Dermochelys coriacea. Taxonomy (NCBI): domain Eukaryota; kingdom Metazoa; phylum Chordata; order Testudines; family Dermochelyidae; genus Dermochelys; species Dermochelys coriacea. The sequence continues at coordinate 139,136,199 of NC_050070.1, forward strand.
TGCAGATATCAGCAATTTCAACACAATTCTTATCAGGAAGGATGTGGGGTGAAGCTGCCCTTTCTGTGGCAACCAAAAACCTCCTTCCCCTCCTGCCTTGATTAAGCTAAGCCTGCTGACTTGGCTAATTTACAGCCTGCTGACTTGGCTGCTTTTAGTAATAAGCCATAGTGATTTCAGGCACTTTACTGGTTTGCTAAAGTCTCCCTGTACAGCAAAGTAATGCCCTTTCTTGCTTCCTGATCCTCTTGGGGGTAGTTACTGTCCCAGGAAGCATGATCAGGGAGCAGTAGCTGCACTCACAAAATTGAGTTGGGACTAGCTTATTCCTGTGGGAAGGACATTGAGAAAGTTTCTTTGTCCTACCCTCCGTGTGTAATTGCAAAGGGGCCACTACTGTCTAAATATTTTGTATTCCATTTCTCCTCATCATGGCATCTGACCAGTTTATGATAATTGTTTGTCTTGTTATGGCTGTGACCCTGTTATCTTATCCATGAGATACAATGCATGCTTCAAATCTATAGTAAAGCCCCAGAGAATGGAAGATTTGAAAGGGAAACCCCAATACCGACAGAAAGACTAAATGTTTGTTGGGCCTTTTGGTAATTTCATAGGGGTGTGCTTGAGAGGGAAAGAATGAGAGGCTTTTAGTGATCACATCTAGAGCTGATCGAGAATTTTTTGACCAAATATTTTTCAGCAGAAATTGTTTATTTGTCAAAACTGAAACTTTGTGTGAAACCATGATTGGTTTAAATAAAAAAAAATCCTTTGGAAGGCTTCAAAGGCCCAGAATGAGATTTCTGATCAAAACCAGACTGAGCAAGTATGTGAATAATTTACTCCAAAATAGCCAGTAGCCTGGTGGCATGTGTGAGACCCAGGTTCAAATGCTTATTCTACCTGATTTGAAGCAGGGACTTGAATTTGGGGTCTTCTGCATCCCAGATGAGTGCCATAACCATCGGGGTTTTGGCTATTCTGGAGTCTCTCTTGTGAAATTTTTCATGGACAAGGGAAGACCTCTGTTTCATCCCATTGCAGAACAAAGAAAAAAGTTGAAACCTCAATATTTTTCATGAATTAGAATTATTGTTTTCCAGCCAGCCCTAATCACATTTAGGGGGGAAATGATCAAGGAATGGAAAGATGTGTTGGAGATGAGCAAGGTATTTTAGGGGGAGGGGTAAAGGACAAGAGGTAGAAAAGATTGTGAGAAGGCACAGATGTCTATAAATTCTGGGAATTTGTCTAAAATCAATTTTTTTTTTCACATTGTTTTTGGTATGACTGCTTATACTACTGACCTAATTTCAAAGCTTGCTTTCTTTCTGCACTGCAGATATTTACAGTTCTTTAAGTTTTGCTTGGTTCATTAATGTGGCACCCGAGATCTAACAGAAAATCTGTGCACTCTACAGCACCATTCTAGCCAGCAGAGTAGGCAATATGGTAGAGAAAACTAACATTATGCGGAGAAGATTGGCGTTTCCTCTTTTTTTTGTCTGAAGGCTATTGTGTTTTGTACCTCTCATTACTAAAGCAGAGGAACAGCTGTAACAATTTTACAACATATTGCTCTGACTCCTGTGTACCTATAAAATATTTTCTATACAGTAGTTGAAAATCATTGGATAAAAGTGAAACGTTGAAATTAATTCATTCTGATTTTCTTCATGGTCAATAATTGAATTGTTGCTGTGCTCATGATAGACCATATTTCTTATGACAGATCAAATTAAAGTGAGGCAAACAAACCCATTGTAAAGTGAGGAATGCCCACTGAATTGGCTTAATTCTAGATGCTGGACAACTATGCGGTAACAAATCACTAGCAATAGAACACATAATATGGTGTCCCTAGTGTGTCATTTTCATCTGCAGAGCATAAAATATTGATGGAGAATTGCATGTTGATAAATGAATATTTAGGTCATGCTTATCCAGCTATCTTCGCTGTGAGTCAGTTTATCCTCACCAAGAATAAGAACGACTATGTAGGGCCTGAGATTAAGAGGTATAAAAACCCACTAATCCCATAACATCAGTGAAAACTGAGGGATTTTAGCACTGTGCAGGATTGGGTTCATACTGAACAACATTCACTATGAACCAGAGATGTTTGGAAGCTGCAAAATCAGATTACAGATTTTGTTTGGAAATATATAAATGTGGAGTAGTTGTCCAATCACTTTGGGTCCCACATGAAGTTCTCTAACTTGGCCTTGGCCTAGATGTAGCTTCCCTTTCTAGCAACACCTGGAATGCCAATACCACATGAGAGAAACATAATACAGCAAATCTTGGTAGGAAGTTATTGATATTATTACATATTGTTCATAATCCATTTTCAAATCTGTGCAGGCTTGGTTTAGTGTTATTGGACAATAACATGATTTGGATTTCAAAGATATTGCTAAGAAGTATGCACTCGCTCGTCTCCCCCCATTCCTTCTCCTTTGATTCCTCTCTTAGGATCTTCCAACTTTGTTTCAAGTCCTCTCTTTTTTTCTACTCTTGTATCTTCCATTCTTTCAGTTACCTGTGGCAGTATTTCCTATATACCCTCTTTAATCACTTTTCTTCACTCTCTCTTTCTCAAAGCCTGATTTGGCCAGTCTTTTTTCTGGTACTTACACAGTTTGTGGTCTCTCTCCATCATCACTCCCACTGTATTCAGTCTCTAATGCCAGTAACCCAAGGAGAAATCCTTACCTGATATGGTGTAATAATAGGAGGACCATGTTCTGTTGTGGTAGTCCAGTTTTAACGTGCAGTGCCAACACCATTAAAATATAAAATCTTACAAGAATGTGATCTATTAGACAGAGCATTACAATGAGAACCAGGAACCCTAGACTTCCAATCCGGACTCTGACACACGCAGCTTTAGTGAATTTGGATAATCCATTTGCCAATTTTTGTGTCTTAATTTCCTTATCTATAAAAAAGGGATTCTTCTATCATATGGTGGTTATGAGGATGAATTGGAGCCAAAGGGGGCCCTTGAATTAGTGCACACATCTCCTCTCCTATTTACCTTAGTGGGAGTTGTGCATGCTGCACATCTAAAGGTAATATTTGATCCTTAATTTCAGTAAATCACTCTTAAGATAAAGTACTATACAAATACTAAATGTTATTAATAAATTTTCAAAAAGATTCAGGATCCAAGGTAAATTCTAAAATTCACAAAGTTTGTGTAGTTTGTTCCATTTTCCCTAGTGCCAAAGCATCTTGGCTCAAGTCCATCTCTATCGCTGTTCTTTTCCCCCCACTATTATGAATATGGTGGAAGGTTCAGAGTCTGCAGCATGGTGAGATCTTTGTCCAAGTTGCTGAGTCCCCTCAATTCCACCAAAGTTAATAGAAGTTGAGGGCACCCAGCATAATGAAGGATTATGCCCTAATTAATTGCCATCTCTCTCTTTTCCTTGCCATTTTCTTCCCACACTGGCTATATTCTTGCATTTAATCATTACAGTGTACAGGCTCATTGTTGATTTATGGGTTTTTTTTATTTGTCAAGATATCCTATACCTGACTCTAAGGCTAATATGTATAATAGTTTCAATTTATGTCTTCCACAAAGAAGCTAGGGCTGGAACCACTATTGAAAGTCGGACTCCTAATTCCCTTAGCTCCTTTGAAAAGCCCAGCCTATATAAGTAATCAGATAAGACAATGGTGATATTGTTTTCAGTGGTGGGGTATACAGCACTTTGAAAACCAGGTCTCCTTTAAAGTGTCTCAATTTAGGCTTACAAAAATCACTGGTCACTTTAGAAAAAAATGGATCCTTAGCAGTTTCACATGCAGGAGCAATCCACACCTGTATCTATATACTACTACTACTACTACTAAGTTATAGTAAATTCAATGTTAGCCTTTCTTTGAACACAGCATTTTTTAAGGATAGCTGTCAATGCCTTTATTTACAGATGGCTGAAAATATTCTTTAAAAAAACCCAATCTTTTTATATAAGCGGTCTTACCAGACTCAGTTTTTAACTTAAATAAAATCTGTTGCAAGTTATTTATAGTTTTGATGTATTTTCACTTCTTCTGTTTTCTAAATGTTTTTGGATACATAAATGGGAATATCGAGTCAGAGTAAGAAGTTATATTACCTCTTTGGCACTGGGTGTTGGCATTGGTACAGCTGCTATTGGAATACTATGTCCAGTTCTGCTGTCCACAGTTCAAGAAGGAAGTTGAGAAATTGGACAGGTTTCAGAGAAAAGCAACGAGAATGATTAAAAGATTGGAAAACATGCCTTGCAATGAAAGAGTCAAGGAGCACAATCTGTTTAGTTTATCATAGTCTGTAAGTATCTTCATGAAGAACAAATATTTGATGATAGAGGGTTCTTCAATCTACGTGAAAAGATCCAATGACTAGAAGCTGAAGCTGGACAATTTAGACTAGAAATTAGGTGCAAACTTTTAACAATGAGAGTGATTAACCGGTAGAGTAATTTACCAAAGGATCTGGTGTATTCTCCATCACTGGACATTTTAAAATCAAGATTTTATGTTTCTATAAAATATATGCTCTAGTTCAAACAGGAATTTTAGGGAAGTCCTAAGGCCTATATTTTACAGGAGGTCAGACTGGAGGTCACATTGGTCCCTTCACATTGGCCTTATAATTTATGAATGAGTCATTTGTGCATCTAAATTACAAATCAGAATGTTTATAGTGATCTACAAATTTAGCATTTCCCATTGTTTTATTATATGTCTTTAGTATCTGGAAAGACATTGGAGTGACATCCTGGACTCATTGAAATCAATAGGAGTTTTGCCCTTAACTTCCATGATACCAGGGTATCACCCTAGGTTCATTATTCTGCTCCTGGTAATGATGTTTCCAGCCTTGAGGAATTTGATGGAGTAAAAGTAAAAGAGATATTTATAAAGCTGACTGTGAATGTCACATGTCTGTCTTTGTCATTCACATCATTTTTCATTTAAAATATTTGCCATTCAGCCTGACTAAAAACTTTATGGAATGCTAATTATTCCCGTTGGTCAGATCCATTCAGATATAACTTATCCCTTAGAACTTAATGGCAACATTAGTAGCCATCTGAGATATTTTGGATAATATTAAAGGCCAGTATCTCTTAAGCAGCGTTAATAACCACCCTCAAACACAGAGTACATCTGAAAATGTTTCAAAATGATATAAGTGGATGACGGTCTTTTCCTCTCTTATTTTCTAGCATAATTATCCCTGCAATAAGTTATTAATGTGATCCACCATCTGATGTGACTCATCTATTAGTGCAATTGTTTTGGGACTGAGAGATAAAATATTTTAAAACAGGCTGGTATTTTAATTCACCCCCCTGTGATAGAAATAAGTTTCTGGCTCCAGTGAAATACTTTGATGGGTGAGTTAATTCACATGACAATCACCTCTTATTGGCTAGGGAGTAATCTTGAAGGAGATAAATCAATACATATATGTACCACTGAGCCTGCATCTGCCACATGATCAGCTAACACTTTTTTTCTCCCAATATGGAAAATTGTGTCGATATTAATAATGTTAACAATATAGCATCATCCAGACTGTAAGATTGGTTTTTGCCTTGATCATCCTCGTCAGCATAAACGTTGTCAAGCACTAGGCAAAATAATTTGGTGTCATTATCACTTAGAAATGTTTCTTAATACTACATTCAAACCCATGAATTCCTTGCTACTTTAATGCACCAAGCTTTTTATACGCCCCAGTAAGAAGTTAGTCATTGCCACTATCTCATATATGCTTGAAATTTGGTGATCATGACATTTGATGTGAAAGTAACGTCACCCATTCACATAGATAAATACAGAGAACATCCATAACTTTAAAATTGCACGGACAAGCAAATCTGGACTTTAAGAAGTGCAAAACTGCCAGGGGAAAAAAATTGGCTGTGAAGTTAGTTTAAAAAATATTTACTTTGGCACATTTCTAGGGGAAAAATATAAAAGGAAGAAAGTGAAAACCAAAGCCAGAGGTATGAGGGCTGAGTTCACAAACAGGGTTACACGGGAAGAGTGGAAGTCCCACCCAATACCAATGTGAGCATTTGTTCAGTGTAAGAGAAGAGCCTAGAGAATATTGAGCTAAAGACCCAAAAGGTGAAGGTATGGAAAAGGTGTAGGAAAAGATCAACTATTTGCAATGGCTTCTTTTCCACGGTTCACTGGACATGCCTATTAATGAAGAGCGTCTTACCAGTTCTAGTGAGAAAAGATAGTAACATGAGAGATACTGATTGCAGAGAGTTGAAGATAGACTTGGAGGAAAGAAGTCTAGCACACTGGCCTAGACCCCTCGCTCTCCAGTAGTTTATATTGCAGTGGGAAGGAGGCAGATGGGACAAATGTTGTATTTTTGTTTTGGTTTTTTAGGATAGGGATAAGAATTTTGAATCCAGAAGAGGTAGCAACAGATGTGAGGGAGTGATATTGGAAAATGAAAAGGAAAGTCTGAGACAAGGAAAAATAAAAGCAAGACATAAGAGGGGATAGTTAGGCTAGTTTCTCCCTACAAGGGAGAAACTAGGTGAAGACAGATCCATAATCTCCTACAATTAGAGTTTGAAAGTCCAAATTTTTCTCTTTGCTGCTCCCCTTCCTTCTCCTGGATTTATTTACCATTTAAAAAATGGTTCATGTGGTGGGGTTGGGGGGAAGGGAAGGATCATATTCTAGACTATGCCAGGTAGAGCAAAGACTGGTCCTGTGTCATGGTTGCATTTTGTTTTGGATAGGGCAGGAAAGTGGCTACCTAGAAGCAGATGACCTGGGTGGGTTTCAGAAGGAGAAGTGTCTCCTGCTGGCTCTCCGCAGTGGCTGAATAAGATGTCTGGAGGAAGGCGAGAGGGAACCAGTGGATTTTAATATTTTAAAACTTTGGCTTTTTGTCCTGATACTGTGCGAGCTGTGGCAGAGACTTGATCTGTAAATATCTGAAGAATTACTTTTCCCCCTTAATCTTTAAATTCCACTCTTTAACAAAAGCTCCTGTCAGTCAGCACATCTTAGTGTTATGCCAGCTTTATTCCTCTGTAAGTTTTGGATCATGCCAAAGACAGACCAAAATGGTTAGAAGAAGTTTAATAACTCCTATATCAATAACATTTTTCATAGTGTATATAGTCTCTTCAGGGCAAGGGACTATGGATTTTTATTATTTGTGTGTGTGGGGGGGAGGGCTTGTATAACACATTTAATTGCAGGTGCTGTTGGAAACCTAAGCTGAATAGCTTTTTAATAGCTCTCAAAATGTTCTGAGTAACCAAATGTAATTTTGACTCGTCAATGCAAAGATTTTAAATAATATTTGGAATTAAATTGAAATATGGAATGGAAAAGTATTTTTATAAGCAACAGAGGAGGAACAAAGCAAGGCTACATCAGTTTCTCCTCTGATGTCAAAATTAATGCTCTGTTTGCTTAAAATATTTAGAAAATTTACTCCTCCATTTTTCTTTGTGCATTACCAGTTGAGCTGATCCAGTTCTAGGGAATTTAATTGTCCACTAGAATCTGCATAGATAATATAATTTAGAATTTCAACGCGTACTGGGGGATTTAGATGCACAGCTCTCCTTAATTTTGATGGAAATTATGCATTTAAATTTCTATCTATGCCTTTTTAATATTTGGAAGAGAAGAAAAGATGTAGCATGAGAGAAGCTTAAGTGGCATGTGGAATTCTCATTTTAGTTGTGATTACAACTTTCCTTACTAGGTCAGAATCAGTGAAGACCAACGAGTTGCATATTCTTTCACCTTTTATAGTTTTGAATTCCGGAGGAGTGGTGTGGTCTAGTTATCTGAATAAAGTCTTGAAAGCCAAGCACTCCCATGTTCCAATCCATGCTCTGAATACTGACATGTTATCTGGCCTTGGGAAAGTCACTTAATTCTGGCACAGCTTCCCTGACTCTAAAGTGGGGATAGTCTACTAACTTCACATCGGTATTGTGGGAATTAATGTTTGTAAAGTGTTCTGAATATACTAAGCACCATATAAGCATTAAGTGTTCTATTAATTACTTTGTATAAAGAAAAGGAGTACTTGTGGCCCCTTAGAGACTAACAAATTTATTAGAGCATAAGCTTTCGTGAGCTACAGCTCACTTCATCGGATGCATTTTACTGTAGCTCACGAAAGCTTATGTTCTAATAAATTTGTTAGTCTCTAAGGTGCCACAAGTACTCCTTTTCTTTTTGCGAATACAGACTAACAGGGCTGCTACTCTGAAACCTTACTTTGCATAGTGGCTCAAGTTTTCTAGAAGGTGAACATTAGCACACTTACTGCTGTGATTGTTCCATTTTAAGGGGGCAAGTATAGTATTGTATAACCTTACAAAACTTAGCTTATTTAGTGGTGGTGTGTCTAATTATAGCAGTTTATTTTAGAGTCAGAACATACAGGAAAGTATTGGATACAACTAAACATATTCTTAATGGAAATAAGCAGATTTTTAACATACAACAAAAGATCAAATAGAGCTCATTTGAAATATGACTGTTGGAATTGGAAACCTTTTGTGTATTAATTTGAGTCAGTTGCTATGAAGAGTTCTAATGTGATATTAGAGATGTGTGGAGAGGAGACAATCCTGCTCATTTATTGTAATGTATTGGGAATGAGTCGTACAGTTCTCATTTAATATGAATAGAGCTTTGACTAAGTCACTGCACAAAGTGCTAAAAATAGTCCCCTAGTTGTTTAACAGATAGAATCATGTCTGTGAGAGGAGAATCTTTGCAGTTGCCAAAAAGAAAAAAAAAATTAACCACCTTAGTGCTCATGGAAACTGCCAGGTTTTGCAGTCTTAAGTGCTAAAGCCCACTCTACCTCAATAAAGCAGTACAGTGATGCTCAAGTCTTCCCTTGACTGCCTCAACCTTGATAGGAAGGGACTGCCTCTAGGGAGAGAAGGTTTTTAAGTCATCCTGACCATTCATTGCATAGCAACCCTGCCACTGAGGTTTCCATCAAGTTTGCCAGTTACATTTTGTGATGCAGACTTATCTGCTAAGAACTATACTGCCATCATCGCATTCATTTCCATAATCTACCAAACAGTCATCAGTATAATTAATTTTTACTTACGATAGTACTTAGGATGTCTCCAATCAGAATGAGGATCCCATTGTGTTAGGCTTCTGTTTTCATCTGTGCTATTGACCTGCCTTAATAGTAAATTGCAGTTATATAGCACCTTATGTACATTAGGGAAATGTAATTACACAGATTACAGATAATTTTTGAGTCTCAGTTTCCCAAGTGACACACCCAAGATCATAGACCAAGATGGTGTTACTATATGTGTCTTGCCTCCCACTCCTGTGTCTAAACCACAATGGTAAAGCCATAAGTTGCTATTGTAAGTCATCCCAAATGAGTTAAAAAAAAATCCAGAAGGATATGCACCATGACAGGAAAGAGGAGGAAAAAATATACGACAGGAAGGAGGATCTAACAAAATTTATTGGAAATGTCTTTATAATGCTTCTAAATGTGTAAGTTACTTGACAATATGTCACAATTAATTACAGAACTATATAAATAGTACAGAAATCTCTTGTATTCCTTAAATTGCAGGGAATGTAGCATATAGGGAGAGGGCCTAGCAGCACAGGAATGCTTCATTTTTGACTCATCAATTTAATTCTCAAGCTGGCTCCTGTGGAGTAAATGTTTCATGCACTGCAAAATGTTATGGTCTGCTCTCTCATGTTCTGCCAGGTGCTTTATCCTATTGGAAGGGAGAATCCCCAGCTGTGGAGAAGGCTGTCATTTACAACTCAACCCCTAAAAGGTTGTCTTTTATTACTTGCTTCAGAGATTCAGTAACACACATCAAGTTTTGAGAACATTGTGTGACAAAGTTCCTCCTCTACCTTGGTGGGTCTTGCGCTTATTGCTGGATTTGCTCACCTTGGGGCTTCACGGCAGCCCTCAGTTTGACCGTTTTCATGAACCCACAGTCCAGGTCAACTCCTCCTGTGTCTGAGCAGGAGTTGGGAGGTTTGGGAGGTAACCCGGGCCCACCCTCTACTCCAGGTTCCAGCCCAGGGCCCTGTGGAATGCAGCTGTCTAGAGTGCCTCCTGGAACAGCTGTGTGACAGCTACAACTCCCCGGGCTACTTCCCCATGGCCTCCTCCCAACACCTTCTTTATCCTCACCATTGGACCTTCCTCCTGGTGTCTGATAATGCTTGTACTCCTCAGTCCTCCAACAGTCTGCGTTCTCACCCTCAGCTTGTAGCACCTCTTGCTTCCCAGCTCCTTACACGCACACCACAAACTGAAGTGAGCTCCTTTTTAAACCCAGGTGCCCTGATTAGCCTGCCTTAATTGATTCTAGCAACTTCTTGATTAGCTGCAGGTGTTCTAATCAGCCTGTCTGTCTTAATTTTTTCCAGAAGTTTCCTGATTGTTCTGGAACCTTCCCTGTTACCTTACCCAGGGAAAAGGGACCTACTTGACCTGGGGCTAATATATCTGCCTTCTATTACTCTCCTATAGCCATCTGGCCTGACCCTGTCACAATTGTTACTTCTTGTCTGTAAGTTGAAGGCTCAGGAAGAAGTTTTTAAACCACTGGACCATTTGTTTTCACATGTAGAGTTTGCACTTGTGTAGTTTATTAACTGCCTGCTACAAAATTTAACACTTCCAAAAGTGCTTATTTTCCTATTTCTTTTTGTTATATGTGAGTTTAGATTGACATGGGAAAGGGTAAATTGTTTGTCCCCTAAATCAAACTAGGCTGATTTTTGTGTACTTGCCTTTGTCTGTCACATGTTTCTAATGTTGTTTTTGAGTGTTTTTTGCTTCTTTTTATCAATTTTTTAATTTATTTTGGGAGATGTGAAACAAAAAAAGATCAGGAAGATCCAAAGGTTAAAGGAGGAGTGTGGGACATCACCACCATGATCCCACTGAAGGCAGCTGGGAGAAGAGAAGAACACTGGCACCTGTTTCATAAACACGAATTTCTCCTCTAAGCAGGGAAATGTCAGACAGCTCAGGAGGAGTAAGAACTTCCAAAATAGACTTGTAACAGCATTAATGTAGGAAGAGGCAACAATAGAAGGAAGGACCTGGCAGAGGTAAATCTGAAATCTATATTACTGTCAAAAGCAGAAACAGCAACATGACTCTCCTGTTCCCTCCCATCCCATCTGTGTCATCCAACAGCAGCAGAAATTATTACAGTACTGCAACATGTCCAGCTTGTGCCACATGCTTAATCGGTGGGCTATTACTGAATATGATATTGCACTTACTTCAGTATTCAGTACAGCTACATATTCTGGTAATGACCTCTTCAGTTGCTTGTACCACTGCAGTTACAACAGAAGCAGCCAGACTAATGCTGGAACTGCCAAGGGAAAGTAGCGATGCCGAGAAAAAATATTGATTGAAAGTCTGACTTTACAACAGTGTCAAAATGGCTCAGTCATCAGGTTCAAAACATTATTAGATGCTCTCAGATAAGATGTGGAAATATGTTGGAGCATCTACTTAAAAAAAAAAATACTGAGCAACACATACTATATCTCCAGCCACTCCCATCCTCAAAAACCTCTACAGTTAAAGTAGTGTGATGTGATCTATCAGGGCCTTCCCTGCCCACTGCTGGAGATGTCAGCACCCTGACACTCCCCACCCAAGGAAAGTCTACCTGGACCAAGGTAAATATTTTCATAACAAAATATTTGGGGGCCTCAGAGTGCGGCTGCCAACTCTTGCTGGTGGCCACTCTGACAAATTTTCCTAAAATACTGAACTAACTTTAGGAAAAACAAATAAAGATGCACATACACACATCCAAATCATTGTAATTTATTTATGTAGGTCACCTTTTGCAGACTCAATAGTAAAAATCATGTAGAGTTGTATTTTGATGCATCTGGTCCCTGCTGCCTCCCCCCAATCCCCACACATCGCCTCTATCCCTGCTACCTTCCCTAGCCTGCACCATCCCCAGGCTCCCTATTGTCCCCGCGCTCTACTGCTCCCCTGCCATTGGTCTAAGCTCCCTTCTGCAGCCTCATACCCCAGCTCATCCTGCTCATTGTCTCTTGACCATAGCACCCAATGAGGTCAGCCCGCATGAATCTCCACTGCTCTGCGCTGAAGCCTGCCACTGGAGTCTGTGGCAGAAGCTGGGGGCCGAGGGCTGCAGGGAAGGGCTGCTGCTTTGCCCCCTCCTGCATCTCTGCCCTGGAGGCGGTCATGGCTGTAGGAAAGCTCTTTGGTGGCATATTTGAGAAATGTTGACCTAGGTAGGGTAAGCAACAAGATAGTCCTTCAGAGGCCTAGAAGTACCAGGATAAAGCACTGACCAATCAAGAACAATCAAGCCAGATAAGAAGACTTTAATACATTTGCTCAAGAGCGGAACTAGAGGAGACTGGGACAGAGGAGCAGCAGCAGCTCCTCAGAGCTAATCCAGAACCTTGGTTAATACCTTTCATAGAATATCAGGGTTGGAAGGGACCCCAGAAGGTCATCTAGTCCAACCCCCAAATTTCTCCTTTCTCTAAGTGCTTCATCTAAGTTCTTACATTTTGCAGGGTTTTTTTTCTTCCATCCTTGATTAAAGGCACAGACAGTTGAATTCTGAGTTATTTTGTTGCTTGATTGTTTAGAGACTGATGCCAATCTTACAGCACAGGCTACCTGCCCCAAGCAGCTGGGCAAAACTTGCAGACTAGGATGAGGAGAAGCTGCAGTACCATGCATAACCCTAAGGGAGACATGATGGAGAACCCCTGCCTGCCACATGTAGTTTGAGAGATTTTTTTTTTTATTCAAACATCACGTGTTAAGGAAATATTAGCCACCTGTAACCTATGTTCACAACCACAAAGAGTAAATATCCACAGTCACATTCTGCATATGACTGCAACAAATTACATTCTCTCTCACACACACGTGTGCACTGTGCACACACAGAAATAATGCACACAACTAATTACTTATGGGCACATGAACAACTTTAACTCCAACCATATAATATTTTTTCTGCAGTTACTAACCTATGTCTTTTCTGTATGTGATGCATCTTCATCTTCTGCCACTTCTTCCTAGGAACCTTTTGCTATTAGTTTTCCCCCCCCCCCAACTTTATCATAGGACTAGAAGACATGGAGAAGAGCAGGCTTACAGATTAAGTTCCCTAGAACTCTGCTGGGGGTAGATATTTTCTGCAGATGGTGAACATCCTAGGGTATGCCACAGAGCCACTTCAGTTTGAACCATGTCATGACCTTAGGCCAAAGTTTTCAGTGTGAACTTTAAATGTCTCCTTGGGAGGCTTACAGCAGAAAATATGGTTACTCTAGTTTTAAATTTAAATATTTATGATGAAATTCTGGACCTGCTGAAGTCAATGACAAAATTCCATTTGACTTCATTGGAGCAAGGATTTCACCCTTGGTATGTTTAAAAAAAATAGTGCCATCAGGTAAGTTTTTCCTTGCTGAAGCTACTGGGATGAGCCGAGAAATGGAAAAGCAGTATATAGCTATCCCTATTGCTCTATACCATTGGTAATAATCGCCCCGCCTCCCATTTCCATCAGTAGTTAAAGTTTTGAATATCTGTAATTACATGTGATGTTATGCAGTAACTTAACCACTCTGACAATTTATCAAAAGCAGTAAGACTGTTATGCTTAAAAGCCAGTCTGACTACAGCATGACTACCCAAGTGTGTGGGTAAGCAGGACTTGTGGCAAAGCATACTGGTGTCAGTTTCATTTTTTATGTATAAACTTGATTCATAAATGGCCATGCCCTCAAAATTTAAATGTCAAAATTCTACATCTCATTTTGACATCAGAATGAATCATTTAGATTTTTCCTTTTTAAAAAAACTAACTTTTTAAAAAAGTTTTATATTCTAATATACAATTAAAGTTAACTAAACAATTTTGCCCAAGTGAACCATTTTGTTGATCAGAAGCTTTATTTTTCAGAATTTTTTCTCTTGGAGAGAATTTTAAAATTTTGGAGTTTTATTCCTATTGGAATTAAAAACAGATTTTGAAATCTTGAAATCGTTCCACAAAATGGAATTTCTGTTTTCCACAAAGCTCTAATTATTTTCTCCATTTTACATATGAGAACCTGAGGTAGGAGGAGATTGGGTAAATCATTTAATGTCACAAAGAAAGTCTGTGGCAGAGCTGGGATTTGAACCTCCACTTCTTGAGTACCAGTCCAGTGCCTTAATCACAATGCACAAGATCAGTTTTCCCCTTGATGACAGAAAAAGTGAAGATACTCTCTGTGAATGACATTCAGGAAATATGCAAAGCCTCAGTAAGCATGCTTTATCTAGGTGTCCTGTCTGAGCTGGAGGGATTCAAAATACATATCTCCAACCAAGGGAAAAGTTAAGAGGCTGCTACTCTAGTCTATGAACTGCCTCCTCTGAACAAATGTAGGTCAAGTGGCTGCTTCTCTACACTTGAGTCTATTCTGAGTTCACCTCCTCAGCACGTAGGGTTATTCAGAGACCCCTCCTGTGGAGGCTACTTTTCCCACCAGTCCTGCACAAGGTCTCCATCGAGGGTCTTGTATGCGAGCCCTCTATTTTAGGCTATATTTTACACAGATAGTTCAGTTCAAATCTATTATTATTGTTGCCATATATGAACCTCTCTCTCTGTGTCCTTTGCTATGAAGGCTCATAAATTTTACATTGAATTGCAAATATACTGTCTGACCCCCATCTCATTCCCTTACAGTATCTTTCAGTTTGGCTGAGTCAAGTTCTTCCATATCAGCATGCCCCAGCTTTGTTTTGTAAGGAGTGAAAGTAAAATTCTTCTACTAATTTTAATGTGCAGGTCAGCCAGTCTTTCCAATGGGGGCACTCTAGATTTCATTATCAGAGTATGAAAAGCACCAAGCAGACAGAACACAGACAATTCTTCTGTCTGTTATTTTTTAGGCCCCAAACAGGTGACGCAATGAGTACTTCATAAAAATTGCTTAGCATCTTCATTTCCAGTTAAAATCACTATTGAGTATATGCACCATCTCAAAGGATTTGACTCTTAAAGAACAAATCTGTGACCCATGCTATCTATCCATCAGTTTCAGTGCTTATATGGTCTCCATCACTGTAATATGTAAATACATTAAAGATTCCAAGGCATTCATTCTCACAACACCCCTGAGGGGGAGTCAGGGAAGTACTGTTGTTCCATTTTACAGATGGGGAACTGAGGCACAAAAAGCTGAAACTTGACTTGCTTCGGAACACCCAGGGTATTTGTGGGAATGCACGAATTGAATTCAAATCTCCCACATCCTGGTTAGAGCCCTAAACACTGAACCATCCTTCTTAACTATGTAAATAATTCATTTTAAAATTGGAAGTTTAATATTCATTTGCAAAAGATGAGGAAGGTTAGCTATCAAGGTTTAGCCAATTCTTTCTTTGCTTTTTTAATAATTAATATATGTTTATTTCAAATATCTTTTTCAAGTCTGCTTTGTAAAAGAATGAAGTGATAATTGACATTTTTCAATGAAAACACATTTATAAATGCAAACAGTTTATGCCATACTGTCAGGTTTAAACAGTCAAGATATACAAAGCTGGAAAATATGTCAAGGTTCCTTCCCCACTCTGAACTCTAGGGTACAGATGTGGGGACCTGCACGAAAGACCCTCTAAGCTTATTTTTACTAGCTTAGGTTAAAAACTTCCTCAAGTTACAAACTTAAAAACCTTAAATAGAGCACTGTTGACGGGGCAGGCGGGTGGGGGAGTAAAATCTATTTTACTTTGAAATATCTAATCTAGGACTCTGCAGAAGAATTTATGAAAATGTAAGTATCAGAGAGAGAAAATTGCCATTCCCCCAGGGGAGGCATTATCAGCCTTGAGAGAGTGAGAGACAGGTAATATTGTAGTTTAACATGTCTTTTGATCTGTATATCATTTTATCTTTTTCTGAGTTAATTCGCTCAAGCGTGAGATGGGTGAAGGATTATGGGAAGGTTTTAATTAGAAACATGTTGAACAAATTAACAGCAATTAGAATACTTGCAAGCTAAAGTTTGTGCACTGATCTGTGAAGAAAACAAAGGGTTTGACATTGTATTCCATTTCTTTCCTGCTTACTTAGAAGTGAATTTTTCAATACTAGAACTTTGGCATCACAAATCAAATTGTGTGTACATTAGGGATTACATCCTGATGTGGTATAAAAGATTTTAGCAGTATATGTTGAGGATAGTCTGAACTATGCATATGTGGTGATGCTATAAATATGACAGGTTTCAGAGTAGCAGCCGTGTTAGTCTGTATAAATATGAGTAAGCTTGGATCTGGGATCTTGTTCAGGGCCATAACTAATACAGCTTCATTTAGGGCAGAGGTGGTGAACCTTTTTTTGATCATGAGCCATTGACCCACTGAAAAAAAATCAATCACGGGCCACACACAGCCCCATGGGAAGCACCAAGAGTCAGGGCCAGGTAGGGGGGGCCAGATGTTCGGCGCTTCCCCCTGCAGCAGGACAAGCTGGCGCTCATGGCTCCAGCCCCAAGGGGGTGGAGGGGGAGAATGTCATGGAGGCTCAGGGCTTCCAGCCTATGGTGCTGAGACTTACCACGGGCTGATGAAATAAAGCAACAGGATGAATCTGGGCTGTGGGCCTTTGGTTCTCCACCCCTGATTTAGGGTATGACTTCACTACAGAGTTAACCTGGGCTCTTCCCTCCACTTTATGGTGCGTGTGCACGTGTGTGCGCACGCACACACACACACACACCCCTTTTGTCCAAGTTTGAAGGTGCCGTTTTAAAGCCCAAGCTACTTTACACTGCTCAGGGGTGGACTAGAGCCAAGGGTCCCCATTTAACTCAGGCTGGATTCTGCCCACTTTGCAATGAGAGTGCAGGCTAATTTACATGAATGCTGGTAGGCTTTGAATGCCCTTCCCACAAATTCCCCTGAAGGACAGATAAGTTCTCCCACAATGGACACACAAAGAATCGTAGGACATCTTGGCATGCAGAAGTACTGGATATGCCCTCAGACGTATACAAGCAAGTTCAGAAACACTGAGGACAGAGTAACACAAGTAGTGTTTTGGTGTGGAGACACACCCAAGCTAGGCTAACCTGGTGCTTTGGCCTAGGGGCGTAGACTTACCCTAGTGGTCAGAGCAGGGGGCCAAAGAAACCTGAATACCACTCCCAGCTATGCCACTAACTGATATGCGACCTGCTCAAGTCACTTTATTACACTCTGCCTAAGTTTTCCATTATGTAAACTGAGGATATAAAATATATATCCCAAACTTCAGAGGTGCTGAACACTTGCAGGTCCCATTAAAGTCACTGTTAAAATCAAGCCTTTTCCCCCCCTTGCAATGCAAGGAAGCAAACTGATACTGTTTTTTGTTTTTAAACATACACACACAGAGCTGGGTTCTGAGGAGCTTAGCTGTTCTTGCAAATCACTCATTTAAGGCTGCTTGAAATCAGCAGTGAATTCTGCATTGTCATAAATATAAAGGAAGGGTAACCACCTTTCTGTATACAGTGCTATAAAATCCCTCCTGGCCAGAGGCAAAACCCTTTCACCTATAAAGGGTTAAGAAGCTAAGGTAACCTCGCTGGCACCTGACCCAAAATGACCAATGAGGGGACAAGATACTTTCAAAGCTGGAGGGGGCGAAGGGGAGACAAAGGTTTTTGGGCTGTCTGTGTGAAGCTTTTGCCGTGAACAGATCAGGAATGTAAGCCTTACAACTCCTGTATAGTAAGTAATCTAGCTAGAAAATGCACTAGATTTTCTTTTGTTTAATGGCTTGTAAAATAAGATGTGTTGGAGGGAATGTATATTCCTGTTTTTATGTCTTTTTGTAACTTAAGGTTTTGCCTAGAGGGATTCCCTATATTTTGAATAGGATTACCCTGTAAGGTATTTACCATCCTGATTTTACAGAAGTGATTCTTTTACCATTTCTTTAATTAAAATTCTTCTTCTAAGAACCTGATGGATCTTAAGAACAATGAAAAATCAAAGGGTTTGGGTCTGTGTTCACCTGTATCAGGTTATTATCAAGCCTTCCCCAGAAAGGGGGTGTAGGGCTTGTGGGGGATATTTTGGGGGAAGACATCTCCAAGTGGTCTCTTCCCTGTTCTTTGTTTAAAATGCTTGGTGATGGCAGCATACTGTTCAAGGACAAGGCAAAGTTTGTATCTTGGAGAAGTTTTTAACCTAAGCTGGTAAGAATAAGCTTAGGGGGTTTTTCATGCAGGTCCCCACATCTGTACCCTAGAGGTCAGAGTGGGGAAGGAACCTTGACATGCATAATAGGATCTCAAAAGGACTTTCAAAGGAGTGTCAGATGTTTCAGAAACGCCTGTCAATATGAAGAGTAAAGATTTAAGATGGGCATAAATTACTTCATGGCATTTGTCAAGCCCAACTGGCTAAATGCTGTAAAACCGTTTCTTGCTCTTCCACTCCTACCCCTCCCCCCGCAGCTGATTCAGAAGCTGCTATACATCTCCTTTCATGAAAGAGTATGCAAACCTCCCCAGATACTAAACTCCAGATTGTTGAATCTATTCATTTAGAATTCCCATCTTCAGTTTTAGAGATGGACTCTATGATGTCTACAATGAGAAAACAGATAAAAACGAGGAGCAAGCTTGGCTCAGCATGATATCAGAAATGTAATCTACAAAGAAGATGGTTTCCCAAGCACAGATTCTGAGTAGAGATCTTGAGCTCTAAATTTCCTTTAGAAATATCAGGATTCTAAGTCCCTGAAGCGAAGAGCCCTCAACAATTGTGTGACAGTAGAAAATAAAATCCTAGCATGGCTGGAGTTGGATATGAACATGATCACTGCATCTGAGTAAAATACCGAAAGGAAAGCTATTGGACAGACTTCAACCAATAGCAGTTTTCATGCTTACAGCTTCAGGAGATGGGAAATACTTTCACGAACAGCTCAAAAGAAAGTAAATCTAATTATTGATGGACAAAAGCTACTTGATTTTTCCTGACCGTCCAGTCCACCACCAATACAGCAAAGAATGAAAAAAAGTTAGAATATTTTATAAATGTGGATGTTTCACTGAACTTGGCTTATGCCTGCCTAATCTCAAAAGGGAGACAAAACTTTTTTTCTTTCATTTTGGGATATGGCCTCTGTGACCTGACTGCTTCACTGGATTAAAATTAGCAATTTTCAGCCTTACCACTTTTGATCCTGGTTCCATGGAGAATTATTAGTTTTTTTCTTTTTCTCCTCTGAGATCGTAGCTACATAGTTGTCTAATAAAGGTTAATTGCAAGTACAATGTATTATTCTCTTTTCCTTTTGTACCCCCACTGTATTTTAAGCATTTAAAATTTTGCTAATTCTTTAACACAACTGCCCACTTTGAAATCAGTATACTGCTCACATGCTTAAATTTACACATTTGCAAATTGGGGGGGGTCAATTTAAACTAATATTTTGGCCATGAGAAATATGTATCTGTTCTATTATCACCTTGGTAGATAACTGACCAAACTTACTGATATTTCTTTAACTCCAGTCTTCTTCTCTGCTCTCCTTACAAACTTTGCGTGGAAATTGTGGAAAGTATTGAACTTATACTCGCCTCGTAGTCATGATATGTATGTTACATAGCTTTTTATTTGGGTTTGGATTATAATTTATGGATTAAAACGTTTCATTATTTTCTCACTTGTTAGAATTATTCTTAATGGCACTGTAATCCATGTTCGGTAGTATAGTGTGGCACATATATACAGTGTTGCATTCTATACAATATAAAAATATTAATCATAATAAACAACATGTGAATACATAGAATATGGGATGGTGTGATATGATGCAAAGGTTTTATCATGAGTATGAGTTCAGTGTGACATTTTTTGAGGGAGTTATGCAAGTAATTCCTTCACAAGTGCTAATTAAACCTTTATCCTGTGCCATCATGTATTCTATATATGCCACAAACCATACGGGGAAATCTTTTTTAGAAATGCTTTAGATAGCCTTACAATTATGTTCAGTTTTCCATATTCCTTCACCTATATAGCCAAGCTCCCTTCAGAGCATGAGTCAAACTATATAGAGTTCAGAGAGAGAAGAAAATTGTGAATCCATTTTAGCAATCTCTACAAATTACCTAAAATTTTGATTCCTAAATATTGTAATTGGCATAGATCCATAAGTTTAGTATAGATACGTATATGGATAAAATACCTCTTGCAATTTTAAGTGTCTCCCTGCACAGATTAAAACATACATTTTTGTTTGTTTTGTATTTAAATTACTGTTTAGATTGCTTGAGGCCTTATATTTGTTTAAGTGGATAGTGAGTGGAAGGGTATCTAAACACTTGTCTAAACATTGTGGCAATGTGCATGTGAGGTGTGTAATTGTAGAGAGCACTGAAGTGTTGCTCTATAACTGCCCCATGTAGAGCCTGCTGACATGCTCTAACAATTACTTAGCACTTTTATGTAGTCCTGTTTGAAACAGTACTATGCTAACGCACAAAAGGAACCTTTTAGAGTGCACTAGCAGGGTCTATATGGGGCAGTTAGAGTACAACACTTTAGAGCACTCCACAATTTACGCCTCCGTGGTGCACATTCTTCATTGTTTAGATAAGTCCTAAGTTGGTGTAACTTACATGCCAAGTAGTTTTATAAGAAATTATAAGTTAAAGTAGAGGGTGGCCTAGTTTAACCTGCACTCTTTTATTTTATGCAGTGTAGTTGTAATCCTGTTAGTGCCAGGATATTAGCCCTGGTCTACACTTGGGCTTGGGGGGGGAGGGATTGATCTAAGTTATGCAACTTCAGCTACGTGAATAATGTAGCTGAAGTTGACATACTTAGATTGACTTACTGTGGTGTCTTCACCACAGCGAGTTGACTGCTGCCGCTCCCTCGTCGACTCCGCCTGCACCTCTCACAGAGCTGGACTACAGGAATCAACAGGAGAGTGCTCGGGGGTTGATTTTATCGCATCTAGACTAGACGAGATAAATTGATCCCCATTGGATCTATTGCTGCCCGCCAATCCGCCTGGTAGTGTAGACATACCCTTAGAGAGACAAGGTGGGCAAGGTAATATTTTTTTATTGGACCAATTTCTGTTGCTGAAAGACAAGATTGCCACACAGAGCTCTTCTTGAGGTCTGGGGAAAGTATTTCCAGCATCACAGATAAATGTAATTAGTGGGTTACAAATTGTTGCAATAAATCAAGTGTCCCCCTTATTAAGACATTTTTAGTGTCTAGCAAAGTTGTGAGTTTAAGTTCCCAGGCTCATCTTTTGCAAGGGTTGTGTAGGTTTTCTTTGAGGACGACGACGATAGAATCATCACTTCGTGAAAGGTGTTCACCCACAGGTCATAGGGTGTTTTAGTCTTTCATCATTTTCCTATATATGTTCATCGAGAGTGTAGTGATTGTCTGGTTTTACCCATATAGTTGTTATTGGGGCATTTGGTGCACTGGATGAGGTACACCACATGCTGTGATCGGCATGTGCAGGCTAGGACCCATGGATCTTGTAAAGTCTGTTGTAGGGGATGTTGATCATTATAGCAATGGAGATGTCTGTAGGTTTTGCATCTGTTGTTCTGGTAGAATCTGGTGTCGCTTTGAGTTGGTGAGTCTTGGTCTGTGGGGAGCTTGTTTCTGATTATAACTATATCTGGCCTATCAGTCCTCATCCTTAAAGGAAACCCACACACTTTTGAAAGAGGAGTCTGGGAATTTAAATTCAGAACTCTGCTAGACACTAAAAATCATGGCCTGATTAGACGTACTAAATTTATTATTACAATCTGTAATCCATTAAGTTCCATTTTTATCCTATTACTGCAGACTGTTCAAGGTTGAACAGATTGTTTAGCATGAGTAGTTAGCTGAATGGTCCCTTACAACAACTACTCTACTCATGCTAAACAATCTGTTCAACCTTGAATTTAGCTGTGATGCTGGGAATACCTTTTCCAGACCTGATGAAGAGCTCTGTGTCACTTGAAAGTTTACCTCTCTCACTGACAGTTCGTCCAATAAAAGATTGGACTTCACCCATCACCTTGTCATTTTTCTTCTCGCCTGTCTGTATGAGTTAGATCTTAACATTCAGATTTGGTGGGACCAATAAAAAGGGATGTGTAAGTGGGTGGGGTGTCTTGCAAATTGAACATTGGTGAGTGAGTGTGAATCTATGAAGTTTAATAGAGTGTTAAGTAAGTAAATCTGAGGGGATTTAAGCAGTGTAATATACAAATTGAGACAGACAGAAGAATACATAAATTGTCCCAGCCTAGATTTACTCAATGTTTACATAAACTTTCTTAGAACATGTCTATATGTGCAATGCTGCAGCAGCACAGCTGTACTGCTACAGCTGCATTGCTACAGTGCATCGGTTGAAGATGCCGTCTTCCGGTGGCATAAAAAAAAATCAGCTCTGTGAGTGGCAGAAGCTGTGTTGGTAGGAAAAGCTCTCCTGCCAACATAATGCTGTGCACACAAACACTTAAATTACACTGACATATGTCACTTAGGGGGATGGAATATTCACACCCGGGAGTGACATAAATTTTTTCAACATAAGCTGTAGTGTAAACAGCCTTCAACTCAGTTAGATTCCCTTCTCAGTTTGGCACTAAGAATCATTTAGCAATGGTAGAGCTAATTTTGGGATTCTAATTCCATGGCACAATATATTTAAAAAATCAATTGAAATCATTGAGCAACATAGATGTGCCAGTTATCTCTGATTAATCTAACAAAGAGGATAACTGTGTTCAGACTAGTGCTATGAGATTTGCTGTGTATTTTGCTTTTTTTTAGTTAATGGAGTGTAAATGTGATGATTAGCAAATAAAATTTCATAACATAGATAGGACAGGGAGCAGACAGTTTTGTTAAATATAATACTAGAATATAGAATGACGGAGTTCATCTAGGATCTGTCTGGACTGAGTCCCATTGTAACAAACTCTAGAAGGAAGTACACCACTTTATAGTGGTACCAAAACTGTAGTAGAGCATCAAACAGTGCAATTGAACATGAATTTTTCAGCTTATTTCTATCATCTTATCTGATCAAAGGGAGAATTATTAAAGCACTGTATGCACTTTTGATTAATTGACTTCTTAAAGAGAGAGGAATAAAACACCCTCATTTTTGTATATATTATGGTCCATTAAGAATCACTTTCCACTTCAGGGCAGGTGATTTTTTTTAAAGTGGAAAAGATAAGAAAGTAGCTTAGAGTACTTCAGAAATACTGGTATTTTGCAAGGCTTTCACTCTGTTAATGTTCCTGAGCACTCAGGGTGAAATTCACCCCAATGCAGAGTGACAGCATAAGAACCATTTATGTCCCACTTAAGCCCTCAGAGAAGGACTTAAGCAGGTCTTAAATGGTTCCATGTTTTGTTCTGGCCCTTTGGACAGGGATGAATTTCATTTAAGATTCATTTAACATGAAACAAACCAACAGCAACAAGAAGAGAAACACCTTCTGATAATGCTGGCAGGACATGAAGTATAAGAGAACTGATTCTTCACTCAATTAAACTATTGTTTTATTTCAGTGGAGTCAAACCAGTGTAATGGAGTGGATAATCAAGCCCCAAAAATGTCTCTTCTTTCTTTGACAAGCAGTTATCTATGCTAACTTTTATTGCATAAACAATGTCATAGTCTTACATAGTAGTTCCATTGGTGAGAGATTGTTGGCTTTGTTCAGGGATACTACCTATAGTACGAGTTGGGTTTAAGATGATGTCCCAATCTTCCCTTCTGCAAGCAGGGAGAGAGAACACCCAGATAGGCCTGGAAATTCCACGTATTCCATCTCGCAGATTTTTCCATTTAATCATCCCATCAGAGTCTGTATTTGAGATGGGACAGCATGATAGCAATCTTTTCACTCACTTTCACCTCTCTCTCTTTTCCCTACCTGAACCCACCAGGAAGAGAGGAGAATTCTGTAGTTTTTTTAAAAAGATACTGATGCTGCTATTTTGTACCAAAATCTGCAAATCCCTTCCCTGTGGATGCAAAGTAGATTAGGAGTAGAAACAGACATTTCTCTGGTAAACCAGTGATTAAGAAATGCTAACAGAAGGCTTGATCCTAGAGTCCTTACTCGGGCAAAAACTCTTATTGCCTTTGCTGGGAGTTTTGTCAGAGTAAAGACTGCAGGATCAAGTATGGAGAGTTATCTTTATTCATCATAGTCGTGCCCACAAGATGCAGCTGAGTCACCAAGTGAGAATATTTTTTCTAACGTGCATCTTTATATTTGATTTAAAAAAATCCAGATCCTTCTGCTTTCTGTTGGAGGCTTTTTATCTTACTCTGGTAGTGTCAAAAATTGTGATTCCATGGTGCACACATGAAATTAGTTTTCATTTGCTATGTGTTTGACTGTGAATGACATTTACTGTTCTGCACTGAGGATCTCATTAGCAATGTACAAGTAATCTATTATATGGAAAAAATGACAAAGGATAAATGAGCTATTGAATACCATGCATCATTTCTCTAGAATACAAATACAGAACTGATTTTAACTAAGCATCCTGAAACTTTTTTTAAATGAATTGAATATAGGCTGTCAGACATTAGAGCTGGAAGAGACAGAGTCCGTTCCATTGCATCATGTAACACCCTTAAGAAGAATGGATCAGATGGCACGTTACTAAAAAGGCTCACTGTAAGTGACCCCTCCGCCACTCTTGGTCACAGTGAGTGTCATGGTATATTAACCATCTCTGGAGACATGGTAGCAGGATTGCTGGTGAATTTTGAGGCTTCAGCCCTGTAGGGCTCAGCATGTGGTGGGTTACCAATAATTAGTTCACGTACATTAACAAGCAGAACATGTTTCTATGGCTCATCAGGGAAGAAGCAGCCTTAATGCATCTGCAAGAACAAGGAGTTGATTGGAAATAAAGATGGTGTGCATTTTTGGTCCTTGAGTTAGGCTTGCCTGCAGAGCTCCTCAACTCAAGTAGCAAGGCTGCCCTTTCAAGTCCATTCCCAAGCAAGTGTGCTAACCAGTGTGTGCCTGCACACCATTGTTTTCTGCTAGCTATATTGGCATCCTCATGTGACTGGCTATGATTTTACCCAGGGTATAATCTGGACATGAGGACACCTGTGTCCTCTCAAATCTCCAACCTGGGGTGCCTTTTGCACTATTTTGCTGTGAGAACAACCACTCCTGGTCCTGCTCACACACGGCTGCTAGCATGCAAAATCACTCCCAGATAAATATGAATGCTCTGTTTGGTCATTCATGAATTACATTACAGGGCGAGACCAGCAAAATCCTAGTCTGGAACTTTCCCCTAGAAATGTGCATCTTGTACTAACTAGCTTTCTCCTTCTGGAGAATATATGTTCCTAGAAAGTCCATCCTTTCCTTAATAGAAAATGATATGCACAAGCCCTGTTATCTCAAATGGAGGTTCCCAGGCACTGCAATTCAAACACACTGG
Source organism: Dermochelys coriacea (assembly GCF_009764565.3). NCBI lineage: Eukaryota > Metazoa > Chordata > Testudines > Dermochelyidae > Dermochelys > Dermochelys coriacea. Next base: position 139,161,781 of record NC_050070.1, read on the forward strand.
TTTAGATAAAACAATAAAATAAGTTTATTACTACAGAAAGAAAGATTTTAAAGGATTACAAGAAATAAGGAATAAGTCAGAATTGGTTAAAAGAAAATAAAAAATGAAAAACACAAACATACATAAATTAGAAAGCAAAATGACTTCAAAGCAAAAGTCTCTCACCACATGTTTTTTTGCAGTCCATCTTGGCTGAAAGCCCCCCAATCAGGACCCCACCCCCAGATCAGTGTTTCTTCAGGGGTTGTTGCTGCTGCGAGCAGAGGAGAGAGGTGATCTGTGGTGTTTGTTCTCTATTCTCATACCATTTCCCCCTCTTTGAGGATCGTCTCCAGCTGGGGTTCACACAACAGTCAGTCTTTTTACATGGGAACCCCCAGCTGTTTTCCATTGCCAATATGTAAAGTTTTTGCTCACCTCCTTCTTCCTGCCAATGAATGGCCGCTTAACTAACTGTTAGTCCACTTGACTTTGTTGACACATTCCTCAGGTGTTGGTTTTTGTTTTTTGTTTCTGAGGAACTGGTTTGTGCTGCTTTTCTAAACTTGGAGCATGTTACAGCAATGTTACTCAGTAGCAGCAGTGCAAGTAGGGCGGTATGGTCTGGTACGCTATTTCAGAAAGCTACTTATAGGTGGTATGGCGTACCAGAAAGAGGAGCAGCAGAACATGGGGCTGCCCAGCAGCTCCTCCGATGCAGCTGTACTGCCTCTAGCCCTTCCACGCAGGGAACAGACACCCTGCCAGAGGACAGGGCTGGGGGCAGTACAGCTGCAGCGGAGGAACTGCAGGTGTGGGGCCACAGTGTGGCCCCATGTTCTGCTCCTTTCCCCGCTGTGGTTCCTGGGGAGCCCTGCCCCCTTCCTTTCCATGGAGCTGCATCTCCTCAGGCTCCCAGCAGCAGCCCCACCAGAGGACAGGGCTGGGGGGGCAGGGCTGGGGCCGGTACAGCCAAAGGAGAAGCTGCCGGTGTTCTTCTCCTTCCCTGCTGCAATTCCTAGGAGAGCCCTAAATCACAGGGCTCTCCTGGACACCGCAGCAGGGAAAGGAGTAGAATGTGGGGCTGCCAGGTGGTCCCACACCAGCAGTTCCTCTGGCGCGGCTGCTGTACCACCTCCAGCCCCGCCCCGGCCCTGTCCTCCGGCGGGGCTGGCTGCTGTACAGATGGAGGACACCCTGCGTGGAAAGGCTGGGGCAGTACAGCCCCACTGGAGGTGCTGTGTGTGTGGGGCCACCCAGCAGCCCCACATTCTGCTCCTTTTGCTGCTGCGGTTCTGAAGGCGCAGCAGGAGGAGGACAGAGCACATGACCAGGATTCATCACTGAATGTAGTCCACTGGTTGGATGATTAGCTTCTGAGGCTTGAGCCAGGTACTGACGGGGAGTGCGATGTGAATGCTCATCCATGCCTCCCACCTCCCAGTTGAACCTGCCATATCTAATTAGCAATGAATGTTACAATGAGAGGGAAAGAAGGGGAAACAAAATTAGAACACATCCCACAAGAAGGGAAGACAAAATTACAGGAAAATAAGAAGGAAAGTAAAAGAATGAGGGAAAGTACAGAAGAACAAAATGGAAACAACAGTGTTGGGGTATAGAGCAAAGGGTTACACGTCCGAGAGGGGCATTGCAAAGAGGCAGCTACTGGCTCCAACAGATAAAACATTGGAAAAAAATGTTTTAAAGTCCACTGGAAATCATCCATAACTACTTCTCCTGGCTAGGTTGTTGGCCTCAATCTCTTTCCCTAGATGACCCCATGCTTCATTCCTGATCCCCAGGGGCATTTTGGGAGAGAGCAGTAAACCAGCTAGAGGAATAGCTGAGTTGAAAACTTACTAAAATGGGTATTAGATTGAGCACTTGTATCCTTAGGCCATGATGTGTCTACCAGACCTCAAAGAGAGATCACCTCAGATCATTTAATGAGAGATCTTATTTAGATGTAATAGTTGTAGAAATCTAACACTCATAGTTTTGTCTTACAATTTTAATATGAAGTTTGCAACTAAAGTTTGTTGGCCACAGGGAGGCTCGGTGTTTATATTTCATTTATTTCTGTATAGAGTAAGCAACACCATCCCATTACAAAGTCCTTATTTTTACTGTACTTTACTGCAAGATCCCTAGTAAGTCCTAGCTGATAACTCAATCCCTTATATATTGAAAGATATCAGTGCTGACTGCCAACACATTGAGCTGAGACATTCACCAACTAGGACTCTCCATAAATTGCTTGAGTAATTTTCTGTGGTTTATAAGTCAGTCATGGTGAGTAGGTTGCTATACAACATTGGTTCCCAAACTGGGGGGGCACGTGAAGAAATTTAGGGAAGTCAGGGGACAGGGAGCGGTTGGATGGGGCAGAGGTTCTGGGCGGGTGGTCAGGAGATAGGGAGCAGGGGGGGTTGGATAGGCATGGGTGTCCGGGGGCCTGTCAGAGGGTGTGGGTGTGGATAGGGGTCAGGACAGTCAGGAGACACGGAGCAGGGGAGATTGGATAGGGGGTGTCAGGGGCCAAGGATCAGAGGCGGCTGGATGATGGTAAAGGAGAGGTCGGGGTGTGAGGGTTTCTTGAAAATTAAAAAGGGGGCATGATGCTGAAAAGTTTGGGAATTACTGCTATATACATTTTATGTCTGAAAGTTATCAGACTGAGAAGAAAGAGATTGATGTTTCTTTAACAAAAAAAAAAAGCTTTGATCCATGTACTAGTTAAAGATTTCTTGTGGTTTTCCCCATAAAGATATTTTTAAATTAGTCATGTTCATCATTCCAAAAAAACATTTTGTTGTTTGACTATTTTTATGGTAAAACTAGTGCTTAGCAAGTGAAGTAAAACTGATTTTTACTGGATGTATGAGTAAACCAGGTTAGAGGAAAAAGTTGTTTTGCTTTTGCAACATCAATGACATTTAAAAAATTCAGCTTTGAATATTTGGAAACTTGCTGTGGACTTCTTGATTAACTTCTCTTGCATGGATTCTTTAGCTTTGGAGGTTATGGATTTAATTTATGGTTGGAATTAATTTTTGTCTTTTTAAAGAAATGTAAACTGAATTTCTTGCTGTGATTGCCACCACTGAGGTTCAAGAGAAACCCTTCATACTGAAATCAGTCATATAGTTCATATCAAGAACTACATGCCATAGATTGATTTGAAGTAATCTGCTTTTATCTTAAAATTTGAGTGATGTAATTTCTCTTCTAAACTCAACTGCCTTAAATCTAAGGTATCAGCATAATTTGTTAAAAAAGCTGGGATAATTATAAGAGAACCTGACTAGTTTAGCAGAAAAGTTGAAGGGATATATAAGTAGCTAATTTCAAAAACTGGTGGGTGAAATGTTAAGTTTGTAAGACTAAAAGCTGTATGAAAATTTGTTCTGCATTGTTTTCATAGTTTTATGTTCATGCTGTGCACTGTTATTGCTGAAGAAAAGAAAGCTAATATCTGAATGATGATGATCTATTACAGGTGGTTGTAAGTATATAGTATGTAAGTTACAGTTTTGTTCTAATGTATTTCATTAAAACAACAAAAATGTCCACATTAACAACATTATTGTAACTATTCTGCTGATGTCTTAGTGTATTATTTACTTTCTTGAAAAGCTATGGTAATGTTTTCCAAAGGCATCTAAGTACATTAAGTGACTTTTGTAAATAGGAATTATGCTCTCAATGTACTTAGCCTAAATTTCATTGAAAGTCAATGAGACTTGTTTGAAAATGGGATTTAGACTCTTGAGTCAGAGATCTTTTTGAAAATTTTATTCTCCTTATCTTCTGGACTTACTTCAAATGTTGTGTAAATGTTCAATGGCTTAAGCATCTCTGGCATCATTTTCTTTTTTGGCCCATTGTTTTAAGGAATGTTTTCCTCCACATGGAAATGTCCTGTTTTCTTCCAAATGTAAAAAAAAATGATTTTTATACTTAAGGAAACATTTTAAGAGCTTTAATTTTTGATAGAAACCAAAATTGCAAAGACTAGAAAGTTCAATGAGGTTTCTGTAATACCTGAAAATAGAGTAGAAATGGTTGATACAATCAGCAAAAACAAAACGCTGAGGGGATTTTGTATGAATGGGACCCCTAGTTTGGAAATTGGGGTAGAGGCATAATGCCTCTGAGACTAGAAGCCAATGGATCTCAACCTTTTGTTCTTGGAACATCCTTGGCATGGAGTGGTTCAGAGGTACCCCTACCATTTCCCCTCGCAGCTCAGACCAACTTAATTTTCCTATTCATTTTCTCTCTCACTTCTCTTTATCTGATTTCTTCTAATCTTTTATGTTTGATTGTTTGTGTTTAATTATGTTTTTGCTCTTCCCTCAGCTCTTGCCTCTATGGTAGCTTTCATCTCCCACCCCTCAGAAAGCTACATGCTCTTGGCTGTGGGGCATCCATTGTTGCTACCCCAGGTTAAGCTGAATGCCATGGAAGCAGAGATGGGAAGCTTATTTCTGGAAGGTTGCTCTCTGATGCTACATGCCCAGAGCTACCTACATTAGACAACATATCAGGACCAAGGAGGCACAGTGGGTGCTTTCAAGAAGTCAACTGCTGCTTTGAATTCACTTTTAAATAGTGTCTGAGGGCTAGATCAGGTGCCCTGTAGCTTCCTCCAGCCATATTAAACCTCTACCCTGCCATGCGTATAACTTGAACTAGTTCAGTGTCCCCCCTCCACACATTTTGAGTGTCATTGTATATGTGGTATAATCTTTGTCTGCCTCTCACTCTGACTCTTTCTTTTGCAGTCAATTCTTGCTTTGTCTGTCAATTTTCAGTATTGTCTGTTATTTATAACTGGCTTTTTCAAGGATGTAAAATCTCTTCATCACATTGTACTTCTGTGCGGATCTTGTAATTTAAGTGAGTGCAGTCCTCTATTAAAAAAAGAATCATGTTTTTTTAGATATGTGAGATAATTAGTAATAGTCACAATATTTACCTTTAAGATATTTTAGGTTATTACAGTAACTAGCAAATATAAGCCATGACTACTCACAATACCCTTCAGTTGGAATAAATCTAAAAAACACTTTATTTGGCATATACAAAAATATCCTTTTCTGAGTGGCAAAGAGTCCTGTGGTACCATATAGACTGACAGACATATTGAGCATAAGCTTTTGTGGGTGAATACCCACTTTGTCGGATGCTCCAATACCTCTGTTAGTCTACAAGGTGTCACAGGACTCTTAGTCTGTATCTGTAAAAGCGGCAAACACGGCTACCCCTCTGATACTTTTCTGAGTGGTAAACTTTCTCAGAAGAAAAGTTTACTTGAGGGCAGGACTTTTAATTTGCTCTAAATCTGTCTGTATATCTTTTAGGTTTATCTGCTGCAGAGGTTTTATTGTACACAAGGTGGAAGCATAATTAAAAGAATATAGTTAGACTGACTCACACCGGTCATTCTCAATCTTATTCAAAAGTCTTGAAATAAGATTATATGGAAACATCTGTTCCTTCTTTCCATCTTTTTAAAGGGCAGGATGCTGTGCTTTTGACCATGTTTCCCTCTCCCCTACTTTTCATTATCCTAGTCTTTCTCTGCCCTATATTCTGATGAAGTATCCAGCTAGAAAGTCTTTACATATTATTAGAATCCCCTTTTTACTGTGCAACGTTAAACAGCTGATTGTGGGCATGGGATTTTGTTCAAACAGACTACGATCTGCTTTTACCGTAGCATCCCACACCATAGAAAAACCTTCCCAACATTATTAAGCACATATGAAAAGCAAAACTAAAAAAACCCTTTAATATATTTGGAATTTCTGAATTAAAATGATTGTGCACTCTGGGAATATTCTCTTTTCCTTTGCTTATGCTCTGTAAAATCATGTGAAAAAGAAAAAATGATAAAGAAAAAGACTCTTGGTAGTACCAAAAATCTTAAATGCAGGATTTAGGCTCAGTGACAGTTGCTGTTATTATGCCTGCTGTTTAGAAACATTTGAAAAAAAATACACACAAGAGGGGAACAGGAGGGTAAAAAGGGAAGATCTGTCAGTGAGGCTTGGTTCATTCACATGCTGCAGTCAGGGAACAGTAAATACATAGCTCAGTCACAGACAGGTATGCTTTAGCCTCTGGACTTCAGTTCACCTCCCTTGTCTGGCATACTCTGGTCACTTCCTACTGGTCACTCTTCCTGCCGGGACAAGGTTGCTTACAGCAGTGGTTCTCAAAGTTGGTCCACCGCTTGTTCAGAGAAAGCCCCTGGTGGGCCAGGCCAGTTTGTTTACCTGCCGTGTCCACAGGTTTGGCCAATCGTGGCTCCAGGCCAGTGGGGGCTGCGGGAAGTAGTCCAGGCCGAGGGATGCGCTGGCTGCCCTTCCCACAGACCCCATTGGCCTGGAACGGCGAACCGCGGCCAGTGGGAGCTGCGATTGGCCAAACCTGTGGACGTGGCAGGTAAACAAACTGGCCTGGCCTGCCAGGGGCTTTCCCTGAACAAGCGGTGGACCAGCTTTGAGAACCACAGGCTTATAGCATCTTAGGCCTGTCATGCTGATTATTATGATGACGATGATGATTTGGAGTTCATTGATGACATCTTCATCATCTGGACCGAGGGAAAAGAAGCCCTTGAGGAATTCCACCATGATTTCAACAATTTCCATCCCACCATCAACCTCAGCCTGGACCAGTCCACACAAGAGATCCACTTCCTGGACACTACTTGCTAATAAGCAATGGTCACATAAACACCACCCTATACTGGAAACCTACTGACCACTATACTTATCTACATGCCACCAGCTTTCATCCAGACCACACCACATGATCCATTGTCTACAGCCAAGCTCTAAGATACAACCGCATTTGCTCCAAACCCTCAGACAGAGACAAACACCTACAAGATCTCTCTCAAGCGTTCTTACAATACCCACCTGCTGAAGTGAAGAAACAGATTGACAGAGCCAGAAGAGTACCCAGAAGTCACCTACTACAGGACAGGCCCAACAAATAACAGACCACCACTAGTTAACATCTTCAGCCCCCAACTAAAACCTCTCCAGCACATCATCAAGGATCTACAACTTGTCTTGAAGGATGACTCACCACTCTCACAGATCTTGGGAGACAGGCCAGTCCTTGCTTACAGACAGCCTCCCAACCTGAAGCAAGTACTCACCAGCAACCACGCTTCACACAACAAAAACACTAACCTAGGAACCTATCCTTGCAACAAAGCCCATTGCCAATTGTGTCCACATCTATTCAGTGGACACCATCATAGGGCCTAATCATATCAGCCACACTATCAGAGGCTCATTCACCTGTATGTCTACCTATGTGATTATATTCATAGATATTAAGGTCAGAAGGGATCATTATGATCTAGTCTGACCTCCTGCACAGTGCAGGTCACAGAATCTCACCCACCCACTCCTGTGATAAACCTCTCACCTATGTCTGAGCTATTGAAGTCCCCAAATCATGGTTTAAAGACTTCAAGGAGCAGAGAATCATCCAGCACATGACCTGTGCCCCATGCTACAGAGGAAGGCGAAAAACCTCCAGGGCCTCTTCCAATCTGCCCTGGAGGAAAATTCCTTCCCGACCCCAAATACGGCGATCAGCTGAACCCGGAGCATATGGGCAAGATTCACCAGCCAGATACCCAGAAAAGAATTCTCTGTAGTAACTCAGATCCCACCCCATCTAACATCCCATCACAGGCCATTGTGCCTATTTACCATGAATAGTTAAAGATCAATGAATTGCCAAAATCATATTATCCCATCATAACATCTCCTCCATAAATTAATCGAGTTTAATCTTAAGCCAGATAGGTCTTTTGCTCCCACTGCTTCCCTTGGAAGGCTATTCCAAAACTTCACTCCTCTGATGGTTAGAAACCTTCATCTAATTTCAAGTCTAAACTTCCCGATGACCAGTTTATATCCATTTGTTCTTGTGTCCACATTGGTACATATATGCCATCATGTGCTAGCAATGCACCTCTGCCATGTACATTGGCCAAACAAGACAGTCTCTATGTAAAAGAATAAATGGACACAAATCAGACAAATGTCAAAAATTATAACATTCAAAAATCAGTCGGAGAACACTTCAGTCTCTGGTCACTCGATTACTGATCTAAATGTCTCAATATTACAACAAAAAAAACCTTCAGAAACAGACTCCAGTGAGAGACTGCTGAATTGGAATTAATTTGCAAACTGGACACCATTAAATTAGGCTTGAATAAAGACTGGGAATGGGTGTCATTACACAACGTAAAACTATTTCCCTGTGTTTATTTCCCCCTCCCTACTGTTTCTCACACATTCTTGTCAACTGCTGGAAATGGACCACCGTTATCATCACTAAAAAAGTTTGTGGTTTTTTTTTCTCCTGCTGGTAGCTTTTCTTTTTGTAGAAATGTGTCACTTTTATCAGTAAAGGTGTCTTTGGTCCAGGATGGAATTTTTGATCAAAAAGGGAGTACACCAAATTAGCTAATAGCTCAGAGGTTAGGGCACATATCTGAGAAGTGAAAGACTTCAATTAATGCTAGAGTCACTTTATTTCTCAAGTTTCATCCATCATGTGAGCTTATCCAGACACAAAGTATATTCATAATAGCACAGAAGCAGCAACAAAAAGAGAATAATAATTCAACAGAGTTGAAAGTAAATATAAAGTATTAAAAGAAACTTTGAGGCAAATTCTGTGGCTTCATAGGAACAGACTGATACTTTAGTGAAAATCCAAACCTAGGTTTCAGTGTCCCTGATGGAAATTAATCCCTATGCTAAGGAGTCTCAGGCACCACATCTTAAATACTCTGCCTGCAGGTTCTCAGATATTTTAAAATATGTTGCAAATTACTCTAGAATTTACTATCCAAATCTTACAAAAGCACCAGTCATGGAAGAAAATGGAATAAACCAAATTTGATAGTAGATCAAGCTGTTACAATTTCCATTTAAAAATACACAAAAGAATAGATCTCAGTAAAACAATGACATGCTTCTAATTAAAAAACTTTTATATTTCACAAATGCCTTGGTTGATTATCTGTAAACTTGCCTGTTTGCCCACTGTTACCCATGTCTCAATTCCCCCCACCTTTTGCTTCAACTCTTCCTGGTGATTTGTTAAAAGAACTTCGAATTTGCCCCCAGTCTGTTACAGGGTTGAGACTGTTAAAAGTCTGGTCGGCAGCGCAGCAGGGCTAAGGCAGAATCCCCGCCTGCACTGAGTCCACGCAGCTCCCAGAAGAGCTCCCTGTGGCCCCTAGGTGCAGGAGTGATCAGGGAAGCTCCGCACGTTGCCTCTGCCCCCAAGCAACAGCTCCACAGCTCCCATTGGCCGGGAACTGTGCAGAGCTGCCTGGTCGCCCCTGCTCCTAGGAGCCAGACATGCTGGCCGCTTCCAGAAGCTGCATGGAGCCTGCCTTAGCCCTGCTGCACCACCAACCGGGAGCTGCCTGAGGTAAGCATCACCTGGCTGGAGCCCAAACCACTATCTGCACCCCAATCTCCTGCCCCAGGTCGGAACTCCCTCCCAAAGCCTGCACCCCAACTCCCTGTCCTAGTTCTCAGCCCCCTCCCAGAGTCTAAACCCTTCACCCCAGCCTTGAGCCCACTCTTGCACTGCAAACCCCTTGGCCCCAACCTGGAGAACCCTACTGCTCCCCAAATCCCTCATCCCCAGCCCCACCCCAGAGCCCACACCGCCAGCCAGAGCCCTTATTCCCTCCCACAGCCCAACCTCCTGCCCTTGCCTGGAGCCCCCTCATGCACCCTGAACCCCTCATTTATGGACCCAGCCAGAGCCCGAACCCCCTCCCATCCTAGCAAGAGTGAGTGAGGGTGGGGCGTCAGGGAAGTGCTGGGGAAGGCAAGGTTTTGTGGGATTAGAAAGTTGGTAACCCTACTCTGTCAGCATGGACTAACATTGTCCACAATCAAATACAACATGTTAGTGAAGGGTTGTTTTTTTTTTTGTTGTTTTTGTTTTTTTTTAAGTATCTGTTCATGTGAATTAAGGAGACAGAAGCAATGAGTTGATATCAGATTTTCCAATTTAAGCTATTTACCTTTTTCTAAAAATGCTCATGTGCTGCTTACTTTTGGTTATCAGTGATTTAAAGCTGTTTTCTGCTTTCCTGTCTCCATCCCCTCTAGTATCCGTTGAATGGATTGCAAAAGCTAAATTGTGGTGTCAGGAAAAACAAAGAGAATGAACGTAATAGAGTAATTCTGCCTGTCTGATATAATATCTTCCTTGATTTGGTTTGTTTTTATTTATCTTAATATTGTCATTGCCCAATTATGAGTCCTTGCATTGCAGAAATGCATTAAAGTTAAGAAGCGGGTTAAGGTTTCTGATGTTTTGTGTTAATATTTCCTGTGGTTTCAACCCACCATGTTTGTTCTCATCTTCATTCGAGTGTTGCAACGTATGCTATACTTAGGACAGAGCATTTCCCTCACTTTTAGGTTAGTTCGTTCATTTTGGATATTTTGACTCATGGAGTGAAATCCTGTTCCCACTTAAGTCAGTGAAAGTATTGCCATAGACCTCAATGGGGCCAAGATTTTATCCCTTATCTAACATCTTTCCAGCTGATTCACTAGGTTTTCAAGTTAAAAGGTGTGGTTCTGCTCTGGAAAATGGTATTTTTATGTTGCATGTTTACTGGGTGACAACGATTTCTATATGAAATATGCACTATTTCACCAGTCATCACAAAGACCTATGTAGAGTTAGTGGCAGAAAAACTCTACATAGGCACGGTAAAGGTTCTCATTTTTAAATGGCACTATGATTTACTGAATCAGATGACAAATACTTATTTTTGAACTCTCCAGTGTGTTCTAAAAGATCTCTTAAAAGAGATAGGAGTCCAGTGAAATTTGTTATATATCTTATATACACTGCTAGCAAAAAAAAATAAATAAATACTGCACATTTCTCAAGAACAGCCATACAGTAGCACTAATTCTGCTCATAGAAGTTGACCTTTACAAAATTAAGGTGGCTGATATTTTACTAAATGTATTTATACAGACTCATTAGATTGCCAGCTACACAGTGAAGAATGTCAGGACTGCATTTCTAAATGTTGCATTTAAAAATATGACTTACTAAATGATGCTATTATAAAAAGTAGTTTATTTTCAAAACCTGTTACTATTTTGATTAGTATCTTTTTAGTCCATCTGGGAAGACACTTTGAGCAACATCCCAGTCCCTGTCATGATGGTATATATTGCTGTCAATAGAGTTACTTTGAATTTACATTGGCGTAACATTATCCAGAGCATGTTTTAATCTGTGAAACAATCCAGGCTAGATTCCTATCTCACTTACATGGGTGTAAATTCAAAGTAACTCATTGGCTTCAGTGGAGGGTTAACATGGTTTTAAACTGATGTAAGAGAGATCAGAATCTGGCCATTTGCCTTTCTGGAATACCAATTTTATATTTAAGGGTATTGCTCCTATGGATGGGGCATTAATGTTATGTGGAACTAGCCATTACAGGGAAGTCAAGTGGTATGAAAGCTTGTGTAACTCCCATAGTCATTCATGGGAGTCATGAGATTGAGGACCTGATTCTGGTCTCATTTACACCAGTTTTACACCATTGTATCTTCCACTGACTTCAGTGGTGTTACTCATTCAGTCTGGTGTGATACCAGAATCAAACACCTAAATTGGAATCTTAAGTTTACTGCATAGCTCTGTTCTTGCATACAATTATATGGGGAGCACCAATGGACTCTTCCTGTCTCAGTTGGCCACAGGGGCATTATGGCTGCAGGCAGGTTAGAGGTAAAAAGGCAGTGTGGTATATGGGTCTGACCGGAGATAGATCAATTCCAAGCAAATGGAAAAAGAAGGCAAGGCTGAAGAACTAAAAGAATAATGGCAGGAGAGAGCTGAAGTAAGAGAAAAATTGAATATGGGGAAAGGAATTAAAATTGTAAAAGTGAAAAGAGATACTGCAGGAGAACACAGAAAAAAGATAAAACAGAGGAATAAAAATGAGGGAGGAGAGAAGATACACAGTACATTAAAAATATCCTGTTAGAGCAGCACCACCACCTGTCTATTACAGGCAAGTAACTCTGCCTTCAGGAAAACCAACAACAGATGTCACAAAGTGGTGGAGGAGGCCCCATTGTCTGATGTCACAGACTTTTATATAAAAATTGTATATACAAAAAGACAGTGGAATGTAGTTTTGCCATGGTGGTCCATTAACAGACCAGAGAGATGAAAATTGCTGTAATTTTGATGAGGATGTCTTCAAATTTAAGGGCGTGTCTTGAAAGTGCATTAAAAAACAAGATTATCCCATTTACCCTGTACTAGCCTATGTGGTGCATATCCAAAATATGCTGGGAAGGAGACTCAGATATCTGCTACCCTACTTCTAGTAGTGGGACCACATTAGGGAAGAAACTTGTTACCTCATTCTTCTCTTCTGCTCGATTTACCTTAGGGTTTTGCCTGGATCCCGCAAAGTATGTGTTTGGCCCTGTGTGGTGTCCTGGACAGTTTGGGTAGTTCTAGTTTGCTAATTTAAACTCTTTGCAACTTTGATCGTATGCTGCATTTTTCACTTTCTGGTATCAACCATTGCTATCGTGGAAGTCTGGTGTATCATGATCAATGGAAATAGGAGTTGGAGGGCCCATGTTCCTTAGTGAGGCTGTGATTAAAGAGACACCAGGGGAACAGGAAACAAATGGTATTATGCTGGAAGCAACTCAGCAACATGGACAGAACAGTCCACAGGGTTTAATAAAGTTTCACTTTATTCTGCATTCAGCTGTACTTGTTGCCAATGTAATACTGTCTACTTATTGTGCAAATGGGCCTACAATTCACCTACATAAAAGAAATATTGAAGCAGTGTTGAGAGTCTGACATGAGTCACAACAGCAAGGAAAGTCAGACCTGAGGTTGAAAACAGAGCTGACAGAACGGTTTAAAAATCATGAGGTGTTTTAAAATGAATCTCTTTTTTTGGATTTTTTTTCTTTGATTTGATTTGTTTTGTAACATTTAATAGAAAATCTCCCACCATGTGAGAGACTTCTCTCTTCTTCACTTTTCCCCTCATTTGTGTTGTCATTTCAGTTTAAATCTCAAATGCACCCACCGTTTCCTTGGCTGGTAGGAAAGGGACTTACTTAGAACCAGCTCAATATCTTTGGTAATCTGGGATTTATAGTCTGTCCCCACCTCCCTAATGCTGCTCATTAGAAATGTTAAAAAAAAGAGTTAAAACAAAAAAAAGAGTTGTCCTGATTCTGTAATCTTTAATGGGAAGGTCTCCCACTCTCTGCCCAACTGCTGTGGGAAGATGTCAGGTTGAAAATTAAATCTTAAATGTACCATACACACACAAGGGTTGGCAGGGTTTCCGGAGTATCGTATGGAAGCCCAAATTTACTTTATTTTTAAACACAAAATTAGGTCCTTTACTGCAACTTTGTAAAATTGGCATGGACATTTAATTACTTAATAATAATTAAATATATAAATTTAATATAGGCCCATCAACTATAGGCCTTTCCCAGGTAAGAGGTTGAATGGGATTTTGCAAGACCATAAGGACAACATTATTGCACCCTTGTTTAGCAGCCTAGCAATATCTTAGTCCATCAGATGAACTTCTGTCCTGTATCCAACTTTAAGCTGTTAAAAGTTGTAAAGACAGAAATCACGATTGACTTAGAACCCTGACATTTCAATGTAGCTGAAGGGAGAAATGGTGACCATTAATAATGGTTTTTGGATCTGAACAACTTGTTTTTAATGATGCATTCTAATTTCCTGCGTTTAGAGCTTGTAGGCTTCATCTGGAAAAAATCAGAGCAAGAAGATATAATATGCTGAAAACTCATTCTAGTAATTTTCATGTGGATCACTTTTGCGTGTACTTCAAAAGAAGTAAACTAAATATTTTGTTACTACAAAGAATTACCATGAGCACAGGCTCTAAAATTTATACTTCATTTTAAAATTCTCCTTTCACAGTGTGTGCATGTTACCAGCTATGACTCTAAAAGAACATCTTTCACATTTTATCAAAGGGGATGTAAGGTAATCAATGAAATGCAACAAGTAGTAAGTGATGTTTTCAATTTAGGTTTAGATGAATTTAGAAAACAACCTCCAAATGATTAGATAAGCTTGCTTGCTTCCTGGGCAGCCTTTATATAGCTCCTAGCCTAGCCTTGATTGGCTGGCTGTAATACTGGCCCTAATTGGCTCTCTAACAGGCCCTCCCTGATTGGCTGCCCCCTTGTGCAGCTGCTCTGGCCTGTTGTAGCCCAATTTGGCATGGGGGTGGGGCACCGCCCCACCACAATAATATAATAGTAATATCATCCTTGGAATATAATATAGTCCATCCTTAACCTGGAATGTCAACTACAGCAGATTTTGTGGATTCTCTTTGGATAGGACTCCCTAGAGTCTGCTATAATATGCCAGTATATGGCATGCAAGGATTCTACTATCTGAGGAGAATCCCCAGCTGCCCAGCTCAGGCAGTTCTCAATCACCTTTGCACCATGGTATAACGGGGAGGGACCATTATATTCAAGAATATCCAAGAATATTGTCACATGTTTGGGAGGAGTCACGTCGCTCATGCACAGTTTTGCCACTTGTAAGTGACATATGTCACAGATACTAGCAAGCACCCCTTCCTACCCACCTACTAGGACTGCTGTGAGGGAAATCAAAGCCTCTGTGCTCTGGCTTCCCAGGAGTGCATTAAATTCCTGGAGCCTGAACAGAGTCCAGTCACTGTCCCACTCTCAGGCTGCTTAGGTACACTCTTAGGGCACATCTGGCACGCCCTTCCGAGTGTTGGAACCCTCTGCCCAGCCATCTAGCCCCTCAGAGTGCAGCACTGACCCTTCAGACTCCCCAATATTCAAATACACCCCTCTCTCTGAACGGTCCCCCTAAGATATGAAGCTTCTGGTTTACAGTTTAACTCCCTCAGGGACACACAACAGTTGTGACACAGTCAATATATACACATTCTGTTCAGTCTATCAACTCTATGCTCTTTACTTAACAAATAAAGAAAAGGAGAGTACAGAACGTACAAAACAATAAAACATCCTAAATGCAATGTCCCTTGCTAGCTCACCCTTCTGTTGGGAGATCATCTGTGTTCTGTCAGGCAGGCAGGGAGTCCTCCGACAACTTGACTATCCTGCTCCTGCAGAAGCCTCCTTCATCTTTCTTACTTGCATGCAGGTCCCCTCTGTAAGTCCCTCTGTGGACTCCTGCTTGGGTCACCTGCTTCTTTTATTCTGCCTTTTGGTAATTTTTCCATTAGTCTCAAACTCCCCTGCCTTCAAACAAGAGGAGGAAATATCTTCTCCCCAAGGAGAGCAAACCCATTATCCCAAAATGTTTTATTTGGAATAGATGATCCTAGAGTGAGGATCACTCATCATTGGGCAAGTCTATGGTTAAAACGCTGCATCGGCACAGCTGCCCTGCTGTAGCGCTTAAGTGAATACATTCCTACACTGGCTGGAGAGCTTCTCCTTGTGGCATAAATTAATCCACCTCTCTGAGAGGCAGTAGCTCTGTCACGGGTGAAACTCTCCCTTCGACATAGCGCTGTCTACATGGGTGGGTTAGGCTGGTATAACTATATCACTCAGGGATGTAGATGTTTCAGACCTTTGAGCAATGTAGTTATACCGACCTAGGCTTGTAGTGTAGACCTGGCCATTGTCTCTGGCCTGGCAGAGATATGACATAACCTGCTGACTCCTGACGGATTCACATTCAATAGGGTTTCCCTGGTGTGGTAATTTCATGAGAAAATATTCCCAAATTAAGACGTGATACAGACAGAACCCCCAATTTGTCGCAGTGTTTGCATTCTGAGCTCATACTTACAGAATGTATAAGAATAAATTGTGGAGCTTTTTTCTCCCTCTGCCTATAAAACCAAATGCCTAAGAGTATGTGTATACTGCAACAAACATCTCATGCCAGCTCAGGGGTGCTGAAACAATTTTTATAGTGAGGGTGCTGATGATAGAAACCATGTTATTACTACTTCAAGCCAGGGAGTGCAGTAGCACCCCTAGTGCCAGTACCACTGTGCCAGCGAGTCTCAGAGCCCAAGTCAACTGACTCACACTTGTGGGGCTCACACTACAGAGATAAAAATAGCACTGTAGATGTTTCTGCTGGAGCTGGAACCTAAGCTCTGAAACTTGGTGAGGAGGGAGGTCTCTGAGGCTGGGCTCCAGCCTGAGCAGGAATGTCTACACTGCTCTTTTTAGGCCCATAATACAAGCTCTGTGAGCCCAAGTCAGTTGACCTGGGATCCTAGACTCTTTGCTGTGGGTTTTTTTGCAATGCACAAATACTCTGTTATCATTATTCCCATTGTATGGTACTCAGAAGAAGCCTTAAAAAAAACCTATAAAAATTAGTTTCTTTACCTAAAAATGTCATGTCTTTGAAGTCCAATATCTTGAATCATTCTAAGGACCACTGGGAAGCTGGAAATCTCCCTTTTCTTTAAAGCAAGAAAATTAATGAAAAACCATTGAGCATTGTTGAGTTAAGTAATATAATTTCAATGGTCTCAATACTATCTCATTAAGTAACTCTGAAGTTACTTTGAATGTTTTGGGTACAGTAAAATTGTTTCACAATAATGTTTAAAGTCAGTAAACGGAAAGAAGGAAAATTAACGAAAAGCTCTAGTTCCTGAACAAAACACTTATTCATAGCATACTTTTCCATGGCTAGAAAACACTTATTCATAGCATACTTTTCCATGGCTTTCATTATACCCACATACGTACTGTGCAAATAAGTACCACAGAAAGTAAACATGAACATCACAACAGTTATTTTGGGGGCAAGCTGAAGAATACTGTATATGATGCTGAATTTGCAGTTAAAATTAAAATACTAGTATATACATATTCAGGCTCAGAGTTCTAGTCCAGAAGTTTTCAGATCTTAAATTCTGGAAGTGGTTGCCTAGCAAAAGTCAACTTTAAACTAGCTGCTTTGAGAGAGCCAAGTTAAAGTGCTATATGAAATCAAAATGAGTGAAAAATATGTAATGTTTCTATAAAGTAAAAGCTGGATGGTAGGGCAAGATGTGTCATAAAGTAATGTATTACACAGTCTACTTTTAATGTTTTGCGATGATACAGTATCTGTGATATTTTCTTGTTGATCCAACTTCAAAAGCCAATTATAGTCATTCTTTTCTGTATGGCCCAATTGATATTGTGTTCCATGAAAAATGCAGGCACTGCTACCTGTAGTAATATTTTTCCTCAGAAACCTGGAGTAAAAGTTAAAGGAGCAAGCATTCTAGCTTCATAAATCTGTGAGACAAGAATATACTTACTAACATGACACAATGAAATATACTGAGATTTAAGGGGAGCCCAAAGCAGGCACTGGAGCATTAGAGATTATTTTCAAAAATAAAGTTGCTAAATACCAACTTTAAAATAAATAAGAAGTTTAGGAGCCCCCACTGAAATATATTTAAGTTAGGAGGGCAATAGGCTTTAGAGCCTCATGAAGAAGAAAGTGTTCACTTTGGAGAAACTATTTTAAATACATTCAAAATGTGATAAGTTCAGTAAAAATAAATCATACTGAAATTTAGCCAGTGTGTGCTAGTTTTTATAATTTTATATGCAATAAATGTAAAAGTAAGTAGTTTGTTGATAATATATTCAATAAAGAGGCTTGCTTTGTTACCAGTAGTGATCCAAGTGAATTAGAACCCCATGGAGATGACAAGATATTGACACCTCTCCTTCCAATCCAATACTCCAATTTCTTTCTCAGCATCCTATGCCCCGGCTGCAGTGGTGCCTTGGTGCTTCACTGGGGGTTGAATAGCAGTTGGCACAAAGGATTCTGTAGTTCAGCTTTTTCTGTGTCTCTCCCTCTTAGCAGTTGTTGATTTAATCCTCCAACCAAACTTTCAGAAAGAAAAAAGAGTTCTTCCCTTTTGGGATTAAAAACCCCTGTCCAAATGAAACAAAATACAGACTCTTGCCCTATCCAGGACAAAATCCTCTTCCCAGGATTCATCCCTTCTCCCTTAATGTAGGGGAGTGAAAGAAAGACGACCTCCCATCTTCCCTGACGGACCAAATCTGGGACCCCTGAACCAAGCAGGTACACACACCAGGCCTCAAGCCCACACTGCTACTCCTGCCACAGGCAGTTTCCTTTCCTTGCTTTTCACTCTTCAGTGCCAGCTTCATTTCCCTAGTATTACCAACCCCATATGTTCAAAAATCATGAGCCAGGGCCCTAAAAATCATGGGATTGACTTAAAAATCATGAGAATTTAAAAAAAAAATAGAATTGTGGTTATTTTTATTTGCTGCTCGGCTTTTGTGCCTTTACAGGTCACATATCTAAGCTTTTCCATGCAACCAGGAGGGCTAGATACTTGCTCTATTTTTTGTAAGAAAGCTGATAGTCTCATGTAATCACGAGTCCAGGAGCTGTGGCCTTAAAATAAATAAACTGTCTGTAAATTTGCAAGAGTTGGCAACATTGCTTCCTCTGAGTTCAAGGCTTCCTACTATTCTCAGACTCCTCCCTGGGGTTTTCCTACACACCCTGACTCAATTTGGCCCTTTCCAGGCTTCTTTCAAACTTATTCCTCCCAGGCCCTTTACCTAGAGAGACCTCAGAGATCCTGCTGGTCTGTTCAGGTCTCGCTTAGTTGAAGAGCCTCCCTCAGGCAGCAGCTTCTCATTCCCAGGTCTCTCTAATACGGAAAAGGAGACTGCCTTGAAAAGTGGAACATCTTGTCAATATTTTTCTGCCCAAGAAACGACCCCATGTATAAACGACATTAATAAATATTTTTTTCTGTAAGTCAATTCAGTTTGGTTATAGTCAACTGGCTTCCACCAATAAAGGAAAACTGTCATCTGGAAAACCATCTGTCAAAAATCATTTTCCTTTTAATGTTGTTACTAATAAATAAAGCTGGCTGGAAACTTTTCATCAATAGTTTTAGATGTAAAATAACTTTTGATTAAATGGAAATGTTCATGAAAAAATCTATTTTCATTTTATAAAAAAAAAAGATTTTAAAAATGTTTTTGAAGAAAAACTGAACAATTTCAATGAAATAGATATTTTTGTCAAAATTTTCTGTACTTATCAAAATTTTCCACAGGGGGAAATTTTTTTTTCCCGGCTACTAATAACAGCTACTACTACTAACTACTACTAGCTAACTACTTCCTCTCCTAATAACAGCCATAGAAGCCTGTTTTCAAAGCAGATTTATAATTCTCTGATTTTGCAACTGCTTTTCATATGTTGATTCATATGCAGATTGCTATGGGTTTTGTGTACACACCCTGGTACTTGTTGCTCATTACCAGGCTCATACATTTCCCCAGGTGCCACATAAACTCTCCTTCACTCGCTCACTTCCTGCACAAGAAGAATGGTGGAGAGGAACCATTCCAACTTGTGTGTTCGAGAAGTGAATAGGAGTAAAGGTATTATATATCCTTGTAGAGTGACATTGCATTTAGAGTAATGAAAGGGTGTCCTTACACTGCAAGAGCATTTTAGGAGGTGGGGTGAGGCCATACAATTCACCTGAACTAAGATTTTTATTTTTTTTTAAAGAGGGTTTGACAACTAAGTATCCTCTGCTCTCCCCAACCCATGATGGATGGGACTTTCCATACTAGCTACAGTACTCCTATTTCTGACTTCACAGAGAGAGTTCCTTCAAGCCTGAATGCCTTTTTGTCCTCTGATTTCCAAAGAGAAAACTTATTTTGCTTTTCTATGCAAGCCCTGAAAGTGGCAGCAGCTGGGGCTTGGAAACTATGCACCATCTGCATGTTCTCAAGCTGTTTATAGAAATGTCTTCAAAACACCAGTCAAGATGGGTCTATGGCAGGTAAACATTTCAGAGTAAAATTCAAGAAAGAAAAGATAAAAATATAGCTAGAAAGACTGTTCATGAGGCAGAGATTCTAAATACACTGTACTTAAACTTCATAAATTTAAGTTGTCTGTGTCACTTTAGTTAAGGAGCAGTTAAAATGTTATGCAAGACTTAGAAGCAAAAGAGGGGATGAGAGAAGAAAATTAGGGAGGCAGGATTTAAGATGAGAGAAGAGGTCCAGTGGGATGGAAGAAGAGGATGAGGGAAGACCTGGATATATGGGAAGAAGGAGAGAGTAGCAGGAAGAGAGAAAAAGGGAGATTGGTAAAGAAAAAGGAGATGGCAGAGAGAGACTGAAAAGTAGATAAATTAATTAAGTTGATTCAGGAATAGGAGAAACAGGCCAAAAGAGAAAGTAGAGAGTGTTTTGAGCAGAATCAGGTTTAGTGAATAAACAAGAGTGAAGGAAAGCTGAGTGATTGAAAGCCTGAAGATGCATCAAGATGTAGGGAAGAAGAGTAAGACAAAAGGGAAAGAATGAAGGAAAAAAAAAAGAAAATCAGGAGCCATTCTCAGTCACTGTGTACATAGTGTATGGTATGGATGGATCCCTTTGTTTAACATCTGATTCAATGCAGTTGCTTGGGGTGGAGGGCGAAGTCTCCTCTCATAACCTACTTCTCTTTGGATGCCATATCATAGTTTCTTTTGGAAAAAATTACACTATTGCTACATTGACTCACTTTGATATATGAGTCAGGGTCACAATGGGCATGTACATCCTAGTGCCAAAAATATGTATGACGGGGTACTTTATGAAACTTAGACAGACAGAAGTGAGAGCACAAGGGTGAGGAAGAGAAAGGTGGAACCAAAAACCACAACACATTCAGGTGAGCTGAAGTAACTCCAGCTCTAGCCACAGTTTTCCTATAGCAGCAGGTAGAATTGTGCCCAGTAATACACTAGTCATACTGTTATTAATATTTATATTGCAATAGCACATAGAGGCAAATAAGGTTTTGAGGTAGGCGCTGTACAACATATACGATGATTTTTAACGGCAGTTTTTATTTACTATTTTCCTAATGTTTATATAGTTTCAGTACAATTTTCAATGGTTCCCTGAAAAGAAAGAAAAATATTTTGAATGTTAAAATTTACTAAAAGAATAAATCTGAAATCCCCTCTCCTCAACAATCAATGTGACAACATGATATTTTATTATTTTAAAAGTGCTTCTAAAGTTGATCAGAAACTTTTAAAGAGTTCAGAAATGACTTTTCATATTCTTGCAGTAATCTAATTCTGGAAGAGGTTTATTTAGGTGCTTTAAATAAGCTGGGATGAATCTTTCATTTTCCTGCCTGTGCACTGCTGGGTGTAATGAAGAAAATGATACACGTTTCTATAGATGCATGTTTGTCTATTTATATGATAAAGACATCTTAAAATAATCTATTTTATTGTACATGCTTTGAGCCTGTTTTCTGGGCCTTAACGGAGCCAGTAGTCTGGATCCAGAGACTGAAATGCTCAGTCCTAATGAACTGCAGGACATGCACAATTAATTTATAATAGAACAGAGTCAATGCTAGGAGAGGAGCCAGGTCTCCCATTTCCAAAATCATTTCCTTGGCTGCTGAGCTGAAGTACCAACAATTCCTTCAGTGCAGGCCAGTAGAGCTTCCGGGATGCTTAAGTCATACTTCCTTACAAAACAGCACACTTATTTAACTTGATTCTGTTACATTCAGAATCCTTCTTTAGTAGATTCAGTGCTAGTTTTCATTGGAACTCACAATAGCTGCAGATATTTCTGAGTCTAAGCAAGTGCTAGTTATCCAGAAGAAAGGAGAAAATCTTTAAACTTTTCCGAACCAAAATCAAAACCCTTGTGATAAAATAGTCCTGACATCTTTCTTCTGGGTTTGTCATTACCAATAAAATAAAATGAAGACTTTATGGTGTTTGATCTATGCAGTTGTAGACTCTCAGTGCTCATCAGTGGAACTCGTGCCTTACCAATAACCTTAACCCTGAATCTTGTCTTGTAAGAACACAAAGTGAGAGGGGTGTGTGTGTGTGTGAGAGAGAGAGAGATTAGCTCAGTTCAGAGTGCCTTTGGAACAGGAACTCCTCTACAAGGCACTGTAGTTGGCAGACTTTATAATAGTTCTTCTGTGTATATGGTAGTTTTCATTAGAGTCTAGAGCAATGATCAGGAAACTTATTTCATTTCAAAACTCTGTTGGACTGAAATCAGGGTCCAAGAAGAAAAAGTTACTGAACTATTTTCAGATGTAACCGCCACAATGAGGGAAAAACTCAGATTTAAAAAAAAAAGTCTAGATGCTTCATTCAAGTACAGTAAATCATATTTATAATTGTAAATACAAGAGGGAGGGAAATTATTTAGGGCTAGATACATCCCTGTCGTCGCAGAGGGGAAATTGTCTTGTCACCCTCCCTGTTTAGAGACTTGTGGAAGCCAGTGTGGCCTGGCTCTGTGGGGATTTGCGAGGACCCAAACTCTGTAGGGTGAAGGTCAACACTGGTCTTACCCCTCCCACCTCTCCTGTAGCCCACCCCTTAAATATTCCTTCTCCTCTCCATCTGCTTCCCAGCATGGAACATCCCCTCTGCCCATCGTTGCAACAGAGGTGATGTAGATCTGGTGGCGCTTTGCTCTGTGCCTGATGTAGGAGCCTCTGCTCTAGGAGTATTCCCACGGTGGGTGTGTGGCTTTTGACCTACGCTATGGCTCCTTAAAAAAACACCCCAGCTTGTTGAAAGGGGTAGCTTGTGTGGTGCATAGCTAGAATGTAATTAAGAAGATTGACATTTTCCAGGTAGTGGGGGGTGTTTGGCTGTAGAACAGTTGCCCAAAACAAGCCGTTTGAGCTTTGTTGCTTGTGCCTTTTCAAACTAGGACTTAAACATATACTAGCAATACTTCCTTGGGTCGGAGATTAACTGCTCTATCTTTCTCCTCTTTGACTTCTATGATTCTAGGACAATGTGTTTTTATAGTGTAAGGTGTCAAAGAACTTTTCAGAGTTTTGAGTGACAAAAAATAGAATATCACAATAAAAGTACTGATATAGTCTTTTTAACTAAAACAAAAAACAATTAACCTGCACCAATGTAAGTGTAGTATGAGACAGAGAATTTGTATGTGGACATGAGTGACAAAAGAAAGACCTCCGTAACCTCTGTATGGGTCTCTCACAGGATTTAGCAGTTGAGCAACCCCTTCAGGTTCACTTGGGATGTGTCTCACTGCAAAGAAAAACTTTGCAGCAGTGAATCTCAGGATTTGGATCTCGGGCTTGCGTAGCTGATGCCATGGCACTAAAATTCCCTGTGTAGATATCCTAGCTTGTGATGGAGCTCAGATTCTAGGCTTCAGAGCCCATGCTCTAGCCCAATCCCAAATGTCTGCACAGCTGTTTTAGCACCATAGCATGAGCCTGAGTCTGTAGACGTAAAGTTGGAGACTCACTGTTTCAGGGTTGGGCTTTTTTTTGCCAGTGTAGACACTGAATTGTAGACACAGTAATTGGATTTTCAACAAGCTCAAGAAACATCAGTCTTTCCTCCTCAGAGACATCTTGTGACTGCCAGTCTACACAAAGATCCAAGGGACTCATTTTACCCTTTAACTTTGGATGTCTGTGCAGACAATTTAGTAGACCACTGGCTGACAGCAGGGGGTACTGCCCAGTTCTCCCTAGGACAATACTAGCTCCTATAAAGTCCAAAATTTTATTCATAAAAAATATGTACAAATCCTGTTATCCAAAATGGAGTTTCCCAAGCACATCATCCAAACACTGGTTTAGCTAAAACAATAGAACAGGTTTATTAACTACAAAAGATGGATTTTAAGTGATTACAAGAAATGAGGCATGAAAGCCAGAATTGGTTACAAGAAAATAAAAGGAAAATACAACTAATGCCTAACTTAACAAGCTAAGTGAATTCAAAGCAAAGTCTCTCTCACCTCATATCCCAACAGTCTTACTGGCTGAATTTCTTTCAGTAAGGATCCCTCTCCCAGTCCAGTACTATTTCTTTTGTTCTTCAAGTGTGGTTGATGCTATGAGTAGAGAGAAAGGAAGAGAAAATTTGGGGTGTCTGCTCTCCCTTCATATAGTTCTTCCTCTTCTTTGAGAATCATCTCCAGCTGAAGTTTAGGAGACAAAAAATCTGTGTCAATGGGAACCCCACACTGTTTTTTTATAAAGATGTAGATTTTTTTGGTCACAACCTTTTTCCTGCTAAAGAATGGCCACTTAACCAAGTCATGATCCATTTGATTTTGTTGACATCTGATTGAGGCACTTGCTAGCCTTTTATCTCTGGGGAACTGGTTTATGACTGCTTTCCAGACTTGGAACATGTCTTTAGTAAAATCATACAATGTACAATAATCTTATAACTTTACAGACACTGTTGTCACACACATCTTACGAGGACAATAATGCTCAGTAAATTATGAGTTTTTTTAAATGATAAGGCATACTTTGTACATTTTATCATAATATTGTAAAAGGGGTGAACATAGGCGT
Source organism: Dermochelys coriacea (assembly GCF_009764565.3). Classification (NCBI taxonomy): domain Eukaryota; kingdom Metazoa; phylum Chordata; order Testudines; family Dermochelyidae; genus Dermochelys; species Dermochelys coriacea. The sequence goes on from NC_050070.1 coordinate 139,186,309, forward strand.
ACAGACTGTCATAGATAAATTATCTCTCCCCTTCCACAAAGGGGAGTTAGGTGGGAGTAACAGTGGGGATTGAGCCAGAGGCCTCAGTGAGGCCTAGATTGAGGGGATAGAAGAACTATGGAGGTAGTGGAAATAGGACTATGTATATAAAAGCAATCCAGGTTTTGTAAACCTTCTCTAATCTGGGTGAAGTTCCCAAAGATAATGCCATTTGAATCTAGCTGGATTTTTGGTTGGGTCTATGCACATCCCAGTTCACAGCTATATGCACAGTATTGCACAGAGTATGTACCTCAAGAAAATGAATGCAGTGGCTGATATTCTGTTTCAACTGTTTATCTTTTATTGTCCTTGAATGGACATGAATATTACACAGTCAAGTTATCTAATAGCCAAGGCGAATAGCAGATGTTTAATATCTTTCACACACTAAATCTAAAATAAAAATTAAAAAACAGAACAAAATATTAATTTAAAAAAATCTGTTTGTCTCTCTCCAGCACTCTAACAATCTGCAGCCTGATAATTCTCACATCAAAAGAGTGGTCTGAACACATTTCTCCAGAATGATTTAATATCAGATGCTCTAGTAAGGGCTGATATGACTAAGCATGTATTAATTTTACTGAATACCTAATACATGATGCTTGCTGGTATACTATGAAGTACAATATTCATTAATCATTAAAACTACTCTTGACAAAATAAAGCAACCAAGTTCATTTTTAATACAGATTTTTTTTAAAAAAATATTATTTTTGTTGGATTATTTGGTCATCCATAACATTTGGTTTTCTGTAACAGACCTTGTTAGCATGAACCAACAAGCTTCCTCCTAATTTAAAAATTCTAAAGCTATTATGCACACATTTCTCGCATTATACCTATGTGCTTTAGAGTTCAGAACTCACTTAGATAGAAATATATGTAGTTATCAATCTTATCATTATTCCCTTATACCACATCAAAACAATGTAGAGCTTTGAATTTCTTCACATGTACTGTGCATATTTACAATGTGTTAAGAGTAGAGGTGATTTTATTTATTTATTTATATTTAGTATTCTGTAAACAAACACTTCTATACAGACTTTTTAAAACATGTTTCTCAGAACTGGTAGAATAATTCATTCTGAATAATGGTTGGCACATTTTTATTAAATAATTATTCCCAAATATTGTTGTTATTCCTCCAGATCTGCAGTTCATTTAAGTTTGGTACCTGCTTGTAAACCAGTTAAGGAATTTCATAAGGCAAGGTGGATGAGGAAATATCTTTTACTGGACAACTTCTGTCGGTGAAAGAGACAAACTTTTGAGCTTACACAGAGCTCTGGTAAGAGCTCTTTCAGGTAAGCTTGAAAGTTTGTCTCTTGCACCAACAGAAGTTGGTCTAATATAAGATATTCCCTCACCCACCTGGTATCTCTAATATCTTGGGACCACCACAACTACAACAAATGGCAAACAACATAAGTCACAGACATATATCCTCAGGATTCAAAGGGAAGGAAAAAGTGTTCATTTTGTTAAACTAAATACAGTGGTAAGACATAAGGGAATGTCAGATGTTTACCATTGCAGTCATGCGTCTATATATCAAAAATACATCTCCCAATAATTTAGCTATTTCTGCCTATCTGTGGAGTCAAGGGGCCATGAATTATCAATTTATTGATCAGATTTTGTTACTGTAAACCATATGCATTCATTCACAGATCATTTTGTGAACCATATTTTCCTTGCTAAAATTTGTTGATCTTCTTTTAATGAATATCTTGTCTATCATTTATTACCTGTTTACATTCAGTTCTTTCTTCAAACACACTTACAAATCATTGATCAGTAGACACAGCTGTGTAGTGAGATGCCAGTTACTCTACCACAGCACAGTGTTCTGCCACCATTTTTCTCCTTCTTGGGTGGCAATCACAGAATTGGATGGCAAGTTCTGCAAGATGTTTTCTAGTATCTGGTTTCTTGACAAGATCCTCAAGCAAGTGTGGTAGCAGCTTTGGAAACACTTCTGGGCTAGTCCCCTGAATAGGTTGCTGATGGACTGCCTTGGCCTTCTGTAAGCTGTTTCCTTTTAACTGCTATTTGAATCACAGGTATTTGTGTATTGTATTCTGCTGTGAATAACAATGATGAGACTAATGCAAAGAATACTGCAAATATACTGTGTAAATCAAATGTGTCTCCTCACTCCTACCCCATTCAAATTCACTTGCAGTTAAAAACTTGAGCCCTCTGACCAGTCACTCATGAATTACATATAGGGCAACACCTGCAAGCATTATAGTCCCAGCCTTGTGCCTCCAAAAATGTGTGTCTTGTACCACTCAGGGTTCAGAGTAGCAGCCGTGTTAGTCTGTATTTGCAAAAAGAAAAGGAGTACTTGTGGCACCTTAGAGACTAACAAATTTATTTGAGCATAAGCTTTCGTGAGCTACAGGCATCCGATGAAGTGAGCTGTAGCTCATGAAAGCTTATGCTCAAATAAATTTGTTAGTCTCTAAGGTGCCACAAGTACTCCTTTTCTTTTTGTACCACTCAGTACCCTTCTGAACACTACAAGCTCATAGGAAGTCTGTCATTTCATCAAACAAAAATGATACATGCACCAGCTCTGTTATCCCAAATGGAGTTTCTTGCACACTTTAATCCAAACACACTGGTTAAGATAAAACAATAAGATAAGTGTATTAACTACAGAAAGATAGATTTTAAATGATTACAAGTGATGATGCATAAAAATCAGTATTGGTTACATAAGACAAGTAATATGCAAGCTAATACCCTAACTTAAAACCCAATTTTTTTGTCTTGCTATACGCTGTTGTAAATTTCACAGGCTGGGTCTCCTTTCAGATGGGGACCATTCCCCCTTAGTTCAGTTCTTGAGAGTGGTTGATGTCATGAGCACAGAGATGGGAGGAGGAAAGGTGAAGTCAAGTGTTTTCCTACCTCTTTATAATTCAATTCAATGTGCTAGAAACATCCTTGCTAACACATGATGACATTCAGTCCATTGTGGACCTGAGGTTTGAATTGTTCCTGTGATGAAATCTAAATGTCTTATTTATACCTTCTTACCCTGCTGGAGAATGGCAGCTTAAGTAGGTGATGTCAAAAAAATAACTTCAGCCATGGGATTTCAGATCCAGTATTTACCAAATTATTCTAAGAAGTTCTTCTTATCTGATATCCTTTAAAGATCACAGGGGAATGGAATCCAAGAGATTCAACCCAGTGCTCATCATTATTCACCTTCCCCTTTTCCAAAGCTAGCATTTATTTATGAGTTCCAGCAAAGATATATCAGCATAGGAGAAAAATGGAAATGACCTACCAGTTAACAGTGGAGGATACAAAATTTAAGGTTGTTAACAAAAGAATACAGAAAGGTTTGTTAGATTATATTTAACCCCCTGATAAGGAAAGGAGGAGAAATTTTCCCAGACATTGCATCAAAATATTAGAAGCAGGTAGTTGTTTTCTAATTAAAATTTGCATTATATTCAGCTCGAGGTATAGTCACAGGTTTCAGAGTAGCAGCCGTGTTAGTCTGTATTCGCAAAAAGAAAAGGAGTACTTGTGGCACCTTAGAGACTAACAAATTTATTAGAGCATAAGCTTTCGTGAGCTACAGCTCACTTCATCGGATGCATTTAGGTATAGTCAGTGCCACTAAATTTTCTTGATATAAATTCTGCACATGTAGAAACAGAAATGCCACCCTGTTCTGGAATCTAGCAACATTACTAACAGAAAAGTACCACAAACATCTTACTACAAGCTCCTCGTACAACAGAGTTGTTGCATTAAAATCAAGAAAGATGCAGATTATTCAGCATGCTGTGAAGCTTGAGGCTGGCATGGATTGTGCAGATGTCATTATATCACACTTGCTTTGATTTATCAATTTTAGGGCACAAAGGGACTTCCCTTTGAAATCAATGGGCATAACTCACATGGGAGTTGCATCCTGTAAAAGTAGTGTAACAGTGATGATTCAGACCCAAGGGAAACTTTGTCATTGATTTTGGTGGAAGCAGCATCAAGTCCTTATATAATACCTTTCATCACATGGATAATGCTTTAGAGACTTTGATAAATCATTGTGAAAACTATGTTCACAGGATTACAGGGGGTAATTTCATTCAAGGGAATCCACTTCTGGAGTGCAACATAACATATACATATATATACAAAATCAAGGTTCTGATCCTATTTTGCAAGAGAAAGCTAGTTAATATACATTATCTGTATAAAGCACTTCCATTACCACAATAGTCCATAAAATCATGCTAGACTATAGTGTCACACTGACAAACAGAGAAGCGTACCACAAACTAAACTACCAACACCAGTTCCTGCAGCATGTCCTTTCTAAATCTAGGCCTAACCTAGCTTGTGAGTTGTCATTTCCTGATAGGTGATAAGTAATTCAGATTCTATTAATATGTAGTTTTATTCCTTCTAATAAGCATTATCTTGCATATGTTATTAGATTTCATCTAATATCATATCGCTATTTAATTCATTTTAATACGTCCTTCTGGAGTATTCAAGTTTTTCCTCATCTTAACTACCCTAAATAAATGTATGGCATCAGTAATATTTGCTATCTCAATATTTAGTCCATCTTTCAGATCATTTATGTATACAACATGGATCTGTACAGAATCTGCTTTTAACCTCTTTCGATAGTCAGCATTAGCAATTCAATCCTATAAACAATCAAGTGATTTTTTTCCCTTGTAGTAGACCTACGTTTAAAAAAAAAAAAGAGCAATGCAGTCACATACTTGTATTAGAAAATCTATATAAAGTTGCAAAATATTGACATAGCATGGGAGTAATATGATTTAATTTTAATTATTATGGGTCAGTTTCTCATATACTTGGTCAGGATGTTTAGTACCTTATTCTGTGAATAGCCCCATTTGCTACTCAGTGTGATAGGAGGATTAGATTCTGGCCCACAGCCATTAAAAAAATTGTAGTGCTTCACAATACCTAGATGCCCAACGTGCCAGTGAATTGCATGTGATCAGTACATAATGTGTATGAAATATGATGCTCTATGTTCTGTTTGACTGGATTGAAAATGAGACAGTATTCCAAATCTTTAAATATATATCAACAATTTGATTGATGACAGTATAATTCTCAGCCTGTCAGGCCATGGGGTCAGCACTGTTGCCTTCTAGACGTTCTGCAACAGACTGATTTCTTCTCATCCTTTCCTACAAGCAAAACTAAAACAGGAAGGTTTCCTTGTGCCTCATTAGGCAACAGAATAATTTGCAGATGACACATGCCCCCTAGAGCTCTAATCGCGTAAACACACTGCACACAAAAATTAAACCCCATTGCTTCAATACCTCTGCATGAGTTCACATTTTTATTATTGTATTTAGTATGTGTTTGATGCCCTCTCCGAAGTTTGAAATTATTTAGTACTGGGTAATGATTTACCCATACTAATTTTTCTTTTCCTCTTTTCCAAATGTTTCTCTAACACCAGTCCCCAGCATAAAAGAAATGGAAAGTGCTCTGTTGGTTCACACACCTGTTTTAAAACTAGCATTATTAGTGGCTTTACTAACAGTTTGAAAACTTTGGGAGTGGTGGTTATTATTTGACAGCTGCTTTGCAAATTATTTTGTGAGTAATGAATATGTAGAACATATTTGTTTGGTCTTCCTTCTTGTTTCTAAAAATACTATTGATATTGCCATACCCACTTCTATCATATTTTTTTTGTAAAGTCTGTCAAATTTTGGTGCTTTGCATGTTTCTTGCCAGTCCCTGGCTCTTAGCTGTGACATTTAAAATATGCTTATGTTTTCTGTCAATTTTTCAGTGGTGGGTGACAAATAAATTCAAAACACATTTTGTTACACATTTAAAACTGTATTATTTTAAATGGGGGTAAACTGCTGTTGAGCTAAGAGAGTGTACATCAGGTTCAACAATTTTTTCAGCTGAGTTTTATTATTGCTATATGCTGATTTAATACAGAGATGCTAATAGAACCTTAACTTATAGTTTACTTTGTATTTGCCCCAAACTGGGGTCAGTGGTATTTTCTTACACAGAGCTCCTCTCTCAATCAGCATTCATCAGCTGTCATTGGCCATTCCCACACAATTGATAAAAATCACATGAAAAAATATTTAGTAGTAATTATGTCAGCAATGATAAATATTATTTTAAAAGTGAATATGAGCTGATTTGCATACACTGTCTCTCACATTTAGACCTTCTTGTGATCCGTACCTGACAGATAGGGAGACATATTAAGTCCTGGGGCTTAACTGTAACAAAGCTTTACCACAAATGAATTGCAGACTGTCTCTTTTATGAATCATGATTCTATACCGACAAACTGTCTTTTCTGAATGTTGTCATCAAAGAGAGCAATGGCTCCTTAAGTCACACAAACTTCAGTTTCCTGGCTAGCAGAATTATGAAAATAAAGTCTCAGTTTGTGTTTCATGCTGATTAGTCATGCGTTTTTATTGTACAATCCTTTACCATTTGGGAGTTAGTTTTGAATGTAGTCCAACCAGAGACCAAGCAATATGAGAGACAATTAAATGAATCAGAATTGCCAGGCTACTGTAAAGCAAGAAAGACAGTTAAGAATCTGAAAGAGTTTGTTCTTAAAAAGAACAGTACTCAGCTTTCATAGTAAAACTCAATCCTTTAGGTCAAAAACTTTTTTTTTAATAAAGTCATTTAATTTTGTCTTACTGAACATTAGGTATGTCCTTTCTCTACATGGATCCTGTTTTCATTGGGCACCACACTATCTATTCAAATGTGTTCATTACATTTCCTGGATCAGAATCTCTTTGATGTAACCATAATCCTCCAGCCAATTTTCCTAAATTTAGAGACAGTTATCTAATAATATAACTTTCTCTAGAAAGAAAGAGGGTAGAAATAAGATTTCTTTCTTTCTTTCTTACCTTTTTGCTAAACATACTGGTCTTGGTGCCTCTGGCCCTAATTCAGTAAATCACAACTATACAAGAAGGGCACATTTAATTAAGCACGTTATTACGTCCCTTTGAAGTAATTTCTTTTGACCAAAAAAATACTTGAAAGAAAAGAAATTGTAAGTTAAGGCTAAAGTTCAAAATTAAATTATTTGAATGTCTAGAAATTCATGATTAAGGTATAATTTAAAAAAAAGGAATCTAACCCAACATCTCTACCTATCATGTAATACAACTGTGGTTTACTTGGAGATTTGAGTAAACGGAATTTATCTGACAGCTGTGCTATTACACAAGTCTCTTGTAGGTATTGCAGAGTATTACAGCCACAGTATACTTTGGAGTGTGAATAAGATAAATAGAGCTGTAGGGCTCATAATGTAATGATTCATCTGAGCTAATGACCACACTGCACCTGAAATGAGGGAACATTGTCTGGGTGAGTGGTGGTCACCTTGGTAGCACTGACTCCCCTTGCCCCCCACCCCCCAGGAATGAGATTGGAAGGCTATAAAGGTGCAAGCCCTGGGGTGTGGGAAGCCCTTTCTCCACATAGCAGGCAAGGCAGCACCCACTCTCCCTCCTCTAGAGGTGGTGAATATCAGGTTGGGTTAGGACCTGCTGTGCGCATTGTGCTAGTCGCTCCTTTTTAGGGGGGCTGGGAAGGAATTTTTTCCTCACCACCAGATTGACTTTGGAGTGAGGTTTTTTTTTCCTTCCCCACAGTGAGTGTCAGGGAGAACCTTAAAGGTTGGTAGGCTATATGTCGCAACATATTTGGAAGTGTGAGGCAGATGTCCAGTCAGGTACTCCATAGGGAAGGCATCCAGTGACCAGATAAATGGCCCGGTAAAGGACTTAAAAGGAGGTGCTGGACAAAGGAACAGAATGGGGGAAGGGGGTTGGAGACTCCTATGATTGATATGGCAGGAAACCAACCCCCTCCGACCTGTTCTTATAGCCCACCTTAACCCTTCTACGAGGGGGGTGGATGGTAAAGTCCAAGCCATGTGTTAGCTGGGGGACCTGGATGAAAAATGAAGGGGGGCTGGTGGAAGCCCCAGATAATTGGAATAAACATGGATTTGTCTGCACTGTACACTTTATCTGCCGGGTAGTCCTAGATATCTATATAATAAAGATGCGGCCTGATTAAATCCATTTCAATTGTCTCCTGTCCTTCTTTTGGTATAGCCAGACAATGTTGTTTCTGAAACGTGGATGGAGGATAAAAGAGGAGAATTCACCAGGCTGAATAGAGCCCTGGTGCAAACATATCTGACTGTTGCTGAGTCGGTAACTCATACTGTAAACACACAGATGGCTGAAGTGAGTCTTTGGTTTGAAGGGCAATACAAGATGGGTGAGAAGCAGGATAATAAGAACTATGTTCAGCAGAGTGGGAGCCTATGGTGGCAAAATCATGCCTACTAGAGAAATGTGATTGGAAACCATTTTAAAAAATTAAGAGAAATGTAACTACTTACTGTCTGTATTTGAATAACAAGTGACTGTAGGAGGAAAGATGGACTGAGTACAAGACGGGTGATTTAAATACTATAACTTTTATATTAATATGTATAGTCATATACTCCATAATTTATGCTTTCTCAAATCTCCTTTTTCTTTATCTTGTGTGCATACACCCTCTTTCTCATTGTTTATTTAAGTAAATAGCTAGTACTCAATAAGTCTGTTCACCATTTAATAAATGCATATTGGATTTAATAACGTAACTAAATTGATTTCATTAATGATTATACAGTATTTTTAAGCTGTTTTGTTATCTCGTGACCAACACAAAGACAAAGGACCTGATGTTACTTACACTTACAAAAGTGTTCATCAGAAGGAATTACCCCATTGAAGTAAATAGGGTATCAAGTCAGAATCAGGTCCAAATTCTCTCAGCATTAAAAGCCAGTTGTTTATATTTTTGCTTTTTATCTCTACGTGCAGACAGTTCTCTAAAGTAACTGATACAACTTAATTCTATGTTTTGTTTGTTTTATTTTATTCTTAGCATTCGCATTATCACCATGGATATAGAATGTGAGTCATAAAATTATTGGAAAGAAAATGTCATCTTTGTATTCTTACTGTGTAGGGCTCTAATCCCTTACTCATATAATAATCCACTGAAGCAATAGGAGTTTTGCATCAATAGGGAGTGCTAAATAGGGCCCTTAATTGATTAGAAGAAATAAAGATAAAATATTGGAGATTAAGAAAATATTTAAGGATTTCTTGGGTAGGAGTGCTAGCAAATCAATTTTTACAACTCATTTGAATGCAGCCCCACTAGACCTCTGATGATAATTAGGGGGTCAATAATTGGACTAATGAAGATGGCCTTTATTCCTATTCCTGCTTCTATCCACAATGATGAACTAGATCAAAACAGGGAATGAAAGATTAAATAACTGCTCCATCTTTAGGTATTTTGTGTGTGTGGTCCATAGCCAAACCATTTTTCTTAATGATACTCATTCTTGCATACAGGATTAAAATGAACAGAAGTAAACCCAAATCCTATAATGAAAATAATCAGACCTTCTAATCTGATTTAGTAAATTAAGACTAAAAAAATAAATCCCATTACAAAACAACTCCTGCATATCATTTGCTGTTAAATTTCTTCATATATTTTATTTTGGGCTGGAGAAATCATATTTTATAGTTATCCCAGGTGCATGGCCAAAACCTTATTTGATTTAGCTTTCGCTGAACCATAGAATGATGCTGCAATATTTAAATTGTATGATAATTATGTGAACCATGTTTCATTAAAGATTTTTTTGTGGGGATAGTGTCTCAACAAAGATAAAGACACATTTTGAAGTATGAATTATGGCTCAATACTTTTTGTTCAATTATCAATTATTTATTGTGCTTATATTGTATTTGAAGATATAAAAACAAAAATCCATAATTAATAATGCAAATGTCCAAAACTCCCATTATGGGGTTTCTTGCATGTTCCTACTGTCCAGTGTAAGAGATGGAATACCAGACTGGTATTTCATCAGAGGGACCACTGGTGAACTCTGATATGTCAGTTCTAGTAACATTTTTTAATATAAAAAATGACAAGAACAAGGTGAGTCAAATCAATGAAAAAGATTTTCAGAGTAAAGCATTCAGAGCCTTATTCCTCTGTTTGTACATTATTCCCATGTAGGGTAGTGGACTTTTCACGGTTTCTTCCTAAGTTTCAGAGTAGCAGCCGTGTTAATCTGTATCTGCAAAAAGAACAGGAGTACTTGTGACACCTTAGAGACTAACAAATTTATTTGAGCATAAGCTTTTGTGGGCTACAGTCCACTTCATCAGATGGATAGAATGGAACATATAGTAAGAAGATATATACACACATACAGAGAGGTGGAAGTTGCCATACAAACTGTAAGGGGCTAATTATTCCATCAGGTGGTGCTGGGTTAGTTTACGGTAAAAGAGGCAGGGTGTATGTATGGGTCAACTATGAATCCAGCAGCTCATTGGAGTTGTTTGCAAGGTACATTAATGTGGAAACTTCCTTTCTCTGCACTATTGCCAAGCTCTCCCAATTGCTGGTGCCACATAATACCAGGCTGTCATAGGCTCCCCAGGTTGCCCAGAAACCACTTTTGGTATGGCAGTGTTGTTTCAGGTAGTGAAATAGGGAAAGTACAGAAGTTGCTGTCCTCTATAGATTGGAAGGCTTTGCTCTGTTGGTTTGGAGGCTGGGAAAGAATCAAGCAAAATGCTGGTAGTCTGCCCCAACCTGTCTTGACCCTTCCCAATCCACATGAAAAGGTCTATATGGCAAAAAAAAAAAATGTGCCCCAGGGAGGCAGTTCTGTGCCCTTGCACATTCCCCTGCCAAAGATCTAAGGGTACAGGTTTTTTTCTTCTTGTAGAATTGGAGGGGAACAACAAGATGGCTTTCAGATTAAACTACAAGAGCACATTCAGACTGATGATAGACTTAAAATCAGCTAATAAAAATAGTTTTTGTACAATTCTAAGTGAGAAAACAGTAGAGGTTTGTATTCATGCTTTTCACATACCATAAGGCAAGACCTTGCGGGCAGAGGTTGAACTTTGGTGGCTATGTGGATAATCCACCTGAGGGTGCAGAGCTTGAGTAGGCCTCACTGTTCCAGCAGGGCTGAACCCCAAAGGAAACAGGGCAGGGTTTTATCCCTAAGTTCTATAAATATTTTTGTTCTTAAACTAAGAATCGTGACCGGGACTCTATGTGGAAATTCTTCATAAATCTCTTCCATGTTAAATGTCTTATTAGAAAAAAACCCAATAACTGAGGATATTAAAGAAGCAGTGAAGAAAATTTAAACTGGGTTAAAGCCCTGGTTCAGATGAGTTTTTCCTCAGAAGTTGATGTGAAATTTATGAACATTGTAGTCTCTTCCCCGTGGAATTCAGATCACCAAGCTAAAAAATGTTTTCTCTGTGATTATTCAAGCTATTATTCACTACTACCTGAGAAGAAGATATATAGAGTTCTTTGAATTGAGTACTAAAAATACTTTGTTACTGGCAAGGCTAAAACTTTTCCTCTTGCTGAAACAAGCAAGATGATGTTTTGTTTTATTGTTTATTTTATGTATATATCTATTGAATGTGCACCAGCTGCTTTAAAGACACAAACTAACATAGGTGTGTACCTGGAAAAAAAGTTACACCTAAAGACTGGAGCCAGGATGTGATGCCTGTTGAATGTTACACCAAGAGCTGTTCTATTCAAGTTGGTGCGTGAAATCCATAAAGGAGAATAAGGGGCAAGAGACACATGAATTACAACTCCCCGGAGAAACTGCAGTAGTTCAGCTAGATGCAGCTCGATGACGTGCTCCAAAAGGAAACATTTTGACATTTGAAAATCTTTTTTTTTTTCTGAACTTTCTGCTGTGTGAAAAAATTTCTATATTTCAACTTTCTGTTCAAATGTTTGAAATTTGGGACAAAAAGAAATGTCAAAATATAATTATTTCCTATCGGATGGAAATTCTGATTTTTCACCAGCTCTAATCTTTTCTTTTCAGCACCACACACTTTGATTCCCTCAACCTCCCCTTCAGTATAGTCAGCTTTCTGGCTGGCTCATTGGCTCTGAGTTGTTCTCCTTTCCCTTTCTCTGGGAATCTTTTTTTCCCCTATCCAGCTGCGCTTGGTATCACTAGCACCCAATTCTCTCCCCTTCAGAAAAGTTGTTGCTGCCAAGAAGTTTCAGGATATATTGAAACCCTGGCTGGTCTTAGGTCAACAATTCTTTTAAAACATGAGCTCCCTGGCATTTTCCCAAAATGAACAGGGTCCCAGAAATAGTGAGATTTCAAATCAGAGACTTCCAGACATGGTGTTATAATAAGAGTGAGTTGTTGGATTCAGAATATAACCTGAATAAGATAGGCGAGCCCTTATGCAAGCCAGTTCAAAAGTTTGCATGCTTGCTTGCTTGTTTGTTCTTTTTTTAATTCTGGTTCAATTTGAGATTTGGGTTGAGTTTGAGAGTGGATTTTATTTTTACCTAAGATACTACAGAGTATCCCATACTACTTTAATATGGAATATGATACACCATTAATTGTTTCCTTTTATTAGATCCTATGCTTAATGCTTATATCACAAAATCTAGCCACAAAATCCATTTGTTATTCTGAACTTTGTTATGATCTGTGAAGTTAATGCAAATCTGGCAGGGTACCCTAATACTTTAATTTAATTTAATAATACTTTATTATTATTGTTTTTTTTATTATTTGGTAGAGTGCAACATGTTTTCTCAGGATTTGTTTTCTATAGCTATGATTAGAAAATTAACTAGTCTTGTCATTTTTATGCACAAGTTCCTTCAAATGGACAATAAACAGTTTCCCTTGCATAATACTCTCAATCATAGAAGCCAAAAAAGTTTGAAGTGCACAGATCTACACTGTTGTTTACTGTGCTAGTGCCACCCCAATGTTTGCTTGTTTTTTGGGTTTTTTTCCCTGAGGAATTTCCCTTTAATGGTCTTGATTGAGTTTTCCACTGTGTATTGAACAAGCTAATGTCCATAATGCTCATTTGATGATGTTTGTATGAGAAAATTATATTGCATATCTTTTGCATGCCAAATTTGATCCCAAATAGGCATAAATTTCCATTGACTTCAATGGGACAGAATCGAGATCTTAGTTCATATAGGAGTTTCCCTGTATTATCTGGGAATGTATTTGATTTATATAAAAATGGTCTCATATATGTGATTAATTAGATGAAACGTGAGGAACAACTGTACTTTTAACTTATTTTTTTTAATTGATTAGATTTCAGATTGATGATGTTCCTTTAACAGAAACTGAAAAAGCATAAATATGAAATTACATCAGTACAGCGAGTGCTTACACTCACTGTTAGGTGGTTATTTTACACTTAACTTTTTCTTAATTTTTTAAAAAAGATTTGAGTAGAATCTCTCATCAAATTTAGGTCCACTTCCCTGAAAACTTCTATCCATAAGAATAGTTTTTACTAATGCATATAGTCCCATATACTTCAAACATTCAACTCACTGATTTTAGTGGAACTACTTGGGTGAGTAAGAACTACTCACATAATTAAAGTTAGCAAGAGTGGTGCCATGATTTTTTTTCCCTTGAATGCTTACAGCACAAATACGCACAAACAAATGTTTTTTTGTGGCTAACTATAAAAATGATCCAGTGTATTTTGGGATACTTTATAAAACAAATGTGTTTATTGTAAGGCAGAGAATTGTGTTACAAATCTGAGCCAAGGAAGTTTAATAGTTATGTTAAGAACAGCGAAAATTGGGGCTGATAATTAAACTGCTGACAATGAACTATACAGTGATAGTGGATGATGGTTTTATGTTTATTGGATGGTTTTTATATATAAATAATATATTTGGTTTTGGTGGGGAGTTTGAGGATGGATAGTGAAGTGGTTCGGATTTTACATTCACGTTCCATTGCAAGACCTTCATTTTGTTTAGCATCAAGGGCTGATTATCTGCAATTTTGCAAATTATCTGCTTCCTTTGGAGCAAAGAAGTGTTTTTAAACTGCTTTTTAAGTTTTAAAAAGATATTTCTTCAACTCCGAAAACAGATTTACTGTAACTTCTTAGGATAAAGAGGCATTATTCAAGCATTTGCTATTGCAGCTGCTGTTGTGTCTCTTTAGCTCTTCAGCCCAAAAAAGACAGTTTTAATGTTGACTATTTAATACTCCACAGACTTTCTTCACTGGCCCGAGACATAGTTTTATATGCTTGGATACAAAGGCTGCACTGCAACCACTGTCTGGGTTCATCCAGGGGACTGTTTAAGATTTACGTATACAATACCATAGTACCAACTTTCATTTAAACCGTAAGAGAGGACTTTTGCTAGGCGAGCATGGAAGGCTTGTTCCAGCCATTGCCTACACCTGATCTGTTTACAATGGATATAAACATCCTCATGAACCCATAATTCCCAGGGTAAAGCTTAATCAAGATGTACTTAAGGTTATAAATATATATCATTCCATTAACAAAACCTTAATTTCAAAGGGATTAAGGTTGATTAAGTATGTGACATTCCCTCCACAAACCTTAAAAGCCCAGAAGAGGCCAAGTTATGGGACATTTCTTAACTATACCTCACTGAGCACACAGCATATTTCCATTTCCCCTCCATCATGCCAAGTAAGTTCCTTCTAACCTCCTCCTATTAAGAAAACATGCTACACAGAATGCATTAAACTCACCTCACAGGATGACCCATACCTTGATTATGACATCATGCTTTCTCCACAACGCAATACACTGCGTATACCTTGTGTGCATAGGTCAGCCCAGAATATTTGCAAATGTTGTTGAGATTTTGTGTTGTGCTAAAAGGTGTCCATCTTACAGCTGGAGCTTGAGTCCCAATTGAAACAATGGGAAGTTGAGGCCATGTTTACTAGGGTATCCCTCCCCTCCATCCCACCAACACACTCTAATGAAATAATGGCTATAGTTAATGAGGGTATGAACAAATTTAATCCCATTGAATAGCTTCCAATGACAATAAAAAAAAGGAGTACAATGTTTGCTCATATCAACTTCCATTCTTTCTTCTGCTGTACATGGAAGGGGGTTAAGATTAGCCTGTTTGCCTGCGTAGCTTCTTTCATTTAATGGATCCTGCAGTCAGAACTTGCAGACTGGAAAGGGTCAGGATGGATATATGGCTGTATGTGGGTTTGTGAGACCTATAAGAATGGATGGGGAGATGGGAATATGTGTTTTTTGTAGAATCCACAAACAGAGTAAGGTATGACTGAAATATGTAAAGGAAATAACTGGTAAATTAGATACCACTGTGTAATAACAGAGTGTATACATTAACTTTTTGCTGCCACCCACTGTAAACATAACACTGAATTTCCTGGCTTTCTCTTTTCTTTTTAACTATAATCTTCTTTTAAGGTATGTGTAATTACAAATTTAATTTTAACAAAGTTTTTTTTTCCCTAGAAATTTTCTTAATAAAAAAAAACTTTTTAGCAATTGCCTTCTATACACATTGATCTTCACTGTTCATTATGAAAGATGGAATATCTTTCTCTCCTCATATGTGAAATAGTAATATAGGTAAACTACTGCCAGAATCCATGCCTGGTTTGTAATATTCAGAGTCCATGAGGAGCTCATAATCCTTAAAAGTGAATTGGTGTGTGAAGTGATTCCTATTTTTAGTGTGGTTAATGGATAATATTGATTCCTGAGGAGAAAATCAGAGGGGCATATTCAGAGGTGATGTGTAAGGTGCTGTAAGTGACACATCAGTAAGTATCCATAGGAGTCAGAGACTACATAAATGTAGAAAATCTAAGATACTTTCACCTATATTCTGAAAGTCTGTAAAATTAGTATAATATAGGTATATAAAATGAATATTAAAATAGAGGATGGCTAGGTTAAATATACATATTCCTGTACCCTCCTAATAGTTGCCTTTTCTGTTGCATTGCTCTTTGCTTTCCTCTTGTGCTTTTGGTCACTTTTGGATGTTGCAATTATCATATCAGATCATGTGGACTGGCACTGGACTATACTGAGCTATTATACATCCATCAAATCTGACTGAATAATTGTAAAATAGCTACCCAGATTTTTCAATAAAATGTCAAAGGCACTGTCCTTCATTAAAACAAATGTGGAGTTTGCAGTTTTGAGATATGAAGCGCTCTTTCTCTCTCTCTCTCTCTCAAACTTGAGCTTTTGAGGTATTTTTCCCATCTTGTCTTATCTCATGAAGGCCTTATTAGATTCAACTCTGTTCCCCACCTTCCAAACCTTAACAATAAACAAATAAGGACATCTAGAAGAATAATGAAAAAAATCAGGCAGATTTGTTGAATTTTGGCCCAGCTAGAGTGAGAATCCAAAATTCGTCTTAAAGACAGAAGCAAGTCTCAATCTTCAACTGTTGCATTCATTCTGCTGACATTATACTGTAGATATGAAATATGCTGCAAATTTTTCACTCCAGTTTGGTTAAAGAGCAGTCTCAAAGCAGTTTAAAGTTATAGTCTCAAAGAGGACTCTAAAAATCATATGGAGCTCCATATTCATTCTTTGCCAATGGTTCCATATCTAACTTGATCAGATTACAAACTCAACTTGGCATCTGAAAATCAATTTCCATTGTTTTTCCCTCAGTGTCATCTACGGTAATTAAGATTTCTCAGTTAGAAATTAGAAATCAGTTTTGTTTAAAGCTGTATGAGGCAAAAAATAATTCGGTTTGTTCTCTAATAGTTTTTTGCAGGGCTAACAATAGTGGAATCTTTTTGTGTTAGTTAAGTGAGAATATTTTTCACACAAATTTGTGATTTGACTTGATCTAAGTAAGTACAGATTCTCATACAAGAACGTGACATTTTTACATATTATACTTTATAGTACTTTAACTGTATTTTAAATACAGATATATGAAACCTGGGGTTTCTAGGGTTAGCAATAAATAGACTGTTACATGAAAATTCTTTGAAATTAGAGCTAGATTAATTCAGATTTCCTCAGTGCAGCCCTTCCCCTGTGGTGTATAGAAAGCTATATTAAAATTGTAAGCTATAATTCAAAATTTCTCAGGGGTTTTCCAGTGCTTCTTGGAGGCTAGGTAGCTCTGTAGGGAAGCATGTAATCTGGGCAGTTAGTCTGCAGAACCAGCCTGGAGTAAATTGGGTTGAGTTGTGCCCCTCTGTTTTAGGGAGCGTTCTGCTTTGTGTCTCTGAGTTCTTGTGTGTTGTTGTTCTAAATTCTAAGGAATAAAGTAGTGTTACACTGTGGCCTCCAGAAAGAGCATTTTATGGGTTTTTTTCCCCCTAACTTCTCTGTGTGTATGCTGTGAACATAACACCCTCCTGCGGATTTTGGGACCATTTTTTATTCTTATTGTTTTCTGGGTTGTAGAGTCATGGCCTGTACCCAGTCCCAATCTCCAGTCCTGGGGCCTGTGTGTTCTCTGTTCTTCAGGGGGATACTGAGTGTCTACTTCCCCTAAGCAGGCTTCTCAGGGGGCCACCTAGCACAACCTCTTGCTCCTTCAATCACAATAAAGCTTTATGGAAACAGAATTTGCTACACCACAGTGGAGTATGACTGGCAAACAAGCGCCCACTGCCTTTCTTTGTGAGCAATGATCTTGGGCTCAGACACCCCATAATCCCTAGTTATTAATCTGCAGCCTAGCACTAAGTATAATTCGTCAATTCGTAGCACTTCTCAATTTCAGTACTAGCTGGCACTAGTCAATATCAGATGCCTTGCTTCTCCTTCTAGAAGATGTGGGCATTTGCCATCTGCTGTCTCCTGAGGAGAAAGGGGTAACAACTTCATCTCAACAGATGGATAAAAAAGGAGGATTGAGAAGGCTGTGTAGGCCTTCTATGATCCTTCCTTCCTCCCCTCCCATTCTCTAAAGATTACAGAAGTAAGGAAAGGGATCCAAACCTAAATGGGATGAATGAATGCTGTGCAGGGAATGCTAATGTGTAAGCCCAAATATGGATGTCAGTCCATACAGGAAGATAAACTGAGGTTTATGTCCATAACAAATTTATGATCTAGACTCTTCTTATGTGAATCTAAAAGTCCATTTGAAACATTTACTCTTCAAGCTTTAAATTGCAAGTCCAGACCAATGACATAGCCTAGAATCTTCCATGCAGTTATGTAGTATTTTGGTGCTGTATCTGTAATGAACCTCTAGAAATTCATGATCAGTTTGGTTTTCTTTTTTGTCTCTCAGTTTTAATTGGTTTCTATACAATACTTTCATTCACAGTTGGTTTCCGCAAATTCATGAGCAGAGTTCACTCTTTGTCAGTAAGTGCAATTTAACTCAAAGCTGAGTTACTTATGAACTTGCATATTTCTACAGAGTTGAAAAAGTTGAAGCACTCCTATTTACTTCTGTCCTGGGTTGACTGGAATATGGATATACATGCATTTTGAAACTTGCTATATTCCAATCCTGAGGCTGACAGTCTGAGGAAAAAATCTGTTTTGTGAACCATTTTCCTTAAGGCAGTAAAACGAAACAAATACTACAAATATGAAAATATAAAAAAAAACTATTCACAGCAGGATATTTCTGATCCTGAAGCAGGTCTTGGAAGATTTTCTTCCCTCTGTTGTGGTGTAGACCTGTTTTTGCAGTCACTTAACATTAACTTGGATGTCCTTGTCCAGAATGATCCATAGCCTCTTCCTAATGCGATCCAGTTAAAGATATGTTTCTCAGCCTGCAGCTTTCTTTACACCAGAAGCTCCAGAGATCAAAAAGGTTTTATGCCCTTTCAATACCACAGAAATTAGAAGCCTCAGAGCTTCACATTGTAACATGTATTTCTTTTTGGCCATTAGATCTATGCCCATAGGACTTTAGAAATCCCTGTTTAGTGTATGGGTTTAGCTGTAAGAATATCCAATCACAAAGGAGGCTGTTTAGAAGATTTATAGTAGTTTTTGTTTCATAATGGATTCTTTCACTGGAGTCCTGACAAATTATAGAAAATAAAAAGATGCAAATTAGAATCTGCCCTAATAAGTATTGAGAAGAACATTCATTATTTTCTTTCACTACTAGTCAGAAAATATCTAAATTTTTAGAAAGGAAAACCTAGCTGTGAGATCGGTTGATTCCCTAGAATTTACATTCGCATTTACATGTGTAACTGGTAATAAATGGAAAGAAAAGACAACATTTAACTTATATAATTGTCTATCAAGCCTAGACCAGAGAGACATACATGGAATTTGAAGTCTCTGACAGGAAGAAAACCTGCTTTGTGATATATTAATATGTGAACAAAGGAGGTATAGAAATCAATTTCACAATGTAGAGCCAAAATGGCATCTTATTATCATAGCAAATGAAGACAGGAAATATTACTCCCATAATAATACCTTCCCTAATAAGGAGCACTTCCATTTAAAGACCTTTGTGTCATTTTAGTCTCAACTAGAATTTTATCAAAAAACGTAAGAGATCAGGTTTGCAGACCTTACGTATGCAAAGAATCCCCTTGACCCGTGGTTCCCAAACTTGTTCCGCCGCTTGTGCAGGGAAAGCCCGTGGCTGGCCGACTGGTTTGTTTACCTGCCACATCCACAGGTTCGGCCGATCGTGGCTCCCAGTGGCCACGGTTCACTGCTCCAGGCTAATGGGAGCTGCTGGAAATGGCGTGGGCTGAGGGACGTACTGGCCGCCACTTCCAGCAGCTCCCATTGGCCTGGAGCAGCGAACCGTGGCCACTGGGAGCCACGATCGGCCGAACCTGTGGATGTGGCAGGTAAACAAACCAGTCGGCCAGCCACGGGCTTTCCCTGCACAAGCGGCGGAACAAGTTTGGGAACCACTGCCATTGACTATAATAGCTCATCTTAAGAATAAGGGCATTAAGTCAGGCCCTATTTCACTCCCAGTCAAAAGGCCATCCATCTAGCAAGATAGCAGCATCTTTTTTGTAATGCTTATAATGTTGTGTGTCATTGAAACCTCATGTGGTAACCTATGAACGCTTTTCTTTTTAAAGTAATAGAATCATTAAAAAAAATGATACCCTCAAGAGATGTGTGTTCGTAACCCTCGCCATCATGTTATCTTATTTTTGTAATCCTTGTCCTTCCTTTCCCCATTTTCCTTCCCAGTGTTTGTTACCATTAAACCTTACACTTGGATTACATCTGTGGTCATTCACCATTACGCACTCACTATTGCATTGGCTAAACAGTTTAGGTTGTTATATTTCTTTTCCCAGTTCCTAACTTTAAAAAGGTCCTTTGAAGCTGTCTTCATGCAATGGTTGTTTCTTGGCTGAGCTTTGTGTTTTATTACCAACTCGAAGGCCAGGTCGACACGATATACTTACATTGATATAACTACATCTCTAAGGGGTGTGAAAAATCCACACTCCTGAGTGACGGAGTTATATCAACCTAACCCCTGGTGTAAACAGAGGTAAGTAGATGAGCGGGCATCGACATACCTACCACCTTTCATGGTGGTGGATTTATACTGAAGAGCTATAGCGGCACAGTGTTTTAAGTATAGACCTGCCCTCAGGGTGATTTTCCTTTTGCTCTAGTCCAGTGGTTCCCAAACTTGTTCCACCGCTTTGTAGGGAGAGCCCCGGTGGTCTGGCCAGTTTGTTTACCTGCCACGTCTGCAGGTTCGGCCAATCACAGCTCCCAGTGGCCGCAGTTCACTGCCCCAGGCCAATGAGAGCTGCTGGAAGCGGCGGCCAGTACGTCCCTCGGCCCATGCCACTTCCAGCAGCTCCCATTGGCCTGGAGCAGCGAACCGCGGCCAGTGGGAGCCACGATCGGCAGAACCTGCAGATGCGGCAGGTAAACAAACCAGCCGGCCTGCCAGGGGCTTTCCCTGCACAAGCAGTGGAAAAAATTTGGGAACCACTGCTCTAGTCTAACAACCATTCTTTTATTGTTAATGGATTCAGTAACTGGTTAAAAGACAGGAAACAAAGGGTAGGAATAAATGGTCCATTTTAAGAATGGAAAGAGATGAATAGCGGTGTCTCCCATGGATCTGTATTGGGACCAGTGCTGCTCAACATATTCATAAATGATTTAGGAGAAAAGGGGTAAGCAGTAAGGTGGCAACATTTGCAGACAATATAAAATTATTTAAGATAGTTAAGTCGCAAGCAGACAGTAAAGAGTTGCAAAGGGATCTCACAAAACTGGATGACTGGGCAACAGAATGGCAGATGAAGTTCAATGTTGATAAATGCAAAGTAATGCACATTGGAAAACATAATCCCAAGTGTACATACAAAATGATGGGATCTAATTTAGCTGTTACCACTCAAAAAAGCGGTCTTGAAGTCATTGTGGGTAGTTCTCTGAAAACATCCACTCAACGTGCAGCAACAGTCAAAAAAGCTCACAATGTTAGGAAAGGGATAGGTAAGACAGTAAATATAATAATGACACTATATAAAACCATGGTACACCCATGCCTTGAATATTGCATGCAGTTCTGGTTGCCCCATCTCAAAAAAGCTATATAAGAATTGCAGAAGGTACAGAGAAGGGCAACAAAAATGGTTAGGGGTATGGACCAACTTCCATATGAGAAGAAATTAAAAATACTGGGACTTTTCAGCTTTTTTACCTAAGGGGGGATATGATAGAAGTCTACAAAATCATGAATAGTGTGGAGAAAGTGAATAACAAAGTGTTGTTTACTCCTTTACATAACACAAGAACCAGGGCGGCGGGGGGTGGGGGGTGGCACCCAATGTCGTTAATAGGCGTCAGGTTTAAAACAAAGAAAAGGAAGTACTTCTTCACACAATGTACAGTCAACCTGTGGAACTCAGGGATGTTGTGAAGACCAAAGCTATAATGGGGATGCAAGATGGTCAGGGATGCAAATCCGTGCTCTGGGTATCCCTAACCTCCAACTGCCAGAAACTGGGAGTGGACAACAGTCCACTCAATAATTGCCTTGTCTGTTCATTTCCTCTGGAGCATCTGGCATTGGCCACTACTGGAAGACAGGATACTGGCTAGATAGACCATTGGTCTGACCCAGTATGGCTGTTTTTATGTTGTAATGGTCATAGATGGGTTTTCAACCTGAATCCAGGTTGGTATTCCCTTTAAGAGATAGGGCTTTATTTTACTTTGTAGTACCCCCTAACTATATATCACTCAATATCAGATATGAATTATAGACTTATGAAAGGAGATCTGTCACAATATTTGCTTGTTGTGTTATCTCAGAATTCAGGGCCTAGTCTTTCAGCCTTTGCTCACTTTTAGTATTTCACTTCGCAACTCTGTTTCAGTGGAACAACTGACACAATCAGGCGTGGCTAAATGGGTGAAATTGTACAACCCTTACTGCTCTTTCCCCACTGAAAATTCTGGTTCAATTCTGACTGAGAGGACTCCAGCCCTAATGCAGCCATTTCTCAGCTGCCTGCAGAATGGCCAGCATAAGGAATGGTGAAGTATTATGTCACAGATAAGTGGTGCAAACAAACTGTGTTCATCCTTTTCATGGAGAAACACAATAGTCTCACTTCCAGGTCTCCTGTCTTTATTTCATACATCTGGGGGAGAAACATCCATTCTTTCTTCATTATGTCTCAAATGGATCCGACCATCTGTTAGTTACAAGATTCAGTCTGCAAACAGGTTTGAATAAAATAAGAACCAACCTTTACTCAGAACTCAAAATGGAACATATTGCTAAGTTTAAAGAAGAGTAATCTTTTCTCCTCATTATTTTTTTCAGTTTTACAGGCCTAGGTTTGGTCTGAATCAGTAACAAAAATGTTCAGTTCCTTTTTGAATGGCTATGCTTGAAGTATCTCTAGAAGCAGGAAGTACTAGTAATCTCCTGTGAGACTCCAATTTTGCAAATGAAAGAGTTTTTATTAGTTCAGATGAGATGAAATTTTTGAGTGATTATCTGAACCAACCTTATGAATGTTTGAGGTTTATACATCACTAGCTAACTGAAATGGTTATTTCATTTCTAATAGAGTTTATATAATAGCAAATATGCTGCAACAAGGTGATAAATTTAGGAAGGAGTTAGAGTGATGCTATTTATTTCACTATAAATTAGAGATATTAAAGCCAAAACCCTGGATCAGAGCATACTTGAATTTTGTACCAAAGTTGGATACTAAGGTCTCATTCCTGCTTCCAGTGAAGTCAAGGCAAAACTTCAGATGGTTTCAGTGAAGCTGAAGTAGGCCCTAATTCAGGATCTGGATCCCAATTTTATATTTAGGCCCTTGGACTGTCCAAAATCCCTATTTTCAATCATTCCATCACTTTGGTATTTCCAAAATCCAAACATATATTTTTGGCTTGTAACAATATCTATAATGAATACAATGAGCATATCCATGTCAGCAAGTAACCTTTCTAATATACACAACATCAGTATTCAGAAAATAGTTTATACATAGAAAATGGCCCTTGGAAAGGGGAAAAGGCCATCTAATAGAAAAATGAACATATTAAGAAGATCTCAGAATCACATTATATCATTTTCTCTTCTAATGATCCTTTTATGAGTAGAATTGACCAAATAGAAATGTGAGCAGGGTCTGAATGAATTCTCCTCTGACAGCTAGTTGGGGAAGGGGAGAGACTTAGGAGCAAATTGTATTAACATGAATACATCTGATCTGCGTAGGTATCCAGTAGACAGAAGCTGTGTAGCTCCAAGTGATCAACTTTGGCTGGTTTTGGGTTACAAATCACTTTTAATACCAAATGCAGAGGTATCAAAATGTTATCAATGTTGTTATCTTTATTGTATGACTAAAGGGGAGCAGAACTGTGCAGAGCTAGTCCTCATTGAGGGGTCACCCTCAGTTGAAAGGGACTCGCTAAGCCGGGGCTTGAATGCCAGACTCTGTGAAAGTAAGAGGGGTGGGAAGAGGTATCCTAGCCAGGAGGAGTGGATTCTCCCTCAGGGTCCCTTACCTGGTCTAACCTGTTCCTCCACACTGTTAAAAGATTGAGCTAAATAGGCTCCATTAGGAGACCTTTGTTATTTTAAGTCCTCAAAAGAGCTGACAATCACTTGTGGTGGGACAGGGTTTCTGCAGAGCCTAAGAGCTGAAAATCACTAAGAGCTGTGTGGAAGCCCAAGAGACTGACCTGCAGAGGTCACAGCAGAGAGGCAGATGGCAGAAGGTGACCGGCAAGCGAAATGAGCAGCTGACAAGGCAGCGAGCAGAATGAGCATCTGGCAAAGTGATGAGCAGCAGAATGAGCACCTGGCTAAGCAGCCAGCCAGAGCAAGTGCTCAGATGGCAGAGCAAGCAAGCTTCCTTCTTCCTTGGGTGGGAGGTGAACTCACATAGATGAAAAGACCAAAATCCACCATCAAACACGTGCAGAGACCCTGTGGGGCTTATCCACCCTTATCTAGCACAACTGAGAGTGAGTCTGAAGAGGAGGACACTACCATGGAGTATCCTAGAATGGATACTAGATTACTGACTCCACCAGCTTTACCCAGTGAGAGCTCCACTTCTTCAGCTCTAAACCCCATGTCAGAAGCATTATAATTCACTGACCTACAGTAGTGTATAAAGCTAGTCTGATAATGAACAAATGTATTCCTGATTAATTACTTAATAAACTAATGAAGGATAAATTGTTGCAATAAAATTCTGTTCTTCAATATTTTACCCACTTTAATTATTATGATCATTTAATCTTTTCAGTGACTAAAAAAAATAATTCTTAATTAAGCACTTTTGTAACAATATCCAAGGTACGTCCAGAAATGTGATTTGTCTAGTGACACAAAATATTTTCTTTGCTATACAGACAATGTAAATACTTAATAGCATTTTCCATCAAGCCATGTAAACACCCCTTTGCCTGACTTGCGCTGTATAAGTTCAGATGAAGAATTAATGTTCCACCTGATGAATTTCCATCATAGTCTTTTGGTTATCATTATGTGTAATATCAGTTTAATATCTGCAATGTTGTCTATTTCCAGGAAGGTATACAAAATAAATAAATAAATAATAGTTTGGCACATCTTAGAAAGGTTATTGTTTTAATAGCAAGATGAATTAGCATAGTGCAGATGTTATGCCAAGAGCTGTCTGCATAACTGATTTTTCACTGGCAGCTCTGGGAAAAATAAATCAGATTGACCCCCACATTTTTTTTTTTCAATTTCAGTGAATCAAAACATTTTGCTTTTATTTCGAGTGCTTTAATGTTTGTTAACTAAAACTGAAGGGAATTTTGAAACAAGAAGCAATTTTGAATCAAAGAATTTAAATGTTTCACTTCAAAAATCTCTAAATGAAGCATTTAGACTTTGGGTTCTTTTCTTTTAGTTTTAGTCACAAACAATTTGGTGAACCAGAAATGAAACTGTGAAAGGTTTCTGTGTCACCAAACCTTAATTTTTTTTACTGGAAAAAAATTGCTGCTGAAAAATTTTGCGCAGCTCTTGTTACATCAAGTTATCAGCATCAGGGCTTGAATTCAGGGCTCCAAATATATGAGCCTCAACTCTCTTAGCTGGGGCTGTAGCAGCCTCATGAATATCTATATATGGCCTAGCCATTGTGGAACAGAGTGCCACACCAAATGAGTGTGGGTTACACTGGCAGGTGTGAGATCCATGAACTCTCCTCACCCTCACCATGTTTTACTTACGTTCTTCTGTCAGCTCAGCTGCAGCTTTTGTGCACAGTTCACTCAAATCTCTCAAACTGAGCAGCAGTGAGATGGATGCTGTGTTTGGATGCTAGACCTTCAAAGAATAAACATCTGGCTGCTTCAGCGAGTGGAGCAGGCCATTCAGTAGGTGTTATATTTCCATCTGAGTATTGAATTAATGCTAAAGTTGTGTTTAAAAGTGCCTACTGAAAGTTCTCTCATGAAATGACATGTAAAATTGACGTCCAGACTATTAGTTATCAGTGATTACACAGTACTCTTTGCATGTGAGGGAATATACATTCTGGCTTCCTGGTTAAATTCCATTTTATATAATTCCATTCTCTTTCCTTAAAATTACCACTTCTGTTTTAATTGGATAAGGGTGTTCATCTTCATTCCCATCCCTAAAATATTACACTGCTTTGCAGTGCATGGTTAAACAGGAACTGCATTCCCTCCCAAAAGATGCTAGGTTTGACTGGTAGGTGAAGAGATTCCTGAGATTAGTTTATGTATTAGTTTAAGTTCTGTATGATGGGAGCTGCTACTGGCATAATCAGTAAATGTGGGACATTATTAACTTCTTCCTCCACAAAGGAAGAGCAGATTGTAATCTCAATCACTGTGCTGTAATTCTTCAGTAACTCTTCCACAGAAGGAAAGGAGTACTTGTGGCACCTTAGAGACTAACAAATTTATTTGAGCATAAGCTTTCGTGAGCTACAGCTTATGCTCAAATAAATTTGTTAGTCTCTAAGGTGCCACAAGTACTCCTTCTCTTTTTGCGAATACAGACTAACACGGCTGCTACTCTGAAATCTTCCACAGAAGCTGATTGTCCAATAAACCCAGTGATCTCTCTGTTGTCTGACTTTCCCCGTATTGCAACAATAAGCACTGAGTTCTGTTGCTGTGCCAAAGGGGTGGGGGAAGAGGCAGTGAGCCAGCACACAGAGCATCTGATTGGAATCATATTTCTGTGGAAAAGTTACAGACGGGGTTATTGAAATCTTAGCCTGCAATGCTGTGTGATAGATGAGATAATGATGACACCTGATTCCAATTTGTACTAATTATACATTATAAAATGGAAGGTGTTAGCCAGTGGGTATTCCTGCTGGTTAACAACTTACTTCATGGATTTTCCTCTTTGTCAGTGGAGATCTATATATATTATATATCTGAGTGTTTTTAAATTTTTGTTGTTGTTTCAATTTTATAAAGAGAGATGAAACTAGATACTTCTGTAAGATATAATGCATGGAGTTCATTGCTTTCTTTCATTTGAGATGTGAAAATTCATAATAAACCCCAGCTTTTCTAAGCAGCAAGTTCCAAAGGCAGTGAAGCGTGGTTTGGAGGAAGAGCCAGAGTTGGGAGTTTAAATTCTATCTGTGGCTCTGCCACTTAGTCAGCGTGGGGTTCTGGGCATGCAACTTCACCTCTCCGTGCCTCTGTAGGAAGGTGGTCTTGTGCTTAAGACTGTCTTGGCCAAGTAAATGAATCTTTCTCAATTCTCCAGCAGTAAAATGGGGATAATATTTTTCTGTCTCAAACGGTGTTTTGAGGATAGATACATTAACATTTATGATGTGCACAAAGTATTCTGGTGGTTGTGATCTAGATCATTTCACCAGCTGTAAAATGGGGACACTTTCTTGCGTGCCCCACAGGGCCATTGTAAGTATTTGTTAGCAAATGTTCCTAGCACACTTCAAACACGTAGCTGTAGACCTGATTCTGATCTATTTCACACCAGTGTAAAGCAGGAGTAATCAATGTACTAGACTGTCATCTGGGACTGATATGCACTGGTACAGGTTAAAACAATATGAAGACTCACTCTATACTTGGGCCATAGCCAATGGCCTGTTAGAGCAACCAGAAATCATACAGAGACGCTTTGGGACACTCACTTCTCCGGGGTATATCCCATGCGCCAGCTGCAGGCAGCTGGAGACTGAGGCGTATGCTGGCAATACTCTGGTAGCTCTTTGTGACCCAAGGACCTTACCATGCTGCGATTGGGTAAACCAACTTTAGAACAACTTTGTGTTAGTGGATTAGCTCAAAGCTGTCTTTAAACACTAGAGAATCTAGCTCAATGGATGCCTCTGGTATAAAACTGTTGACAGCGATATCAGAATCAGGCGCATAAACTGCTATGTAAGCGCTAAGTATTAGTAGGGTTAGCTTTAGCATCATAGCCTAAACTTCACCTATGCTGTTGTTTTCTGCATCTGGTGTGTATTTTATTAATTTCCCCTCTGTTTCTGTTTTGTTTTCAGCCTATGTGCTGACACAGTACTGGTTTTGTATCCAAAAGAAGAGTTCCCAGAACTGCACAGTGCCTGATCCAAACAAACACTTTGATGTTCCTAGCTGGACTACGTAGGTAAAAAACTCAAAATATGTGTATTCATTTTATTTGATTTTCAGTAAACAAATGATTGTCCAGAAAAGATTGTTTGTTATGAGAAGTAAGGCTCATTTGGAATCCATGGGAACATTTGATCATCCACCCTAACTTTGAGACAGGTGGCCTTACCACATAGTATTATGGATGTCATCTTGAATACATACTTGCATGTCCCTCTGGGCCTCCTGTCAAATCTTCTCTGAGAAGAGCAAAGTACAATGGTAATGTTGATAAGTGGGGGAAAGTTTATTGTAGAAAATTCCTCCGTTGTATTCTACTAATTAATTTTGAACTTTTGTGTAAGCCTTGCTACAGCACTTTACAGGGTTAATTTATAATGCCTCCTCTAAATTCAATTAAATCTTAGAGTTTAGCCCCATAGTTCACTCACAGGACTTCCCCGCAGCAGAGTTGATTTGATTGTTTAGGTCAGAAGTAGAGTGAGGTTAAAAATATAGGAGATTTTGGCCCTGATGCATCCAGTTCATTTCAGTAAGGGTTTCCCCATGCAGTTACCCTTCCCAATTGGGAGCCTTAATCTGGTGTACCTTCAGCAAGTCAACTCCTAGTGTTGCAAATATAGACAAAAAACTGAGTTGTCCTGAATAAATTGGAGCAGTATGTCTTAGCATATTTTCTTTGCTTTTTTTCCCCAAGATGTATCTTTCTTTCTGTGTCAGTAGGAGGAACATTTAAATCTCATCTGGCTACTAAGGTGAACCTGAATTGCAGAATTCATGTCTATGTTTTTGGTATTTTCTGTTATTGAACATGGCTTTCTGTAAAACTTACCCTTTGATAATGCTGATACTGTGGAACTGTGCTATGTGACAAATATAGCAGTGTCTTAAAAGCCTGTATGCACACACACACACACACACACACACACTTTTTTTACATGTAAAAAGGCTCCTCCCTCACATACCTGCATTGAGAACTGCAGCACTGATAATACACTATGACTATTTTGTGAAATGTGTAAGATTCTAGCCACTACATTCAGTTTGGAGAAAGCATCTGATCAAGCTGTAGCATGAAAGCATGTTGATGGCACATCAACTAAACCTTGTGGTTTCAACACTAGCAATAAGCTGCTGAAATGAATCTTGAAGCAAGGCTTACCCCTTGCTTCCACATCTTGAAATTAGGGTATGCTATCTTGCATACAGTAGCATAGCTGGCATCCCTAAAATTACAATTTACAAAGCTGCTCAAAATTATATCGATCTATTCACCAGTTAGCGAGGTTTTTTTCTTATATATAAAGCTTCAGCAGCAGTGGCAACTATATTATGTGTGTTTATATACATACATGCATTCCTTTATCTTTCTTTTAATTTATTCACTGATCCATATCAGTTGTTCTGTGTGGATATCCTTTTTAAATTGCATTTAAATTTATTAATGTAATTACATTTACATTTTTCCTTTTAATGGCTAGACCATTTGCCACCAATCATAAAGGGTCAGGCTTTCCTTCTGAGTGAGGGGAGGCTCAGATTGTCTCTTGATATCCACAAGCCTCTTATTGACCTTAATAATAGCTGGGCAGGACAGTGATCTCAGAGGAAGGTGGGCATGCAGGGAATTTGAAAAAAGAACAAATCTGCCTTGCCTCTGGATTTCAATGACCTCACTTTCATGTGTGTGTGGTTTAAAAAATATGATGCCTAGGTTCAGAGAACTGTGACTGAACTTGTTCTGAACTGTGAACATTTTCAGTGTAAAGAGAAGGTTATAGATGCAAGCTGCAGCTGAATGTATATAACACATTTCTGTTAGCTTCATGCAACTCACATCTCTCTCTCTTTCTCTGCCAGATCACTATGAAGACAGTAGAGAAACCCAAATCAAAGCAAAATGTAAAGGTTTAAGGCATGAAATATGTAGTCCAGTTAGTAGAGATGTACAAGTCAACAAATCTTTCAGAAAGTCAGAAGCAAGTAATAATTTTTCTGACTGCAACTTAGATAAAAAGCAAATACCATTAGTGCAAAATAATGGAAAATGTATTGCTTTTAATGGATTACATGTATAAGGAAATAATGAAATAATGTGTTGTACTTCTTACAAAAGTGCAATATGTCAAACAGAATTTGTCAGCTCACCAGCACTCATTACATTAAGTAAACGCAAGATAAACAGAATCATTTGATACACACAGAGTTTAATCAGTTATACCATTTCGTATGTCTGAATCTCAAATTCTCTCCAAGTTTAGATGTAATGATTATTAAGACATTTTCAGTTTGCCTTATCACAAATACTGGCTATACTTTAGTAGCTTTGGATGGATCTGTTAAGGTTTATTGTACATAATATCAATATCTATTACAAACAAGTAAAAGGAAGAATAACCAAAGTGATGTCATTCTTATGAATCCCTGAGCTCATAGACTTTAAGGTCAGAAGGGACCATAATGATCATCTAGTCTGACCTCCTGCACAATGCAGGCCACAGAATCTCACCCACCCACTCCTGTAACAAACCCCGGACCTATGTCTGAGCTATTGAGGTCCTCAACTCGTGGTTTAAAGACTTCAAGGTACAGAGACTCCTCCAGCAAGTGACCCGTGCCCCATGCTGCAGAGGGAGGCGAAAAACTCCCAGGGCCTCTTCCAATCTGCCCTGCAGAAAAATTCCTTACCGACCCCAAATATGGAGATCAGCTGAACCCTGAGCATGTGGACAAGACTCACCAGCCAGACAAAAGAATTCTCTGTAGTAACTCAGTAGTAACTCTGTAGTAACTCAGATCTTTTGCCCCCACTGCTCCCCTTGGAAGGCTATTCCAGAACTTCACTCCTCTGACGGTTAGAAACCTTTGTCTAATTTCAAGTCTAAACTTCCTGATGGACAGTTTATATCCATTTGTTCTTTTGTCCACATGGTACTGAGCTTTAATAATTCATCTCCCTCTCCGGTATTTATCCCTCTGATAAATTTATAGAGAGCAATCGTACCTCCCCTTAGCCTTCTTTTGGTTAGGCTAAACAGGCCAGGCTCTTTGAGTCACCTTTCATAAGACAGGTTTTCCATTCCTCGGATCATCCT
Source organism: Dermochelys coriacea (assembly GCF_009764565.3). Taxonomy (NCBI): domain Eukaryota; kingdom Metazoa; phylum Chordata; order Testudines; family Dermochelyidae; genus Dermochelys; species Dermochelys coriacea. The sequence continues at coordinate 139,217,531 of NC_050070.1, forward strand.
AGTAGCCCTTCTCTGTACCTGTTCCAGTTTGAATTCATCCTTCATAAAAACAGGAGACCAGAACTGCACACAATATTCCAGATGAGGTCTCACCAGTGCCTTGTATAACTGTACTAAAACCTCCTTATCTCTACTGCAAATACCGCCCCTGATTCATCCCAAGACCTCATTAGCTTTTTTCACAGCCATATCACATTGGCAGCTCATAATCATCCTATGATCAACCAATACTCTGAGGTCCTTCTCCTCCTCTGTTACTTTCAAGTGATGCATCCCCAGTTTATAACAAAAATTCTTGTTGTTAATCCCTAAATTCATGACCTTGCACTTTTCACTATTAAATTTCCTCCTATTACTATTGCTCCAATTTACAAGGTCATCCAGATCTTCCTGTATGATATCCCATCCCTCTCTCTGTTTTGTGTGGCAAATTGCTACCACTACTATGATGGGTCTCATGCTTTCTCTTCGGGGGGGGGGAGAATTCAGGGCACACTTTCTTGCCCCTGAACTTGGGTATTAACTGCCCCACTAGTGTCCAAGAGGAGGGGAGTGGAGAGGGAGGGACCCCGGCCCATCCTCTACTCCAAGTCCCAGCCCAGGTGCCCTAGGGATAGAAGTAACCCACTAGAACTAGCAGTTCCTTCCCCTGGGCTACTTCCCTCTCTTGCCCTTCACTTTGTGGCGCTTCCTGCCCTCCTTCTGCACAAACCAGGTGTCCCTTTACCTAGAGTCTTGGTCTTCTTAGCCCACTGCAGCACTTCTCCAAACTGCTCTCTGCTCCAGCACCAATCCACTCTGTTTCAACTCCTCCAAACTGCTCTCTGCTTCAACACCAATCCACTCTGTTTCAACTCCTCCCCTTTTCTGATTGAAGGGGGGGGTTATCATGTGACTGGCTTCAGGTGCTTTAATTAATTTATGGCAAACTTTCTTCCCTCTACAGGGAATACGGCTCCCTTCTAATACTCTCCTGCTGCCCTCTGGCCATGCTGTATCACAATTGGCAATACCTCCCAGCAAATTTTATTAGCACATTCCTACTTTTTGTGCCAAGATCAGTAATAAAAAGACTAAATACAATTAGTCCCAAAAGCGATCCCTGAGGAACTTCACTAGTAACCTTCTTCCAGCCTGACAGTTCACCTTTCAGTGTGACCTCTTGTAGTTTCCCCTTTAACCAGTTCCTTATCCACCTTTTAATTTTCATATTGGTCCCCATCTTTTCCTATTTAACTAATAATTCCCCATGTGGAACCATATCAAATGCCTTTCTGAAATCAAGGTAAATTAGATCCACTGCATTTCCTTTATCTAAAAAATCTGTTACCTTCTCAAAGAAGGAGATCAGATTGGTTTGGCATGATCTACCTTTTGTAAAACCATGTTGTATTTTGTCCCATGTACCATTGATCTTAATGTCCTTAACTACTTTCTCCTTCAAATTTTTTTCCAAGACCTTGCATACTACAGATGTCAAACTAACAGGCCTGTAGTTACCCGGATCTAGGGAGGGGCTGCACAGAGAAGGACCAGAGCGAAGTTATATCCTTAGAAAGTTGGTCACACATTCATGTTAATTTTTTTAAAAGTGTTTTAATACTTTTAATATTTATTTGTACAATTAATTTTGTTCAATATAGCATAAAATATCTTTGTTTTTCTTTTTCAAATACATTTAAAATCCATCTATCGAGAATTCTATAAGTCAGTGAGGCAACATAATTTTTTTTTCTCCTGGTGGTTTTGCTCATCAACAACTAATACATTTTATGGGGGTTTAATAATAGGTTAGGCCATATAAGTTTACAGTGTTAAGGAGGAATTATCCAATTTATATTATAATGTAATTTGTATATACGATTATTATGAGTTTACACTGTTATTTGTTGCAGTGAAAGTAGCTGTTTGTTGGGCCAAATCCTATAGGACATAATTGTTGTTTTTTGGTAAGTCCTTACTTGGGCAAAACTCCCATTTGCCTTCATTTGAGTAGGAACATCAGAACTGGAACCATTATGTTTGCATGTCTAGACTGGAGTATAAAGATGGTGTCCCATCTGGGATATTAAGGAAACTACTGTGCTTGATAAAGATGATGCTTGACTTGAAATTAATTTCCTTTGGATATGTAACCGTCTTTGATTATTTAATTTGGTTCAGGCAGAAGCTATCATTAGGTGAGGTGTTCAGAGAACTGGGATGTGACTTTATAAGAAACTAATTAAGATGATGATGTATGTTTTGGGGTAAAATAACACAAAGTAGTAATTGTAATTATTATGGAACATCTTGAGACAGATGTACTTTTTGTGGTATCCATACATTGGTATTCTAAAGTGATTTGTGGCCGGCATCATCTGTTCAGGTAAATAATGAAAATGTTGATACATTTGAATTTAAGTAGGCAGAACACATTACCCTCAACTGGAATTTTCCCAAAGCAGTGTTTTAACATCCTTTTTCTTATTCAGTGTATCACTGAATCTTAAATGATTGGAACTAGTACCTAGGTTTCCATTAAATCGGAAAAACAGCAGTTTTAGCAACACAGTCAACCCTGTTCTATTCAGTTGCATAGGTTCAGTATTTGGAAAGAAGAGTACCGCCTTTTTCAATTATAATTTCAACTTCCTGTAGCTCTTTTGAAAGTTTTGAATTCATGTACTAATACTGCTTAACCTGTGAGGACTGACTACTTCACAGGAGAAAGTGGTATTTTAGATATAGGCTGCAGGAACACCATAATTTCCATAACTACATCAAAGGAAGTACCTTATAAATAAAATAGGTTTTCCTTGGGAGTTACAATACCATTTCCTTTATAATTTAAATCATCTAAAGTTAAATAAAATAGTTCAGAGAGCCCCCCCCCCTCCCCTGGTATAACACTTCATTTAAGTTCTAACACTATACTATATTTCTATTAATTGGAAGCATTTTGCTATCTATTTAATCATTTATATTTAATTTTGCCAATAATTTAAAAATATGTTCATTGCATTAAAGCTCTTTTTTAAAACATGTTTCTTTTTTATCCAGTGCATTGTTACAGCTCAATTTGCCTGCCATTCTCCTTTTATTGTCTTATTCTTAGTATTATTTAAAGCCTTAAATAAAATTAATACTCTTGTATCAGAAAAGACTGCCCATTGCCCTGTCTTTCCTCATCATAAATATTCTGGTTTATGGGACTGGAATTTTGGACCATGCCAATACATAACCTCAAGAGGACAGAAGGACAGGCTTTTTTTCTTTTTTTGGTTGAGAGCTCTTTACTCTCTCATTCCAGCTATTCCAAAATTCACATATTGCTCTTTTCAGGGTAAAGTAATACTTGTGCAAAGTACACTAATAATGCTCATCCAGGAATCACATTAAAACCCTGGAGTAAGCATTGCTATCCCCATTTTACAGATGGTAACACTAAGGCAAAAAAAAGATGTAAGGTAAGTCTGCACAACAGCTGAGAGGTTGTTGTGCAGGACAGACACACTAAAAATAACATTGTGGCTGCAGCGTCAAGAGTAATGGCTCGTGCTAGCCTCCTGAGTTTGGCTGGATTGTATTCAGGCAATGTAGCCCAAGCTGCTGTCCATGTTGCCAGAGCCACGCTGCTATTTTTAGCGTGCTAGCTCGAGCAGAGCTAGTGCCTGTATATCTGCCCCCACTGGGAATCACACCTCCTAGCTCCTGTGCAGACATTACCTCAGTTAAGTAAGCTGCTGATGTTCATGAGATGAATGATAGAGGTGATTTCCAGATCCCAGTTTTAATCACCACACATATCTCCCTCCCTTAAGGATTTGTTATTTTTTTAAACTGGACATGATTTGCCTGCAAAAAAAAAAAAGGTAGAATGAAGTGTGAATTCCGCTCTGCTTTCTGATGCAGAACCTTCAAAGAGTAACAAACCTAGGAAGAATCTAGGAAGATAACGTTAATACACTTCAGGCTTTTGTAGTGAGAAAATTTTGGTACTCCTTGGTAAGAATCATAGAATCATAGAATATCAGGGTTGGAAGGGACCCCAGAAGGTCATCTAGTCCAACCCCCTGCTCAAAGCAGGACCAAGTCCCAGTTAAATCATCCCAGCCAGGGCTTTGTCAAGCCTGACCTTAAAAACCTCTAAGGAAGGAGATTCTACCACCTCCCTAGGTAACGCATTCCAGTGTTTCACCACCCTCTTAGTGAAAAAGTTTTTCCTAATATCCAATCTAAACCTCCCCCATTGCAACTTGAGACCATTACTCCTCGTTCTGTCATCTGCTACCATTGAGAACAGTCTAGAGCCATCCTCTTTGAAACCCCCTTTCAGGTAGTTGAAAGCAGCTATCAAATCCCCCCTCATTCTTCTCTTCTGCAGACTAAACAATCCCAGCTCCCTCAGCCTCTCCTCATAAGTCATGTGCTCTAGACCCCTAATCATTTTCGTTGCCCTTCGTTGTACTCTTTCCAATTTATCCACATCCTTCCTGTAGTGTGGGGCCCAAAACTGGACACAGTACTCCAGATGAGGCCTCACCAGTGTCGAATAGAGGGGAACGATCACGTCCCTCGATCTGCTCGCTATGCCCCTACTTATACATCCCAAAATGCCATTGGCCTTCTTGGCAACAAGGGCACACTGCTGACTCATATCCAGCTTCTCGTCCACTGTCACCCCTAGGTCCTTTTCCGCAGAACTGCTGCCGAGCCATTCGGTCCCTAGTCTGTAGCGGTGCATTGGATTCTTCCATCCTAAGTGCAGGACCCTGCACTTATCCTTATTGAACCTCATTAGATTTCTTTTGGCCCAATCCTCCAATTTGTCTAGGTCCTTCTGTATCCTATCCCTCCCCTCCAGCGTATCTACCACTCCTCCCAGTTTAGTATCATCCGCAAATTTGCTGAGAGTGCAATCCACACCATCCTCCAGATCATTTATGATGTAACAACGTTTTAAAAAGTCTCCTCCCTGCCTCTTTTTTTTCCCTATTGCAAGAGGCTGTGACAGAATAACCCCAAATAGGTTGTGATTCTTCATAGCATGGAAGGTAATTAATTTATAATATCGAACCTTGTGTAATATTCACAGCATTGCAATATGGCTATGTTTGGAGATAATCTAAGCATGTGAAATGCTCACAGAAGCTGAAACAGCTTGTATAATAGAAGCTGAACAATCCCATGTCCATGACCTATTCCCACTCCAGAGTCAGCTAAATCATTCACTAACCCCAAATCAATCCCCTTTCATGTTTTAAAAAAGCTGTTGGTTTGGTCTGAGGGGTACTATTATGTTTGTTTCAATGAATAATTAGTTAATCCATTTCCATGTAGGGGAAAATCTCTGCAACACAATATTCAGCACTATTGAAATCTAACACAGACCAATACAGCCACATTTTCCTCTCACACTGCTATATAATTTTATTATAAATGCCAGTGTTAAGGCCAATACTAGTGTTAGTGCCAACAAGGAATGGTGTCACAGCTTGTCAGCATTATGTAAATTAAATCACTTTGGCTCTTAGACCCCCCCCCACTGAAATACATTCACTATTTGGAATGCACACAATGTTTTACTTCACTTAGCCATTAACAGATCTAATTGACACCAAACACATTGACACAGGTTTGTACATCAAAAGAACATCTCTTCCTAAGAAAAAAAAACAAGACACCTTTTAAACATTCCTATGTGTTGGTGATTATTATGGATAGGGAGTGACCATTGTGTTTATGCCAAATCGCTTCCATTTTGTAGGTCCCCTATAATTTTGGAGAATTGATTTGTCCTGGAAATCGTTATTTTAGCACTGAAGGGAAAGGGGAATATTTTTGCATAAACAGACAGACAGGTTGGGGGAAATGGGCAGAGCAAATAAGAGAGATTTGGGGGTTGGAGTGAGGATGGGGGGGAAGAGTCAGAGAGAAAGGTAAATGGAGGAAAACAGGGAAGAGAGAATCAATTGAAAAGAGAGAGGGATTGAAAAGAGAGAGGGAAATTCTGGGTGGGAGTGATAAGGCACTAGAAGGAGACCAGAAATAGTGGGGAAAGAGTGGAAGGAAAATAATCTCTAAACAAGGAAAGGAGGTAAGGGCAAGTCAAAATTCCAGGGAGAGAAGATATAACTTGGGAAGGGGAAATAGAGGGTGATGATTCCTTGTGATAGTGCCAAAGAGGGAAACAGGCCTGCCCCTTGCTCCCCCTTCAAAACATCTTTTAGCCTTGCCAGAAACCCCCAGAGTGGGTAGGCAGGCAGGTCATCATGCTTATTCCCTAAAAGAGGATAACAGGTAGGGGAAGCTAGGGTTTGTTAATAGGATGGGCTGGTTTTGTAATTGAGGATCCTGGTGGTTTTCATAAATATGTATGCGATTCAGAACACCTCCTTTCTGGGGAAGGAGGTGGACAAGTAAACCTGGATTTGTGGTGAGGCCGAGAGATGGCTTCACTCTTTGGTTATGTCTACATTTGAGGTGGGAGGTGTGATTTCCAGCTTGCACAAAATACCCACACTAGCACTGCTCAAGCTAGCAAGCTAAAAATAGGAGTGTAATCTTGATTACCTATTTGGGCAGTTAGACTGGGCCACTGTCCATGCTACCCTGGCTAAAGAGAGATTTTTAGAGCTCTAGCTCCAGTACAGCTAGTGTGCATGCTCCCAGCTGCAGTGTAGAAAATACTTAGCCCTGGTCTACACTATGAGTTTAGGACTAAGTTAGCAGCGTTAGATCAATTTAACCCTTCACCCGTCCACACAATGGAAGCATAAATGAGATGGTGACAGTAATATTCAAAAGTTGTTTCCTTTTTTCCAAGTATTTTAGCTTTGTAAATGATGGGATAGGTAGAGAGTAGTTATCAGTGGTTTGCTATCAAGCTGGTAGGACATATCTAGTGGGCATCAATGTTGTCTAAACAAATTCATTGTCTCTCTGATCTAATCTGGCAAATTGAAGTTATTTTAATTCACTTAAAGTCTATGGGCAGACATGTTGATTTTCAAACTTCGTTGGCTTTTTTAGAGACTGAACAGGTTTTTTTCATCAATACATTTTTATAAAAATATTTAATGTACACCAACCCACATTACATGTTCAGAAACCTAATACATCTAAATAATAGATTAAATCCTTCTGAAAATGAACAATTAATGTACATCTAAATGTTAGTTTTGTGCCTTCCAACTCTCTTAAATTCCCCCATATTTCAAGATAAAATCTATTCATGGTGCAAACTCATTAAAAGGATAATGAAAAATAGTAATAATAATATCCTTGATTCAATAAAAGGTATATGGCTTCCAGACCATGGAATCTCATGTTAGGTTGAGGAAGCATTTAAAAAACCAAATTAGACATATTTTCTATTGATTCAAACCCTAAGAGTTTTATGAGACAAGAAAGAGGATTTAGTTATGGAGGCCTAAAATAAATAATTCTGTTTTCAATTTATATTCCAAGCATTTCATTAAGGCTTAAATAAATCTTTATATAGCTCTGTTGTATATCATTGAAAACACTTCCTTTCACTTCTTGTTTCTTAATATTTTTCTAGTCTTCAATTTGTCCTCATTTTTCTACTTTTCAAAAACTGCACTTCTTCATGTGAAGAGTAGACCTTATGTGATTAAATCACAAAGGGAATAGACTCTGTATAATGAGATATATACTACTATGGTGAATGGAAATCGTTAACAGTGCTTTGCTGCTGTTGTCGTGATTATGTTCAAACTTAAGCAAAAATGACAATCGATTACCCAATAAGATCAAAGCATAACTAATTCTAATGGTATAACCTCCGTCCCCCCTCCACTCCTCTTTGCTCCCCAATATTTTATAGGTTAATAAAGCAGGAAGACTGTTTCCATCTTGTATCTTGGTGAGGGCACTGTTGTTTGCACAGAGAGGCAAGGGAGAAGGGCAGATATCCTTTCCTCTAGGTAGCTTCTACTTCATGGGTTTCTCCATCGCCTTTATAATCCGCCCTATATCAGCCATGTGTTAAGTGGGAACTAGGATTCTCCTTCTAATCTCTTATTTACTGGGATTTCAGAAGTGTCTTGATACCTTGTTGCAGTGATATAATCGCAGGCTCTTGTTGAACTGTTTCTATAGTAGTAATCTGAGATGTATCTTATTTATCAGGTTACATCCTGCCACTTCTTCTTTTCCAAAGGTACCATCCTTGGTGCCCTCTTCCATTTCCACACACTTTCCTTGAACCATTCCATAAGTCTTCCTCTTCTTCAAATCCCTTTTCAAGAGCTTGCTGTGATGTCTACAAGAAGCTAACCAAGTAGTAATGAATTGGTTGAAGATGAGTTCAGGCGTATGTGGTTCATATTTATTTAACCACAACAAAGGATATATTTAATATACATGTGAAATGCATCTAATGCTTAATTAATTAATGTGTATATTTTTAACCATATCCCTTTTCTTCAGTTATAGATTATGAGCTCTTTGAGGCAGGAACTGTCTTCTTAGCTGGAAAGATAGTGACTGGCATATTGTGGCTGCTTCCTGGATACAAATATGAATAACAGTTGAGGTGTCAGTTCTGCTGCAGACATTAATGAATGGTTTAAAAACTAGAGAAATTGGAGGACACATAGAAATGGACTAGACAAAGACACTACATGTATTTTTCCTTGTTTTTTTCTTCCTTTTATTTATATATGGTTTTAAACTTTCTAACTAGAACCATAAATATCAGGCTTCCATTATTCACTATTGATAATCCTTAAAGAGCAGAAAAAATTACATAGCATGGAGCTACTTTCCCAACTTTTTAGACATGTTCTCTTATTGGGCCTTAATACTAAAGAAGTCCCCAGTCATTTTTTAATGTACATGCCTGACACTTACCGAGATGGCCACCATCAGTTTCACTGACACTGATAGAAAGATAAAGGTCATGTTTTCACATCGCTTTAAAATTGTTCATTAATGTGTTCATTTCACGGGGCACATATTACAAAGTTAATTCTTCAGTATCAGGTTCACAGGGATGATCCTGGGAGACGCTGAGCCCCCTCATACTCCGTTGGCTTCAGTAGGAGATGAAGGTAAATCAGCACTTCTCAGGATCAGACCCAGAATTATTGTGAATGCTGTGTTAAGAAAATTATTTTCATAAGACTGAAAAAGGTTAGAGAAGATTATTTCAATGTTCAGAGCAATTTGAATTCCACTTTTCTGAAATAGTACAGAGTTACATTCTGAACAACAAATTACTTAACTGAGAATACTGAACAGGTGCAATTCATAGTTTCAGAACAGATTAAATGGGGCAAATTTGGTCCTGATATATGTTCATCCAAATCCACTGATGTCATGTGAGCAAGAGAATCATAGAATCATAGAATCATAGAATATCAGGGTTGGAAGGGACCCCAGAAGGTCATCTAGTCCAACCCCCTGCTCAAAGCAGGACCAAGTCCCAGTTAAATCATCCCAGCCAGGGCTTTGTCAAGCCTGACCTTAAAAACCTCTAAGGAAGGAGATTCTACCACCTCCCTAGGTAACGCATTCCAGTGTTTCACCACCCTCTTAGTGAAAAAGTTTTTCCTAATATCCAATCTAAACCTCCCCCATTGCAACTTGAGACCATTACTCCTCGTTCTGTCATCTGCTACCATTGAGAACAGTCTAGAGCCATCCTCTTTGAAACCCCCTTTCAGGTAGTTGAAAGCAGCTATCAAATCCCCCCTCATTCTTCTCTTCTGCAGACTAAACAATCCCAGCTCCCTCAGCCTCTCCTCATAAGTCATGTGCTCTAGACCCCTAATCATTTTCGTTGCCCTTCGTTGTACTCTTTCCAATTTATCCACATCCTTCCTGTAGTGTGGGGCCCAAAACTGGACACAGTACTCCAGATGAGGCCTCACCAGTGTCGAATAGAGGGGAACGATCACGTCCCTCGATCTGCTCGCTATGCCCCTACTTATACATCCCAAAATGCCATTGGCCTTCTTGGCAACAAGGGCACACTGCTGACTCATATCCAGCTTCTCGTCCACTGTCACCCCTAGGTCCTTTTCCGCAGAACTGCTGCCGAGCCATTCGGTCCCTAGTCTGTAGCGGTGCATTGGATTCTTCCATCCTAAGTGCAGGACCCTGCACTTATCCTTATTGAACCTCATTAGATTTCTTTTGGCCCAATCCTCCAATTTGTCTAGGTCCTTCTGTATCCTATCCCTCCCCTCCAGCGTATCTACCACTCCTCCCAGTTTAGTATCATCCGCAAATTTGCTGAGAGTGCAATCCACACCATCCTCCAGATCATTTATGAAGATATTGAACAAAACGGGCCCCAGGACCGACCCCTGGGGCACTCCACTTGACACCGGCTGCCAACTAGACATGGAGCCATTGATCACTACCCGTTGAGCCCGACAATCTAGCCAGCTTTCTACCCACCTTATAGTGCATTCATCCAGCCCATACTTCCTTAACTTGCTGACAAGAATGCTGTGGGAGACCGTGTCAAAAGCTTTGCTAAAGTCAAGAAACAATACATCCACTGCTTTCCCTTCATCCACAGAACCAGTAATCTCATCATAAAAGGCGATTAGATTAGTCAGGCATGACCTTCCCTTGGTGAATCCATGCTGACTGTTCCTGATCACTTTCCTCTCCTCTAAGTGCTTCAGGATTGATTCTTTGAGGACCTGCTCCATGATTTTTCCAGGGACTGAGGTGAGGCTGACTGGCCTGTAGTTCCCAGGATCCTCCTTCTTCCCTTTTTTAAAGATGGGCACTACATTAGCCTTTTTCCAGTCATCCGGGACTTCCCCCGTTCGCCACGAGTTTTCAAAGATAATGGCCAAGGGCTCTGCAATCACAGCCGCCAATTCCTTCAGCACTCTCGGATGCAATTCGTCCGGCCCCATGGACTTGTGCACGTCCAGCTTTTCTAAATAGTCCCTAACCACCTCTATCTCTACAGAGGGCTGGCCATCTCTTCCCCATTTTGTGTTGCCCAGCACAGCAGTCTGGGAGCTGACCTTGTTAGTGAAAACAGAGGCAAAAAAAGCATTGAGTACATTAGCTTTTTCCACATCCTCTGTCACTAGCTTGCCTCCCTCATTCAGTAAGGGGCCCACACTTTCCTTGGCTTTCTTCTTGTTGCCAACATACCTGAAGAAACCCTTCTTGTTACTCTTGACATCTCTTGCTAGCTGCAGCTCCAGGTGCGATTTGGCCCTCCTGATATCTTTCCTACATGCCCGAGCAATATTTTTATACTCTTCCCTGGTCATATGTCCAACCTTCCACTTCTTGTAAGCTTCTTTTTTATGTTTAAGATCCGCTAGGATTTCACCATTAAGCCAAGCTGGTCGCCTGCCATATTTACTATTCTTTCGACTCATCGGGATGGTTTGTCCCTGTAACCTCAACAGGGATTCCTTGAAATACAGCCAGCTCTCCTGGACTCCCTTCCCTTTCATGTTAGTCCCCCAGGGGATCCTGGCCATCTGTTCCCTGAGGGAGTCAAAGTCTGCTTTCCTGAAGTCCAGGGTCCGTATCCTGCTGCTTACCTTTCTTCCCTGCGTCAGGATCCTGAACTCAACCAACTCATGGTCACTGCCTCCCAGATTCCCATCCACTTTTGCTTCCCCCACTAATTCTACCCGGTTTGTGAGCAGCAGGTCAAGAAAAGCGCTCCCCCTAGTTGGCTCCCCTAGCACTTGCACCAGGAAATTGTCCCCTACGCTTTCCAAAAACTTCCTGGATTGTCTATGCACCGCTGTATTGCTCTCCCAGCAGATATCAGGAAAATTAAAGTCACCCATGAGAATCAGGGCATGCGATCTAGTAGCTTCCGTGAGTTGCCGGAAGAAAGCCTCATCCACCTCATCCCCCTGGTCCGGTGGTCTATAGCAGACTCCCACCATGACATCATTCTTGTTGCACACACTTCTAAACTTAATCCAGAGACACTCAGGTTTTTCCACAGTTTCGTACCGGAGCTCTGAGCAGTCATACTGCTCCCTTACATACAGTGCTACTCCCCCACCTTTTTGCCAATACATTTGCCAATAGAAGAGTTTTGCCAATACATTTGCTTTCATCTGTAATCAGTTTTATCTTCAGTGCCTTCATGTTTAACACTGACTTGTGGTTTGTGAAGCATTAGCTATTAATAAGGGTATAATTATCTCTATGGAGCAAATTCCTTCCCTCTGACTTGAACCATGACTGCTAGGGCCATTTTATACAGCTGATAGAGAAAACTATGTTAAAAGATTAATACCAATGGAAGGAGAGAAATGATTCATGCACGGATATGTAAAACTAACCGTTTTCTATGTTTGTTTCATTTCACTCAGCCCCTCCATGAAGTTAATGAAAACAATTTCAAAATGCTTTGGAACTAGCTTCAGGATTTTTTTTTAACTTTCAATGGTACGAGACATAACATTGGATAAGTTGGTTGGGAAGTAAACCGAAACAAAATAAAATAGTCACCAAGAAACTCTTGAAGATTTAGAAATCAAACAGCTTTAAGAAATACTTCAGCAAACTAATGAGTGACATCCTTTGGACATTCATATGAATATTCATAATTATTATTGGAATTACTCACTGCCAATTCATTTGAAAATGAACAGGTTTTAAAAACTAGAGTTTAGGAGCTTCTCCTTAGAATAGATTTAAGTTAAGTCAGCCCAGAAGCTAGATGGCAATATTATTCTCTACCATGCAGAGTCCTATTGTTGATTCCTTGGTAGGTACTTAGGGTAAGAACCTAAGAATAGCCATATTGAGTCAAACCAAAGATCCATCTAGCCCAGTATCCTGTCTTCCAACAGTGGCAAATGCCAAGTGTGTCAGAGGGAATGAACAGAGCAGGTAATTATTGGGTGATCGATCCCCTGTTGTCCACTCCCAGCTTCTGGCAATCAGAGGCTAGGGACACACAGACCATGGGGTTGCATCCCTGACCATCTTAGCTAATAGCTACTGATGGACCTATCTCCAGGACCTTATATAATTCTGTTTTGAGTCCCATTATACTTTTGGCCTTCAAAACATCATCTGGCTAAAGTTCTATACATTGAGTGTGTTGTGTGAAGAAGTACTTCCTTTTGTTTGCTTTAAACCTGCTTCTTGTTAATTTCATTGGATGGCCTCTGGTTCTTGTGTATGTGAAGGAATGAATAAACAGTTCCTTATTCATTTTCTCCACACCATTCATGATTTTATTGACCTCTATCATATCCCCCTTAGTTGTTTATTTTCCAAGCTGAAAAGTCCCCGTCTTTCCCATTGCTCCTGATATGGAAGATGTTCCATATCCCTAATCATTTTTGTTACCCTTCTTTGCATCTTTTCCAGTTCTAAAATAGCATTTTTGAGATGGGGCGACCAGAACTGCAGGTGGTATTCAAGGTGTGGGTGTAGGGTGACCAGATGTCCTGATTGTATAGGGACATACAATCCCGATTTTGGGGTCTTTTTCTTATATAGGTTCTTATAACACCCCCCACCCCCTGTCCCGTTTTTTCACATTTGCTCTCTGATCACTCTATGTGGGTGTACTGTGGATTTATATAGAGGCAATATGCTATTTTCTGTCTTGTTATCTATCTCTTTTCTAATGTTTCCTAACATTCTGTTAGCTTTAACACCATTTTAAAACCACCTCCTCTGGCTATATATCCCTCTGAGGCATTGCTTTAAAAAAATCATATATCAACTGACTGCACTTCTATGAATCAGTGTGGTTGCTCCGTCTTTCAGTGAGAGAAGCTGGAGGACCGTGAGCAGAGTATTTGCCAAAGAATGCAAACTCAGTTTGACATTGGTTTCCACTTGTTCTGTCCTTTTAGGTCTAAGATATTTGAGGCATAAATAATTATACAGCTTTGAACTTCTGCTAGTACTTCCAATCCAAGGAACTTGAAACATCAGTATATGTATTTCTCATATATCAGATTCAGAAATTCCCCGCTGGCTGATATTAAAGTGACAGAGTTTTTATTTTGGGGAGTTGGGAGATGGTGGAGAGTGTGTGTTTGTTTGTGTGTGTGTGTGTGTGTGGGAAGGGATTCATTTGACCTCAGGGCTTAAAATTAAAGGATTAAAATATTCCATTTTTCCAATACACTAATGAGCATAAAAATGGTAATATAGAAAAATCAGTGAGTCCCCACTTCTGTTGTGTTATAAACTTAATATTATAAATGCTCATATTTTGAAACAGATGTACATCTTTAATGTATAAAACCAATAAAATTCTTTTCAAAATATCCTAAGCTATAATATCACCTTGAAGAACTCAATTTAAAGAGAGCACCATACATCAATGACTCAGACAAGAATTCTACAAAAGGTGACATTATGAAGATTATATTCATTTAAAGTATGACTTCTTAGCACAGATAATCATTATTTTTGTTAGAATATACAACCTCACAGATGTCATGGGTGCAGAGGTTGCTATACCACAGAGTTTTACATTGTATGAAATTTTCCATCTAATACTGATAAGATTTCATTATTTCACTTGAATCATTGTATAGTAAAAACTAAGAAGGTTTTTGAACAGCAGTTGGGAAGAAAACCCGCTGAACAAATACTATACTTTAGGCTGCTTTCTGATTTTTACACATGGATTCAGTTATTCAAAATGTATCTCACATGTTCTGTTTTATACACTATCTACTGTCATAGGACATGAAACAGGAAAACAATAAAGCACATGCTTAAGCTTTTAATCCAGGCTTTAGCATGTGATAATAGGAATGCTTTCCTGAATCATGTCCATAATCCTTAATTCTGATCTATTAAGCAATAAAGTTCACAAAAGAAATATTTTGAAAATACTTCTGTATGTTTTTTATGGAAGAAAGAACTAGGACACTTGTCAGATGTTATTTTATTCTGTTTGAGGTAATCTATTTGCACCGTTTGCCAGAACTGGAAATGGGTGACGGGATGGATCACTTGGTGATTACCTGTTCTGTTCATTCCCTCTGGGGTGCCTGGCACTGGCCACTGTCGGAAGACAGGATAGTGGGCTAAATGAACCATTGGTCTGACCCAGTATGGCCTTTCTTATTTTCTATTGCACTCATCACAGTAGTAGCTCGGCACCATCCAGTAGTGCATTAAGCACTACACACAAGTAGCATCTGTCATGCGTTATTTCTCCTCCGTGTGGAGAGGATGAGAGAAGTGGGAATAGTGGAGTGTTTTGGTAGGAATTTGTGTTAAATATACACGTTGTTATGTGTGGATATTAGAGAAGGCATGGTTAAAGAAATTAGCCTTCTGTGTGGAACGGAAGGTGGTGAGGTTTGTGGTAGTCATTAGTTCCTGGGGAGTTTCATAGATTCATAGATACTAAGGTCAGAAGGGACCATTCTGATCATCTAGTCCGACCTCCTGCACAGTGCAGGCCACAGAATCTCACCCACCCACTCCTACGAAAAACCTCACCTATGTCTGAGCTATTGAAATCCTCAAATCATGGTTTAAAGACTTCAAGGAGCAGAGAATCCTCCAGCAAGTGATCCATGCCCCATGCTACAGAGGAAGGCGAAAAACCTCCAGGGCCTCTCCAATCTGCCCTGGAGGAAAATTCCTTCCCGACCCCAAATATGGCAATCAGCTAAACCCTGAGCATATGGGCAAGATTCACCAGCCAGATACCCAGGAAAGAATTTTCTATAGTAACTCAGATCCCATCCATCTAATATCCCATCTCAGGGAATTAGTCCTATTTACCTATTTACGTATTTACCTATTTCCCCTGAATATTTAAAGATCAATTACTTACCAAAATCACATTATCCCATCATACCATCTCCTCCATAAACTTATCGAGTAGAATCTTAAAACCATATAGATCTTTTCCCCCACTGCTTCCGTTGGAAGGCTATTCCAAAACTTCACTCCTCTGATGGTTAGAAACCTTTGTCTAATTTCAAGTCTAAACTTCCTGGTGGCCAGTTTATACCCATTTGTTTTTGTGTCCACATTGGTGCTGAGCTTAAATAATTCCTCTCCCTCTCCTGTATTTATCCCTTTGTTATATTTATAGAGAGCAATCATATCTCCCCTCAACCTTCTTTTAGTTAGGCTAAAGAAGCCAAGCTCCTTAAGTCTCATTTCATAAGACAAGTTTTCCATTCCTCGGATCATCCTAGTAGCCCTTCTCTGTACCTGCTCCAGTTTGAATTCATCCTTTTTAAACATGGGAGACCAGAACTGCACACAGTATTCTAGGTGAGGTCTCACCAGTGCCTTGTATAATGGTACTAAAACCTCCTTATCCCTACTGGAAATGCCTCTCCTGATGCATCCCAAAACCGCATTAGCTTTTTTCACAGCTATATCACATTGGCAGCTCATAGTCATCCTATGATCAACCAATATTCCAAGGTCCTTCTCCTCTTCCGTTACTTCTAATTCATGTGTCCCCAACTTATAACTAAAATTCTTGTTATTAATCCCTAAATGCATAACCTTACACTTCTCACTATTAAATTTAATCCTATTACTATTACTCCAGTTTACAAGGTCATCCAGATCCTCCTGTATAATATCCCGATCCTTCTCTGAATTGGCAATACTTCCCAGCTTTATATCATCTGCAAACTTTATTAGCACACTCCCACTTTTTGTGCCAAGGTCAGTAATAAAAAGATTAAATAAGATTGGTCCCAGAACCGATCCCTGAGGAACTCAACTGGTAACCTCCCTCCAACCTGACAGTTCGCCTTTCAGTAGGACCCGTTGCAGTCTCCCCTTTAACCAATTCCTTATCCACCTTTTGATGTTCATATTGATCCCCATCTTCTCCAATTTAACTAATAATTCCCCATGTGGCATGGTATCCAACGCCTTACTGAAATATAGGTAAATTATATCCGCTGCGTTTCCTTTATCTAAAAAATCTGTTACTTTTTCAAAAAAGGAGATTAGGTTGGTTTGGCACGATCTACCTTTTGTAAAACCATGTTGTATTTTGTCCCATTTACCATTGACTTCAATGTCCTTAACTAATTTCTTCTTCAAAATTTTTTTCAGGACTTTGCATACTACAGATGTCAAACTAACAGGCCTGTAGTTACCCGGATCACTTTTTTTTCCTTTCTTAAAAATAGGAACTATATTAGCAATTCTCCAATCATTCGGTACTACTCCTGAGTTTACAGATTCATTAAAAATTTTTGCTAATGGGCTTGCAATTTCAGATGCCAATTCCTTTAATATTCTTGGATGAAGATTATCTGGGCCCCCCGATTTAGTCCCATTAAGCTGTTTCAGTTTCGCTTCTACCTCAGATATGGTAATATCTACCTCCATATCCTCACTCCCATTTGTCATGCTACCATTATCCCTAAGATCCTCTTTAGCCTTATTAAAGACTGAGGCAAAGTATTTGTTTAGATATTGGGCCATGCCTAGATTATCTTTAACCTCCACTCCATCCTCAGTGTTTAGCGGCCCCACTTCTTTCTTAGTTTTCTTCTTATTTATATGGCTATAGAACCTTTTACTATTGGTTTTAATTCCCTTTGCAAGGTCCAACTCTACTCGACTTTTAGCCTGTCTCTCTTGATCCCTACGTGTTCTGACCTCAATTAGGTAGCTTTCCTTGCTGATCCCTCCCATTTTCCACTCCCTGCATGCTTTCTGCTTCTTCTTAATCACCTCTCTAAGATGCTTGCTCATCCAGCTTGGTCTACAACTCCTTCCTATGAATTTTTTCCCCTTTCTTGGGATACAGGCTTCCGATAGCTTCTGCAGCTTTGATTTAAAGTAATCCCAGGCCTCCTCTACCTTTAGATCCATAAATTCTTCAGTCCAATCCACTTCCCTAACTAATTTCCTTAATTTTTGAAATTCAGCCCTTTTGAAATCAAAAACTCTAGTTGCAGATTTATTTTTGTTAATCCTTCCGTTCAGTTTGAACTGAATTAGCTCATGATCACTTGAGCCAAGATTCTTCCCTACAACCATTTCTTCTATGAGGTCCTCGCTACTCACCAAAATTAAATCTAAAATGGCACCCCCTCTAGTCGGTTCAGCAACTACTTGATGAAGGAATCCATCAGCTATCGCATCTAGGAAAATCTGAGCCCTATTATTATTACTAACACTGGTCCTCCAATCTATATCTGGGAAGTTAAAGTCTCCCATGATCACGCAGTTTCCATTAGTATTTACTTGATTAAAAACATTAAAAAGGGCTCTATCCATATCCAAATTAGATCCCAGAGGTCTATAGCACACCCCAAGCACTATCGTAGGAGAGGCTTTTCAAGTTATCTTCCCCAATGTAATTTTTGCCCAGACAGACTCTATCTTATCCATTGCATCGCTTCTTACTTCTTTACATTCTACCTCATCATTGATATACAATGCTACTCCACCACCTTTACCTTTGTTTCTGTCTTTCCTAAACAGCACATACCCTACAATATCTGTAGTCCAGTCATGACTACTATTCCACCATGTTTCTGTTATCCCTATAATATCTGGTTTCACTTCCTGCACCAGTAGCTCTAGTTCCTCCATTTTGTTACCTAGGCTGCTCACATTGGTGTACAAACATCTTAATTTTTGCTGTTTGGCCTCGCTCACATTTTGTACCCTATTAGGCACAGTCATTCTACAGCCAGTATAACCTATTAAACTAGTATCCACACCGGCCTCACTACTTATATACATTCTCCTACCCAAGGCTGTATCCTTTCTTACTTCGTCTTCTTCCCTCTCAATGCTAAAATCTGGCATGGAGATTACCTGGACATCTCCCAACCATCTCCCCCAAATTCCTACTTTAAAGCTCTCTTTAGCAGTTGATCCTTGATCCTAGAAGTCTATTTCCTTCCCTACTCAGATGAAGTCCATCATGAGAGAACTGTCCTCTGTCCATGAATGCCTCCCAGTGGCCATACATCCCAAAGCCCTCTTTATAGCACCACTGCCTAAGCCATCTGTTGACAGTCATAATCTTGTCACACCTTTGTTGCCCTTCTCTAGGAACAGGAAGGATCCCGCTAAAGATCACCTGAGCCTCAATTTCCTTAAGCGTCTTCCCCAGCCTAGCATAGTCTCCCTTAATGCTTTCCAGCGAGAATCTAGCCGTATCATTTGTTCCCACATGAAGGATAATTAGGGGATTCTTTCCCGCTCCCTTTAGGATCCTTTTTAACCTCAGGTCTACATCCCGTATCTTAGCACCCGGAAGATAGCACCCCCTTCTATTCTCTGGATCAGCTCTAGTTACAGGCCTGTCTATTCTCCTCAATAAAGAGTCCCCTATCACATAGACCTGCCTTTTCCTGGTGATGGTGCTATTCTTCTGTCTCTCCCCTATTCCCTCTGGCTGCAAGTTCTTTCCATTCCTATTTTCCCTTATAATCCTCTTCAACCCATCCTGTATCCTCCTGGGGCTCATATTTGGTGTAGTCTCCCTTGACTCTTCCACTTTTCCTATAGGACTAGCCTCTCTTCTCTTCTTCCTTACCCTTCCACCTTCAACAAGTACCTGCTGAGCCCCTTCTTCATTTTCCAACTCTACAAACCTGTTCCTAAGCTCTATTTCTTCTTCACTAGCCTGTCTTTTCCTCTGCCTTGTTCTTTTAGTCACATGCTTCCACTGACCACTTTTCTTATCCAGTCTCCCCTCAAAATTCCCCAGCCCTGCTTCCATCTGTAAGTCTGAGCTTTTCCCTTCAGTTCATTCCATGCCCTTGAGAAAACTTTGTCTCCTGCACTGTTGAGCTCCTCTCTTATTGTAGAAAGTTCTGTTTTGCAAGAGAAGCAAAATAGTTGATCACAGTCCTCATGTGAGAGATTTAGTTTTATCTTTTAGATATCCTGGATCTAGGTCATTGAAAGAGCCTTGAAGATGAGGACCAAGACCTTGAACATGATTCAGTATCCTATAGGGAGCTAATTTCAGGAGCTAGGGGACAGATTAAAAGTATTCAAAGCAGCCTGTGTTGCTGAGTGGACACAAAGCAGCATTCGGCAATAGCGAGAGTTTCCTTAGCATGGAATGCCCAGGTATATTGCATTACTGTAGTCCACTCAAGCAGTGACAAATGTGTCAAATCTTCCAGGATGGGACATAGTCTCCTAGCCAACGGAGATGGTATAAAATGTTGTTCATGGATGCTGCTATGTGAGAGCTTAGCATCAATGAGGAATCCAAGATAACTCCTAAACTATAGACTAAATTCACCAATATGTTGGCGTGTACCTTAATGCAAAAGAGACTACACCAGGGTTATAAACTCTTCAAAATACTTTCCTCTTCCCACCAGCATCACATCTGTCTTGCTTATGTTCAGCTTCAACCAGCTTTTCTTCATCCATAAGTTCAACTTGTCCAAGCATTAGGTCATCTTCGTGATAGCGGTATGGTCATATGTAGTGAGGAATAAGTATGGCTGGCACTTGCCTTTCAATTAAGTCTTTCATGCCACATAATGATGTGATTCCCTTGTTCTATTTTCCAGATAAGCAATTTCCTTTTTATTAAATTATTTCTTATTTGATGTTCATATAAACCACTTAACAGAGTGAATAATATTTTAAATTCATAGTAGTACAGTTATTTGTTGTTTTTATGACTGGCAATATCACATCTTGAATTAGCCAAAGGTTACCTCTGGTTTCCCATCTCTTGAAGTATGATTATGTCCTAAAAAGTGTCTTTGTAAAGTAGCATTGGAAGACTCCCTATTCATTGTGTCTCTCTGATTTCTATACCACATGCATTCAGTTTTAAAGTCAAAAGATGTGTTTTGTTTTGTTTTGATTGTTTTTCCCTAACTACCAGCTCTTGAAAACTCACCCTTGGCTCTGACTGTCAAGAGGAGCTCTTTCCCTCTCATGCTTCTTCACCATTAATAATAGAGGCTCTGCAGACTAAATGATTCCCTCAGACACACCTGTGCAATCCGTTGTCTTCAGATGATGCCCTCAGTTACATCTGTGCAATGCCATTAACATTAAGGCTGTCTCTAGACTTGCAGCTAGGGGTGTGATTCTCAGTTCAAATAGGCATGTCTGAGCTGGCTCTCATCAAGCTAATGCACTAAGAATAGCGGTTGCATGGGTAGCAGTGAATTGCAGTATGGGTTAGCAGCTCTGAGTATGTACCCACAGGGTCCAAGCAGGTTTCTACTCAGAGTGGCTAGCCTGTGCAGCTGCTCACCCCTGCCAATGATACCATTGCTATACTACTGTTTTTGGTGCACTAGTTCTCACAGAGTATGTCTTCTTAAGCTGGGAATCACACAGTCCTCCCTCACCTCACAGCTGGACATGTAGATATAGCCTTTGTATGTTTGCACCAGTGTTAATGAGGGCATCGTCTGGGTATAATAGTATTGCAGAAGTGTAGCTGAGATATTACTTTGAAATATTGTAGATCCAGTAAGAAAGTTCAGAGCATTAAAAGAATCCCTTAATTTGCTAAAAATGCTTAGTCAGGAAAAAATGCTAACTAAATCCTCATTAAACAAAACTTAAAAATTAAAGGAGGAAACATTGGGAAATAATTCTGATTATATTTAGATGTGTGCTTGGGAATGCCCTTGTGTTTCTGAAAGCAGCCTCACTTTCAGAGAGAACAGGTCAATTTCTTTACATGGTTCTCTGATCTGAAGAGCGAACAAGGTATCATTTCTATTAGCGTACTGTCAGAGAATCCAAGAGTGTAGACACATTTCACATTTTGTGTAGGTCATTACTAATAAACTTGGATTCCTGCAGTATAATGTTTGTTTTATTAGTTATGTTATCATGTCTAGCTCTGGTAGTGTACATTCATGTTCACATCCTTATCTCTTATACCTTTTGACAGGCTCACCATAGTTACTGTATCTGCTTCTCATTCAATCTAAGGCAAATTCACAGCCCATTTGTGAGGGCTTAGGGTGAAATAGTATCTTTCTCCAGCTTCAGTCTTGGCCAAGCTATCTTGATCTCTCATCATAGGCTAAGTCTGCTGTGCTTTCATAACATTCTTGAGCCCTTTTAATCTGCCAAGTTTTAGGACTGTGCCCTTTACTTTATTGGGGAAATGTTCAAAGATATGATTGGTGTAAAATCAAAATCCATATAGCTATGGCCACTCAAGGCACAGTTCTTCTCTATTACAACAGGGCAAGACCATTGACTTTTACAGTACTGCATTGGTATAACTGTGAGCAGAATTTTCCCAAAAGAAATTTCTAAGCAGTCATGTCCATTGTTCCCACTCACTCCATTTGCATTCATCTTTGTGGTGTAGGCATATTAAATAGAATAGCAAGTTTTCTGTGCAAATTGGTGCCTTTAAGAATTCAGATCCACTTAGATATGCACTTATCCTCCTGCAAGGACATCTGGATTCTTTATCTGTGACCTTTACCTGAGCACAGTGTATATCCTGCTTTTGTCCTCCTATTCGATATTGGCAATTATACACCTGCCTGGCTTGCAGTGTTAACATATGCCATTGTATCACAAGAGGATGGGGGGGGATGGGGTGGAGGAGAAGAGCGAGGCAGCCTCCT
This sequence comes from Dermochelys coriacea, assembly GCF_009764565.3. Classification (NCBI taxonomy): domain Eukaryota; kingdom Metazoa; phylum Chordata; order Testudines; family Dermochelyidae; genus Dermochelys; species Dermochelys coriacea. Next base: position 139,240,057 of record NC_050070.1, read on the forward strand.
CTTCCCCGTTCCTGACACATTGAGTGAAATTTTACCTGTAGGCAGGTAATGCTACTGCAACCTCAGAAGTATCCATGAACATATGCCAGGCCAGCTCATCTTGATTATGTAAAGTTGTATTTACAGTCACTTTGTTGTTCAGTGATTGTGGGAAAGACTGGACCATACCTGTGTCAGTCCGGGTGTATGCTGGCATTGTTGATTGCACATGGCTGTCTGAACAAAATGTCCCGTGGCATCAGTATTGTACTAGCCTTGTCTTTGTATCTTTTAAAAGTGAATTCTCCAATTCTCCTACACCACCCAGCATAGTAAACTCCGGAACTTGCTGCTTTCTTCTAATATGTTTTGTCTTTCTACTGTTGCATGCCCTTGTATCATTTTCTCTCTTACAGTGGGAAGCTTCAGCCTAATCATTACAATTACTTCAGCTATATCATTAACAGCAACACAAGAGACAGTGATTTCATGTTCCCAGGTTTCCCCTCTGTTCCTTATCCTACACACAGTGACTCAGCCTCACCTGAATGTGGGGTGTGTGTGTGTGTGTGTGTGCGTGAGAGAGAGAGAGAGAGAGAGAGAGAGAGAGGTGGGGGAAGGGGAAAGAGAAACTGAATAAAACTTTTTTTAACTTTACTTTACTGTTTCCATTGGAAAGAGAGATCAGTGAAATCTTTTAATGTCTTTTCCTTGACCACTTGTCAATCTACTCTATGCCCATTAGACTCATTTTATTCAAAATGGAATTGTTTTAGAGTTTTTGTCAGCTCCTATCTGTACAGGTACGCAGAGGGACAAATTCACTTCTTGAGCAGGTACAATTCAAAAGAGGACACATCTCCACATATTTAAACAGAACTGGCCTACTTACAGTAGCAGTGAATTTAGCCCATTGTATGTGGTTGTTTTTTTCTGATTATAATTTTCCGGTCTGATTTTTTTTCCCATTTTTGTTGGTCAGTTAAATGGTATTTCTACAATTTCTGATCCCAGATCATAGCACCTTTACCTAAAGAATAAATTCAGTTATTTTAGAGCCCCATCCTCATGCTAGTGCCCAGACAGATTAAGGGCTAGGGCCCAGCTGGATTAAACATTTGTCTTATGCGCAGATGACTTGGGAGGGGAAAGAGTAAGGAAATGTCAGAAACCCCCACCCCCACAATCCATGAAAGACAGTATGATTTGAACCATACACATACTTCATTCAACTTCACAGTAAGCAGAGATGGGCCCAAAACATAAATTCTAGATCCAGGTCCAAACTTAATAACGGATACCAATATAACAAGGATTTCACCTCCACTTATTTGCATGGATCATTTATTTAGGTATAATTTGCTACCAATCACTAATTAAAGCTATTAGCCCTGTCAGTAGTAGAATGGCCAGGCCTGTAACCAGAGCTGATAGAGAGAATAGAATGGTGTGCTGTCTTCCAGGTGCTAAAATAGAGGATGTGGGCCTGAGGTTGAAAAGGATCCTAAAGGGAGCAGGAAAGGATCCACTGATGATTCTTCATGTGGGAAGAAATGATACCGGTAGATTCTTGCTGGAACGTATCAAGGAACACTATGCCAGGTTGGGGAAGACGCTTAAGGAAATAGAGGCTCAGGTGATCTTCAGTGGGATTCTGCCTGTTCCTAGAGAAGGGCAACAAAGGTGTGACAAGATTATGACTATCAACAGATGGCTCAGGCAGTGGTGCTATAAGGAGGGCTTGGGGATGTATGGCCACTGGGAGGCATTCATGGACAGAGGACAGTTCTCTCGGGATGGATTTCATCTGAGTAGGGAAGGAAATAGACTTTTAGGATTCAGGCTGGCACAACTGATTAAGAGATCTTTAAACTAGGAATTTGGGGGAGATGGTTGGGAGATGTCCAGGTAATCTCCACACCAGAGAGGGAAGAAAACAAAATAAGAAAGGATACAGCCGTGGGTAGGAGAATGGACAAAAGGAGGAAGGGCAGTGTGGATACCAGTCTAATAGGTTATACTGGCTGTAGAATGTCCGTGCCTAATCAGGTAAAGAATGTGAGCGAGGCCAAACAGCAAAAATTAAGATGTTTGTACACCAATGTGAGGAGCCCAGGTAACAAAATGGAGGAACTAGAGGTACTGGTGCAGGAAGTGAAACCAGATATTATAGGGATAACAGAAACATGGTGGAATAGTAGTCATGACTGGACTACAGGTATTGAAGGGTATGTGCTGCTTAGGAAAAACAGAAATAAAGGTAAAGGTGGTGGAGTAGCATTGTAAATCAATGATGAGGTAGAATGTAAAGAAATAAGAAGCGATTCAATGGATAAGACAGAATCCGTCTGGGCAAAAATCACATTGGGGAAGATAACTAGTAAAGCCTCTCCTACGATAGTGCTTGGGGTGTGCTATTGACCCCCGGGATCTAATTTGGTTGTGGATAGAGCCCTTTTTAATGTTTTTAATGAAGTAAATACTAATGGAAACTGCATGATCATGGGAGACTTTAACTTCCCAGATATAGACTGGAGGCCAAGTGCTGGTAATGATAATAGGGCTCAGACTTTCCTAGATGTGATAGCTGATGGATTCCTTCATCAAGTAGTTGCTGAACCGACAAGAGGGGATGCCATTTTAGATTTGGTTTTGGTGAGTAGTGAGGACCTCATAGAAGAAATGGTTGTAGGGGACAACCTTGAACCTTCAGTTCAAACTGAATGGAAGGATAAACAAAAATAAATTTGCAACTAGGGTTTTTGATTTTGAAAGGGCTGACTTTCAAAATTAAGGAAATTAGTCAGGGAAGTGGATTGGACTGAAGAATTTATGGATCTAAAGGCAGAGAAGGCTTGGGATTACTTCAAGTCAAAGCTGCAGAAGCTATCGGAAGCCTGCATCCCAAGAAAGTGGAAAAAAAGCCTAGGCAGGTGTTATAGACCAAGGTGGATGAGCAAGCATCTCAGAGAGGTGATTGAGAAAAAGCATACAGGGAGTGGAAAATGGGAGGGATCAGCAAGGAAAGCTACCTAATTGAGGTCAGAACATGTAGGGATAAAGTGAGAAAGGATAAAAGTCAAGTAGAGTTGTACCTTGCAAAAGGAATTAAAACCAATAGTAAAAGGTTCTATAGCCATATAAATAAGAAGAAAACAAAGAAAGAAGAAGTGGGACCACTAAAGACTGAGGATGGAGTGGAGGTTAAGGATAATCTAGGCATGACCTAATATCTAAACCAATACTATGCCTCAGTCTTTAATGAGGAGCTTAGGGATAATGGTAGAAGATAGAAGTGAAACTTGAACAGCTTAATGGGACCAAAATGGGGAGCCCAGATAATCTTCATCCAAGAATATTAAAGAAATTGGCACATGAAATTGCAAGCCCATTAACAAGAATTTTTAATGAATCAGTAAACTCAGGGGTTCTACTGTATGGCTGGAGAATTGCTAACACAGTTCCTATTTTTATGAAAGGGGGAAAAAAAGTGATCCGGGTAACTACAGGCCTCTTAGTTTGACATCTGTAGTATGTAAGGTCTTGGAAACAGTTTTGAAGGAGAAAATAGTTAAGGACATTGAGGTCAATGGTACATGGGACAAAATACAACACGGTTTTACAAAAGGTAGATCGTGCCAAACCAAGCTGATCTCCTTCTTTGAGAAAGTAACAGATTTTTTAGACAAAGGAAACGCAATGGATCTAATTTACCTAGATTTCAGTAAGGAATTTGATATGGTTCCACATGGGGAATTATTAGTTAAATTGGACAAGATCTGGATCAATATGAAAACTGAAAGGTGGATAAAGAATTGGTTAAAGGGGAGACTACAGCGGGTCATACTGAAAGGTGAACTGACAGGCTGACAGGGAGGTTACCAGTGGAGTTCCTCAGGGATCGGTTTTGGGACCAATCATATGTAATCTTTTTATTAATGACCTCGGCACAAAAAGTGGGAATGTGCTAATAAAGTTTGCGGATGATACAAAGCTGGGATGTATTGACAATTTAAAGAAGGACCGGGATATTATACAGGAGAATCTGGATAACCTTGTAAATTGGAGTAATAGTAATAGGATGAAATTGAATAGTGAGAAGTGTAATGTCATGCATTTATGGATTAATAACAAGAATTTTAGTTATAAGCTGGGGACAGATCAATTAGAAGTAAGAGAGAAGAAGAAGGACCTTGGAGTATTGGTTGACCACAGGATGACTATGAGCCGCCAATGTGATATGGCCATGAAAAAAGCTAATGCGGTCTTGGGATGCATCAGGCGATGTATTTCCAGTAGAGATAAGGAGGTGTTAGTAACGTTATACAAGTCACTGGTGAGACCTCATCTGGAATACTGTGTGCAGTTCTGGTCTCCCATGTTTAAGGATGAATTCAAACTGGAACAGATACAGAGAAGGGCTACTAGGGTGATCCTAGGAATGGAAAATCTGTCTTATGAAAGGAGACTTAAGGAGCTTGGCTTCTTTAACCTAATTAAAGAAGGTTGAGGGGAGATATGATTGCTCTCTATAAATATAACAGAGGGATAAATACAGGAGAGGGAGAGGAATTATTTAAGCTCAGCACCAATGTGGACACAAAAACAAATGGGTATAAACTGGCCACCAGGAAGTTTAGACTTGAAATTAGACAAAGGTTGCTAACCGTCAGAGGAGTGAAGTTCTGGAACAGCCTTCCAAGGGAAGCAGTGGGGGCAAGAGACTTATCTGGCTTCAAGATTAAACTCATTAAGTTTATGGAGGAGATGGTATGATGGGATAACATGATTTTGGCAATTAATTGATCTTTAACTATTTATGGCAAATAGGCCCAATGGGCTGTGATAGGATGTTAGATGGGGTGGGATCTGAGTTACTACAGAGAATTCTTTCCTGGGTATCTGGCTCGTGAATCTTGTCTACATGCTCAGGGTTTAGCTGATCGCCATATTTGGGGTCGGGAAGGAATTTTCCTCCAGGGCAGATTGGAAGAGGCCCTGGGGGTTTTTCGCCTTCCTCTGTAGCATGGGGCACAGGTCACTTGCTGGAGTATTCTCTGCACCTTGAAGTCTTTAAACCATGATTTGAGGACTTCAATCGCTCAGACATAGGTGAGAGATTTATTGCAGGAGTGGGTGTGTGAGATTCTGTGGGCTGTATTGTGCAGGATGTCAGACTAGATGATCATAATGGTCCCTTCTGACCTTAATATCTATGAGTCTATGAGTAGTAGAATAAAAGGTTTTTAGACTATACAGCAGAATTATGTTCTCTTGTTAGCATCTTTATAAAATAATGATATTTTCAACCTTAGATGAATTTCTAACAAGTGTGCATCTGAAAAAAAAATCCTATGTATATACAGTCATCCTTGGGTGCTTCAAAAGATTTTATATGAAACATAGATAGGTTTGTAAGAGTTAGATATATATCAGTAAATGCTGGTAAACATACACACACAAACTGACAAAAATATTTCCATTGATAGAAATTGAAATTTACAAATAGGCAAAGTACTCAAGCAGGATTTTTCTTATTCATTGTAGTTTGAGTTTATGATATTTACTTAATATATGTTGGAATGTGATGCTGACAGTTTGTGCTTTAACTTTTTGAATCTCAATATCTACTGTCAATAAATAGTCTAATACTGCCATAATTTCCCTTAAATGTGAAAATATAGGGTTTTTAGAAAGTGCTTAAACCGAAAATGTTGTGCAAGCATGAAAATTTAAATTGATAAAACTGAAAATGTTTTTAAATAACGTCAACATTATCTGTTGAAATTATATATTAAAGAATTATTCTCCCAAACCATAGAATTAAGGGAGGGAAACTCTGCAATAAAGAAGGATACACCATAATAACATACATTCAGTTCAGGCTGAAAGTTTGATTGAAATTGTTTTCAGTGGGCTCCCTTACAAAGTTCCCACCAGTTTTGGATTTGTTTAGATTAACTTCTGATAGAATTCCTCATTTTAAAGATAGCAGTTAGCTCTAGAACCAATAAAATATTCAATTTGGTGGCACTTTTAAGTGCATTCACTATATTTGCAGTAGCACTCACAATTTGTTTTAGATAACATATTTAAACTATTCAGGACAGTATTGGGACTTTAGGAGAAACTTGATACTCATCAAAACCAAAAAAGAAAATGCATTAACACTCCAGGGTGAACCAAAACATCTGCATTTCCCACAGATCTGGTGTTAGTCACTGAGTAAGGAGAATATTGATTTTGATAGGTCAGTGATCTAATCTGCTCCAGCAACTTCTGTATTCCTGTTGAAGTATAATTGAATAACATGGTCAAGTAGTGCTTATTCAGTTTCTAGTCAGTTGGTTCTCTTAGAATCCACACTTTTACTAAGCCAACTTTAGAATAAAACTCATATAAATAACTAGCTATACACTTCTCGCTGTAAAGGAACTTGTGCTTATGGATAAGGTGTTTTAGTGTCATGTTCATGCTCTGCCTAACTGCAATTGTTTCTATGAAGGTTTTTTTTTTAAGTTGGTACACAAAAAAGTACAAGAGCTTTGATGCATGGAAAAAGCAGTTGTGGGAGCAATACTTGAGTAGTAAACTTTAATCTTGTGCATTTAGTTCTCAAATTCTAATGACAGCACAGATTTTATAACAACCTTTACGTTCATCATCTTGGATAACAACAAAACAACAGTAAGGAAGCAACACAAAAGCAGTCAGACTAAGGGCTCAATTCTGCCCTCTGCAACTGCCACTTGAGATGGCCAGATGCATTACTACATCAACAGAGCCTGGGAATGGCCCGAGATGCAAAGTCTGCTGGCAGGAAAGTGGGTGCTATAGCACAAAAGAGCCATAAGGCTTCAGACACTTGGGATGAGCATAGGGTGCCAGTACCGTCTTGGAAGGCAGTATGGTCTTCTGGGTAATGTGCTGATTCACCACTTGCCTGCAGTGCTTCTGTCCTTGGAGCTACTCGGGGGGTATGGGGCGGGGAATGAAAACTGTTCTCCTCTGATGGGAACTTCAGGGGAAGGTGGAAGCAGAAACAACAGTTTATCCTGGGGTGCTCTGCCCTGAGGCACAATGGGAGTCCTGGCAAAAGGAAGTATAATTTACAGTTCTTTCTGTAAATTGCACCCAGTGGACATTGCACCAATGAAGGCTAGGCACAGTTGGGTGCTAATACTGGAGTTTAGAGGTAAATTGGATCAATTTTGTCAATTTTTAATAGCTGATATCACTAGTATTTAAAGAAAGGTGCATCCGCTAGTAAAAGGATGTATGTGTGATTTGTCCAATAAGTATACCTAATGTTTGTCAGGTACCCATTTTACCTTCCTATGATATTGCTAGTCAGTTAGATGAAAAGAAAATTTGACTCCATCATGAAAAGTCATTCAGAATGTACATAATTCAGAATATACAAGTACAGACAGCACTGTGAAAGCATGTCCCTATGCTTTCAAAATGTGTTATGGAGTTTTATCTACCAAATTATCATTAGAGCCAATGGGAGTGTTTGTTTCATTAACAGCTCATCATACTGCAGTCTTGCTGCTACAACCATGAGTACCACTTCACAAATGTACCTCTGAGGGCTTATGCAAGTTTAGTTGCATGAGGAATATTGAATGGGACCTATGTGTTCATTGTCACATTGATTCTAAAGTCCATGTGTATTCACCAATTCAAAAAGGCATTTCTGAGGATCAGAAACTGCCAATTACTGTTCAGTAGAAGAGAAAATAATAATTAAATATATTCACATAGCTCAGTTTATCCCAAATGCTATAGCTAAACTTAAGAGTAGATGTAAGAAAAACAAACATTCCTTTAAAATCTTTAATGTAGTAATATACTTTTTTCCTTTTAATTTAAAGCAATGTGGCCATACAGACAATGACGATGTTGTCCGTTTGGGATTTTAAGTGATGCCGATTAACCTCAAACTTTCGAAGCCTTGATCCACGAGGATGACACATTTTTTCTCAGGCTTCTCCCTGAAAATAAAAGTCCAAGGAATATAGCCAGAACATTTAATTGGATTGGACTTTTAATTAGTGGCCGCAGGTTTGAGGCTACACAGGTTTGTGGCCTCAGGTTTGAGGCTATGCAGCTTGGGTCTCTCTTCAGCCCAAAGTGAATGTCCCACCGATGACAGCAGGAGGCTTGCACCAGGGCTAAGGATAAACCATGTTCCTTTTCTAGTGCTAAACTTGTAGGGCCAGATTGTACCAAAAATCCCTGGGCCTGTTGGTGGGATGCAGAGTTTCATTGCGTCATGAGGGAGCTCTGAGAGAAATTGTGACTCCAAAGGCAGTTTCACAATGTGCATGAGCATGCAAGCTGCCTTTCTTTGGATAGTACAACCAGTTTCCATCTGTCTAGACAGATGTGAAGTCTGATATGAGGGATGGGGCAAGCCAGGCTGTTACCCCACCTCTTCACCACACCCTCACAAACCTATGTGGAACAATGTGTACTCCCAGCATGCACGAGAAAAGCAAACAGTGTGCTCCCCGGCTGTAGAGACTGACATTGTAGCTGGTCCTTGCATGTGGGTAGAGGAAGTCTCCTGGCACTCCACACCTACCTCTGCACAGCCATGCTGTGGTCAGAGACAATCCGGCCTGAAGTTAATAAAACTATTCTTGCATTCAGCTTCAGACTGAGGGAAAAAATAATGCAGGGTCCTTTTTAGACCAACAGTCTGTCTGCCCTTGGTTTATTTGGCCTTTTTGTGTGCCTAGGATTTTTTGAAAACCTGCCCCAATCTAACTCTATCCCAACAATCTCAGTTCTTTTAGAGCCATACTTTGTATAAGAGATCTAAATTTGATGAGCAATACAACTTGGTTACCTTGCAACACCAAAGCAGCTGCTGATAGTGAATAAACTTCTGTTATAGAAAGTCAGTCTTTGGGGAATATACATATTGGACAGTCCAACTGCACTGATTAACTAGGAATAAAATGCTTGTATATTTCCCCTTGGGTGCAAATAAGGGAAAGCTGTAGCCTTAAACAAACTGTTATGTAAAATAACTTTTGCCCTACTGATTCCTGCTGCACTCCTACCTCAAGCTGCAAATTAAGAAGTCAGTAACCCACATGTATTTATGTAACATTACTACATTTTTATTAAGAAAACAAAAAAACGGAACCAATAATTTAGTCAAACTGGATCTGGATTAAAGCTGAATTTGGCCCAAACATTGCCTTTTTTTCTTTGTTAGTTAGTTTGTTTCCCTAAGATTTAATATTGTGGTGGTGTTGTATAAACATATTTGGGTTATTGAATTATTTTATTTGTAACTGGAGACAGTGCAGCAAGAATCAGGAGCCAGAAGATATTCTGAGAGCAGAAATACTATTGAATCCAGCATCAGCAGCAGATGGTTAGTAGGACTCTTAGCATGATCAGACTTTAAGATACTGCTCCCACATATGGTATCATTATTTCCAAAGTTTGCTGTACCTATGGATTCTGTAATGACCCTATATTTCTTAACCCCTTACATCCCAGGGTAGGCAGGGTTTAAAGAGCCTTTTTTTCCAGCTAAGCAGAAACTTTTAATATTTCAAAATCAGAGCTTGCAGAAGAACCTTGTAATTTGTTCTCTGGGACCACCATACACCATATGTTTCCAATGACAGTGTATTGAATGAAGTTCATATTTTTTTGGGGTGTTACATACTGATAGAAGCTGTGCTACTCACTACTCTATAATGTGTCCTATGATCCATTTATGGTAGAACTTCCTTGATTCCTGTAATAAGTACCTACCTGCCTATCCATTGAATCTTCACATAAATAAACATGTAACTTCCCGCTGTGACAGCTAGATCTGACTGGAGGGCAATTATTCCATTTCATGGCAACTTTCAAGGTTTGAAAGTTTGTTTTCATTCCACATTGGAACACAATCAAAACTTTCTGAACAGCTTTGCAAAAAAAAATATACCCGAATGTCCATTTCAAATCGAAACTGGAGCTTTTCAATTCAGGGTGTGCATGTGATCCACTCAATAGTCTGATGCTTAGTATACTTGCTTGTGAAAGACCCAGGTACAAGTCCCTGCTCTGCTTGACATAGCAGGGTTTTTCATCCCAGATCACTCTGATCCAGACAAAGCAGGGACTCAAATCTGGGTCTCAGACATTCCAGGCCAGTGCTGTAGTTAGCAGTTTATAGAGTGTGCATTTCTTTTTCACTCCCTCTAGAAACTGATATGTCTCCATGAAATGTTTAAGCTTCAGCAAAATGAAATGTTCCCATCAGCTCTAATGACAACTCCATACATCCCTTGTTCTCCATATGTTTGTCTGTTTTTATATACCTCATAAGTATCACAATTTTATTCACCCTGTCTATAAAATAAACAAATGAAAGGTAAGAAAATAGAAAGGAAGCCAAGTTCTTAGCCCATTTTTGAGATTAACTCACATTAGCTGATAAACTCACTTGTCCTTTAACTTAGAAAATTCAGAGCACAATTAAAGTGGATATATACAATAAAGACAATTTAATTAGAAATTTCAAATAATATCTCTAGTTATAACCAAAGATTACAGCACTAAAATTAAACTTGTATTGCTTTTTATGGGCAAAGAGAAAGCCAAAATTTAAATTTATGAAATTATATGCTGCCTTTAATACGGGATATTTAAAACTCTCTAAATGCTAAAATTAATCTTCCCAAATGTCAATACCCATACAATAGGTAGTCAGAGAACATAATACTGTGTATCTGAAGGATTTCTGAGTTATTGAATACAGATTTTTGGCACTTTTTACAGTAGTGGGACATTATCTTTCATATGCGAATGATTTTCTGGCTCTACCAAATCCACTTATTCAGACCTTTTCAGTTACACCTAAGCCCACTTATAAAGCTGTTGAAATATATAACCAATTTATTGATAACGCTATTTTAATTCGTATTTTATTTTAACGGGCCCAGGAAAAAGATGTGAATAAGTAATTCTCAGAGGAAAAATTATCACTTATTTTGGAATCCAGTATTATTTTAAAAACAATGAGATGCAAATATGACATATTTACACTTCACATTATTGCATAGAATGAGAGGCAGTGTTGTCTACTGAAGAGAGCACAAGTCTGTAAATCAGAAACTTTTCAATTCTAATTCCGACTCTGCTAATAGCTTGCTATGTAACCTTTGTCAAGTCACTTAAAGCCTATACATCCCAGTTTGTCTGCATGGGGCTAAAACATAAGAGATGCAAAGGAATACTCTTTCCACTCTCTTCCAGTGATCTTGGATCTCCCCCCTGCACACTTTAATATATTTATATTTTACTTACTGACACTGCATTCTCAGAACATAGTTTTCTGGATGTATATTACAAGCACAGATGTGTCCAAAGCAAAACAATGAGGATCTAACAGTAAGTCAAGTCCTTGTCTGTGCATACTCAATACAAAATAGCAGCTATCAGAAGTTCAAACTTCTGAACATAATTAAGATAAAAATGTTGAGCATGCAATATGTTTTTTTGAAAGGTGAAGTCAATTAGTTTTTCCTAGACACCTTTTAATGATCAAATTCCTGTACCCCAAACATCCTGCCTCAATCATCTCTGTCTATTGAAGATGAGACTAAAATAATTTATACTGTCAAATAAAATAACACAGAAATTTAAAATAATTTGGTGATCCATTTCTCTTAGGGACTTTTAGTATATATTACATATACATAAGTCAGTCTTATAACATTTTTGATGTATTTGCAGTGATATAAAAAAGTTTAATAAGTGTTACTCCTCATTATTCATATTCCAACTCAGTTCTTGATAATTACAATGAATGAGACATTTATGCTTTTGCTATTGCCAATAAATATAGTCAAGGAAAACTCTATTTTCATGTAAATGTGAAAATCAACTGTTCTTAGCATCCTGATCTCATTCTGCAGCCATTTTACTAGAAATGCTGGGATGCTTGGGGCCTAAATCATGCGGTTAATTAAAGCAATTTTTCCAGTGTAACTTAGGTACTGATAAGGTAATTTATGTAATTCACTCTTTTAAAACTTTTTCCCCCTTTGGGCACCATTTTGAACTAAGAAGCATGCTGTCAAACAAAATAAGTTATTGAATTTTGTATAGTGTCTTTATAACTTACTTTTATGAAAAAAGCTTTGTGAAGCTTGGTCTTAACAATTAATACTTAATGCCAAGTTATTAATGGATTTAAATGATTTCATACATATTCTCAGGTCTTCAGGAAAGTAATCTAAAATCAAATGTGTCTCTTTTTTTTCCCCATCCCTTGCTGTTTTTTTGAAAACTTTTAGACTTTTTATGTTATTTCACACATTCACAACCTTTATCAAAATAGGTATTTAACTCAAAAGAGCCTTTTTCTTTAAATGGTCTGACGTCCATCTTTACCTCTGTATGGAATTGTCCGTAAATCAATCAAGCCAAGAGAGCAAAGAAGGAAGAATGATAGCAACATGAAAGGGGAAGCAATAGAGAGACAAAGATGAAAGGAATACAGTTACTTTTTAAAATATCCTTCAAATCTGTTCTAACTGAAATTTACAATAGTTCTGGGATTAGTTATAAAACCAAATATTTGAAACTGATGGCTATGCTTAACTCCTTTGAGAATCTGGGAAATGTGATAGATATAGATTTGTAACATTCATGTGTTTTATTGATTGAAGTTGCCCAATAAATGAAGTCTGATTTTATGAGTTTGTAATGCTGCTGACATCTCTTCATTTTGATATCCTGACAAACTTTTCAGAACGATGTCTATAAACCTCCACTGATAGCTATATCTCTCAGGAGTCTGAAGAATCCAAACCCCAAGAGATGTCGATATTCCAGTGTAACTTCTAGTGTCTACAGTGCTACCAACTCTCAAGGAGGTGGATTAACTGCAGTGACAGGACAACCTGCCCTGTTGTTGTAGTGAGTGTATGTACTGATATGCTAGGGCAGTGCTGCTTCACACTGTCGCTGTGCCATTGTAGCATTTTATTTGTTGACGTACTCTGAAGGAACAATGACCTGCAGTCCCTGCAAATCATGCAGATTTGCATGCAAAGCTTCAATGCAAAATCAGTGGCACTTTTTTCCTTAGTTACAACTGAAGGATGAGGCCTTCAAAGTTAAAGTTAAACTGAGTTTAGCGCCAAAGCCCTGGTTCTAATATCTGTTGCACCATTCGAAAAGTGGAACAGCTCCTTTGAATCAGCATTACTCCACTTTTTTACACTGTTGTAAAAGAGATCAGAATCTGGCCTTGTATAATAAAAGGTTCAAAGCCTTCCAAATTCTATGACTATAAACCCCAAGTTCATAAAATGCAATGCCTTTCTGAAAAATGATGACATCAGTATGTCCTTTTTTCACTCAGAAGATCTGGTCCTTGTCTGGTTACGTTAGTGATAAAAATATATTTTTTAAAAAATATATATTTTACTTCTGTTTTTGTTGGAGAGCCAAAATACTTATGAGGGGGGAATAGATTCTATTTTTGCCCACACATCAACAATATTAACTAATGGCCAGCTCATGGCCCAATCTACATTCCTGCACAAGGCGGAATTGGTAAGGGTTAAGAGTAGGCCCCTGCACAACCTCCCTAGGCCATAGGCCTAAACACACAAGGATAAGCAAATGCTCCAGTTGTAATTTTTCCCTTTTCCTCACCCATCAAGCAGGGACTCTACTCTTGAACATGCATGAAGGCGGGGGTAATAATGCCCCACTGATAAGGGATCACTGGCAAATTATTACATCCCTGGGAGCAAAGGAGGAATTATGCTTCTCTGAGGCATGATTCCTTCTCTGTGCTATTCCTGAAGTGGCATAATTACACACCACTCTTTAGAGAAGGCAGATTGCAGAATATAGTAATTCACTGCTGTGCCACCATTTTCTTTATGCGGCCTACAGATAACAAGGAGGCATCCACAGCATTCCTGGCATAATTCTAGTGGGTTCATTCCAGAACCCAAAGTGAAAGGAATGATACCTGCATCTGATTTGTTTGAATGTGCCATGCTTACACAAACAATTCAGATGCTTTTTGGAAAGTGTTTAATCCTTTACTCTCTTCATTTTGACTTGGAATCTAGACTTTTTATGGGAGGTCTGCTAATAATCTTTATTTTTTATTTTAAAAAGCCTGCAGTACCAGCATTTCATCACCACCGCTCTCTCGCTCTCCTCGCTCTCTCTCTCTCTGACGAATATCTGCAGAACCAGTACAAGTAGTAAGATGAATATTTTAATACAAGTTCCCACATAGAGACTGGATTTTGGCTGGATTTCTTTACAGAGACTTGGGGAGATTTTCTTTTTTCCTGCTCTTGTTTTTGCTGGTCACTTTTTACCAGGTATGTGGTATTTGTAGCCAAGTCAGTCCCAGGATATTACAGACTAGGTGGGTGAGGTAATATCTTTTATTGGACCAACTTATGTTGGTGGTGATTCACCACCATTGTGTGCTTTTTTGTTGACTTATGACAAGCATATATATATGCTGTAAAATATCTGTACTGAACCCTGGGCATTCAGATTTCAGCGGTACTATTGCCTGTGTAAGGTATGCAGGATTAAGTCCATAACTAGCAAAGTGGGACCCTTGGTTGTGCTAATTAGGATCAAATGCCACCATCAAAGTTTTGGCACTGACTTTGGTCTGATCCAGATCAGGGCTCAGAAGCCCAGTCCTTCGCAACTTGCTAGAGAATGGACTAGGTAATGGCTTAGATAACTAAATATATACCATTATATTTACTCATAAAGTATAATGGGTATCCACATGACCATTTTTGCAGGACTGGTCTCTAGTAATGTATGTGATTACCTAGAATACTTTCCTAGCTAACTGTTACATCATGGCATTGGTTATATTGGAGTTCTGGAAACAATGGAAAGATTTAGGTGTGCTTTTTTGTAAATGCTGATTTCTCTGCTGAAAGTTGATTTTCCAACCGGGACAGGAAAATGCTTACCACATTTTTATTCACAGTGTATCTCCTCCAGCTTTAGTACTCAAATGCTATGATTCCGTGTCCAAATTATTTATATTGATCTCATTAATACCAGGCATTTTAATTGTTTTTTTCATCTTTATTCTTTTCCCCTGCGAAGGAATTAAAATAAATGCAGTAAATGTAATGAAAAAACAAACCATTGCTTCACTGCGGTTGATTGCTATTGTATGCTAGGAAGATAATAGTGGAATTAGTTTCTTTTTCTATTACTTCATTAATAGCTCCTGAAACCATATGCTTTCAAAACCACAACTTTTCCCAAGAGATGAAGCCGGAGTGAATACAAACTGTCCATTTCATGAAAGGAAACATTTCACAAGCCAGTTATTCACTACTCTTAACTGGAACCAAAGTCAGATTCCCTCTCCTAACAGAGAATAGAAGTGCTTTTTTTTAGTGCAGGATAAATTGATGGTAACAGACTTTGAGATTAGAAATACTGGGAACTCTTCCCATTACCCCTATTGCAAGAATAATTTTTATATTTCCCTCTCCTAAGAGAATAAAGTCTTTTTTTTAGTGCAGGATAGGTAACAGACTGAGATTAGAAGTACGGGACTCTTCCCATTACCCCTATTGCAAGAAATAATTTTTATCTGAATCTAAAGAGTGATGGCTGCGGGATTCTGATACTTTCTTTAATCTTCAGATTCCCTTGGCCTCAGTCTACTGGTTTATAGGCACTGATGAAACCTAAGAGTCTATGCCTATATTTCAGCTCGTTTTGTTCATGAGTTTGTTTTTTTTTTTAAATTCTCTTGTGGACTCTAACAGGGCTGGAGGGAGTATCATCCGTGTCATGTTCTTATCTTTCTAAGAGGACACAGAAATTACTGCTGTGGATTATTTGTTCTTCTGCACTCAAGACTTGTTGTAGTTTATGGGTTCATTAGATATTGGTTCATTTAACTGTGGTTAATTTAAGTCTTTCCTAAGGGTCTTTTTGGGGGCTCTGGTATTATTGCTTAAAAACCACAACTATAGTGAATACCTCCCATTATTACTTAAACATGCAGGAAAACTGCAAGTTAAAAAATATCAGCTGTTCTTTCTTAACACTTTTATTAAATGGAAATTTTAACTAGATTGCAACCAAACAGTTCTCAGCTTACTCTTCTAACTATTTGTTTTATCAAGTCAGTTTCCCCACCAACCAACCAGGCAAGTTGTGGTTCCTATCATAGGCAGATAGAACATCTCTGTTTCATCCAAGGTCGTGAAAGCTGGAAAGGTAGAGGTGAGAACTGATTGTCCAGTTGTCTCACATGGGATGAGTTTTTCTTACTCCAGCAGTCAGATTTAGTAGAAGCCACATGATGAATAGTAAAGGAGTACTTGTGGCACCTTAGAGACTAAAAAATTTATTTGAGCATAAGCTTTCGTGAGCTACAGCTCACTTCATCGGATGCATTTGGTGGAAAATACAGAGGGGAGATTGATATACACACACAGAGAACATGAAACAATGGGTTTATCATACACACTGTAAGGAGAGTGATCACTTAAGATAAGCCATCACCAGCAGCGGGGGGGAAAGGAGGAAAACCTTTCATGGTGACAAGCAAGGTAGTTTATTTCTAGCAGTTAACAAGCATATCTGAGGAACGGTGGGGTGAGGAGGAGAAATAACATGGGGAAATGGTTTTACTTTGTGTAATGACTCATCCATTCCCAGTCTCTATTCAAGCCTAAATTAATTGTATCCAGTTTGCAAATTAATTCCAATTCAGCAGTCTCTCATTGGAGTCTGTTTTTGAAGTTTTTTGTTGAAGAATAGCCACTCTCAGGTCTGTAATCAAATGACCGGAGAGATTGAAATGTTCTCCAACTGGTTTTTGAATGTTATAATTCTTGACGTCTGATTTGTGTCCATATATTCTTTTACGTAGAGACTGTCCAGTTTGACCAATGTACATGGCAGAGGGGCATTGCTGGCACATGATGGCATATATCACATTGGTAGATGCGCAGGTGAACGAGCCTCTGATAGTGTGGCTGATGTGATTAGGCCCTATGATGGTGTCCCCTGATATGTGGACAGAGTTGGCAACGGGCTTTGTTGCAAGAATAGGTTCCTGGGTTAGTGGTTCTGTTGTGGTGTGAGGTTGCTGGTTATTTGCTTCAGACTGGGGGGCTGTCTGTAAGCAAGGACTGGCCTGTTCCTTGTCTCCTAGTATTGTTTTTAAAAAGAAAAGGAATACTTGTGGCACCTTAGAGACTAACAAATTTATTTGAGCATAAGCTTTCGTGGGCTACAGCTCACTTCATCGGATGCATTCGGTGGAAAATACAGTGGGGTGATTTATATACACACACAGAGAACATGAAACAATGGGTTTTATCATACACACCGTAAGTACTACTTTTCACCACAAGTACTCCTTTTCTTTTTGCGAATACAGACTAACACGGCTGCTACTCTGAAACAGAGTATTGTTTTTAGTATAGAAAACTTAATAGAGTAGCTGCAGTGTCCATCCTGTTGCCAGGGGAGAAGTTATGGTAGGTTTCTATTGAATGATACTGTGAGTACCATACTTACAGGCAGTGGACCTATGAATTCCATAAATAAAAGGGCTTTGTCTATATAAAGTTGATGCAGCAGTAGATATATTGTAAATGCTTTTATTTCAGCTTAAACACCAGCAATTTCCCTTTGTATAAGTGCTGAAACAGGACACTGTGTTTTCTTTATTATATCTAGTGTTGCATTAGGAGTAGATAATCCTCAATACTTGTAGATAAGCCTGAAAGGGATTTCAGCAGATTGTTAATAACGAGAAATCTTTTCCCCCACCCGTTTTCTTTTTTTCATGTTTTCTCTTCTTAGTCACGTATATAAGGTAATAAATTGTTTGTCATTCTCTGGAACAGAGTAGCATTTGCTTTGCTCAGTGTGGTGGGCCCTTTGGGTGACTGAATTCTGCTGTCTAGTATAAGAATGTATAGATACGATCAGAAAGAAAAATAAGGATCTCTTCCATCCATAAACCAGCAGCTGGTCTGAGTGAGAGAGAAAGAGAGATAAATAAGCTGTGAAAAAATCAATTACATCTACTTTCAGTGCTTGACTTTCATTCCTAAAATAGTCCAATTTGTATTTTTGAAATGAAAAAAGTTTCAAAATGCTAAAATTGTTCTTGTGCTGATATTTAATAAACAAGCAAACAAAAGCTGTTTCAATAACATATCTGTTATTATTCAGACTGCTTCAATGAACTTATTACCTCTAAAATCCATAGCATAAGTTGTACAGTTTAAATGAAAGCAAAAGCATGATTATTGATTAGGGTTTGTGGAGCATATGAATCATCAAGCTGTTGCCTTAGTAAAATTAAAAACATCGCACTGCCCTTTGCTTTTTGGCTGAATCCACATTTTAAAAACTGAATAAAAAGGATTCAAATGCACCTATATACACATGTACAATTACGTCTGCCCTGGCATAAATAATATCATATTTCACATATACAGTGTGTTTTTTGGGGAACAAAGTGCATGTGTTTTATAGTATCATTGTCTGGTAATGCCAGAAGAACAACAGGAGGCAGTTGATGTGGTTTCATTAGGCCTCTCCTTTATTCACTTAAAATATCTGGGAGTACCCAACAAATTGTACAGTGCAGGTCATTATCCTTTCTTTACATTTCCAAATAATACCCAGCCAGGTACTAATTACCCCACTGCCATCACCCTTTCCTTGCATAAGGAGAAAAAGGGGGATATTAAAGGAGGGGGTCATCTCCCCTGATGAAATGTAGGAGACCCAAGCCCTCGCTGCCCAAAGGTTTCCTTAAAGGATGCTTTCCTTCAAATCCTTTTCCAGTCCTTTTTATCTGACTACTGTATCCCTTCGATACTGAGTACCCACGCTGGACATCTGCCCAAGTTTTACATACTAAGTTGTAATATTATAGCCTACTCCCTCCATTCCACCTCCTCTCAAGGTCCCAGATCTGCTTTGGGAAGGAAAAAAACATACTCCACTTTGGCCGGTCTGGCAGTGTGGGAAAAATTCCTTTCCAGTCCCCCAAGGAAGAGGCAACTAGTGTAATGACAACAGTGGGTTCTGAAATTTATTAGGAATACGTGAATAAATAGATAAAATATACATATGCATATTTGGATTTTAAAATGTGGATTGGTTTGGCAAAGTATATTGGCTTTATTGTACCAATTGTACAATATTGTATTGTACTAATGTGCCACATTCAGTGGTATTACCATTTACTACAAGCTATATTTTCACAGGCCAGTTTATGTGCTTAGAACCCACCTTTGACTGAAATCCTAATAACGAATAAATAAAAAAAAATAGACAGAATAGATTAAAAATTAATCGTGCTGTTAAACAACAATAGAATACTCTTTTTTTAAATATTTTGGATGTTTACTACATTTTCAAATATATTAATTTCAGTTACAACACATAATAAAAGGGTACAGTGCTCACTTTTATGTATTTTTATTACAAATATTTGCACTATAAAAACAAAAAAATTATTTTTCAATTCACCTCATACAAGTACTGTAGTACAATCTCTTTATCATGAAGCAGGACTTACAAATGTTGAATTATGTTAAAAAAACCTGCATTCAAAAATAAAACAATGTAAAACTTTAGAGCCTACAAGTCCACTCAGTCCTACTTCTCGGTCAGTCAATTACTCAGACAAACAAGGTTGGTTACAATTTGAAGGAGATAATGCTGGCTGCTTCTTGTTCACAATGTCACCTGAAAGTGAGAACAGGAATTTTCATGGCACTGTTGTATCTGATATTGCAAGACATTTATGTGCCAGATGCGCGAAAGATTTACATGTCCCTTCATGCTTCAACCACCATTCTAGAGGACATGCTTCCATGCTGATGATGGGTTCTACTTGATAATGATCCAAAGAATGTGGACTGATGCATGTTCATTTTCAGATGCCACCAGCAGAAGGTTGATTTTCTTTTTTGGTGGTTTGGGTTCTGTAGTTTCTTCATCAGAGTGTTGTTCTTTTAAGACTTCTAAAAGCATGCTCCACACCTCGTCCCTTTCATATTGTGGACGGCACTTCAGATTCTTAAACCATAGGTCGAGTGCTGTAGCTATTTTTAGGAATTCACATTGGTACCTTCTTTATGATTTGTCAAATCTGCTGTGAAAGTGTTCTTAAAATGAACATGTGATGGGTCATCATCTGAGACTGCTATCACATGAAATATATGCAGAATGAGGGTAAGACAGAGCAGGAGATGTACAATTCTCCCTGCAAGGAGTACAGTCACAAATTTAATTGATGCATTATTTTTTTAATGAGTATCATCAGCATGGAAGCATGTCCTCTGGAATGGTGGATGAATCATGAAGGGGCATATGAATGTTTAGCACATCTGGCATGTAAATACCTTGCAACTCCGGCTACAAAAGTGCCATGTGAACACTTGTTCTCACTTTCACGTGGCATTTTAAATAATAAGCAGGCAGCAGTATCTCCCATCAATGTAAACAAATTTGTTTGTCTTGGTGATTGGAAGAACTGAGTGGACTTGTAGGCTGTAAAGTTTTACACTGTTTTGTTTTTGAGTGCAGTTATGTCACCAAAAAAAAAATTTGAGTTTGTAAGTTACACTTTCACGATAAAGAGATTGCATTCAGTACTTGTATGAGGTAAATTGAAAAATACTATGTCTTTTGTTTATCATTTTTACAGTGCATATATTTGTAATCAAAAATAATAATATAAAGTGAGCACTGTGCACTTTGTATTCTGTGTTGTAATTGAAATCAATATTGAAAATGTAGAAAAACATCCAAAAATATTTAATACATTTCAATTGGTATTCTATTGTTATAAGTGCAATTAATCACAATTAATTTTTTTAATCGCAATTAAATTTTTGAGTTAATGTCGTGAGTTAGCTGTGATTATTGACAGCCCTAATTTGAACTTCAGTTTAGTTTGTACAAATCATATGACCTCAAAACAACAAAGCAGAACAAGAATGAAGTGGTCCACTTAAATTATACTAATAAAAATGCACCTGAAAGATGAAAACTACCCTTTGTCTGACAGGTAGTTGACTAACACATTGACTGATGCTTTTCAGGAAGCATAACCGTGTATCAAGCAAAAGAGACTAACAATTATTATAAGATAAATGTTGTCTTGTGCTATGACATTTATTTTAGATGGCATGCACAGGAGGAGTTTTGCAGACATGTTGGAAAGGAAGAGCCCTTATCCAGTTTGGATACAGGTGGCATTTGTTTTCCTACTTTCATAACAGTTTCAATTTTAGCAAAATTCTAGCAGTTTGCAGCATCAAATAGAGCTGAGATTTGTTAAACTTAACAACATGGATATCTTGTAATGAGTGTTCATGGAGCCAGCACAAATAATAACCAGAGCATTTTGCTTCTCCTTAGTGTATATTATATGAAAGTAACATAGAGATTTATATTTTAATTCAGTAGTTTATTGTTAAATGCTATACAGTAGTTTAACAAACACAATTTTAATGGTAATGGATAGGAGTCTACTTAAAACAAGACTTTTCAATATAGCCAACTGCAATTTAATTAAAGCAACAAGCTTGTTTAATGTGATTTGATGTAAAGCATCAGTCTTGTCCTATGAGGAAAAAAAAGATTTCCTTTTAGGAATCACCATTTCATACACAAAATCAAACAGCACATGGGGACTTTTCAAGCACCAACACATAGCTCTTAAATAGACATTATTCAGGAAACTCAGTAAAACTATCTTTTCTCGTTAGCAGCTAAAGCACTCAGTGAACTGCCTAGTTTCTGTGTTAAAGACCTATTAATTGTTATGTTTCAGAGCAGCAGCCGTGTTAGTCTGTATTCGCAAAAAGAAAAGGAGTACTTGTGGCACCTTAGAGACTAACAAATTTATTTGAGCATAAGCTTTCGTGAGCTACAGCTCACTTCATTGGATGCATCTGATGAAGTGAGCTGTAGCTCACGAAAGCTTATGCTCTAATAAATTTGTTAGTCTCTAAGGTGCCACAAGTACTCCTTTTCTTTTTATTAATTGTTATAACTCCCCAAAGGTTTAACTCAACTATGAGTTTCTCCCATTCAATATGTGTGCCAACCATTGGTTGACCACATGAGGTCCACTCCGTACAAAAATATACTATAGTATTCTATTGCAAAGTTCAAAATACCGTGGTTTACAGATCATAACTCTACTGCATGACTGATTTGGGGCATTATTATTTGCCATTATAGTACAATTTAAATACTTGTTTGGCTCTCCCAAAGCTTCTTTCTGGAATCACATTTCCCAGTTAATACTCTTCTCTTGGTGGTCTCTACTAATTAATCTTTTGATAAGAGAAGAGGGCTGATGAAAGGTCTCTATGAGCTAATTCTGCTCTATAGTTCAGCAAGCAGCAAGTGTACATAGTATTGCAATTGTCAGCTGCTGCCTTTTGAATGTCTTTATGATTGTCTTAAGTGCCTGGTGATTTCAATAGTGGGAGATGTTATTGTGGCTGTTCCACCCCAATGCCATCAGGCATTGGGCCAGTTTTGAAAGGTATGTGTTAGTGCAAATACTCGTAGGCACATTATTTTTTTCCAAGCTTATTTTAACTTTTTCCTGTTATGAAGATATGTCGTACCAAAGGTCTTTTATAAGGATTTTCAAAAAAATGACACTTTTCCTTTCACTTACTTTTGTTAAAGCATAAGCAGAAATCTCCAGTGGAAGCAGCCTAAGAAAGGCTTTTGGATTATGAGCATTATGAAGTACATTACATAATGTCTTTTGTGCTCATATGATTTTGTGAAATGGGTAAAGTGGTGAGAAATGAAGCCAAGATCACTCTGAGTCAGCAATATTCATATTGAAGGGAGCTCTTTGCAGTTCAAATGAAAAGAAGAGATAATTTTACATACGTAGAGTGTTGCAGTATGTTCTTTTCAACTCCTCTATCAGTGATTGTGCTTTTCCATTTGTTGAGCCTGAACTTGACTATGGCAGGCTTGCTGCTCTGCTATAATATATAAAGGCTTATTGAACCAGGATATACAAAAATTGTATTGCAAGTGCCTCATTGTCTGAAGAAGAACGTGGGGAAGGGTGGTTTGAGTTTTTTTGTTTTTCATTCCCATTGGAGAAATGCAGGCTACCTTTGCACATCTGTACTGGAGTGAGAGATCAGAACCGTAGGGCAACAGGTCAGGTGTATGGTACCTGAGTACAGCCGCTGTGTCATAAAGATGATAGATACATGTCTCTCCCTCTGCATGACTGTGTGTGCATGCACACACATTTCACCCCACTGTGCCCCCTTCCCTTGGTACTGCTGCTGCCTGGGATATGCACATTTCAGAACTACATTCCTCTCCCCAAATTTAATGATTTTCTATTTGTATACTATAACATAAAAACATATGCAGTGCACTGTTATGCACATCCCATGCCCTCCTTAGAATACTGTCCATAACATCTACAACTGTTGGCCCAAATCATGCCTCCTAAAATCCTTGCCCGAGTCTCTTCTCCACTGAGGAGCACCAACCACACCCTATTGAATCCTGTTTATGGTTCTCTGTACTGTCCAGGATTTGTGGAAGGGATGGAAAGGGGTAAGTAGGAACTGGAGGAACCAGAATGACATCATAATCCCCTTTTGGTCTGGTAGAATTTAGCTAAAATGTTTGTTATGCCTCCAGGTTATACTAATTTTTTTACCTCAAGTGCTGGTGCTGCAAGTGAGCAGGAAAGTAGCAAAAGGCATCTGGGATTAAAATGGCTCCATGCACATTGTCCTGGCCTCCCATAGATCTACCAGGCTTGGACGAAATTCCCTCTTATGCAAGGTGACTGCAGGCTTCTTTAGCACTAGAGGACTGGCCTAGTGCAGAGATGATAATTATTAAAGAAGTGTAAAGGACCCCTCTCCCTTCAGCTATGCTAAACACTCCTCTGCAGCTGAGCATCTGGCCTTGAGAGCATACACATTCTGTGGCTAGTTTGCTTTCACCTTCCGTCGACTACTGATTATGACATTGTTTGCCATTCCTCTTGCGTGCATAAGGTTTTTAACAACTAATTTGTAGTTGTTTCTGTAATCTGGAAGTGATTACAAAAGAAAAGTAAAGTAGTCTTGAACTGGCATAGTTCATTTTGTAGTTTTGAAGTTAATAATGGAAAGGCACATGTAATTTTACCTCCCCTTTCATTTTAAGCAACATCATGATTGCAGCCAAAGAGAAAACAAAAATAAAGAATGATTGAACGCATGAGCATTTTTCTGCAAACAGTTTAAGTAAATGTTTTTTAGATTTTGAAATGCAATAGTTGTAGTCATTTGGAGAAAAATATTGTCATCTACTGGTTGACATGATAATATTACCTACAACTGAACAAAGAAGCTTTTATTTTATCAAATACAAAACATATTTGTTTCAGAGTAGCAGCCGTGTTAGTCTGTATTCGCAAAAAGAAAAGGAGTACTTGTGGCACCTTAGAGACTAAAAAATTTATTTGCGCATAAGCTTTCGTGTGCTACAGCTTACTTCATCTGATGCATTTGGTGGAAAATACAGTGGGGAGATTTATATACACACACAGAGAACATGAAACAATGGGTTTTATCATACACACTGTAAGGAGAGTGATCACTTAAGATGAGCCATCACCAGCAGCGGGGGGGAGGGGGGGAACCTTTCATGGTGACAAGCAAGGTAGGCTATTTCCAGCAGTTAACAAGAACATCTGAGGAACAGTGGGGGGTGGGGTGGGGGAGAAATAACATGGGGAAATAGTTTTACTTTGTGTAATGACTCATCCATTCCCAGACTCATCCATTCCCAGTTTTTTAATGTTATAATTCTTGACGTCTGATTTGTGTCCATTTATTCTTTTACGTAGAGACTGTCCAGTTTGACCAATGTACATGGCAGAGGGGCATTGCTGGCACATGATGGCATATATCACATTGGTAGATGCGCAGGTGAACGAGCCTCTGATAGTGTGACTGATATGATTAGGCCCTATGATGGTGTCCCCTGAATAGATATGTGGACAGAGTTGGCAATGGGCTTTGTTGCAAGGATAGGTTCCTGGGTTAGTGGTTCTGTTGTGTGGTGTGTGGTTGCTGATGAGTATTTGCTTCAGGTTGGGGGGCTGTCTGTAAGCATGGACTGGCCTGTCTCCCAAGATCTATGAGAGTGATGGGTCGTCCTTCAGGATAGGTTGTAGATCCTTGATGATGCGTTGGAGAGGTTTTAGTTGGGGGCTGAAGGTGATGGCTAGTGGCGTTCTGTTATTTTCTTTGTTGGGCCTGTCCTGTAGTAGGTGAGTTGTGGGTACTCTTCTGGCTCTGTCAATCTGTTTCTTCACTTCAGCAGGTGGGTCTTGTAGTTGTTAGAATGCATGATAGAGATCTTGTAGGTGTTTGTCTCTGTCTGAGGGGTTGGAGCAAATGCGGTTATATCGTAGAGCTTGGCTGTAGACAATGGATCGTGTTGTATGATCTGGATGAAAGCTAGAGGCATGTAGGTAGGAATAGCGGTCAGTAGGTTTCCGATATAGGGTGGTGTTTATGTGACCATCACTTATTAGCACCGTAGTGTCCAGGAAGTGGATCTGATGTGTGGACTGGTCCAGGCTGAGGTTGATGGTGGGATGGAAATTGTTGAAATCCTGGTGGAATTCCTCAAGGGCTTCTTTTCCATGGGTCCAGATGATGAAGATGTCATCAATGTAGCGCAAGTAGAGTAGGGACATTAGGAGACGAGAGCTGAGGAAGCATTGTTCTAAGTCAGCCATAAAAATGTTGGCATACTGTGGGGCCATGCGTGTACTTGTCGCAGTGCCGCTGATTTGAAGGTATACGTTGTCCCCAAATGTGAAATAGTTATGGGTGAGGACAAAGTCACAAAGTTCAGCCACCAGGTTAGCCGTGACATTATCGGGGATACTGTTCCTGACGGCTTATAGTCCATCTTTGTGTGGAATGTTGGTGTAGAGGGCTTCTACATCCATAGTGGCTAGGATGGTGTTTTTGGAAGATCACCAATGGATTGTAGTTTCCTCAGGAAGTCAGTTGTGTCTCAAAGATAGCTGGGAGTGCTGGTAACATTGGGCCTGAGGGGGGAGTCTACATAGCCAGACAATCCTGCTGTCAGGGTGCCAATGCCAGAGGCTCGTTCACCTGTGCATCTACCAATGTGATATATGCCATCATGTGCCAGCAATGCCCCTCTGCCATGTACATTGGTCAAACTGGACAGTCTCTACGTAAAAGAATAAATGGACACAAATCAGACATCAAGAATTATAACATTCAAAAACCAGTCGGAGAACACTTCAATCTCTCCGGTCACTCGACTACAGACCTGAGGGTGGCTATCCTTCAACAAAAAAACTTCAAAAACAGACTCCAACGAGAGACTGCTGAATTGGAATTAATTTGCAAACTGGATACAATTAACTTAGGCTTGAATAGAGATTGGGAATGGATGAGTCATTACACAAAGTAAAGCTATTTCCCCATGTTATTTCTCCCCCCACGCCAGCCCCCCCCCCCCGTTCCTCAGATGTTCTTGTTAACAGCTGGAAATAGCCTACCTTGCTTGTCACCATGAAAGGTTTTCCTCCTTTCCCCCCCCGCTACTGGTGATAGCTCATCTTAAGTTATCACTCTCCTTACAGTGTGTATGATAAAACCCAATGTTTCATGTTCTCTGTGTGTGTATACAAATCTCCCCAATGTATTTTCCACCAAATGCATCCGATGAAGTGAGCTGTAGCTCACGAAAGCTTATGCTCAAATAAATTTGTTAGTCTCTAAGGTGCCACAAGTAAACATATTTGTGTGGCTGCTACCAAGAGAAAGTATAGCCATTGGTAAAAGCCCAGGAATGGGAATCAGAACATAGACATAGATTTTACTCCTAGTTCTGCCACATATTTTCTGAATGTCCTTGGAGAAGTGATTTAAGCCAAAATTTTCAAATATCAATACCTAAAATGAAGTACCTACATTCACCTATAGACACCAAAATGAATGCATTACTTTTCAGAGGTAGTGCCATTCACAGCCTCCGCAGGCTTCTTTTGGAGTTGTGGGTAATCATCGCTTCCAAAAATCATGGCTTTAAACTTTCTGAGCTAGATTAGCAAAGAGATCTTAGGTTCAGTGTTGTAATGACTAACTTTCGGGACTCTGCCACCCAGTGGAATCCTCAGCCCCAAATTAGGTGTCCTGGCTCTCTAGACAATGCCCTGGAGAGAATTAGACTCCCCTAAGAAAGGGATTCAAAGTAGGAAATGCTGATGAGAGCAGTGTGGCATAAGCCATGCCCCTTTCAGAAATGTAGGTGTTTAACTCCAGGCTGGAAGAGAAACTGGAACCAAGGTCACCCTATTCCCAGTTGGGGGCCCCAACCACCACAATAGAGTCATTCTTATGCTCTCTATTTCTGGCCCAAGGAATAGTTAATTATTTATGCACAGTAGAACAGCTTCAACAGATGAAACTGAGGCAGGCCCATCCCCAAATACACAGCAGACCAATGGTAAAGGCATTCTCTTGAGATACGGGAGACCATAGATCAAGTATCTAGATCAGGCAGAGGAGATATTTGAACCCACATCCTGAGTGAGTAATCTGGCCACTGAGCCATAGCATATGCAGGGTGCCAGCAGTGGCATCACCACCACCTCCTCCTGTGTTTGGTTCAGGGCCTGATTCAGTAGGTGTGCTCTTCAGTGGCCCCTGAGCACATCTACCAGAGTGTGCCCCACAGGTGAGATAAGCACACACATTCCTCATGACAGGTTTCAGAGTAGCAGCCGTGTTAGTCAGTATTCGCAAAAAGAAAAGGAGTACTTGTGGCATCTTAGAGACTAATAATTTATTTGAGCATAAGCTTTTGTGAGCTACAGCTCACTTCATCAGATGCATTGAGTGGAAAATACAGTGGGGAGATTTATATACACATACAGAGAACATGAAACAATGGGTTTCATCATACACACTGTAAGGAGAGTGGGCACTTAAGATGAGCTATTACCAGCTGGAAGGGGGGGGGAGAAGGAGGAAAACCTTTTATGGTGATAATGTAAGGTGGGCCATTTCCAGCAGTTAACAAGAATGTCTGAGGAACAGTGGGGGGTGGTGTGTGGGGGAGAAATAACTTGGGGAAATATTTCTACTTTGTGTAATGACCAAATTAATTCCAATTCAGCAGTCTCTCCTTGGAGTCTGTTTTTGAAGTTTTTTTGTTGAAGAATAGCCACTCTCAGGTCTGTAATCGAGTGACCAAAGAGATTGAAGTGTTCTCCAACTGGTTTTTCAATGTTATAATTCTTGACATCTGATTTGTGTCCATTTATTCTTTTACGTAGAGACTGTCCAGTTTGTCCAATGTACATGGCAGAGGGGCATTGCTGGCACATGATGGCATATATCACATTGGTAGATGCGCAGGTGAACGAGCCTCTGATAGTGTGGCTGGTGTGATTAGGCCTTATGATGGTGTCCCCTGCATAGATATGTGGACAGAGTTGGCAACGGGCTTTGTTGCAAGGATAGATTCCTGGGTTAGTGGTTCTGTTGTGTGGTGTGTGGTTGCTGATGAGTATTTGCTTCAGGTTGGGGGCTGTCTGTAAGCAAGGACTGGCCTGTCTCCCAAGATCTGTGAGAGTGATGGGTCGTCCTTAGGATAGGTTGTAGATCCTTGATGATGCGTTGGAGAGGTTTTAGTTGGGGGCTGAAGGTGATGGCTAGTGGCGTTCTGTTATTTTCTTTGTTGGGCCTGACCTGTAGTAGGTGACTTGATACTCTTCTGGCTCTGTCAATTCCTCATAAATGAATGAACCTTGGCTGGAGTTTAGCATAAATTAGACCCCAAGCGGCTCTGCCTAGTTGGCTTTGTGCATCCCCACCAGCCGATTTTTTTTTAGGCAACTAGGGATCTTCTTTATCCGTAGAAACTTAGACACCGAGTGAATTGAGGTGTCCCCAGGGTTAGGTGACAGCTGAGCGGAAGTTTTGAGGATCTAAATTTTGGACATAGTTATCTAAATTGACAGTTAGACACCTAAATCTCTGGGTGGATCTAGTCCTCTGTGCGTATGGTTCTTCCCCACTCTCCCCTCCTTTGGTGTATCTCACGAGGGGCACTTTGAAGCTTAAGTCATTATTTAAAAAAAAAAAATTATTGGAGGCACTGTGATGGAAAGTGCTATAGAAGCACAAAGTATGATTGTAAAAGAGGGAGTTTCACAATCTCTTTTCATCATAAAAATGCAATTGATTTTTGTAATAGATTTTAGGGTTTTTAAGTGTTTTTTAATTATGCTAATATTAATATGTTTAAGAATCCACTTCTATATTGCCTTCCTTTAAAAATGAAAATATTACAATAAGCCAGTTCACATATCCCATTTGTATTGCATGGGCCAAATTCTTTCAGTTCACTGATGTATATTCACAGTAATGCCATAGAAATGAAAGCAGACTTTCCCTCCTCTCTTTAACATTTGAAGTTGCTGAAAATTACCCAGTGATGATATTTTGTCATGTTAATTTACTAGTGCGACTCAGAATTCATGCTGACCTCGCAGTTAAACTAAACCAGCAGTACTTTATAGCTGGTGGGTACCATACAAATAGGCAGGCATGTGTTATGAGACAATTTTTTTTCTCAGTGTTAAATTGTTTTTGTTCTTCATTATACCTATTATTCATACATTGTTAGATTTTCATATGTATCTAATCTGTCTATGCCCAGTGGCCCCAATCCTACAGTTGACTGCACTAGCAGACCTCCACTGAAGTCAGTGGTACTCCACACTGGAGTCAGGTACAGGATCCGAGCTCCTATTAGTGATCATATTGGATTTGAATATCCAGCTTTACCTAATCGAGCTACACTTAAGATGAATCTGGCTTATTGTGAATGATGGCATGGCTACCAGACACAATTATTAGTATGCTGCAGGAGGAAGGAACAGCAGAGCAGCTAGTGAATGTATATATGTGAAATAGCTATGCTACACTCCTCATTGTAACTAGTTCATTGTGAAGTATTTCAGCTGCTCATCCCAAAGCTGTGTTTGGATTTTACCCCCGTTCTGATTACCACTAAATAAATTTAAACAATAGTCTAAATCAGAAAAAAATATATATTTTTTCAGAATTATTGAGCCAGCTTCATTGATACAATCAGGCTGCTTTGCACCACTCCAGTGACACAAAGCAGCTGTAAACCTGGCTTTAACTAACTGGTTAAAATGGATTTACTGCTCCTTTGTTCCATCGGAACAGTGCAGAGCAACTGGAGCATAATGGGGAATAGGGCTGATTTATTGTAGTTCTACATGATGGATTTTAACTTTACATTCTATAGAATAACATTATTAAAATGCAGGTTATCATTAATCCTTGCATACAGAATAGCAGGTCGGAGTAGGTGAAGTGGTTTGGATAAATTAGGTTTTCCTTGAACCTGCACCCTCCTTTAGAATTAAACTATGCTTGAATTCTGAATGTTTTGGGGATTATTCATCACTGTCGTTTGTCAGGAACATCACTTGTGATTTTCCCCAGAGGTGAAACGCACTAAATTCTCAGCTATCAAAGTTGTAAATAGTATGATTATTTTTTTGTATTTCAGTACCACCTAAGGGCCCAGCTTCATTGTTGCTAGGCACTGAACAAACATAACAAAAAAAAAACTGCCCCTTCCTTAGAGAGCTAACCGTTTAAGTATAAGAGAAGTGACAACAGGTGGTTACATGACAGACGGATGGAGAGAACACAAGGTAATACTGAAGAAAAACTCATGACTTCATGGTGGCATAAATATCCAGCTATGGATATTTGTCCTCTTTTATTGAGGCAGGCCTCCAATGTCCATATGTTGACTCAGGCATCCTCTTACCTAATTCTAAAACACAAATCCTACCTCACAGAGCCTTTTTGTTAGAACATGTAGGGCCATTTTTTTCAGACAATACCTCTTCTTTTGTAAGAGTTAATTTGAGCTGGCAATTTAGTTTATGTAGATGGCCATGTCCCGGAGTCACAGGCACTATCAGGGAGCCACTGTGCCCACATGATAATTGTTTGATCTAAATTTGTGCTGCAAAAATGGAAGCCTGGTTAATTCTGGTCTAAAAGTGTCACACACAATCATCAGCTGAACTCTTAGATAGTACACTGCAAAATGTTGCTGCAAGGTAAAACTTTTCTCATGCTGTAGAGTCTGACTTTTCACTTACGGTATTCTATACTGCAATCATGGGCTGTAATTGCAGCTTGAGCTGACATGCCCAAGACAGCATTGATGTAGCTATCTCAGGTACCAGAGCAGCGAAAGCGTGACAGTGTGTGCTCATCACAGGCTGTACAAATGTGCCTGGAACCTTGGATAATTACTCCCAGGATTACCCATCCTGAAGCATGCACTACCATGGTTTCACTGTTCCAGGACCTGAGCTAGCCGGATTAAAACGAGCTGGGTTATATCAGTTGGAGCTGCAATCACACACTGTGATTTCATTGTAGACATACTGTTCATATCATACCACTTCCTGCACTAACAGGGATAGCTAATAGCCATGGTTGTATCATGATTGTTTCCAGCTTGCATCAAAGTGTCTGTTCACTGCTGTTATTGCTAAATTACTAGTTTTATTAAAAAAGAGAGTTGTCTTTGGAAGTGAAAGTTGTGCATTATACAGTTGTGCTTTACCTACAAAGGATTTTTCTTGATGTTTTCATTTACAACAATTTAATATGTTGTTTTTTGGAGTTTGTTTGTTTGTTTGTTTTCCTCAAATGCTATCCCAGAGTTAGGTCATTGGGTTTAATTTTTTTTTCTTTCATCTCCAGGGGAGAATGATCAGGAATGTAAACACTGAAAATATAATGCTGAATGTAATACATTTAATTAAAACAAAATTTCCAGTTCTATATAAAGGATCATTCCTCCTCTTCCCCACAGGAGGTATTCAGATTCTTGATAAAATTCAGGGAATACCCCACATTTTCCCCTTCTTTTTCACAAACATTACTTCAGAGCAATACAAGGCATTCTCCCCTGCAATGAGTAGAACACTACATACATCTCTCAGCTTCTGCCTATATAGGACTGTGATACACAGCAGAACTGATCGGCAACATTTGAGGCAAAATTCTACCTTTGCACAATGGATCCTTGACTTTGATATGCTGATTTCCAGACATGTAGAACTCCCACTGACATTCAGCGAGCGAAGGGAGGGCTGGGTATCAGAGCTGAGATCAGTCATGGAGATCAAAGAGCAAGATTTTTTCACTTTGAAACGAAATCTTTAAATAGAGTTTCACATCATTTCCCATATATGTTTTTTCTGGATGGGACTTCAACACAATAACATAGTTACAACTGAAATTATATCAATTTTAGTGTGATAGTTCAGTTCCACTTCTTTCTATGTCTCTGGTTGTCTGCTTAGTTGTTACATGTAAGTTCGAATAGGCAACATGCCAGTAATCCATTCTGACACTGAAGATAATAATTCCTTTCTCCAGCGACTCATTATGCATGTGTTTGCTACTAATGAGTATGCCTTCACATCTAGTGTTTTTTCTAAATGAGTTGATACATCTGGAATAAGTAAACCAAAATCATCCAACAACTTACATCTTTTAAAAACATCTGGAGCACAGAAGCGTCTGGAGCAGCCACATTTTCACGTTTCATCAAATTATTTCTTCTATGTATATCAAGTTTTTGAATTTCACCAACAGTTATTGCTGCTTGAAAATTACTTATTTGAAGATTTCAAAAGGGCAAGTTATTTGGGGCCTTATATTATAGCAATATTTCTCATATTACAGCCTTCTTTCTTTTTTACCCAGTAGACAGCTAGCTGGCAACAGGTGTTTTTTTACACACCCTTTGCTACTTTAAAGGAACCGATACAAATTTAGCATTTAGGGAAATATTGGGCTGAAAATTAACTTGTATCTTATTTTGAAATGTCAGACTTCTTGGATGAGCAAAGTGAGTGCAGTTCATTTTTTAAGGAGCACACAACACCATATGCCACTGAAAAGAAACTGTTTTAAAATACAAGTGTTTAATACAACTAGTTCTGTGGGTCTCCCTATTCAAAATGTTTCAGATTTTCTCACT
This sequence comes from Dermochelys coriacea, assembly GCF_009764565.3. Classification (NCBI taxonomy): domain Eukaryota; kingdom Metazoa; phylum Chordata; order Testudines; family Dermochelyidae; genus Dermochelys; species Dermochelys coriacea. Next base: position 139,273,234 of record NC_050070.1, read on the forward strand.
GCACAACAGGAAAGATGTTTGAGGTGAAATCCAGGCCCCACTGATGTCAGTGAGGGTTTTGCTATTTACTTCAATTAGGCCAGGATCTCACCCTTTGTTTTTAAGTGCCCGACTGGAAAAAATCACCCTGGAGTCTGAGTCAGGCTGCATTCTTTCCATTTCACACATAGCCAGTGTGAAATAGACGTTCCGTGGACCAAATTATGCTCTCAGATACAACTGTGCAACCCAATTGTCTTCAGACTATGCCTCCAGTGACATCTGTGCAAAACATATAATGGGATTGCACATGTGTAATTTGAGAGCATGATCCGAAGATAATGGAATTGCAAAGACATTCCACAGAGCCTCTATGAGTGGTGGTATTGATGCATGAGAGGGAAAGAAACCAGCAAGATTGTCAGAATTCAGGGTGAGTTTGTGGGACTGGCAGTTAGGAAACAAATGTGTTAGCTTGCAAATGAAGTAACTTGAATCTGACAATCAATGACACAGTTAGCAGAGGACCCTGCATTACTAATTTTAGAACAACTTTTCATTTTAGAACAACTCAGCTCCACTTTAAGCGTATTTTGTAAACTGATTATGAGATGGTGATTTCCAACCATTTTGAATAATTGTCTTAACACAGTCAGTGCCATAGAGTAGATGAGTTCCTGAAGGACATATAGGTAACACAGTTTTATTTCTGGTTCTTGTTTAGATACAAATAACTCATAGCATCAAGATTCTGCCATGTATACTCAGAATTCAGAATTACTTTGTGAAAAAGCATGTTTAAAATTTTCTTTTTCCATGAACATGACTGCCAGTAAAATCATTCCCTAGTATACTTATAGAAAGAACACAGAATTCAAAATGAATTCAGTTTTTTTTTTAATCTGAGCTGCACATCATGGATTTTTTTCTTTTTCATCTTCTTACATTTGAGGCCAGTTCTGGTTATCATTAAAGTAAATATAAGCATACTATCATTATCCATTAACTTCAACAAAGTATTTTACATTAATTAAAGGCATTTTTAAGCAGTCCCTCTGTGGCTGCTGATACTCTCTCTGACTTGACACTATTTGTCATACTTCTACTACTTTGGGGACCTTTACTGGAATATGCACTACACAGGCTTTGACACTGGCAATCTGCTTCATATGGCTCTTCCATCTGGAAGACACAAACACTGTGTTAATTTAACAGTGTGGCTGACACACAGAACTGGGATAAAGATGCACTGATTTTAATTTTATTTCACTTTTGGGTGGTGTACCAAGTGTCCATATGTTAAAACCAACACCGCCTATAGTTGAGAAGTGTGTCCTGCTATTTCAAGGCTACCTATTAGTTTCCTTTTTAAATTGACAGAACTTTAGAGAACGATAGGCTGGTTTATTTTAAGTAGCAAATGAGATTCAGAGATCTCTAGGAATCTGATCCAAAACTCATCAAAAGTCAGTGGAAAGTCTCCCATTATCTCTAGTGGCTTTGGAGAACGCAATGCAAGCTGCATGTTCATTTTTCATTCCAAAAGAATAAATACCAAAATATATGCTTAAAAAAATTCCAGAGACCTGTTGAATAAAGTTGTCTGCCAACTAAGTCCTCTAAAGTGTGGTAGTCTTTTTGACCTTTTTGGTATCATGGATTGTTTAAACATCCTCAGTTAATTTTAAAGAGCTTTGTGCTTCTTGCCTTGATACTTATTATAGGATTCATGCCATGAACTATAAAAAGTATTGAGAGGTATGTGCTTTTGTAATGAATGAATTTAATTTGTGGCTCTGCCTCTACAGGATGAAAATCTTATTATAGCCACAGTCGGCACATGCTACCATGCCTTATGGCACTGAAACTTCTGCAGCAGTACTGAAGTTTCCGTATTCCTACATACATGCAGTAAATCAAATTTAATCATCCAACAAAAAATAGCACACTGGACATTCTTACTTTACTTTAAATGGCAATGCAGATTGTCCCTGACTCTTTATACAGAACCTTAAATATTCAAAGAACTGCTTCTGAATGTTTTGAATGTATAGAAGAATTCACTTGCTTTTGGTGATTTAATAAAGCAGAAGGGAGTGTGATCTTGAGGTGAAAAGGAATTGGGGCTCTTGGTTTTCTACTAATTTTTCCATGAACTTACTGTGTAACTTTGGCCACATTAATTTAACATTCGGTTGCTTCCATTTAACCGTCTTGAGCATAGATAATAGTACCACAGCTGTGTTTGTTTAATGTTTGTGAAGTTCTTTAGATTCTTGGATATAAGTGCAAAATGATAGTGGTGATAGAGCTGAGCAGTAAATTCATTGATTAATTTATCCTATTTTTCCATTAATTAACGTTCCAAGTCCAATTTGTGATTTTTTCTCAAATGTATTAGAAATTATTCATAGAATCATAGACTTTAAGGTCAGAAGGGACCATTATGATTGTCTAGTCTGACCTCCTGCACAACATAAGCCACAGAATCTCACCACCCACTTCTGTAACAAACTCCTAACCTATCTCTGAGCTATTGAAGTCCTCAACTCGTGGTTTAAAGACTTTAAGGTGCACAGAATCCTCCAGCAAGCTTAATAATTCATCTCCCTCTCCGGTATTTATCCCTCTGATATATTTATAGAGAGCAATCATACCTCCCCTTAGCCTTCTTTTGGTTAGGCTAAACAAGCCAGGCTCTTTGAGTCTCTTTTCCTAAGACAGGTTTTCCAATCCTTGGATCATCTAGTAGCCCTTCTCTGTACCTGTTCCAGTTTGAATTCATCTCTTCTTAAACATGGGAGACCGAACTGCACACAGTATTTCAGATGAGGTCACCAGTGCCTAGTATAATGGTACTAACACCTCCTTATATCTACTGGAAATACCTCACCTGATGCATCCCAAGACCGCATTAGCTCTTTTCACGGCCACATTACATTGGTGGCTCATAGTCATCCTGTGATCAACCAATACTCCAAGGTCCTTCTCCCCTCTGTTACTTCCAAGTGATGCGTCCCCAGTTTATAACAAAAATTCTTGCTATTAATCCCTAAATGCATGACCTTGCACTTTTCACTATTAAATTTCATCCTTTTACTATTACTCCAGTTACAAGGTCATTGAGATCTTCCTGAGTGATATCCTGGTCCTCTCTGTATTGGCAATACCCCCATTTTGTATCCCATTTGCTGCAAACTTTATTAGCACACTCACACTTTTTGTGCCAATGTCAGTAATAAAAAGATTAAATAAGATTGGTCCCAAAACCATTCCCTGAGGAACTCCACTGGTAACCTCCCTCCAGCCTGACCGATCACCTTTCAGTATGACCCGCTGTAGTCTCCCTTTAACCAATTCCTTATCCACCTTTCAATTTTCATATTGATCCCCATCTTTTCCAATTTAACTAATAATTCCCCATGTGGCACCGTATCAAATGCCTTACTGAAATCTAGGTAAATTAGATCCACTGCGTTTCCTTTTTCTAAAAAAATCTGTTACTTCTCAAAGAGGAGATCAGGTGTGTTTGGTACAATCTACCTTTTGTAAAACCATGTTGTATTTTGTCCCATGTACCATTGACCTCAATGTCCTTAACTACTTTTTTCTTCAAAATTTTTTCCAACACAGCAGCCAGCCAAGAATTCATCCAGTTGCACAGGACAATTTCCTATGCCTTCTTCTGGCTTAAATAGCGCAGCCAAACGAATCGGTGCAGCCAGGAGTGCCTCTGATCAGGACACCTGTGGGCAGTGCCTCTAGGGTTCCATTAGTGACTCAGTCCTGTAGTTACTAGCAAACTGTGGATGGTGCTAAACTGCGAAGATTGCCTGTGGATCCACAGACCCGACTTCAACTTATGGAGCCTTATAGAAAGAGACAGGACATACACAAAACAGTGAGTGACTTCAAACCCCTTTAGAGGCAACTGGTCCAGATAAATATATTATTTAGTTTCTTGTTCCTAGAAAATGGAAGCTTCACCTATCTGAACTAGAGATTTTTGTTTCTCAGTTTTTTAAAATCTTCTTTCTGGCCCACTTGTACTTTTGGGATTAGTATAATGAGTGCTCCTGGTACACCATGTTCTTGGTTTGACCATTGGAGATTGAACCATGGACCTCCAGTGCTAAAAGCATAAGCGCTATCACTTGTGGTAAGAGCCAGCAGTTTAGCTGGGACTGAAACAGACTCATGCTCTCTGCAGATCAGGCATGGAGGGAGCACAACGTTTTGTTAGCACATGTTTACCTAAGAGTTACACTGCCTCTGAGGAGGGTTTGCTACTTTTCTTTATGAGACCTCACTGATCCTGGAGCACTTTGTGTGGGATGGCTGGTTGGTCTTCAAAAATCTGCTCCCAGAAGTTATTAATGGGTTATGTAAATTAAAGTATCCACAGTTTCATTTAATATAGGTAAAAGTCAAAACATGATTGCAGGTGAAAGACTCTGAAACTACTGCTTAAACTGTTAAACCAAACATTTATTGATGTTTTGGTCATTTATTACTCTAAAGCACAAAATTCACGCACTTACTCCATTTTTAAACATTTCCCCAGATAGATGTCATAATTAGAGAAATTTTTCTGTCTTAGGTTGTCTCAGAAATAACAAGAGTTATGGTAAAACAGAGGACATTATGGAGAGCTCCAGAAAATAAAATATCACAGGCTATGAAGCATCAAAAGTAATGAGCTATTAAGAGCTCCTTTAGGATACAGAAGTAAAATATGCTGCAGGCATGAAATACACATATTGAAATCAGAGTAATATTTCTATATTCTACTATAGTATATGTTCTGTTTCTTTAGATTTATGTTGAAGCAATCAAAATACTAAGAACTATGGGCCAGATTTTGAAGTTGTTACTCAGGGTACAGTCATGTGGAATAATGAGTGAATTCAGCTGTTCAAATGAAGTGCTATTTGCCTGTACTGGTTGATGGGACCACAGCATAGAACTTCAGGCTATGAGCTCTGCACCATTTCATCGAGAGATGGTTGGTGGGATAACTGTGAGTGAGCTCAATAAGGATTTATTGATCTATATCTCAAAATGTGATGCCTGCATTGGGCTTCTAAGATGATGTGTAAAACCTGTGGTTTTTCACTTATGGACCCCTAAAACATTTTGAATGAAGATGCAGACCCCTTTGAAATCTTAGATAGGCCTGCAGACTCGAAGGGTCCACGGAACCACAGTGGAAAACCACGTTCTATGGTAATGACAACCTTTCGCTGATCCCTTAGACACCGTCTGTAGATCCCTAGGGTTCCGTCACCAGGTTGATAGTAACCACAGTGGTTTTCAATAGAAGCAGCTATGTCCTCACACAGATGAAATACAATCACAAGATCAGTGATACGACTCATTGAGATTGAATGGGTCCTTAAGACACCATGCCAGCCTTAAGGGCTCTAAGTGCTGTCTTGGAGGAACAGTGAAAAGAGTTAGAACAGAGTGGGTCAGACTGGGAGTAGCGGTGTGAGAAAGAGACCTGGCTGGAAAATGAAATTCATGTTGTGGAAAATCGTGAGTGCAGCCCACCTCAGAACAGCCAATTTGGTAGCACAGTCACATAGGATGTTGAAAAGCCAGGTTCAAGCCCCTGCTATGACTCATGAAGAGCAGAGATTTTAACCTAGGTTTCCCACACTCCAGGTGAATGTCTTTACCACCATGCTAAAGAGTCAGTCTCTTGCTCCATCTCTCCTGTTGGAACTGTTGCACTCTGTATAAATAAATAGTCATTGTGCCAGAGAGAGGAGTTCATGCTACAAGCTGATTGTTAGGACACTAACCTGGGATGAGTGTGAGAGAAGCAGGTTCAAGTCCCTGCACTAAATTAGTTATTCTGGGGTGGGTCTCTGTGTGATCAGAAATTCCACCCTGGACCTGAGAAATGTTCACAACAAAATGTCTGTCTGTTGAAACTGATACGTTACCTTGAAATTTTTCAGTTTTGACAAATCAGCATTCTGAGACAATGAATAAATCAATCAAATATTTAGCCAACAAACTTCTGACCAACTATAGTGAGAAATCCTCAGATTCACGGGAGGTTTGTTGCGGGCTGGGAGAATGTAAGTCTGTTCTTGTACCTTAAGAGGAAGGACACATAACTTAGCTTGCAGTGAGGTATAAAATTAGAAAAGGGAAAGAGGTGCAGCTAGCCCCTCAGCCATGGCAGTTGGGCAATATGTTGTATGCATATTGTAACTGGATATTTCATGTGGGGCAATTTATCCATGTGCTACAGAACTCGAGATCTATGATGACTAAGTCCAGGACACAATGTAATAAATGGGTATCAAATTTCTATGGTCAAATTCTCTGTCTTGTTCTTCCAGCAGCACAAAAGGGTCAGAATTAATCTTGATGTCCTCTGCAGGGGATTTCCCGGTGGGTGTAAAAATGATATAGCCAGCTCCTGTTCCACCTTCCCTATATCCCTTTGAGGATGGGGGCATGCTGGGAAGGAAGTGGGAGCATGGTCAGAGTGAACAAGTGCCCTGTATATATTTTGGCATTGACAGATATTCATGATAGTAAAAGAGACTGGACAGCACCCTTTGCAAACCTTTTAAAGAATCATAACAAAAAGTCATAAATGTCAGTTTTTCTTAGGTATGTAACTATCATGCCTTTGATATCTGTGTGCGGTACCCTCATATCTGTAAGGGCTCCTATCTTTTGAGAGAGCCAAACATTTCTGTGTTTATTTTAATGCAAATTACTACATAGGAGAAACACAAACTATGCTTTTTCATTAATATCTTAATTTTCTTCCTTCTAATTGTGGTGATCTAGTATCATAAATAAAGGTAATTACTCCTGAAGTAATATGTTTGGTCCTTGTATATGGAAGAACTTGACATGAAGTCTAGTAAGTGTTTCTAAAAGTATGGTTTTTAAGGCTTTATGAACTGAAAACCAAAGAATATAAATCATAAAAACCAGAAAATGCCAATCACTAAAAATAAAACACAAATCTGAACAATCTACAGTCTCATTGCACATATAATGAACGTTTGTTATTATTCATTACCTTGCTATACACTGTTCTTTCAAGCAATAGTGATGCAGTTGATACAGTGGTAGAGTATGAAGCAGTTATTTGCAATAAAGGTGTTTCACGCATGAAATGCCAGGGTTATTTTTGATCTGACTATATAAAAATCACTGTATTAGTTTTATCTTAGAAATGGGATGCCGATAACTTGTAGTTTAAAAATCTTTTTTATCATGGTCTCCCTAGCATGTATAACACTGTATGTTTCAAAGATGATCTATATTAGGAATTCACTAACAATTCAAGTTCTTGCTCAGTATTTAGGTAGGAATCTCCATTACTTATCTTGATTATTGAAATGAATGTATTTAGATTCTATTAGTCATGTGCTGCAGACTTTTGTGTGCATGTTTCATCACCCTTCCTCCCCCGGCCACTGATCCTTCTTTCCAAGTCTTATTCCAAGACTGAACATTATCAACAGCCATTATAGAAACCTGCAACTGCCAGGAAGAAAGCTTCCTGCTTCTATCCCACCAACCGAACTTCTATTTAATTTTGAGACTATGTATGGTGCTGTAGGAAGTCTGTAGAGTTTGATTCCCGGGTCAGATACTGGCCCTCATTGAGGCTATTTTTGCATTGTCTATTGTTTTAAAGCAAAAAGAAAAGCAATACTTGTGGCACCTTAGAGACTAACAAATTTATTTGAGCATAAGCTTTTGTGAGCTACAGCTCACTTCATCAGATGCTATAGCTCACGAAAGCTTATGCTCAAATAATTGTTAGTCTCTAAGGTGCCACAGTACTCCTTTTCTTTTTGCGAGTACAGACTACCACGGCTGGTACTCTGAAACCTGTTTTAAAGCAGGTTCACAGCCGTTGATGGGTTCTTCTCCTGGCGCACATGATGTAGAGCTATTTCATTTTAAAGGTTGTAGCCAGGGAAAAGTTATGTCTGGCTGATTTCAAACCCTTTGTCAGTTGTTACCACCCAAGTTACTTAGAGCAGTCCTGCAGTTACTCTCAGTTGCATCTCAGGACTAGCCTGGCAGCCTCAAGATTGTGCAGTCATAATGGTTAACATACCTTTCAAATCCCCTGCCCTGAGCTGAGATGGCAACAGAAGGCCTGGTTCTGAGAGTTTGGTCCATGATAACTAAGTCATCCTAACTTTACATGTGACAAAATAAAAGCAAAAGTGTAGAATACCTTGGAACCACACAACTGATACGTATAGAATCCTGTCTCATTCATTGCACCCTATGTACATTGAAAATGTACTGGGTGCATAACATTTTCATCTGCACAATCCAGTCTGCTCCAAATCAGGCAGAACTCCCAGAGCACTCTGCCCTCATTCAGTTTCATACCTTAACAACTGTGCAATGGTTGAGAGGCATTCTCCAGTGTACACTAAGTAGCTATATTAGCCAAGCATACATCAGCAGTACAGATTCCCTTTTATTCTGGCCAATGGTAAAGAAAAACACGGAAAAAATTGGACCCCAAGTACGTTAAGTGAAAGAAGAGCAATTTTCAAACTCTTGTGGTTTGGCTAAAAACGAATGATCTTCACGGAAACACTCATAGGCACTTCTCCTCAATGAGGGCTATTCCCCTGCTAAATTTAAGGTTCTAGTCCAAGCTGTTTTTGTGATTGGGCTCTCTCTTTCCCCAGCTTCTTCTTTTTTTTTTATAATGGCCACACAAAATTTTAAAGGGAAAGGTGTAATTTTTTCAATTCCATCTAATTCAAAATAGCCACAGCATTTTGCTCAAAATTTTCAGGAAAATTCCCCTTCTGGAAGTATCCAATCTTGGAAAATGTTATCCCCAAAACTGTCATTGTCTGAAAATTACAATTGAGAAAATAAAGGGATAAAATCCTGTCTCCATTGATGTCAATGACAAAACTCTCATTGACTTCAATGGGCTAGGACTTCACCCAAAAGGTAATAATGAAAATGTTTAATAGCATTTACTATAGTGGACAATAGTGCTCCAGCTATAAAAGATGAGAGAGGGAGAGGGAAATTTTGCATACATTGTCCATTCATTAGTTGAAAGTCATTGTTTTCCTAAGGGACAATGTCAGTCAGAAATGGTGGGGCGGGGGGGAATCAGCATTATGTGAAAAATGATAAACTAGAAGATAATAATGTTTGACATTCTTTTTTCAGAGTAGCAGCCATGTTAGTCTGTATCTGAAAAAAGAACAGGAGTACTTGTGGCACCTTAGAGACTCACAAATTTATTAGATCTTAAGCTTTCGTGGGCTACAGCCCATTTCATCGGATGCATAGAATGGAACATATAGATAGATATAGATATACACATACAGATAAGTTGGAAGTTACCATACAAACTATGAGAGGCACGATCTGTGTATGCATATCAGTATTATAGGCAGCACAGATAGATACACACAAACTTAAGGTTTCCTGACAGTTATTATAAGACCCTGTTGACAGTTGCTTATAACTTTGGTAAACATTTACTGTTTGGGCTGAAATTCCTGTGTTGGGTGTCTGCCTCAGGTTGAATATTTTTAATTATAGTCAGCAAAAGAGGTTCAGCCATTTCTCAGAAGCAGGTTAGGAAAAATATGTTGTTTTACCTATGTTAAAAATACATATAACTCGTAAGTTGAGAAGCTCTAGGGCCTTCATGCTTTGGAGCAGCAACTTGAAATTTGTCAGGGTGGTCACCTTGGTATCAGGGTTTGCTTTTGCTCTCCCTATGAAAATACACTGAAATTTGTCCCATTTATGAGCCTCTGAGTTTCTCAGTTTTCCCATGATCAGGAGAGTCCAGTTAGTGTTTGACTCCGAAATTCTTCAAAGATTCTGTCTGTGATGAGCATACTTCAGCCAAGAGTTGTTGGCACTGAGTAGGAAATGCTCTGCAAATTGCTCCTTCTGGTTGCCAGGGCCCTTTCTTATGTAGGGCACAGGAATTAAGAGGAGGAAGACTGTCTCTCATGTGCTGTGTGTGGTCCCCCTGCTGGTGCCGAAGCAAGTAGTAGTTAAAAGAGGAAGCTGCCTGACCAGAATGCAGAGGTCTGAGGAACTGGGCTTAAGGGGGATGCAAGTACGGTAACCAGATATCAGAGTAGCAGCCGTGTTAGTCTGTATTCGCAAAAAGAAAAGGAGTACTTGTGGCACCTTAGAGACTAACAAATTTATTAGAGCATAAGCTTTCGTGAGCTACAGCTCACTTCATCGGATGCATTTGGTGGAAAAACAGAGGAGAGATTTATATACACACACACAGAGAACATGAAACAATGGGTTTATCATACACAGTGTGTATGATAAACCCATTGTTTCATGTTCTCTGTGTGTGTGTATATAAATCTCTCCTCTGTTTTTTCCACCAAATGCATCCGATGAAGTGAGCTGTAGCTCACGAAAGCTTATGCTCTAATAAATTTGTTAGTCTCTAAGGTGCCACAAGTACTCCTTTCTTTCTGGTAACCAGATAGCAAGTGTGAAAAATCGGGACAGAGGGCTGGGGGTAATAGGCACCTATATAAGGCAAAGCCATGAACAGTGACTGTCCCTATAATATCAGGACATCTGGTCATCCTAGAGACAAGGGTTGGAGATGGAGAGGGGCAGGATGGGATTGAGATGTGAAGCCAGGGAATCAGGAGCAGCAGAAAGAGAGACTGGGACATGTAGCTTATGGGGAGAGGGGAACTGGGCCTGGGAAGAGCAGGTGAGCACCATTCATCCTGTGTGCTAAATGAGGCAGGGGGAGTCCTGTAGAAAAAATATGTGATCAGGTAGGTAAATACTGTATCATAATGGAAAGGCACAAGATAGCTGAATTAAGGTTGCACAGGCAACCTTAATTCTAGCATTTCCTAACTTTTCAGTGCTTTCCTTTGCTACCTTGATGCTCTTTTAATGAAGTTTTATATGTAATGTGTATATATATGTGTATGTTGTCACAGAGCCTGTCAATCTCTTACCCTCCACCACCACCCCACCCCGTTGGCCACTCAACAGACTGCTGTGAGAGCATTCAGATGCTGAATCCCTGGGTGGTTTAAGTCTCCGGAGTCCGAAGAGAATCTAATCACTGACCCTGGTCTCCTGGCGCACTCTTGAAGTGCAGAACCTCTATCTAGCACACTATTCTGAGAGTTTAGATCACGTGGCCCACTGTCCTGTAACCCGGAACCAGTGCTGGCCCTTCAGGTTCCCCAATAGCTGCTTAAATCATGTCCTCTCACAGAATCCCACTAAAGGCATGAGCTTCTGGGTTAACTTTCAGGTGACACATGATAAGGTGTAGCACATAACACATACAGACTTTACATGGGACTCAAACACAACATTTCTCTTTACTTATTCGCACAAGAAATAGAGAGTTATACAGAAACAAATTCTATAAGTATTTCCCTGCCTCAATTTGCTCATCACTGCAGAGCGTTCTTTTGGTTGGGTAAGAGTTATCTGCGACCATCTAGCACCCTTCTCTTGAAGAACATCACTTGTATGCTGAAATTTGGAGCCTTCTCCTCCAGCTTACTTACTCTGCCCTTTGCCAGTCCATTCCTTTCGTCTCTCCTGCCCAAACTTCTTATGTGTCTTCCTGAGCTTTCCCGTGACTCACCCAGCCTCTGTTGCCTTGCTGTCTTTCCACTCTCTAAACTTCCAGCCCTTCTTGAGGAAATTTGGAGAGAACTGTTTTCCCAACCCAGGTACGATACTTAGCATAACTATTGTATGGTTAGAATATGGTGGTGGGTGGTTATGTATTCCCCATTGTCCTTAGTCTGATGTGTACTTGTTGCAGGTCCAGCCAATAGTGGTGTATTCCACAGATACATAGGGGCATTCAGTGTTATAATAAATCTTCATAGTAACAACTTCATAATATCAACCAGAATTCATTGAATAGACAGATCCCCCAAATCGCCACGTGCTATTTTATTATTATTTTGCCAATATGAAATGCTGACTTTGTTAAAGCTTAGCTTCTAGAATTGAGAAGGCATTTTGGTGATGCCATTTTGTTCTATCAAATCTATTAAAGTACAATAGAATCAAGTTGAAGAAAAATAAAAGTGAAAAATGTCTCTACACAATGATCCATTTAAAATTACATTGAATTAGCTCCTTCAGGAATTCATGTATGACTGGGACTGCTATTTGTTGGGATCATTTCTCAGCCCTGGTCTACACTAGTGTGGGGGGTCGATCTAAGTTACGCAACTTCAGCTACATGAATAACATAGCTGAAGTTGATGTACTTAGATCGACTTACTGTGGTATCTTCGCCACGGTGAGTCTACTGCTGCCACTCCCTCGTCAACTCTGCCAATGCTTCTCGTGACCCTGGATCCGGCGGGTGGTGAAGACATACCCTCAGAAATAAGTTTTATAGACATTTATTTAGAATGATTGAATTTAACAACAACAAATAAATTTAGATTTCAGTAGAATAAGAAACAGCTCAGGTATCACAAAAAGTAGTAGTGCTGTCACTTTAATCATTCTAGCTAAAATAAGTATTTAAGAAAACCTTTTATGTTTCAAGCCACCAAACATGATCTATTCTGACAGAATTCATACTTCATTTCACTCATTTCATGCCTAGAAAATCAGAGAAATTGATGCAAGAAATCAGAAAAAAATAAATCCAAGACCAAAACCCAAACCTGTAACAGAATGCTTGACAGTTTACCATCGTGTTATCTTTATTGTAGTTAGCAAATATTAAATTGAAAGTAGCCCCCATAGAATTTCTGCTGTAAAACTAAATGCACGGCTTGTTGTCTGTTTACTAAAAAGAAAAGGAGTACTTGTGGCACCTTAGAGACTAACAAATTTATTGGAGCATAAGCTTTCGTGAGAGTGAGCTGTAGCTCACGAAAGCTTATGCTCTAATAAATTTGTTAGTCTCTAAGGTGCCACAAGTACTCCTTTTCCTTTTGTAAATACAGACTAACACAGCTGCTACTTTGAAACCTGTCTGTTTACTGTACTTCATGCAAATATCTTACCTATGCTTTCTGACATTACCTAGCTCTTTCAATTCAAATGTGAAAGTTTGAGATTTTGCATGGTTTTTCTGTATCTACCTTGTAGGACTGAAGAATTATTTGCTAAAAACTAAGACCCTTGCAATGAAAGTCTTTGGATAAACTTCAGAGTAGCAGCCGTGTTACTCTGTATTCGCAAAAAGAAAAGGAGTACTTGTGGCACTTTAGAGACTAACAAATTTATTAGAGCATAAGCTTTCGAAGTGAGCTGTAGCTCACGAAAGCTTATGTTCTAATAAATTTGTTAGTCTCTAAGGTGCCACAAGTACTCCTTTTCTTTTTGGATAAACTGGGATTTTAAAAAATGTATATTTTGTATTTGTGTGTGAGAGGAGAGTGGGATGGGGTGGAGAAGGAAGGCTGCAATGACAGCAAAGGAAGATTATTATTTCTAGTTTGATTAAGTAACAAGTTGTTTATTGAATATTCCATAAACTGCAGAATAGGTTCCAGACAGGGGCCAAAAGTGGTTCTAGAAGATTAGCAAATGTCTGTATTATTACACTTGAGTGAACCAGGTCAGAAGGTATCTGAACCAGACTGAACTTTTCCTCTCATTTCTATCCAATCGAAGTCCTCATCATTTCACAGTGCTAGGACTGGTTCAAATAAGAAATTAAATACACTTTAAGCATCTCTTGCATTCTTCCAGCTATTTTTCTTATCCCTTTAGAATGAACCCGAGACTTTTCTTCACTTTCTTTTCCTTAGATCTTGCCCGGATCCGTAACTTTGAAGAAAATACCTGGGACTAATGCCAATTGCTCCAGTCCACCACCACCTCTGTCATTGTGTTGAGTCTCTGCAGTGTAAAGCTATGTTACATGGTGACTCACTGTAGCACACAGTACATTCTGGGGTGCCTCTGACTCAGAGGATCATCACAGATCTCTGGATCATAGAGCAGTACAGTGGCTTATGGTGGTGACAGCAGGATTGAGTAACGGGCTTTGACATCCAGGATATTATCCTCAAAGGTAGGGTAACAGAAAGATGAAGTGAAAGGTAGGAGGGGGTAGGAGCTGAAGAAAGAGGTAGGAGCTTTTTCCCTTTGGAAGGTTTGTGTGTCTGGACTAAAGGGATATGGGATGGATATTTGTGTGTGTGTTATTAGAAGGGGCTTTATTAATGAAATAGGGATGGAGCAACTCGGGGGTGGATAGTTTTGGGGAATTGGACTGGGACTGTAGTGTTTTTAGGTGGAATGAATAATAGCAAAACAAAATAATATAGAGTTCATGGAAGATTCAAAATGTGTAGCTTACCTGGTTCTTTTACAACATCAGGAATTTTGAAGGTCCCCTATAACTAAATTTTATGCTAACATTTTATGACATTTGGTGATGTGGATTTCTTCCTATTGAACAAAGCTAACATTTAATTTGCTATTTTATGTAAAACTATTTAGTGATTTTAACGGGATCAGGGGAGTCTATTTTTAAAACATAAAGAATCTTGGGGAAGCAGGTGAAGTGTAGATTAAAAATATTCACATAACAAGATATTAAGCTTTGGGCAATATAACTTGCAGTTGTCTTGGCTGAGAATTTTTAAAGTATCTGAAATAAACTGAAATCAACTTTTTTCACTGCAGCACCATACTGCAAATTCTTTACTATTTTTTTAATTTAGAAACTAAGACTATATACTGAATTTTTAAGAAACGTTTCATACATTAAATCATTGGCTAATTACAATAATTAAATGGTCATTTATAATAGCACTTTTAGGTCAGCACTTTTATAGCACTTTACATTTTCAACAGTGTACAAATATTCACCAAGTAATTCTGGTCAAGCTGGCTGTTGCACCTGATAATTTACTTCAGTGCTTTGCCAGGGCTTGGACAAGGGCAACCCGTAAATTGACTGTGACTTAACATAGACAAGATTGAAGTTATCCTAGTAGGGAGAAGAAAATAATGGGAAGAAATGAAAGAGGTGATATTGGTTCCCTCAGGAGTTTTCTTGCCTTTTATTGCTTATGCTTGCATCTTGGAGGTACTGTTTTATCTTTAGCTGCTGGTAGATGTAGCAGTAATTAGGGGCACCTTTTATTAACACTTGAAAAAAATGTGGAACTTGCCGTGCTGATCCATAGATTGCCACCTTGATGCTGGTTTATTCCAATTCACTCTATGTGGAGCTACAATTTAAAACCATTTAGAAATTTCAACTAGTATATAATGTTGTAGCAAAAATGGTAAGGTGAATTTCTTGACTGGAGCTAATTAAACACATGCTTTATGGTGTGCATTTGCTCCCATGTCTTAAATGGACTGTTGTCCTAGACTCTCTGTTCATCTTATCCCATGGCTGATGAGATCATTTGAGGTGCTTGAATTAACAGCTCTCTGGTTTAATTGTGAGGGAATTAAGGAAATGTTGTTTTCAGTCCCGTGATTGTGGCATTCATTTCCATCATTGGTTAATTGTTTATCAGAGCCCAAATTTATTAGCCATTGCTCAACAATTATCTGTTCTTCCAGCCTTTTTTCTGAGGAGATGGGTAGTTTAAAAGAGTTTAGGTTTCATGGGATTTGGCTCAGCGCCTTCAACAACACAGTACACTTAATGTCACCCTGGGAATGAATTCAGATCCATAAATGTAATATACCCTACTCCATACTTGCAAATTGATTTTTCCAGTGGTTAATTACCTTCCCTGTTAAAAAATTGTGTCTGTTTCTAATATGTCTTCTTTCAACTCCAGCCATTGGGTCATGTTATGCCTTTCTTTGTCAGATTGAACAGCACTTTAGTATTTGAAATTTACTCCCTTAGAAGGTAGTTAGTTGTACACTTTTCAGAGTAGCAGCCGTGTTAGTCTGTATTCGCAAAAAGAAAAGGAGTACTTGTGGCACCTTAGAGACTAACAAATTTATTAGAGCATAAGCTTTTGTGAGCTACAGCTCACTTCATCGGATGCACAGTTGTACACTGTAATCAAGTCACCTTTCAATCTTCTTTTGGATAAGTTAAACACATTTGACCTCCTTAAGTCTCTCACTGTGAAGCATTTCCTCTAGCTCTTGAATTATTTTTCTGGCTGTCTTCTGCATCTACTCAACATCCTTTTAAAAATGTGTATACCAGCATTCCAGCATCCATCTCCCCAATGCTGTATACAGAGGTAAAATTGCCACCCTACTTCTACCCACTATAACCCTGTTTGTACATCCAAGGTTCTCATTAGCCCTTTTAGCTGCAGCAGTATACTGGGAGCTCATGTTGAGTTGTTTCTCCAGTATGACCCGAAATCCTTACCAGAGTATCTGTTTCCCAGGATACAAACCCTCCCCCCATTTTGTAGGTATGGCCTTTGTTCAAAAGATTTGTTCATAAAGTCTGGGGTTTTGATCCTGAAATCAGATCTGTGTAGGCAGGTCATTCTACCCAGGTGGAGCTCTACTGACTTCTGTGGGACTCTTCCTGGACACAGAGATTTTGCCCACACTAATCCAACTTCTGGTTCAAGCCCTACACCAAGAAGTCCTGTATCAGTTATTTCTACTTCAGTTGCATGCTGATAAATGTTTCAGATGACCTGCTTTCTTCTATGCTGTGAAATGTATATGATGGCTAAAACAGTATTGATAAAAATATATGCAAATTTGGCATTAATAATTTAGTTGCCCTATAAAAATATTTAAACAGTGTACAGTCAGATTTTTGCCCTTTCTACTGTGTTTTCTACATATTTGTGTTCAACGTGTCACAAAGATTTCAGTGCTTTCTAAACTACTGCATGTTAATAACATTAGTGCAAGTCTGCTATATTAAATAGTTATATGGTGATATACAGAAACCATTATTCTTTAAGATGTAATGTTATCTGTGAAGTAATGTCTGTACAATAGCAATTGCCTGATTTCACTTACTGTTGAATACAAAGCTGATGTGATTACATCAAAGAATGATGGTCAATATCATTCTTTTTAAGGAATATTACTTCAGTGGTAGAGCTTTGATTCCCACAGAATATTTATCAAAATTGCTTCTAATTAATTGTTTGTGACATGGTAGTGTCCAGATCTAAGAACACAACTATAAATCTGCTAGAACAAAGTAGTGGTCCATGTATTCCACCTGTAGCAACCTACACCAAATGTTTTTTGGTCATCCCTCCCCCAGCACCTCTCCAGACCCAGAACTCGGTAGGGGAGCCACTCCTCCCTGCACACAATCTCTGAGGGCACTGTGACTCAGGTTGTGGCCCCCTACGTGAAGGCTTGCACAAAAACTGCCAGGAGGAACCAAAGACAACCAGAATGCATCTACACAGCAAGCAGCAGACTGTGGCAGTGAGATTCAGAGCCCAAGTCAACAGATTCAGGCTTGCTGGGCTTGTGCTACAGCACTAAAAATAGCTGTGCACATGTTCGGGCTCAGTCCCAAATGTCTACATAGTTATTTTTAGCACTGTAGCATGAGCCCTGGAAGCCTGAGTCTGTTGACTTGGGCTCTGAGATTCACCGCCGCAGTGTAGACGTTTCCCCAGAGGAGCAGTTGCAGAAACCGCCAAAGCAGGGACCTATGGACAATCAGAGAATTTTTTACAGTTTTGACTGGACTTTCTCTGACCTGTGTTAATGGATTGTTTGCTATAACCCTCCCATTCCTGCTCCTTTACAGTCTCTTCACCTCAGCTTCACTCCTGCCCCTCTTACCCTCTTCTCCCCAGACCTGTTCCCCTCACCCTTTCCCCTTCCTTTTCCTTTTCTCTCCATTGATCTGGTTGCCTCATAACTAAACCCACCAAAGAAAAAATCATGGCACTAACATGACATTTTCTGCCAGCACACAGTTCACCCTGCTTCTGCATTCTACCCTTTCTCCTACCCTTTGTCTGGCTGATCTATTTAGATTGTAACCTCTTTAGGGCAGGGACTGTCTGCTACTCTGTGTTTGTACAGTGCCTAAAAACAATGGGGCCCCACTCTTGATTGGTCCATAGGCACTACCATAATAAACATAATAATAATAATATCCACCATAATGTATTTAATTAAGTATTATACCATGAGAGGAAATTTACTACTTGACCCAGTTGCTGGTCAGCTTTTTTGTATTATACCTAGTGTAACTTCAGGTACATGTTATGTATCTGTAACTATAAAATAGTTTAATAGCTTAAATGCTTATGGAACTGAAATTTAACATGGTCATATTTTCATAAATTCATAGATGTTAAAGCCAGAAGGGACCATTAGATCATCTATTGTGACCTGCATAACACAGGCCTTAGAATTTCATGCAGTTACACTTGTACTGAACCCAGTAACCTGTGTTTGACTAAAACAATGTGAGTTACTAAGAATCAGGTCCTGGTCTATTGTAAGGCCTCTTTCCATTGCTTTGGTAGTTTAAAGGACTTGAAAGCTGCCTTTAAAGAAATAGATGGAAATTCCCCTGATATTGGAGAGACCTTGGCTGGCATAGAGACAACGGAATTTAGAGGAAAACTTTATTGCTCTAACCAGCACTGGGATTGAGGTTGGCCTAAACCCAGCCCCAGAATTGCTGAGCCAAGAATTGGTTCCTTTTGAGGATACATTTCCCACTACTACCAGCATCACCTCACAGCGGCACTATGTTCTCATCTTAACTCATCAGAGTAGTCTAGGGCACTATGTTTGTTGCCCCTTTTTTCTTGCATTATTGTTAAAGGTAAATAGGAATGCCTGGCTCCTCTTTTGGGAAGCACATGTTTTATAGCATTCAGTTCTTAAATTACGCTGGTCTTTAGAAAAAAGAAAAGGAGTACTTGTGACACCTTAGAGACTAACAAATTTATTAGAGCATAAGCTTTCGTGAGCTACAGCTCACTTCACGAAAGCTTATGCTCTAATAAATTTGTTAGTCTCTAAGGTGCCACAAGTACTCCTTTTCTTTTTGCGAATACAGACTAACACGGCTGCTACTCTGAAAGCTGGTCTTTAGAGGAAGTGAGTAGAAAATTATGGTTTTAGACTCGGTTATGACAGCATTACATTTCTATGCCAGAAGAATTTAAACTGTGACCTTATTAGAAGTAATAAGTACTCATATTCCTTCATTAGATGACTTATTTTCTCTTAAGAAAACATGCTGACTTGTGATACTTTAAAAAAAAAAGTGTTTAGTTCATATATTAAGATGGACTGAAAATGTTAAAAAAAATCCTGCCCTTACCCAGGAACAATACAAGTGTCAAGGAGAGTTTATTATTTGTGTTATCTGTTTATTTTTTGTGTTAGCTCTTCTCTAGATTTCATCCATAAAGCAGAGAAGATTATTTACCCCTCCAATTGAGCTTATGAAAAATGCCTTTTACTTTACAAGGAAATTTCTGAAAAGTGTAGAATAGAAATGTCAATTCAGTTAAAGCCTGAGGCTGTTTGAACTGAATCAAATTCTTAATTTTGAGTAAGGGGGGTTGGCCAAACTGGTTCCAAAAAATGAAAGCCCCAAATCACAGTTCCTCTGCCCAGTTCTGAACCTGAACTGAAACCAAGCACTTTTCTAGATCTTGAATGTTTGGATAATCTTTTTTAAACTGTATGTTTATCATCTGGGCCTAGAACCAAGTGTGAGAAATCTCACAAAAGTGCTTCTTCTTAGGACATATCCAACCCTATTTTGCAGACTCAGCAGGTTTAGGTAGTTTGGCTAAAACTTTGAATAAATATCCAACCAGCTTTTCAAAGTGAGCTCAGACTCCAGATTTTTTAGGCTCTCCCATTGCTTGTAAGAATGAGACTAGACAGTGTTTTTTTACCTGCCTGCCAAGAAAAAGTGCAGTATATGTCAATAGTTACAGCTAGTTGGAATAAACCTTGCGTACTCCAATTGAAATACAGATATGAGTGGAAAATGTATTGATCTGGGATGATTTAACAAATAAAATAAAGACCCCAAAGAAACTCCTTATCTTTGTTAAAATATTTTAAATCTTTTTTCCCTTTTAAATATATTGTACCATATATTCACACAATGCCATTGTGTAGTAGCGATGTTCCCCTTAAAACATACCAAATACATTACAAACATACACATCCCTGTGTGTTTGGTGGTGTTGTGCCTACTTTTTTTAACAGATGAGAAACTGGGGCATAGATGTTAATTGACTGGTCCAAGATCACATAGGGGTCTGTGGATAGAAAGTTGTACAGAGCTAGGAAATGAACGCAGGTCTCCTAACTCCCAACCTCTGTCTTTATCACAAGATCATTATTCATTCCTATGTAATTAGAAATTGCATAGTAGTTTTGCAGGGTCAACACGCTCTAGAAGATGAATGGTAGGTGGCATGCTCAGCGGTAGTTGTGTTGAGGATTTTAGTGTTTGCCTTGCCACATGGTGTTCTCAAATTCTGTTTCCACATGGGATTATTTAATCATCTGTGATAGCGTATTTCACTTTTTTCTGAGAGAGAATAGAAAAAAATCTTGTGCAGGGCTAGATTTCCAATTGGGCATAGTAGGCACGTGTCTCGGGGTACCGGCATTCAAGGGGTGCCTTACCTCTCTAAAACTGTGTGCAAAACAACGGTTAGCTGTAGGCAGGCAGGGGCGCTGAAGATGCTGTGCCTAGAGGTGTAAGGTATAAATCTGATCCTGATCTTGTGAAGAGATTACTATGAAAGTAGTGTGTTACTTTTATACTAGCCTGACAGATGGTCAGTAAGGCTCAGTTTGTAACAATGTTGTCCCTGAGACTGGTGGCCAGAGGTTTGAGTTTCACATAGTGCTGCTACTTGGGCTCATACCCAGTGTACTGCTTTGTTAGAAGTGTCATTCTTACTATAAGAAGTAAAACTCCCTGCTACTACGCTGGTGATTGTCCAAGGTGACATTGTGTTGTGTGCAGGCTTACATATATTAGGGTCTTGTGCCAGATGGAATCAGATGTGCTTTAATGTGTGTCATAAACCCTAACACATGTACATCTCCAAAAGATGAGTAGGAGCTTGGGATTTGGGTCAGAAAGACCAGGGATTATCATTTAGACCTTTGAAGTCCTGGATGGCCCTAGTGAGTGATATAGGGATGACCAGGACATCCTGAGAAGCCATGCAATGATTGCAGTGACACTTTTTGAAAAGAAGAAAGAGAGCGAACAGTTGCCCTGGCCATCAGTTCCTCTCATAATAAAACATGTTATAATGCCTAAGACTCAATGCAAACTATGTCTTATGTAAATGCTCCTGGTTTTGCCCACCACACTTACTGCACTGCAAATCACTAGAGCAGTCTGTCTCCTAATATATTATACTCTCATCCCACAAACACTTCTGCACTTGTTTAACAGTAACACATGAATAATCACACCAGTTTAAAGTTAATCCCATGCAGAAGTGTTTGCAGCCTATTACTATAAAATTAATATTTTGTAGTTTTTATGCTTTGGTAGCTTCAGGATGAGAAGCTTTCAATTAATATAAAATATTCTGCTGATGGTGATTACCATATTTAATCACCTTGTGATACACTGACAATTGAATAGCAAATTCTGTTCTGTTTTGTACACAAACTATTCAGTTTTAAGGCCACTCAATGGTCAATATGCACCCAATCTGTACCACTTTCTCTTTGAAATAGGAATGAAGTCCATAGTATCAGTTCTGTATGTACAACTCATGAACATTTTGGCAAACTACACTATTTTGTCCAGTAAGAAGGTTTCCTGAGAATAAATCCCTTAGAAGGTAAGAAAGAAGGGAAATAGAAAAACATAAATTAAATCTACAGTTTCTCCAAATGGCCTGCACAAAAGTGGAGGGCAGGGAGAGGGCATTTTACTTTGTTTTGACCTGAAGTTCCTCAAGAATCTGGTGGGACTGAGATGAAAAATATTTCAGAATTTATTTTCCATTACATTAATGACTGGAAAAAAATTGTTTGATTTGTTGTGGAAAGGTTTTGGAATGAAAAATGTAGTGTGCTGAAAAGCTAAGGACCAAGGTCTGCTCATTCCTGCCTGTGGATGTCATTAAAATTTCTGGTGTAGCAAATAGCCTAGCAAACATGTCTTCAATCACAGCAGGGTGGCAGTTGTGGGAGAACAAGACTATGGAGGGTCACAGACATTTTTACAGAGTGTACAGTTGCTTTAATTGATTACACCCCATGAGAAATGCATTGTTTTTGTAGCGTTTGGCAGTCTAAGATGCTTTAGGCTATTTCTGAGACATACTAATTACAATGTTAAGAGAGATCTCTCTTTGGTGATATTTAGTAATTCTAGGTCACGTTCTATGACAAAGAGAGGATTAAATGAATGTGGATGAGCACACTGAGAGATTTTGCACTACATAAGAATATTGAAATGGTCCGGACAAAACTTGCACACTTTATGTAAGGAAGTGCTTTCAGAAGTGTGCTGCTTCCGTGCATGGAATGTCGTACTGTGCTATGGTTGGCATTGTTGATGCTACATTTTGGGTCTGAGAGCTCTTCTTTTGGAATCAAAGACAGCAAAGAAAAATTACATTCACACTAGCTGTCCCAGCAGCTCACCTCAGAGCTAATTAAAGAAAATAACAATTTTTAGTCTAAGGTGCCTTACTATTCCATCATCTGGTATCTTGCATATAACAGTGACCTCTTCTTGGTGCTTGAGAGGAAGGTAAAAATCCTCCATAAGGTACCTACCAATTGTGCAACTGTATATGGATGTGATGGAGATTCTTTCTTGTCCTTTGAGCTGATCAGTTCTTTGGTCTGTGAGAAATTACAGCTTCTATTTTTTAATAAGAACCAAGCTTATGTCTCTAGCACATTGGAATGACAGAAGCTAGAAACTTTGCTAATGTGTTCTAAGTACAGTGCACCTGTAATCTTGAGACTCCTCTACTGGCTGCACGTAGAATAGTTTTAAGGATTCTTGTGCTTCTCACAGTAGCAAGGTAATGATTCCAACAGATGGAAATATAATACAATGTTATATTAGAATTAAGTTGTTGAAAAATAAAAACAAACACTCTGGTCAAACCTACTCATATCCTTGACTCTGCCTCCCTGCTAAAGTAGGGAGATTTCTCTTTGTCTGCTTCATGGTTATGGCAGGGAAGATCTCATTCAGATTGCAAACATCCTACTCTGTATAATTAAATAGCAGTATATTGAAATAATGTCAACTCCACCGGAATTAAAAAAATCTCAGAATCTCTGCGTTGTATATTTTCAATTTGGAAATCAAATTCTCCCTATTATATGTTAATTAGATAATGCTTCGTATTCCAGAGCACTTGAAACAAAACCCCAGTTAATGTTCCCTTTCTAATATCAGTCTACTGGAAGTTTTTTAGAACCAAAATCTATCATAAACTATACTCCTGGTGTAACAGGCTGTCAATGTTTGACTGAGAATAAGAGGGAAAAAATGGGGAAAAGTAAAGTGAACTCATTTAGTTGTTTTTTTCTCCAATATTCTGATGTCCTCCGTGGAAGAAATCTGGGTTTATATCATGAAAATAGTCTCTTATATTATTATCTCCATGCCACTACTAAATTTAATTTACCGTTCTTTAAAAGCATCTAGCTGCTGAGTAGACTCTTCTCCTTTGCTTCTGAGCCCAAATCATCTCTTCAGTCAATATCAGTTTGAATTATTTTCTTCTTCCATCACAACACTTTTGATAAGATTCTGATTCTCATTATCTTCAGAGGACCAAGCCTATTAATGCATCTCCTTTTCTAAAGTTCAGTCTGATCTCAAGAGCCATTGGTTTCTATCATACCAGCTGATTATGTTTTCCTGACCATAACTGAGTCCTGTCTCAGATCAGTGGCTGCTCTCTTTGTTATAGGTGGACTTTAATTTGCCAATAGACTTGAAAAACAAGGGTGTTTCATACAATATTTTTTTTTGTATTATTGTTTTTTGATTGCTTTAGATACTTGTTTTGAAATAAAGACATAAGTGCTTCTTCTGCTTAATCCCAAAGGTATATACTTAGTATTATGACCTCAGATTTAAGAACTAAATACAGTTCCAAGGGAAAATGAGCTGCAAGGGAGAATGCCATAATTAAGTTTATACTGTAAGCTCTTTAGGGCAGGTATATTGGGTCTGATTGTCTATTACCTTGACCTTCTTATTGCCATTTACACATCAAAAGTGTGTAAAAGGATAAGGCAATGGAAAATCAGGCCCCTGTTATTTTTATTTGTACATAGCCTCTATGTGCTACCTAAATGTGAATATTCAATAGTGGGCATGTCAGGGAAGGAAATGTGTGACCGGGGTTCACTGTACTCCAGTGATCTCTAGTTGCTGTAACTGCAGGTGGACAGAAGTTGCTCCCTGAGGCTGCTGTAACATACTACAAGGGCTGAACTAGACTCTGGGAATGCTCCTCTCACCAATATTCTATAGCGCTATCCATCGTACATATCTTATGTCTACTTCCCATTGTAAGGAATCTCTCGTCTTCCTTACCTCTGCTGCTTTTATTTTTTCCACCAGTGTCTGATAGCTTTGTTTAAGGGTAACACAGAGTAAATACAGAACTAAATTTGTGTGTGAAATGAAATCTCATGGGATTTACCACAAAATCTCAAGTGAGTTCCACTCTCATAACATCCTATGTACACATAAGTGTATTCCTTTCTCTTTACCTCTGCTGCTTCTATTTTACCGAGTACTCTAGCCTTTGTCCTTCTGTTTACCATACCAACGTAATACTATCTTTTTGTTGATAGAGCACTCGGTGGGCCAGGCTGTCTAGCAGGGCACCTTAGCTCCCTTGTCTTTTGGTCAGGATGGTATAGGTGCCTGGTTCCTGAACCTAAGCGGCCTGGGTCTCTGTCTTTAAGGGGCACATGGGAGGGAATGGGCCCTCCTTCTCCACCAAGTCCTAGCCCAGGGCCCTATCAGAAGCAACACTATCAGAGTCTTCCCAGCAGAGGGTCTAAATCTGCTGCCCTGGGCTATTTCCTACCTATGTAAAGTTACCATACATCCAGATCTTCTCAGACATTGCCTCTTTTTCATCCTCTACCTGCTGTCTGGACAGATTTTTCAAATAATAGGCAGCATCCAGGGTTTTTGCAGAGCAGTCTCTGCTGCTTGGAAAGAGCCCTGATCGGTCTGCTTCTGGTTTGGTCCTTCCTCTGCA
Organism: Dermochelys coriacea; assembly: GCF_009764565.3. Taxonomy (NCBI): domain Eukaryota; kingdom Metazoa; phylum Chordata; order Testudines; family Dermochelyidae; genus Dermochelys; species Dermochelys coriacea. The sequence goes on from NC_050070.1 coordinate 139,298,391, forward strand.
GTACCAGATCCCACCCTCCCTGGCCCCAGCGCTGAGCCCAGGGGAGGGGGGTCCCACAGAGAGATATTGTCTGATGGCTGAGCCTGCATCCTGGGCTTCTGCCAGCCGGCCTGCCACCAGGAAGTGCCACTGCCCCCTCACCTCCAGTGAATACCTCTGCCACAGGTACCACCACCAAATACCCCTCCCGGTACACACACACCCAGCACCCTGCCTCCAGTTCCACCCCCTTCCGGCAGTGCCCTCTTTTTGGGAACCTGAAATATGATACTTATGTACTCCTTCAGTTTGGGGCATGGCCTCTGTGACAGGTTTCAGAGTAGCAGCCATGTTAGTCTGTATCCACAAAAGGAAAAGGAGGACTTGTGGCACCTTAGAGACTAACAAATTTATTTGAGCATACGCTTTCGTGAGCTACAGCTCACTTCATCGGATGCATTCAGTGGAAAATACAGTGGGGAGATTTTATATACACGGAGAACATGAAACAATGGGTGTTACCATACACACTGTAACCAGAGTGATCACTTAAGGTGAGCTATTACCAGCAGGAGAGCGGGGTGAGGGGGAACCTTTTGTAGTGATACTCAAGGTGGGCCATTTCCAGCAGTTGACAAGTACATCTGAGGAACAGTGGGGGTTAAAGGGGGGTAAACATGGGGAAATAGTATTACTTTGTGTAATGATCCATCCACTCCCAGTCTTTATTCAAGCCTAAGTTAATTGTATTCAGTTTGCAAATTAATTCCAATTCAGCAGTCTCTTGTTGGAGTCTGTTTCTGAAGTTTTTTTGTTGAAGTATTGCCCCTTTTAAGTCTGTAATCGAGTGACCAGAGAGATTGAAGTGTTCTCCAACTGGTTTTTCAATGTTATAATTCTTAGACGTCTGATTTGTGTCCATTTATTCTTTTACATAGAGACTGTCCAGTTTGACCAATGTACATGGCAGAGGGGCATTGCTGGCACATGATCGCATATATCACATTGGTAAATGTGCAGGTGAACGAGCCTCTGATAGTGTGGCTGATGTGATTAGGCCCTACGATGGTGTCCCCTGAATAGATATGTGGACAGAGTTGGCAACGGGCTTTGTTGCAAGGATAGGTTCCTGGGTTAGTGGTTCTGTTGTGTGGTGTGTGGTTGCTGGTGAGTATTTGCTTCTGGTTGGGGGGGCTGTCTGTAAGCAAGGACTGGCCTATCTTGCAAGATCTGTGAGAGTGATGGGTCGTCCTTCAGGATAGGTTGTAGATCCTCAATGATGCGTTGGAGAGGTTTTAGTTGGAGGCTGAAGGTGATGGCTAGAGATGTTCTGTTATTTTCTTTGTTGGGCCTGTAGTAGGTAACTTCTGGGTAATCTTCTGGCTCTGTAATCTGTTTCATCACTTCACCAGGTGAGTACTGTAGTTGTAAGAATGCTTGAAAGAGATCTTGTAGGTGTTTGTCTCTGTCTGAGGGCTTGAAGCAAATGTGGTTGTATCATAGAACTTGGCTGTTGACAGTGTATCCTGTGGTGTGGTCTGGATGAAAGCTGGAGGCATGTGGGTAAGTACAGCGGTCAGTAGGTTTCTGGTATAGGATGTTGTTTATGTGACCATCGCTTATTAGCACTGTAGTGTCCAGGAGGTGGATCTCTTGTGTGGGGTTGGTCCAGGCTGAGGTTGATGGTGGGATGGAAATTTTTGAAATCACGGTGGAATTCCTCAAGGGTTTCTTTTCCATGGGTCTAGATGATGAAGATGTCATCAATGTAGTGCAAGTAGAGTAGGGGCATTAGGGGACGAGAGCTGAGGAAGCGTTGTTCTAAGTCAGCCATAAAAATGGTGGCATACTGTGGGGCCATGTGGGTACCCATCGCAGTGCCACTGATTTGGAGGTATACATTGTCCCCAAATGTGAAATAGTTATGGGTGAGAACAAAATCACAAACTTCAGCCACCAGGTTAGCCGTGACATTATCGGGGATACTGTTCCTGACAGCTTGTAGTCCATCTTTGTGTGGAATGTTGGTGTAGAGGGCTTCTACATCCATAGTGGCTCGGATGGTGTTTTCAGGAAGATCACCGATGGATTGTAGTTTCCTCAGGAAGTCAGTGGTATCTCGAAGAGTGCTGGTAACATAGGGCCTGAGGAGGGAGTCTACATAGCCAGACAATCCTGCTGTCAGGGTGTCAATGCCTGAGATGATGGGGCTTTCAGGATTTCCAGGTTTTTGGATCTTGGGTAGCAGATAGAATACCCCAGGTCGGGGTTCTAGGGGTGTGTCTGTGCGGATTTGTTCTTGTGCTTTTTCAGGGAGTTTCTTGAGCAGATGGTGTAGTTTCTTTTGGTAACCCTCAGTGGGATCAGAAGGTAATGGCTTGTAGAAAGTGGTGTTGGAGAGGTGCCTAGTAGCCTCTTGTTCATAATCCAACCTATTCATGATGACGACAGCACCTCCTTTTTCAGCTTTTTTGATTATGATGTCAGAGTTGTTTCTGAGGCTGTGGATGGCATTGTGTTCAGTACGGCTGAGGTTATGGGGCAATTGATGCTGCTTTTCCACAATTTCAGCCTGTGGATGTCGGCGGAAGCACTCTATGAAGAAGTCCAGTCTGTTGTTTCGACTTTCAGGAGGAGTCCACTCAGAATCCTTCTTTTTGTAGTGTTGGTAGGAAGGTCTCTGTGGGTTAGTATGTTGTTCAGAAGTGTGTTGGAAATATTCCTTGAGTCGGAGACATCAAAAATAGGATTCTAGGTCACCATAGAACTGTGGGAAATGTTGAGTATCAGATGTTTTAGAAATGTGTACCAAGTAATGGAAAAAAACAGTACAAGAGGCGGGGCTGCGGGTAACAAGTTGAAGGACAAGGCCAGAAGATTTTGGCTGGTCTGAGGACTAAACTTTGGCTGAACTAAGGACTAATGATATAAGCAGCACCTGAGAGTCTTTACCACCACAAGATAATGGAACCCAAAGATAAGAATGATCAGAACATTGGGTGATAAACAACAGAAAAGGAATAAACAAGTTCTGTATAAATATGGCTGTGGGAAGGGAAATAAAGTGCTTTTTACCAGCAACTGTTTCAGTTGTCCTGTAAGCCAGCCTGCTAGCAGCAACAAATGGTGACCCCTACGTGATAGAATTCTGTGAATTTGGTACCACGGACAGAGGAAGAAATAGCAGGGACCGCCGCTGCCGGTGTCCTCCATTCGGGTGAGGAACCGGGACGCCCAACTGAGGCGGGGGGAGCTCCCACTGAAAGGTGAGCGGCGGGGAATATCTCTCATAATGGGAGCGGCAGCATCAGCAGATGAGCAGGCCGTGTTTAAGGTCTTAAGCAATCTGCTTAATAACCAGGGAGAAAAATTTTCCCCAGAAGCTCTGCAAAAATTGCTACGGTGGGGAAAGCGACGGGGTTTCCTGGTTAATGCAAAGAATGTGTTTGACTCTTCGGTGTGGAAAACATTGGGGGAAGACCTGTGGGACTCTGTGGGGGTCGGAAATAAAGAAGCTACTGCCTTGAGCCCTATCTGGTGGACTGTTCATCGAGCCGTTACCACCGCAGCGGCTCAGGCAGGGGCGCGTATTGCATTACGCGAGGCATTAGAATCATCAGCGAAAGGGGCCTTTACAGTAGGAGCGAAAGACTTTTTTGGTAAAACAACGCCTATGATTCCTTTGGCGCCGTTGGACCCCAGTGAGGTACCGTTGCCCTTGGAGGATGACAACTCAGATCGGGGCGAACCGATGGCCGTCGATCAGCCGGTGTCGGGGGAATCGTCATTGGGCAATCCAGAGAACCCGTTACAAGGGGGGTCAGGATGGCCGCCCGCGGTTGTGCCACCAGCCCCTCCCCGACACGTTCGGATTACTGACTTGCCTAAAACTGGAGAGTTTAACTTGACGCAGGACCAGATAATCCGGTGGTTTTATAAGGAAGGTATTGCAGCTCAACAGATGATGGATGAGCTGGATAGAAAGGAAAACAGACCGCAAGGATCGTCACGATTGCATCTGCTACAACAGCTTCAAGAGCACGGCATACTTGACCCCTCACATTTGCCCCATATTTGTAGGTTGTGTGGGTATTATGGTTGTACGGAGCACCTCACTCCTGAGGGAGAGTTGCGACCGACAGCAGAGGAAGAATATCGCAAAATTTAAGCCCCCGCTACGCAACCGGTTCGACTAAAAGTGAAACCTCCGCCACCTATGTGTTCTTCAATTGGACGAGGGCGAGAAGAACGGGGGACGGGGGTGATTTGGAGGGATGGGGGAGGAGGAGCGGGATCTCCTGACCCAATTAAGCGCTGGCATGGATTGATAAAGGATGCTATAATTGAAGGGGAATTTTTGTATGCCATGCCGGCTACTTTCCCGGTATCAGTATCAAGGGAGGGGGTTAAATCTTGGGTGCCGTTAGACTGGAAATTGATGAGGGAGGCTCAGAAAGCAAGGGGGAGATGTGGGAAATGCTGAGTATCAGATGTTTTAGAAATGTGTACCAAGTAATGGAAAAGAACAGTACAAGAGGCGGGGCTGCGGGTAACAAGTTGAAGGACAAGGCCAGAAGATTTTGGCTGGACTGAGGACTAAACTTTGGCTGAACTAAGGACTAATGATATAAGCAGCACCTGAGAGTCTTTACCACCACAACATTGGGTGATAACAGAAAAGGAATAAACAAGTGCTGTATAAATATGGCTGTGGGAAGGGAAATAAAGTGCTTTTTACCAGCAACTGTTTCAGTTGTCCTGTAAGCCAGCCTGCTAGCAGCAACATAGAACTGTATCATGTTCGTGGGGGTGGAGGGGCAGAAGGAGAGGCCCTGAGATAGGATAGATTCTTCTGCTGGGCTAAGAGTATAGCTGGATAGATTAACAATATTGCTGAGTGGTTAAGGGAACCACTGTTGTGGCCCCTTGTGGCATGTAGTAGTTTAGATAGTTCAGTGTCCTTTTTCTTTTGTTGAGAAGCAAAGTGTGTGTTGTAAATGGCTTGTCTAGTTTTTGTAAAGTCCAGCCATGAGGAAGTTTGTGTGGAAGGTTGATTTTTTTATGAAAGTATCCAGTTTTGAGAGCTCATTCTTAATCTTTCTCTGTTTGCTGTTCAGGGTGTAGATCAGGTGACAGAGTATTAGCTGCAGCACCCTGATCACTGAATTTACTGCTGCACAGAAAAGGCTACAGGCTAAGCTATGAGCCATTAACACTTTCTGCTGGGGGAGTACGAGCACCTGCGTGGTAATGACAGGGCTAATGATGTAATTGGGAGGATATAAATAGAAGGAACAGACTCCATTGGGAGCTATGAAGGGAAGATGCTGTGGTGAGCTAAGGGGGAGGCTGCATGGAAAGCTGCTGCTACAGGGTGCCTATGTTATGTTCCATGTGTAAAAAAGCAGAGTGGGCATGTTTATGACTGTGAGATGACAGAAGCATATTAAACAGAGCAGCACACCAGGTAGTTGAGCAAGCACCTTGTGACTTTCCCTAGAGTCCAAACATTCAATAACTTAACAAAAGAGTCCAAATGAACAGGCCCCTCCAGGACCTGCCGGTTCTCAAATGTGGTAGTGTTTTAAGAAGGCCCTGCCTGTGGTCTTCTCTCAGGATTAACCTTCTGTCATGCTTCCTGGAGAAGGATTCCTCTCTCTTGAAGCCTGGATGGACTTCTGAGCTACTTTTGGCAAGGTGTGGTTACCTGAACCTAACATTATCTTTTAACTTTTTGGGGCCCAGTAATATAACCCATCACCCTTGAGTTTATAAAGCTGCTAGATTTTTCCACCTTTACTTTTTGGATCTCTCTCACTGTCTTTGCTTTTTGAAGTTTAGGTAGTCTCATGGACTTGAGTCTATTTTAAGGATCCACATAGAAGAGGCCTGAGCGGTTTTCTGAGTGATTTGTTCATTTTTTTTTATTCATTCAGTTTCACCAGTGAGAACCTTGTAATTATAGAAAAGCTGCTTTTGCAGCCAGTTTCTGCTTTTTATTTTGGAGATTTTTTAAAAACATGTAACTTGTATAATTCCTGATGGCTTTACATTTTAATTATTTATCACTGACTTCATCATTTAAATTGACATAATTTTAAACCTCAGAACATTCATCCTCTCAACTAATCTAAGAATGCTTTACATTTTAATTATTTATCACTGACTTCATCATTTAAATTGACATAATTTTAATTGACATAATCTCAGAACATTCATCCTCTCAACTAATCTAAGAATGCTAATCCTTAAATACAGATTGTTTGCATTTTTTTCTTCTTCAAGAAATAATTTGAATAGCCACCATTGGGAAACTCTAATTAAGGAAAAAAAACTGAATTTCTATAGCTGTCTCTTAGTCAAAATAGGATGGAAATTTACACCTAGGCTTGTCAATTTCCCTTCTTAATCTTACTTAATGTATTTCCCCATGTAAATTTCAAAATCCAGTTACAAGGAAACAGGTGCAGTTGCTAAAGAATATGGCTTATGTAGGTAGCTAATAAAGCATAAAATCTATTTATGAAATACCTTGAAATGCAAATGTTTTTAAGTGCTTCAAAATCAGAAGAAGCTCATCAAATTACAAAGACTGCTTACATTAGAAATGTAAGGGACAGATTCTGCTCTTATTTATACCAGTATGACTCCATTATCTTCAATAGAGTTTGTTTTGATTTACACTAGCATGAGTGTAGAATTTGATGCAGTGTTTTACTATACCGAAAATTAAATATGCCAGTAAGTGGTGATATGGACCATTGCCCAAGGATTGTGAATTACCTAGAGTATTAATACTGTGGTATGTTTGCACTGACAAAAGTATATACAATCTACGGAAGGATTGTTTCTGGCTTGCTGTCACATATAGGCCAGGGTGGTTGGTTGAGGTGCACAACTGAATAAAAACTCAACTTCCCAGCTAGTGATGATAATTCTTGTGATGGGAAAAATAAAATTAAAAAGGTAAGTGTGACAGGGTGCGATGTCGCTCTCTGATTTATGTCAAACAAGGAGTTAACACCCTGTTTAGATGTCAAACAGGTGGCCAAGGAGAATTGATGGATCAAGATTGGGTACTGATGGAGCTCCATGCCCACTTGTAACATGGTTAGGTTGTAATCTCCCAGAGTGGAGATTTTTTGTTTTATAGTTAAGTAAAGTCTTCCCTCCCCCCTTTATTCTAACCAAAACATACTAGAACTTCAAGAATAAGGAGGAAAACATGTTGACTGGAAAAAAACCCTCTCATGGCTGAGTCATCTTACAGTTAGTTTTAGAAAAATGTCCTGAACAAGCTGAATGTACACAGTTTTGTGCTCTTGAAATAACCACGTTAGCCCTTGAGTTACATCAGGGATTTATTTAACTAGATCTGAGGGTTAGGGTCACTGCTCACCATTACCTCTGCATCCTGAGAACAGACCTCACTGGGGCCTGCGGAACAAATTGTAAATGTCTGCCAATGGGCGCATGACTAGTGGAGCAAATTTTTATCTGCTTAATTTGCCTCTGCAAATTATGAAAGATATTCTGAAACTTGGGCTCTCCTCCAGCTCTGCAAATCAACCTCTCTCCTGTCTTAGAGTATCCAGTGCACATATATTTTTCCATCTTCTCAGCCACATGATTGTACCTATCAAAATGTCACAGATCCTGAAGCTAGGAGTTTGACAAACACATCAGTGGAAAAGACATTCTGCTACTACTTAATGTGATGCACTGAGAAATAGTCAGGTGACATACCCTTGTCAACTAGTGCTACAGAATTTCCCCATCCACAGGGAGAATGGAAGTCTAGATTAGCAGTTCTCAAACTGTGGGTTGGGACCCCAAAGTGGGTCATGATGTCTTTTTAATGGGGTCACCAGGGCTGGCGTTAGACTTGCTGGGACTGAGACTGAAGCCTGAGCCGTACCACCTGAGGCTGAAGCCTGAGAGTTTCAGCTCTGGGGAATGGGACTCAGGCTTCAGCTTCAGCCCTGGGGAGTGGGGCTCAGGTTATAGGCTCCCTGCCTGGGGCTGAAGCCCTTGGGCTTCGGCTTTGACATCCCACTTGGGGTGACAGGGCTCAGGCTTTGGCTCCTGGGATCGTATAGTAATTTTTTTTTCAGAAGGGGGTCACCGTGCAATGAAGTTTGAGAACCCCTGCTCTAGATCAGGCAGAGAGAAGATTCAAATCCATATCTCTTAACTCCTAGGTGAGAGCCGTAAGCACCAGGCTATAGAGTCATTCTCTCTCTGTTGCTCAAGGGATAATTATGAATTAATACAAAGGGGAACAGAGCATCAACAGGAGAGATTGAAAGCAGCCCACCACAGAATAACCTATAGCTTGGTGATTAGGATACTCACCTGGTGGTGAGGAGACCCAAGTCCAGGTCTGTGCTCTTGACTAGGTTTTAAAACCTTGGTTTCCCACATTATAAGCAACTGGCCTAACTACTGGGCTAAAGGTTACAAAGGAACACACAGCTGGTTTTCTGAAGCTGACCCTGAAAAACTTTTTCAGAGCCACAACTAAATTGGATCAAATTGTTGAATGGGTGTGGGTTCAACAAAGCTTCATTTTTTGTCAAATAAACTATTTGTCTGAAAAGTTTTTCCCAACTCTAGTATACTTCAACCTCTTGAACAAACTAAGAACCCACCTCCTTTGCCAGAATACCCTCAGTACAAACAAGAAAAAAGTCCCCCGATATCTAAAACTAACAACACAGTCTTTGTCCTGCTGCGCCTGCTTAAATTGGCTCCCATGCTCACAGCTGGGGACAGTGGAGGTCTAAGCAGTTCTTGAGAGAGTACTGTCTTCTCTCCCCTTTCCTGGAATGTAGCTGACAATTGGGAGCAGCAATGGCAGGCTCAGACCCTGTTGTCAAGGGGAGAGGACTTGTTTTTATTGTGTTCTCCATCAACAGAAGTGCACAGGAGGTTTGAGCAGTAGGACCAGGTGGAGAAGCAGCCTGAGCATTCTTCTGTTGCTATTAAGTGAGGAGCTGCTTTTATTGATGTCCTGCCTCCTTCATGAAATAGAATTAATGGCTTGGGACATCAAATACCCACCAAATATTCATTCCAAGCAGCCTTAGCAACAGCAAAATCATCAAAATACAGTGCCTTGCTAATTGTCTCATTTTAGGGACTGTTGCTGATTGCCCTGCCCCATTAGAATGATTTAGAATGAAACATTTTTATACTCTTCATTCACATAGAACAACACATGGCTGTGATAACATGCAGTTATGGAAAGAATGTTCTCAGGATTGCAGTTATGATTATACTGTAGCTATATGTAGAGTTGTCAAACTCAGTGCCGTTCTTGATAGTTAACTTTCGACTTACTGTTCTAACTGTGATGTCAGTGGTTGTTTTTTGTGTCTATATGTAATTGTTTTGGTAACTGCTTCAGTAAATTAACTCAAAACTTTGATGGAAGTTTTTTCTGTTAGATCCTATACAACAGGAATGGGCAACCAGTGGCTTACCCCGTTCGGCTTTGCTTCCCCACCAACACAGGTTCTGATTCTTCCCCACACTACCTATCTCCAGTTACTGCCTCCTCATTGGCTTCCTGCTTTGGAGCTTAGAGCCAGTCAGGTTCCGGACAAACCCCCCACCCCCCAGCAGTGGATGGGGGAGGGCACATCTTCACAAATGGGGAGGAAGTACTGGGAGCATCCCATCTGTGTTGGCATGACTTAGGGTTGGCTGGGCCAAATTTCAGTGGCATTGCGACCCAGCATATGGGTTCCTGCTCTCAGTCCCCAACTTTGGAGGCAGAGACTGGGAGCGGCAGAGAAAAAACATTAAGAAAGATGTTTTCATGTTTTGTTCTTTTATTTCTTAATCCTCTGTTTTTCTGCATGCTGAAAAAAAGGATAGTAAAAGATTTATGATTAAACTTTTGTTCTTTCTTTTATTTAAAAGTTGTGCTATAAGGGGCTTTTATATTTAGGAGCACTTTGGTTTTACACTGTTAATACACAGTTAATTGTGTGGTAGCAAACATTTCTAGCCACTTAAAAAAATAAAAAATAATAAAAAAAAGCCCTACCAATGCATTTTAGTGGATTTTGTGTCCCTCTCCTATGTAAAAGTTGCCTGTCTATCTAGCATCCTCTGCTGAAAGTGGGGGGAAACTAAATGAATGAACAGTTCACAGTGTAGAAGTGCAGAACATTGAAGAATACATTTCATTACAATGACATTCTGTTCTTACACAACATTTTGTTTTCAGCAAATGAGTTTGGTTTTTTCTTTGTTAATGAAATGAGAAGATTTGAAAAGAAGATTAATACTCAAGCGGTTCTATTGTTTTATGCCAAAATGATAGATACACACACAACCTTGTTATTTAAGCACAGTTATACACAGCAGGAATACAAACCTCCAAAACTTCCCTTTGGTTCAGATAAACCCTTAAAGAAAGTGCCATATCCATCATTTATGGACACCCTTTCATTGCCCTAGAACTTGACATTCTTACTGCAGTCAGCCATTTTATGTGTTCAGCTACTGCTAGCTGAAAACCAAATACCACATAGCTAGTTTTTGTTCATTAAAATGAAAGAATGGAACAAAATTAATGTACCATAAAAATAAGAAAGTACATTTAAATAGAAGTTTATTATGGCTAAAATATTTAAAATGTGTTAATAAAATAAGTAATTTATGAAAGCTAAAAAATTTGGTAACCCACTAGGAATGTCTATAAGTTATGTGTCTTATAAACATTAACTATAAAATTAAGTAAAAGTAAACACTTTGGAGCAGTCCGAGGAAGTTTTCTATTTGGGAAGGAACTGAAACCTAAACTCACCAGCAGCTGGACAGAAGGAGGTTTCCCAGAAGTCTGGCTGTTAGTTACTTAAAACCATATAGACTTTGGGTAATTATAAATGTTTGGGGTGCTGTAAACTTGCTGCTATAGCATATATGTCTATATTTAAAACCTAATAAAATACTTTTCGGTAAAAACACTTGTTTGTACCAGTGATTTATTACATTAATTTATTCCTAACATTGTCTAAAAAAACAGTAAAGTTATCATGGCTTTGGGTTCTAAAAACTCTGGGTAACACCTTCTCTTTTCCTGCTTGTCCCATCATCCATCACTTGTTCTTCTCCTATGCCATCCAGAACTACTTATCTTCCCCACAATGTATCCTGATCTTCTGCTGATTCCCTAGAGAGTAATCTTGAATCCTCGGTTAGTTTATCTAACTTTTAAAGAACCCCTGCTTCTTCAATTTTGCCCCTTACCAGTCCTCAGTTACCCACTACATATCAGTATAGTGTCCTAGACTGTAAGCTCTTCAGGGAAGGCACAGAATCTTCTTATGTGTTCATGCAGTGCCATGTTTCAGAGTAGCAGCCGTGTTAGTCTGTATTCGCAAAAAGAAAAGGAGTACTTGTGGCACCTTAGAGACTAACAAATTTATTAGAGCATAAGCTTTCGTGAGCTACAGCTCACTTCATCGGATGCATTTGGTGGAAAAAACAGAGGAGAGATTTATATACACACACACAGAGAACATGAAACAATGGGTTTATCATACACACTGTAAGGAGAGTGATCACTTAAGATAAGCCATCACCCACAGCAGGGGGGGGAAAGGAGGAAAACCTTCCATGGTGACAAGCAGGTAGGCTAATTCCAGCAGTTAACAAGAATATCAGAGGAACAGTGGGGGGTGGGGTGGGGGGGAGAAATACCATGGGGAAATAGTTTTACTTTGTGTAATGACTCATCCATTCCCAGTCTCCATTCAAGCCTAAGTTAATTGTATCCAGTTTGCAAATTAATTCCAATTCAGCTGTCTCTCGTTGGAGTCTGTTTTTGAAGCTTTTTTGTTGAAGTATAGCCACTCTTAGGTCTGTGATCGAGTGACCAGAGAGATTGAAGTGTTCTCCAACTGGTTTTTGAATGTTATAATTCTTGACGTCTGATTTGTGTCCATTCATTCTTTTACGTAGAGACTGTCCAGTTTGGCCAATGTACATGGCAGAGGGGCATTGCTGGCACATGATGGCATATATCACATTGGTAGATGCGCAGGTGAACGAGCCTCTGATAGTGTGGCTGATGTGATTAGGCCCTATGATGGTATCCCCTGAATAGATATGTGGACAGAGTTGGCAACGGGCTTTGTTGCAAGGATAGGTTCCTGGGTTAGTGGTTCTGTTGTGTGGTGTGTGGTTGCTGGTGAGTATTTGCTTCAGATTGGGGGGCTGTCTGTAAGCAAGGACTGGTCTATCTCCCAAGATCTGAGAGAGCGATGGCTCGTCCTTCAGGATAGGTTGTAGATCCTTGATGATGCGTTGGAGAGGTTTTAGTTGGGGGCTGAAGGTGATGGCTAGTGGCGTTCTGTTGTTTTCTTTGTTGGGCCTGTCCTGTAGTAGGTGACTTCTGGCTACTCTTCTGGCTCTGTCAATCTGTTTCTTCACTTCAGCAGGTGGGTATTGTAGTTGTAGGAATGCATGATAGAGATCTTGTAGGTGTTTGTCTCTGTCTGAGGGGTTGGAGCAAATGCGGTTATATCGTAGCGCTTGGCTGTAGACAATGGATCGAGTGGTATGATCTGGATGAAAGCTAGAGGCATGTAGGTAGGAATAGCGGTCAGTAGGTTTCCGATATAGGGTGGTGTTTATGTGACCATCGCTTATTAGCACCGTAGTGTCCAGGAAGTGGATCTCTTGTGTGGACTGGTCCAGGCTGAGGTTGATGGTGGGATGGAAATTGTTGAAATCATGGTGGAATTCCTCAAGAGCTTCTTTTCCATGGGTCCAGATGATGAAGATGTCATCAATGTAGCGCAAGTAGAGTAGGGGCATTAGGGGACGAGAGCTGAGGAAGCGTTGTTCTAAGTCAGCCATAAAAATGTTGGCATACTGTGGGGCCATGCGGGTACCCATCACAGTGCCGCTGATTTGAAGGTATACATTGTCACCAAATGTGAAATAGTTATGGGTCAGGACAAAGTCACAAAGTTCTGCCACCAGGTTAGCCGTGACAGTATCGGGGATACTGTTCCTGACGGCTTATAGTCCATCTTTGTGTGGAATGTTGGTGTAGAGGGCTTCTACATCCATAGTGGCTAGGATGGTGTTTTTAGGAAGATCACCAATGGACTGTAGTTTCCTCAGGAAATCGGTGGTGTCTCGAAGATAGCTGGGAGTGCTGGTAACGAAGGGCCTGAGGAGGGAGTCTACATAGCCAGACAATCCTGCTGTCAGGGTGCCAATGCCTGAGATGATGGGGCGTCCAGGATTTCCAGGTTTATGGATCTTGGGTAGCAGATAGAATACCCCAGGTCGGGGCTCCAGGGGTGTGTCTGTGCGGATTTGTTCTTGTGCTTTTTCAGGGAGTTTCTTGAGCAAATGCTGTAGTTCCTTTTGGTAACTCTCAGTGGGATCAAAGGGTAATGGCTTGTAGAAAATGGTGTTGGAGAGCTGCCTAGTAGCCTCTTGTTCATACTCCGACCTATTCATGATGACGACAGCACCTCCTTTGTCAGCCTTTTTTATTATGATGTCAGAGTTGTTTCTGAGGCTGTGGATGGCACTGTGTTCTGCATGGCTGAGGTTATGGGGTAAGCGATGCTGCTTTTCCACAATTTCAGCTCGTGCACGTTGGCGGAAGCAGTCTATGTAGAAATCCAGGCTGCTGTTTCGACCTTCAGGAGGAGTCCACCCAGAATCCTTCTTTTTGTAGTGTTGGCAGGAAGGTCTCTGTGGGTTAATATGTTGGTCAGAGGTGTGTTGGAAATATTCCTTGAGTCTGAGACGTCGAAAATAGGATTCTAGGTCACCACAGAACTGTATCATGTTCGTGGGGGTGGAGGGGCAAAAGGAGAGGCCCCGAGATAGGACAGATTCTTCCGCTGGGCTAAGAGTATAGTTGGATAGATTAACAATATTGCTGGGTGGGTTACGGGAACCATTGTTGTGGCCCCTTGTGGCATATAGTAGTTTAGATAGCTTAGTGTCCTTTTTCTTTTGTAGAGAATCAAAGTGTGTTTTGTAAATGGCTTGTCTAGTTTTTGTAAAGTCCAGCCACGAGGAAGTTTGTGTGGAAGGTTGGTTCTTTATGAGAGTATCCAGTTTTGAGAGCTCATTCTTAATCTTTCCCTGTTTGCTGTAGAGGATGTTAATCAGGTGGTTCCGCAGTTTCCTTGAGAGTGTGTGGCACAAGCTGTCAGCATAGTCTGTGTGGTATGTAGATTGTAATGGATTGTAATGCAGTGCCATGTGGGGCTTTTTCTGATTGGGGACTTTAGGTGCTACTGCAGCATAAATTTTATTCTGAATAGGTTCTTAAACTTCTCCTGTTGTACTATATGAGTGCCTTCCACTAATGCATTAAGTGGCATGACTAACATCTGTCACATGTTTTCGGGAAAGGAAGATAAGTTATTGACTGGGTAGATGCATCACTTAAATTTGGCACTGTCTTTTATGGGTTCTTCTTGGCTGCTGTATCCACATTTTATACTCCTCAGGGCTTTGTTATTTTTGAACTTGCTTTGTGCTGTTTCTGACCAAGAGAACTCCTAGAATTCTCAAGATTTGAAGACACCAGTCAGCCTAACGAAGATTGTCAGACCTGCTTGAGTTTCCAGGAATTGATTTTTAAAATGGTAACCATGCTGTTAGTTGTTGAGGAAAAGTGTAGAATATATACTTACAGGTTGATTACATTCTGGATAAAAGGCTGTGGTGTTTAAGACTGGGGCTGCTGTTCAGGCTCATTTCCATTTTATTCCATAATGCACTTATCTTAAATTTGTACAATAATTTATTATCTTTCACCTGCTCCTGATTTTCAAGATTGCCATTTATTTTATTATTTTCCCCATGGGAAATTATTTCAATTTATTTTCATTCACGTGGGTCACCCATTTAAGCAGGGACTGAGAAGCTCGCAATAACATTCAGTGTAATCATTTTTGGATGAGGCTGGTCCGGAATCCTGTGACTACATGGGTGACTGCTCCATTCATCTACTTTCTTTAATATCAGCCCAAACCTATCAATGTCTTTGTGGACAAGAAGTGACCGACCATCCCTAATGGCAACAGGTAAAAAAGACTGGTCTGTGGGCTAAGTCAAGTGGCAGTAGTACATCATGCGGTCTAGCTGGAATCATTAAAAATGATGGTGCTGCTATCCCTGCTGCTTTATATAAGTGCATGGCAATGTACAGCACCAATCACAATTTAAAGATAATAACAGTAATGATAATGTTAAATGAGGGGCCTGCAGTGAGGGGAAGAGAGGAATTTTGGAGCATGGGCTCTTGGAACTGCATTAGCCCATGTTTACTGTACATTCGCTATTCCACTACCATCCTGATTTTGACCAGGTTTGGAATTCTAGCTGAACCTTTCACATTGCCCTAGTGTGTTGCGTTGTACAGTATTTGGATGAAAGGTATGATTGTTGTAAAGAAAAACTGCAGAGTGTCGTCATTTGTGCAGTGACTTTGTTTGGGTTAACACTCATGGTGCCCCTAAAGACAGCACTTTGCTGACAGTGAATGTTTTATAGACTTTTTACAGTTCCCTATAAAAAATGTTGACTAAGGGCTGCAGTATAAAAACAAAAAAGGCAGATAGTAAAACTGATATAAAATGAACTGGCATAGGGATTAGCTTTTGGATGAGCAAGAAGATAGAAATCTAGTGTACCAGTACTTTCTCCATTACCAAGAGTGCAAAACATAGACCTCTTTAACAGTTCTAATGGTACAAGATATAATGTTAAATACCTGACTGGTTTCCCATGCCACTTGTGTCCTTCATGAAACTTCATTCCACAAGTGGTCAATAAGGTGATGCTACCATCACTCATAAGGCTTCATCAGACCCAGATACAGGTTCAATTAGAACCATGTAGTTGTTTACCAAATGTTGTGGTACACTTTAAGTGGAAAGTCATGTAGTACGAACTGTAACAAGTTCCTGGTTCATACCTGTTTGCGTTAATAGACATTACTGAAAGAGGTTAGTCAAAGGAAGAATTGATTTCACTGTAAAATATTAATTCCTTCATTTATTTGGGCTCTGTAATGATGAGTTAAGGCTAATTGTTATTTCATTTTATTTCTTGCAGTTTCATTTAAAACACCTATTCTTGGGGCTAGGTGCTTTCATAGCAATTATAATGTGAATGAGTGATAGGCAAACCTCAAAAGGTTTAGAGTTTCAGTTCAAATAAGTCCTGAAATGGGCTTACAATCAGAAGCACAAAAACAGACAGGATGAGATTTTGAAAAGTGCCTAGAATCACAATCCAATGATTTTTAAACGAGATTTATTCTCATTCACTTAGATGCTTTTGAAAATCCCACCCTGGCTTGCCCAAGAACATAATTACACTGGCCTGTCCATACAAAATCACAACAATATTCACCGACAATGACAAAGGGTAGGGTTTTCAACACTGCCTAAGTTGGTAGGAGTAGCTGAAAATTTTCCATTTAGATTGTTTTTTGACACAGAATATGCCTTGTTAAAACAATTTTTTTTTAGTGAAAATATTTGCTTTCTGACTAAAATTTTGATTTTTTTTCATCAAAATACTGAATGCTTGGAAACTGAAAAACTTCAGCTGAAAGTGGAACATTTCAGTTGGGAACGACTACCACAGTGCCTCCTGGGAATTGTAGTTCTTTTTCCTGATGTCCCTATTTTACACATCGATTGGACTCATTGGGTGGACAACATAGCTCATAATGCATCATGGCCATCACCATCCCAACCCTCTCCTGAGGGAAAAGTGTGCTGCATCACAGGAGATAGAGTCAAACTAGGGACCATATCCTGTGGAGGAGAATGGAAGCAAGAGGCACCCAACTCCAATGGGGCACTGCAGCAGTATTTCTAAATGAAAGGATTTTGGTTGTGAGTCAAAATATTTGGGGTTTTTAATTTTTCTAGACAAAAAATTCTATGGCAAAGAAAATCCATTACTAGTGTTTGGTGCTGTGAAGTACATAAAAATAAGACATGTCTGCCCCTAAGAGCATACAAAAGTGTTGCCAACTTCAAATGTTTATAAGTCAGGGGCTAGCTAGAGACATAAAAGATAACAAGAAAACATTCTACAAATACATTAGAAGCAAGAGGAAGACCAAAGACAAGGTAGGTCCATTACTCAATGGGGGGGGGACAATAACAGAAAACGTGGAAATGGCAGAGGTGTCTAATGACTTCTTTGTTCTGTTTTTCACCAGAGGGTTGGTTGCAATTGGACATGTAACATAGTGAATGCCAGTGAAAATGAGGTAGGATTAGATGCTAAAATAGGGAAAGAACAAGTTAAAAATTACTTAGACAAGTTAGATGTCTTCAAGACACAAGGGCCTGATGAAATGCATCCTAGAATACTCAAGGAACTGACTGAGGAGATATATTAGTCATTAGTGATTATTTTTGAAAAGCTCACGAAAGCTTATGCTCAAATAAATTTGTTAGACTCTAAGGTGCCACAAGTACTCCTTCGGCGAGGAGGCGGAGAATAGGTGGGGACGGGGCCTTGGGGAAGGGGGGGGAAATCAGGGCATATTCCCTCCAGCCTCCTGCCGTGAGCCGCTCTGGGCAGGGGGCTGGGAGCACCCCCACGACCCTAGCGTACACCCACACCCCCAGCCTCTGCTCTGACCCCCCCACACACATACACCCAGCCCTCTGCCCTGACTCCTGAAACCCCCCAGGACCCAGCCCTGACTCCTGAACCCTCCTCACACCCTCCTGCCCTGACCCCTTCACCCCCCACAACCCCAGCCTTGACTCCAACACACCCCATGCTCTGACTCCTGCACCCCTCTACATGCCCCAGCCTTTAGCCCTGACCCCTGCACCCCCACAACCCCAGCCTGTACTCCAGCACCCCCAAAACCTCCCCAGCACCCCCACACCTCCTGCCCTGACACCAGCACCCCCCACACATACCCAGCTCCCCCCCACCATATGCCCTGAGTCTTGCACCCCCCCCGCATTCTCACCCCCACCCTGAGCACCAAACGGGAGCTCCTGCACCCCCCCCCACATTCCTGCCTGCACCCCTTGCACCAAATGGGAGCTGCCCAGGTAAGCACTCCACACCCAAACCTCCTGCCCCAACCCTGAGCTCCCTCCCTCATTCTTGCTCCTGGC
The DNA here is from genome assembly GCF_009764565.3 of Dermochelys coriacea. Classification (NCBI taxonomy): domain Eukaryota; kingdom Metazoa; phylum Chordata; order Testudines; family Dermochelyidae; genus Dermochelys; species Dermochelys coriacea. Next base: position 139,316,528 of record NC_050070.1, read on the forward strand.
CAGACCTTACACCCCAACCCCTCAGCCTGCTTATTCACCCCCAGCCCTGTGCTCAGTGCACTCCCACCCTCAGCTCAGTGCAGGGAGAGAAGAAGAGAATGGGCTAGAACCAGGGAGAAGGTAGGTACCCACTCTATGTGGGCAGGGCCGGGATCCCAGGCTGGCAGCGGGCTGAGCAGGGCCAGCAGCCAGGACCCTGACTGGCAGGAACCGGCAGATGGAACCCCAGACTGGCAGCAGGCTGATTGGCAGTGGGCTGAGCCATTCAGCGGGGTCCCAGCCGCCGGCCCCGCTCAGCCTGCTGCCAGTCTGGAGTTCTGGCTGCCAGCCCCTTGCCAGCAGGGGTCCCGGCCACAGGCCTTGCTCAGCCTGCTGTCGGCCTAGGTGAACGGAACCCCAGGCTGGCAGCGGGCTAAGCGGGCCAGCGGTGTAAGATCAGCATTTTAATTTAATTTTAAATGAAGCTTTAACATTTTGAAAACCTTGTTTACTTTACATACGGCAATAGTTTAGTTATATAATATATAGGCTTATAGAGAGAGACCTTTTAAAAACCATTAAAATGTATTACTGGCACGTGAAACCTTAAATTAAAGTGAATAAATGAAGACTAGGCACACCACTTCTGAAAGATTGCAGACCCCTGGTCTAGCCGATATGTCTGTTATAAGGTGCCACAGGACTCTTTGCCACTTAAACCTAATAAGTCACCAGGACCAGCTGGTATTCATCCAAGAGTTCTGAAGGAATTCAAATATGAAATTGCAAAACTACTAACTGTGGTATGTAATCTGTTGCTTAAAGCAGACCATGTACCAGATGACTGGAGGATAGCTAATGTAACCCTGATTTTTTTTTTTAAAGACTCCAGAGGCAATCCTGACAACTACAGGCCAATAAGCCTAACTTCAATACCAGGCAAATTGGTTGAAACTATAGTAAAGAACAGAATTATCTGACACATTATAAACATGACATGTTAGGGAAAACTCAACGTGGATTTTTTAAAGAGAAATCATGGCTCACCAATCTATTAGAATTCTATGAGGGAGTCAATAAACATGTAGACAAGGGTGATCCAGTTGATGTAGAATATTTGGACTTTCAGAAAGCCCTGAACGAGGTCCCACACCAAAGACTCTCATGCGAAGTAAGCAGTCATGAGACAAGAGGTTAGGTTCTCTCATGTAACTGGTTAAAAGGTAGGAAACAAAGGGTAGGAATAAACGGTCATTTTCAAAAAGGAGAGAGGTAAATAGTGGTGTCACTCAAGGAACTGTTCTGAGACCAATGCTGATCATAATATTCATAAATGATGAGGTAAAATGGGATAAACAGTGAGATGGCAAAGTTTGCAGATAATACAACATTACTCAAGATTGTTAAGTCCAAAGCTGACTGCAAAGAGTCACAAAGGGATCTCACAAAACTGGGTGACTGGCTAACAAAGTGGCAGATGAAATTCAGTGTTGATAAGTGCAAAGTAATGCACATTGGAAAACATAATTCCAACTGTACATACAGAATTGTGCAATCTAAATTAACTGTTACCACTCAGGAAAGATCTTGGAGTCATTGTGGATAGTTCTCTGAAAATATCTCCTCAGTGTGCAGTGGCTTCTGCTAGCCCTATGGCGCATTTAGTGGGATTAGCCGTGAGGCCAGCCCGCCTTAAGGTGCACAGTACTGCCTCAACTTTCTCCAAGTGGGTTCCCCAGTCTGGCGTATGGATGATGTCATCATCTAGGTATGCAGCTGCATAACTAGTATGGGGGCGCAGCAGCTTATCCATGAGGCTCTGGGATGTGGCTGGGGCCCCATGTAGCCCAAAAGGGAGGACGGTGTACTGGAATAGCCCATCCGGGATGTAGAATGCTGTCTTTTCTTTAGCTTCTTTGGTCAGAGGAATCTGCCGGTACCTTTTTGTCAAGTGTAGTCAAGAATTGGGCACTACCCAGTCGGTCAACCAGTTCATCGATGCGTGGTATGTGGTATGCATCAAACTGGGATATTTCATTCAGTCAGTGAAAGTCATTACAGAATCTCATGGCACCGTCAGGTTTAGGCACTAGAACAATTGGTCTAGACCACTGACTGTAAGATTCTTCAATAACTCCTAATTCTAACATTTTCTTTACTTCGGCCTTGATTTCCTCTCTTTTGGCTGCTGGGATTCGGTAGGGTCTCAATATTACCTTGGCTCCGGGGATCGTGCAGATACGGTGATAGGTCTCAGTCATCCTCCCTGGTTTTGTAGAGAACACATCTCTGTTGCAATTAATCATGTCGGCTGCCTCGATCTTTTGGATCGGTGTCAAGTCCGATGATATCCTCACTTGCTCGTGTAAGTTATCCTCCTGGGGAAGGGTCTCCTGCATGACTAAGCATGCCTCTTGATAATGCCAAGGTTTTAGAAGATTGACGTGCTAAATTTGCTCCGATTTCCGGAGGCCTGGCTGCCGCACCTTATAGTTCACCTCTCCCATGGCTTCAATTATTTCGAAGGGTCCCTGCCACTAGGCCAACAGTTTACTTTCTGCTGTGGGCACCAGTACCATCACCCGATCCACTGGTTGGAACCATGGAAGCTTCGCTTGGTGGTTATAATGGGTTCGTTAGGTCTCCTGTGCTCTCTCCAAGTGTTCCCGTACAATTGGCACAACTCGGGCTATCCGATCTCTCATCTTCAGTACATGCTCAACTATGTTCCTTCCGGGATTTGGCTCCTCTTCCCAGGCTTCACTGGCTGTATCCAATATGCCCCGAGGGTGGCACCCATATAGTAGTAGGAATGAAGAGAAACCCGTGGAGGTTTGTGGAACCTCTCGGATGGCGAACATGAGGTAAGGCAATAGGGTATCCCGATCTTTCCCATCCCGACTCACCACTTTCCTGATCATGGCCTTGAGGGTCCTATTGAACCTTTCCACAAGGCTATCTGTTTGCGGGTGGTATACAGAGATCCATAGGGCTTGTACATGGAGCAATGAACAGAGATCTTTCATCAACTTGGACATGAAAGGTGTCCCTTGATCAGTCAATATCTCCTTGGGTAGCCCAACCCAGGCAAAGATCTGTACTAGCTCCTTAGCTATTGTCTTGGAAGCTGTGTTGCGCAGGGGAACAGCTTCCGGGTACCGGGTTGCATAGTCCAGTACAACAAGCACATGTTGGTGGCCCCGAGCTGTCTTCTCTAGGGGCCCTACCAGATCCATGGCTATCTGTTTGAAAGGAACCTCTATTATTGGAAGAGGTATCAAAGGAGCCCGCAAGTGCGGGCGAGGGCTTATGTAACTGACACTCCGGACAAGCGGTGCAGCATCGCCGGACATCTTCATGTACTCCTGGCCAGAAGTATCTCCGCAGGATCTGTGCCTGGGTTTTCTCTACCCGTAGGTGTCCTCCAAACAGGTGACTGTGGGCGAGACTTAATATGGCTTTTTGATGTTTTTGTGGCACTAGAAGTTGTTGTATCTCTTGCTCCTGCATTTGCACCATGCGGTACAGGAGATCTTTCTTCACTATAAAGTAAGGTCCGGGACCTTCCCATCCACAGGGATCCCATCGATCTTGGCCACTTCTTTCCTGGCGTTATCATATCTGGGGTCCTCCGCCTGGTCCCTCCCAAAAGTCTCTCTCCCGGGACTAACCATCCCAAGCTCCCAGGGACTGGCTTCTGCTTCTTCCAATGGCTTGCCACCATCATGGCTGGGGGCAGCTTCTGGCTCTCCTTCTGTGGTGGAAGTTTCTCTGTTGGCTGCTCACGTCCATCTGCCTACTACGGAGGTCTACTGGCCCTGGGTCAGGATCCGGGTTCCCAAGGCCTTCGTGGCCTTCCTCTCTTTTTTTGTCTTCCGGGCCTTTTGAGGGGCTGAGAACAGATTCTGAGAAATCGCAGCAAACATCAGGGGTTGACATTCCCCCGGTGACGAGTCGCTGTCCTCAGGGTCCCCACCTCCCTCCAGCCTCTCCGGGGGGAGTAAATTATCAAACCCTGGGTAGTCCCTCCCAATGACTACAGGATATGGGACTTTAGGAACTATGCCCACAGTCACCTCAATGGGGTTTCCCTGAACCTCTGTTTCCACTGGGATGGTGGGGTAATGGCTCAAGGCCCCATGCACGCACATCACTGCTACGTGTTTGGCTTGTAGCAGCTGACTGTTTTTTACCAACTTACCTGATATGAGGGTGATAGCACTCCCAGAGTCCACAAGCTCTGTAGTCTCTGCTCCATTTATCCTCACTGGCCTGGCGTAATTATGCGGGGCTAATGCGACCCCCACGAGGCGGATAAGGGAGCATGGGACCTCCCAATCCCCCAAGTTACATTGCATAGGCTCCTCAGTGCTGGGACACTGTGTTGCTATGGGTTCCCACTCCCCACATGCATAACGTCTATAATTGCTTTTAATCACTCTCCTATCCCGGGGATTAGGGGGTTTAGTCCCAGGGTTCCCCCCACTCAGGCCAATCTCTTCCTTCTGGGGTCCCCACTGGTTTTTGGCCCCCCCTTCTTCCACCTAGGACTCCCTGGGGGTTTGGCTGCCCAACCTTCCAGGGTTGGGGTCGGGTGCTTGCTTCGAAAGGGGCCTTCCTTGGGTAGTCGGGTCAGTTCCCTGGCTGTCATCCGTCTTTCTACCAGTGTGATCATCTCATCGTACGTGGACGGATCATTCTGGCCTACCCATTTGTGGAGATCTGGCGGCAGTCCCCGGATGTAATGATCTATGACCAGGGTCTCCAAAATCTCCTCTGGCCTGCACACCTCAGGATGTAACCACTTACGTGCGAGGTGTATGAGGCCGAATAGCTGGGACCTCGGGGGTTTGTTCTCCTGGTATTTCCATTCATAGAACCTCTACGCTTTTACCGCTGCTGTTACCCCTGATTGTGCTAGGATCTCTGCCTTCAGACGGGTCTAGTCAGTGGCATCCGTGGCAGGCAAGTCAAAGTAGGCGGCCTGGGCCTCTCCACACAAAAAAGGGGCAAGAATGCTGGTCCACTGCTCCTGGGGCCATGCCTCACGCTGAGCAGTCCTTTTGAATGAGAGGAGATATGCCTCTACGGTATCTCCTGACGTCATCTTTGGCAAACAACCAGTGGCCCTCAGGGTTCGCGTCCCATCGGACCCCCGGGCCTGGGTGGTGAGGATCTTCAGCTGGTCCACCACCTCTCTCAAGAGGGCACGATCTTAGGTCGCCTGGCTCATCAATAATTGATTGGTTTCCTGCTGTAGCCGCATAGACTCCTGTTGTGCCATTGCCTGAACCCGAGTGGCCTCCTGCTGGGCTGCCGTGGCTTCTGGAGAGCTCTTACCACCTCCTCCATTGTGGTATAAAGCAAACAAACAAAAAACAAAACAAAAAAAAATCCAAAACCCCAGTGCATTTTTTAAACCTCTTTCTTCCGCCACGCTGTGAATGAAATCCCATTTCTGACATCAGTTGTGACAAAGCTCTGTCCTTGCCTCCGTGCCCATGTTTCCTGGCAGATTTCGCTAGCCTCAGAAGCTCACTGTGACCCTCCATGTAACCCTTCTTTCTCTAGAGACAAGGGTCACAGTCTACTGAGCCATTTTCATTGTAAGCCAGCGAGAGAGGTGAGGAGAAGTTATCCTTCCTTGCACAGTCTCTGTTGTCTCCCAGTCTCGGTGATTAAACAGGGGGCAAAGGTGAGCGGGGGGAGCCCGGGCCCATCCTCTACTCCGGGCTCCAGCCGAGGGACCCTAATAGTATCAGCTATGGTAGCTGACCTTTTAGAAACAGGACATGTACAATTCCCTGGGCTGCTTCCCCCACAGCAGCCCTCACTTCCTCAAGCTCCACTTCACCCATACCTCAGGGCCTCCTTCCTAGTGCCTGATATGGTGTGTACTACTCAGCCTCTCCAACCGCGCAACTTCTTCCCACAGCTCCTGACATGCACACCCACCTGACTGACTGACTGGGAGGCTTTTAACTAGTTTCAGCCAGCCCCTGATTGGCTTCAGGTTTCCCAATCAACCTAGCCTTCTCCCTGCCTTCTGGAAAGTTCTTAATTGGCCCCAGGTGTCTTAATTGACCTGGAACAGCTTCCATTTCACTAAACCTGGTACCAGGGATTTGTTTAGCCTGGAGCTAATATATCTATCTCCCACTTCTTTTCTCTAGCCATCTAGCCTTGCCCCATCACACTATTTATAAAATCCTCCTTTTAGGCCGTCTTTTCACCCCCTATAAATATAGGACCTGATTCAAATCCCATTGAAGTCAATGCGAATCTTTCCAGCCATTTTGACAGACTTTGGATTAGGTCCATGAGTGCCTGGGAGGTCCCCCCATATTGGGGGAAGCCGCTACAGATACGGTAGCAGGAGTAACAGAATTCATGGGGCTCAGGATGGGACCTTTAGCTGTGTTGGACTCACCTCCTGCTCTCTATGGAGTGAATTTTTGGTAGACTGGGGATGGAGCGGTAATCCTATTAATCTTGTTTTCTCTGCAGTCAGTTTCCACAGAGAGACCTTCCTTCCTATTCTTGTGTTGTGTGTTCAATAATCAATCACTTCCTGCCTTAGATACACAGAGAACATTCTTCCACAGTCTCACATATGAAAAGAAATGGTTATTTCACCAGTTTTCTGAATTATTTTGCACCAAAACACATACAGTAGCCATAGCCAGGAGTATAGTATTGAAAATACCTGATCTCTTGTTGGTTGCTACTTATATTGCTATACTTTTTATATTTCAAAAAGCACAGTTTGGGGAGTTATTTTCTCTCAATTCTAAAGTATAAATACGGACAGAATTTTATTTTCCCTTGGGGAAAGGTGTGGAGTGGAGGTGGGTCCTGGGGCTGAGCGGGGGGGCTTGTGGGTCCGCAAAAAAATGTAAATCAAAATGGAGGTCCTCAGGTTGCTAAAGTTTGAGAGCCATTGGTCTAGTATACGATGCAGCCTCTGTATGGGGACGGTCTCCTGCAGTGGCAAAGGGGACGGACTCTGATAACTAATTCCATTATGTTGAAAAATAAGATTGGAATCTGGCCCATAATATACTTTAAATACATTAGTATTTAAAATTAATACTACTAACAATGTTAATTTCACCTGTTGTGTTCCTTGATGTATGTAGAACCTGATTCTTTTCCCATGAGATTAGCTCTTTAATGAGTGGATTATTTGCCTAAGTAAGGATTGCTAACACCATGAAAGCTTGCAAGATCAAGTCATTGGTTTGTATTATTTGAATAGAGTTAGAGAAGACTAAAGACTCGATCCTGGTTTTGCCATGAGCCCTGAGCAAGAGGTAGTGTGGTGTTGTACTGCCCTTGGGGAAGCCAGGAAAACAGATTGTCATCTTGAGAGCTAAAGAAAGGCAGGAGATATAGCAGCCGCTAGAAGTCTGCTCTCCCAGAAACTGGGAAGCTGAGTAAGATAATAAAGAGTGCCAAACATCTCTCCCTTGCACAGTCATACACAGCTTGGAATTATTAATTGTCATGGCTGTTTTCATAAAGAACAAAAGAGTATTAACTGAAAGTAGATACAATAGCAGTATTATGCACTATTGTGGGCTTAGAGCATATAAAGTACCATGAGTCTATTGAGAGTTTTCAGTGATAAAAGACTGGTACTCTCAGACAGCAGAAAGGGCAACTTACTGAAGATGTAAACTAAATTCTAGACTGACACTCACATCATGTAATTCCAATTAAGACAATGGAATTGTAAAGTGAAAATCTGCACATAAGATGCTTCAATGGATATAATAATCACTTATCAAATGGATACGAATGATGTAACTGAGGGAGTTGGCAGTAATTTCAAAGGATCTTTTCAAATATCCTGTGTACTGTTGGTCTAATTTATGTTTTTAAATAATTTTACTTTTATTTTGGCATATGTGCTGGCTCCAAAACTGCTTGATAAGATCTACCACTTAAATGTAATTTTTAAGATTACCCATTCTCTACCAAAAATGGCTGTCTTTTTCCTTTAAGGTGAATTTGATATATCTAGGTTATTCTATTGATGGGCTAATTGCAAGGGTAGCTGGGCTATGTAATCATCCAAAGGTTCAGATGTCTCTCTAAATTGCTGTAACCCCCAAATTAGGCTGAAATTCTTGCAACAACAGGCTGCAGATACTTTTTCAAGGTTTCTGATACTTCTGAACATTGGCAAAAGTTTGTTATGGTTCACTATTGTTGCCCCTTTTTGCCTTACCAATTATTCCCATTTTTGGGGCCATGCTGGTTGATTCCATTAGGAGGAGAAATTGATGCAAACTAGTTTGTTTGGTTTTTTTTAAGTGCACAAGAGCCTGTTTCTCTGAACAAAGTAGAGGACAAAGGTCAAACAACAGAAAACAGTTTTCTTGTTCAGAGTTCCAAACCTGCCTTTCCAACCAGCACTCTGCCCAAAACTCAATCTTGCTCTTGGCTTTCTCTCAGAGCCACATTACCACTGCTTCTGTTGCTGTCTCCTCCTTTCAGGCTGCTTTTTCTTAGCTTTTTGCTGTACTCTCTGTTTGCTCCTCTTTTTACCCACACAGATAGTCAGCTGCAAATAAATCAGTCCACAGATCCTATGGTTGTTGTTAGTGTAGTCTTTGGGTGGTGGCTTCCAGTGTTTCAGTTATCACTAAACAGAGGGGCATTTAAGTGTTCCCTCATTCAGCCTGAATAGAAGGTGGCTAGCATACTCATCAGTTTCAGTGAAGTTTGTGACTGCCCACAGACAAGCCACCTCCTATCCAACAACATTTTTTTATGTCTGACTCTGGCTGAAATCAGGAAATAATGAACCAAATAAGTACAAAAATAAAGTGATTGACCAAACGTCTAAAAAAAACCTGGATTTGGTTTTGTTTTTCTGTTGTTTGCTTTGTTTATTTTTTTTTTAATCTGAGTCAGATTCTTTGTGACTATTTATCTGTCCTTTGAGAGAAGATGAATTTTTAGGTTTAAAGTTTGTGTGTTTGCTCTACCACTCGATTTTTTTTCAAATACAGATAATAATACTTACATAGAGCTTGTATAGGTTTTCTATCTGAACATCTAAACTAACATTTATTAATTAAGCCTCAGAATGCTGCTATGAGATAAGAGACAGCGGGAAAGAGAGGCAAATAGAAGTTAAGCAATATGCCTAATGCCACAGTGGGCCTGATCCATAGCTCACTAGTTACAGACATGTTGTTGCATTGCTTAATGCACCTCTGAAAGCCACACAGATACTATAAAGATGTGTGTGTAGTATAAGAATCTGTCTAGAATAGAAATCGAATAGAAGTCTGTGGAAGTATTTCCATTGACTTCAGTGGGTTTTTCATCATACTTTATAGTTATTTGTGTCAAAGAGCATACTATGGAACCAGAATTCCTAATGTCCAGCCCTGTGTCCTAACCCCCCAAAGTTAAAAAACACTGGACACAGAACAAATCCTTGTGAAACCCCATTTGATATGTACCTGATATGGTTTGTACTGCTCAATTTCTCCAACAGCGCAGCTTCCTCCTACAGCTCTTGACACGCACACCCACCTGACTAACTGGGAGGCTTTTAACTAGTTTCAGCCAGGCCCTGATTGGTTTTGGGTGTCCCAATCAACCTAGCTGTCTTCCCTGCCTTCTGGAAAGATCTTAATTGGCCCCAGGTGTCTTAATTGACCTGGAGCAGCTGCCATTTGCTTATCCTGGTAACAGGGATTTGTTTAGTCTGTGGCTAAAATATGTCTCCCACTACTTTACTATAGCCATCTGGCCTTGCCCTGTCACAAGATCTATTACAGTGTTAGACAAATGGAGGGAGTTTCAGTATCTTTCTGAGCACTTCTCGAAGCCTAGTGTTATAAAATTTGTACCTGTGCAAAATCAGGTAAAAATCAGCAATTTTACTTACATTGTGATTCATATCAACGTGGAACTGTATAAAATTCAAAACATTTCTGTCTCTTTCTTTAAGAATATTGTAAGCAAAAAGGTTGACCTCCTGGTATTTTTGTTAAGAGCTATGAGCATTGGATACGATTCAAAAACTGCTTAGACATAGTGTACTTTAATCAGTACAAAATCATGTAATTCCATCTTTAGATCCACAATTAAAAGAGATGCCAGGGTATATTAACTTTAGCCTTTTTTGTCCAATTTTTCTTTCATCAGATTGTAAACACCAGCCAGAACCATATAAGGTCTTAGACATATAAAATAGGTCACAAATGGTTTCACATCATAAGCTTCGTATTGTTGTATATACCAGATTGAAAAATGCAACGATAATCAGATATTGGACTTGTTCCTGTAACTGATAGATAGCTAAGATGAATGTGAGAGGATTACATCTTTCTTTTCTTTTTCTTAAGATTATTCCCTGTCAATTATTTCTTATTCAGTGAGTGACTGAGGCTTTTGAGTCATTCTTTTCTCCTTAAGTCATTCCTAACTCTTAACATTCTTACTGGTAGGTAGTTGCTTTTTTTTAATGGTCTTGGCATTTCCATTACATCATTTCAAAGTTGGCATTAGTTTATTTGCTGCATTGGCAATAATTCTATTATGTTTGCCAGCTGCACAGAATCTCAGCAAGATTTGCTAATCATATTGTGCCTTATTTTTGGCCGTGTTTAGTGCATAAAGAAGAGCAGGGGGATGTTGGCTATTTCTCTAAAATCAGTGGTATTTTTTTCCTGATAAAATCATACAACTAGGATCCAATGTCCCTAATCATGTATAAGCACAGATTAATTTGTTACCAGTTAAAGCTTACATAAACCCACATATTTAAATTTAAAAGATTTTCATTTTCTTAGTGTTTGCAACTGAGGAAGTAATGACACTAAACATATGTAAACTTCTTTAAAATTGGTCTAGATGAGCAGGGCTGGCATTACCATGAGGCGAACTGAGGCAGCCACCTCAGGTACCAGACTGTGGAGGGGCGCCACTAGGACCCAAAGTGTAGAAAATTGTGTCTGCTGCTGGTGCATATGTATTCTCTCTGCTCTAGATGCACAGAGATGGTGGAGTGCTGTGCTGGAGGAAGGAGGGCACAAGAGACATGACATAGGCAGGCAGGAGAAAAGGTGAGAGGGAATAACAGAAAGCAGCAGGAGCTGCAGGGAGAGAGAGGAGGAGGAGCCTCTTATGTACCTCTCTAGCACCTCCAGGAGCCTGGACTGATTAACACCAGCTTCTCAGGGAGCTTCCTGTTTCCTGCTGCTTCCCTGAACCCACTTGAGGAGAACAGGCAGTCAACTGAAGTAGTAGGAGCCAGTTAGGCCCTTAAGACACTGATATCTTCCCTCACTCAGGCCCTGCTACCAGCCTGCTTATTTGTCCCCTTTAGTTGAGTGTTGAGAGCTACTATAGATGACACAGAACAGCAGTCATGAGTGAAAGAAGAAAACAGGCAGCATTCAGAAAAAGAAAGAAAGCAAAGGAAGCTTTTCTATCTAAGCAGGAAGGAGCTCTCCTGAGATACATAGACACACATGTTCACAGTGAGCCTTCCGGCCCCAGTGAGGATGTGAGTGGTGAGGAGATGCCTGATCTTCCAGTTAGACAGAGTGCAGATGACCTGGCAGCTACTGCAGCATCCATATCTCCATCTCAAATGGATGTAAACATGCACATTCCTGAAGAAAAGTGTAGATCATAGAAGAGTGTGGTGGAGGCGCAAGAAACAGCTGCTGCTGAGTTTAGTTCCTTAAATCTAGACGATCCAGGACTGTGGACCCACTTGAGCAGTAGCCTGAGGGACTTCCTTGTACTGCATGGGCCACAGCAAGTGAAAAACTTCATGTTCCCCAAAGACAATGAAAATAGAAGTTTCCATCCAACACGTTACTGGCGTGAAATCCCCAAAGGTAAAAAAGTGGATAGGCCATGGCTTATGTACTCAAAACCCAGAATCCTGCAGACTGTTTTTGTTGCAAACTCTTCCAGTCTAACAGTCCAGCCACATTGGGTTCTACAGGAACAAAGGACTGGAAAAATCTGTCTAGAAATCTGGCATGCCATGAGAAGGCAGCAAATTACCAGAGAGCATTCCATAGGTAGAAAGAGCTTGAGATGAGACTAAGGTTAAAGGCCACCATCAAGGAAAGATTGCATCAGAGTCTCTTTATTGGCAAAATGTTCTGAAAAGGCTCATTGCCATTGTGAGTATGCTTGCTACCCAAAATCTAACACTGCGTGTGTAACAATGCTGGTTCTAGTGTGACCCAATTGAGAGTGCCAATTCAGGACAAATTGCTTAAAGCAGGGCAGTTACAGCCCAAGGCTGAGGTTTCTATGCAAACCAAGCCAGCCAAACAGAGAAGACTTTGGTTTTATCCCATTGACTAACCACAAGTCACACAAGCAATTCCCTTAAACACTCCAGTTTCCCAGTATCACAACCAGTGCCACTCATTATGGGGACAAATGGTTTTGAAAACCAATACCTCAGTAAAAGAAAAAAGGTTCTCTCGATCCCAAACGACCACTCCCCAGACCCAGGTCAATATACAAATCAGATCTTACCCACAAATCACGCTGTTGCCAATCCTTTAGAATCTAAAATCTAAAGGTTTATTCATAAAAGAAAAAAGATATAGATGAGAGCTAGAATTGGTTAAATGGAATCAGTTACATATAATAATGGCAAAGTTCTTGGTTCAGGCTTGTAATTTGTAGAATAAACTGCAGGTTCAAATCAAGTCTCTGGAGTACATCTACAGCTGGGATGGGTCCACAACTCCTGAGATCCCTTCCAACCCTGATATTCTATGATTATATGATCAGTCCTTTGTGTAGAGCTTCCGTTTGTAGCAAAGTCCCTCCAGAGGTATGAAGCAGGATTGAAGACAAGTTGGAGGAGCTGCAGCAGCTTTTTATATTCTCTTGCCATGTGGTCTCTGCTTTCTTTGTCCCAAAGACAAGCTGTCCATCACATGGCATGGAAAAACCTCAGAGTTCTGTCAATAGGCATGACCCGGCATACCTTGCTGAGTCACAAGATGTATTTGCCTTCTCTCAATGGGTCAGTTGTATCGCTGATGTTCCTTAATGAGCCATCAAGCAGGCTAGGCAGAGCTGACACCAACTTGTCTGGGGTATCACTCAGAAGCACAGCATAAGTTCTAAATACAGACAGTATAAAACCAATACTTATAACTTTAAATACAAAAATGATGCATGCATACAGATAGCATAATCAGAACCAGCCAACCATAACCTTGTCTTAGACACCTTATTGACCCCCTTTATACAAGATTTGGTGCCACTACAGGACCTTGGTTGCAACAATGATCTATATGGTCCCAGATTATGTCAACAACATCCCAGATCAGTTATATATGCCAAACAATGGAAACTTCCTTAAAATTGTGGAGCTGATGGTTGAGTTTGATGCTGTACTCCAGGAGCATCTAAGAAGAGTCACCACCCAAGAAATGCACATACATCACTACCTTGGAAAAAACATTCAAAATGAGATCGTACAGTTACTGGCAATAAAAGTCAAACATAAGATTGTGGCAGATCTGAAGTCAGCAAGATATTACTCTGTTATTCTGGACTACACATCTGACATCAGTCATACGGAACAAATTACTTCAGTGGTGAACCTAGTGAAAATGTCCCTGCAATGGTGACTGTCAAAGAGCATTTTCTAGAATTTATTGACATTGATGATACTACAGGAGCTGATATGACAAATGTGCTTCTTAAAAAACTGGAAGATATGGGAATTGTGATAGCTGACATGAGAGGTCAGGACTACAATAACAGTGCCAAGATGGGAGGAAAGAACAGAAGAGTGCAGACACGGATCCGAGTGCAGACACAGATCAGGCATCTCCTCGAGCTCTTTTTCTCCCATGCAGTTCTCATTCATTGAACTTGGTGGTCAGTGATGCAGATTCAGCTTCTAGTGAGGCTGCTGAATTTTTTAATGTAATTCAAAGCATCTATGTATTTTTCTCTGCATCAGCTCATTGATGGCAAATTTTGAACAACATCTGAGAACATCCTCTCTGACACTGAAACCACTGAGTGCCACATGATGAGAAAGTCAAGTAGAGGCGATAAAGCCTATCAAACAACAAATTGGGAAGATAGATGATGCCATAGTTGCCATTATGGAGGATAATGCTATGACAGGAGCTGTTCATGGGAGAAGAGTGGCAGCGGGAAATTGAATCAGCAGAAACATAACAACTTCAAATTTTTGTGTGACTTAGTGTTGTGGCATAGCATACTATTTGAAATAAATGTTGTAAGCAAGAGACTCCAAGGTGTTGATCTGGAGCATTGGAACAATTTGACAAAGCACAGTCATACGTACAATCTTACCGGTCAGATGAGGGATTTCAAAATGTTCTGAAGAGCACACAAGAAGTTGGCAGAGGAACTTCACACTGAAGCTATTTTCCCACTCATTCAAGAATACGAGAGTCACTGAAGAAGAAGACCATTTGATTACAAGGCATGGGATAATCCCATAAGAGACCCCAAACAACAATTCAAAGTTGAATTTTTTAACCAGGTGTTACTGTTCAATACAGTCAGTTGAAGAATGTTTCATGCAGCTCAAGAAACACAGCAGTATATTTGGGATGTGGAGTATAGTGAGGAGTTTTGGAATATCATATAACCTACACCAGCAATGTAGGGCACTAGAGACAGTGTTGATATGCGCAATATTGATGCTAGTGATTTAGGTGATGAACTGAAAGCCCTTTCAAGATACACTTCAGCAGGATCAACTCCAAAGGCTGTTCTGGAATATATGTGCATAAATAAGATGACCACCCTCTTTCCAAATGCTTTTGTTGCTCTGTGCATACTTCTAACACTTCCTATAACGGTTGCTAATGGAGCACGCAGCATCTCCAAGCTGTAGTTAATAAAAACGCTCCACAATGACACAGGAGAGGCTGGTCGGCCTTGCAACCATTTCAATAGAGCATGAGCTGGCCCAGACTATGGACCTTCAGCAGGAAGCAGTTCAAATCTTTGCAACCAAGAATGCATGGAAAGCACCACTTTGATTATTCAAACAGATACAAGTGCCAGTGTTTACTATGCAGACAAGAAAAGTTTCATTTGCTGTTCAGGCATTTGAAAGTTAAGTGTTACTTAAAATTTTTGAACAAGGCATTTTAAGTTGTAGTTCTCCTTTATTGGGGTAGGTAGCAGAGCAGTACCATGAGAGGGGTAGAACAGGAAGAAGGCAGAATTGGGACCTTTCAAAGTTTTGGCCCAAGCGAGAGGGCATGGGTGCGTGTCAGGTGCCAATATGTTGTGGACCAGCCCTGGGTTTCCACATAGCTGCTTTTAAAATGAGGGAAGCATTCCATATTTGAATGGGATTGGTAGGATAACTGCAGATGAGTTAACTATACTTCAGTGGTATTGCCATAATTGTTATGCTATACAAAGCACATGGGATCTTTTATAAGAGAGAAGGCAACTATGCCATATTTATTCAAAATACAACAATTAGCATATGCTTTTCAGTCACACAACATACACACAAACACACACACACACACAAGTCCTGCAGATGGTCTTTATGGTTACCAGTCTGTTGTAGTTCAAGTCAATCTAATGGCCAGTTAGATTGAGCACGAGTGAGCAGCTAGGCTCTGTCGATCGCGATCCGATGCTCAGAGTCTTTGCAGGACTGAATCCAGAGTTCCATGGCAAAACACCCCATCTTTATAGTTGTAAA